>NC_136413.1:87069166-88470000 GCF_051521515.1 Lactuca serriola | reverse complement strand
GCCGCTCGAAATGACCTCACAGAAACCGAATCACAACAGGTCTCGCGCTATACTAACGGATTACGCCCTCCGATTCAAGACACAATATCCCTATTACATGTATATACATTGGATGATGCGTATAATCTAGCTATCAGGGCAGAAACACAATTGGCAAAGAGTAGTAAAACCTTTTCATTCCCTGCTAATCGGAATAAATTCACCAGTGGGTCAACATCACAACCAACAGAAAACAGCCAAGTGGTTACAAAAACACCAGCACCCGACAAGGGTAAAGGCGTCACCGCAACTGCTACTACCACCCTGAAATCCACCAACCCTTACGCTCGACCCATACCAGGGAAGTGTTTTAAATGTGGTTTCTCGGGTCATCGATCTAGCGATTGCAGAGGAACAACAGCCAAAGTTAACCTTACCACAAGAGAAGAAGGAGAAGTTGATGATGAAGTTGCTAGTGAGGAGGGTGACAACGAAGAAGTTGACATTTTTTTGCAGCTGACGAGACTTTTTGTGAGGATGGCACTGCTAAATCATGTGTCATCCGCCGCATTATGCTTGCGCCTAAAGTAACTGAAGAACCCTCGCAACGCCATAACCTGTTTCGGACTCGTTATGTAGTACATCAGAAGATATTTGACGTTATTATTGATGGGGGGAGTACAGAAAATATTGTTTCTCGAACAATTGTGCAACAACTCAAACTACCTACCAGAAGGCATCCGCACCCATACAAAATAGGATGGATCAAATCAATTGGGGAGATCCGCGTCACTGATCAATGTAAAATCCTTTTTTCTATTGGAAAATATAAAGATGAATTGTGGTTTGATGTTGTGGACATGGATGCATGTCATATTCTGCTTGGGCGACCTTGGGAATTTGATAAGGATGCGATACACAAGGGCAAGGAAAACACATACTCCTTTAAGGTTAATGGGGTGAAGATGATTTTAGTCCCTTTGATAGAATCTAGTAAACCCACAACTCCTCTTCACGATGTAAAGAAAAATAGCCTGGTGGTGTTGTCTCATCGAGATTTTGAAGAAGAGATAAAGGGGGAATCTGTCATTTATGCTATTGTTGCTACAGGTTCTATCCAGGTAGGGGCCGAAAATAACATTCCTGCCAAATTAACACCTATCCTATCGAAGTTTAAGTCCCTGATTCCCAGTGAATTACCAGCAACACTTCCACCCATGCGCGATATTCAACACCAAATTGATTTCCTTCCGGGATCTAAGTTACCCAACCTAGCACACTATCGCATGAGCCCAAAAGAGAACCAAATACTACAAGAACAGGTTGAAGATTTATTGAAAAAGGGTCTCATTCGTGAGAGCATGAGTCCTTGTGCAGTCCCCGCTCTATTGGTTCCAAAGAAAGATGGTAGTTGGCGAATGTGTGTTGATAGCAGGGCCATCAACAAGATAACAGTGGCATATAGATTTCCAATTCCCCGATTAGATGACATGTTAGACATGTTGGAAGGGTCCAAGGTGTTTTCTAAACTCGACCTACGAAGCGGGTATCATCAGATCCGTATTCGCCCTGGTGATGAATGGAAGACAGCATTTAAAACTAAAGATGGTCTATACGAGTGGTTGGCCATGCCTTTCGGTTTGTCCAACGCTCCCAACACTGTCTCTCGACTCATGAACCAGGTGTTAAAACCTTTCCTTGGATCTTTTGTGGTCGTTTATTTTGATGATATTCTCGTGTATAGTAAGATAGAGAGTGAGCATCTTCTACACCTCACGGAGGTTCTTACTGTTTTGGACAGTAATAAACTTTATCTCAACCTAAAAAAATGTAGTTTCTTGACCAATCAGCTACTATTTTTAGGTTTTATCATTACTGTCGATGGAATTCGAGTAGATGAGGAAAAAGTACGTGTCATACGCGAGTTGTCGGTTCCCAAAACCATTAGTGAAGTCCGTAGTTTACATGGACTTGCGACCTTTTATCGGCGATTTGTTCGAAATTTTAGTTATATTATGGCTCCTATTACCCAGTGTCTGAAAAAGGGTCAGTTTCAATGGGGAGATGCAGCTACTCGAAGTTTTGCCCTCATCAAAGAAAAGTTGACTTCTGCTCCTTTACTAGTTTTGCCCAATTTCGATAAACTTTTCACTTTAGAGTGTGATGCATCGATTATAGGCATCGGTGCTGTTTTGTCCCAAGACGGGAAACCCGTGGCATTCTTTAGTGAGAAACTTAGTGAGGCACGGCAAAAGCGGACTACTTATGAGCAAGAAAACGGCGGATGCGTCTAATATTGCCTTATTATTCTTTCGGGAAATAGTTCGTTTACATGGCATTCCTTCGACAATCACATCTGATCGTGACTCCAAGTTTCTTAGTCATTTTTGGCGCACTCTTTGGAGGTTATTTCAGACCACGCTCCAATTTAGTACCTCTTTCCATCCCCAAACAGATGGGCAGACTGAGGTGGTGAACAAAACCTTAGGGAATTTAATAAGGTGTCTTTGTGGCGATCGCCCTAAACAATGGGACCAATTTCTTGCTCCAACTGAATTCGCTTTTAATAACATGGTCAACAGGTCATCTGGTAAATCACCTTTTCAGATTGTTTACCAAAGGCAGCCTAAACATCCACTAGATCTTATTCAGTTACCTGCGTTGCCTGGGCACAGTTTCGCAACTGAAAATTTGGCTAAAAAAATCGAAGCAGTCCAAGAAGAGGTTAAACAAAAGCTAGCGTTGCCTAATGCTAAGTATAAAGAAGCACGTGACAAACATCGACATGAGAAAGTATTTGAAGTGGGTGATCTCGTTATGGTTCATTTACGAAAAGAACGGTTCCCAGTGGGTACGTATAACAAGCTCCAGATGAAGAAAATTGGCCCTTGCAAGATAATTCGGAAAGTGAATGATAATGCCTATGTTGTTGATCTACCGGATGGCTGGTCGATTTCGCCTACGTTTAATGTGTCTGACCTCACCATTTTTCAGCCAGATCTGCCTTTGTATCCTGATAATCACTCGAGGACGAGTTCTTTTTCAAGCAGGGGAGAATGATGCGTTGATGCAATATAGTGATACTGTTTTTCCTAATTTACCCCTGGCCGACATTGTATTCAAGTAGGAGTAAAGCCCAAGTTTAGTTTATTTTGTTTTTTTTATTTAGTCTTTATCCGTTGAGGTTTTCTAGTGGTATTAGGTTTCGTATTGTGTAGCTATAAGTACTGGATCAAAAACGTGCATCAGGTTTTTTGGGGTGATATTCTGAATTCGTTTTTGTTTTGCAATAAAGAGTCGAGATCAGTTTTCTCAATTCTTGGTCGTCAGGCAGACGATATGCCCCTGTTCTTTGCGTTTGACAATATGCCTAGTTAAATTGTCTTTTCCTGTAGTCACAGACTACATCAGGTACCAAACATTTTTAGCAAAAATACAATCGAAAAAGAGATGGTTCATTGTTTCAGTAACACATCACATAGGTGGCAGTTTGGATGAATTACCGGAATACCCATGTGTGAAAGAGCATCTGAGGTTGGAATCCTTTCGAGATTAGCCTGATATATGAAACATTTGACCTTGAGAGGGATGAGATTCGACCAACAAATCAGAATTGCCTGTGGGTTGAATACAAGAGTCATCAATCAATCGACTCACGGCTTTGACTAAGTATGTCCCTTCTTTGTTCAAATTAAAACGAAAGCCCCTTTTTGAGGAAAAATTGAAATCATGTGAAGCAAAGAAGGAATATAACTCATTTAATTCAGAGAGGCAATTAACATCAATAGGATATTTGATCCGTCTCTATAAAAATCTATCGACGCTTATCCTAACCGAGAGCTTGCACTTTTTAATTGCTTCGAAATGGTACATATGAGGAAATCGAGTTTGTAAAGGAGTATCGCCACACCGCGTATCTTTCCAGAACATAATACGCATGTAAACCAAGGAACTAAAGAGAAGATATCGTTTCTGTCTATGTTATAACTAGATAGACTTTTTATTGCTTTATCAATGTTTTCCCAAACACCATGGTTGCCTTTGCCTTTGTTGCACAGATAATTAGAGGGTGTGTTTTGAGATTGTGTATGCTTTCGATGACTTCAACCTGCAATTGTCCCCGATCATTTCGAAGTCTCCAAAATCATTTTGTTAAGTTCCTCATTGGATACGTGGGTGGGGATTATTGGGTCTGGAACTCATGAAAACCCCGAAAACTAAATCGAACCGAAATCGATTTCAGACCAAACCGAATTTTAAATTTGGCTTTTTGTTTGAGTTTTGGTCTCATAAACTTTAGACCAAACCAAACCGAAAATTCGAAATGTAGAAGTCACTTTAGCCCTTTTACCAATTTAGGATTTTCACTATTTTGTATTCACGACTCATAAACCTCACGAATTCACGATTCACGCACACTTGACCTTTCTTTTTCAGTTTCACCAACCAATCATACGAGCTTTAGATTTTTATATTTGGAACTTTAGTTTTTTTTTTTTTTTTGAGCGTTTTTAATTATGTTTGGAAAATTGCAACATTAATTTTTTTAAGAAATTATTTGGTTTCATCGATTTCAAAACCCGAACCAAACCGAAATAGCTCGGTTTCCAAACAGAATTAGAATTCGGTTCTTGATTTGCTCTAGAGGGATTTGAATTCGGTTTGGTTTGGTTTTCGAATTAGACCAAAAAAATTTCAAACTGAGGAAACTAATTCGAAGAAACCGAAGAATCTAAACCAAACCGATTCCGACCCCTTCGGTTTCCAAACTGAATTAGAATCCAGCTTTTGATTTTCTCTGGAGAGGTTTGAATTCGGTTTTGTTTGGTTTTCGAATTACACAAAAAAAACCGAGAAAACCAATCCAAAAAAACCAAAAAAAACCCATATACCAAACCGATTATCACCTCTGGTCTAGATAGAGTTGAAGACCCAATAACTATAAATGGGTTTTGTAGGCCGTGCAATGGTGCTACTTTTTGAATTGGAAACTGAAATTTCATAAATGGTCCTGAAGTATTAATAGTTTGACGGTTCCTTTGTAAAAGATAAGATATTTTTTACTTAGAATCTAAAATTACATTTTTACAATTTAACAATTTCCGTTTTTCCTAAATACGATGCTTTAATGTGGAAACAATATGGTCCTTTTAATTTAACAACTTCTTAGTTAATATTTACATTTGAAAATATTAAATTTTTAAAGGTAAAACCTTATTAATTAATATGGAAATGACAAAAAAAAAAAGGATATACTAATTTTACTAAACTTGTTACGAATATAGTAATTAACATAATTGAATAATTATTGGCTGACCGAACGAGACATATGAATAATTGAACCAAAATAGACTTGTAAGATGTTTTTTTCAGGATCATTTGTAGTGGTGTTGATTATGATGGCATGTGCGGGATTAGAAAGATCTAGTGATTCATCATACAAATCAAGAACACAAAGAGTAAATAATTCTTTGTAAGCTCTTATTAGATCTAGAAAGATTATACAAATGGGTTTGTATACAATTTCTCTCTCTAGTCTAACACTCCAAATAATTCCTTACATAATGGAAGTCACTCACTTCCTATTAATAGGAAAGACTCAACCCATTTATACATACAAAGAGGAAAGCCTAAAACATTACATCCAAGCACGACTTTGCACCCTAACATTCTCCCCCTCAAAGTTAGGATTGGATGTTCGGCTTTAATCTCCAACGAGCTAGCGCGATCAAGACCAAACTCCCCCTCGAAGTAACACCGGCCTTCAAATCCGCAAATGAATATTCGACAAACCCGAGAAGCTTCGAATACCCATCATTCTCCCCCTTTTTATAATCAAAAAATGATTATAAAACCCACTAAGGATGAGAAGCGCCCGAGGAATAGTCTTCACAATACTCCCCCTTGATGTGTACCAAAAATGAATCACCAAAAATCTTGCACGGAAAAACAATCACGAAAAAGCCACAAAAAATTTTCAATTTATGAAAAATTTTGACTTTTTGGGTGAAAGTTGCAAGATTTTTCAAAATTCGGGTAGAAATTGTCACTTTCTGAAACTTGCAGGGACCCGTTGCGTCCAAAACAACCAAATATGCAAAACTCTCCCCCTTTTCCAAAGCTGGGTAGAAAGCGTCAATTTGCACAAACTGCAGGGACCAGAAATGAACATTCTTCAATTTCTCAAAAAAATTTCCCAATTTCGAAGTTGGGTATTTTCTGCCAATATTTCGAAACTGCAGGGGCTAATAGAGAAATTCTGTCATTCTTCACAACTTTTGTCACCATTTCGAAATTGGACCATTTGTGCCATGTCTTCGAAACTTCAGGGGTGATATTCGAAACTTTTGATTTTCTTCTTCAATTTGTTACCCAGTAACCAGGTAACAGACATACGAAGACTTGAACACTTACGAAGACTTTTTCTTTCTCCCCTTCAAAAATAAAAAACCCAGTAACCATTCGTGCAAATGCCAAACACCTTTGTACCCTTCGAATCTGGACTCTAAACTCTTCGTTTTTCAATTCATCCATATACCCTTTGAATTTTTATCCAAAACTTCCCATTCTTCGTAAATCAACATCACTGAAAATCGATTCCCAAATCTTCGTTAATTTAAGTTCTTCGTTTTTCCCAAATCAAACCCAAGAACAAACGAACATCAAGCAAACACCCATTGAAAACGAACCAACATCGACTCCTTGATAACAAACCAAATTGACCCTTCGAAAACAAAAATCAATCCTTTGAAACCGAACAGTAACAATCGATATCAGTCCTTCAAACATCACACAACAGACCGAGCCTTCATTCTCAATCGACTTCCCAAACCTTCGATTTTGACCCTAACATTCAAATCGTTTTTGATTCCATAACTTTCGATTTCCATGACATCATCTTTTTCAAGAATTTTGACAAGTCACTTTGCCTTCTTTTCTTTTTATTCAATCATCAGCATCAGTGAACAAACATCCATCAAACCTGTCGACTTTGAAATTGTTAACCCAAAGCTTCGAAATCGACTCTATAATTCGTTTTGTACACACTGAACAATTTCTATGACTCCATATCGGAACTGTAATGACTTCAAAGCTTCCGATTCTTAACTCACATATCGATTTCAAATTAACTTCCAAATTGGACTTGATTTCGATATCCATATTTTGTTCTCAACTCAAAACCAACGATTTCAGCTTTTAATTCACATAATCATCACTTGAACATCGACATTGACTTTTTCTTAGTTTGACTTTGCAAAGTCAAAGATCAACAAACAAGAAATTCATGATTCTATAAGCCATTTTCAGATCAAAAGGTGTTAAATCATCATTTCTAAACACGATCTTCACAACAATTCAGATTTTCTTGATCAATTGAATCAAAATCAAAAATCTAAGATCCGACATTCACAGAAATGTCATTGATCATCATCGATTTTAAGTCACAACTCATAAAACAACTTCGATTCACAAGGCATTCTTTATAAGAATCGATTATCAAGAAAAAAATCGAATACATGTTCAAAAGGCAGTTAGATGTATAAGTTTTGATGTATTTGAGGGTGAATGAATAAACATCGAAGAAAAATACGCCTTGTACTTGATTCAATGAAGTGTTGGGCTTATACTTTTAACATATTGAATCGATGTAATAGATTGGGCCACAAAAAAATACTGATGAACAGTAACGAATTAAACTCTTGGGCTTCAAAAAACGGACATGAACGGTAATATATCTTTGATTATTATTTTTGATTGGATTTGATCTTAAAAAAATATTGGATCAACAATGGGGTTGAAACGGATTTGATCCAACGAGGCAAATCGATCAAAAATGAAAAACGCAAAGTACGAATTGAAATCATGGATGTTTTGGAATCCATTTGAGAATTTGAGTTACCTTTTTGACAAATCGAGTTCCGTTTTCAACGAACGAATCAAATTTGGAAGATCTTGGTTCTTTTGTTGGAATGAGAAAATCTCCAAATCGAACATTGTACCACCCACCATGTGAGATGTACAACTCGTTCTTCGTGTTCTTCAATGATCCAAGAACATCTTCAAATGAACCACCAACACTTTTGGGTTTTGACTTCAAATTCAATGCAACATTTGGAGATTGTTGCTTTGGAACCCAAATTTGCTTCACGGATTTTGGCTTCATAACATATGACAATTTTTGTGAGTAAACCCGCTTATTCTTCCGATTCATCTTCTTCTTCTTTTTCTTTCTCATCTTTTTGCATCTTGAAGACTTGACTTCATGAACAAACCCACTTTCAACAACATGAACATTTTGAGTTTGAATCAAATCTTTTGGAGTTTGATATTTGTGAATTTCTTGAACCACCGGCTTCCGATAAGGAATCATTCCTTCAAACGAATCACAAGAACACAAAATATCATCGGTTTGAACTCCAATCGAGCAAAAAACTTTTTCATCTTGAAAATCAACTTGAACTCCTTTTTCTTGAACATCAAGAACATCACATTGAACTCCATTGTCAAGAACTTCAACAAACTTAAGTGTACGAAGATCATTCAGGTTTTCAATAAGAGAAACATATTTCTTATTGAACAAATCTGTTTCTTCTCTTTCCTTTTGATTTCTACTACGAACTAATATGGACAAGGCAATTTTATTCAACCATGCAATCTTACAAAGTGGTTGAAATACCAAGCTTCCATGATCATCCTTCAAACCTCCATAAGAAACCAAATTACCCCATGAAATCAATTTGCTTAACAACAACCCATAAAATTGATCTTCATTGACTTTGTATTTCACATCTTTAATGATCACAATCCAAGAATCATATGGCAAACCCGCCATGATCACAAAAACTTGAAGAATTCTAGAGAGAGAAAGTGATTTTGAATGGGTTTTCTAGAAAGAAAAAGTGATACAAACAAGTATTCTAGAGAGAGAAAGTCGAATTATGGATCAAATCAAAGAAAAATTCGACTTCTAGAACACAAAAACACACTAACCACAAAGATCAATGAACAATAAGAATCACCAAATCAAAATAGCCATCAAGGATCAATTCTTGATGAAATCAAGAACACCCGCTCTGATACCAATTGTAGTGGTGTTGATTATGATGGCATGTGCGGAATTAGAAATATCTAGTGATTCATCATACAAATCAAGAACACAAGGAGTAAATAATTCTTTGTAAGCTCTTATTAGATCTAGAAAGATTATACAAATGGGTTTGTATACAATTTCTCTCTCTAGTCTAACACTCCAAATGATTCCTTACATAATGGAAGTCACTCACTTCCTATTTATAGGAAAGACTCAACCCATTTACACATACAAAGAGGAAAGCCTAAAACATTACATCCAAGCATGACTTTGCACCCTAACATCATTGTTGTAGAAGAACTTGTTAGTGGAATACAGGGTGTGAGTAGCATGATAAGATTTGGTTAAGACGTAAGAACAACAAGGTGAGTTTTTCGTGTGCTATAGTTGATCACACTTAAATGTTTATCATGTGATGTATATACGGTTATTAAATCTCTAATATATATTAAAACAGAAACCTTATGATATCATTTTAAATAATTTGGACCCTTGATTGTATATCAATCCTATGTTTTCTATCTATAAATCAAATTACTAACATCATCTACCCCAAATGGATTGTATTTGATTCCAATAAAAGATTTCCAATTGTCAAACAAAATTAACTTACATACGTTGAAAATGGAATGTATTTAATTCCAATAAAACCTTCCATAATTTAAATCTTGAATTTTCTATTATAAAGGTTTTAATATGATTAACTTTAAAAACATATTATAAAACTATTTCAACTAAGGCATTAAATATCAACCATTAATGTAAATCCGTTTATATTAGTAAACCATTCATATAAAATCCATTTTTATTAGGAAACTATTAATAACAAAATCAGCTTCAAATTATCATATATATATATATATATATATATATATATATATATATATATATATATATATATATATATATATATAGACACACACACACACACATACGATTCATCTTTAAATCTACGGCTCACACTTATTTTCAATTGTTGCTTTTCTTCAAACCTTGTCGTACAACATCATTCTTATTGTTTATAACTTCCATCATCCTTCTCTGCTTTGAACCTTCGTTGTTGTGCACTAGAATGTCAGTACCTTCTTTCACTTTTTATATTTTTTTTATTATTTTTTTGTTCCTGTGTCAAATATTTGTATTTATATGTTTCGATTTTCTTTGTCATAAATTACATGAAATCGGTTAACTACTTTTTTGAATCTTTTCAAATAAATAAGAAAATATATTACGTACCTTTAATCTAGAAAAAAATAATGTACTTTGATGGAACCATTTCAAACATATTATAGCAAAGTACTTTGATGGAATGACAAATGCACCCCTACCCATTTTCCTATTCATGGTAATCAAATTTTTTGTGTTTCGTTTAGCATGATACTTCCATTTTTTATCCAAAGGGTAAATCATTAATTTAGTATGAACACTTTTCATCAAAAGGATAAATCAGTAACTTAATTTAACCATGAATAAAATTGCGAGCTGCTATTATTTATGTTTGTTTGATTATCTCAACATGGTTACTGTTTTTTATTGTATATAATATCTTAAATTGGTTTCTGAGATGACATGTGTACTAAAATGATTCTTTTAGCATGATGCTTCCATTTTTTATCCGAAGGGTAATCACTAATTTAGTATGGACAATGTTCATCAGAAAGGTAAATCGGTAATTTAATTAAAAGACGAATCAAATCGATTG
The DNA here is from genome assembly GCF_051521515.1 of Lactuca serriola. Classification (NCBI taxonomy): domain Eukaryota; kingdom Viridiplantae; phylum Streptophyta; class Magnoliopsida; order Asterales; family Asteraceae; genus Lactuca; species Lactuca serriola. The sequence goes on along the minus strand of NC_136413.1, from coordinate 88,459,228 downwards.
CTGCTACTATTTCTGTTTGTTTGATTATCTCAATTTGGTTAGTGTTTCTGACCTTATTGTCGAATATAATAACTTCATAGTATACCATTTTTAGGAATGTATTTTAAAGTACATTGTTATACCATTTTTATCAGTAACCTGTTGTATTTTTTCATGTTTTAAATGTCTCTTTTAATTATCTTTTATTCACTATTAAGGGGATGGATTTTATAAACAATTTAATACAGAAAAAGGTTAAATTTAATTATTCTAATTTGTATATGTTTATGTATAGTAAATACAACCTATCAAATATTGTTTTCTATGACTAAAAAAATTATGTTTCTATTTTTTAAATCTCATAAAACATTAAATAAGGTTTTTTGGCTTAAAATATTACATTATTTAATCTAGATTAAGTCAAACAAAACAACAATGTATAACTTTTCATATTAAATGCTTAACCGATTAACTTAGACTCAATCCTAAAAAATCTCTACAAACTGCAATAGCAACATACGTTTCTTTTTTTATCTATCAATAGCTTTGTGATTTTTTTACAAATTATAACAACATACTTACCATGAAAAAAACTTCAAAATTTAAACTACAACTTAGTTTTTACCGATAACAATAACATACAACACTTAATATCAGCATCCTTACCTACCGATTTTCTAAATATTAATATATGAACCATATCAGAAGTAGGCTAAGAAGTTAGAATCTAAATTAGGAATGATCTTATTTCCTTGAATATCAAATTTACGGTATTATAGACAAAATATTTATTTGATTCTTAAAATTCTATGTGGTCGTATTTATATGGTAGAATCAAACTGCATAGTTAAAATTAACATGTTTTTTTATTAAACTTTATATGTAGGTATGCAACAACATTAAGTATAATTTTGAAGGAACATTGTTCAAAATCATTTTCATAATCTTAATACGTGTCAATTTAGTTCATTTCCCATACTTTCCTATAACATTGGATTTTTTTGTCATGTTGCATTCAAAGGACGGGTTATTAAAACAGGCACCTTAGGTGTTTGACGAAATGTCTCAAAGAATCTTACACAAGTTCTCTATGCTCACCTCACAACCATGTATAAATTTTGGTTTTATTTTTTTCTAGATTTTTAGCATCATGTGTTTTTTCTTGTTTGAAACTTTGTAGTGTTACATTTTTTTTGTCCCATCCTCAGGTTTTTCTATCTCTAATATGGCTTCATTTTTTATATTTATTGTAAACTATCGATTTAATCTATTGCACTTTGTTATGACTTTTATCAACGTGATAAGATTCTAACAAATTGTCCATTTCTTGAACTTTTAGAAAAAACACGTTCTAACTGGATTACCTTCTACGATTGTGGTATTCTATTTTGTTGATTAGGCAGTCTATGATTTGACTAGGATGGTTTTTAAGGATTATTTCAGGCCTGATAATTGTTCCTGCCATCAGAAAATACATCCAACAAAAAGTGAAAGACGATTTTTAAATTAATACCCTCATCTAACTTTAAATGATCCTTTTTCAACTTTGATGGTGTGTAATAGAGTTTTGGCTGAAAATTTTCAATTTTTTCGGCAAGTTTTTCTTCGGGAAATCAAGTTTTATTTGGTTCTTAAATTATTTTGTAGAAAGTGGTTCAATTTGGTATTATTGATCTCACAAAAAGAAAGTCGCATGTCTCATTTAGCGTATCCATTAATTTTAATAGTTTCTTGTCTATATTTGTTTTTAAAAAATGTTAAATTTTGATTTAATAAATGCAGGTCGGTATGTAGTAAAGGTGCAAGAAGAGACAAATATTAAATATGGGATGATCATGGTTATGCCAAGCCAATATAAAATTCTAAAGTAACAAATGCTAACTTCAAAAGGTAATCCCTTGTAATACAAAATACATATTATACTTCCCAAATAAATAACTAAAAACTAACATCATCCCCAAATAATTTACATTTTAACTAACATCAATAAATTATGATTACACTGTCTTGATTTTTAATTATACATTATACAGAGTCGGTTAATATATAATCAGTATTTTTATATTCGTATCGGTTTTGAACTACAAAAAGTATATTCAAACAGTAAAAATGAAATGGAACATATATGATGGTAACAATGCGAAAATAACCTTCAAATTTGGTCTAATACAAAAAAATAATCTAAAACTTATTTCTAAAAGCAACAATAAATAACAAAGAACTTTCAAAAAGAAATGAGAAATTGCAACAAACTTTACAAAACTATCAAGAATGTATAGTATAGGATGATAATAATGCTAAAAAAACACTGAGTTTTGTCTGATGCAAAAAAAGAGTAGTTCTATATGAAAGTAGGAATGCACTAATATTAAAAGAACATATATGATTTTTATCTGATGCAAAAATGGTCGAAATGTACTTCTAAACTTACAAGAAATAACAACGAACTTTAAAAAAACAAGCGATATATAGCAATGTACTTTCAAAACACTCAAGAATGTAAATTACATAATAGTAATAATGATAAAAACATTAGTCTGGTCAGATGAAAATAAAAAAAAATTATATGAAAGTTAGGATACTAATAATGTAACACCCCGAATTCAGAAGACCAAGAAAGGAAAGGAAAATCCCCCAAGTCAAGAGGTCTACTCGTCGAGTCCAGGGAGGAACTCGACAAGTAGGAGTGAGTTTCATGTAACAGATTAAGTGGCCGACCCGGCGAGTCGGAGGACTGACTCGGCGAGTCTGGTCTGGGTTGGTGCCCTATTTAAGCATCTCATTCTCAATTCCTCAGCCTCCTGGATGCTCTCTCAAGACCAAAATGAAACCCTAGTGCCTTCCATGAGTTTGTGATCCATTGTGAGCATTTTTTAGTGTTGTGAAGCTTGAAGAAGAAGGTGAAGCCTTGGGGATATAAGAAGAGATTTGTAGAGCCAGAAACCTCTTGCACTCTCCTCCATTTTCTGGTAAGAAAGCTTCCACCTTGATCATTATGCATGTAGATCTCTTCTTAGTCACTTTTGGGCGTTTTTGGTCCAATAACCCTAGCATGAGAGGAATAGATGTCCCAAGGGCTTATGTTTTCAGATCTAGCACCACTAAGGGTTGTTATGGCATAAAGGTGCAAGCTTTATGCCATAGGAATCCCCATGCATGCATATGAAGTGTTCTTTTGGCCTTTTTAGCTCAAAAGGCCATGAATGGAGGAAAAAGGCAATAGCTTTGCACAGTTATGAGGTGGTGGGTCCAGATCTATGTTTTGGATGCTTTGAGACCCTCAGAAATCGTCTGAATAGTTTGGGATGTATAGGGACTTGGTGATTCACTTGTGGGACTCGGTGAGTCAAGACGTTTTCCTGCCCCAAAACCCTTCTGTTAAAGGGTATGAGTTGAGTTGCTAAGGGACTCAGCCAGTCTGGGTCCATAGTGGACGTGGAGATCATAATACTCGACGAGTTCAAGAAGGAACTCAGCGAGCCTAAGGCAATCTCCTTAATTTATGAAGGTGGAGTCGGCGAGTTCAAAGAGGAACTCGGCGAGTCAGATGGGGGAGGGTTCCGATGTGTTGAAGGTGCACTCGATGAGTTCACGGAGAACTCGACGAGTATGATCGAAGTCCAGAGTTTTGTGTGGACTGTGGGACTCGACGAGTTGGTGGTTCAACTCGGCGAGTTGGGTCAACTCGGAGTGTTGAATTTGACCGTTGACTTTGACCTTGTTTGAATTTTGAGGGTATTGTGGTCTAAGTGTTATTTTGGATATTATAGTTTAGGGAGCCGAAGGATCAGCAATTCAAGAGTTGTCGGATAGCAGTCAGCAGTGTTCAGCTAGTCTTCAGCAGTGCTAGGTGAGTCTTTTCACTATGTGCATGGGTCTACGGCTACAATGGCGGCCCATTACGATTATGTTTATGTTTATGTTTATGTATAGAAGGAAGACCCGGGGTTAGCCCTAGGCACTTATTGTTATATGTAATGGGTTACGATCTGATGCCGAGAGAGGCTCGAGGAATGTTAGGATGCTAGAGGTATTTGGGATTCTTGCATGTGTCGGTACGATAGGTTCCGAACCGAGGGTATGATGTCAGGGTAAGCCCGAGGTATGTTAGATAATAGTATGTCTCTGGACCGGGGGTTTGATGTCGGGGCAATCCTAAGGAAGATTCTTATCTTGTATGTTAGATTATACTTGTGTCTCTGTGATACTTTTATGTGCCTGGTAGGAAGGTGAGTGTGGGCGAGGTCCCATATCTCATCACTAGCTGAGTATGGATGGGGTTCCATATCTCGATATTAGCAGAGTAGGGACGAGGCCTGTGACAGGAAGGATGTGAGTGTGGGCGGGTGCCCGTATCTTGCTACTAGTAGGAGTATGGACGGGGTTCCACCACTTCAGTAGCAGACCAGGAGTGGGGCCCAAGTTAGGCAAGGCCTTAGATCAGCGTACAGTTAAAGTATGTTTATGTATGATCTAGTATGTTATTCGATTGTATGTTTGCATGTAGCGAGCGAGGCCTAAGGGAGACAGATTTGTATACCGAGCGGCGCTCGATGACAGGTGGGACCTGATGCCAGGCGGGGTTTAATGTCGGGCGAGGCTCGATACAGCGGTCGGGGGCCCAATATGTGGTTATATGTTGCTGGTTATGCGAATATGGTATGTGGTAGGTTAGGGAACTCACTAAGCTTCGTGCTTATAGTTTTCAGTTTTGGTTTCAGGTGCTTCAGGTAGCGGAGGGAAGAGCTCGGGATGATCGCAAGGCACACACCAAGAAGTTTAGCCTGGGATGTTCATTCTGATAAAATGAACAAGTGTTTTGAACAGATACTCTTATTTGTTATATAACCCTTTTAGTATGATTGAAATGATTTAATATTTATGGTTTAGTAATGTTTTAAAAAAAGAAATTTTTGGTCATAATTTTTGGGATGTTACAAGTTGGTATCAGAGCCTTGGTTTGAAAGATTTGAGTACACTCTCGGGTGTGTCTGAACTAAAACTGAGGACTTGGTATGAAAATTTTCAAGAGAGAATTATTTTTATCAAAGTGCTTTGAAAAAGAAAAGAATTTTGAAAAATGAATAAGGACTTTAAAAAGAGAAAAGGGTGTGGTGCATGCAATCAGCCAAGCTCAAGTAAGTTCTCCCAAATTACCCATACAAGTTTATGTTATGATATGAGTATGTGATCAACATGCTAGATTTAGGGCTAAGGATCTAAGAGGATGCCTTATATACCTGTTATATTTGTTTGTTGAACTACATGCTAGTATTGGTTAGACAGCGGTAGGATAGTCTACTTAGGTTATGCATGATTATATGAGCTTAGCATCGCATGTTAGTACATATTCTTGTTGTATGGATAGAATTGCTTGATTATGTTCTGGTTAGATTTCCCTTTTTTTCTGAATGCTACTTGCTTTGTGCTTTGTGGGACTCTGTGTCATGGTTGTTAGCCATTAAGTGAATGCGTCAAGTCATATGTGACCAGGTTTGAATAATCTCAGAGTGTTGGATTTGACCCTATTGCGTAGCTCTTGTCTGAGTCCAACCATTGTAGGGATGATTCCTTTACTCGAATGATTATTTGAGCCTTGTCACATGTGATGGTATTCAGGTAGTGGCTAACTGGCATTGTGATGATGCCTTCAGTAACTAAGGACTAGGTTCGGGTTGGAGGTTACCCTAGGGCAAGCCTAGGATGAGAGTAGTGTTGGGAGCAATAGTAGTAGTAAGGGACTTGGTGGAGTCGAGGAAATTCTTGAGGAAAGTACGGATAGATGTGGAAGGTAGTATGGGCCCATACTACTAAAAGTAGAGGATCCGTACTCAATTCAAGAGGGGTCGAGATAAAACCAAGGAACTTGTAGTGTATGTGTGATCCCTCAGCAGTGATGTGTATTTTGATGGTTGTTATGGCATGTTTTCAGCATGGTGACTTTGCGTGAGAGATCACTATATGGATCAGGTGCGAGAGAGGGATCGGGCTTAGGTTCAGGAACCGAGCAGCTCGAGGAGCGGATGATGGAGTTTGTATCAGTTGAGATTACATGCAATATTCTAGACCAGAATCCTGTGATCTTTGGCACGGTCAAGGAGGGCATACTAGAGATTTTGGATGAGAGGCTTGGAGCTTTTCGCACTGAGATGATGGCCATGATGGGAGCGCGTACATTGACATTTCGGGAGTTCAGAGCTTGTGGAGCTCCAGATTACCATGGGGCTAGGGATCCCATTGCTAGTGGCAGATGGTTGGCTGATGTTGCCAATGCTTTTCATTCTAGCCGGTGTCCCGAAGGGGACAAGGTTCGAATCGCCTCCTGTCTTCTGAAGGACAGAGCGTAGGATTGGTGTGAGGAGGTTGGCCATGCCATCGGGGATGATGCCGCATTGGACGCAATGACATGGAGAGATTTCTCGGCCAGGTTCAAGGCCGAGTTTGCACCAGTGATTGAGGTGCAACAGTTAGCCCAGGAGTTTCAGGATCTACGACATACTACAGAGACAGTGGCCGAGATCACCGCCAAGTTCAGGGAGAGAGCCCTTCTAGTTCTGCAGTATGTGGTGAACGAGGAGATAAAGAAGGCTGGGTACAACGAGATGTTGAGGAGCGATATCAATCAGTTTGTGAGTCAGTCCAGCTGCAAGACGATGGAAGACATGATCGCTCGGGCCAAAGAAAGAGAGATTAATCTTGAGACAGAAAAGAATAGAAACTTGGCAGAGGTTCAGATATCTACGGGATTGGGCAAGAGGCCCAATACATCAGATTCTAGATTGAGAGGTCCTCAGGATCGGGGCTGATGTGGCAACTGCAGCAGGATGCACGAGCGTGCGTGTAGGAGTGGCAGCGATGGTGATTTTGGTTGCTTCAAGTGAGGCCGTATTGGTCATTTTAGCAGGGATTGTACTACTACCACCACCTAGGGATTAGAACTGATATGTTTCCACTGCAGTCAGAGGGGCCACAAGAAGGCCCAATGCTTGAGTTTTCTTTCAGCAGGACATGTGATAACACCTGCTCCTGCGACCTTGAGGATCACCAACGGCCGTCAGGGCCGGTCAGAGGTGCCTGCAGCAAGGAGCAGGGCGTATCAGTTGGTTTCAGAGGAGGTGTGAGCAGCCCGATGCGTCAGGTGCATATCTTTCATTTCTCTATCAGCTTATGTTATGATTTTATTGTTATGGTTCTACATCGGTAATGATAAGGATATTTCGGAATATTGTGGCCTGCTTGTCATTTAGTTATATGCCATCTGCATACCCTAGATTTTAGAATGATACTGAAGTGTTTTGAGCATTCTAACACTCCTAAGGTGTACGTGCAACCCTAAATATCTTGGATCTATGTTTTCTCTATTATACATGCAAATATCAATTTTCCAAGGTATTGTTCTAGCTAGCATAATATGAAGTACATATAATATAAATTCTAGTAGAATCACATACCTATTTGTTGTAGCTTGATTCCATGGATCTTAAGAGCCTAGTGCCTCAAATGTGACACCTCAAATGGTTCATACAACATCACCAACATCTTGGAATAACTTAAGAGAAAAGGTTCCTATGCTCAAATCGGCTAGCCCTCATGTGTACACACACTAGTGCCAATTCCTTGAGCCATGGGGTCCTTATATATTGTGGCTATTAGGGTTACACCATGTAACTCATGTCTTTCCATATTCTTCATGCTCCATGGGTTAAAACCTCCATGAAGTATCCATGGGTTACTCCATGGGTTTAGCCCAACATGAAGAACTATGGATCATAAGCCCACATATATAAGAATGAATGATTTACACAATCAATCCCCATATATTTAATTAGTCTCCTTTTGATCACAAAGTTAATTCCAAATTAATTATTGATCAATACTAATTAAATAATATGATTTCATATTAATCTATTAGAGCTTATAATATATTAACATATCATAAATATCCTTTTCTCATAAAAGTCTATCCAAATTGTTCCAATGTCATGCAACCCAAATGGACCATGCCAATCGGGTCAAGTACATACCAATTATAGTTATGGAATTAGACACTAATGCAACAAGTTAGAGGTTTTTCCATTTTTAGAGCAGGTTACTCGGGATGCAGTAAGCGTAGCATGTAGGTGTGGGACTCGGTAGTGTCTTTCTAGTTTTTGGGGAAGGTATCGTTTAGGAATAGATCGGTTAGATCACCAGCTGTGTTAAGCATGGGTTTTCAGCAGAGTGGTCAGGGGATGGTAGGGAGAATTGGGAATTCTTCCAAGCTGTAAGCTGTGAGGAGCTAATCAAGTCGAAGTGGGGGAGAGCCACCCGAGTGGCCAAGGGCAGAAGTAAGTGCAACACTGGGATGGTTTCGCAGTCTTGGTGAGGAAGAAGGTAGCTCAAGTGGCTGCTTGGATTGAGGAGCGTGTAATTTGGGAGTTGGGGAAACTTTCCGACCTTGAGTTCACGTATTCGCGATTAGTTGATGACTGGTTTGGGGAAACCAGGTCGGAGAACTTCCAAAAAGGTACGAGATTAGTCAGGATATAAGACTGCGGGATAGCCACAACATTCCCCAGCAGCGAGTCCGTGAGTGAAGTGTTGTAAGAATGTAGGTATGTCGTAGCATTCTTTAGCAGCTTAGTTAGCGGAGTGTGGGCGAGGGCCCATATATCCTAGTTAGCAGAGTGTGGGCGGGGGCCCGTATCTCCTAGTTAGCAAAGTGTGGGCAGGGGCCCGTATCTCCTAGTTCGCGGAGTGTGGGCGGAGGCCCATATCTCCAAATTAGCATGATAAGAATAAGGAAAGGATAGCAAGTTGATATTAGAGGAGGAGTGGGCCTGTATAGCCCTAGATAGGTGAGACCTGTGGGAGAGGCCGCTCCAAAGTATAATTTGGGTGAGACCCGTGGGCAAGGCCCGTGTGCTTTTAGCACCATGTGGGACCTGGTAGAGACCTTAGGGTTAATGTAGGGGATCGAGGATCCATGATCTTCTAGAGCTAGATTGGATAGGTTGGTGGAGCAGTTCAGGTAGTCGCAGTATCTTCAGAAGTCGATGAGAGTGACTGAAGGATTGTTCTTGCGTTCGGTAACTGGTGGAGGACCGGTATTTCGGCTAATGGTAGATCAGTTGGGACCAGGGTGGTATCGGATCATTCGAAAGGCGGATAGGAGTCAGCAGGACTTCAGACAGGAATGATGATAAGGTATTTTAAGCATAGAGTAGTGAGCTGATCGGGAGATGCTAAGTTGCTCACCACGGGATCAAATAATCTCAGATTGAATGATTTGGCACTGTGATGCAGCTCTTGTCTGAGTCTTAACCGTTGTAGAGAGGGATCTTCTACTCGAAGGATTATCTGGTTCACACACTAGGTGGAGCTTTCAGTATTGGAGCATTGTATGTGGAATTATTCTGTGAGTATTGGTGTGATGGCCGGCACCGGGAGTGGACGGGATTGCAGTTTCAGCAGAAGATTTGTCCATGATGGAGTTTGGAAAGGTTTGATGCTCTTGGAAACACGCCTTAGGATGGCCAATAGCAGTGCAGGGAAAAAGGATGAACCCCTTTTATGTCAAGTGTAAGTGCTCGGGAAGTACCAGTAGGGTTACCAGTTGAGTAAGAGTGTTGTACTCAAGGGTGGTAATGATCGGATTATTCTGAAGATCATATTTTCAAGGATTGGGCCGAGCAGGAAAGGTATGCAACGTTGAGAAACATTGTGGGAAGATGCGGAGTTGTTAGCCGGAGCGGTCCCCGAGGGTTGGACCGAATGGGCGAAGTGTGTATCTAGTGGTAAAAGTGTAAGCGGTTTGTAAGGTAGTTGACTGTGGAGGACTTCAATGAAGAAGTCTAGTTTAAGTAGGGGAGAGTTGTAACACCCCGAATTCAGAAGACCAATAAAGGAAAGGAAAACCCCCAAGTCGACAGGTCTATTCTTCGAGTCCAGGGAGGAACTCGACGACTATGAGCGAGTTCCGTGTCACAGATTAAGTGGCCCACTCGGCGAGTCAAAGGACCGACTCAGTGAGTCTGGTATAGGTTGAGAAACCCTAACTTCGGGACTTGGTGCCCTATTTAAGCATCTCATTCTCATTTCCTTAGCCTCCTGGATGCTCTCTTAAGACAAGAACGAAACCCTAGTGCCTTCCATGAGTTTGTGAGCTATTGTGAGCATTTTTGAGAGTTTTGAAGCTTGAAGAAGAAGGTGAAGCCTTATTGATATAAGAAGAGATTAGAAGATCCAGAAACCTCTTGCACTCTCCTCCATTTTTTGGTAAGAAAGCTTCCACCTTGATCATTATGCATGTAGATCTCTTCTTTGTCACTTTTAGGGGTTTTTGGTCCAAGAACCCCAGCATGAGAGGAGTGGACGTCCCAAGGGCTTTTGTTTTCAGATCTAGCACAACTAAGGGTTGTTATGGCATAAAGGTGCAAGCTTTATGCCATAGGAATCCCCATGCAAGCATATGAAGTGTTCTTTTGGCCTTTTTAGCTCAAAAGGCCATGAATGGAGGAAAAAGGCAGTAGCTTTGCACGGTTATGAGGTGGTTGGGTCCAGATCTATGTTTTGGATGCTTTGAGACCCTCAGAAATCGGCTGAATAGTTTGGGGCGTAGAGGGACTGGGAGAGTCACTTGTGGGACTTGGTGAGTCAGACCGTTTTCTTGCCCCAAAACCCTTCTATTAAAGGGTATGAGTTGAGTTGCTAAGGGACTCAGCCAGTCTGGGTCCATAGTAGACATGAAGATCATCGTACTCGACGAGTTCAAGGAGGAACTCGGCGAGTCTAAGTCAATCTCCTTAATTTATGAAGGTAGAATCGGCGAGTTCAAAGAGGAACTCGGCGAGTCAGATGAAGGAGGTTCCCGATGTGTTGAAGGTGCACTCGACGAGTTCATGGAGAACTCGACGAGTAGGATCGAAGTCCAGAGTTTTGTGTGGACTGTGGGACTCAACGAGTTAGTGGGTCAACTCGGCGAGTTGAGTCAACTCAGAGCGTTGACTTTAACCGTTGACTTTTACCTGGTTTGACTTTTGAGGGTAGTGTGGTCTAAGTGTTATTTTAGGTATTGCCAGTTCGGGGAGCCGAAGGATCAGCAGTTCAGGAGTTGTCGGATAGCAGTCAGAAGTGTTCAGCTAGTCTTCAGCAGTGATAGGTGAGTCTCCTCACTGTATGCATGGTTCTACGGCCACAATGACAGCCCATTACGATTATGTTTATGTTTATGTTTATGTATAGAAGGAAGACCTAAGGGTTAGCCCTAGGCACTTATTGTTATATGTAACGGGTACGATCTGATGTCGGGCGAGGCCCGAGGAATGTGAGGATGCTAGAGGTCTTTGTGATTATTTCATGTGTCGGTACGATAGGTTCCGGACCGAGGGTCCGATGTCGGGGTAAGCCTGAAGGATGTTAGATAATAGTATGTCTCCGGACCGGGGGTTCAATGTCGGGGCAATCCTTAGGAAGATTCTTATGTTGTATGTTAGATTAAACTTGTATCTCTGTGATGCTTGTATGTGCCTCGTAGGGAGGTGAGTGTGGGCGAGGTTCCGTATCTCATCACTAGCTGAGTATGGATGGGGTTCCATATTTCGATATTAGCAGAGTAGGGGTGAGGCCTGTAACAAGAAGGATGTGAGTGTAGGCAGGGGCCCGTATCTCACTACTAGTAGGTGTATGGACAGGGTTCCACTACTTCAGTAGCAGACCAGGGGTGGGGCCCAAGTTAGGTGAGACCTTAGATCAGCGTACAGTCAGAGTATGTTTATGTATGTTTTAGTATGTTATTCGATTGTATGTATGCATGTAGCGGGCGAGGCCCGGAGACAAGCGGGGGCCTATGGGAGACAAATCTGTATACTGAGCGGGGCTCGATGCCAGGTGGGACCTGATGCCAGGCGGGGCCTGATTTTGTGCGGGGTCCGATGCCGAGCGAGGCCCGATGCAGCGGGCAGAGGCCCAATATGTGGTTATGTGTTCCTGGTTATGCGTACACTACTAGAAAAATAGCCTTTTACGACGCGCAATCTACGACACTTGGTGATTTATGTTACGCAAAAGGGAGTGACCTTAAAATGGTGTTGTCTCTTCAAAAAATTTAAGCATTTAGGTCACGCATTATTGCGTGCCCTTAGATTATTGTCTTAATGAAAAAAATCAAAAACACGGAGGGCACATGTGTGTCATCTAAGGATGTCGCTTTATAAATTTTAGTGGAAGCGCGCGTTCCATCATTTTTAATAGCAGGGGGAAATGAAATCCTAAAAAAATTAAAAACCTTGCATTTCATCCATCTTTTAGGGATTCCATGTAAACCCTAGACCTCATTGAAGGTTTCGTTCTTAGTCAAGTTGTTTCTGTTCGGGAAGGAATAACGAATTCATCCTCTCCACCAGCCGACAAGCTTCACTCTTTGCTTCTCCTTTTCTCTGTAAACCCTAGACCTTATTATGCAGCTGCAACTCTTCCCCCCTTTCGTATTTTTGGAGCTTGGCATGCATACAGTGGTCAACGATGTCAACTATCCTCTTTTATCCACCATTTTCTCCCTCTGAGACGTTAAAGACACGCCATCCCAAAATTGGAAGAACTAGGGCTTTTGTGCTCTGGATCTCACAGGAAACAAGTTTGCCTCGTCCCCACCCTCACCCATCCAAATTCCTCTTGTTCAAATGATTATATGTTCTTACCTCTCAACCGTACCTGAATCAATATATCTGTCTCTCTTGTGTCTATTCTCTCAATATCTCACGCGCTTTCCTATTTACAACCAGAGTTTGAGAGTGAAAAGAAAAAAGAAGAAAGAAAAGATGTGCCTATTATTCCTCTTTCTCCGTCTTTTCTTCCTCTGGTTCGATCAAATCCCTTCTTCTTCTTATTATTTTTTTCGATTTCCAGGTGAGGTTGTGTTCGAAGGTTGTCAAGGGGTTGTGAGGAGAAGGGAGAAGAAGGGTTGTGATCTCTTCTTTTGAAAGCGGTGATGAATCTACCACGAGGCGGCACAAAAGCAACTAGACTCATCCACATCGGTGGAGAAGGGAAAAGAGGAGTTCTAAAAGAGAGAAAGAGAAGAGAAGAAAGAGGCGGAAGGTAAAGAAAAGAGATTAATTGATAAAGATAGAAGGAAAATGAGCAGGCGCTGGAGATCAAATTGAGAGGCAAAAGGAGTGGTTCATATTCAGAAGACTTCATCTTTTTGATTTCATCTTCATTGAGTACAAGTCGGCGTCGATCGGGTCATACAAACCGACGTGACAACTCATTCCTTAATCTCAATGCGCCATCACACCCCTAAATCTTGATTTCACAGACACCTGTCTTTGATTTTTTGTCTATTCCTTTTCTCCTCCTTTTTGAATCCCTTTCTATTGCGTTACAGCATAAACACATTTTCAATTCCGAAAAAACCCCTAAATATGACCTAGTCGGCATGTTTAAAACGATGATTCTGATGATACCATCTACTGAGGAAGAAGAAAGGAAAAATGATGAGGCATTGTAACATCATCATTGACCACCGTCCACATATTCTCCCTAAGTCAAAACCCTAAATATTGTGGTGGTAGGTTTGACAGTGGCAAAGATGGAGACATCAAAGTGCTTGTTAATGGGTTTAACGATAAATCCAGTACGCCCATGAGAGGTTCCCCATACCACTGTTTCCTTCGGTTTTCTATCTTTCTTATATATAAATTTCTTTTTGAAATTGCAGGTTTTGTTTGTTGTTTGTTGAAATCACCCCCACTTTTGATGTTTTCTCTTTTGTAAATATGGCCGAAGGGGATGGGTCTCAAATTCTATTAAAAGCCTGATTTCCATGGGATTTATGGAGTATAAACTCTCATACAAGTTCTCGTATCCCACACACCAAAAGAAACGGGTAGACATATTCTTTTTGTTTCTCTACCCCATTCTATAAAGTTTTCTATATTTTATTTAAATTTACTATTCACCAAGAATTCCAAATGTGATTTTTAAGGGAGGGGGTTTGAACGTGTGATGATATTAGGGATTACAAAGAACATGATATAAGGGAATTGGTAGCCGCTCAATGTCTTGGATATCTATGATTTTATACCTCGCTCACAGGTATCCATCTTAAAACTCATTAAATTTATAACTTTGTTTGGACAATGTTCTTTTCTATGATATGGTTGGACTCATATTCCAGCTGGTTTCTTAAATGAGTTTTTTCCTAATCTTGTGGTCGATTTGTTTTCTATTTGGAATCACACCTGTTCATGTAGTTTTACAGAAGATGAAAATGACAACACCTGTAAATTGTAATTATACACACAACGTCCCTGTTATCGTATTCTCATTTGGCCTAATTGGAAACCTATTCCATGAAATCAGTGAAATTGTGATCCCACTTTTCATCACAGCTCACCATTTTGGATCTAGTGTACATTTCATGGTTACCGATTACCAGCCTTGGTTTGCCCATAAATATAACCGTATTCTCACGCAATTGTATCGTTATCAAGTTATAGATACGACTTTGAATGCAAGTGATCACTGTTTTCCAGGAGCGGTGGTTGGGTTGAAATATCATGGGAATCTCGCTTTGAATCCTGATTCCATTCCAAGAGGCCACACCATGCTAGAATTCAAGGAGTTATTGATCTTTTTGTCACAAGTAACTGTTGTTTCACCATATTTATTATTGACATTCTTTGTCACTCCTTCCTTCATTAGATAACATTTACATAACAGGAAGAAGGAACTACTAGTTCTGCTTACAGAGGTAAGCCCAAATATGATGTGTCATCAGATCCAACTCCAAGAATAACAACTACTAGTTCAGATTCTGAGAAACAAGTTGATCATCTGGAGACAAATGTAAGGATCTTTAATCTCACTTACGAATAGATCTAAGCTAGTTATAACTAAATAACATATACATCAGAGTCAAAACTATAATTTGTATTTACATAGCATTCATATGAAATTTATTCCATTCCTACATGACCATGGAATGTAATTACTATTCTTGATTCCATTCCATCCATGCTTAATGATACAACAGCATATTATTCACGCAAGGCTTCTAACTGGATTCTAGAAGATTCTTGTCCAGATTATATGTTCAAAGTATACATCTAATACCCTTTTAGATCTTGAAAGTAAACTTATATTTAAAGATTATATTTTGTAAAATGCAAGAAATAATGTTCTAGTTTGATTGATTTGCTTAACATCCTGCTTTGATTTCTTCCTGTTACATCAATATCATCCAAAGAAACTTTGAGTATTATAATCATGTAGATTTTTCAAATAATAAAAAGAAGTAGGAAGCTTTAATACTATAATATACATAATAAAAGTAGGTTGCTGTTTCTTAAGCCCAAAAAAGAAAAGATTAAATTTGATTTTTTTGTTTATTTGTGCATGCAGCTTGGGGGTCTTAACTCAATGTTATGTGTGGAGCATTCTCCTTCCCTTCCACATGTTTCCAAGGCTCCCACAATCATTCTGGGCATGGATGTGTCTCATGGGTCACCTTGCCAGTCTGATATTCCATCTATTGCTGCTGTAACTATTTTTCTTTCTCAAATTTATTAAAAATCAATTTTATATTTTTATTTATGGGAATGTTTTAATAAAAGATCATTTCTTTGTTTTTTTTTTAATAACAGGTTGTTAGCTCCCGACATTGGCCTTTGATCTCCCGCTATCGAGCTTCTGTAAGAACTCAATCTCCAAAGGTGGAGATGATAGATTCCCTGTTCAAGAAAGTTTCTGACACTGAGGATGAAGGCATAATGAGGTTCAATTCCTTGTTTTTATTTCCTATTTTTATTATACATAAAGAGTTTGATGTTTGAGATTTCACATCACATTGTAAGCAAATGATGAGATTTTCTTTTCTTTTTTTGTGGCAGGGAGCTTCTCCTTGACTTCTATACGAGTTCTGCAAAACGTAAGCCAGATCAGATAATCATTTTCAGGTGAATTCTTTTAAAATTGTATATTTAACTTTTAGATATTTATGTCATTTTCTTTATAAAAAATAGGTGAACTCATGTTTTTATTTTGCTGTAAAAAGCTCAAACCTTAAAATTCTATTACTTGTTATATTATAATAGGGACGGTGTGAGTGAGTCACAATTCAACCAGGTGTTGAACATTGAACTGGACCAAATTATCGAGGTATTTGTATTTTCTTATATAATAGTTTCTTATTTTGTTAAAGCAAAAAAAGTGATTTAAAAATCTTACACATCATGTTGTTGTTCCATGACAACAGGGACAATAAATTCAAAAGAAAAGAAAAAAAGGTAACCTATTACCAAATTTACAAAAGTCCAAGACAATTACCAATCCAAGGTAACCTACTACCAAATCTACAAAACTATCTTCACATTCATCCCAATAATTACATCACCAAAATCATTCCAGGAATATTAATTAATGCAATTGACTAATATGACCTTATGTAGTATAGGTATCTTTTTGCACTTGTTTCGTGTGTCCTTTATGGCCTTGGTTAATGTAGTACAGGTATTCTTGCTTGCCATATGTTGTTTATCCGTAACTTTATAAAGTTAATTTATACCTTTCTTATTTACATGGCAGTTGCAATATGTGGAAGTGCTCCCTAAAAAGGTTGTTGATATCTTGAAGGAAATTAGGTAGGCCTCAAAGGATAAAGTTTTTCTTTCTGTTGACAATTCAAAGTTTTTATTTTTCACTATGTTTCCTGAACATGGTTTTGATTTTGTGATAAAGGGATCTTTTGGGGGTTCTTTCTAGATTAACCAAGGAGTTCAACGTCGACAAGTTTCTAGGGGTATTTTTGGAATCCCTCATGGATTACAGTCATGATGATGATTTGTGCCTTAAATTGTTGCTTTCCATGATAAAAGCTGTTCCTATTAATGTTTTAGTTGGTCGTTTAGTTACAAAACTTCTTTCAACCTGCATGAAGTTAACCAAGAAAAGAAAAGGAATAATTATTTAAGTTCCCATTATTAACAACTGAGTATTTTTTTATTTCCCATTGTTGTTTCTTCTTTGGAGTTGGGCTTTATATATCACCATCCTTTATTGTTGTCTAAATTCCATATTTGCCATTTCTCATAATGATTTTCTTCATTTTCCTTAGATGCACACCTGCTACCTGTTGACTTGCCAGAGCTGAAATCTTTGACCAACAGGTAGTTACAAAAGTTGCCTTTTGTTATCTATTCATTCTAGTGCATTATTTATTTATTTATTTTTGCTTTCCTTGATCAATAAACTTTTAATGTTGATAGCTTCATTTAATTTACTTTTCAATGTAAAAGTAAAACATATGCAACTTACACCTTCTTAAATTATGGAAAAATTTGTAGAAGGTTGAAAATGTTCTAGGATAATATCATTTGTATAGATTGATTTATTATGTGTTAGGTAATGGTTGTTGAAATCCATTGGTATAGGTATAGGTAAAGAAGCATGATTATCTGTCCTAATTATATTTGGTGTTATTTATGTTTATCTTTGTACATAATATAATTTGTTTGATGACTAATAAAATTTAGCAGAGGCAAAGTAAAGAATAAATCCTATTTACAAAATGATCCAAAGAATCATTTTAATATTGTATTGTATTGCATGTTAAGTTACTGATTTTCCATGTGCAGGTTCTGATAGCTCTAGCAACCTCCTTCCATGCCCAGCAGCCTCTCAAAGTTCCTGCAATACGTTACATTTACTTACTGTTGTGTTGTATTGCATGTTTTGTTTTCCATGGAACGATTATTTGTATGACATTAAATTTATGCAATGGATTCTATTTTTGTATATGATATTTTATTATCTATTATTAAACATTAAATACAAATTTAATTTGAAAATAAGCAAATCTATAAATAATATTTTTTTAAACATTTAAAATTATGATACGCAAAAATGTGTGTCATCTTCATTTATGACATGGCCTTTCTTGACAGGGGCTTCCTTGATACGCATTGCGTGTCATAAACACGCGTGTCGTAAGGTTACGACACGCAAATGCGTGTCGTCTTCCTTTATGACAGGGCCTTCCTTGATACGCATTGCATGTCATAACCGCGCGTCGTAAATGCGCGTCATAAATGCGTGTCGTAAATGCGCGTCGTCTATAGACGACGCGCAAAAGCGCGTCGTCTCTCTTTATGACAGGGCCTTCCTTGACACGCATTTGCACGTCGTCTGAGCGTTTTACGACGCGCAATGAGCGTCGTAAAAGGCCTTTTTTCTAGTAGTGGTATTTGGTATGTGGTAGGTTGAGGAACTCACTAAGCTTCATGCTTACGGTTTTCATTTTTGGTTTCAGGTACTTCCAGTAGCGGAGGGAAGAGCTTGGGATGATTGCATGGCACACACCAAGAAGTTTAGCCTGGGATGTTCACTTTGATAAAATGAACAAGTGTTTTGAAAAGATACTTTGATTTGTTATATAACCCTTTTAGTATGATTGAAATGATTTAATATTTATGGTTTAGTAATGTTTTAAAAAAAAAAAAAGTTTTGGTCATAATTTTTGGGATGTTACAAATAATGCTAAATTTGATCAAATAATGCAAAATGTGCTACAATTGGTCTATGCTTGAAAGTCGGAGGTACATGCTATACTCATTTGACAAATTTCATTCTTTCCAAAAACATTCAGTTCCATTCCTTACAATTGACACTTCTTTCCATTATGCTTTTATGATCGTTTGGTGTTGTATTCAAGTATCTTCTCAGTAGGTGATTTCCATTTTAAATCGTTTAATAGATCCCCTATTCATCCAATTGTAGATTACTGAAACCTCCATCTTTTTATTATTCTCATAAATTTGGCCCCATTTTGTTAATCTCTATTTGAAATGTTTAACTTTTTTGATTTGTTGAGTCCAGATCTATGTTTTGGATGCTTTGAGACCCTCAGAAATCGGCTGAATAGTTTGGGGCGTAGAGGGACTCGGAGAGTCACTTGTGGGACTTGGCGAGTCAGACCGTTTTCTTGCCCCAAAACCCTTCTATTAAAGGGTATGAGTTGAGTTGCTAAGGGACTCAGCCAGTCTGGGTCCATAGTGGACATGAAGATCATCGTACTCGACGAGTTCAAGGAGGAACTCGGCGAGTCTAAGTCAATCTCCTTAATTTATGAAGGTAGAATCGGCGAGTTCAAAGAGGAACTCGGCGAGTCAGATGAAGGAGGGTCCCGATGTGTTGAAGGTGCACTCGGTATGTCTCTACCATATCACATGTTTAAAAAATAGAACCTCAATTTACCAAGTTCCTTAAAGTTTTTGTCCCTGCTTTAATTACGGTTGGCTGCTTTTGTACTAAATGGGTATATAATGAAAATCATTTTTTTTGTTTTTTTATCTGTTTTGCATTGAAGCAACAAGAAATCATTGTTTTTAATTCATCTTGAATAACCATTTAATACCTATATGTAAAAGATACAAAAATACTCTATAGTTAAGACTACAGACCTTACTCAAATGTCTTAAAGAAGGCATTCCTTTTTTCATTATTTTATCATTATCATAAAATAAAAAAGACATCTTCATGTCTTTAAACTGTTTAATCCGTCTCATAATAACAAGTTTTGTATCAATTCTGTCTATTGACATTTTCAATGAGTCACGGTCAATATCTAAATCGAGCAAACATAATTGTTTTTATATTTATTGGCTACAGTTTCTTTATATTTAATATTGCGAGGGGTTTATGCGGTTCATTTTGAAAGAATATAAATGAGTTTCTATCTTTTGAAATAAACAATTGTATTTTACAATATAACCATAAAATAACAATATATTTTCAAAGTACATCATCAAATGTTGGATTATACTTGCATAAACCTCTTTTCACGCGTGGTCAGCTATATGTAATTGTTTCCTGTGTAACAAGTAAAAAATGTTTGAAGGTACTGATATGTAACGAGGAAGGTCGTTCAACTAATAAAGCAAAAAAAAAGTTATCTACAAAGATAATCTTCAACTAATATATATATATATATATATATATATATATATATATATATATATATATATATAGTAGTTTATAACCCATGTGAACCACGTTTATAAAATTAATTACACTTTCATTTAAAAATTCATAATTATTAATTAATTATTTTAAATAAATTATTATTTTAGAGATATTTTTTTAGTTATATAAAATTATAATCGTTGATTTAAATAAACATGTGAAATTATATCACCTTATAATCTATATTAATTTTATTTTATTTTTCAATCTAATGTCAATAATTTAATATAATAAAAGTAAGAAAATTTGAAATTATAAATTTAAAATGAAAAATCAATTATTAATTTAATGTAACTAGAGTGAGAAATTTAAAATTTAAAATTTAAAATGGATAATTAATAAGTTGACAAGTGGCATTATAAGTGATATATAACATTCAGGAGGAGTTATAGTTGTACGACACTTGTCAATAGAAGATTAAACTTATTTTTTTATTAGAATATATATATATATATATATATATATATATATATATATATATATATATATATATATATATATATATATATCGATTTCAGTGTATTTCCTTCATATTTCAGTAATACCAATAATCCTGATTTTTTTATAATTATTCTGGAAAATCTACATACATTTGTATTTTATTTATACATTCTCTCGCATATAACGCGTGTCATAATCTAGTTTATTAAAAACTAGAACAAAAAAATGGAAAAAATTACATAAATGGTCTTTTTGGTTTATCAAATATCATAAACTGAATCATTGTTAATTTTTGTTGATGAACATGGTCTGTGTGGTTTTCAAAACATGCGTGAATGGTCATTTTTGCTAACATTGTTAGTTTTCGACTAAACTGCAAATTTGGTCCCTGTGGTTATCAAAAAAATGTGGATAGAGTTCAAAATCTTTCAACTTGTACCATCAGTCCAAAATTAGATCTTTTTTGTGGATATGGTCCCTATCAAACTTAAAATGACGATTATACCCTTTTAATTTGTTTTTTTACATTTTTTTATGTTTTCCTAATATCAGAATAATTAAAAATAAATAAAAACACCTACCCATGCCATCCCATCCTACAATCTCTCTCTCTCTCTCACTCACTCTCTCTCCATGGATGAAGCTTCAACCACTCCATTCACAGCCTCATCCCTTCTCCAAATCCAAACCCAAAAACCACCCTCACTACCACTTCCCAAATCAGCCACTAGTCACCACCGGAGACACCCAAGAACACAACCATCGACCTTCACCTCTTTCAACCATCTTCAACCTTAACTATAATCCCACCATTACAGCCTAACCTTAACCACAAAAACCCACCCTTATTCCTCCTTTTTACTGCAACTATAACGCACCAAAACATAACCAATACCATCACTATTAGCCACCTTATACCTTTGTTAACCACCAAAAATCAGTTTGATCGAACCAAGGATGGAAAAAGAAAAAATCTAGTGATTAATCGATCTAGAGAAGAAGGAAGGCTGCTAATCAATTTTTGAGAAAGTAAAAGGAACGTCGGGAGAGGTTGCATTTGTTTTTGTGTAATCGATTTTTAGACAAGAAAGAACGAATTTAGCGTAGAGCAACGATCAATTTTGAGAAAGAAAAAGGAGGTTGTGTTTCATGGAGGGGTACCCATTGAGTGTGAATTGGTTTTTAGAATAAAGGAATGAGAGCAAGAAGGTCAATTTATGTTGCTGGATGAGAAAGGGGGTTGCGGTTCTCTATCATCACCCTTTTGTCCGGCCACCATTACCTCCATCAATGGCATCATCGTTCCCTTTGTTCCTCTGCATCTCCGGCAACAGCATAGTTGCTGCCTTCCATCGTTTCCCCTCACTTGATCTTTATCTTTTGCCTCATTCAATCGCTTGTCCTTATTTTCTTTCCATCTTCGATCTATAAACAAAAAGGAGGGGAGAAAGAAGGATTTGGAGGTGGTTCATGATGCAAGAGAGATTGAGAGTTGAGGGAAGGAGAGATATACCTAGGTTTAGTTTGCATTATGGGGGACGTTTCCAACAGGAGGGAAAAATAGGGGGTGTGGTTTGGAGAAGACGATGAATAAAAGTTGTGTGTGTATGTACTTAAGAGAGATAGAGGGAGGGTGGGAGAGATGGGGTGGGGGTACGGTGAAACGGGGTAGGGTGAGTTTTTCTTATTTTTTTAATTATCAAAATATTAAAATAAAGGCTGAAACATAAAAAAAATGTAAAAAACAAATTAAAAGGGTATAATAGTCATTTTAAGTTTGATAGGGACCATATCCACAAAAAAGTTCCGATTTTGGACCGATGGTGCAAGATGAAAAGATTTTAGACTCTATCCATATTTTTTTGATAACCACAGGGACCAAATTTGCAGTTTTGTCTTAGTTTTCGTATATTAGTTTAAGGGCAATTTTTTATTTTCAGGTAACATGGATTAAGTTTTTGTTATCATGGATAAACCATATGGACTATTCATATAATTTTTTCTATATTTTATGTTTTAAAGTTTATAGCTTTTCTACCATTTTACGTGCTTAATTCTATGTACGTTTCCTACGTATTAGTTGGGTTTAATATAATAACTTCCGTTCATTAACTTAAAAAACGTATTATATTCGAGTTTGTCAATGTTTTAATATATTTTTTATGTTTTTGTGTTTAAGTTTATATACGTTACTACATACGAGTCATGTTACATATAATAACTTATGTGTGTTAACTTAAAAAAAATACAAAAATAAAAAATAAAAACTAATTTTTTACGTAAAATATAGACAAAATTACGTAATTAGTCCCTATGGTTTATTTATAGTAATAAACTCAGACCTTGCTAACTGAAAAGATCAAA
This sequence comes from Lactuca serriola, assembly GCF_051521515.1. NCBI lineage: Eukaryota > Viridiplantae > Streptophyta > Magnoliopsida > Asterales > Asteraceae > Lactuca > Lactuca serriola. The sequence goes on along the minus strand of NC_136413.1, from coordinate 88,436,443 downwards.
TTATCTTTATACTAACCGTGCTAGCAACAATTGCCATTTACGTAAATTTTAGAAACCATAGGACAATGTTTGTCAAAAAAAATAATAATAATAATTGAATTTGTAACATTTGATAGACCACATAGCAAAAATTGCCATTTACGTAAATTTTAGAAATCATAGGACAATGTTTGTTAAAAAAAATAATAATAATTGAATTTGTAACATTTAATAGAACACATGGACTATTTATATAATTTCGTAAAAAGAATGTTTTTAATGCAAACTAATGCCAACATTGACTGTTAATGATATCAATGACCAACAAAAAGTTGGTGGTAAATGATGAAGATGAACTTTTTTTTCGTATATATAGTGCTTTATGTGTTCCTAATAAAAAACCAAAACGCCACTCGTTTAAGCTATACGTGGCCCACCTGGACAAGAGTCGCACCTTTTTATTTCTTTCCCTTAAAATGCCTAAAGAAGCAATAAAATATTAGAAAAACTAATAACTAGTTTCATATTCTTACCTTTTTAGTTTTGTTTGCGTTATCCAGTTTTAAAATATTCACCTCTCAAATATATGCCAATATTATAATTACTCATTTACTCCTTATTAAAAAGAATTCATTCAATTCATTTTAAAGGAATTCTAATAAATACTTAAATTTCATAATGGTGTAGCGCTTCTAATCAAAGTATTTACTTGCTAAACGTTTAATTTCATAATGGTGTAGCGCTTCTAATCAAAGTATTCATTTTAAAGGAATTCTAATAAATACTTAAATTTCATCATGATTTGAATCAAAATTAAAAAAAACTTGGCTACATTTAAACAAGTTCACCCATTACTTAATCTAACTCCGAAAATTTCAATTCATAGTCATAGTTCTTAGTCTCGAATCACATCACTATTTTTATTGATGGTTATTGCATTTGATTCCGTCTACAGGTAGTCTTTTTGGATTTTATCGCATAACTTGACCACCAAAATATATCACAAGATGGGAATATATATATATATATATATATATATATATATATATATATATATATATATATATATATATATATATATATATATATATATATATGTTTATTATCGGTGGGAACCACGACTATAAAATTAATTAGACTTTTACAATAAAAATTTAAAATTATTAATCAATTATTTTAAATAAATTATTAATCAGTAGATATATCAAAATTTTAAAGTTATTATAAATTCAAATTTAACGTATAATTAGAAAAATATAAATTTGAATTTTGAAATGAATTGTCTAATATATTTACATGACACATGACATAATATTAATATTAATAAGGAATTGTATTAGAGTGACACTTGACAAATGAGATTAAAACTATTCATTTATTAGAATATTAATATATATCGTTTATTTCAAATGTCATAATTAAAGTCGTTCATGTGCACAACCGATACATATTATATAAACAACATGAGGACAGTTCATATATGCATCAATACAAACAAAAACTCATAAGCATTTGCATTTACATCATGACTCGCTGTGTTATTATAATTTTCTCGCTTGTCTTGTTACTACTTGAGACTACAACTGCCAACCAATTGGTAGCAGTGAGAGGAGGAGATGATAATGGTTCTGTGAAGAAGTGTTTTGAGAAGGAGAGACATGCTCTCCTTCATTTCAAAGCTGGCCTTCAAGATCCCTATGATACTCTCTCTACATGGAGTGTTGACCAACATGACTGCTGTGAATGGGATTGGGTGGTTTGCAACAACCAAACAGGTCATGTGGAAGGGCTTATTATTGGGAACGGTGGTCTTGTCGGTGAGATTAGCCATTCATTGGCTAACTTAAGCTACTTGAATGGTCTTGATCTTTCCTCCAATTCTTTTCATGGACCCATTCCCAGTTCCATTGGTTACTTGTCCGAATTATACTACCTCAACCTCTACAACAATAATCTTAATGGTGTCATCCCTAGTTCCATTGGTTTCTTGACCAAATTAGAGATATTTGACCTTTCCGAGAACTCTCTCTGTGGAAGCATTCCTCCAGAGTTTGGAAACCTCACAAAGTTGATAATTCTTAACCTTCGATTGGTTGGAAGATGTAGAGTAGAAAGCCTAGACTGGTTGTCTTCTCTATCTCATTTGAATGAACTTCTTATGGAGGGCATTTCCCTAGCCGGAGCAAATAATTGGGTGAATGTGATTTCAAGTCTCCCAAAAGTAACAGCTGTAAGTTTATGGGGGTGTGAACTCTCACAGGTCATGTATCCATATTCTCCTTCTGTGAACTCTTCTTCATCTATTGGTACCCTTTATCTCGGTGACAACAATCTCACCTCATCCATGTATCATTGGTTGTTCCCATTAACCAGCAATAACCTTATTGAACTTCATCTCTCTTACAACATGTTAGATGGGATACCCAGATATCTTGGTAATCTCTGTAGTTTGGAACGGTTGTACTTTACTAACAACTCTGCTGTTGTTAACTTTCCTTCTTTTCTTAACAACCTGTCTGGATGCACATCTCATACATTGCGAGAGTTGTATGCCTCTCATACCCGATTTACAAGGTCAGTTTCCGATGAAACCCAAACACTGAAAAATCTTACCCATCTTGTCATGAGCTCTTGCAAGCTAGGCCCTCGCTTCCCTAGATGGATTCATATACTGAAAAAACTTACCCATCTTGATATATCCGATAACAAAATTTCAGACACCATTCCTTTGGATTTTTGGGGCATGTGGCCTTCTCAATTAATGTACTTGAATCTATCTTCCAACAACATCAGCGGGAAAGTACCTGATATATCATCAAATTTTGGCAACAACTCAGTTATAGATTTGAGTTCCAACAGCTTATATGGCACAATACCCGATGTCCCTTCCACTTTGATGTTATTAAATCTTTCCAGAAACAAGTTGGGTGGAGGAATCCCAATTTTATGCCAGATTGTCGATGGTCTTTTACAATTTCTTGACCTCTCACATAACTCTCTAACCGGACAACTTCCAGACTGTCTGCAGCAGTTCAAACAACTAAAGCTTCTTAATCTTGGACACAACAATCTATGTGGAAGGCTTCCTAGCTCTATTGGATCTTTGATAGATCTCGAGGCATTGTATGTCTACAAGAACAATTTCTCTGGAGAATTACCTCTGGCTTTAAAGAATTGCACAAGTTTAAGCTCGTTGAATTTAGGAGCCAACAAGTTTTCTGGTAATGTGCCGATCTGGATTGGGGAAAACCTAAAGGGTTTGTATGCTCTTATCCTAGGATCTAACAACTTCTTCGGAACCATTCCACTGCAATTATGTCAATTAGGAAATCTTCAAATTTTAGACTTGTCAAGGAACAATCTCCATGGGACCATCCCTTCATGTTTGAATAATCTAACAAGCATGGTTCAACAAGGATTCTTACTGCCACAAAATATGCATAGCTTTCCAATTTTCTTGTATCCTTTAGGTGGTGGTGGTATTGTTAATCTCCATGAAACTCAGTATCAGTATGTTGACCATGCAATAATAGAATGGCAAGGAAATGAACGTGAATTCTTTAGGAATCTGAGATTGTTAAAGATGATTGACCTGTCAAGCAACAACTTAACAGGACAATTCCCATATCAACTTACCAATCTCTACGAACTTGTTGCCCTGAACTTATCAACTAACGCCCTAGTTGGAGAGATTCCTGTGAATATTAGTCAGATGAAAAACCTTATATCTTTGGATTTATCTAGAAATAATTTTTCTGGAGGGATACCATCAAGCATGTCTCAAATGACTTTATTGAATGACCTAGACGTCTCATTTAATAATTTGTCAGGGAGAATACCATCTAGCACTCAACTCCAATCCTTTGCAACTTCAAGATATGATGGAAACACACAACTTTGTGGACCTCCCCTTACTAAAAAGTGTCCTGGAGATGAACTAGAAGTGCCACCTGCCATTGGTGAGCGTGAGGGCGATGGAGAAGGCGTGGATGAACTCCGGGGATGGTTCTATATGGGAGGGGGAATTGGTTTTGCTACTGGATTTTGGATAGCATGTGGGGCTCTACTCCTTAATCGTCGTGGGAGACATGTTTTTTTTCAATTTCATGATAAGTTCAGAGATTGGGTTTATGTGAAGATAGTAGTGTTCTTTGCAAATTTTCAAAGGTTTGTACATGCATAGTTTCTCGTCTAATATTTTCTGGTTTTTTCCTAGTATATATGTTGTCTTAAACATACCTATTATTGTTCTTATTCGTATTAACGGCTAGATGTATAGTAATGTAATTTGGCAGGGGTTTCAAGTCCCCAATATCAATAAAATTGCCACCAACACCACCATGGGTGGCCATTTTCTTGTGTTGTGTGAAATAAGATATCCTGAAAAGTTCATATTTTGTAGCAATAAACTTGTTGCTACGAAGTCTACAATCACTACAAGAAATCTGGGAATAGGGGCGACAAATGTCGCAGCCAAACACCCTAAATGTCGTCGCTGTTTTCCTTACCGGCAACATGTTGCCGTTAACACATCGCCGCCAATGTGCTATCGTTAATGCTCAAATGTTGTCGTTGATATTGTCACCGCTATTAGCATTATCACTACTATTTCCGTTGCCAGTAATTTTCGTCGTTACTAATGCCACCGCGTTGCTAATGATCTTATTGATATAGATGTCACCGTTAATATTATTTTATATAGAGAAAAATGATACTGTAGCCCTACAATGTTTTGTCTATTTGTTCATTCAGTCCCTTAAGTTATTTTTGTGTTAAGTTATTTTTGTGTTTTTAAGAGAATAAAGTTATTTTTTATTAGTTCATTTGACCGACAAAAAAAAAAGTGGGCCGAACTTCGAACAGCCCAACTGCTTCCATAGAAAAATATTGTGACAACATAGACCTAAATGAAGTGGTCATATTGGATCATGTAGAAGACTTCTTCGGAATGGCATAATTGGGAGATTCATTCCTCCATCTTCAAAGAACACAATGGTTTCATATGCCGTGTACCACTTCTATTTGTTGACATGCCTAGTCACACTTGATTGTATGCTTTTTTTTTTAATAAAAAAAATTAAAATTTTTTCCAAAAATCAAATAAAATTATTTTTTATCTGTTCAAACCCACACTACTTGCAGCTCCTTTCTGATGGATAGCTTCGATGAATTCCGTAAGTCCCACACTTTAAAGTTTTTCTACCCTGCAAAAATCAAATATTCATTACTCTTTTTCTTTGGGTGGTGGGATGTAATTCATCTGTTCAGATTGATTTCATTGAAATTTTGTTGTTGTAATCTTGGAGATGAATGTATTTGGGTTATGTGTGACTGTTATAGTTTGCGGGATTTCAGTAGAAGCTCAGCTCAATTCCACCTGCAATTCGAATGCTTCCATGGTATTGAAGCGTTTCATTAACGGAATGGAACCCGCCACTGATGGATGGACCTCGAATTCTTCCAATTGCTGTGATGGATGAACCTCGAATTCTCTGGTAACGTTATCAAATTGGAACTCTTACGAAAAAGATTAGTTGGTACTTTGGCTGATTCAATGGCTAGTTAAACCAACTTAGAACCCTAAATCTCTCTCGTAATCTACTCAAAGGAAATCTTCAACTTGCCCCATTTGGAAATTCCAGATTTGAGTGCCAATGAGTTTCTACTTTATGGATAGTAAAATAACTGTTACTAATGAGCATTGAACTTTGTTGCAGAAATCAGTGATGTTGTTCCAGCTGCTAAGAATAACAGGGTAATTCAAAAGGGTTTGTTCTTGAGAGGTATTATGGTGGTTGGAGCATCGAATTGGTACAATCAAAAAAAGCAAGGAGTACAACTGTTGATTGCCATGAATAATAAGTTCTAGCCATTACGTTTAGAACATATCAAGATCCTGAAAACGAGAACAAGAAAAGTTCTTAGGCTGTATGGGCTGTATGGAGTGGTCACTACAAACTCACCGGAAAAGTGGTGCCACCTCTGCGCCACGTCCCTTTCACCACCAACCCACTCCATTATGGAAATGGTCACCACTAACATCATTCATTTTTTTATTTTTTTATTTTCTTAACATTATGTTAAATAATATATATATATATATATATATATATATATATATATATATATATATATATATATATATATATATATATACTATGTTATAATTCAAATAATAATTATCCATTCTTTAATTTTAGTATAATATACTTAAAATTTTCATTTAACACCTCCATTGTCTAATTATTAGAACAATACACTTAATTTGTTATTTAAAATATGGTGATATATATGTGTGGGGCTGAGGGTTTAATTTAATTTAAATAGAAGTATAAGGGTATAATAAGAGATAAAAAAATATTTCCAGGGACCATAGATGTAACTTCAATCAAAAAGTAAAGGGAGGAAAGCGACGTTTCCTATTGGTCGTCTTGGTTCGTCTGTCTTTGCACTCACGGATACTCACGCCACGCCCAAGTCACCAGCTCTTGGGGTGGTGTTCACGGGTCTTTTGGATGCCACGTAGGCGTTCCACGCATGAGTTTCTATCCACTCCGGATAGCCTTAGGGATTGAAGTTGTATGAATAGGAGGAACGATGTGTGTCTATGTATGTGAGAGGAAGAAACCTGTCGTTTGTAAGGTTAGGTAACCAACTTTCAATTTTGTTTATATTTAGTCATTGAATTTTTTTTTGTGCTTAATTTATCCCTAAATTATTTGAAATTACATATATTTTATTCTTATGACCGGTTGCAACCGATCAGAAAGGTAAAATATGAACAATTTCAAATAATTTAAATGTAAACTAAGCATGAAAAAAAAATTAGTGACAAAATGTGAACAATGTTAAAAGTTCGTTGCCCTTTCAATTTATTATCTCATAAATAATGTTTTTTTACCTTGGTAAATCATACTATTAAGTTCTTCACATGGACGGCTACTAAATTTAATTATATTATTTTATATTGATGTAGAGTTTAATTTTTAAGATTTAAAAAGTATATTTGCTTTCACTAAAAAATATTAAGGGCGTAACATGCAACATATGTCGCCGTTAAAGGTATCAAGAGTTATCGTATCATAAGTGATGAAATGTCACAACTAATAAACCGTTGATAACGTTTTATTGGAACTTTCTCGTCCTTATATATCTTGAAACACATGTTTTATATATAATGTAACAATTGTTGGAACTAGTTTTAACATGAAATTGAAAAACATAAATAATAGTTATTCATAAACACAAATTGTTCACAATAATAGTAGAAATCATATATGACTTGACAAATGTGGAATCTCTCATTGATGAGTTCTTGATGGTTTCTAGTTAAACCATCAACTATCAAAATGTTATATCAGATCTTGAATCTGAAAAATGACTTAGATTTATGAACATTGAGATGTAATTCATGTTTAATAATCAAGTATGGGCTTGATTAATTGTTCTCTCTATAGCAAGGCTAGAAGGAGTAAGAAATTATTCTAGAAAGAATATATATATATATATATATATATATATATATATATATATATATATATATGGACATATATACACATTTAGTAATACTTGTTATATAAAGATTTTATCATACTTATGTCATTGACTATGGTCATTATCATACTCATGACATTGACTATGATCAAACCTTTTCACAAGTAGCTATGATTAGATCAACAAGGATATTATTTACTATAACTTCATATTCTTAATATGACATATAGCAAATAGATTTCAAGAAAGAATGTTTTTATTAATAGACATCTACTAGAAGATATATCTATATATATATATATATATATATATATATATATATATATATATATATATATATATATATAGCTTAGTATGGAGGTTTTCTTAATCCATGTTATCCTAACCAATGGTGTAAGGCTTAAGATCCACTTGTGGATATAAAGTAAACATCTCAAGGTTGGAATAGTCATTTTAATATAAAGATACAATGTATGCTTTTATATCAAAATGAAAGGAACTTGTGTTTGTTTAAAAAGAACTAGTGGGAGGATAGTGAGATTGCTAATCTTGTATGAATGAGACATATTTAATCATTTGAAATAACATTCCGACTATACAAGGTGGTTTTCACCTTGACTCGAAAAGTATTTCTAAAATGGAAGACTTAGGAATGACAAGATACATTCTTGGAATGTAAAATCTATAGAAATAGATAAATATGAATGTTGAAAGTTTTAAACTCGTTTGCATGAATTAACAATATCTTGAATGAGGTCAAGATACAAGATTCCTTTGGATGATTCTTTGCATTTTTACATGACACATTTTGAGTCTGTCTCAAAAGACCTAGCACATACGTTGAGCTAGATGAAATGATTTATATTTTGTTTGCTTGGCAAATGAATCCATCATTTATATCCTATCATGACATACAAAATTGAATACATGGTTAAGTCACTAGATGACTGTGAGAACATTCTAAGAGTACTTAAGAAGAGCTAAGAGAATGTATATGAGATAATTAGTTTAGAATAAAATCTTGGTGTAAAGAGCTACATATGATTTTGATTTCTAAATAAATATAGATAATTATAAATTATAATTGGATTCTAACTTTATTTTGGAATGAAGAGTAAGTTTAGTTGGAATAAGGTCCAAGCAAAACATAATGACACAATCTACTACAAAATAAGAATACAAAAATTTTAAAGTTGAAGTCAAATATAATTGGATGGATGAGTTCATTGAAAAACTATGTTGATTTCTACCATTCAAGGATCACATAGAAATCTTTGTGACTTCGAGAGTTCACTTAATCAAGCTAAGAGACTCTATGTCACGAAAGAACACCAATCATATTCCCCAAGATATTTGACTATACCTAGAGTAAAAGTCAAATATGGGATATAGTATTCGTGAAATTCACACAAATTAAATTTAGTCGAACCCATTAACAAAGTCTTTCCTTTTAATTTAAGTATGAGTGGTCATACTTCAGCCATAAGACTTTTATTATTCTAGTAATGGGATTTTGGTTTGAATTTAGTATTTGGATATTAGAACATTAAGACAACAACTATTATATTGTTTATGATATATTGGGATATGATCATTGCATCAATACTTGCTGTGTTCTATATTAACATGTCTAATCCATGAATAATCTTATTATTCTAAAAGTTGATAGTCGGTCATGATTGTGGGAGCAGTTATGAAGTAAGACTAATATGAATTGGATTGGTTTACTCTTACCAGATGAAAGTAGTCAAGTGGTTGTAACCAAGTTTCATAGGTACTTGTTAGAGAACTAGAACTGAACGGACCCACATCAAGATCAACTCATAAATCGCAGTCATGGGTGACACTTGATTAAAAGGTACTATCTTTGTATCCTTAACACCTATATACATAGTGGGACTTAAGTATAGGGAGTACTGTGCTTTGATATGGTCAAACGTTGATCCTTAACTGAGCAGTTATAAAAGCCATTTTCAGGTATGGTGTGGCCTATGAAAAAGGCTTATGTAGTCAAGATGAGATTTATTCCTCTTAATAAACTATTTCTTTATATATATATATATATATATATATATATATATATATATATATATATATATATATACACACACACACACACGTATAAGAACTAGCCATGAGATAGGGTATGGGACATATGTATCTTCTTTTTGGAAAGGAAGACCAAGAATGCTTCACTTTTGAATTGTTTAATGACAAAATTGCAAGAGTGGTCCCTGTGGTATATCAAAACTAGCAACTTTGGTCCAAAATGGATTTGGCTCGCAAGGATGGTCCAATAGTTTTGTTTTGTTGCGATTTTAATCCAATTTCCTATGAACTTTTTTATAATGACGGATTTGCCCCTTATTATTTTATTATCGATTTTTCTTTTATTACAACAATTAAAGAAAAATTAAAAATAAAATCTATCTCTCTTTCTCTCTCTAATAAACCGATACAATCAACACATATCCTTGTTCTTCCCTTCTGCATTCGTTCCCAGCCAAGAACACAAGAGAATTCTTATTCTTTTCATGTATACTTGCAAATGAGAAATATAGCCACTCCTTGTTATTGCTTCATCTTCTTTCCATGGCAATTTCAAGCAACCAAAACAAAAACCTAAACCTAGTGATTTACACCCCATCGATTCTTTCAAGCAAAACAAACATACACCCATCGATTTCCTATAAAAGATTAACCTCACTTATCCATTCCATTTATCCATTTCTGTCAGAATCAATCAAAAAACACTCATCTTAACCTAAATCTATTGACTAAACCACATGGATTTACAATCAAAGTAAATAGAAGATAGATGAAAGGAAACATGTGATTGTCGAGCAAACAACAACGCCGAACACCCCCCCCCATCGCACCTGCCCTTCTTCTCGTTGAGCTCCACTGCCAAAACACACCACCTGCACCGATGTTGTTGCTCTCCTAGCTTAACTGGTTCTCCCTTCCGCATCGCACCTTGTTATCAGAACAAGAAGAGAGAAGCTTCACTGCCTTCCCTTTCCTTCTCTTCGGCCCCATCAATTTCTGAAAACAAAGCTTTCATAGGAAATCGACCCTCACTACTGCCCTACCTATCATGTTCCCTCACTTGTTCCATGGTCGACGACCACGTTATACCCACTGACGATCTCCCTCGTTGCTATCAATCGACCTAGGAGCACCAACATTAGCGGCATGCGAGCCTTCTTCTCTTCCCATCGTGAATCGCCATCCACCGTCGAACCACACCCCTTAATCGAAATGTTACTTAAGATTTCTTACGATTCTTCATTTTCTCTGGTCCCGTCATGCGCCGGAGGCGCTTCATCTTCTTCACGATCGGTCATCAATCAGAGGCTAATGTTTGATTTCATTCATGTTTCCTTCATGTCTACTGTGGTTCATTCGCGTTCATATCACCCAATCAAACATTGAACACGGGCACAAAAATCCCTTTCCCTTTTATCCATCTAGATCGATTTAAAAATCTAAATAAAATTTCTGCATTATTATCTTTTGATAATTCAGATTTTTTGGGTATTTTCCATTGTAATGTTCTTGGGTAATGTTATAGGTGATGAGGAGAGAGAGAGAGAGAGAGAGAGAGAGAGAGAGAAAGAAAGAAAGAAACAGAGAGAGATTTTATTTTTTTTATTTCTGTAATAAAAAATTAAAACGGGAAAATACAAAGGGCAAATCCATCATTATAAAAAAATTTAAAATTTTTGGACTAAAATCGCAACAAAACAAAACTATTGGACCATCCTTGCGAGCCAAACCCATTACGGACCAAAGTTGCTAGTTTTGACATACCACCAGGACCATTCTTGCAATTTTGTCTTGTTTAATCAATATTACCATGCTTGTAAGGAACATGTGAAACATCCCAAAAATACGGTCTAAAAATTTCATTTTAAATCATTAATAAAACTGTAGTTATCAAACATTACATAAAGTCATAAGTCATTATTCTTAAAACATCTTAAACATTTGTCATATATATCAGAGTAAACAAACCCCAGGCTGAATATATGGTGTGTGCACTGCAGTCATCCCGAGCTCTTCCCCTTGCTATAGGAAGTACCTGAAACCAAAACTGAAAACTGTAAGCACGAGGCTTAGTGAGTCTCCACACTACCACATACCGTACACATAATAACATAACCACATAATTGGGCCCCTGCCCCTTCCTCGGGCCCCGCCCGGCAACGGACAGAGTCTAGCATCTGGCCCCGCCTGGCATCGAGCCCCGCTTGATATACAGATCTATTTCTACTCGGGCCCGCCTGTCTCTGGGCCCCGCCCGCTATGCACATACAACAATAACATATAATCATGCTAACACATAAAGAATCATACACAACACTATATCTTCTAGTCTTAAGGACCCGCCTATCATGGGCCCCGCGCCTACTCTACTAATTGTGAGATATGGAACCCCATCCACACTCAGCTAGTGATGAGATATGGGAGCCCACCCACACTCACCTCCCTACCAGGCACATACAAGTATCACAAAGACAACAAGTATAACTAAAAAAGCATTCCTTCATCGGGTACCACCCGGCATTGAACCGTAGTTCGAAAACATACATATAAACATTCCCCGTGCCCCGACCGGCATCAGACTAAAGTCTGGAACATACTAACATATACAAACGGGCCGGCATTGGTTCCTTTGACTTGTTCCTATAGGAGAAAACTTACCTCTCAAAGCTGAAAGCAGAATCTCACGAATAAACCTCTCGTTGCTAGCTGGTAGATCCCCGAACTGCTGATCTCTCGACTCCCCGAGCTATCATTACCAACATAATACTTAGTCAAAATCCAATAGTCCCTTAAATATCATTCTTTTCTCAAGAACCCTTCATGGGTTAAACTCGGTCAAAGTCAAAGTCAAAGTCAACGCTTGGTCAAAGTCAAAGTCAACACTCCGAGTTGACTTGACTCGTCGAGTCACCCCCTGACTCGCCGGGTTCCCTTGCTACTCGTGGCCATGACAAAATGAGTCAGCTCGTCGGGTCTCTCCTCGGACTCGTTGAGTTCTACCTGGTACAACATTGTAACGCTTGTAGATTCGAGCTAGTCAATTTGGAGACAAGACATGGATTATAATCATTCTCTCTTTCCATTTTTTGTTTCCTGATTTCCGATTTATGACGACCAATTAATTAAACAAAACACATTAGTCCAGATTTGGCCAAGCACTTCGGGGTGTCATCACTAAATCATCGAGGGGCCCACATATATCGCTTTTATCCCTCCAAGGGTAAAAGGAATGGATAAACTTCGACTCATATGCTTGTTCTACTACTTGTTGAATCATACACAAAGGCATGTTTTATAACATCGAGTTACCAATGCGTTTTCGTGCAATCAATGTATAACCAACTCATAGTCAACAACTCATATCTCTAGGTTTGAAGAATATAAGATATTATCGTCTCATAATCACTCGTGATAAAATCCATGAAGTGATTCAAATGAGCGTTGGTTTAATAATCCAATACTCAGAACTTATGAGAACTCATGAATGTTGTAGCAATTGTTGCTATGTCCAACACCTTAGACATCTACAAGCCAACTTCATGACAGTCTTGCCTTAATACCTACTTCCAACGTATTATCAATTGTGGATGGTTTGAATAACTTAGTCATTCGGGAAGAATGACCTAGTTATTCTAGAAGTCAAAACATGCAAAGTGAAACACAAGAATAATACTAATTCAATATGGCCCCAAGCACCTTTGAGAGTAAATAGAACACCTTTTATTTAAACACCATATTGATTACTCATTATTCATTGTATAATGTTTCAAATCATCAACTTTATACTTGAATCAAAAAATAGCCATGCCATGCTCTAAGCATGCATACTATGTTTGTCCAAACTATAGTTATGCCATACACCAAGTATGCACACTATGTTTGTCTATGATCCTTACTTTGTGGAATAGATCAATTGAACATAATTCCAATTATTCTCATTTCACAATCCCAAATCCTTACCATAAATGTATGAATTCCAAATTCCTGCCATTTACCGAAATCTGTCAAATTCTAAACTTATATGCATTGATCCTCTTGTAATGACTATGCACAAAGTCACAAAGCCTTGTCTACAGACATTACAGATTATTCCAAAAGAGATCATTCCATGGAAACGAAGTCTCAAATTCAAAGTACATTGCTTTGAACATCCTTTTTGCATTAAGTTTCCTAATCTTACACAGATTTAATGAGCAACTTCTACCTATAGGAACATTTCCAGATCCCATTTTGACTATCACTTCTGAACAAGAGTTACCTTTTTTCAGAATATGTCAATATGGTCCTCTCCAAAAATTTACACCATACTTCCAACTGTCCCTGAGCAACCAACCTTAGATTGTCCTCGACAATTGCTTAATCAAATTAGTCATATCCAGTTCTAGTAATTTTTCCCTCTTAATGCCCTAGGCATTTGGAAAACTTTAGAATAGATGAATACTATAACACATGCAATCGATCTTATATCTGAAGCATATGGGACATGATTCATGATGCCTCACATAAAGACATGATTCTAGGCCAGTCTTTTGCTATAATATTTCTATTTCTATTTGCCATGTTCTCATAATTCAGATTATGAAAAAGGATGTCATAATCACAATCGAATTTTAGAATGCAAATAATGTTCCCATATATAGAATTTCCTTATGTTGAACCATTCCAACATAACATTCATATATATACTTGACTAAATTTGATTAAAATCTCACGATTCAAGCTTTTAGATTTGAAATGAAGTATAATTTCCTCTCCCTTAATTATAGCAAAACAACTTTTTCCCAATTGAAACTTTTGTTTTCTATAATTAACATTGCTAACTTGCAACACTTATTATAATTATCATGCTCCCATTAACATGATGATTATTAGCATAACACTTATGCTCCCACTAGCTTTGACATGTATTCAGAAATTAGCTGGACTTCTAGAAATCAATACTTTATTGACTTTCTTACTAAAGTTCAGATTTCTGATACGAGATGCTTTGATAAACTTTATCAAAATCATACACCTTTCCTTAGATAGAACACATATTTGTCTAAACAATTTCAGAACTATGAAAAGGGATACCGTAATCATAGTCTCAATTTTTTAGACCTTTTCCATTCCTCACAAGTCCATGTTAGTGTGTTGGTTAACCACACACGCTCCACTAACGACTTTGAGAATGCAAATATCACAATTGCTATCTACTTCAAAACACCTAGTGAAAGCGTTTCTTCACCATCATTTTCATGAATCAGAGAGAAACCTTATGACACTTAGATTTTATGGTGTATGTGTTCCTATCCATGTGAATTTGTCAAAACCTCACAAGACAAGGTAAGTGACAAATCCAAACTCATATGGACTGAACTTATACAGTCTTAACTTCTTGCCACCTAGCAGCGGAAGGGCCTGCCATTGCTTCCAAGTTATTATGCAACCATTTGAGAACTCTCAGAACTCATATGCAAAGCCAACTTTAACTGGAATGGGAACATAAATAGGAATATGTCAACATGATAGGTTACAAAACCTCAAGTAGTTTGCTAGTGATAAACTACATGTTTTATTCCTGATTAGATCTTAAAACTCTTTCAGGATCTTTTAGACTCCCACTGTCCTCTTGGCATATAAGACTCTCTTTCCAAGACCCATTCCTTGACAAACAAATATTCAAGAGATAGTGAGGATTCTTATCAAGACAAACACTTCACAAAATTGGCCTTAGTTGGTCTTTGTTTTATCCAAAACATCACAACTTACCAATTTCAAATGTACAAGAGTAGAACACATTTTACTCTTACATTTGACAAGTGTTATAAACCTTTCTTTAAGATATGTCACTCAAGTTACAATCTTGGAGTATGACTCTAAGAATTGTTTTCGAACGAATTATGACTCATCTTCTTGATTTAACCACTTCAACAATAAATGACTCTTCTTCTTAGCCATAAGAATGCACTAAGATGTCCTTAGAGGATGAATTGTGATATGGTCTCACAATCATTAAGATGATCATAAAACATGATACTAAAGTACTCTCCCATTTTTTCAGATTTGAGAAACTTTTATCTTTCTGCCAAATTTGATTCTTCTCATTCGTTCTGCCATACATCGAAACTTTTCCAATGCTTCAGAATTATACTTAAACTTGTAAGTATAACCATATTTACTAAACTTTAGTAAATCATGACGAATAGTCTTATCAATCTTTTGTGGTGGACTTGACCAGTGCACAAGAATGTGTACTCGATCCCTTAGTCCTTCACTTAACTTACATATACATGTGAACAAGGAATTAGTCTTAATTTTCCAAAGATGAAAGTTCTCATTCATCATACAATACAACTTGCATGATTCCAAGTTTCTATCCAACTGAAACTAAGGTGATGAGAATCTTTGCTTATTTGGTAAATTTAGACACTACCACAAAAGTGATGGGTTTTGGTCATAAGACATCCTATGTGCTCATACAAACCCTAAAGCTTGGGTCTAGGTTTCTCTATTGTACATACTTTGAATCCAAGACTATAAACCCTAATTCTAGCATATGGAAATCAGAATTCACATGTAAATAGGTTTAAGAACATACCTTGATTGTTATATAGCAATAACAATCCAATTCCTCCTTGAATTGACCTTGGAAAGCAGAGAGTCACAAGTGTCACTCCTCTAATGGCTTACAAACACCATAAGCAAGTGGAGAAGGTATAAAGAGAGAGGAGGGAGGTTAGAATTCGTATTTGGGACCTCTTGGGAAGGGATACACGAATTCACGACCTTGGGGTTGTTTATATAGGTGTAGAGATAGGGTTTCAGTCATTATCCTTATCTAGTTGATTATCCATTTAAGCAACCAATAAGATAATCCTTGAATCCTTATCATACTCGAATTCTAAGGCTTTCCAACCTTAAATTCGTCCACCATACTTATAAGATAATCCTTACCTTATTTTGTAACTATCACATAATTACAATTCAGCCCCTCTAGTTTAATTAATTACACTTGATCACAAAATTAATTCTTAATTAATTATTGACTAATATTAATTAAACAAATATGATTTCTCCTTTAATATATTATTCTTATAACATATTAATAAATCATAATAACCTCTCTCTCTATTTATTTCTCCAATCAAGTTGCTTTGGTGAAGGCAACCCAAAAGGACCATGCACCATCGGGTCAAGTACATACCAAAATAGTTATGGACTTAGACACTAATCCAACAGTCTCCCACTTGGATAAGTCTAACAACTATTCTGTGTATGACTTCGGATCCCGATCTGCAATCGTAGCTTTCCAAAGCCGCTGTCAACTCTGATCATATCAGATACGCGTGTCCTTAAGATAAGGGATCATATATTCCTCCATTCTAGATATCATATGAGATATGATTTCAAATCATTCTCTTTGTACTATATCTCGATTTCCGATTTATGACGACAGACTAATTGAACAAATCAAATTAGCCCTAGCCCGGCCGAGCATTTACGTTTGTCATCACTAAACCATCGAGGGGCCCAAAGATATCGCTTTTATCCTACTTTGGATAAAAGGAACGGATAAACTTTGATACAATGCTTGCTTGTACTCACGCACCGAATCACACACAACAATATGTTTTATAACACCAAGTTACCGGTGCGTTTACATATTATCAATGTGCAACCGATTCGCAAGATACAACTCACACATCTCGGTTTCAAGAATATAAGATGTTATCGACTCACCAATCACTCATGATACAATCCATGGAGTGATCCAAGTGAGCGTGGGTCTAATCCAATGCTCAAATCATATTCATAAGCACTCATGAACGTTGCAGCAAACATTTGCTTATGTCTAATACTTTTCTAGACATTCCACACACCAATTCACGACAGTCTTCATTCATACCTACTTCTAACATATGAACGACTGTGGCCCGTTTGAATAATTCGATTATTCTTAATAAACTCAATTATTCTGGAAGTCAAAACATGCAAATGTGAAACATAAGAATAATACTAATCCCATATGGCCTCAAACCTTTGAGTATAAATAAAACTCCTTTTATTTATCACCATATCGATTACTCATTATTTGTCGTTTCGGGTAATCAACTTCTTACTTGAATTCCAACACTTGTCCCATGCTCCTAGCATGCACACAATGTTTACCTATGGTTCTTACTTTGTGAAATAGATCAATTGAACACATTTCCAATCTTTCTCATTTTACAACTCCAAATCCTTTTTCCATAAGTGTAAGAATATCAATTCTTGCTACTTATAGAATATGCTAGATTTTAACACTTTATGCAATGATCCTTACGTAATTTCACTGCACCAAAGTCACAAAGACTATAGCCAATGATATTACAAAGTCCTCTATCGGAGATTGTTACAAGACAATTCCATAGACGTGATGTCTCTCACTCAAAGTACATTCTTTGAACATCCTTTTGCATAGAAGTTTCTAATCTAATCATAGATTTCTCAATATTCAATTCCCAATATGGACACACTTCCATATGTTCCATATGACAACTCATTCTTAATAGAATCTTATCTATTCGTAATGATGTCGATATGGTCCATCCAATATGGAAACATTTCCATATTTTCCAATACTATACTTCCAACTACTCACAAACGACCAATCCTCGTCGAACTTGGATTGTCCTTTGATAGTTGTTTAATTATTTTAGTCAAAACCAATTCTAGTCCTTTTTCCCTCTAAATGCGCTCGACATTTGGAAAATTTTAGAATGGTCAAACATTAAAGCATTTGCAATCGATCCTATACCCGAAGCGTATGGGACACGACGCATAATGTTTTATTTGCTATGTTCTCAAAATTCGAATTGTGAAAAGGGATGCCGTAATCATAATCGAAATTTTAAGAACACACTATGAACCTTTGACTAAATTTATTAACATTTCTCAACCTAATCCTTTAGATTTGAAATGAAGCATAATATTCTCTCCCTTAATTATAGCAAAACAACCTTTCAATTCTTACAACTTTGCAAAGTATGACTCTTGTTTTCTATAATTAATATTGCTAACCTTGCAATACTTTTCTTAATAATCATACAATCATAACTTTTATGCTCCCACTATCATGATGATTATTATAAAACATAACACTTATGCTCCCACTAGCTTCGACATGCATTCATAAACATCTCAACTTCCAAAAGGACAATACTTATTGAATTTCTTAAGTTCATGTTTCTAATACTTAGTGCTTTGATAATCCTTTATCAATGCTTCTTGAACTTATACACCTTTGCCTTCGATAGTTCATATGTGTGTCTAAACAATTAAGACTAATTGCCAAACCTCACAATTCAAATTATGGAAAGGGATGCCGTAACCATGATTGAATTTGAGAATGCAATTTTACAATCACTATCTTCTTAAAATCTCTCTTAGTGAAAGCATTTCTTCACAATCATTTTCATGAAGGAGGAAATCTTATGACACTTAGATTTGAGCGGTGTATGTGTTCCTATCCATGTGAATTTGTTAAAACCAAAGTTTATGACAAATTCAAACTCATATGGACCGAGCTTTCTTAATCTTGATTTCTTGCCTTATGGTAGCACAGCTGCCCGCCATGTCTTCCAAGTAGTTAAGCGGCTCACCTTTTCTTATCAATGTACTTTTCATTGATTAAGGTGCTTTGCCTTTTATGCGTTCAAAATGAGAACTCATAGAACTCACATGCATAATTAACTCGATTGGATTGGCACATAATCAAGATAATGTCAACACGACAGGTTGTAAACCTCAACTCGTGTGCTAGTGATGATCGATAAGGTTTATTTGATTTGTTCTTGAAACCTTTCAAGACCATTAAGACTCCCACTGACTCCTTGACATATAAGATTCTCTTGTCAAAACATTTCTTGACAAACAAATATTCAAGAGTTAGTGTAGCTTTTATCAAAACTCTTCATAAATTGGTCCTAGTTGGTCTTTGTCTTATCTAAGACATCACAACTTACCACATTTAATGAATGTTTTAAACCTTCTTAATACTTTTCACTCATTGTCACAATCTTAACTTTAAGACTTGTTTTGGAACGAAGTATGATTGACTTATTGATTTAACCATTTCTTCAATTCTTGATTCCTCTTCTTAGACATACAATTGTACTAAGACTCACTTAGAGGATCAATTGAGATATGGTTCTTAATCATTAAGACATATCATAAAGCATAAAAGCTACTCTCCCTTCTTCTTAGAATGGAGAAACTTTTATCTTTCTGTCTACTTGATTCTTCTTATTCGTTCTGCTATTGATCTAAACCCTTTAATCAATTCAGAATTACACTTAATCTTGTAAGTATAATCATATTTACTAAACCTTTAGTAAATCATGACGAATATCATTGTTACTCTTATGGTGGTCTTGATCAACACGCTACTTTGTGTACTTGATCTCCTAGTCCTTCACTTGACACTTTGTCAACGAATTGGTCTAATTTCCAAATATGAATTTCTCATTCATCATGCAACCAAGTTGCATGATTCCAAATTTCTGTCCGATTGAAACTTTGGGCGATGAGAAACTCTCCCTATTTGGTAAATTCTCGACTTTTCCATAAACACCATAAATAAGAATCATATCCATTTGTTGTAGAAATATGGAAACACCAATTTTCATAACGATTTCATTGCAAGGAAATAAATAAATAAATAAGTCAAATGAAAATTTATTTTATTTATAAAAGCAGCGGAAAAAATTGTCCTTACAATGCAAAATCCATTGAAAACTATGTACAAAAGAAAATTTCTAACAACTCTATCATAACTTTTTAAGCTCAAAATCTAATCTTCAAGTCCATGCGACCGAGATCCATCTCTTGTGATTAGATTCATCTTGCTCTCTTATCAAGCTTCCTTTCTTTTCACCGACCCTACAAAACACTCAAATGTAATCTTATTACATCATGTATTAATAATCAATGAATAGGAACTTAATGGAGTTAGATAGTGGATTTTTGCCTAAAGTAGAGTCATACGTTCTGACTCTCCCATCTCTTAGATCTCTTAGGTAACTAGGGCAACTTCGTCTCCAATGCCCCTTCTCTTGGCAATAAAAGCAAATTGACTCTTTTGGAATAACACATGGAACTACTTCAGACATTGCCTTTCTCATATGATCAAATTTTTCGATCATTGTATGTCTTTCGTTGCCATTGTCTATATCCATAGAGGTCTTGAAGGTAGATTCACCAATCAACTTTGCTTTTCTATTGCGCCAAACCATTGCTGACTCGGCAGCAATAAGCATGTAGGTGAGATCTATAAGGGTCACGTCGTAGTTCATCATATAGTACTCTCTCACGAACTCACTATATGAGTTGGGAAGTGACTGAAGAACCCAATCAACAGCCATCTCTTCACTAACAACGGATCCCATCATTCTTAGTCTATCAATGCACGACTTCATCCCTAGGACGTGTGCACACACCGACTTTCCTTCTTTATGTTTACTTGCCAAAAGGGCTTGAGTGATATTGAACCTTTCAATTTTACAATCTTGTGGGTTAGGGAGAATAATTGGAGGAGGAGGAGGAAGTGAAGCATGATTTCTTGATCCTCGATCGAATCGTGGAATATCATCTTCATGTGGAATGCTTGTTCCACGGGATTTGGGAATACCATAGCTGTCGAACTTTGACATCTACAAAACGGGAGAAAACGAATTCAAGTTAGTTGATTGATTGAGTCCTTGGTAAATCACCCAAATGAAATTCCAAGGCTAGGACCCAACACAATATTCTACAACTCGGGAGAGGGATGCCGTAACCCAAATTGCAGAACATTTGAAGGTAAGTGAATGACGATTCACTAATTTCCACCATGAAAAACGAAAAAGAATTTAAGTTTTAAATCTATGAAAACTCCTAGATCCTTTGAGATTCATTGAACTTTCAATGGCATGTTTAAATATCGATATGCCCCTCTTGTTTGTGACTGGGATGCCGAGGATCACAAAGCGGGTGTGAATAACCATGCAAACTTACATGGTGCACTCACATGTTACAGTCACCTATTCGATGTGCCGGTAAACCACACACGCTCCACCGAACTATGACAAACATTGAGTCACCCTTTGCTACCTTTGCTTAGACCCATTTAGTGTGCCGGTTAACCACACACGCTCCACTAACGTCTTCGCAAGGGCACAAAGTGTAATTTCATGGAATTGCATCAATTCACTTTTGCCTAAGTAACTAAGATTGGGAATTTTATGAAAACATTTAGTTACTTTAGTAATTCATTATACTTATAATGGAAGGTTTCGTCCTATCCTACCCGTTCGGCTAACGACCCTCCACTAGTCAAGAGTGCGGTGGGTAAGAGTGGATACCCATTCAATCGCCATTTTATAGGCAATTTCCTTAAACACCCCTTATAGACCAGCTTCGTGAATGAGGCCTACTAACGGTAAGACTGACTTTTACTTATACATATATATAATGTTAGACTTTTAATGTTATATATAGTATAGGGTGTATTTTACACTTTTAAAATATTAGGTGGTTCAATTTAACAATTATACTTTTAATTTACTTAAATTGTAAACCTAAACTTTTATGGCTTTATTAAACTTCCTTTAATTATACACCTTAATTAATTAATAAAACCATAAGGGTGTGATTTGAACTTTTTCAAAACTATACTTGAGTTTTAGAATTTAACATTCCTAATTAAACTTTTAATCAACTTTTAAATTCCAAAACTTGAGGGCAAGTTTTGAAACATTTCAACACATTAGGGATTAGAATTTAAATATGCATCAAAATTAAACTATTTAATCAAAATTTAAATTCCAAAACTTGAGGGCAAGTTTTGAAACCTTTTTCAAAACATTAGGGTTTCAACTATTTAAATTTCAAAACAACAAAACTTTTTGGGGTTCAAATTTTAAACTATAAAACCTATAGGGCCAAATATGAAACTTTTCACAACAACAAGGATCAAATAACAAATAATTCAAATTAACATTTAATCACATAATTATCCATATTTGATGATTTCTTGCAAAACAATTTATCAATTTACTTAAAATAATTAATCAATTATCTTATAAGGAAACAATTATCTTATTAATTGATAAATATCTTCAATTAGATTAAAAATATAGTCAAATATATCATATAATCGGATTAATATTAATCTAACATGATAAGGTAATTATCCCAATGCAAAAACAGCAAGAAATCCCGAGATAAGCACTGTCTGACGCACCGACTCGCCGAGTCACCCTCTGGAACTCGCCGAGTAGGGCTGACTCGCCGAGTCCAAGAGTGACTCGCCGAGTCAGGTCGAACAGTGAGGCCAAAACACGATTTTCAGTTACATCAAGCATCAATACAATAGAAACCAATCATGGCTCTGATACCACTGATGGGTTTTGGTCATAAGACATCCTATGTGCTCATACAAACCCTAAAGCTTGGGTCTAGGTTTCTCTATTGTACATACTTTGAATCCAAGACTATAAACCCTAATTCTAGCATATGGAAATCAGAATTCACATGTAAATAGGTTTAAGAACATACCTTGATTGTTATATAGCAATAACAATCCAATTCCTCCTTGAATTGACCTTGGAAAGCAGAGAGTCACAAGTGTCACTCCTCTAATGGCTTACAAACACCATAAGCAAGTGGAGAAGGTATAAAGAGAGAGGAGGGAGGTTAGAACTCGTATTTGGGACCTCTTGGGAAGGGATACACGAATTCACGACCTTGGGGTTGTTTATATAGGTGTAGAGATAGGGTTTCAGTCATTATCCTTATCTAGTTGATTATCCATTTAAGCAACCAATAAGATAATCCTTGAATCCTTATCATACTCGAATTCTAAGGCTTTCCAACCTTAAATTCGTCCACCATACTTATAAGATAATCCTTACCTTATTTTGTAACTATCACATAATTACAATTCAGCCCCTCTAGTTTAATTAATTACACTTGATCACAAAATTAATTCTTAATTAATTATTGACTAATATTAATTAAACAAATATGATTTCTCCTTTAATATATTATTCTTATAACATATTAATAAATCATAATAACCTCTCTCTCTATTTATTTCTCCAATCAAGTTGCTTTGGTGAAGGCAACCCAAAAGGACCATGCACCATCGGGTCAAGTACATACCAAAATAGTTATGGACTTAGACACTAATCCAACAAAAAGAAAGAATCAAATTCATATTTCTAATATTGCTAGAAACATACAAACATGAATTTTTCATAAATGACATTGCAAGGAGATATAATAAAATAAAACAAAATTTTATTTATTTATAAATGCGGAAAAAACTTTTTCCTTACAATGCAACTTTAAATGAAAACTATGCTATTACATATTTTTCTAGCAATCTATCATAACTCCTAAGTAGTAGCTCAAGAATCCGATCTTATTCAAACCATGCGATTGAAATCCATCTTCGCGATCATATTCAGCATACTCTTCCTTTAAGTTTCTTCCCTTTGCTTGATCCTGCCAAACATCAAAATGTAACCGAGTCACATTTTGTATTAAGAATCATCAAATAGGAACTTAATAGAGTTAGATAGTGGACTTACTTGAAGCAGAGTCAAACTTTTTGACTTGACGTTCTCTCAGATCTTTCAGGTAGTTCGGGTCGCTTCGTAACCAATGCCCCTTCCTTTGGCAATAGAACCATATGGACTCTTTGGTAATGGTACATGGTAATATCTCAAACTTAGCCTTTCTCTTTACCATTTGGTCAACCGAGTTGACTATGGCCGATCCCTTTCCATTGGGAAGAGAAAGCTTTTCTGGAGATTCAATGTTACCATTGTCAACGTCCATGGAAGTTTGGGAAGTTGATCTTCTAATCAAATTTGCTTTACCAGTGCTCCAAATCATTGTTGATTCAGCAGCATCAAGCAAATATGTAAGATCATTAAGGGTCATGTCATAGTCTGTTACATAGTAGTCCTTAAAGAACTCACTATGTGACATAGAAATTGATTGAAGAACCTAGTCAACAACCAACTTCCTCAAGACTTTGACACCCAACTCTCCCGGCTTGTCAATATGTGACTTCATCTCCAAGATGTGAGTACACATAGATTTTGCTTGCCAATAGGGCTTGAGTGACCTTGAACTATTCAATAACTTGTGGGATAGAGAGAATAATTGGAAGAGGTGGAGGAAGGGAAGTGTGATTTCCATGGGGTTTCGGATGATCATAGTTTTCTGAACCAGACATCTATAATGGGATAAATTCAAGTTAGTTGATTTAAAGTCCTTAATATAACACCCAATATGAAATATTAAGGCTATGACCCAGCACAATATTTTATAATTTGGAAGAGGGATGTCGTAATCCAAGCTATAAAATATTTGAAGGTAGGCCAATGACGATTTACCAATTTCCACCATGAAAAACGAAATAGAAATTACGTTTTAATTGGATTTGAAACTCCTAGATCTTTTGAGATTCATTGAACTTTTCAATGTCATGTTTCAATCTCGATTGTGCACTCTCAAGTTTTGTGGCTGGGATGCCGAGGATCACAAAACAAGGTGTGAATAACCATGCAAATATACTTGGTACCCTTAATATTTATTACTTAATCGATGTGCTGGATAACCACACGCGCTCCACCGATCCTATGATAAACATTAAGTTACCCTTTGCCTACCTTGTTAAATCCAAGCTAGTGTGTCGGTTAACCACACGCGCTCCACTACCGACTTAAGCAAAGTGCAAAGTGTAATTTCATGGGTTAGCACCAAATTCACATTTTCCTAAAGTAACTAAGATTGGGAATTTATAAAAGGTTTAGTTACTTTATATTTATCATTATACTTATAATGAATGGAGAATTAGAGTCCTGACAAACCCGTTCAACTAACGACCCTCCACCAGTCAAGGAAGCGGTTGGTGAGAGTGGACACCCATTAAACTGCCATTTTATAGGCAGTAACCTTATACCCCCCCCCCCTCCTTATAGACCGGCTTCGTGAATGAGGCCTACTAACGGTAAGACTTACTTTGTTCTTTTATATATATATATATGTATGTATATATATTACTAACTTATAATACTATAAAGTGTAAGGGTTGGATTTTAAATTTTAAAATTCTAAGGGTTTAACTTGGAATTAAAGTATTCACGAGGGGAAACTTTACAAATTGCAAAACTTGAGGGCAACTTTTGAACTATTCAAAACTTTTGGATTTTCATAACTTATGAGTTTAATTAAGGTTTTAAGAACTTTAATGAAGAGACTCTTGAACATCCATAACTTGAGGACAAGTTATGGAGTTCATAAGACAAACTTCAATTTTGTAACCTATGAATTTTAATGGATCTTTAAAAGAAATGACTTTTGGTAATCCATAATTAAGGACAAATTATGGACTCCATTAAAAAAATTAGATCAAGAATTAACAAACAACCAATTTGCAAATAATTCCTATGATCTACCAAAACTCATAAGTGTATGAACAATCATATCAAGAATTTCAAGAATTACATAAACATGAAATTTTTGATAATAACCTTGAAATTGGTTTACCATAATCATTACCACATCAAAAATGGGTTTTATAAGTCCAAAACAGTTTAAGGCAATGATTCTAGACCAACACAAATAATAACCCTAAATATTACACACTAAAATAGTGTATAGTGGTAAAAGGATCGAATCCACGGAGATTGGTTCAATTTATAACTCTATGAAAAATCTCTTTGTAAAAATACTTGTAAAATGACAATAAAAATAAAATGGGGGGTTTTGATGTTTTGAAATACTTGAAACAAACTAGAATTAACTATGATTTAAATAGACAAATGCAACAAAAATAAGAGTTTGATGTAAAATCAATAAGGGAGAGATGGTTGACTTAAAGTTTCCTCACTTTGACTTTTGATGAACATATCATTAGAATCCAATGGTGCAATACTTTGATTTAAATCCTTAATTTGGTTATAGTAATCCAAGTAGCTTGAGATTACCTAGACTTTTCTTAATTGTTGAAATGGCTAGAGAAGCTCATAACAATTTCCTTAGTCAAAGTCACTAATTCCAAATAACATGTAATTAGTGAAAGTCAACTAGCATTAAGAACCAAAAAGTCACCAAATCCAAGAGGAGTCAATTGCTTTCACCACCATGTTGGAGAAAATGTCTTTATGATTGTGTGAAGCAAAAACAACACAAAAATCATTTGTTGCTTGCTAATTTGAGGATCTTTTACTTAATCAAGAAATTAGCCAACTAATCACCACAAACACATTTAAACTCATGAATAAAAACATACTAGTAGTGATAATATGATGAAACATAAAACATTTCCATAAAGATTTAAGAACAAGTTCATGGATCCTTCAACATCCAACAAAAGTTCAAAGGATTCAACAAAAAGTCAACCAAGATTAGTTTAGCCAAGCATGGCTAAACTCAAAGAAACGAAGTTAGAGGAAATTGTACCAAACATTTTACAATAATCAAGAGGTGAAATCAAGATGTTCTTGAGGTGTTCTTGGCCTTCAAAAGCACTCCAAACTCCAGAGAGAACAAGTCAAACTCGGACCTTCAAGATTAGGCTAAAGAGGCACACCCACCTTCCCAATATAGAGCTCTTAGCAAAATCCCGAAATTGCCCTTGTTAGGAATCCACGCGGGCCGCGGGGAATCTTACGCGGGCCGCGGGCTCTGACGGGTATTTTGGGCTCCTTTAAGTCTTGGGCCCCCACAGCTAATCCATTGGCCCAGTTCGAGTCCAATCAGCTTCTAGCCCATTTTTCTTCAATATTTCTTCAATTAAAGCCTAATTTGTCTATCCACATCACTCAAAACTTCCGCAAACTCCCAAATATCGATCTTGCACACTCAAGAATTCTTTCGCGCCCTTTCAAATTTAAAGTTCAACACTTCCACACCTTCAAGCAATTGACAAGCCCACTCCATGAATCACCTCCACAGTCATCAAGAACGAAATCCCCATAGCTCTTCAAGTCCAAACGCCTCCCAAAAATCCCGCTCCGCTAGTCTCCAGAAAATCTGCAATAATGCTCAAGAAACTAGAAAGTACCCGAAATGGTCATAAAAATAACAAAAAGGAAAATATGCATGGAAATTAACTAAAATGTGAATGAAATGTGCTAAAAAAAACTAAAAAAAGAAGTAAATAAAATGAAGCTATCAAATCACCCCAAGCTTAAACCTTACTTGTCCTTAAGTAAGACAAGACTAAAATAAACTCGGGATGAACTATCCTAAGGAAAATAAAAAGAATGGATAGAACCGCGGAACCTGTTCGACGTTAGTCAACATGGTCAGAATTGATCTCGCTGCTATCCCACAACTTTTTCATCCGATGACAATGGAACCATAAACCACAGCCAGGACAACTCTTTTAGGTGAGTAAGGAGGGATGAGCAGTCGCAGCCTCAATGGAACATGCATACAATGAAGAACATCTGTAGTAGGGAGAAAACAACTGGATGGGCTCGGGTGGAGCTCTTCTTTAAGTGCACACTCTGATCTCACGTCTGCCGGTTTCTCTCATGTGTAACTAGGTTTAATCACTCGGGCACCGTTGTAGGAATCGGTTCACTTAGTGTTGGCCCAAACCTCCCGTAGTATCCGACTCGACAGTCTCCATAACATCACCAATTTGCGAGAAAAAAACAACTCGATCTATATACAATAAAACAAACTTGTACAAATGAGTATCAAACGCCGGGTGACCAAGATGTTGGAAAATTTGTTCAATAGTTGAACCGGCCACCTATCTAAGATAGTTGCAACTGAAAATTTGCATGCTTCTTTTTGCTTTGTTTTGTTTTTTTTTTTTTGTTTTTTTTTTTTGTTTTTTTTTTATTCTTGAAGGTAATGTATTAACAATCGAAAATTTTAACAAGAAAACCCTTTGACTCAAAATTTGGTTCCCAAAAGTGTGTAAGTGGAACCGAAAGGGTAATGATATAATCCGAATGGCCTGAGTGTGAAAATGACCATGTGTGGAGCATAAAGATGTAATATAAGCTCCTTTTCAAACTCATGGTTTTTCAAAGATAATGAAAATGTCCAAATGTGGACTAAAAGACTCTCTAAAATTCTAAGAAAATCGCAAAAAGATATGGTGATGTAAAGAGACCGGATATGGATTCTACTCGGGGACAAGCACCAATGCTTCATCCTAACAGTTCAAACATGATCACGTGTGATCCTCTCAGTGGTAGTGACCGCAAGGCTAAGAACATCCATTGCTATAGTATATCCTACAGTTGTTAGTATTGTATGCATAATTCTTCATGAAACTACCTGACCATAATCACTTACCCCTTTAAGCTACCAGCATCTGATCCTAAGTATGAAATCCCAAACTGCAGCTAGTGGTCCCAATTCGATGGGTGAGGTAGCAACAAGATCCTGGACCAATAATGATACAATAACTATGAACCTGTTCCATGGCATCCAAGAGAGGTGAGAATAAACAGACAACAAATATGCAAGAATGTTAATGCCTTAAGCTCAATGTTACGCAAAAATAAAAAGTGGAAAAGAAGAAAATAAAATCTTTTTCAATTTTTATAAAATAAAAAATGAACACAAATTAACTTAAACTAATATGTTATGCAACCTAACTAAAGAAAAATGCATGAAAAATTAAAAAGAAAGGGAAATGCCCCATCCCAAGCTTAAGAACAAGCATTGTCCTCAATGCTTAAGGAAAGGGCGGAAATGACCTAAATTGGAGGGTTGGGCAGAGCATAAGGGTTTGTAGAGGAGGAAAAATGGTGAATAATGGTGGTGGTCTCGCGGGATTCCGACCGGTAGATCTCCGGGAAATCGAGTTTTTGTGTGGAGCGCGGGCAGGACGCGGGCCGCGTAGAGGCCGCGTGTAACATTCTTGGTTTCCTCTTGAGTTCACAGAAGGTTCAAAAGAATTTTGGGTAGAAACACATGGGCCGCGTAAAGGCCGCGTGAACTGAAGCTCAAAAAAATACTAAGTGTTGAAACCAGCCCCGCGGGCTGCGTGGAACCCGCATGTTGGCCGCGTGTGTTGAACAGGGCTAGAGGTGATTGTTTTACGCGAGCAAGGAATGGGCCGCACAAAAGCCGCACATAACCGTACGCGGGCCGCGTGGCTTCCTGCACCTTAAAATTTGAAATTTTTCAAAAAACTTGATTTTTGGCCTAAATGATTCCCGCAAAGTCCCGGTTTCAAAAACACAATAAAACGTTTGGACCAAAGGTGAGAATAAAGCTTAAAATTTTTCAAAAATGAACATTTTCAAAACAAAAAAAATTTCAAAATCATTTTATTCGGTTTATAAAAGACGAAAGCACAATGCTTCCCAAAAATGCCCTTCTTTAACGTCTTTGGCGAGACGCCTCCAAACTTCACTTTAACACTGTGGGGCATCCAAATGGACGACATCTTGGACATTTGAATCAAAACCTTCATAGAAAGGTTTCAACCGATGTCCATTAACATTGAAAATTTGCCCCGTGTCGACATTTTTTAGTTTCCACACCTCCATTGGGACTCTTTTCTTGTATTTGACTTTCTTTTTACGGGAGAACCATACCGGACTTAGACCTTTGATAATAGAAAGCATCTAACCATATTCTTTATTGTACTTGTTTAGTAAGGTGACCAACTCTTCCCTCTTTGACATGGTGGTCGAGTTGGTGACCGGTTGGGTGTCTTCCTTCTCGGGATATGTATCATTTAAAGAGTCCGACAAATTTATCGTTTTTAGCTCTTGTGGTTCGTCTACCACTGGAATTAGTTTGTCAATGGTACTGGTGGGCTCAAACTCTCTTTCGTTAACCCCCAACATGTCCTCTATAGTTTCATTGAAATCTTTCTCAATTTCTTCTTCCTCCTTGATAGCTTCTTCCATTTCTACGCCTTCTTCCTCTTCTCCATATAACACTCTTGGGCCATCAAAAAATTTCTCATCTTTCAAAGGAATGACACATGCGCTATGCCATGGGCTCTCTTCAGATGGTAATTTGTCTTGATATTCCATTATACTTACTGATTGAGCAATTTGTGTTATTTTTTGCTCTAAGCTTTTGAGACTAGCTTGGGTTGTTTCTTGGAAATTTTGGGTAGATGTGGCAATGCTTTGCACAATCTCCTCTAAGGACATGCTTGGTGTTTCAAGTTGTTGAGGAGATGGAGGATATGGATGTTGGAATTGTGGAGTTGGTTGGTATTGATCACTTGTCCAAGCTTGGTATGGGCTTTGGTATTGGTTGTATCCCCAAGCTTGGTTGTTGTCCCACCATTGATCATGTTGAGGTTGATCATAACTCCATTGGTTTGACCAGTAGTAGCTTCCTTTCTCTTGCACTTCTTCCCATTCTCCTTGTAAATATGGACACATGTCGGATTGATGTCCATTTTGGGCACAAAAATCACAAAGAAGAGATGAGGGTTGCACACTTTGGTCATTTTCAATCATCATAAATAACTGAGCTAGCTCAAAAATTTTATCTTTAATACAAGGAGTGTTCATTCCCGAACTATACTTTTTCTTCAATTTTTTTAGTTTTAAACTAGAGTACCTGCACAATGAGATCTAGGCATAGAGAAACAAATTGATTAAAAATAAACCAATCCCCGGCAACGGCGCCAAAAATTTGGTGGTTGTCGAGGCCAACACAAATAATAACCCTAAATATTACACACTAAAATAGTGTATAGTGGTAAAGGGATCGAATCCACGGAGATTGGTTCAATTTATAACTCTATGAAAAATCTCTTTGTAAAAATACTTGTAAAATGACAATAAAAATAAAATGGGGGGTTTTGATGTTTTGAAATACTTGAAACAAACTAGAATTAACTATGATTTAAATAGACAAATGCAACAAAAATAAGAGTTTGATGTAAAATCAATAAGGGAGAGATGGTTGACTTAAAGTTTCCTCACTTTGACTTTTGATGAACATATCATTAGAATCCAATGGTGCAATAATTTGATTTAAATCCTTAATTTGGTTATAGTAATCCAAGGAGCTTGAGATTACCTAGACTTTTCTTAATTGTTGAAATGGCTAGAGAAGCTCATAACAATTTCCTTAGTCAAAGTCACTAATTCCAAATAACATGTAATTAGTGAAAGTCAACTAGCATTAAGAACCAAAAAGTCACCAAATCCAAGAGGAGTCAATTGCTTTCACCACCATGTTGGAGAAAATGTTTTTATGATTGTGTGAAGCAAAAGCAACACAAAAATCATTTGTTGCTTGCTAATTTGAGGATCCTTTACTTAATCAAGAAATTAGCCAACTAATCACCACAAACACATTTAAACTCATGAATAAAAACATACTAGTAGTGATAATATGATGAAACATAAAACATTTCCATAAAGATTTAATAACAAGTTCATGGATCCTTCAACATCCAACAAAAGTTCAAAGGATTCAACAAAAAGTCAACCAGGATTAGTTTAGCCAAGAATGGCTAAACTCAAAGAAACGAAGTTAGAGGAAATTGTACCAAACATTTTACAATAATCAAGAGGTGAAATCAATATGTTCTTGAGGTGTTCTTGGCCTTCAAAAGCACTCCAAACTCCAGAGAGAACAAGTTAAACTCGGACCTTCAAGATTAGGCTAAATAGGCACACCCACCTTCCCAATATAGAGCTCTTAGCAAAATCCCAAAATTGCCCTTGTCAGGAATCCACGCGGGCCGCGGGGAATCTTATGCGGGCCGCGGGCTCTGACGGGTATTTTGGGCTCCTTCAAGTCTTGGGCCCCCACAGCTAATCCATTGGCCCAGTTCGAGTCCAATCAGCTTCTAGCCCATTTTTCTTCAATATTTCTTCAATTAAAGCCCAATTTGTCTATCCACATCACTCAAAACTTCCGCAAACTCCCAAATATCGATCTTGCACACTCAAGAATTCTTTCGCGCCCTTTCAAATTTAAAGTTCAAAACTTCCACACCTTCAAGCAATTGACAAGCCCACTCCATGAATCACCTCCACAGTCATCAAGCCCGAAATCCCCATTGCTCTTCAAGTCCAAACGCCTCCCAAAAATCCCGCTCCGCTAGTCTCCAGAAAATCTGCAATAATGCTCAAGAAACTAGAAAGTACCCGAAATGGTCATAAAAATAACAAAAAGGAAAACATGCATGGAAATTAACTAAAATGTGAACGAAATGTGCTAAAAAAACTAAAAAAAAGAAGTAAATAAAATGAAGCTATCAATATGCTGTCAGGGGGTCCAACTCGTCGAGTGCAAGAACCAACTCGACGAGTTGGATGAATTTAGGCATAGAATCGGCGAGTCCACTGTCCAGAATAGCATAAAATCAATAGTTTCTGCATTTTTCAGCAATTTGCATCAAGTATAATTAAAAACAAGCCTAGGCTTTGATACCACTGATGGGTTTTGAGCATTGTAACACTCCTGTGGTGTACATGCAACCCTATAAACCTTGGATCTATGTTTTCTCTATTTTTTTACAACCAAATATTCAATATTCCAAGGTTTCATCCTAACTAGAATAATATGAAGCAACTATACTATAAGAAACTAGTAGAATGACATACCTTTTGATGGAGCTTTAAGTCTTGAATCTTTCAGAGCCTAGTGCCTCAAGTGTTGCTCCTCAAATGGTTCACACAACACCAAGAACCCTTGGAATAACTTGAGAATAAGGATACTTAGGTTCACACTCATGAAATCGGTTTTTCCCTCTTTGTGTACACACACTCTAGTGCCTAGCACTTAACCCCATTTCATGAACCATAGACCTCTTTATATAGTCTGGAGGATTAGGGT
This sequence comes from Lactuca serriola, assembly GCF_051521515.1. Taxonomy (NCBI): domain Eukaryota; kingdom Viridiplantae; phylum Streptophyta; class Magnoliopsida; order Asterales; family Asteraceae; genus Lactuca; species Lactuca serriola. The sequence continues at coordinate 88,403,110 of NC_136413.1, read as the reverse complement.
TATATTCATGTAAACCCTAATACCCATGACCTTTCATTTCCATAGGATCCATGGGTTAAACACTCCATGGACTATCCATGTAAGCTTAGCACAACCTAAATGAACTTGGCCCACCATATATAAGTGTCCATATTTAATTAGTTTCTTTTGATCACTAAATTAATTCTAAATTAATTCTTGATCAATACTAATTAAATAATACTATTTAATTAGCTCCCAGCGACTTCCGAAGAAAACTTCGGCCATCGAAACTGCTCTATCCACCTTGCCACTCATGGCTCTATAAATCCTGGAATTCTCGATCCTATATCTTGACCCTACAGTCTCTACCAGGTCCCACCTGCCTTTCTATGATCGTACGGGCCTCACCCACGGGTCTCACCCAAACCATACTACAGAGTGGCCTTGCCCCCAGGTCTCACCTATCTAGGGCTACGCGGGTACAACTCCACCTCAAATTCCTATCTACCTATCCTTTCCTGATTTTGAGCATGCTAACTAGGAGATACGGGCCTCGCCCACACTCTGCCGACTAGGAGATACAGGCCCCCGCCCACACTCCACTAACTGGGAGATACGGGCCCCCACCCACACTCCGCTATCTGGCTGCTAATGAATGATGCGGCTATCTCGCAGTCTTACAACATTTTTCACGCTGCCTGGCTGCTAGTGAATGCTACGACTATCCCGTATTCTTACAACACTTTCCATGCTGATCATGCACACAACCTAACATCCTGACTGAACTCGCATCCTAACGGGAATTTCCTCAACCTGGACCCCAAAGCCAACTATCGAACACCAAAAAGACGTGATCCCTACGTTGGGAAGTTTCCCAAACTCCCAACTCACATACCCCTCAAACCAAGCAGCCACTTGGGCCATCCCCCTCCCTAAAGGGAATACGAACTCATCCTAGTTTTGCATCTACTTCTGTTCCTAGATACCTGGATGATTCTCCCCCACTTTGATTCAACTACATCTTACAGTACACAAAGCTGGAAGGATTCCCACTCCTTCGTATCATCCTGTGATCAATCTTGCTGGCAACTAATGCTTACGACTGTTAGTCTTCCTAAAACTAACCAACATTAAAGCAGATGGCATATAACCCGAACATAGGCAGGAAGTATAACTCCAAGATACAATTACTCATATAGATGTGAGGCAATAGCAATAAAATCATAAATAAAAACTGATAGGAAAGCAAAATATACGCACCTGCAACATCGGAAGTTGCTTGTGTCTCCTCTGTAGTCAACTGGAAAGCCCCGCTCCTCACGGCAGGCACCTCTGCCCAGCCCTGACGGCCGTCAGTAATCCTCAATGTTGTAGGGGCAGGTGTCACCTCCTGTCCTACTGCAGCCAAACTCAGACATTGGGCCTTCTTGTATCCCCGCTGACTACAATGAAAACAGATTAGGTCCGATCCCTGGGTGGTGGTAACAATACAATCCCTGCTATAATGACTTATCTGGCCGCACTTGAAGCAACCAAAATCACCACCACTACTGCTCCTACACGCACCCTCATGTGTCATGTCGCACTTGCCACAGCGGCTACAGTCCTGATGACCTCTCAACCTAGAATCTGATACCTTGGGCCTCTTGTCCGATCCTGCAGATGTATGCACCTCGTCTGGCTTCCTCTTCCGCTCTGCCTCTAAGTCTATCTCCCTCGCCCTGGCTCGAATGATCATATCCTCTAGCTTCTTGCATCTGGACTAGCTCACAAACTGCCTGATATCGCTCCTCAGCATCTCGTGATATAGGGCCTTCTTCATCTTCTCGTTCTCCACATACTGCAGAAATAGAAGGGCTCTCTCCCTAAACTTAGCGTTGATCTCTGTCACCGTCTCCGTAGTCTGTTGGAGGTCCTAGAACTTCCATGCTAACTGTTGTACCTTAATCATGGGTGCAAACTCGACCCTGAACCTAGTCGAGAAGTCACTCCATGTCATCGCATCAATAGTTGTATTGTCTCTAATAGCATGTCCAAAATCCTCCCACCAATCACCTGCTCTGTCTTTCAGGAGACAGGAGGCGAGTCGGACCTTGTCCCCCTCGGGACACCGGCTAGTACGAAAAGCGTTGGCGACATCTGCCAACCACTGACTGCTAGGAATGGGGTCCTTAACACCATGATAGTCTGGAGCTCCACAAGCTCTAAACTCCCTGAATGTCAATGTGCGCGCCCCCATCATGACCGCCATCTCGGCGTGGAACGCACCCAACCTCTCGTCCAAAATCTCCAAAATGCCCTACCTGACCGTACCAAAGATCATAGGAGTCTGTTCTAAAATACTGCGTGTAATCTCGGATGATATAAACTCTCTCATCTGCTCATCCAGCTGCCCGACTCCAGAACCGAGCCTGATCCCTCACCAACGCCTGAACCACTAACTGGTCTAGTACATAGTACCACCATACTGAAAAACACATTATAACAAACATTAGAATACTCATTATATCTTGAGGGATCTCATATACTACAAATTCCCTGGATTCATCTTAGCTTTCCTTGATTCGAGTACGGATCCTTTGCTTTCAGTAGTACGGGCCCATACTACCATCCACAACTATCCGTACTTTCCTCAAGAATTGCCTTGACTTCACCGAGTCCCTTCTACTACTACTGTTTCACGTGCTAATCTCATCCTAGGCTTGCCCTAGGGTAATCACCATCCCACTCTCTGCCATCAGCTGCATAAGAAGTCCCTACTATCTCCCCCTAACTAGCTCGCGAATACCATTACATATCACTAAGACTAGATAAGTCTTCAAATGAGAGATCCTACCCTACAATGGTTGGAATCAGACAAGAGATGTGAAATAGAGCTAGATCTAACCTTCTGAAATTATTTAGTCCTTGCAATATGTAACTTAACGTATCTGTTTACTAGTTAGTAAAAGATAACTATAACTCCTAAAAGCACAAAGCAAGCAGTATTCGAGCATTGAGTAAACATAATCAAGCATATCCTAATCAGGCCATCATATCACTAACTAATTTGTATTAGCATGCAGTTCATAAGCTCATACACATATAACAGGCACATAAGGCATCCTCCTTAGATCCTTAGCCCTAATCTAGCATGCAGTTATCATAAACGTATCATAACATAAACGTGTACGGGTAATTTGGGAGTACTTACATGAGCTTGGCTAATTGCATGCACCACATCCTTTTCTCATTTCAAAATTCTTTTCTCTTTTCAAAATGCTTTTCGTTTTTCAAAGTCCTTTTTATAATAATTATTTTTCTTTTAAAAATTTTCATACCAAGTCCTTAGTTTGAGTCCAGACAAACCCGAGAGTGCGCTTAAATCCCTCAAACCAAGGCTCTGAAAACAACTTGAAACATCCCAAAAATACGGTCCAAAAATTTCATTTTAAATCATTAATAAAACTATAGTTATCAAACATTACATAAATTCATAAGTCATTATTCTTAAAACATCTTAAACATTTGTCAAATATATCAGAGTAAAAACACCCCAGGTTGAATAAATGGTGTGTGCACTGCAGTCATCCCGAACTCTTCCCCTTGCTACCGGAAGTATCTGAAACCAAAACTGAAAAGTGTAAGCATGAAACTTAGTGAGTATCCCCAGACTACCACATACCATACACATAATCACATAACCACATAACTGGGCCCTAGCCCCTTCCTCGGGCCCCACCTGACATTGGACAGAGTCTAGCATCAGGCCCCCCTGGCATCGAGCCCCGCTCGGTATACATATCTACTTCTACCAGGCCACGCCTTTCTCTGGGCCCTGCCCGCTATGAACATACAACAATAACATATAATCATTCTAATACATAAAGAATCATACACAACACTATATCTTCTAGTCTTATGGCCCAGCCTATCACGGGCCCCGTCCCTACTCTGCTAATGGTGAGATATGGAACCCCGTCCACACTCATCTAGGATGAGATACGGGACCCCATCCACACTCACCTCCCTACCAGGCACAGACAAGTATCACAAAGACAACAAGTATAACTAAACATGCATTCCTTCATTGGGTACCACCTGGCATTGAACCGTAGTTCGAAAACATACATGTAAACATTCATTAGGCCCCACCCGGCATCGGACTGAAGTCCGGAACATACTAACATACATAAACGGGCCAGAATTGGTGCCTTGGACCCGTTCCTAAAGGAGAAAACTCACCTCTCAATGCTGAAAGCAGAAAATCACGAATAAACCTCTCGCTACTAGCTAGAAGATCCCCGAACCGCTGATCTCTCGACTCCCCGAGCTATCATTACCAACATAATACTTAGTCAAAATCCAATAATCCCTTAAATATCATTCCTTTCTCAAGACCCCTTCATGGGTCAAACTCGGTCAAAGTAAACGCTTGGTCAAAGTCAAAGTCAACACTCCAAGTTGACTCAACTCGCCGAGTTTCCTTACTACTCGTGGTCGTGACAAATTGAGTCAACTCATCAAGTCCCTCCTTGGACTCATCGATTTCTACCTGGTATAACATCGTGAAAAATCGACTCAACTCCTCGAGTTTCTCTATGGACTCGACGAGTTCCTCAGTCTGTTTGGGTCATCTTAATGGATTAAGCCCCTACTCCTCAGATCTAAGCTTCATACTTCACATACATACTGACACTAATGTGACGACTAAAGGATAAAGACACGAAAGATCAACTCGCACCCGAGTCAAATAACACCAAAGCAGGCACAGAACTCACAAGAAAAGTACCTACATACAGCACAATATAAGCATAAACAAATCTCAAAATAACGTAAAATAAGGAGATACGTACCAACAACAACATCAGGCGTTGCACGGACCTCCTCCTTAGTCAACTGGAATGCTCTCCCATAAGCTCTCGGAGGCTCAACCTTCCCCGTCTAGCCATCAGTAACACGTAAAGCAGCAGGAAAAACAGGTTGGGCTGATACCTAAGTGAGTTGGGGACACTCGGCCTTCCGGTGGCCCGTTTGATTGCAGTGAAAGCAAACCGAAAATCCCTCGGGGTAGTCCCTCACCATATGCCCCTCCTTAGCACATTTGTAGAAAATCCCCACTCGGCAAGATCCCTCATGACTTTTTCCGCACTTTCCACAAGTGCGGCCCTTATAGCCTCCAGCTCTCGAATCAGTGGGCTTAGTTGGCTTTGTCGCCGACTGCGACTGCATTGGTCTCCTATCTCTCCCCTGCTGCTCTCCCTCCTCCTTAGTCTGAATCTCCAACTCAATATCTCTCCTCCTAGCATTGGTCTATAACTCAGCCAATGTCTGATAAGACGAGTTCGCCACGAACTCCCGAATATCTCTACTCAAGATGCTCAAATACCAACTCACATGTGCCTGCTCAGTGGACACGTGCTTAGGGCAGAATAGTGCCCTCTCATGAAACATCCTCGTAATCTTTATCACTAACTTTGTCTTCTGCTTGAGAGACAGAAACTCATGTGCCAAACATTCTCTCCACCTGGGGAATATACTCATCTCTGAATAACTTGGTGAACCTCTACCAAGTCACTACAACATGATCTGCAGGGGTGAAATCAGTCGCCACAAACTTCCACCAATCCTTCGCTCCCAAGCAAAGTTGGTTCAGCGCGAACCGAACTCTCAGATGCTCTGGACATGAATATGTATAGAAACACCCCTCAATGGCGTAGATCCATCTCACGGCATCGATCGGGTCCTGCATCCCATCCAACTCTGGTGGCTTTGTGTTGCTGAACTCACGGAACAACAACGAGTCACCTCCTTGTGGCCTAGCAGCAGCAGCAGCCTCCGTGACAACAACGTATCGCTCATCGAATGTCTCAATCAACGTGGTCTTAATAGACCCGAACATCTCTGGTATGGCCTCTTGGATAGCTGCGGCCACCTCCTCATAAATGATCATGCGGATCTCCTCGTCACTGGTACCACTGCCCCCAGGGGTTGTTGTGGGTAATCACCATAGTGTCTCTGAAATGCAAACACAAAATCATCAGAGACTAGATCAACACACACACACACACACTCTGTCACCCACCCCTACATGCTCCTTAGCATCCTAAGATTCTTACTTGGGTCGAATATAGATCCGATGCTTTCAATAGTACGGGCCCAATACTACCTTCCACACCAACCTGTAGTCGTCCCAAGTCCTCCTCCTATGATCCTAATTCACAGTACTCTATCCATCACGGATATCAAACTACTATCTGGGTAGAATCCTCAATGTTCATCTAGGTATCTCTCCTAGATCACTCAAAATTCTCTCTAATAGATTCCTGCTATGTTTCTCCCTACTCAGTACAAACATAGAGCAAATAGCAGATAAGATCAATCAATAGCATACCCTAGGCTAAGGCATCATGAATCAGGCAAATCTAGCCCTAATTTCTGAAATACCTAGCATATCCTCTAGCATACAGCTCTAATATCTCATAATATAAACAAGTAATCGTGTTTTGGGAAATCACCGTTCGGACTCTGGCTGATTGTACACACTGCTTCATCTCGTTTTCTCTTTAAAACTCTTACTCGTTTTAGAAAAATCATTTTTTTAGAAAATTTTCTCAAATCCTCAGTTTGAGTCCAGACATACCCAAGAGTACATCTGAATCCCTCAAACCAAGGCTCTGATACTAACTTGTAACGCCATAAATTTTCAAACTAATATTTCACTTTTAAACCACATAAAACTCAATGTCACATTTCTCAAAAACCACAAACGTATCAATTGTCAAAACACCAATCAACAAAAGAACTGATAATATCCCATAATCCTCAAACATAATCTCGAACAGGTGTGTATAATCAAGTCAGCACCTTCCCACGATCCTGATAAGTACCTGAAACACATAACACACAACACAGTAAGCACGAAGCTTAGCGAGTTCCCCAAAATACCACATACACAAATAATAAGCCTCTAATGGCTCTAGCTCGGCATGGACCCTCCGGTTATGCGTCTCAGTGAGGACCATCCGGTCTCACGGCTTGATGTGGACCCTCCAGTCATGTGTCTCAGTGAAGACCCTCCGGTCTCATAACTCGGGTTGGACCCTCCGGCCCTATATCTCAGTGAAGACCCTCCGGTCTCACAACTCGGTTTGGACCCTCCGGTCTTACTCTAAGGCACATAATAATATAACATATATCACAGAGACAAAATGCATAATATCACATAACTCAGTATAAGCACATAGGACCCTTTGGTCAATAACTTAAATAAGACCCTCTGGTCATACAATATTACCGCTCAGGTAAGTATAATGAGAAGACTCACCTCGTAAGTAAGCAAGTAACTCTAGTACCCCAAGTCTAGACTCTGCCTGCATAATATAATCATCTCTAATTAACACTTTATAATCACAACTCTTACAAGTTAGGCTAACCTCTTTCCTTACTCTCGGAAAGGGTGAAAGACTATTTTACCCTTCCTTGGTCTCCTCGCTCATATCTTGACCAAACCCTAAAAGTCAACAGAAGTCAACACCCGAGTCAACAGTCCATGTTAACTTGACTCATCGATTGCATCTATGCGACTCGTCAGTTCCTTATTTTTCTTTGAAGTATCAGGAAAATCCAACTCAACTCGTCGAGTTGCCTCATCAACTCGCCGAGTTGTAGCGCGTCCAGACTATTGGGGAAAACCCTAGATTACTCGACGAGTTGGGTCATGCACTCATCGAGTCTCTCTAGACCAATTCTCATTCAAATGATTCTAAGCAGAACTAAGGTCCCAAACTCTATATCTAGCCTCCCAAGGCTGAAATACCACGTAAAGCTGCAAGCTTTACGTCCATGCATGGCATCTAGGGCTCCTAATGCCAAAACAAGCTCTATATAGGGTTTAATGCATAAAATCTTGCCACTAGCTTGATAAAGCTTGGACCTTTGGGCTCAAGGGACCTCATATTGTCCATATATGAAGTCTCAACTCCATGGAAAGCTCAAACAACTCCATAACTCAAAGAAGGATGGAAAAAGGCCCTAAACTCCCTAGAAAAGAGATCTAACCAAACAATGATCAAGGTGGTAGCTTTTTACCTTCAAATAGAAGCTAAAAATGAAAGAACACCGGATCCAAGAGCTCCCTCTCATCCCAAGCCTTTTGCTCCTCAATCTTCCTCCAAAAATGCACAAAAATATGCAATATTAGCCTCTCCTTCTCTCATACAAGGATATAGCTCAATTAGGGTGTGTTAAGATGATAAGGGAGGTGGAAATGAAGGCTTAAAGTCCTTTAAATAGGACATAAACCCTGAAAATTAGGGTTTTCTCACTCAGCTCCTACTCGTCGAGTTGGGGTCCTCCAACTCATCGAGTAGACTCTAAAAATCACGCGGCCATTAAATCCACTACTCGGCGTGTTGGGGCATCCAACTCGTCGAGTTTCTCTGACATCATGAATGCCAATTAATTAAATATTATACCTGGGAGTCGGGATGTTACATGCAATGTTTTCGTTTTCATGATCCAACCATTATTGGTGTCATTAATACGGACACGTCAATCCATCCATCATTTAATAGATGGGGCAATGAAATCGACTTGGATCTGAAATTTAGAAACATTTGCATTGCATTTTGATTATGATGATTTGAATTTGTGAAAGAGAAATTAAATATCCTTCTACTTTTGTTCTTACAAATCCTCCTACCTAATTAAATAATGACATGGGTTATATTTGATGGGTTTTGGTCATAAGACATCCTATGTGCTCATACAAACCCTAATGCTTGGATCTAGGTTTCTCTATTGTACATGCTTTGAATCCAAGACTATAAACCCTAATTCTAGCATACAAGTAATCATATTAGATATTAGAATAGGTTCATAATGTTACCTTGATTGTTATGTAGCAATAACAATCCTAATTCCTCCTTGAATTGACTTTGGAAGGCTTAGAGTCACAAGTGTCACTCCTCTAATGGCTCACAAACACCATAAGCAAAAGGATGAGGAGGAGAGAGGATGGAGGCTACCCAAAACGTGTTCTAACCCTAGAAAAGAAGTTCCCTACGTTTTTGAGCCTTAAGGGTTCTTTATATAGTGAGGCTATTAGGGTTATCTAACAAGGAAACCCTAATTTGGTTGCTTAAGCCCTAAGCACCTAATAGACTCCTTTAATCAAGCCCATGGACGAAATTCTTATGGGTTTCCCCATAGAATTCGTCCACCTCTTGATTCAAGGCAATCCATGGCCCAAATTGCAATTATCCTATAATTACAATTCCAGTCCCTTAAGTTTAATTAATCTCTTTTAGTCACAAAACTAATTACCAATTAATTATTGACTAATATTAATTAAACAATATGATTTCTCCTTTAATATATTATTCTCATAATATATTAATAAATCATATTTAATCCTTTCTCTCCATAATTCATCCTATCAAGTTGCTTCGGTGAAGGCAACCCAAAAGGACCATGCACCATCGGGTCAAGTACATACCAAAATAGTTATGGACTTAGACACTAATCCAACAGTCTCCCACTTGGATAAGTCTAACAACTATTATGCGTATGACTTCAGATCCTGATCTGCAATCATAGCTTTCCAAAGCCGCTGTCAACTCTGATCCTATCAGATACGCGTGTCCTTAGATAAGGGATCATATATTCCTCCATTCTAGATATCATATAAGATATGATTTCAAATCATTATCTTTGTACTATATCTCGATTTCCGATTTATGACGACAGACTAATTGAACAAATCAAATTAGCCCTAGCCCGGCCGAGCATTTACGTTTGTCATCACTAAACCATCGAGGGGCCCAAAGATATCACTTTTATCCTATTTTGGATAAAAGGGACGGATAAACTTTGATACAATGTTTGCTTGTACTCACGCACCGAATCACACACAACAATATGTTTTATAACACCAAGTTACTGGTGCGTTTACATATTATCAATGTGCAACCGATTTGCAAGATACAACTCACACATCTCGGTTTCAAGAATATAAGATGTTATCGTCTCACCAATCACTCGTGATACAATTCATGGAGTGATCCAAGTGAGCGTGGGTTTAATCCAATGCTCAAATCATATTCATAAGCACTCATGAACGTTGCAGCAAACATTTGCTTATGTCTAATGCTCTTTAGACAATCCACACACCAATTCACGACAGTCTTCATTCATATCTACTTCCAACATATGAACAACTGTGGCCCGTTTGAGTAATTCGATTATTCTTAATAAACTCAATTATTCTGGAAGTCAAAACATCCAAAGGTGAAACACTAGAATAATACTAATCCCATATGGCCTCAAACCTTTGAGTATAAACAAAACACCTTTTATTTATCACCATATCGATTACTCATTATTTGTCGTTTCGGGTAATCAACTTCATACTTGAATTATTACACTTGTCCCATGCTCCTAGTATGCACACAATGTTTACCTATGGTTCTTACTTTGTGAAATAGATCACATCGGACACATTTCCAATCATTCTCATTTCACAACTCCAAATCCTTTTTCCATAAGTGAAAGAATATCAAATTCTTGCTACTTATAGAATATGCTAGATTCTAACATTCTATGCAACTATCCTTTCGTAATGTCACTGTACCAAAGTCACAAAGACTATTGCCAATGATATTACAAAGTCCTCTATCGGAGATTGTTACAAGACAATACCTTAGATATGATGTCTCTCACTCAAAGTACATTCCTTTGAACATCCTTTTGCATAAAAGTTTCTAATCTAGTCATAGATTTTCAATATTCAATTCCCAATATGGACACGCTTCCATATTTTCCATATGACAACTCATTCTTAATAGAATCTTATCTATTCCTAATAATGTCGATATGGTCCATCCAATATGAAAACATTTCCATATTTTCCAATACTATACTTCCAACTACTCACAAGCGACCAATCCTCGTCGAACTTTGGATTGTCCTTTGATAGTTTAATTATTTTAGTCAAAACCGATTCTAGTCCCTTTTCCCTCTAAATGCGCTAGACATTTGGAAGATTTTTAGAATGGTCAAACATTAAAGCATTTGCAATCGATCCTATACCCGAAGCGTATGGGACACGATGCATAATGTTTTATTTGCTATGTTCTCAAAATTCGAATTGTGAAGAGGAATGTCGTAATCATAATTGAAATTTTAAGAACACACTATGTACCTTTGACTAAATTTATTAACATTTCTCAACCTAATCCTTTAGATTTGAAATGAAGCGTAATATTCTCTCCCTTAATTATAGCAAAACAACCTTTCAACTCTTACAACTTTGCAAAGTATGACTCTTGTTTTCTATAATTAATATTGCTAACCTTGCAATACTTTCCTTAATAATCATACAATCATAACATTTATGCTCCCACTATCAAGATGATTATTATAAAACATAACACTTATGCTCCCACTAGCATCGACATGTATTCATAAACATCTTAACTTTCAGAAAACAATACTTATTAAATTTCTTAAGTTCATGTTTTTAATACTTAGTGCTTTGATAATCTTTTATCAAGGTTTCTTGAACTTATACACATTTGCCTTCGATAGTTCATATATGTGTCTAAACAATTAAGACTAATTGCCAAACCTCACAATTCAAATTATAGAAAGGGATACCATAACCATAATCGAATTCGAGAATGCAATTTTATAATCACTATCTTCTTAAAATCTTTCTTAGTGAAAGCATTTCCTCACAATCATTTTCATGAAGGAGGAAATCTTATGACACTTAGATTTAAACTGTGTATTTGTTCCTATCCATGTGAATGTGTCAAAACCAAAGTTTATGACAAATTCAAACTCTTATGGATCGAACTTTCTTGATCTCGATTTCTTGCCTTTATGGTAGCACAGCTGCCCACCATGTCTTCCAAGTAGTTAAGCAGCTCACCCTTTCCTATCAATGTACCTTTCATTGATTAAGGTGCTTTGCCTTTATGCGTTCAAAATGAGAACTCATAGAACTCACATGCATAATTAACTCGATTGGATTGGCATAGAATCAAAATAATATCAACACGATAGGTTGTAAACCTCAACTCGTGTGCTAGTGATGATCGATAAGGTTTATTTGATTTGTTCTTGAAACCTTTCAAGTCCATTAAGACTCCCACTGACTCCTTGACATATAAGATTCTCTTGTCAAAAACCATTTCTTGACAAACAAATATTCAAGAGTTAGTGTAGCTTTTATCAAAACACTTCATAAATTGGTCCTAGTTGGTCTTTGTCTTATCCAAGACATCACAACTTTCCACATTTAATGAAAGTTACAAACCTTCTTAATACCTTTCACTCAATGTCACAATCTTAACTTTAAGACTTGTTATTGGAACGAAGTATGATTGACTTATTGATTTAACCATTTCTTCAATTCTTGATTCCTCTTCTTAGACATACAATTGTACTAAGACTCACTTAGAGGATCAATTGAGATATGGTTTTTAATCATTAAGACCTATCATAAAGCATAAAAGGTACTCTCCCATCTTCTTAGAATGGAGAAACTTTTATCTTTCTGCCTACTTGATTCTTCTTATTCATTCTGCTATTGATCTAAACCCTTTAATCAATTCAGAATTACACTTAATCTTGTAAGTATAATCATATTTACTAAACCTTTAGTAAATCATGACGAATATCATTGTTACTCTTATGGTGGACTTGATCAACACGCAACATTGTGTGCTCGATCTCTTAGTCCTTCACTTGACACTTTGTCAATGAATTTGTCTAATTTCCAAATATGAAATTTCTCATTCATCGTGCAACCAAGTTGCGTGATTCCAAATTTCTGTCCAATTAAAACTTTGGGCAATGAGAAACTCTCCTTATTTGGTAAATTCTCAACTTTCCATAACACAATAAGAACCAAATCCATTATTGCTAATAATAGAAACATTTTAACATCAATTTTTCATACACGCCATTGCAAGGATAAATAAATAAAATTTAAAATCAAAATTTATTTTATTGCGGAAAAATTTGTCCTTACAATGCAATTCATTGAAAAACTTATGCTAATATATCTTTCTTAGCAATCTAACTCTAACTCTAAGTAGTAGCTTAAGAATCTAATCTTTGAGAAATACGATCGAAATCCATTCCTTCATGGTTAGATTCTGCTCACTTCTTCCTTTAAGCTCCCTTTCTTTTCTTCGATTCTACAAAACATCAATTGTAATCTTATCATATTATGTATTAAGAATCTAGAATGAAGCTTAAAAGAGTTAGTCAATGGATTTTATCTATATTAGAGCCATGCGTTTCGACTCTCCCATCTCTTAGATCTCTTAGGTAAATGGGGCTGCTTCGTCTCCAATGCCCATTCTCTTAGCAATGGAACTAATTTAGAAATTGCCTTTCTCATATGATCAAACTTTTCGATCATAGCATGTCTTTCGTTGCCATTGTCTATATCCATAGAGGTCTCGAAGGCAAATTCACCAATCAACATTGCTTTTCTATTGCGCCAAATCATTTCTGATTCAGCAGCAATAAGCATATAGGTGAGATCTATAAGGGTCACGTCGTGGTTCATCATATAGTACTCTCTTACGAACTCACTATATGAGTTAGGAAGTGACTGAAGAACCCAATCAACAGTCATTTCCTCACAAACAACGAATCCCAACATTCTTAACCTATCAATGTGTGACTTCATCCCTAGGATGTGTGCACACACCGGCTTTCCTTCTTTATGTTTACTTGCCAAAAGGGCTTGAGTGATCATGAACTTTTCAAGCCTTTGAACTTGTAGGTTAGGGAGAATAATTGGAGGAGGAGGAGGAAGTTAAGCATGATCTCTTGTTCCTCGATCGAATCGTGGAATATCATCTTCATGTGGAATGCTTGTTCCACGGGATTTGGGAAGACCATAGTTGTCGAACTTTGACATCAACAAAACGGGAGAAAAATGAATTCAAGTTAGTTGATAGATTGAGTCCTTAGTAAATCACCCAAATGAGATACTAAGGCTAGGACCCAACACAATATTCTACAACTCGGGAGAGGGATGTCGTAACCCTAATTGCAGAACATTTGAAGGTAAGTGAATGACGATTCTCTAATTTCCACTATGAAAAACGAAAAAGAAATTTAAGTTTTAAATCTATGAAAACTCCTAGATCCTTTGAGATTCATTGAACTTTCAATGGCATGTTTAAATCTCGATATGCCCCTCTTGTTTGTGACTGGGATGCCGTGGATCACAAAGCGGGTGTGAATAACCATGCAAACTTACATGGTGCCCTCACATGTTACAGTCACCTATTCGATGTGCCGGTAAACCACACACGCTCCACCGAACTATGACAAACATTGAGTCACCCTTTGCTACCTTTGCTTAGACCCATTTAGTGTGCCGGTAAACCACACACGCTCCACTAACGTCTTCGCAGGGGCACAAAGTGTAATTTCATGGAATTGCATCAATTCACTTTTACCTAAGTAACTAAGATTGGGAATTTTATGAAAACATTTAGTTACTTTAATAATTCATTATACTTATAATGGAAGGTTTCGTCCCATCCTACCCGTTCGGCTAACGACCCTCCACTAGTCAAGAGTGCGGTGGGTAAGAGTGGATACCCATTCAATCGCCATTTTATAGGCAATTTCCTTAAACACCCCTTATAGACCAGCTTCGTGAATGAGGCCTACTAACGGTAAGACTGACTTTTACTCATACATATATATAATGTTAGACTTTTAATGTTATATATAGTATAGGGTGTATTTTATACTTTCAAAATACTAGGTGGTCTAATTTAACAATTATACTTTTAATTCAATTAAATTGTAGACCTTAAATTTTATGGATTTATTAAACCTCTTTTAATTATACACCTTAATTAATTAATAAAATCATAAGGGTGTCATTTGAACTTTTTCAAAACTACACTAGAGTTTTAGAATTTAACATTCCTAATTAAACTTTTAATCAACTTTTAAATTCCAAAACTTGAGGGCAAGTTTTGAAACATTTCAACACATTAGGGTTTAGAATTTAAATATACATCAAAATTAAACCATTTAATCAAAATTTAAATTCCAAAACTTGAGGGCAAGTTTTGAAACCTTTTTCAAAACATTAGGGTTTCAACTATTTAAATTTCAAAACAACAAAACTTTTGGGTTCAAATTTAAACTATAAAACCTAAAGGGCAAAATATGAAACTTTTCATAACAACAAGGATCAAATAACAAATAATTCAAATTAACAGTTAATCACATAATTATCCATATTTGATTTATTTAATGATTTCTTGCAAAACAATTTATCAATTTAGTCAAAATAATTAATCAATTATCTTATAAGGAAACAATTATCTTATTAATTGATAAATATCTTCAATTAGATCAAAAATATAGTCAAATATATCATATAATCGGATTAATATTGATCTAACATGATAAGGTAACTATCCATAAGCAAAAACAGCAAGAAATCGCGAAATACCCTCAATCTGACGAGTTGACTCGTCGAGTCAGCCTTGGACTCGTCGAGTCTGCATGGACTCGGCGAGTTCAGCCATGGACTCGGCGAGTCCAGCCTCCAGAATCCAAAAAATCGAATTTTCCAAACATGTTAAGCATCAATACAATAGAAACCAGTCTAGGCTCTGATACCACTGATGGGTTTTGGTCATAAGACATCCTATGTGCTCATACAAACCCTAATGCTTGGATCTAGGTTTCTCTATTGTACATGCTTTGAATCCAAGACTATAAACCCTAATTCTAGCATACAAGTAATCATATTAGATATTAGAATAGGTTCATAATGTTACCTTGATTGTTATGTAGCAATAACAATCCTAATTCCTCTGTGAATTGACTTTGGAAGGCTTAGAGTCACAAGTGTCACTCCTCTAATGGCTCACAAACACCATAAGCAAAAGGATGAGGAGGAGAGAGGATGGAGGCTGCCCAAAATGTGTTCTAACCCTAGAAAAGAAGTTCCCTACGTTTTTGAGCCTTAAGGGTTCTTTATATAGTGAGGCTATTAGGGTTATCTAACAAGGAAACCCTAATTTGGTTGTTTAAGCCCTAAGCAACCCATAGACTCCTTTAATCAAGCCCATGGACGAAATTCTTATGGGTTTCCCCATAGAATTCGTCCACCTCTTGATTCAAGGCAATCCATGGCCCAAATTGCAATTATCCTATAATTACAATTCCAGTCCCTTAAGTTTAATTAATCTCTTTTAGTCACAAAACTAATTACCAATTAATTATTGACTAATATTAATTAAACAATATGATTTCTCCTTTAATATATTATTCTCATAATATATTAATAAATCATATTTAATCCTTTCTCTCCATAATTCATCCTATCAAGTTGCTTCGGTGAAGGCAACCCAAAAGGACCATGCACCATCGGGTCAAGTACATACCAAAATAGTTATGGACTTAGAGACTAATCCAACAATATTAGTATATTAAAATATCATTAATTGAACATTAAATGTTACACGTGTCACTATTTAATTGGGTAGGAAGATTTGATGGAAGAAAAAATAGGAGGATATTTAATTTCTCTTCGTGAAATTGATAAGGATGTTTTGATAATGTATTTTGAGATGTATTCAATTTATAAGATTTAGGCTATATTTGGCAGACTAGCTGAAAAGCTAGCTGTTAGCTGAAAAGCTAGCTGATGGCTGAAAAGCTAGCTGTTAAATAAAAAACTAGCTGATAGCTGAAAAGCTAGCTGATAAAAAATGATGTTTGGTAAAACTAACTGAAAAACTAGCTGAAATATATAAAATTACATAAAAGGACATGTAAAAATATGTGTTTCTATAATTAATTAAGGGGTGTATTTGGAAAATTTTAAAAAAGCTCCTAAATAGCGAGTCTAAGTAGCTTTTCAAAAAGCTAGCTTATCAGCTACTTTTTGGCTTACCAAACACGACAACATAAAAAAAGCTCGAAAAATAAGCTAGCTTATCAGCTAGCTGTGGCGCGCCAAACACAGTCTTAATGAACATCCAAGACAAATCTAGCTGTTGGACACGGTTAGAGATAGGGAAAATGACTCTTGAGGGTAATTAACTTTTGCGTTTGTACTCATTTGGTCCCTTTTTTTTTGTATTCAATATACC
This sequence comes from Lactuca serriola, assembly GCF_051521515.1. Taxonomy (NCBI): domain Eukaryota; kingdom Viridiplantae; phylum Streptophyta; class Magnoliopsida; order Asterales; family Asteraceae; genus Lactuca; species Lactuca serriola. Next base: position 88,386,014 of record NC_136413.1, on the reverse strand, counting down.
ATCAAACTTGTTGTTGGTGTTTACCATAGCCCTTTTGACCGGCTTTTGACCTGTGATAGACGGTCAAAGGGTTATGGTGAACACAAACAACAAGTTCGATGGTATATTGAGTACAAAAAAAAAAAGGAAAGGGACCAAATAAGAACAAACGCAACAGTTGGTTACCCTCCTGATTCATTTTCCATTTACTCATTTACAACAAATCCCACATCATCTCCTACTAATGTTAATGACTTTATGAGATTCATTCTTGCTTCTCTTCAAAACATAACCTACGAAAGGACATTATTCATGCATGTACAACTTTGTAATGCACTTGAATATTTATTAGGGGAATGTTGACTAAGCAGGCACATTTCATGACTACATTTACATTTCCAATCAAATGATTTATCGTATCATGGATTCTAGACAAGTCTACAAACGAGTGGAATCACAAGTGCTATGATTTTTTAGTTTACTTAGCTTTAAGATCTAACTCATGAGATAAGATACAACATCAATATGTATAATAATATTATGGTGATGTGTCTACAAAAGCAGCATAACGTCATTAATATCAGTAGGAGATGATGTGTGATTTGTTGTAAATGAGTAAAGGAAAAATGAATCAGGAGGGTAACCAACTGTTGCGTTTGTTCTCATTTGGTCACTTTCCTTTTTTTGTACTCAATATATCATCGAACTTGTTGTTTGTGTTCACCATAACCCTTTGACCGACTATTACAGGTCAAAACCCAGTCAAAAGGGATATGATAAACACCAACAACAAGTTCGATGGTATATTGAATACAAAAAAAAAAAAAAAAAAAAAAAAAAAAAAAAAAGGACCAAATAAATACAAACGCAAAAGTTAATTACCCTCAAGAGTCATTTTCCCTTAGAGATAAGGAGAGTTTGTAGGAACATACAAGGAAAGAAGATTAGAAGCTACTCCAAAACCATGATGAAAGATCTTACTCATTGATTCAAAAGGAACAACATATACAAAATATATACACGAAATATTATGCCTAAGGCTGCGGCTATGCATAAACCTAAACGAAAAAGGCTATACAATAATACAACTAATAATATATGGTCGAAGAATTTTGTATATTTTCTAAAAAGTATGTTGTAAGATGATATGTATATATGCTTATTTTAGTGTACATTTTCTAAAAAGTCTGTTGTGAGATGATAAGTATATATGTTTAGTTTATTGAATAAATCATAAATACGTATGCAAAATGATTAAAAAAGGACAAATTAATGTAATATGAAACTAATAAATATCTCTACAATGAACTTCCACAAATACATAGACAAGCAATTTGTTCATCCACATTGGAACGAAGAGCAAATTCGAGTTGTATGTATGAATTATGATGTACAAAAATTCAAAATAATTGAAAAAACGTGTATTCAAAATAATAATAATAATAATAATAATAATAATAAAGTACTCGATTCGATTCAACCAGACATTATAATATATTTCTTTTCTTCAACTTTATATTACTTACGTAAATCAAACATACGATAGTTCTACAAAGGTTAAAAACCACCCTTTGAAGCTTGAAGCCAGAAGTATTTAATAAGATTAATCGTTTGTACATTTTACAAAAATCAATTAGAGATTAAACGACTACATAACAATAAATTTAGCCACCACCACCTCATTTTTATTTAACAAAAGATTGGTCAGGTTAGCCCCTTTCATCATGTATACCGCCACGTGTCAGTCAGCAAGTACAAGGAAACACCAAGCACTTGCCTTTATGAACCATCTTCCTAACTCCCTCTCCTGTCTCATTCCTCGAAGTCTGTCCATCATCTTCCGATTCATGCAGTCTTCTGTCCATCATATTAATCGAAGGTGCATTCAAAACCACCTTTACAGGATTCAACGCCCATTGCATCCCCCAAATCGCAAGCGGCCTCATATACACAAGCGACCGAAAATGCCCATCCATTGTCCACCCCTCCGGTGTCTGAAACGCATACCTACATACATAACCACACATTGTGAATTATAAAATTTTTTCAAAAGTGAATTGCTCTTTCTTCAATTTATAAATAGACTTTTACCCAAAACCATCTTCAGACCAACCAGCAGTAAAAATCCCTTCAGCAGTAGCAAAACCCTGTTCTTCCATTCCCGCATGAATCATAGTAGCAGCAACACCATAAGTAACCCCGGCCCACACCTCCCTCGACTGCATACAACTCTCATCCACTTTCCCATTCGGATGCATCCCATTCACAGCCCCCATCCTCCCTCCTCCAACTTTCCCAACATTAAAATCATAAATCTTCTGCAAACAACTCCTAATCTTAACCTCATCAAACAAATTCCCCAACCCAGAAGCCGCCATATACCACTGCCCCGCTAACTGATCCGCTTGAATCGACTTACTATTCCCACTCGACCCGCTATCATAATTAAAATAACTCCCGTTCCATAGCTTCGCTTCAAACGCCGCTTTCGCTTTCACAAATTTACCTTTATACCCTTCCGCGGTCACCACGTCACCTAGCTGCGCCGCCATAGCCGCCGTCGCTTGCAGCGCGGCCAGCCAGAGACAACCGCAGTACGCACTGACGCCGTGGACGGTCCATGCGTCGTATGTTTGATCCGGGAAACCGTCGTTTTCGATCAAACAATCGTGGTCGCGGTCGAACTGTTCCATGTAGGCCATGGCGGCGCACACCGCCGGAAAAACCTCCGCCCCGAAGGATAAGTCTCCGGTGGCGGCAAAGTCGCGGTAGACTTGGAGGACGAATTTAGGGTTTAGGTCTTTCCATTTGGAGGTGTCGTGGATGTTGTACGCGTTCATTTCGTGCCACGGGTCGTGGGTCCCGAGGTCGTGTGGGACCGCGCCTTTGACTTTTCGGATCCCGCATTTTCCGTCTGCTAAAAATTTGACTTTTCTTTGGTCTTCGAAGAGGACTGCGCGCGCGAATTCGCGTTGGATGCTGAGTTCGATTTTTGGGAAGAGGGCCAGGAGGGCGAAGGATGCGTAGAAGTGGACGTCATATGTGCACCACATTATGTATTCTACACCTTCTAAATATAGAAAGCTTCCCACGTCTGATTCTGATTCTTTGTCTAAATCTGGATTTAAAGGTTCTAATTCGTCTTCTTCACTAGAAGTTGTGAAATTTTCGTCTTCGTATGTGAAACTGTTGTTGATACCATTTTGATCACCGTTTGTGTCGTATGTTAATTTGGGTTTAATTGTGGTGTCATGCACAAAGTCGGCTGCTGGTAGTGGTGTGTCTGGAAGAAAAAAAAAAGGTTATTACAAGATACAAAATTGTAAATAACATAATTTTGAAGGTATTTAAATTAGTTTTGTATTAATTGAAGTTTGTTTGTTGTGTGAAAAGGGTTGAGATTAAGATTAGATTAGTACCAATCCAGATTGTGCCACCAGCAACCAAGAAGTAGAGCTCGTTGAATAATGTAAATTTGTACCTGAAAAGTTAAGTTTTTAATACATTATATAAAAAGATGAAGATAATAAAACGAAAATAAGATTATTTTTAGAAAATGAAACACTTACCATTCAGGTAACTTGTCATTTTTCAAGATTGGATTTTGCCATTTCTCGATCTCTTCTTCCCACCTTTTGTAATCTGATAGCAAGATGCAGCAAACAAGCTGTTAATGTTGCAAAAAGATTTTATATAATAACATTAATTTCAGTATTATTTATTGAAGTGTAACAGATTAGCATGCCTACTTGTTAGAGCATCATGAACCAAGTTCTCAGCTGCCCTTTCAGAAGTACCATAGTATCTAGTATACCTCCTGCAAAACATATAACAAATTTCATTTTAAAAACTCAAGGAATACAAATATGGTAGTGAAAAGTTTGAAACTTTAGTAAAGATGAGCAACCTGTGATACGATTTCCCCTTCATAAATTTAACTTTGGGGGATGACCATGAAATTGCAAATGCCACAGTGCACTTCCCATTTGGTTCAACCCATGTTGAAGCAGACACTGCTGCACAATTTGCATCCCCAGCTGATGAAGGAACTGTGGGGCCCACATTGAAATTCCCCTGATCAAATTGCCCATCCTACACATAATCACAATAGATTGTTTTAAGGTTTAAGGTTTAGGGTTTTAAGCAGACATAGGTAATTTTAATTTTTACCTGTGCCATTTTACCCCACATTTCTTTTGCAGTAACATTGCTTCCTTCTGACAAACCAAAACTCGGTAAAACCGTCACATTGACATTTTGGGTTTCACAGGCAGCCACTGCAAAAGTTACAGGATGGTTCCCTTTTGCTGTTCTGTAAATTATATGGATAAAATGGTAAAAGTTATAAATAATATAAATTATTAACCCAAATTTGCAATTGTGATGAAGAAAGATGTAAAGGTGACTTACTTGTGATGTAGAAGCACGCCAGACACTCCATCTTTGCCTCTGTTGTTCACAAGGGTAAAGTGGTCATTTAATCAAATTCAGACACTTGAGAAAAAAATTAAAAGAAACAAAGCCCTAAATCATACTCACATGAAAGGCTCATTCACATGATCTCCTGAAAGATGTGAGACACCTCCAATTGAGTTCTGTAAAGTAAAAAGTAAAAACAAAACAAATAAATATTCAAGAAACCGATGTGGAAAAATGCTCAAAACAGCAGTGAGTTGAAGAAGGAGAAGCAAACTTACTGCCCATGTTAAAAGAAGGCTGACTTGTGCCCTTTCCTTCCCAGTATTCACCAACTAACAAAAAAGAAAGTAAAGATTTTGTAAATTATTAAATTACAAAATGTATAAATTTTGATATTGGGTTCTTGAATTTAATACCGTATAAACAAAAACAGAAGTGGGAAGGCTACTATCTCTATAATTATGAGGCAAAAATGGTGAAATTTGGCGACATGAAACTTTTAGTTCAGGGTCTGGTTCGCCTGAAAATAAGCAAAAAAAAAGTATTTCAATTTCATATTATGGGGTTATAAAACAAGTTAATATAACATGCTTTTCTAGTTGAATATAAGAAGGCAAAATGCACCATCATAAACTGTCCATGCACGTGGGAACAATGCATGATATGTAGAATGTTGACCACTCAGATTCCAGCCCCATGATGATAAACCTTGATCTGTACATTTTCTGGAATATAAACAAACAAATATATTATTACTTAAGAAGGAAAATATGTTGAACACAAGAAAAGAGCAAAAGGGGTTTAAGAGTTGGAATTTATCCCCTTACCCTATCCCTTCGTGTTGACCAGGGGATAAAACTGATGCATATTTTTTGTGGCCACCTTCTCTCGATATAAAAATCTGCAGTTAAATTATATATAAATGATAGTTTAGAACTAAAAGAATCCAGCTTGATGACCTTTGAATAAACAAATAACATCTAAAAGCCACTTTCTTGAGTTCAAAAGATGGAAACAAACAGATATAAGAGACAAATGATAAAAAAAAAAAAGGCATGAGCTTTACAGAGAATTGATTGGCCATCACAGGAGAAGCCTCACATGTACCCGGGAGGATTTGGAATTGCCTGAACTCTCCTCTAAAACCTCTAGTTATGCTGCCACTTCTGTAAAAAAAAAAGTCAAAATTGGTCAAATGGACATTCAGAATGATCACATCATGAACTACAAACTCCATGTTTGCTCAAAACTTACTTACCCCATCCCACCAAGAGGAACCCCTTGGCTTGCTAATGGTTTTCCTTCACGATTGAAGGGATCAATGGGTGCTCTCTGTGAATATAAACCCAAAAATCATGCGTAAATGAATCCAATCAAACCACAAGAAATGATGGAAAAGAAGAAGATAGTTGAAACTTGAAAGAGTTGGTTAATTACCCTTCCATGGGAGGCTTCTTCTCTTACATATGACCACAAACGTATACCAAGGGTAATCTGCAATTTATAGAACACGAAATTTCAAGCCATGGAAATCTTCTTGTGAGTTGATAATAACGATTCTACAGAAACTGATAATCACCATTTTTATTGCTTCTTTGAAAGTAATACTGAATTCCTTGAGAATACTGGCATGTGTGTTTAACTTCCTTCTCCATGCTTGTTCGGGAGGTGCACCACTATCGAAATCAAGCTGTATTCGAAAATTAAAACGAACAGTTAACAAAAATTATGTTTGCATTTTGATCACTATAGCAAATGAAAACAATATCGACTCTAACGATTCAACTCACCAGTTGCAGAGTCGTCCGATTTATATATTCCTCAGGCGGCCATGAATTCTTTCTAAAATGGAAAATATTCCCGCTAACCATGTCGACTAATTTAAATTATTTTTTTTCTATCTGTATAAATGTATACGGTATACCCCTCTTTGAAACTTCTACAGAAGAATGAAGAAAAAACCTAGATTCAATTGGAACCCTTTTCTAATCATCAGAAAAAAGGTATGATTACAACTTGTAACCTAATCAATATACTTTTCAACACCTACAAACAAGTGTCTTCGACTCCAACCCAACTTCCATATCCAAATCACGAAATGAAAACCTAAATTCGTCAAAACTGTGAGCTAAAACCTCAAATGGGGGTTATGGATCGCCGGCGGTAGGTGTGCAAGTAGCAGTTGAATTCAAGTGTGAAGGCAAAAACAGGATCTCGGCCACGAATTGTGAAAGACATACATTAACCGACTCCAGTGAAATTGGATTTAAATAGTCTTAGATTCGGATAGACGAAGAAAAGGTTGTACTATAGACGCCATAAAAAGGGATCGAGTTTCGAGGAGACATAATATAGCATTGAGTTGGGGGAGGAATTGGATGACCGACGTCGGAGGATGTTACACCTGGGAAGCACGACGTGCAACTTCCGCCATGTGTGATCCGAATTTAGCAAAAAGAACTTCTCAAATGGCGTCTGCCACACACGAATTTTATAAATTAATATGTAGCTGAATAACAAATTTTGAAATTAGAGCTTGGTTTTTTTTTTTTTTTTTTTTTTTTTTTGAAATCATAAGAAAAAAAATTAGTTATATTTTTTAAAATTTATAAAATTGTATTAAATTAAAAACTAAAAATTTTAAAATTTTTTTGAAAATATTTTTTGATTGAAATTTCATTTATTTAAAATAAAATTTTAAACTTAATAAAGTATTTTCTTTAATTAAATTCAATTTTTAATTTCAATAGGTTACTGAATGTCCAACGGATCCTAATTTGTTATTTGCTTTCATTGTTCAAAGAAAAAAAGTAAATTGATAAAATAAAGTTGGACTTATGAATCATAGTAATTAGGGCGGATCATACATACGAACCGGAGAAAAATATACTATACAAAATGAAATTGATATAAAGTTTGAATTTGTATTTGTCTTGTGTTTGTATTTATGTTCAAGATTTAAAATGATATTAGAATTTGTTTTTCATGTTTTATAAGATTAAGACAAAACTGCATTTTTCGTCCTGTGGTTATCTAAAAATTGTGGATAAGGTCCAAAATGTTTTCAAGTTGCATGGTTGGTCCAAAACATGAAACTTCTTGTGGTTTTGGTCCTTGGAGTTAACTCCCGTCTATTTTCTTCTGTTTAGTGTAGCACGTGCCCTCCATGTGAGGGTAATTTCGTCTTTTCATCTGTATTACACATTACCGTCAATTGAAAGCTCTACAACCTATTTGTGTATATCATCCCTAATTATCAGTTGGCTACTCCTATTCCTTCACCCACCTTTGACGACGTGAAGATAAAAAAACCCTAATCACAAACCTTTTTCCTGATCGAGCTTCAATCTGTAGTTGAAATTTCGCAAATGGTTCTCACAATGTGGTCCATCAGAGCACACGGTGAAGAAATTGATCTCAATCAAATTTATGGTAAGATGCTCTGTATTTGATCACGTTCTTACACTTTTGAAATCTGAAAATCGTTTTTTGTTTTTTTTAAGCTGGACATCCCACCATGTTCAGTATTGAACTTCATCATGGTGGGAAGTTCACAAAGTTTCCAGGCATCAAGTATATTGAAGGGGTTGTAGCATACATTGACGTGGTCGATATAGAAGAATTCTCCATACACGAAATGGACTCTATCATGTTAGATTTAGGGTATGTTGTTCCACCTGTCATCTACTACCATTTCCGTTTGCCCAATGAGGGTTTGGATTTTGGACTAAGAGCTCTAGGTAATGATGATGATGTACGTAACCTATCAAAATATGTGAGTGAGAACAAACTGATAAAAGTGTACACAGAGCATGGAGAAACAACGTTAGTTACCTATTTCATGTCCCCAAATTGTCCTAGAAGGGTTATAATAGAAGAGATAGAATATGAGGAACCACCTCAGCCCGTATCCCCTACTGTAGGGTTGACCTTGGCAAGGTATGGGTCTTTCACACTTGAGTTGAGTAGGGGCAGAGGTTGGAAACCTACCCAAGGTAGCTCATCATGTAGTAAAAAGTTTTGCTTGGATTGGGTAGACAAATGAGGAATAGGTGTTGTTGAAGGTGATCAAGTTGACCTTGTGACTACTAATGCTGATGTAGAAATGGTTGAAAAATCAGTGAATGAAGGTGTAGAGGAGGGGCAACCTATTGCAAATAAGGGTGTAGAGGAAGGGTGTACTGCTATGAATAAGCAACACCAATCAAATGAAGTCCCTTTTGAAGACAACTATAGTGTAGAAGAGGAAATGTTGGAAGATTTTGACCCTTTCTATGGGGTTGAATTTAATGAAAGTATTCCAAAAAAAAACACCCAACATGGCTAATGTAGATGCAAGTAGTGATGATGATTCAGAGAGCAGTGAAGACAACAGTGAAGATAGTGAAGATGGTGACTTTATGGTTGATGAAGATAACCTAATTCCGGATATTGAAGTAGACATGGGGAATTTTCACATGGGTATAGACACAGATGCAGAGTACTTAGGGAGTGAGTATAAGTTTCATGAGGGTAATGATGTTCAAGAGGAAGTAGAGGATATAGAGGTTATTAACAATGATGAATGGGATTCTATGGGTGAAGACTCAGACAATGATAGTAAAAGAAGGGAGATCATCAAACAGTTAGGCAAGGAGAGAGTGTGTTCTCATGGTGAAGTACACAAGGTGGCCTTCCATGTAGGACAAAAATATAAATCAAAAAAAGAACTAAAGGAAAAAAATTGATAGCCATGCACTGGAGACTAGAAGAAATATTTGTTTTACAAAAAATGACAAACATAGGTTGACATCTGTTTGTAAGGGAACTGTGGTAGTTAATGCAAGTGGGGTTGGTGGACCTACCACAAAAAAGGTAAAGGGAAAAGAAGTAATTGAAGAAAAGGCCAAGTGTACTTGGAGACTCCACGCATCTAGGGCAAATGATAATGAGTACTGGTTTGTAAAGACATATAATCGCAATCACATCTGCCTTCAGTCCTGAAAAATCAAAGCTTGCACTGCCACCTTCATTTCGAAACAGATTATGGATCAGATTGAATCAAATCCTGGAGTGCCAATTCGTGCAATTCAAGAGGAGCTACAAAGGAATTATGAGGTTAGTATTTCGGGTGACAAAGTTTTTAGGGCTAAAGCTCTCGCAACAAAAATGGTGGTCGGAGACTATATTAAACAGTATGCAGTTTTAAGAGATTATGTGTTAGAGTTACAAGAAACAAATGTGGATACAACTGTAAAAATTCAAGTGGAGTCTGAGCCTAACTGTAACAACTCAACCAGACAATTCAAAAGGATGTATGTGTGCTTAGGAGCTTTAAAAAAAGGGTTTAAGATTGGGATGAGGGATTTTTTGGGTTTGGATGGTGCAATCATGAAAGGACCATTCCCAGGTCAGATTCTTACAGTTGTTGGGGTTGATTCCAACAATGGAATCTATCCCGTAGCATATGCAATTGTGGAGACTGAGAACACTGATAGCTGGAAATGGTTTTTGGAATGTCTTGGAAATGACTTGGACATGCATGCTAACTCAAACTTCACATTTATCAGTGACAGACAGAAGGTACTTTTATGGTTAGCATATTTTGCTAGACAACTAACTTATACTTATATACTAATTTAGTTATTTCCTTCATGTAAACAGGGTCTCATACCTGCTATTGCACAAATATTTCCTTGTGCTGAACATAGATATTGTCTAAGGCATATCTATGAGAATATGAGAAAAGTATGGAGGACTACGGAGTACAAGGAACATTTGTGGAATTGTGCTAAAGCCACAACCATCCCGGAGTTTGAAACACTGATGAGAGAGTTCATATCCTATGACATGGAAGCGTATGAATGACTTATGAAAATCCCTCCCCATCATTGGGCTAGAAGCCATTTCTCAGGTAATTACTTATTTGTATAATTTTATATATTTTCATTATTTCCCATTGATTTTACTTACCAACATGTACTATATAATAACAGGTAGGGCAATGTCAGATATGTTGTTGAATAATTTGTGTGAAGTTTTCAACAGTAAGCTCGTAAAAGGAAGGGATAAACCAATAATAACCTGTTTGGAGTTCATAAGGGAATATCTTATGAAAAGAGTTTGTAATGTGATGAAGGTGATAAACAAGTGCACAGGTCCACTAACACCTACTGGTGAAAGGTTGTTACAGGCAAACATATCAAGTGCTTCACAATACACTACAAGATGGAATGGAGTGAGTAAGTACCAGGTTAAAGGGGCATGGCATGATCAACATGTTGTGGACATAGGGCAGATGACTTGCAGTTGTAGGAAATGGGAGTTGACAGGCATGCCTTGCAAGCATGCAATTGCAACAATCAATGAAATGGCAGACAATGGTGAGCAAGTAGGAGAACTGTACACCTATGTGCATAAGGTGTATTGGCTAGAAACATGGAAAAGCATGTACTCTTTCACAGTCGACCCTATCAAAGGAAGGAGCATGTGACCTAAGAGTGATTGCCCAACAACCCTTACCCCTCCACCACACCACAAGCAGCCAGGAAGACCAAAAAAGAAAAGGCGGCAGACTGCTGATGAGAAGAGTGTAAGCCAAAGTCAGAAAGAGAACCCACAACAAGGTCAATGTGAAAGTCAGAAGCTAACTAGGAAATTTGTGAGTGTGACATGTAGTAAGTGTAAGAACAAGGGCCATAATGCCAGGACATGCAAGGGTAAAGGGGGGGGGGGGGGGGGGGAATGGAGGTACCAGTCAAGCAAATGAAGTTTGAAGTGTTGCAAGGGTAGGCTACTAGATTTTGTGTTTTATTTGTGGTTGTAATAGTTGGTAATGTTTTAAAACTATAGTTATTAAGTAATATTTATGCCCTTTTGAACTTGGTTATGTAATGGTTATGCACTTTTGAACATGGTTATGCAATAACTATGTAATTTTGGTACTGCTTAATGGTAATGTTTGGTTTTTGTTTTGTTAAAGCAGCTATTGGTAATGTACTTTCTGGTATTCTGTTATGGTTAACATCATAGTCAATATTTAACATTTTCAGCATTGCACCATACACTATTATCATAACCATTTCAACTGAGACAATTTATAACAAAAACTACTGAGACAATTTATAACAAAAACTAACACTTTCATTCAAACAAGTTACCACTGATAACCAAAAACTAACACTTTCAGCTTACAATTTATAACAAAAACTAACACTTCCAGCTTACAAAACACAACATTACAACAATCTTCCAAAAACTACACCCTAACATGTAAGTCCTAATTCCTAAAGTAGATAACCAAAAGAAGCAGAACCCAACTTATAACCAAATACATCTTGAGTTTTGTTGAATCATGTTGCATATTCCCCAAATCCAGCTCATGCCTGTTGATTGTTCTCAACAATCCTGGTATTATAGTTGTCAATTTTGGACACATGAGGGGGGGGGGGGGGTCAACCCACCCAATAAATCCACATTTTGAATCCTATAATTATACAGAAAAGTGGATGGATTATTAAATCAAAATCGTTGACCTAATTTTGCACATTGTTACCTGTTTAGGGCATGCAAAGAAACGACGACCAAGGTTTAAATCTGTCCAGGAGGTTCGCACAACAACATCTCTTCCACAAAAACACAGTTGTTGCACCATTGTGAGTGAACAAAGAAATCGATCAACCAAGAAAGAGTAAGAGAGAAAGATGCGTTGTCTGAATGAAGATGAAAGAGAAGAGAGACGTTGTGGGTTGGGTCTTAAAGGAGTTTTCAAACCACAGGGACCAATAGATGAAAAGACGAAATTACCCTCACATGGAGGGCACGTGCTACACTAAATGGAAGGAAATAGACGGGAGTTAACTCCAGGGACCAAAACCACAAGAAGTTTCATGTTTTGGACCAACCATGCAACTTGAAAATATTTTGGACCTTATCCACAATTTTTGGATAACCATAGGGACGAAAAATGCAATTTTGTCTAAGATTAATTTTGAATTAAATAAATTAAATATTTATTTTATTTATTATTTTTTTGTGTTAGACATGTTGGTCGCTTTTATGATATTTTAATTAGATGATTTTCGTGTTAGTAAAACAAAATACGGCATTTTATCATGCATGTTCGTGTTATATAAAAATTGTTGTATCGTATCGTGTCAGCTAAAAATATGACACAACTGTCTGGTTTTTTCTTAATGACATTTCTATGTTCATCATATTAAGAAATTGTAATTAGATAGAAACAATGTCTTTACATAAAGTTACTTTTTGAAAAGATCAAAATCGGTTCACGAAATAATATAAAAGGCAACCACAAATCGTCAAAAGAGATTTTAATATGTCACAATTGTCGTTTAAAAGTACATGTTCTTACTAAAGGTGAATAATGCTAAAACAATTTAATTAAGATAAGACGGTGTACAATAAAGATGTATGTATTCTTTTATCATCCCATAAAAAAATAATTTTATTTTATTTTTAAAATTATTTTAACATGTTTAGATGAGTGTTTCTTTAATCATCACCGTCATCTATAATTAATGGGAATATTTAATTTATAAATTATGGTTTCCACCGTCACTTCTACTATGTCCAATAAATTTAAAAATATATTTAGTAAAAGGAGTAGATCTAACGGTTTACTAGGTTCTTTTAAGTTTTAAAAGATTAAACAACGGATTCATTCGATGTGTGTGGAGTAACAAAGTCAAAATAAATCATTAAATAAGATGTATAATAAACTATAAACAATATTAGTAACCAATATATATATATATATATATATATATATATATATATATATATATATATATATATATATATATATATATATATATATAAGAATTAAAAATCATAATTTTATGGATAGAGGTTCGGGTCCGGGTTCGGTGGGTCAAAATGGAGCGTAGTTGTTAACGTTTTATTGGGGCGGTTTGTAAAAGGCCCCACCAAGCCCATGTTGAAAAGGTACGACAGCCGACCACTCTCTCCGACGGTGACCTTTCCAAATAATAATACCAATATTTCCAAGGCTACCCCGACAAGGAAAATAAACATTTTAAGTTTGAATTCAATGTCATAACTCTAAAAATCAATTTGATGTAAGCTTAGATTTATTTGACTCGAGTAATACTTGAAATTTTGATTAGTTTGAACTTTGAATAAACTATCAACGTAGTATTTAATAACTTAAACTCGATTTGAAATCTTAAAGTTACCCATTAAAGTTATACTTAATAAAGCAACCATATTCATGCTAGACCCAAAATATTGGTCCAAATAAATGACGTGTATCAAGTTGAGTTATCGTAAAATTGAACTAGATATAGGGTAGGAAAACAAAATATTGGTATTCCTCCGGATATATCACGTATTGTTTCCGATCGCTTTTCGTACTCCCTTATAATGTTTAAGGTTATGGAGAAGTTCAACTTCAGATAATGTGTGGCGAAGCTCAAAATTTTAGGCACAAAAAGAAAGTATATAGATTGTTAAATCCATAAGTGTTCCCAATATGCGGAATATGAGTACATATACACATCTATCTAAAAATTGGATAAAAACAACGAAAAATACGAAATTTGCAAATAGAAAACATTTTCTAGAAAAATAAAATTGCCCAAATAGATCTAGATGAAGCTGCCATATTCAGCTTGGCCACGACCATATATGTGAGTTGTCAACAGATTCATCTACCATACATCTTGGCTAACAAGTGGAATGAGTTATCCCCAAGCATATCCAAACTTGTGTATTTCTTCTTTGTTTCGTTTTGTGCACGTTTTCCATAATATTCCATGTCCAAGATTTTATAGAGGTTTTGGGTTACGACCCCCACATTCCGTCATGTTCTAGATCAGACATGCCTAGTATATGTTAGGAGCAGGATCCTTGAATCATATTCGGGATCCTTAAATATTTCTAAAGTCACAGGATTCTTAAACATATCTCGGGATCATGACTACTACCACTACTACTTCTAACACTTATAACGGTTATATTTTCTTTATTTTTCTCACATGTGCAGAACTAGTCAACACAAGACACATTCTCAATGGAGGGTCATCTCAACCAGACAAAAGACTCGGAATACCAAGTCAAATAACGTTCATATGTTGATTCTGGAGGATCCGAGAATTATCAGACTTCTAGTTACTTACACTAGACTATAAATAACACATGTATCTAGCACACAATTGTAATACATGTTTCTTAGCATCGAGACTTATATTATAATTGTGTTTATTATGAATATAAATTGTGACATATGCTATGATAAATTATGCCTAATTGAGGGTTCTTGGGTAAAAGAATTGAAACTTTAGATATTATAGTTTAGAGGATAGTTTAAGAATAAAAAATGTGTGAAATCTAGCAAAAACAAGGACTCACAAATCGACTAAGGTTTCTTCTATTTAGTGTTGATACAGATGAAGTCATCCATAGATGTAGAAAGTTGAACCACCCGCACATACTCTTCAACGATGGAATTGTACTCTTTTATTATGCATTCTAAAATTTACACATGCAATTTGTTTTCTATATTTGTATTTGTTTATATTAAAATTGTATGATTACTTAATGTATTTCAGGCTAAGTATTTTTTGTTAGGAGAAGATGAAGCGGGGAAACAGTAGCTTCAAGATGCAGCCGATAAGGGACAGTTGTATGCGATATTCGTTTTGGGAATGTTGTTGATGGCCGAAGACAATGAAAAGGAAGCAAGAAGCTCTGATCATGTTGAATAATTCTTACATTAATACAAGAAGAAGTTGGAATCTGAAACAAACCTGTTACAAGGTTTGAAGCCACTTGGTTAGGGGAAGGAGATCAAAGCAGATACAATTCCATGGCTTGCACAAAAGTTGTGTAAAGCATCCTTATGTGAGCAGATATGGAAAAGTTTATATGAATGAATACAATTGGTTGTTTAATTGTGATATTTGTTTGTAGGGTACATGTTTGGTTGAGTTTGCTAAGATGTTTGACATTAGTTTAGAGTAGTTATATGGTGGTTGTTTGATTCACCCAATTAGTGATGCATATTATATATGTATTTTGGTGTAATGTGAATATATACTTGTAATTTGGTGAAATGTTAATATATATTTGTAATTTGGTTTAATATCAGTACATAAATGTATTCTATTTTGGATTTGGTAATTAGAATGTGGATTGTGTATGGTACATAGTAAAGTAGTCATGGTTATGATGGTAACACCCATGGATGCCATATATATCATAGTTGTGATGGTAACACCCATGGATGCCATGTAGGTCATGATAACACCCATAGATGCCATATGTGTCATGGTTGTGATGGTAACATCCATGGATGCCATATATGTCATGGTAAAATTAAATGGTTGTGTTATAATAGTGTTTATATTATGTTAGTAAAATTAAATGGTTGTGTTATAATTATGAACTATGATATATATATGTTATTTTAATCTTTTTCATTTAAATAGCCAAAGTTCCACTTTGACCCATAAAAGGTTATAATGTTTGAATAGTATGTTTTAACAAAACTACCCTTAGTAATCACATATTGGAATGATTTCAAGGTCACTTTGGTCTTTTTGCACTTTATATCGTTTAGGCGCCATGATGTTTCTGATGTCATATCGGCGTTTAAGTTCTTCAACCATTCATAACGTCTCAAATCTTCCTGACAATAAAACTGCAGACGAACACTTAAACCCCCAAATCATCGAAGGGTAATCGTTCTTAAAATCAATTTTCTCCGAGAATAGTGACTCCCGTATTTAGTCCTTGCGACCAAAGCATCATAAAGTAAGTTTTTTTCCATACCCTGTTACACTGTTTTTCACAGTTACACCTAATTTTTAAAAAAAAATTGAAATCAACTACACCAATGTGTATTTTGTAAGTAGAATGTCGAATACCAAAAGTTGTCGTTCATTAGATGATCTTCCAATAGAGATTTTGAGTCGGATTATTGTAATAGTAGGGTCAGAATCTGTGAAAGACATCATCTCTACAAGACTTTGGTAATTCTCAATAAACATCAACTAATGAATGTATATTTGATGAAATACAACTTTATTTATTAGTTATTTCATGTGTATTTAAATTTTTGAAGTTCAAAGAAGATGTATGAAGTGGGGGTGATCCTCAAGTGTTCAGAACAACATCTCTGCATATGATTGAAGGAATGGGTCCCAAATATCTGAATGTTAATTTATTTATACGCACATGTGCATTGCATAATAACATTGAAGCCATGTTTAGACAAGGAATGGTATATGTATCTTCAGTAACTATATGTAATCTATTCCATTTATTAATGTTTAGTGTAATTGATGTTAATGATATTGTTATTCTGTTAATAGAAGGAGTGCTTTTGTAATGAAAATTTTGAAGTCGGAGTGGCTTTGTTAAAAGAGGTAGCAGATGTGGATCATTTTGAGCAATTTATTTTCTTGGAATGATCTACATTTCAAGAGGGCCTCCTCAGTGTGATCAAGGTATGTATGGTTTATATGTACATTAAATTTTGTATATAGTTAATTAATGCATGTTTGTAGTTTGGGGCTAGTATATTAGTTGTGTTGTGTTGTATAATATTTACTGTTGTGTTGAAACGACTACATTGGATTAATTCATAGTTATTTTAATGTGTAGGTTTACAACTACTTGATGCGTATTTTAGTTGGGTAGTTCCGGATAATAGGGAGTACACGGGTGTTGTTGATAGTGCCAAAGAGTTGTTGCGGACTGTTGATGTTGTTCATGTACTTACAACGAATAACATCACATTCCGATGTGAAGAGCCACATCATTCTGTTAAAGGAGCATTTGCGGTAGGCCATGAAGAGGATGAGCATTCACAAAGATACTACATGGTTTGCCATTGGTATGTGGAATTTGGTAGGTTTTGTATATTTCTTAAAAATATAAATGGTTGATAATATTGGTCTTTCAATGTTAGTGTTTATATTGTATTGCATATGTAGTTGTATATAATTTTTTTTTATGTTGTTATTTTCTGGTAAAAGGGCATTTTAGTCATTTTTGGTTGCTATGGTGTTTGAGTAGGTTTAAATATTTTTTGGTAATCAAGTATAGGTAATGGAATTAAAAATAAGTTGGTAATCAAGTCGTTATTAATAAAAATTATCTATATAGAATATATAATATAATTAGCTCTCTATCTATATTTATTATGCATGTTATTTAAATTTATAATTACCCGTGTACTATACGAGTCTTAACCTAGTATTGAATAATATTGACCCAATAATTTGACCTAGTATCCATCTAACACATTGAAATCAGGGTTGTCGAAGGTTCCCTCAGACACTCTTTCTTTGAATATGTGTTCTGCAATTCTCGAACTCAATTAAACCATTCTACAAATATTATAATCCATTATCAAATTATCAACCATTAAAATTAGAAAACTTTGAAGATTGGTTCAACATTCGATCATTAACTTTGTGAAACGAGTTGTTGTTAAGGTACCTTTGCAATATTTATATTCTACATATATATTTACTTCAAATCTCATCTATTAATTCAAATCAATATTAATGAACATATAATATTGTGTTATTTAAATGTATACTTTACAAATTTAACACCATGAACAATACAAATAGAAAGTGGATGTATGAAAGAAAAGACAATCGTAGTTATATATCGCATGTTTTCATACAAGGAGTGAAAAAATTCATAGATTTTGCTACCAATCAACATAGGTTCATAGATGAAGATAGAATCAAATGCCCATGCATCAAATGTCGTAACATACCATATAGAGACACTGATACTGTTAAACATCATTTGTATAAATCAGGTTTTGTTGAGGAATATTGGTTTTGGGATAAACATGGTGAAACATCCATTGATGATGACAATACGTTTTTAGGGGTGGATGATTCAAACAAAAAATTTAATGAAAGTGAATGTTCTTATAGAGAAATGGTCATAGATGCAATGGCTCCTAATTTTAATACTATTAATCCTAAGGAGGAGCCAAATGTATTAGATAAAAAATTCTTTGATATGCTAGCGGCAGCCGATAAAGAATTGTGGTGTTGAAACATAGAAGTGACCCTCTTAAACTTAATCCAAATCTCAGCCTCTCCCTTATCCGCAACCACTCTTTCATCCGCAGTCAAGTACCACAACCGCAGTCATCGTCATCAACACTTAGTCTTAGTCTTTTATCTGTTTTTCTAAATGTACTCTCTTTTATCCAATGTGCCTTGCATGGCAACTTTAAACAGATAGGACATTTGTAATCTTTGAGACTCTATAAAAAGAGTTCTCTCTTTCTAAATGAATACAAGTCTACGCATCTTGAATATCATAGCTCTTGAACTTCATAATTCACTCTCTCATCTCCTTCTTACTCTCAAAATTCTACTAAACATAATTTGTAATATAACAGATCTAAACCTCTCCGTCAGAGCAAGTCAATCTTGACTTAATCACTGAGTTTGATATCACTTACTAACATGGCCTGATTGCATTCCTTGTTAAGAATCAACTTAAGTGTATACTTGATATAATACTTGTTGCCATTTATATTTCCTTATATTTCCGCATCTAACCATCTAACTATCTAACTCTAACTTTTATTATTGTTGAGCTTTATGATCCTTTGAGTTAAACTTTAAATTCCGCAATATAAACTTTTTCTAACATTTGTTCAAGTGTTTTTCTCAAGTTTTCTCTCAACAATTGGTATCAGAGCCAAAGTGGTTGCGTTTTGAAACAAAACTCTGATTTTCAAAAAGCCTTCTATACCACTGAAACTCATTTCTTAAAAACAAAAAAAAGCATTTTCAAAAACAAGGAAATATGGAACAAGCATTATCACTCAATGTTTCCAACAGTGATGGTGGTTCTAACAGAGCTCCACTATTGGTGGCAAACGAATATCATCACTAGTCTCAGAGGATGGAGAGATACTTAAGGAGACTTGGAATAGATGTATGGAGATCTGTAGAAGAAGGGCCACATGTCCCTGTTCTTACACCAGTTCAAATTGACGGAGCCACAACCAGACTAAGAGGAGGTCAACCAGTCTTGAATCGTCCCACCAAAGATGATCTCGACAAAATGGAAAATGACGTTGTTGCTTTTTATGAAATTTCCTGTGGAGTTGCTCCTGACAACTTCGACATTATCATAAACTGCAAATCAACAAAAGAGATCTGGGATGTTCTCAAGAACTTATATAAGGGTACAAAAAAAGCTCAAGATAAGAAGCTCACAACCGCACTCAATGAGTTTAACAATTTCAAAGCTCATGCTGGTGAAAGTTTGGAAGACTCATTCAAAAGGTTCAATTTGATTGTCACTAAGTTATCTAATGTTGGCACGGTTCGAGCAACCATGAGACAAATCTTCAATTTCTCAATGGTCTGGGAAGACACTAGACGACTGCTAAGATGATAGTCCAAGGAGATAGAAAGATCCATTCTTTATCTTTTTACAAGCTCTATGGTGAATTGCAAGCACAAGAATCTACGATACTCAAGGATTGTGCTGACTTCGGAGGACCACTTGCTCTCATAGCACAAGCACCACATACTCAATCTTACTCTCCTCGTATGAAAATCCTCCACAGTCATACGAAGCTGACTCAGAGTATGATGATGATGAAGAATTCCAGAACGCAATTGCTCTTGTTAGCCAACAGTTCAATCGGCTACCACCCTCTTCTTTTCATAAAAATCAGCAGTTCAACAAACCCCCCTTCAACCACAACTTCAATCCTCAAAACAATCATTCCCGTTTCTCTAAAAACACTCACTCACCACCACAACCTCATAACAATCAACCCAAAGAGGCACTAAAGCCCACCAATTCAAATGACTCCGGTACCTCTTCAGAAGATAAAAGTGATATTGTAATCTATCATAAGTGCAACAAGTAGAACCACTTTGCCAAAGACTGCAAAGCTAATGTGGTGAAAGATAGAGCATTCTATCTTAGATTGGCTTAAGAATTGGAGGAAAAGGAGAAAGCAAGGGCATATGTAGCCCATGTGAAAAGGGACCATCAAGTTTGGTCATCCGGAGATGAGGATGAAGACATCATCAACGTCAAGGGAAAAGGCAAGATTTTCATGTTGGCAATTGCGGACAAGGATGAGTCTACAAAGTTGGAAAATAACTACTGCTACATGGAAAAGGATGGGACTCTAAGCATCATCGAACAGGTAAAACTTATGATTCAAACTCTAAATTATAGCATGCATGACTATCAAGTCTTCATAGACGATCTTAATGACACATGTGTTGCCGTCCATACAGACTATAACAAAGCTCTAGATGAGAAGAACATAGCGTCACAAGAGATGTTTCACGTAAGAGGACGACTGGAGGACAAAAGACTTAAAGTAGATATGTGAGAAAAAGACTCAGTGTTAGAGAAAATGCAAGAATGTTGAGTGAAACATAGTTAGAAATAGATTTGAACCAAAGAGATTTAGCTCAGATTGAAATTGTACGTTTAAATCTTTTAATAGAAAATCTCTTTAATTAAAGTGAAGCTATTGAGAACCTTGTAAATAATGGAACCATGGACAACACATACAATTGGGGTTGGTCCAATGGGTACTCTACCGCCAAAGGACTCATCACCCTGATTTAACAAGGACCGTCTCTATGTCCCTCCCGACCGAGAATTCCATTTCCCAGTCAATGACAAAACCTTTCCCGAATACATCAGTGCTCACTTCGGTCTTCATAATCTGAGTAACAATTGTGTCATTGAGGAAATGTTTCCTGAATTTTTGGGTCACTCAAGTGAGCAAAATCCTATCAATGGCACAATCTATCCCAATTCTCAGACTTCATCAGTTGTTGATGAGGAAATCATTGTGGAAGGACCTGAAGATTTTCCAACTCTGCCCTCAGACCGTAGTGTCTCTCACTGTAGTCATGAACAACAGTCTATCCATCTGCCTATCATCAAGTGTCCCATAACAGTCTCAACTCAGACTTACTCTGCGATAGTCCAATCTTCCTTACCACAAACCATAGTCAAGAGCACTATGACCATTCATCCAATTCATCATGAAATACCCATAGAAAACTTTGAAGTGGGTCAATGCTCCCAAAATATTGAATCCTCTAGTTCGGATGAATCAAGTCCTCGTTTTCAAAAAATATCAAAGGTTTCCAGGAAACCACTGCTGAGCATCAATGACTGCAGTTCTCCAAAAACCGAGGCTAAAAAGGCTTTCAAAGAGGAAATTCGATCTCATGGCAAAGACCGAGAAATCTTTTCAAAAAATAAAAAACAGGTCAAAATTCCAAAATCTAAGAGTCCAGAAAAGCTTGTTTTCTCAAATTACTTTTCAAAAAATTCTTCAATCAAGAAAACAAAGAAAAGGGAATGTACAGTTTCTAAAACCCTTTCAAAAACATCTGACACAACCCACAAGAAAGTAAAGTCATTCCGAAGCAATTGTTTTCAAATCTATTCCTCAGATGACCCAAAATGGAAGGGGATTCTACCAACTCCAACACTTTTGAAATCACATAAAAGTTTTATGAAATCACTTTCCAAGAGATCTACACCTTCTCCCACTCCTGCACCACGGTCAGATCTCACTTCTCTCAGACTGGTCACAAGCCTACTTCTTCACCCAGACCGCTGACCAAGCAAAGTGTTAGGGTAAATGACAAAATTCCTACATATCTATGTAGTTGTCAAAAAAGGCTCATCTCATGTCAAATCTCGTTATTTTCAAAAACCTCGTAACTTTTCTAAATCTCACAACACACCAATAACTCACAAATACCCAGGACTAGGCCTAAAACTTGACACGAAACCTGTCGCTGCAACCTCAGCTCATGCATCAATTAGAAAATCATCAGTTACCCCAGGCTCCAAACTCGTTTGGGTACCCAAACTAACCATGTAATTCTCAGGCTATGCACAAGGAGGAACAAGAAGAAGAATGGTTAATCGACAATGCCTGCTCCTTGCACATGACCGGGAGGTTGGAGTACCTTCGGGATTTTAGGCCAATTTGCAATGGCGGAAAAGTCACATTCGGCAACAAAGCGAATGGGATAATCCGAGGTTATGGTGTTCTTACAACTGGGAATTTCTCTATCCAAAGTGTCGCTTATGTGGAAGGTCTTAAACACAATCTCATCAGTGTTGGCCAACTATGTAAGGCAGGCCATCGGGTTGAATTTGATAGCGAATTCTGCTATGTAATGAAAAGTGATATGATAAGAGTATTTGCTTGATCAAATCCAAATCCAAAGGTACTGTGACAACCCGAAATTTCCATTCTGAACAAACCATATCAAGCCAATAGAAGTAGAACAGTTACAATGAAAATTCAGACTTCGGGTATAAGTTTGGCAGTTTTTCAAGATTTACACTTAAGGAAATATCAGGAGAGTGGATGCACTAGGGTTTCATGCAACACTGTTATTCCGATACTCTGTTATATTAGAAATCATTTCGGGAATAAAAATATTTTCTGCCAAAAATATCTCAGGACTATAAATAGAATTCTGAACCAAATTATGTCATTAGTTACATTTCCAACTAGAGAAAAGCCATTTTCTCTCGCACGGATCTTCGGGTTTTTATCCCAAATCATGAGTACACTTCTCTAGTTGTCTTATAATGCTTATAATGTGCTTAATAGCTTAGATTACATAGCAAATCTATGAGATTCGGGAGTTTACCGCCCAAGAACATGCGGAGAGTAAACTCCATTTTAAGGGCCAAAAGTGTCCCAATGACCCTCAAAGCCTTAGAACTCAAACTAGAAGCCTTTATTACATGTTTAGGACACCAAAATCAATTAGAAACAAGGATGAAAGTGAGTTCACGGCCAAGGAGGTTCTTGGGCCGTGAACTCCATGTTTAAGTACCAAAATGCCCTTAAAATCATCCTTAAGCCAAGAGACTAATTTAGGCATGTACCTAAATGAGTTTAGGACTAGCTAACACAATTAGAACACCAAGAGTAAGGTGTTCACGGCCCAAAAGGTTCTAGGGCCGTGAACACCATAAAATGGTGCCAAATGGTGCCATAAACTCTTCTTAAGCCTTGTACAATAGCCTAGTTTAGTTCCTACTTAATTTAGGGACTTGAAAACACCATAAACATCCTCCCAAGGGAGATAAAGGCCATAATCTCCAAGGGAATATGGTCCCAGGGCCTTAAACTCCTAAAAAGAGTTATATAATGCCCTAAACTCTTCCATAGACCAAGCCATTAAGTAGAAATGCTTATTAGGGCCTTATAGAGCATCAAACATCAAATGGACACATAGGTATGAGTTTCACGGCCGTAAACTCATGAGTTTACGACCGTAAACTCATTTGGTAGTGTTATTAGGGCCATGAACTTCATGGTGGAGTTTTCCTTGAGCCCTACACACAATAGCTTCCCCTACAAACACTTAGATGCAATCCTAGAGGCTAATAACACTTGATAAAGGTGTTTAGCATGTCCTAGGGTGTCTTGACTTGTTTATTAGTTGTTTATAGACTAATTTGTTACATATATGTGAAATTATATGTTAATTTGGATCATAGAGTGTGTTCAAGATTTCACTTGACACCTAGCGGTCCTACCTCTTCAGTTCATCCGTATCACCCATAACAGGTGAGTTCATACCCCTTAATCAATGTTTTAACTATTTTTAAATGTTTTATGGGGGGGATACAAGTAGAATCATGCCACTTATTATATCAATCACATGTGATTAATAAGCAGCATTTAAATGATTTACTACTCATTAGCCGTTTTACCAAACAGTTTCCTTCAAATGATTTTCATAAACATTTTATATGTTTTAAAACTCCTTATTACACTGTACATTTTACTCTGTATGTTTTATTTCAAACTTTATTTACAATTGTGATTCAAACAAATGTTTCCTTATACTAAATTGTTTTATCAAACCCATGCCTTCAAACCGTTTTATAGATTGACATTAAGTCGATCTTTTCTTAAGATGATAATTATGTTCAAAGGTTTTACAAAACTTATTTATGCTTTTATATTATAAATTGCATGCCTCTATATGTATAGTTATATAAGAAATGTTTAAAAGACTTAGGAAGGCTATCCACCCTATTTCCTTTTAGCGCTTGAGATGTGGTCTGGTGGGATATCGAGTACTCGTCCGAAGGTCGTTTAAATATTAGTTATATATCATCTGTACATATATAGTCATAAAAGGTCTTC
Organism: Lactuca serriola; assembly: GCF_051521515.1. Lineage (NCBI taxonomy): Eukaryota > Viridiplantae > Streptophyta > Magnoliopsida > Asterales > Asteraceae > Lactuca > Lactuca serriola. The sequence continues at coordinate 88,361,428 of NC_136413.1, read as the reverse complement.
CAGTTCATCCCATGCCCTTGGATAGCAAGGGTATACATCCATGTTCATACGTCCCAGTTAGATTACTAGTAAACTACCATCACTACTACAAAAACAGCCTTTTACGACGCTCATTGCGCGTCGTAAAACGCTCAGATGACGCGCAAATGTGCGTCAAGGAAGGCCCTGTCATAACGAGAGACGACGCACATTTATGACACACAACGTATTTCATTAAAGCCGCTGTCAAGAAAGACCATGTCATAAATGAAGATGACACACATTTTTGCGTATCATAATTTTTATTTTTATTTTTTTAAAAATTATTTTTAGATTTACTAATTTTCAAATTAAATTTTCATTTCATGTCTCATAATAGAAAATAAAATACCATATACAAAAAATACAATCCATTGCACAAAAGTTAATGTCATACAAAATACAAAATAAAATACTATAAATAAGAAAGATAATTCATTGCACTAACATGTCAAATACAAATAATCATCCCTAACTATATAACATAATACTACATTGTTATTAAGGGACATCATCATAACTCACTGAAGGTCTTGGAACAATGTTCTCGTCATCAACTTGTATATCTGCCAAAAACTTGAAAAAACAACAAATATTTAATGTTTATATATATATATATATATATATATATATATATATATATATATATATATATATATATATATATATATATATATATATATGCTAAATGTTAAATGTTCATATTTAGTGGTCTTGGAACAATGTTCTCCTGTGCACCTCCACCACGTGGGCCCCAACACTTCAAAGTTTTGTCCCAACTCCCTGTAATCACTTGCCCTAAAAACCACCAACAAGAAAAAGAATTGAAAACACAACGATGTAATAGAAGGAAATGAAAGTATGAATGCATGATGATATTAACAAAATGAAAACAAATGAGGAAATGAATGACACTAACCTGTTGCATAAGAGTACTCGATACAGCGAACAGGGGCATCATGGCGTCTCAAAAGATCCTCCCTTTCGTTGTAAAAAACAAGCCTGAGAGATGTAAAAGGAATGTAGCTTGAAACTTACTCAAGAAAAAAATAAGTCAATAATCCAAGAAAGTATATGTATATCATTTAGTCATATCTTGTGACAGTGTTATCTGCAATAGCACTAAAACCAGAGGTGTCATCATGAAAGCAACAATCAAGAACTGCACCTCCATGAAGGAACTCTCCCACTACTAAAAAAACAACTTTTTATAGAAAAACATGAAACGAGAGTCTTTTCATCTGGGCTTAAATGATCAAAAAGTTATGTTCTCATTTCATCTCTTTTCATATCAATATTATTTTTGACTTGCTCGATTTGAGTCTCCACATTTGCAAGCAACTTCCTCCGAGTCTTGCTGTATTACTAAGAAGACTAGTGATTCCATGTGTCATGCCTGTGACGAGTTCTGCTAGACTCTGCAAAAGCCAAAAGTAGTACTTATTTCTTAATAATACTTATGTTTCAAATGCTAAAAAAGTAGCAACATGTTATAAATGTGATGTGATGATATTACCTTCATAAAGTTTCTGGCTGGAACTGAGAGGAAATCTTTGATGCCAAATCCAACACTCCTTGTGAAACCCATGGGATTTTTATATCATTAAAGAGATGATAACTGGAATCAATGATGTTGAGAACCTGTATGATATAGAAAAAAATGTAGCACTTAGAAAAGGAATAAGGTGATAAATAGGAATGTTTGCATCTGAAATACAACAATCTACTCATAACCCAATCTCAATCATATAGAAACATGATAATGGGTAGGCATCTTTAGGATATAAGCGGAAAGTAATTAGACTAACAGAAATACATAAGAAGCAATGAACATGAACCATCCACTCAGAATCACGTGGAGCAAGCTAATCATTGATGGTTACCACTGTGAGGAGGTAGTAAAAACAGATAAATAAGTATAGAAAATTTAAAGTACAAATATCTATAATAATTTTTCCATGAACACCCTCAACATTTAATTGATATACAATTTTTTTCGTTGTTGCCTACATCTAAATCAATTGAATAATCGAAATTAGAAATTAAAACTTGTAACAGGCAATAGCAGCAACCTAAAAAGAAAAGAAGTGCTACTGGTCGTACTAATTTTTCAAAAAAAATTATATATATATATATATATATATATATATATATATATATATATATATATATATATATATATATATCAATAATTACAACATATGATTGGTAAATGGAATGCATACCTCAACAGTTAGACGATGTGGGTAAGAAGGTTAATCCCATGCATAAGGGCAAGATGTGTAGGAATGTATAACAGTCTCAAAAGCTTCACATTTTTGTTGATAAATACATACTCTCTGCAACATGTCAACAAAATTGAATCATTAATCAAAACACAGGGAAATTAAGAAATCAAGAATATGCAGGAAGTAAGAAACCTCATTTGAGAAATTATCAATCCTATAAGGCATAAATCCCGTATCATCATCAGATAAAAAACCATTATGCACGTGAGAACTTGAGAAGTTAATGGATTTTGAACTTTTATGCACATGAGAACTTGAGAACAGAAGCTCTAAACCCGCGTATATCAAAAGTTAACGAAAGATCATGAGAAGAATCAATATGATAAAAAGAAGTTTCAACCTGCAGATGTTAGAAAAGTATAACTCATGATGAAATAAATTATAAGGACATAAAGAAAATGTGGAAGATAGAGATACCAACCTCTGAAAGCAGCATGCTATGTGAAACTCCACCACCCTCAATCATGACAGATACTTCAACTGGTAAACAGTTTTTCACTATTAAAGGATTACTTAATGTAATCATGTGAATACACCTCTTATTTGACTGATCCTGGTTCTCTATCTTGTCAGCAATATTAGCATCATGATAATATCTAAATTTGATCCCTTGTTTACCCTCCCAGTCCCAGCAGAAGGCCAACACACATCATGCACAGACACACAACAACGAATAGGATGACATATAGGGTCCAGAATCTTGGGAGATACACCAAATGGGTTATCGAATCTGAATTCAAATGGCATTGTTGTTGCATTTGTGAGTATGACCTGGCATTTTATGAATCTTTTTAGAGAAAAATAGTTAGAAATCCATTACAAGTGGAACTAAATTAACATGGGTAAACAGTAAAATAAACTTACTGTTGAGTACAATCGGACTAACTTAGTGTATCGTTGAACTGAAACATCAATTACTATAGGAACAACATAGCCAAATTGACACCTTTTAGAAATATCCCTGGAATTATCAACTGAATTGGAAAAATCCACCTCAAAGAATAGAAGCAAATGTGCACTATTATTCATTGCAATGACATTAGTGTGAGCATAAATAAATAAAAAATGATTCTATATCTGTTTGTATGTGTGTGTTAAAGCAATTTAAAATCCAGTAAGAAAAAAATGATGTGTCGAACTATTCAAAAGGGAAAGTGGATCACAAATGCCATAGAATTCGTCGACATTTGAGAAAAATAAATGAAAAATATGGTTAGAAACTAGCAAGTGAAAATCGGAAGTTTTTGGGGGTTAAAACTAGGGTTAGGGTTACAAATTGAATTACCATGAATTAAAGCACGAACTATCCCGCCATAACGACCGCTATAATCTTTAAAAATATCTTCTGCTGTACAAGGACTAGAAGAAATTGAAGCCATTTATGTATCAACTAGAAGAAAAGTAAGGATATATCAATAAATTAATTTCAATTTAAAGTGCAGAATATTGATCATACTCTCTGCGTTTTTGTGCAGGGACTGAGTAAGGCAATATTCCCTATTTTTGGTAGTTGATGAGATAAAAAAAGCAAAACACACAAGCAGGAATTACCGAATTGTCATAGGGATCGGGGAAAAAAACCACAACGAAATCGAAGACCTCTTTTTTAATTATATAAATATAAATATATACAAATACAAATACAAAGTTAAGAGGAAATGAAGGAGAATTAATGGAGACATAGTAGCGTATATGACCTGGTAGTACTACCGTCGGGGACCAGAATGTCAATCCATCAATCGGAGGAGAAGGAAAAGATTTCAGATCATGAAAAACACCAAAGAATGAGCAACTCATTTGCGAAGTGTGTGTTTATTCTTTCCAATTCAGTTGATTGAGCGCCATTTGTTTAAATTGGGGAGAATATGTGACGGCTAGGGTTAATGGTGGTGGTGGAGAACGTGGTGAGGCCATTGTAGATGGAGGAGAAGGCGGTAGGTGATTTAGATGCGAAATGGTGATGATCAATACGTTTCTTTTTTTAGAGAGAGACAGAGAACTGCTTAATGGATTATTAGGGCTTTTTGGTAGAGGATTTTAGAAGAAGAAGAAGGAGATGCATCGGCGGGCTGTTTAATTTTTTGGTATTTCATTTCCCCCTAAGAGAACGCGCCTTCCTAAAGAAAAAATATAAAGCGACAATTTTAGACGACGCGCTTTTTTATGATAGGTGCCCTCCGTGTTTTGAATTTTTTTTTGGACACTATTTCTAGGGCACGCACAAATGCGTGCCCTCTATCCTTTAAAATTTGCAAAACTGACATTATTTTTTACGGCACGCACAAATGCGTGTCTTCTATCAGCAAGCATCATTGTTTGCGCGTCATTAAAGGGCTTTTTTCTAGTAGTGCATATGGGTAGTTTAGAAAGATACTAGAACTATTACTAGAACGCGATATCATACAACGAGTCAGTTCATTCATGAGTCTATACTTGCTAGATAGAGAGCACATACATTACAGCTAGAACATTTCATTACTATGAGTACATATACAACTATACTAGAGGAAGAACATATACAACTATATTAGAGAAGAACATATACAACTATACTAGGAAGAGAACATATACAACGATACTAGAACGAGTACATTACTATACTTTCTAGGTAGAGAGCACGTACATTACAACTAGAACAGTTCATTACATTACATATACATGAATATGTTAATAATTGTGATCCACTGTATCAGAGCATGCCTTAAATGTCATGGCCCGAGTTGTAGCCAGAATTCTCTTGGAGGGAGAGCGTGAGTTTGCATATAGATCTATACTGGATTGACTATCCTACACCTTGCTGCTAGCTACAGCCGGACCTGCAGGTCTGCGGGTGCCAAACGTCATTCCGTTTTACGACCATTCGTATGTCGTTGTTACCAGTCGATAATATGGTACAATTAATCACACGATGCCTTAATATAAATCCGGTTTAAGGTAGTTAGTACAACAGTAGTTCTTATAGCGCTACATTTTAGTACTACATTAATTTTCCCTGTACATATATTTAGTGATCATTTCACTTAAACATTTAATGTAAAAACTATATTTTGTTAATGATAGTTACACTTGGAAAAATTACACACTTTTACATGAAACGAACATTTAGAACAGTTAAGTCTTGGTAGAAGACTACATTGAGAACAGTTAGGTCTTGGTAGAAGACACACTTCATATAATAGTAGGAATCATAGGGATTTCTAGGGTTTTTCAAACATTTACAATTGTTTTAACAAACATTTTTACATTTACAGTTCGTATACATTTTCAATACTTACAATTCAATTACATACAAATTCTTACATACAAATTAAGACACTAAAATACTTATGATCTCACCAGCTTGAAAGTTGATACTCGCTTTCAAAATTACTTATATCCTCAGGTCATCATAGACAGGTACGGATGCAAGGATTAGGGAAGATGGAGCTCGTTGAAGACTCATCTTTCATTTTGATTTATGCTTTAGTGTTTATCAAAATTTGACAGAACACACTTGTATAATAATTATATTATTAATGCAATGGATGATGTTGTTGCTTGTTTACTACTTTTCATTGTTGTGATACTGTACATGACATCCTCCGCCCCGGAACGTTTCCGCCGTTCTTGGTTTTGGGGTGTGACAGATTGGTATTAGAGCATTGTTTATAGTGAATTAAGTATATCAACCCATAAAAGATATACTAACTATAAATACATAAGGGATTAAAAATACTCTGACCAAGAGTTTATACTTTAAATAATAAATTTTTTTTTAATAAAGTATACGTGCCTGCATTCATACTAAAATTAGTGTCACTAGGACAATACAAAAGAATTACGAATGTTGGGCAACACAAGTGGGCTTAGAGACATATGGTCAAAACTAGGAAGATATAGCCTGATCACCTATATTATCCGAGGGCTGACTAGCATGTGCCTAAGTGTAGTTGTGTGGTTGCATCAAGTCTAAAATCTTACCAACCCTACCACAATGAGAACCGTAGAACATAACATTAAACTTAAAATACTATAGGAGTATTTGGTGTTACTATAAGTATGTTATACTTGAGAACTAAAACGGGATCTTCATTACTATGTTGATAGTTGCTAAGTGGATACACTAAGGATATATGTAATTAGGATGTTATAGACTTAGAATATGTGAAATTTTACTTTACCCCGATTCTGTGTGAATTTGGAGTTAAGGTCACATATTCGAAGGCCTGTCCTGTTTCGATTACATATAACTAGTATGCACTTCACAAATAGCGATGTAACTGATGAAGATTTTCTAAATAATTATCTAGATAGTTCGTCTAATAATTATTTTCTTACCCCAATTCTCGCATAGATAACATGGCTGGACTCCATCCCCACGGCAACCAGTACCTCCAGAATGAGGTCATTGCTGGATGCCTTGGAGAAGAACCAAATAATGATCATCCTATCCCTTTGAATGATCACCATGATTAAGACCCTTCGGACGATGCTAACTCCGAACCAGAGGTTGAGAACCTACCCCAGCCAGCTCCCGTTCCAATTCCTAACCGTCATCCGACTTTTCATGGCCCGACCCCTGGGTGAGTGGAATGCTGGGAAACATGGAGCCAAGGACAAGATCAACCCATGCCATTTAATGGCGACCGAAGCTTTTACGACCTGAGCAATGGGGGCTCAACAGATAGAATCTTGCCAATCTTGGTCCGCAGAGTGGCCCGAAATGAGATTCAAGGCAGGACAACCCTACATCAGATCACCGAAGTTGTCGCCGATGTGAGAATGCATACCCTCCGCGCCATTCGTTTAGAAGATGCTCGCTAGAGATCAGAGAGAAACCATGAAACCCTGCTGCAAGCACTGGCTGAATCACGAGCCGAAGTCATAGAGCTCCGAGTACGCCAAAGGGTGTACGAAAGACACCTACTTGATGTAGAACGTCAACTGGCTGAACTGAGAGTTCACCAGAGGGATGACCGTCGCCAGTAGTAGACGCTTTACTTTATTTTCCTTGTTAAAAGGAATAGTTTTCTGTCTATGCCCAATGTGGCATTTGCTATGAAATTACCTTGTACTGTAAGTACTATGGTTAGGTCTTTATGCTGTCAAGAACTATCTTCTCTGGATATGATGTAAGACCTTTACAAGGTCATTTTTCCGAACTTTTACGTCATGATTATCAAAGATTTTGACAGAAGGCTAACTCCTGTGTCATTCTTCATTCAAGTACTTTTATCATACTTTCATTGGAGTCTATTTGAATCCTGCTTTAGTCAAGTCATTGGACTATAGCAAGTTAGATCCGGAGACATTTCCAAGTCTCTTTTAGTGGTTGGATCTTGTTATTCACCAACCCACGATACCTCGGCTTGAACGACAAACGTTTTGAGACCATTCTACGAACTTACTTCTACTCATTACTAGGACTGCATCATAGGGATGTAGGTCAAACCTTCGCGAACATACTTCCATTCTGTACTAGGACTGCATCATAGGAATCTAGGTCAACCTTTCGAGAACATACTCTTACTCTTTGATGAACAATCGCCGTACACCTAGGGTCAACCAGAATCGCTCACAAATTCCTTATCTTTCATATTACAGAATCATGTCGTCATCCGGAAACAATCAGTCGGACAACAAAACCTCTACCTTTCCTATGGACGCCGCTACCTTCCAAATCGCAGTTACAACTGCCGTGATGGCTGCCGTGACAGCTGTCCTTGCGCACCGTAGCGCTATCAGCACAAGCAATGCTGATGTTGGGATTAAAGATTCCAATCATAGTATCAATCCAGGAAGTCGCCAAACAGTAACAGTTACAGGCTCGCAAAGCCGAAAGACAGAGAACAAGAAACGAAAGCGTCAAGCCCAGAAAGAACGCAAGAAATCCCAAAGGCTGGCTATGCAACAACAACAAGTGGAAACCCCTGCCATCCCAGTAGCGAGCAGGCAATACGAGGGAAAACTCCCGAAGTGTGATAAGTGTAGTTTCCATCATCATGGGGTTGCCATGAGATGTAGTGTTGCAATTGCCTAAAAATAGGGCACCATGCTCGTAGCTGTGGAGCACCGGCATGACCCATCACTCAAGTCCCTTTCATCGGGACTAACCCTACACACGAGAGTAGTTATAAAGCCGAACGCTTTAGGAAGCAATTTTCAAAGTGGAGTAACGAGGAAGGCACTCGTGTCCACATAACACTGGCTAAACACCGCAATCCCGTCACCAATGCAAGTACTAGCCAGTCATGCCACCAATGCGGTGAGATAGGGCACGTTAAGAAGGATTGCCCTATAGCAAAGAACTCGGGTGCTGATGGGAAGATTCTCAGGATCACAGCTGCAGGAGAGCCTACGCCAGAACCCTCGTTAATGTAACTTAGGCATGCTGTTGTAACAGACTTATAAACTATCCAGAACTAGTGCAACTAGAGTCTTACCTTTTGCGAGATCCTGTCTGTATAGGGATTCTCGTGCTGTGTATACTTGTCTTTTGTAGTATATCTTATTCGCAGCAATAGTCTTGTGGTAAATCTAAAGTACAGTAACTCTGTTCATGTTTTCACGGTTGTGTTTTGTCTGTAAACGTCTTATGTTCAAATCTAATGTCTTTAAGTTTCAGTATGATTCCGACATTATCATACGACTCGATTCAATTTGATCCTCACAAAAACAACTTCATACGTACATCTCTTTCTTCTAGATCACTTTTCCAGCGAAGCCGTCATATCAGAACACTTAAGTACTCATGCCAGGAGTACCTCTTAGTTATTTTCTTTCCGAAGAAATCCCCGAAGTACCACTCGTGCAGTACGTCAAGTTCAATCCAAGGATTTATACGATTGATCTATCACTGAGGAATGTATGAATAAGAGTGATATATAATCAAGGTTCTACAGGTTTAGAATTGATGATTCCACTTTAACTTCTTTTTCCCCGATGGGATGGGAGCTTAAAGAAGAATCAGTTATTCGATTACCTTTTCAATCTTAATTATATACGACTCGTATACACGAAATTGTGATTGTGAAACCATGTATGAATTCTAATATGAACTTCAGGACGGAGAACTGCCTAAGCCTACGAGTAATCGCATCGTCATGTGAACAAACTTAGAACCCAGTACGACTCTTGTAAATAGATCGCCCTATAGTCTAAACACCTACGGAGATACCAGAACAGTACAGACAACTTAACGAACTGCACAGCGATAGAATAAGAAGACTAGACTTCTCACCCTGGAGAACCCCCAGTCTTATTCTCCCATAGATCGACGGATTGCATTGTATGTGCCTCAGATATCGAGGACTCCTTCAAGATTTTCATTAGAAATCGTTATCTCTGCCTCGCATAGATGAAATGGTTGAGCAAACGCAAGGAAATAATTACTTTCAGAAATGGATCTGAGATCCAAATATCACCAGTTCGAGTGTTAGGGAAGGATATACGAAGACTATCTTCCGAACTCGATGCGGACACTTCGAGTCCGTAGTGATACCCTTCGGATAGGACCAATATGCTCATAGTTTTCATGAACTAAATGAGTAGGGTATGTCTTTCTTACTTGGATCAGTTCGTCATTTCTCCATGTAATGACTTACTTATCTACCCTCGAAGTAAAAAGAAACCCATGGAAACATTTCCTTCAGAGGAACTTTTCGCGAAGTTCTCTAGGCACGAGTTTTGAAATTGAAGAGTTAAATTCCTATGACACACTGTTAGTGATGTGGGAAATTTTGAGTACTTTTACAATTTGTCAAAACCGTTGAGAATATGTCGACACCAGAGACGCCGAAAAACATTCGCCAAATTCTAGGTCTTACAGACCTACTGTCTTAGTTCATTCAGAACCCCTCACAAATTACAGAAACCTTTATGACCTTGACCCATCAAGGAGTGGCCCTTGACTGGGAAGTTAAACAAGAAAAGGAACCTTTGGAATTCCAAGTGAGTGACCAAGTTCTTTAGGAAGTCTCACTCCGGGAACGGCTTAATACGCTTCGTAAAGCGTGGAAAGCTAAATCCAAGATAGACAGGACCTCTGAGATTCTTACCAGAATCAGTCCTCTATCTCGCAAACTAGACCTACTCCGCGAACTCAGTAACGTACATTCTACTCTTCGCGTCTCGATCGTAAAACCATACCTTTCCGTTAGGACTCTTGTAAGTCCACTCGTCAAGATCCTCGCCTTCGTATTAGAACCGTAGTGACCCTCGACCGAGAGGTCAAGCGGACGAAGCAACGCCCTCGCCAGTTAGTGAAGGTTCGTTGGAATGCCAACCGAGAACCCGATTTCACTTAGGTGCACAAGAACCAATCGATTAGGAAGTTTCCTCCTCACGACTCGAACATTCGTACCTACTTCCTTGCCTAAGTTCTAATTTCGGGATGAAATTCCCTTCAACAGGGGGATGATGTGACAACCCGAAATTTCCATTCTGAACAAACCATATCAAGCCAATAGAAGTAGAACAGTTACAATGAAAATTCAGACTTCGGGTATAAGTTTGGCAGTTTTTCAGGATTTACACTTAAGGAAATATCAGGAGAGTGGATGCACTAGGGTTTCGTGCAACACTGTTATTCCGATACTCTGTTATATTAGAAATCATTTCGGGAATAAAAATATTTTCTGCCAAAAATATCTCAGGACTATAAATAGAATTCTGAACCAAATTATGTCATTAGTTACATTTCCAACTAGAGAAAAGCCATTTTATCTCTCACGGATCTTCGGGTTTTTATCCCAAATCGTGAGTACACTTCTCTAGTTGTCTTATAATGCTTACAATGTGCTTAGTAACTTAGATTACATAGCAAATCTGTGAGATTCGGGAGTTTACCGCCCAAGAACGTTCTTGGAGAGTAAACTCCTATATGTGGCTTAAATGCTACCTAGTCTTTTCCCCATGTTAGGTAACTACCTTAGGCTTGTATGCTAGTGTGTATATGACTAGTAAACATCAAAATCGGATCAAGACCAAAAGATTTGGGAGTTTACCGCCCAAGAACACGCGGAGAGTAAACTCCATTTTAAGGGCCAAAAGTGTCCCAATGACCCTCAAAGCCTTAGAACTCAAACTAGAAGCCTTTATTACATGTTCAGGACACCAAAATCAATTAGAAACAAGGATGAAAGTGAGTTCACGGCCAAGGAGGTTCTTTGGCCGTGAACTCCATGTTTAAGTGCCAAAATGCCCTTAAAATCATCCTTAAGCCAAGAGACTAATTTGGGCATGTACCTAAATGAGTTTAGGACTAGCTAACACACTTAGAACACCAAGAGTAAGGTGTTCACGGCCCAAAAGGTTCTAGGGACGTGAACACCATAAAATGGTGCCAAATGGTGCCATAAACTCTTCTTAAGCCTTGTACAATAGCCTAGTTTTGTTCCTACTTAATTTAGGGACTTGAAAACACCATAAACATCCTCCCAAGGGAGATTACGGCCGTAATCTCCAAGGGAATATGGTCCCAGGGCCGTAAACTCCTAAAAGGAGTTATATAATGCCCTAAACTCTTCCATAGACCAAGCCATTAAGTAGAAATGCTTATTAGGGCCTTATAGAGCATCAAACATCAAATGGACACATAGGTATGAGTTCATGGTCGTAAGCTCATGAGTTTACGACCGTAAACTCATTTGGTAGTGTTATTAGGGTCGTGAACTTCATGGTGGAGTTTTCCTTGAGCCCTACACACAATAGCTTCCCCTACAAACACTTAGATGCAATCCTAGAGGCTAATAACACTTGATAAAGGTGTTTAGCATGTCCTAGGGTGTCTTGACTTGTTTATTAGTTGTTTGTAGACTAATTTGTTACATATATGTGAAATTATATGTTAATTTGGATCATAGAGTGTGTTCAAGACTTCACTTGACACCTAGCGGTCCTACCTCTTCAGTTCATCCGTATCACCCATAAAAGGTGAGCTCATACCCCTTAATCAATGTTTTAACTATTTTAAAATGTTTTATGGGGGGGGGGGGGGGGGGATACAAGTAGAATCATGCCACTTATTATATCAATCACATGTGATTAATAAGCAGCATTTAAATGATTTACTACTCATTAGCCGTTTTACCAAACAGTTTCCTTCAAATAATTTTCATAAACATTTTATATGTTTTAAAACTCCTTATTACACTGTACATTTTACTATGTATGTTTTATTTCAAACTTATTTACAATTGTGATTCAAACAAATGTTTCCTTATACTAAATTGTTTTATCAAACCCATGCCTTCAAACCGTTTTATAGATTGACATTACGTCGATCTTTTCTTAAGATGATAATTATGTTCAGAGGTTTTACAAAACTTATTTATGCTTTTATATTATAAATTGCATGCCTCTATATGTATAGTTATATAAGAAATGTTTAAAAGACTTAGGAAGGTTATCCACCCTATTTCCTTTTCGCGCTTGAGATGTGGTCTGGTGGGATATCGGGTACTCGTCCGAAGGTCGTTTAAATATTAGTTATATATCATGTGTATATATCTAGTCATAAAAGTTCTTCCAGTTCATCCCATGCCCTTGGGTAGCAAGGGTATACATCCATGTTCATACATCCCAGTTAGATTACTAGTAAACTACCATATGGGTAGTTTAGGAAGATACTAGAACTATTACTAGAACGCGATATCATACAATGAGTCAGTTCATTCATGAGTCTTTACTTGCTAGATAGAGAGCACATACATTACAGCTAGAACATTTCATTACTATGAGTACATATACAACTATACTAGAGGAACAACATATACAACTATACTAGAGAAGAACATATATAACTATACTAGGAAGAGAACATATACAACGATACTAGAACGAGTACATTACTATAATTGCTAGGTAGAGAGCACGTACATTACAGCTAGAACAGTTCATTACATTACATATACATGAATACGTTAATAATTGTGATCCACTGTATCGGAGCATGCCTTAAATGTCATGGCCCGAGTTGTAGCCAGAATTCTCTTGGAGGGAGAGCGTGAGTTTGCGTATATATCTATACTGGATTGACTATCCTACACCTTGCTGCTAGCTACAGCCGGACCTATAGGTCTGCGGGTGCCAAACGTCATTCCGTTTTACGACCATTCGTATGTCGTTGTTACCAGTCGATAGTATGGTACAATTAATCACATGATGCCTTAATATAAATCCGGTTTAAGGTAGTTAGTACAGTAGTAGTTCTTATAGCGCTACATTTTAGTACTACATTAATTTTCCCTGTACATATATTTAGTGATCATTTCACTTAAACATTTAATGTAAAAACTATATTTTGTTAATGATAGTTACACTTGGGAAAATTACACACTTTTACATGAAACGAACATTTAGAACAGTTAAGTCTTGGTAGAAGACTACATTGAGAACAGTTAGGTCTTGGTAGAAGACACACTTCATATAATAGTAGGAATCATAGGGATTTCTAGGGTTTTTCAAACGTTTACAGTTGTTTTAACAAACATTTTTACATTTACAGTTCGTATACATTTTCAATACTTACAATTCAATTACATACAAATTCTTACATACAAATTAAGACACTAAAATACTTATGATCTCACCAGCTTGAAAGTTGATACTCGCTTTCAAAATTACTTATATCCTCAGGTCATCATAGACAGGTACCGATGCAAGGATTAGGGAAGATGGAGCTCGTTGAAGACTCATCTTTCATTTTGATTTATGCTTTAGTGTTTATCAAAATTTGACAGAACACACTTGTATAATAATTATATTATGAATGCAATGGATGATGTTGTTGCTTGTTTACTACTTTTCATTGTTGTGATACTGTACATGACGTCCTCCGCCCCGGAATGTTTCCGCCGTTCTTGGTTTTGGGGTGTGACAGGTACCATGTATCCTTTGGACGTCTCTCTGATCATAGTGAAACCGCAACTATGCTTCCTATCCAAAGAAGTATCAAAAGTTTGATGGCTATGGCATCGCAAGATTGCTCATCTCAACTTTCGCTATATCAACAACCTGGTTACCGATGAACTTGTCCGAGGTCTCCCCATTCTGAAATATCACAATGATACCCTCTGCTCAGCCTGTGAATGTGGCAAACAATCCAAAGCAAGTCATCCGATGGTGATTGATTCTTCAATTTCTGAGCCACTGGAACTTTTACATATTGATCTATGCGGTCCGTCTACCGTAGCCAGTCTTCATCACAAGAAATACATATTGGTTATAGTGGATGATTTTACTCGTTTAACATGGGTTTTATTTCTAAAACTTAAGTTAGAAACACAACATGTGCTGATCAATTTTATCAAGGAGATCAAACTGCAGATCAAGTTGCCAGTACATCGCATCCGCATTGATAATGGAACCAAGTTCACTAATCATCTCTTAAACAATTTCTTGGTTTCAAAGGGTATCAGTCACAATTTCTCAGCTCCTTACACACCGCAGTAGAATGGAGTAGTAGAGCGAAGAAACAGAACTCTGGTGGAAGCAGCCAGATCAATGCTCAACTTTGCAAATCTTCCTCTTTACTTATGGGCCAAAGTAGTGGCCATAACATGATTTGTGCAGAACAAAATCATTGTGTGCAAGCGTCTCAACAAAACTCCATATGAGGGCCTTAATAACCACAAACCAAATGTATGATTCTTCCACATCTTTGGGTGTAGATGTTTTGTGATCAACAACAAAGATCATCTTAACAAGTTTGCACCTAAGTCTGATGAAGGCCTCTTTCTTGGCTACTCAACAAACAAGATAGCCTATAGGGTTCTCATTAGATGCACAAGACTCATAGTCAAAAGCTTCGACGTCAAATTCGATGACTATTATGTCCGCAACACTGCTCCATCAATCGAAACCAAAGTAATCCTGGAAAGTGATATTCCTGCCTCTTCGGATCCACTAAACTTAGTTGAAGTAAACTATGATGATCTCTTTAACCCCGTAGAGACTGCTAAGCTATCCGAAGTTCTTGTGTCCCTGGAAGCTCAACAGCAGCATGCCAAAGGCTCTGGTCCTACTCTCTCAGATGAAGTATTACTCAATACTTCCACCTCGCCGGTTGAGGGGGAAAGTTCATCTCAGAGTTAGGTGACAACGATCGAGGTTCCAGTACTTGAAGATGTAGCTCCAATTCCTCTCCACAGAGGATCTCAGCCCTCAAATGTCTCTTTGGACTCTGATGATGAAAATATAGAGAACATCGACACAAGAACTGACCCAAGGGTTATCACACTCTCGTCCGCAATCCAGGGGGAAGCTTCTCAAGTTCAAGAGGAACTCCCATCCGGAATCCAGGAGGAACCTCTTCTTATTTCTCAAGAAAATGTTGATCACGCTCCAACAGTACAAGATAATTCTGCGGGCTGCTCTTAGGTCCAGGGGAACTGCCGTCTCCAACTGCACAGTTTTCCAATATTAAAGACGTTCCTTCTACCGCAGCCGCTGACCATTTGCAACCCCGTCTACACGTATGGGCGAAAGACCACCCACCGAGTCAAATCATCGGAAACCCATCAGCAGGCATCCAAACTCGATCTTCAAAAGATTTATCTAATCACTGTCACTATGCAGCGTTTATATCCTCGGTCGAGCCCCGGACAATCAAAGAAGCTTTAATGGAGCCTGACTGGATAGCAGCAATGCAAGAAGAGCTGACCGAATTTGAAAGAAACAAGGTGTGGCAATTCGTTCCAAAACCGCATGGTCACACTATTATTGGTACTAGATGTGTGTATAAGAATAAGTTGGATGAATCCGATGCGGTCATCCGGAACAAGGCAAGACTAGTTGCCAAGGGGTATAGTCAACTTGAAGGTGTTTATTACGACGAAACATATGCTCATGTAGCCAGAATGGAGGCCATATGCATCTTCTTAGCGTATGCAACTCACAAAAACATCAAAGTACATCAAATGGATGTAAAGAGTGTCTTCTTAAATGGTGAATTAAAAGAGGAGGTTTATCCTCAACAACCTCCGGGCTTCGAATGTCATGAATTCCCAGATCATTGCTACAAGCTTGAGAAAGTAGTTTATTGTCTAAAGCAAGCACCAAGGGCATGGTATGAGACTCTATCAGAGTTTCTTGTCATTTCTGGATATAAAAGAGGAGTGATTGATCCCACTTTATTTAGAAAAGCGAACGGTAATAACCTTATGCTTGTACAAATATATGTGGATGATATCATATTCGGATCTACAGATCAGGGGATGGTGGGTGAATTTGAAAGGCTCATGACCAACAAATTTCAAATGAGCATGAAGAGATAAATTAACTTCTTTCTAGGACTTCACATAAAACAGGTCCCTCAAGGGATATTCATTCATCAGGAGAACTACACCTCTGAACTGCTGAAGAAATACTCAATGGACAATTGTTCCTCAGCCAAGGTTCCTATGGCCTTTGGATATAAGATATCAGCTGATCCTTCTGGAGAATCAGTAGACCACAAAACTTATAGAGGAATAATTGGCTCATTGATGTTCCTCACTGCAAGTAGACCAAATATTTATTTGCAACAGGCGTTTGCGCAAGGTACCAGGCCGATCCGAAAGTATCACATCTGACCGCAGCTAAGTAGATTCTCAGATACTTAAAGGGCAACAAAGCTCTTGGCCTCTGGTATCCCGCAGGGAACGACTTCAGCCTAAAAGCATTCACTGATGCGGATCATGCTGGATGTAGATTGAATCAAAAAAGTACCTTAGGTGGATGTCAATTTCTGGGTGGAAGAATCGTCAGCTGGTCATCAAGGAAATAAATCTATGTCTCACTGTCTACCGTAGAAGCTGAATATGTGGCCGCAGCCAGCTGTTGTTCATAAGTCTTGTGGATGAAAACTCAACTTATGGACTACGGATACAGGATGTTGCGGATACCAATTTACTGTGACTCAGAGAGTGCTATAGCAATCTCCCATAATCCTATTCATCACTCTAAGACGAAGCATATTGAACTACGGTATCACTTCATTAAAGACCACATTCTGAAAGGTAACATTGCACTAATTTTTGTTAACACTCATGAAGAGATTGTTGATGTATTCACAAAGGCACTTGATTCTACAAAACTCAAAAATTTCTTACAAATGTTAGGAATGATGAATCCGAACGCACAATTCTTTTTGAATTGATAGGTACTGCAGACCATACATGGTCAACATTGCGGTCCTAGTTAAATATATCTATCATACATGAGTTGTAGTATACTTTATGTACCGCAGTACATATTATGTACTGCAGTATATGTTATGTACCGCAATTCCATATGATACCTATATTTCCAAGGTCCTTATTGTTTGTTATTTCTGATTTTGTTCAAGTGTTTCTCTCAGTTTCTTCTACTGCAGTCGCCTACCTATCTACCACAAGAACAAACCCATCCGCAGTGATGTCCTAATCCGCAATGAGTAATCAATCTGTAATCACATTGATTGAACTTTCAACTACTTCATAAATTCTTGAAACATTGTGTGCTATTTAATGATCCTTCATTAAATAAGAAAAATATTCTCAAAACATTCGTTGTGTAGCACAATATCGTTTCAGTTCTTCTTTTCAAATAAACCTTTTGTCATACCTATTTTAGGTGTGATGCCAAAATAAAACAGTTTCCTATAAACGAAATCTTTTTAAGAAATCTCTTTCTTTAAACTGTCTTTTCCCCTTACCCCAAAATGTCAAATCCGTTACAAATGCCACATTTTTGGAAAATTAAAAAAAAATTAGTTAATGCTTTTGTAGCTGATAATGATTTTCTTAATTACATAAAAGTTTTTACCTTTAACCGCTTTCTTTAGGGTAAAAACTACTTTTTTTTAAATCCCCCCCATATAAACCCTATTTTCTTCCCCAAGAAAGCTTTACGCTTTCTGAACCCTCTAAGACGAACTTCATCTTCTTCACCCTCTTATACTTCAAATTTTTTCTGCAAGTTCGTCAAACTTTTTATAAAATGGTGAAATCGGGCATCACAAGGAAACAATCAAAAGCTTCAACATCTGTTCAACAACTGGTTCTGACTCTGTTACAAGGAACCAATCGCCTTCAATTGCATCTAGCAATTTTAGGGCAGTATTTGATGATCATTCTGCTTACAATGACTCCATCCGTCTCATGATCAAGTTCATCTCCAATCATCCACTATTTGGACCATTCAACCCATTCACTGATTTTGTTCCCATCTCAACCTTGTTCAAATATGCTTTTTCAGCATATCGACCCCTCAACAATCTGCAAGAAGTTCATCTGAACTTGATAGATAACTCTTTAGTCATCTTGAACAAGGACAAGTTTCTCACTACAATCAATCTGTTGGTGCATCCCTCTACCAAATTCATCCACCAAGTGTAATAGACATCATCTCTACACTTTACCGGATAGGATACCAGAAGAAGATCAATGGCATTGGCGCGTTCAAGAAGAATCAACTCCTAGCGGTATGGCAAATCGTGTTCAATTTTGTGATCCACAGTCTATCACGGAGAACAGGAGGCACTGACAACATGGGCCTTAAATTACTCGAGTAAGTTTGGAGCATCTTCACGGGCAACGATGTCAACTACGGTCAAATCTTATGGGATGATTTTCTCTAATACATCCCTGAGGAGACTCCAAATGAAAACCCAACCAAGCTCACTTTTGCAAGGTTCTGGTCTCTCTGCATCTCTGATCTTCATCATGCCGCCAAGATCAGCATGGTAAACGACATCAACTTCTTTGTCACTCGCGATCTTAAAAAGTACGTACCTTCTAAAGATCAATCTATTTTTAGACCTATTAGACGCTTACCCATTTACATTTTAAATACTGTTGGACTTGAGACCAAAGAATTCACAGATCATATAGAGGCTATGGAAGGTATTGACCCATACCTTTCTACCCCGCCTCTACCCAATCAGAACATATTAGCCTCGACAGCACCCAATCAACCCGAGCGTTCCGCAGATCCATCTTCTACTACCTTATCCAATCTTCCCTTAGGAAAAAGGCTCAAACAACTGGTTAAATCCAAGACCCCCCCCCCCCCCCCCCCCCCCGCGCAGCAAGACAAGGAAAGATGCAACACCCAAAAAGGGTGAAACATCCATGAAAAGTAAAGCATCCAAAAAGGCAGAACCCTCCAAGAAACAAAAAATGAGACATGTTGTGTCTTCAGATGACGAATCCAATCCCATTCCTGCAGTGAATATAGTTGATGAGTCTGATAGTGACTCAGTACCAATTCTTGTTCTCAAGAAAAGAAAAACAAAACCCACCTCTAGCCAAATGCGTGACCAGACAGATACCGTAGTCTCTCAAAAGGCTCCGGTAGTCCTTGGGGTTGCAACATACCCATTTGTTTCAACCTTTCATGACTACTCAGGCTCAGAAAGTGTGTCTGTTTCATCCAAATGTGGAGACTCACCCCTAACTAAATCCCTAGAGGATTTAATTGGCTCTTCTCGACCTAAGGTCACCAGGGCTTCCAAACTTCATTTCTTTGAGGAACAGGAGTTACGCTCCATTCTAGACCTTATAATCCAAACTCTCGATACACCTTCCCAACCGCAGGGCAATTCTTCAGCCCATGCCCGAACGGAGCCGAGGCCACACTTAACCATGGGTCAAGGAGACCGAGGAAGCTCCGAAAATCCTACTCTGCTTACATCTAATACATGTGGTTTAGGCATGGTGAGCACAAATTTGCAAGGATCCGTGAAACCAAGGGACACCTTAGTGTGTTTTCAAGGAATTGACGGTAATGAATCTGATAATTCTTGGGCACATTACAAAACAACCACTGAATCCGAAGCCAAGAAGTATGCTGCTTTCCGTAGGGCATTTCAAGCAAGGAAAGATCAACAAACCAAGCAACTTCAACAAAAGCAACAGGAAATTCTAACTGTGGCCAAATATTGGGCTGATGCAATTAACAATGCAAACACCATAGCCACAATTCTAAAAGTTTAGGATTGGATGACTGCAATGACTGGAATAATCTGCAAGAATCAGTCCATTCCTAGTGGTGCAGGTCTATCTCATCCCCCTCCAACTTAAACTGTTAGAGAATCACAAAATGACGGAACCAAGATTGAAGTTAGTTTCAGGTCAACCTTTGGTTTTGACGAAATCTACATAAATGAGGTAAATCAACCTGATCTCTCTGATGATCTCATGATTGTTGATGAAGAAGAAGAATCAAGTGGTTCTCAGCACTCAACCTCTAAGGCTAAGGAGAAGAAGAAGAGAAAGAAGTTAGTCGTCTCGAGAAAAGAATTCTTGAGGTTGCAAGACAAAGTGGATCAGATTTAGCTGCTGTAAAATCTTCTCAACCGTAATCGGAGGACTTTCCTGGACCGCAGTCCCTCATTGACCGTGTTGAACGACTTGAAGCCAGAGAACGTCTTGATGCAGAAAGAATCTCTCTTAAAGTTGAAATGGGTATTCGAGCCCTGGATACCAACCGCAAAGCTAATCATCAGCAATTTTTAGCAACTGCAGAGCGACTCATCTCAGAGGTATCCGCAATCAAGTCTGAACTCCAATCGATAATTGTGGATCAATCAACTCAATCCAGCAAGCTTGTAGAAGAAACTCATAATGTGTATGAGTCCACCATTTCAGTCATGCAGTCAACCATCAACAATTTACGCCGTTCTTTATCATCCAACTTTCAAGGAAGGGAAATTCTACAACTCATCAAGGAGATCAATAAACGGCTTTTCAACATCGCAATTCCAAACAATCAACAACTTGATGATGCACTCAAAGCTCAATTCAACGAAGTGTGTGTTAAGATTGATGGTCTTCACCAATGGCTTGAGGAAGTACCAAATGCTCCTTCCTTAAGGGGGGAAATGAAGACAGAGACTCAGATTGCATCTCTCATCAACATTCTCATCAGCACCAACATCAAAACTCTCCCATCCAAACAAATCTTAGTCATCAACATCCCATCATTCAAGAAAAAGTTCTTACTCCACAACCTTCACCGCAACCATCTCCACACAAGAAAACATCTGTTCCCTCCCCTCAAAATAGTCCAAGCCATCAGTCACCATTGCAATCACATCCCTCTCCCAAGCCACCGGTGACTCCCCCCATTTCAAATCCTTAGCCTCTCATATGTCATCCAAGCACTCCTTCGAGTCACCCGCGACCAAATAGAAGAAAGCTGACTGGAAATCAACTAAATTTACTGAGATGATCTGGAGGGAAAACAACTTTGACACTACAATGGATGAATCCCTCATCAACTCATGGTTCTATCTACACAGAAAATTACTTGATGACGATTACAATCCTTATCTTACATACGCAAAACCCCCTCATGACGTTTATTGGGACATTCCCATCTCTCCCAATACAAAATACTTCATAGTATTTGAATCTTTTGACCGCAGTATTCCCGATGATAAGAGGTTGCCCTTAGAAATCGAAAGACTCAACAGATTCCATGCCAAGCATGGGTCTACAATTGAGAAAATCTGGTCGAATGACAGACCCACTGCAGTCAAGAATTTCAAGCCTAGAAAATTCATGAAAGCAGATTTCATCCAATATGTAACATCCCGAGTTTCAGAAGTACGATTTAAGGGTTTAAATTGTAATTTCAAAGAAGGGAATCGACGAGTAGGTACGCTTACTCGCCGAGTCGAAGCGGGTTTGGGACGTGAATTAAGTGACCGACTCGCCAAGTCTAAATCTGGACTCGACGAGTTGGTGCTGGAATGAGAAAACCCTAATCTTCGGGGTTGTACCCTATTTAAAGGACCCAATGTCCTCCCCTCAGCTCCCTTATCCCCCTTTGAGATCCAGTAAGCCTCCAACTCGTGTGTATAAGGCCATTGGAGGGAGATTGAAGCTTTGAGAAGTGTTCTAGTGGAAGGAACTTGAAGATCAAAAAAGGGTTGCATCAAGAAAGTAGTGTAGATCCAGAATCTACTACAGTTTTCGGCACATCCTGGAGGTAATGAGCTATTACCTTTCTTTTGTGGTTTCTAGATTGATTCTTGAATGAGATTTGGGGCCATTTTGGTATGTTTGAGATCCACTTTGGGTTCGGAGTTCAAATCTGAGGTTGCTACTTTAGATCTAGACTTGTTTTGGTCCAGATAGTCATAAAGTATCGGTTGTTGAGTTGTTGGTGAAGTCCTTTTGTCTAAAACCCAATCCCTAGTGTGTTTTAAGCCTATAACTCCTTGGTTTCACGTAAAGTTTGCAACTTTACGTGAAAGCTGGGCTTTAGAAGAGTGGATCTACAGTTTGGAGCCCCTGCATGGATCGAAAAGCCACTGTATGGATTAAGAACTGAAGCGACTCGGCGAGTCACATAAGTGGAATCGGCTAGTTGTATGAAGATGGGCAGGAACTCGAAGACTTGGAAGAACAACTCGACGAGTCTGTTGAAGATTGCCTTGGACTCGGCGAGTTCTGTTCTTGGACTCGGCGAGTCCGATCGCAGAACCCCAACCTCTTTTGGTTAAAGCCCTGGATTACAGAGTCGGTTGGCGACTCAGTGAGTTGGACATGATAGGACTCAGAGATTGTTGGACTCAGCGAGTCTTGGGGCGACTCGGCGAGTTAAGAGTGTGATGAGAGTTTTCTGAGTGGGGGAACTTGGCGATTCGACGGGGTGACTCGGCGAGTAGAGTCAACTAGGAAGGTTGACTTTGACTTTGACCAAGAGTGGACCAGTTGACTTCCAAGGGTATTTTGGTAATATTAGTATTTATGGAATTGGTTCTTTGGTAGTGTTCTGTGGTGAAGATCGTGTCGGTGGTCGGAGCAGCTTGGTCTTATCTTTTCAGTCAGCAGTTGCGAGGTGAGTTATCCTCACTATATCGACAGGCTCTACGACACCAAGGCCGGCCCTTTATCGGATGAGAATCCGGGTAATGTCTGCTATGTTATTGAATTGCTAGATCTACATCCTGGTATTTAGGATGGTATTATGTTAGTGACCTGGTTAAGGTCAGTATCCCAGTATATAGGGTAATGTTATGCTAGTGACCGGTTAGGTCGGAGTCCTGGTTAGGATGTTGATATGCTATGTGATCTGTTTAGACTGTCTGTCTGGTTAATGATTGTTATGTGATTAACTGTTTATGTGCACATGGTTGTTTGACTGGGGTTGGGTTGAGGCGGGTCCTGCTTTGTGGTGTAGGCCAACATACCCAGGGCAGAACGGATATTCCGAAGGCCCAGTAAGCGGTCCGGATAGGCTGAAGGCCCCAAAAGGGCGGACCAGACGTGCCAAGGATCGGAGAGTGGACCAGGCCGACTGAAGGCCCGGTGCGGGCGGACCAGTCATACTGTAGACTCAGAGAGTGGACCAGGTGGATTGAAGGCCCGGTCCGGGTGGACCAATCAAACTGTAGACTCGATGTATATGGCTAGACTCAGAGGGTGCACCAGGTGGACCGAAGGCCCGGTGCGGCGGACCAGTCACACAGTAGACCCGATGTGCATGGCTGTTCTGTATTGCGATATGTTATGAGTATGGTTATATGTGGTTGGTATTTTGGGGGTAACTCGCTAAGATTTCGGGCTTACAATTCAGTGTTTTGTTTCAGGTACTTCAGGAGATCGTGGCAAGTTGAAGGCGTAATCGTACCGCTCCTCATGTTTTATGATATGGTTCTGGGGAATACTCTGATGTTAAACTATTTTGAAAACAAATGTATGAACTTAATGCTTTTTAAATGAATTAAAATGCTTTAATTTGGCTCAAATTTTATGGTCGTTACAAGTTGGTATCAGAGCCAGGTTTGAGTGAATTTGAGGAACACTCGTGTGAATTCAGTCTCAAATCAAGGAGATTTTCGGAAAGTAAGTTTTTAAAATGGTTTTCAAAATAAGTAAAAGAGGATGCGGAGCGTACGATCAGCCGGAGCCAGTAAGTAGACCCCAAAATACCATACCGTTATTTGATTATGTGATATGTTAGAACAACATGCTAGTACTAGGCTAGGGATCTTCAAGGATTGCATGATAGAATTGCATGGTTATATGATGCCTGCTAGCCTAAGGTTTCCTTTGTATGAAATTGACATCATTACTGTAGTTATTTAGTGTATGCATCATGGTTATACATAATTAAGATCTTATAGCCCGAGAATGTTTGATTTGGCCTTATGTTGTGTTCTTGTATGATTGGGAGCTTAGGGTAGGATTGGATATTCGAAAGGCTATAGGGTCCAGTGTTATGTATGACTAGCATACACTAGTGCTGCAGGGTTGGTGGAAGTTTCATGGATGGGAGGGTTGGGTGAGATCGGTAGGTCGGTTATGGGATAGTGGTGCTCCTCTAGGAGTGGGGATCGAGTGTTCATTATATGCTATTGATAGGGCGGTGTGGTGATACTTGATACAAATATGGGTAGGTGTGGAAGGTAGTATGGGCCCGTACTACTGGAAGCACAGGACCCGTACGCGTATCAA
Source organism: Lactuca serriola (assembly GCF_051521515.1). Taxonomy (NCBI): domain Eukaryota; kingdom Viridiplantae; phylum Streptophyta; class Magnoliopsida; order Asterales; family Asteraceae; genus Lactuca; species Lactuca serriola. The sequence goes on along the minus strand of NC_136413.1, from coordinate 88,336,713 downwards.
GGAAGTCACAACCCCTAGGGTTTTGTTGGGAGCTAGTCCTCGGGATTATTATGAGAAATGCCTAATATCTTGTGGTGTATCTTTCAGTATGGCGATTACGAGACGTTTCGAGGCAGGATCCAGTTTAGGATCGGGAGCAGTAGAGAGTGGTCAGGATGGACCAGTGCCACCCGAGGTCTTTGGTCAGATGAGTACGGAAGAGTTGGATGCCAGGATTTGTGATATCCTGCATGCTGAGGTCACTGCTATGTTCCGGGATGAGGTGCCGGAGATGTTTGGGTCGATCAAGACCGCCATGGTTGAGTACTTTGATGAGCGGTATGCAGCTCTTGCGGAGGCAGCTGTCGCGGCAGCTACAGCCGCTGTAACAGCGATAGGTGGAGGAGTCGGTCGAGGTTTTCAGTATCGGGACTTCGATAATACGAAGCTCCCTACTTTTGATGGAGTTCAGGATCCGATCGTTTCTATGAGATGGTTGTTAGACGTGGAGGGTTGTTTCTTCACGTGTTCATTCCCTACAGACCAGAGGGTAAGGTGTGCACTGAACCTATTAAGGCTCGGGGCGAAGGATTGGTGGAGGTTGACTACGGGATCTTATTCTGATGCACAGCGGACTTCGGTTTCGTGGGATCAGTTCCAGGAGATGTTCACTACTCGCTATGTTTCGCAAGTTGAGAGAGAGAGAGAGGTTGGCTCAGGAGTTCCTGGAGCTGAAGCAGGATTCAGTGTCTGTGACGGAGATCACCAGGATGTTCACTGAGAGGGCGATGTTTTGCCCGGAGTTTGCTTCAGAGCAGGCTCAGATGTCTCGATATCTGAGTATGCTCAAGAGGGACATCAGGCAGTTTGTGTCCATGCAGAGGTGTGGTGCCTTGTTAGAGCTGCAGGAGGCCGCCAGGCGGCAGAAGTTAGAGATAGAGTTGCAGTTACGAGAGCAGAGGTAGGCCCCGACGCAGTCGCAGTCAGCGCCGAAACGGTCCACGACCGTTGACTCTAGGGTCGGAGGTCAGAGCAGCCACACTTGTGGGAGGTGTGGGAAGGGTCATACCAGAGTTTCTAGATCTGGTGGTTCATGTCTTAATTGTGGGAGAGAGGGGCATTATGCGAGGGATTGCCGTCAGTCGGTCCCAGCTTGGGATATGAGGATCTGTTATCATTGTCACCAGGTTGGACACTTGAGGATCAACTGTCCACAGCTTGTTACGAGACCGGTGCAGGCTCTAGCACCGGCCACATTGAGGATTACGGGTGGAGGTCAAGGTGGAGCGGAGCCTCCAAGGGCTCAGGGACGCGCTTTCTAGCTTATAGCAGAGGAGGTCGGGGTAAAGCCGGATGCAGTCACAGGTATGTTTCCATTTGATATCTTGTTATCTTGTTGATTATGTGGTATTATAAATATGTTCGCCTTTTCGCATGATTCATGGTATGATTGAGGATCTTAGTAGTTAGGGGTTGTAGTCAGTTAACATCTAAGAGGATAGGTGATCGGAAGATAGGATATATGATCTCGTTGCTAGGGGTAGCAATTGCGATGCGAGGAGTATTCATTTGAGATTCGAACTGCTTTGGAGTTCGGGATATGCGATGTCGGGGGAATATTCTGTGGAGATTGCTCAACCCGGAAGGCTTTAGTTCCTGGAGAAGGGAGGACTTTATCAAGTAAGGTTTATCGAGCTATGTCGGTTTGTCAGCGGAGCTTAGTAGTTAGTACACTAAGTGGGGGAGAATTGGAAAATTATCCGGTAAAACAGCAAGTCTTCGGGGATGGTTAGCTGCTTAGATTTATCAAGGCTGTTAGCCGAGGGTGTGGCATGATTGGAGCAGGTGATGGGCAAGTGGGGTAGGGAACGGACCATCGTTTCAGGAAAGGTGGTTGGTCAATGTGAGGCCTGGGTTTAGTTCATGGAAAGGATTTCGGAAACGGAACTGGATTTCGGAACCCCAAGAGAGCTAGAACAGACTGCATGGGAGAGATTCCCAGGAAGGATGGTTCAAGGCGACACACGACAGTTTTGAGCGGTCCGGATGGACTGGAGGTCGGAATGCATACCAGTCAGGCCGAAGGCGCGAGGAATGGTCTAGATAGGCTGCAGGTCCAGGAGGGTGGTCCAGACATGCTGAAGGTTCCGAGAATGGTCCAGATAGGCTGAAGGCCTGGCAAGGCGGTCCAGTCATGCTGAAGAGTCTGTATGTGTTAGTGGGTATGTATGCAGAGGATGAGTGAATATGTCGCCATGCAATAGTAATCGATATGGTCTGGCCCCAAGTATTGATCATGATGATAGAGTTGGCCGGAGGCCGCGCGTGGGCCTTGTTAGTTATGGGATCGGATTCAGAGTATATGGGAGATCGAGAATAGCAGTCGCTCTACCTAGATAGTGTAGAGTGGAGTTTAGTCTAGTGAAACTTATTGGTGTGGTAATGGTCGTTAAGTAGACTTCCTGGAAAGGAAGGCATGTAGCTTCGGAAGGAGTGTGGGTCCTCTGAAAGGAAGGCAGTGGAGTAAATGGATGCTCGAAAGTGTTCAGTTGTTGGTGATCAACACTGAGATTGTACCGGATGTGTGGAAGCACATACGGGTTGGATGCACGTTCATGTTGGGGAACGGTTAGCACTGACGCGGAGTCAGGAGAGATCGGAAGTGATGCACGGGTGGATCCTTGGATCTCGAACTATGGTTATGGTCTTGAGCTATGTGTGTAGTGGTGTTTCATCCTGGGGTTGGCTGGACCATCGTGGGCGTGCCTGGTTGTCCAGCTCGAGGCTGATTGGTCCAGGAACGATGTGTATGAACGTTATAACTGGGTGTTCAGGAGGGTTGCTCGGAAGGTGGTGAATGCTCCATTATCGCATCACGGTAAGGGATTTGATCCAGGAAGGAATCGAAATGAATTTCCGTCGGTGCAAGTTAAGAGAAGTGGCGCCAGTTGGGCGAAAGATAGCGAGTTAATACTGGGTCAAGACCCAGTGGCTTAGAATAGTATCCAGTTTTCACAGGTGACGAAGGGATGCGTAAGACGGAAGTAAGGTAATGTCTTCAAAGAAGGGACTCGACGAGTAGGTACGCCTACTCGCCGAGTCGAAGTAGGTTTGGGACGCGAATTAAGTGACCGACTTGTCGAGTCTGAATCTGGATTCGACGAGTTGGTGCTGGAATGAGAAAACCCTAATCTTCGGGGTTACACCCTATTTAAAGGACCCAATGTCCTCCCGTTAGCTCCCTTAGCCCCCTTTGAGATCCAGTAAGCCCCAACTTGTGTGTATAAGGACATTGGAGGGAGATTGAAGCTTTGAGAGGTGTTCTAGTGTTAGGAACTTGAAGATCAAAAACGATTGCATCAAGAAAGTAGTGTAGATCCAGAATCTACTACAGTTTTCGGCACATCTTGGAGGTAATGAGTTGTTACCTTTTTTTGTAGTTTCTAGATTGATTCTTGAATGAGATTTGGGGCCATTTTGGTATGTTTGAGATCCACTTCGGGTTTGGAGTTCAGATATGAGGTTGCTACTTCAGATCTAGACTTGTTTTGGTCCAGATAGTTATAAAGTATCGGTTGTTGAGTTGTTGGTGAAGCCCTTTTGTCTAAAACCCAATCCCTAGTGTGTTTTAAGCCTATAACTCCTTGGTTTCATGTAAAGTTTGCATCTTTACGTGAAAGGTGGGCCTTAGAAGAGTGGATCTACAGTTTGGATCCCCTGCATGGCTCGAAAAGCCACTGTATGGATTAAGAACTGAAGTGACTCGTCGAGTCACATTAGTGGACTCGGCGAGTTGTATGAAGACGGGCAGGAACTCAACGACTTGGAAGAACAACTCGGCGAGTCTGTTGAAGATTGCCTTGGACTCGGCGAGTCCAATCGCAGAACCCCAACCTCTTTTGGTTAAAGCCCTGGATTAGCGAGTTGGTTGGCGACTCAGTGATTTGGACAGGATGGGACTCAGAGATCGTTGGACTCGGCGAGTCTTGGGGCGACTCGGCAAGTTAAGAGTGTTATGAGAGTTTTCTGAGTGGGGGAACTCGGCGAGTCGACAGGGTGACTCGGTGGGTAGAGCCAACCAGGAAGGTTGACTTTGACTTTGACTTTGACTTTGACCAAGAATTGACCAGTTGACTTCCAAGGGTATTTTGGTAATATTGGTATTTATGGAATTGGTTCTTTGGTAGTGTTCTATGGTGATGATCGTGTCGGTGGTCGGAGCAGCTTGGTCTTATCTTTTCAGTCAGCAGTTGCGAGGTGAGTTATCCTCACTATATCGACAGGGTCTACGACACCAAGGCCGACCCTTTATCGGATGAAAATCTGGGTATTGTCTGCTATGTTATGGAATTGCTAGATCTACATCTTGGTATTTAGGATGGTATTATGTTAGTGACCTGGTTAAGGTTGGTATCTTGGTATATAAGGTAATGTTATGCTAGTGACCGGTTAGGTCGGAGTCCTGGTTAGGATGTTGATATGCTATGTGATCTGTTTAGACTGTCTGTCTGGTTAATAATTGTTATGTGATTAACTGTTTATGTGCACGTGGTTGTTTGACTGGGGTTGGGTTGAGGCGGGTCCTGCTTTGTGGTGTAGGCCAACATACCTAGGGCAGACCGGATATTCTGAAGACCCAACGAGCGGCTCGGATAGGCTGAAGGCCCCAAAAGGGCGGACCAGACGTGCCGAGGATCAGAGAGTGGACCAGGCCGACTGAAGGCCCGGTGCGGGCGGACCAGTGATACTGTAGACTTAGAGAGTGGACCAGGTGGATTGAAGGCCCGGTCCGGGTGGACCAATCACATTGTAGACTCGATGTATAAGGCTAGACTCGGAGGGTGGACCAGGTGGACTGAAGGCCCGATGCGGCGGACCAGTCACATAGTAGACCCGATGTGCATGGCTGTTTTGTATTGCGATATGTTATGAGTATGGTTATATGTGATTGGTATTTTGGGGGTAACTCACTAAGCTTTCGGGCTTACAGTTCGGTGTTTTGTTTTAGGTACTTCAGGAGATTGTGGCAAGGCGAAGGCGTAATCGTACCGCTCCTCATGTTTTATGATATGGTTATGGGGAATACTCTGATGTTAAAATATTTTGAAAACAAATATATGAACTTAATGGTTTTTGAATGAATTAAAATGTTTTAATTTGGCTCAAATTTTATGGTCGTTACACAATACACTCTCACCAGAAGAAATCAGGACTACGTCCGAACCCAAGCTGACTTTCCCCGTATGAACCTGGAGGAAGTCTTTCTGATAGCAAGGGTGTTTCAGAACAAGTCAGAGAAAAATCCCAAGATGAAAATTGCATTTGAGAGGGCCAACACGTTTCTGAGAGAAACTGTTTGTGATTTTGCAAAGATTGATGCAGACATTCACACCGTACTTGCTTAGAAGTTTAACCTTCCACCTCTTGATCTAACCCCAATGTTGACTGAAGGTTTTCAAGAAATGTCTCTTGGAGCAATAAATTTCCAGATCTTGGATTCATTTTCAAACGCAAAAATGATGAAATTAAATATTTCATTCCTATGACTGCCATGCATCATCTCACTCGGAAGCAACTTGAACTAACTCAAACCGTAGTTCAAAAGTCGAAACACACAACTGCGGAAGTCAAGTTTGAGATTTCAAGAAGGATCACCTGGCTTGGAGAAGTAAGAAAGTTCTAGTGGGTTCTCATCAAGTACCTAAATCTTGACAAATAAAGGGAAGTTGAAGAGATCACTTAGGGGGAAATTGTTGAAACATAGATGTGACCTTCTTAAATTTAATCCAAATCTCAGCCTCTCCCTTATCCGCAACCACTCTTTCATCCGCATTCAAGTACCGCAACTGCAGTCATCGTCATCAACACTTAGTCTTAGTCTTTTATCTGTTTTTCTAAATGTACTCTCTTTTATCCAATGTGCCTTGCATGGAAACTTTAAACAGATAGGACATTTGTAATCTTTGAGACTCTATAAAAGGAGTTCTCTCTTTCTGAATGAATACAAGTCTACACATCTCGAATCTCATATCTCTTGAAATTCATAACTCACTCTCCCATCTCCTTCTTACTCTCAAAATTTAACTAAACATAATCTGTAATATAACATATCTAAACCTCTACTTCGGAGCAAGTCAATCTTGACTTAATCACTAAGTTTGATCTCACTTACTAACATGGCCTGATTGCATACCTTGTTAAGAATCAACTTAAGTGTATACTTGATATAATACTTATTGTCATTTATATTTCCTTATATTTCCGCATCTAACCATCTAACTATGTAACTCTAACTTTTATTATTGTTGATATTTATGATCCTTTTAGTTAAACTTTAAATTTCACAATATAAACTTGTTCTAATGTTTGTTCAAATGTGTTTCTCAAGTTTTTCTCTCAACATCTGGCCTGGATGTAAAAAAGTCACACAACTATTTGCTGTAGCTAGACTATTGAATATAAAATCAGAGTATCGCATACCTGAACAAAGTTATGATGATATTTGCTAATTGATAAATGATGTATTACCAGATGAGAATAATATGGTAGCTAGTTTATACGAGATTAAAAAGTTAATACAAGCACTAGGTTTGCCTATGGAGATGATTGACTGCTGCAGGTTTGGTTGCATGATATATTGGAGGGGAGACAAAGATCTTTATCGGTGCAAATTCTGTAATGGAGTTAGGTACAAACGGTTAAAAAATTTGGCCAGATGTTCTCGCATATCCTTTAAGAAAATGCATTACTTTCCTTTGACTCCAAGGTTGAAAATATTGTATGCTTCACAAGCCACAACCGCTTCCATCTGATGGCGCTCTGATAATCATGGACATGATGTTGGAGTAATGTGTCATCCATCCGATTCAGAAGCTTGGAAGCACTTTGACAAAATTCATCCTTCATTTGCAACAAAAATATGTAATGTTATATTAGGCCTAAGTACAAATGGGTTTGCACCACATGGAGTATTTGGAAAATAATATTCATCTTGGCCTATTATTATAACACCTTATAATTTCCACCTTCTATGTGCATGAAAGAGTCTTACATGTTTTTTTTACCGCACTTGTGCAAGGACCGTCAAACCCTAAATATAAAATAGATGTATTTTTGCAACCAATTGTTGCAAAATTGGAGCAGTTATGTAAACAAGGCGTAGTAACATATGATATATCTTTAAATTAAAATTTCCATTTATGAGCAGCTTTGATGTGAACAATAAACGATTTTCCAGCATATGGAATGTTGTCAGGATGGTCTACAGCAAATAAGCTAGTCTGTCCACATTGTGGAAAACATACACAAGCATTCAGACTAAAGAATGGTAATAAGATGTCATGGTTTGACTGCCATAGAAGATTTCTACATGTAAATCACCCATATAGAAAAGATAAATATAAGTTCAAGAGGAATTATGAAGTGACAGAAGGTCCTCCTCCAAGTAAGAATGGTGAAAAAACTTTAAGGGAGATTGAACAATTAGGTTTGGTAAAAGGGACTAAACTAAATTTTGATGATGTAAACGAAAGATGTGGTGATCATGGTTGGAAAAAGAAAAGCATATTTTGGGATTTACCATATTGGAAAACAAACCTCATTAGACATAATTTTGATGTTATGCATATTGTGAAAAATGTATTTGAGAACTCTTTTTACACTATAATGGATGTCAAAGGGAAGACGAAGGATAATGTTGCAGTGAGAAGAGATCTAAAACTGTATTGTAAGAAGAGAAAAGGAGTCGAAGATAATCAAAGAGTGTACTATGCTGTGGACAAAAATCAAAGAAAGCCATATGCGAATGGGTGGAGAAATTGCGTTTCCCTGATAGTTACGTTTCTAATTTGGGGAGGTGTGTTGATTTAATAGGGTGTAGACTGTTCGGAATGAAAAGCAACAATTGTCATGTTTTTATGCAAAGATTGATGTCAATTGCATTTCATGAGATTTTGCCAAAACTTGTGTGGGAAGGATTAATAGAGTTGAGTATTTTCTTCAAAACATTAACAACAACATCAATCACAACAAAAGACATGGAAATGATTGAAACCGAGATCCCAATAATTTTATGTAAATTAAAGACCATATTTGTCCCTGGTGTTTTTAACTCCATGGAGCATTTAGAAGTACATTTGCCATACGACGCGAAGATAGTCGGTCCCATCCAATATCGGTGGATGTATCCATTTGAAAGGTTTGTATGTTACATCATAATGTATGTTGCTATTTTTATAAGCTAATTTACATATTTTTTACTATAGATATCTAAATTAATTGAAAAAAAGATGTGAAAATAAAGCTCAAGTGGAAGGGTCTGTTGTTAACGCGTACTTGCTTCGTGAAGCATTAATATTTTGCTCTCATTATTTCGAGACTGGTGTCCCCACACGTAATAGAAGGTTGCCTCGAAATGATGATGGAGGAGGAGATGAGCAACCAGATGATAACAACGAAATGTTAGATATATTTTCATATCCTAGTCGTCATTATGGAAGATTCAGGAATAGAATGTTGTTTGATGAGGAATTGAATGGTGCCCATACTTACGTACTACTTAACGAAGATAAGATCAAACATTACATCATGTAAGTAACATATACTTAACTTTTAATTATAATAATTATTTGTAGTGTAATTGCTATGAATAATATTTACATGTATGATTTTGTTTATTACAACATATTAACTTTAAAAATGTTATTTAAATGGTAATACATAATATTTGAAAAAGACTTGAATGAACTTTTGGGGATATGGATGAACATGATCTTGCAGTTGAAGTTGAGAAGAACTTTGCAGTATGGTTTGAAAACTATATGGGTGTTATTTTTGTAGTTTTTTAATTTTATTATATTTTGTTATGATTATAATTAACTCTAATTAAGTGTTTTACCATTTGTCATATACGCATGTAAGATCGGGATAAAGAACAAGTATATATATGACCTTTCCAAAATGCCATTCAAAAAAGTGAAATTATACAGTATATACTTTGTCAATGGTTACAAGTTTCACACAGAAGCTCATGGTCTGAACAAATAAACAATCAATAGTGCATTGTGTGTTAATAGCCAAGGAGGTGATTATTATGGTAAGGTAGAGATAAACGTCAAAAGAAAATACAACAAGTTTGATCCAACACCTAGCATAGGAGTTAAGCTTCATAAACAATATAACTTGGTCGAGATAAACGTCAAAAGAAAATACAACAAGTTTGAGCCGTTTGTTTTAGCCATGCAAGCCACTTAGGTGTGTTACATTCCTTACCCAAGTTCGAAAACAAACAACCCGGACTGGTAGGTTGTATTTAAAGTTAAACCACGTGCTTGGACTGATGAAAATCATCCTTAGAAAGATGTTGCTTTCCAAGAAGATGAAGTTAAATCACATGAAATCATTATACCAACTACAACCGATATAGAAAATTATGATGATCACAACATGTCAAGCAGTGGTTCAGATAATGAAAATAACATTGATGAAGAAGGTGAAATTCATGAGGACGACAATGATGGTATTCCTGTAAGCGAGCGTAGTTATGAGTATAGTACATCGAGCAATTAAGAAGAAGAGGAGGAAGAAGATATTGACTAGATGTTTTTGTTTCTTTATAAAAGGATGGTTACATTGTATAATTTTTAGTTTTTGCATGTGAATTGGTAAATGTGAGGTTATGTATTAGTGCCCTTCATGAGAATTAAATAAAATTAAATTTTATGATTATTTGGTACATTGAAAGCATTTACTAAAAAAAGATATGTGTTTTTGAGATATTTGTATGTACAATATTTTCATTAAATATCCTATTAAGTAGTCGTTTATGTTATAATCCAGTTTTTTTTACATTGAAATGATAAAAAAAATTATTCAAGATAACATAAACATATATAATAGCAAATGTTTATTCTTTCCTAGTATTAAAGACATATAAAATCCAATAAAACAAACAAAATATATTATCAATTCAAAAACATATCATTCAAACCATATCTTACAAATTCCATTGATCATAATAATAATTCATCCATAGAATAAGAAAATTAATTAAGCATACAACATCCCAACAAAGAAACAAACCAAACACACCATCATGAACTTGATGATTCCACAAATTTTATTGCCAAATATCTATGAATTTGAACTGCTCCTTATCAACGTTGCTATGTAATATAATTTCGTAAAAAATGTTGTCACAAATTAGCTAGGATTTTTGTTCCATGGCAAAAAAGCAAAGGAAATCAAATTCCATAGTAGAATTCCCTAGCAAATACCTACAAATGGTACTTCCATAGCAAAGAAACTATGGAATTGGTTTCTGTCAAAAAGTATGTTGCATAGTAACCATGATAATTAATTCCATAGAAGTAGTACAATGGAAAGTGATTTTGTAACAAATTTCGTTGGAAAATTGCTATGATTTTTTTCCCATAGAAACATTGGTAGCATAATAACAATAGTTATGAAGTCGGTAACATTTTCCTTAGCAAGTCCCATTCTCACTACCAGAAATAAAATTTGTAGACAATGTGGTAGCAACCTTGCAATGGAATGACATTCCATAGCACGATCCATTGCATATTAACACAAAAATACATTCCATATTGACCTCCCCTAGCAAAATCATGTTTTTCTTGTAGTGTTTCAGGTGTTAGGCCAACTAGCAAGCATGTTGCGCCATTGGGCAACATGTTGCACCAAGCTAGTCCAAGTTTTGACAAATTGGTAGAAGTTGCACCAAAGTGGTTGATGTTATGCAAATTTGAAGATGTTGCTCCAACCTGGAAGATCTTGTACCATGCTTGAAGGGTATTGTGCCATCCTAGCACAAGATGGGCCCTCTTGGTGCAAGGTTGTGTCATTTTGGTTCCTTGATGAGCCATGGTATCCCGGATGAGCGACATATGATATGAAGTTCTCTATGATGCTCAAGATTTTTCAAGGATGCTCAGAAGTTGAAGATACTCAAGGAATACATCATGTTGTGCCACCATGATGGATGTTAGGCCGCTAGTGTTCATAATGCGCTACATGTACATCATAATGCTCCATTATGGCTCATGGTGCTCCAACATGTGCGTTGTTGATACTCATGTGTTGTATGTCATGGATGAATGTTCCAGAAGATACTGCTTGTAGATTGTGATTGGTTGACACAATTTATGGGCCAATAGGCTTGAACCATTAGGGTTTTAGGTATGATTCCTTCAGTATAAATAGGGATATATGCTAAATCATTGGATGTGTCTTGAATTTTAGAGTGATAGGCGAATCTCCATGAATTTGTACTTGTAACCTCTTTTTGAGAACTATAAAATAAAAAATACTCCCCTCATGCCCGTAGATATAACCTTGATCGAACCATGTAAATATTGTATCTTGTGTGCTTTGGCTTTGCTAGTTATTCGATTTACTTCTTATCAGTCAAGTATATATTTGTTAATTCTAAGCGATGATGCTTATGTGCCTACAGGCTCACTAGAAAGGAAGTTGGAAGTTCAACATGTCTTTTAAATGATGGCTATGTACATATAGGCCCACAGAGGTGTTGACTATGAGTTATGTTTGGGTGGAATATTTGCATGTCTTTGGGATGATGGATTTGTGCCTATAGGTGCTCTGAGGTGTAGACTATGCGCATGGTTTGTATGCATCATATATGTAATGTGATATATGGTATATTGGGGAACTCATTAAACTTTGTGTGACAACCGTCAATTTCTAGTCAAGTCAAAGTCAAATAAAGTCAACAAGTCAAACCGGTTAACTCAACTAACCCTTGTATATGAGGGTTTACATTATGTTACTATTGTACAATTCGCTATTTTAATAAGAAGTTATCACTTGGAAAGTTCGTATGTTTAGAATTCTTAAACCCTAATCAGGGTAACTGGTGAAACTACTTGGTAAAACATTATTCCGTACCCCTCGAGGGCGTATAACACTCAAAACAAGGATTACCGGGTCTTGTGAACCTTGCATTCCAAGGCTAAACACTCATAAAAGTCACAATTAAAGTCTCTCTAAATCTCTCTCTCTCTCTCTCTCCCAAATTTCTCTCAAAATCTCTTTCAACTTTTTAAAATCATTCGGGGCATCCCGACCCTTAATTAAGTAAAAAACCGCTCGAAATGGGAGGTTTACTTGAAAAACAATCACATAGGGCCGAAGCTCCTATTAGGACCGAAGTCCCTCTTAAGGAACCGAAACCTGCTAAGAACCGAAGTCCCTAGGAACCGAAGCCATCAGAACCGAAACACCTCATTCGGACCGGAGCTGTCTTGAACAGAAACCGAACCTCGGAAGACCGAAGGTCCCTTCGGACCGAACCATCCATTTCGCTCCATTTCGCATTTGGGTTTGGCTGCTGGGACCGAACCTTTGGCCCAAATCCGAGAAGTTTTGTAGAATTCCCTTTTTCACCCAGTTTTCGACCCCGACTTCGTTCTAAGCCCGTTTTTCATGATTTTGATGCGGGATTTTCACCCAAACTCGTATTTTTGCATATGAGACCCTATATAATCATATTTTAGTCACTTTTGGGAGAAGATCTTAGTCTAAGAATGAAATCTATTGGAAGTTTAGGTGGAGTATTGACTTCTCCATAAAACTATGACACAAGCAACCTTCCAAGACCACGCCATATCACTATTTCCACCTTACCTTAGTCAAATCGAGATCTCCCCATACCTTTACCAGATCTCTCCATCAACTCACTTTAATCCCTCACTCTCCTCTCTATAAAACCCCACTGTCCTCTTCCCAAGACACACTTTTTCCTTCCCACACATAAACATTCAAAGCTACTTCACTAAAATCATGGAATTCTTACAAAAATATCGACATATTTGTTCCTAGATCTTCAAGCCTTCAAGCATCCTCTAAGTGTTCTTGACTTGGAAACTCCTTTCCTTCGACATTCATCTCAGAGAAACACACAAGATGAGTTCATACCCCCACATTTTCATATTTTCTTCAAGTTTTAGGGGGAGAATACAAGTTAAAATACTAAAAACTTAACAAAACACAAACATCAGTTTTCCACAGGAAAGTTTAGTTCCATTCACGGACTGTTTTGGACACCTTAAACATTTTTGTTTTCAAAAATGTACTAGACGCAAATAGTTCAGGTTTATACCTTTAAAATGAATACTTGAACATATTCACATGATTTTTCTACAATTTATGGTGATTTTTACAAAACTGCCTATCATTGTAGCTACGAATTCAGACCATTCTGTGAATATGAACGTTTTTACATCAGTTAGAGACTTCTAAAAATCATAATAAAATATATGAACAAACTATACACATTTTCTAAACTCTCAGACTTTACGGATTCAATTTTCGACTTAGTGTGATTTTTCTGTGATTTTTCTAAATCAGTGCAGAAATGTTAAAAAACGAGTTTAACAACTTACAACTTTCATAACACCTTGTAACATGTTGAGCAAGGTGTTAATCTTGATGACTTCATATTTTACATGTGTTTTCTGTTGTGATATAATTATATGACAAAAAATATTTGCTAAATTGTAAGAGTCCTTTATCATTACAAATAATATAAAATGAAGCATAATAGATATAGTTATGTTTTGCTATACATTTTACTTACGCATAAAAGGTTTGCTATACGTTACAAACATTTTGATAAACTATAATAGGTATAGTTTATGTTTCATTTACATCACACCACGAAAGGGTTCTTTTCTACAAAAGGGGGTTTTCAGTTCACTTTACGTAAATCTATTAATGAATAAATTTGTGAGACATTCGCTTCACGTTTCTTCTAAAGTAGCACATTAAAAGTCCTGTAATTGTAGGGAGAACATGATAATTGTGTATAGATCTATATTGGGCCTGAAAAACCCGCACCCGAGCTGCTTGCAACAGCTCGACCGGCAGGCCAGGGGTGACAAGTGTCATTAACATTTCGACGCCTGAAGAGTGTCGTATACAAGGTCGGGTTCATAACATGGTTATAATAACTCACATAGGGTATTAACAAAACATTTGATTTACGAGGTTTTCTAACACTTACACGAGTTTATGTTGATTTAAACTTGCATATACTACTATTAGTATGGAAAAACACTAGTACATTTCGGTCTTTGACATTTAAGGCTACAATACATTTTAAAAGGAAAATATTTGATTTTTCTGGAGTAAACAATACTTTTACAAAGAAAGGATTTCAACGTTTCATTCAAAAACTTATGAACTCACCAATTTAATTGTTGACACTCTTTCAAAACTACTTGTATTCTCAGGAAATCAGTAAATCAGGTAATCAGCTGCTTTTGAGGATGGGACGCTAAGGCGTCAAACATTTCATTTTTGTTAACATAATATAATTGATTTAGAAACATGTAAACTTATACTATGGTGTAACTTTTTCAATTATATTTATGTTGGTTGTGTTGTCTTTGAGCACTATTATACTCTTGTTGTGATACTATACAATGAAGTCCTCTACCCCCGGACGTTTCCGACATCCTTGGTTTGGGGGTGTGACACTTTGTGCTTACAATTGTTGATTGAATGTTTTTTCATGTAGTTTTCTTGATCTTGGGAATGGCCCAACTTGGTTGTACTACACGCGTATCGTTGTTGTTTTATGAATTAGACCTTCGTTGATTTTATGATACTACTTTATTTTGAAAAACTAAGTTTTATTTACAATGATCAAACAAAATGGGTTTTTCTATTACGTTTGAAAACGCAGCTTCATATTATATTATATTTTGAAAATGAAAATTTCGGTTTAAAATTTATGATGTTTCGGAAAAGGGGGGGGGGGGGTGGCAAAGGGAGGGTGTGAGGATATGTTTTATTAATGATTTAATTTCTATGATAATTACAAAGAGATTAAAAAATATAATAATAGATAAATAGTCATTTTAACAAAATTAGAACCAAAGATAAAAACAAAATATAAAAATTGTTCGAATTAGAAGAAAAATTTAATGATCAAATACATAAATTATTAAAAACCACATACACAATTCTTTTAGCTTCTCTGAATAGTACGATCAACTAATTATTGAAATCAATACAATGCCTCTTATACAACTATCACAATTATTCATATACACTAAATCATTATCTTATAAGAAGAAATGACATCTTGTCCTTATTATACAATGCATTGGCACCAGTAGTCATACTTCCAAATTTATCACTTTTTATCATCCATTTAATCACAAATTTCTTGTCATCTAGTAAACGTTAGATTATGATATTCAAACTCAGGCTTCTAGATTTTAAATTATTTTAAAATTTTAAACAAGCTATCATAAATGATATAAAAGGACAAATAGTGGATCATTTTCTTGAAAACACTATCGTCGTACATCATAAAAAACACAAGTACATAAAACCAAGGGAATTTGATGCATAAATCCTAATCAAAGAATAATTACGGGCACCGTAACACTCCATGACAATCAAAAGTAGCAAAATTTAGCCATAAGTTATATATATATATATATATATATATATATATATATATATATATATATATATATATATATATATATATATATATATATATATATTTTCTATTTTAGGTCATATTTAAGATAAACCAAAAGACGAGTTTATTTTGCAAAAAAAAAATAAGTTGTTATATTTGATAAGCCAAAATAATAACATATAAGTTATTTTGAACAGAAAAAAGGTATATAAATTACTTTTTTAGAAAAACTATTCAAAATAACATTTCAACTTTTAAAATTCTCCTCAATATTTTATAAATTATAGATAAATATAAATAGGTCGTTTGAAAATTTCCAATGCTTTTAGCAAACTATATTTATGATGTTATAAAATATGATCAAATAACAAGATAAATTATAGAGTAAAGAAAGACATGAGAGTGTAGATCATTTTATTTCAATACTTTTGATGAAATCATCAACTCTCTAATACATATGACTCATTATTTATACTATCAAAATAAGATGAAAGATGAGTTATAATATGAATGCACATTATGATGGTGCATTATTACATTCATAAAACATATTGAAATGGTTGTTACTAACGCTAAATAATGATAAAGAATTATGAGAGAAATGGAGAATCAGATGGTCTTTCACAAACTAATATTTTATAACACTCCCCCTTGAATGAAGATTGTATCATTGCTCGTTAAAATCTTAATAGGTAAAACCTCATGTGCAAAACCCTTTATTAAGGAAAAGAGTACATGATTAACAATAAATATTGGAAAGAATTGTCTCATTAAAAACCTTTCTAAGAAAACCAAGTGGGAAAAACATAGCTAAGGAAAAGAGTACAATATGTTTTCAACTCCCCCAATCAACACATCACTTGATTTCCTTCAAGCGCCGCATAGAAATGTTTCATACCATCTTTTCAAATTTGGATGTAGGAAATGCTTTAGTGAAAAAATCATCCAAGTTGATACTTGATTGAATTTTCTAGATGTTGATGTCACGCTACTTTTAAAGATCATGAATGGAAATAAAATTTGGTGATATATGTTTGGTTCTGTCTCTTTTGATAAACCCTTCCTTGAGTTAGGTTATACAAGCCACATTATCTTCATATAGTATGGTTGGAACGTCCTTATTAAAAGTTGAACCACAATTCTCACGAATGCGATGAGTTAAATTTCTTAACCAAATACATTCGCGACTTGCCTCATGAATTGCTATAATCTCTACATGGTTAGAAGAAGCAGCAACTAAAGTTTTTTTAACAGAACGCCAGAAAATTACGGTACCTCCACAAGTGAATAAATAACCTGTTTGGGATCGAGCTTTGTGTGGATTAGACAAATATCCAACTTCTGCATAACTAATTAACTCCATATTTGATGAATTTGAATAGTATAATCCCATATCCATTGTACATCGAAGATATCGAAGAATGTGTTTGACTCCATTCTAGTGTCTTCTTGTTGGGAAAGAACTGTATCTTGCTAATAAATTTACATCAAAAGATATATCAGGTCTCGTATTATTAGCAAGATACATTGGTGCAATAATAGCACTAAGATATGGTACTTCGGTACCAAGAAGTTTTTCATGTTTTCACAAGGCTGAAATTGGTCATTTTTTGGCATCTAAGTGCCTTACCACCATCGGGTTCTCCAATGGATGTGAGTTACCCATGTAAAAACCTCTTAAGCACATTTTCTAGATAATTGATTAATGTACAAAAAAATCCATTTTTTTTGTGTGCTCAATTTGAAGACCCAAACAAAATTTCGTTTTACCAAGATCTTTCATTTAAAATTTTTCTTTCAAACAAGAAGTCGCATTTTCCAATTCTTCAGGAGTTCCAATTATGTTCAAATCATCTACATACATAACAATTATCACAAATTATGATCCGGATCCTTTTATGAATACACATAGGCTTAATGGATCATTTTTATAGCCCTCTTTCAACAAAAATGTACTTAAACAATTGAACCATATACGGTCAGATTGTTTTAATCCATATAAAGATTTATTTAATTTTACCAAATGTACTTCTCAAGAATTAGGAGTTTGTGTTTATGGCACCTTAAACCCTTTTGGGATTTTCATATAAATATCATTCTCAAGTGACCCGTATAAATAGGTGGTAACTACATCTATCAGACACATATCTAGTTTTTCATGTGTTGCCAGACTTATTAGATAACGAAATGTAATTGCATCAACCATAGGAGAGTATGTTTCTTCATAATCAATTCCAGACCTTTGGGTAAAACCTTGTGCAACAAGTCTTCCTTTATGTCTCACAACTTTATTTTTCTTGGTTCTTTTGCGCACAAATACCCATTTGTATCCCACTGGTCTTACTCCGTTTGGTGTACGGACTACAGGTCCAAACACTTTTCATTGAGTAAGAGAATTAAGTTCTTTGTTGACTACATCTTTCCATTTTGGCCAATCTTTTCTATTTCTACATTACTTTATAGATTTAGGTTCAAGATCCTCATTTTCTTCCATAATCTCGTGTGCAATATGATATGACAAATTATCATCGATGTCTATCTTATTTCGGTTCCATCTTATTCCTGCAATGACATAATTTATTGAGATCTCTTCATTTTCATAATTTTCAGGTACCTCAGTTTCTTTTGTTATGTCATTGGACTCTTCTAGAGCTTCATTAATCTTTTCAAGAGATTATATTTTCTCTTTTAGACCACTAATTATATTTGCTCCCTTTTGTTTTTGAGGATTTTTATCTTTGTAACTAGCTGGTCTTCCACGGTTTAGGCATGCCTTAGATTCATTTGTACTTGCATTTTTTTTTCCTTTTGGGATATTAATTCTAAATGGAACATTTATAGCTGGTACATGAGACTTTGTTATTCACATAGGGTTAGTAAATGCATCTGGTAGTTGATTTGCTACATTTTGTAAATGAGTTATCTTTTTTTATTTCAAGTTCACATTAACTTGAGCGAATGAAAATGACAATTGTCAAATCTAGCTGATGTAACTAAATATTTTACTATAGATGGAGACATATCCAACATAAATTCACATTCTTCTTTGAGGACCCATTTTTGTACGATGGGGTGGAGAGATGGGTACATAAATTGCACATCCAAACATCCTTAAATGGGAAATATTTGGTTCCTGACTGTAAACTAGTTGAATAGGGGAGAACTTATGATAATAAGTTGTCCTGATGCGTATAAGTTATGTTGCATGTCCCTATGTCGATGTAGGAAGTTTAGAATGCATTAGTAATGGTCTTGCAATTAATTGAGGGAGTTTTATTAACGACTCAGCTAAACCATTTTGTATATGAACATACGCAACAGGATGTTCAATAGTTATCCCAATCGACATGCAAAAGTCATTAAAAGCTTGTGGTGTAAATTCTCTAGCATTGTTAAGTCAAATTTTCTTAATTGGGTAATTGGGAAAATGTTCCCTTAGGCGGATTATTTGTGCAAATAATCTTGAGAAAGCGAGATTACGACTAGATAACAAGCACATGTGTAACCATATAGTTGAATCGTCAATTAAAGTCGTAAAATATCTAAATGGTCCACATGGTGGATGAATTGGTCCACATATATCCCCTTGAATTATTTCAAAGAAACTAGGACTTTCATAGCCAACTTTGTTTAATGATGTACGGGAAATTAATTTTTCTTGAGAGCATGCAACACAAAACAATTCATTAGCTTGAAATATCTTCTGGTTTTTCAAGGAATGACCACTTGAAGTTTCAATTATTATGCACATCATAATTTATCCGAGATGGCCCAACTGGTCATGCCAAACTTTGAAAGTGTTATCATAACTTTTATTTTCAATAACATGAGATTCAATCATTATAACATTTGTATAATACAATCTGGAGCACAATACGAGTAATTTTTCCGAAAGACTTTTCTTATCCGATATCATTTTTGTAATATTGAGATACTCTTTATCACCATGATTAGTTGTTTCAACATGATATCCGTTAGACCGAATATCCTTAAAACTTAATAAATTTTTTGATGATCTTGATGAAAATAATGCATCACCAATTGTAATTATTGTCCATTGTCGTAATATTATATTCGCTCTTCCGGAGCCTTCAATCATTTTTTCATTACCCGATATTGTATTAACATTTGCTTCTCTAGTTGATAAGTAAGCAAAATACTTTTCATTAGTAAAAATGTTATGTGTTATTGCATTTTCTGAAGGACATATATCTTCCTTATTTCTTTTGTGAATATCCATATTTATCTTCAAGAAAAAAATAGAAATAAAGCCATGTTTTATTACTTTGATAAGATTCTGACGACATCATTTCTCATGAAACAAAACTACATATTATTCTTCCATCACCATCCATAGCACCACTTGTCCTTTCTGGGTAGACAAGAAAATCGACAACATCCAAATGTGCCATTTCCGGTTGATATTCAAAATAAACATTTTGAGAAAATTTGTTTCGATACTTTTTTTCTTTAGATTTTAGAGAAGCTTGATAAAGATTAACAAAATGCTTTAGAGAGCTGCATGTACGAGACCAATGACCAGTCATTCCACATCAGTGACAAATATTTTCAATTTTATTTTTGCCTTGACCACTTTTATCATTAGGATGTGGGTTTTTGTTTTTTTTTTCAACTTCTTGTGGTAACTTGCAATCTTATTATTGTTTTTATGATAACTATGATGACCTCGACGACCTTGGTTATACCGATGGCTATTATGATTATATGGTGTTGCATTCACTTCAGGGAATGGACTAGAACTAGTTGGGAGTGATTGGAGATTTTTCATAAATAGCATCATCCTATATACCAGGATAACGACCTAAACCAGGTCACTAACATAGCATCATCCTATATACCAGGATACCAACCTAAACCAGGTCACTGACATAGCATCATCCTATATACCAGGATACCGATCTAAACCAGGTCACTAACATAATTTTGTCTCAATTACCAGGACGCTGATCTAACAGATCAATAAGCACATCAACAGTACAATACAGATATCAAATATAACTATCTCACAGATCATCGATCATAGCAATCTCTCATGACCAAAGCATCGACCTAACCAGGTCACTAACATACCAATCCTAATGGATCACATGAGCATAACATTATACTATCTATTCTGATACCAATCTAACAGATCATAACCACATGTAGCATACTGTAACCAAGATAACAACTAAAATTGTCGGCCTTGGTGCCTTAGAACCTATTGATATAGTGAGGATAACTCACCTGCAATTGCCGATTGAAAAGATAAGACCAGGTTGCTCCTACCACCGACACGATCTTCACCACAGAACACTACCAAAGAACCAATTCCATAAATACCAATATTACCAAAGTACCCTTGGAAGTCAAACTGGTCAACTCTTGGTCAAAGTCAAAGTCCTCGGTCAAAGTCAACCTTCCTGGTTGACTCTACTTGTCGAGTCAACCCGTCGACTCGCCGAGTTCCCATACCCAGAAAACTCTCATAGCACAACTTAACTCGTAGAGTCGCTCCAAGACTCGTCGAGTCCAACGATCTCTGAGTCCCATCCTGTCCAACTCACTGAGTCGTCAACCGACTCACTTAATCCAAGGATTTAACCAAAAGAGGTTGGGGTTCTGCGACCTGACTCGTCGAGTCCAAGAACATACTCGCCGAGTCCAAGGCAATCTTCAACAGACTCGCTGAGTTGTTCTTCCACTCGCCGAGTCCATGCACATGTTCATACAACTCGTCGAGTACACCCATGTGAATCGACGAGTCTCTCCAGTTCTCAATCCATTCAGAGGCTTTCCGAGCCATGCAGGGGGTTCCAATCCATAGATCTGGGCTTCTAGGGCTGGATTCACACGTAAAGTTTCCAAATTTACGTGCATGCAAGGCACAATGGCTCCAAACAATCTAGAAGAAGGTTTTAGGACAAGTATACTCTCCATCAAGCCCCATGGACGATGCTTTATGCTTTCATGGATCAAAACCAACCTAGATCTGAAGTTGCAACCTCAGATCTAGCCTCTAAACCCGAAATGGATCTCAAACAAGCTAAGGAACTCCAAATCAACCACCAAGGATGAATCAAAAAGGAAATAGCTTAAGATAATGGCTTCTTACCCCTGAGATGTGCCCAAACTGATGTAGATCCCAGATCTACACAAACCCCTTGATGTTAGCCTCTAATTCCTCAAGCTCCTTACACCAAATTCCTCTTCTAAGCTCCAATTTCCTCAACAATGAAGTCTCACACGAAATTAGGGTTTTCTGGAACTCTCTGGGGGAATAGGAGGTTGGGAGAAGGACATAAAGTCCTTTAAATAGGGTGCAAGCCCTAAGATTAGGGTTTTCTCATTCCAGCACCAACTCGTCGAGTCCAGCTTCCGACTCGGCGAGTTGGTCACTTAATTCTCGACCCAAACCCGCTCCGACTCGGCGAGTAAACGTACCTACTCATCGAGTCCCTTCTTCAAAATTACACTTTAAACCCTTAAATCATACTTCTAAAATTCAGGATGTTACAACTCCCCCCCCCCCCCCCCCACTTAAATTAGGCTTCGTCCTCGAAGCCTGCAGTAACACAAACTTCCAGATGATATTCCCACAATGCATCCACTGATCTCAAACCGACCCAAATTCCTTCAAACACTGCTATCGAATCCCTTAAATCCATCTCTTCCCTTGCAGGGTCCTGATTAACTGCTTCAAGCCAACCACCGGCTTCCTTTCTCTGATAACAACACTCATCAACTAAGTGCCACCAGAAGACACTTCCTTACTTCCGTCTTACGCATTCATTCGCCACCTGCGAAAACTGGATACCATTCTAAACCACCGGGTCTTGACCCAATATTAAATCGCTATCTTTCGCCCAACTGGTGCTACCTTTATTAACTTGCACCGATGGAAACTCATCCAATTTCCTCCCTGGATCAAATCCCTTACCGCGGTGACATGATGAAACATTTCAGAGCTTCCGATTTACCCTCCTGAACACCCAACTATAATGTTCATACACATCATACCTGGACCAATCGACCTCGAGCTGGAAAACCAGACACGCCTACGATGGTCCAACCATCCCTAGGAACGAACACGACTACATCCATAGCTCATGATCACAACCGTAATTCGGGATTCAAGGACCTAACCTTGCATCACTCCCGAGCTCCCCTGACTCCGCGTCAGTGCTAACCTTTCGACAACCTCAATGGGCATCCAACCCATATGTGCTTCCATACATCAGGTACAATCTTGGTGCTTATCACCAACAACTGAAGCACTTTCGATCATCCATTTACTCTACTGCCTTCCTTCTAGAGGACCCACACTCCTTCCGGAGCTACATACCTTCCTTTTCAAGAAGTCTACTCAACAACCCTTACCACACCTATAAGTGTCACTGGGCTAAACTCCACCCTACACTATCCATGTAGAGAAACTGCTATTCTCGAACTCCCGTATACTTCGAATTCGATCACATAACTAATAAGGCCTACGCACGGCCTCCAGCCAACTCCATCATCATAATCAATACTTGGGGCCATACCATATCGATTACTATTGCATGGTGACATATTCACCCATTCTCCGCATACAGATCCAATAACACCTACAGAGTCTTCAGCATGACTGGATCGCCTTACCAGGCCTTCAGCCTATCTAGACCACTCTCAGAACCTTCAGCATGTCTTGACCGCCCTCCTGGGCCTTCAGCCTGTCTGGACCGTTCCCCGAGCCTTCGACCTAACTAGTACGCCTTTCGGCCTTTAGTCTATCCGGACCGCTCAACTGTCGTACGTCACCCTGAACCATCCTTCCCGGGAATCTCTCCTATGTAGTCTGTTCTATCCCTCTTCGGGTTCTAAACTCCAATTCCGTTCTTGGAATCCTTTCCATGGCCTAAACCCAGGCCTCACATCGACCAACTACCTTTCCTGAAACCATAGTCTGTTCCCTGCCCCACTTTTCTATCACATGCTCCAATCATGCCACACTCTCGGCTAACAACACTGCTGGATCTAACATTTTAATTAAAACACCCATTCGGATCCACTCTCTGTCCCCAACTGGAGTATTACACGATCCAAGAAGATGAAACCTCAGAGACACTCCGAACAGATGAGATCACCAAGATTCTTTGAACTCCATCCGACCACTAATAATAACTTCCTATGAACCAAGATATACCGGAGTCCTCAGCCAACTTCTAGCAGCATCCTCAAAACGTGGAACAAACCTATTGAGTGCTAAAGTGTAGCAGCTTACTCAATCCCGAACATAGATCTACAACATAAACAGAGTCTTCAGCATGACTGGACCGCCCTACCAGGCCTTCAATCGATCATCCACCTTCTCGGAAATCTGAGGTCTGTTCCATGGGTTGCGTGTCTACCATACACGCTAAATAACCCGCACTCCCATGCTGAATGCACTACTGAGCCCTGACATCTAACAAAACCCTCAATCCAACAATCCAAAACCCTCAGAGTCGAGCACACCCTCGACCAAGAACTCGAACTGAACTCGATTCTTGACTAGGACCCCAATTTGGTTCCCCAACTTCTGCTATCAAGCATCCAAAAGACGTGTTCTTGTGCTGGGGAGTTTTGTCGAACCCCTAATCAACACAACCCTCAAACTAAGTAGCCAAATAGGGGCTCCATTCTCCCTGTCGGGTTGTGAAACTTATCCCCGTTTCAAAACCTTTCCCACTTTAGCATCTCGGGGTAACACTCCCCCACTTATATTCAACTCAGCATTCATAATACATGAAAAATTGGAGGATTCTCAATTCTTCTCACTTCCTAACGATTTATCTGATGACAACCAACTCTTTCCCACTAGTGTTCCATTCCTAGCTAGACCCGACTCATCACACACTTCTAAGAACCATATGATCACTTCCTGAATCCCAGTGAAACCGAAGGCCACTAATGTGTGAATGTCTCCACACGCACGTCCTGAAGACCACTAGATAGATGCTCTAACTAATACCTCGGCAATGAGCTACTCCTCTTAGCGCTTTAGTCCGTCAATCCCTAACGGTTGCTAACCACTGAATCCTGATAATGATGAATAACCCTTTTTGTGGGACCCCATCCGCAGGCCTCTCACATAAAAACCCCTTTTCCAAAGGTGTTCTAAACGTGCTTCCCGTTCTCGGGCTTTAGAAATCATTCTCTTCAGGGTTCCCACCCAGACTCACTCACCAGATCAAACGCCCACAACTGAACAACAATAGCTGAAACAACCTCTGCCCTAAACCGAGCTACAAGCCACTCCCAAGACATAGCCTACAGTCCCAAAAGTGCAATATATCGCACACTCAATCCTTTCCATCCGATACAAGAGATCCAAGGAAAACCGTACCTCACAACCACTTATGCCACGCCGACCGTCCTGAGTTCACTGGCACTGAAATAATGTTGCATATTCCTGTAACCAACTGACCCCGAGCTGAAATACACCTGATCCTGGGGTCATAAGCCTGCTCACTCCTTCGAGCTCGGAAATTGAGAGGACGCAATCCTTGACCTACAAAACTACGGTCCAAACCATCAATTAACCATATCACTTCCAGCTGCAAAACCCCAGCTGAACATAATCATCTCTCCTTTCCGGAGTTCCCACGACCCATATCCCGACCTCAAGCAAACCCCCGAGCCTCAAATCTATAACTTCCGTTGCTAACCTCTCCCGCTCCACCCGCGGAATATAACGAGTACTGATCATATTCCTGATCCTAAATAACTAAAACACTATGTTCATCAGAATATGTCCCAGAACTAAGAAGATCGACCAGCTCCTCCCCTTGCCATCGTTACAACTGCCAAAGCTGCCGCGGCAACCGTATTAGCAATGTCTGCATGACGCTCGACAATATACTCTACCATGGCGGTCTTGAAAGACCCAATAATCTTCGGAATTTATCCTCGAACAATCTCAAACGTCTCCTCTCAGAGGATCTCCCTGACACGATCCTCTGACAGTGCTGGCCTATCCTGGCTGCCAGCTCCCGATCCTAACCTGGATCCGGTCACAAGACGTCTCGTGACCACCATTCTAGCAATACACCAAAATATCTCTAATAGCCTATATAATGACAGGGAAACAACTCCAAAACCCAACCCTAGGGGTTGTGACTTCCTTGCTACGCATATGGGTCCTGTGCTTTCAGTAGTACGCGACCATACTACCTTCCACACCTACCCATATTTGTCTCAAGTATCATCACAACGCCCTAACAATATAACTAAATATAGCGAGCGCTTAAATCCTCGTTCCCAGAGGAATGCTAAACATCTCATAACTGGCCTCTGGGCCTCTCACTACCCACCCAATCCATGAAACTTCCACCGACCCTGCAACATTAGTGTATACTAGCCACACATAACGCTGGACCCGATAGACTTTCGAATATCCAGTTCTACCCTAAGGTCGAATCAAAATTCTCAGGCTATAAGATCTTGATTATTCACAACCATGATGCATACACTAAACAACTACAATAAGGATGTCAATCTCATATAAGGAAAACCCTAGGCTAATAGGCATCATGAAATCAGGCAATTCTATCATGCAATTCCAGAAGATCCTTAGCCTAGTACTAGCATGCTGTTTTAACATATCACATAATTAAATAACTTGTGTGGTATTTTGGGGTCTACTTACTGGCTCTGACTGATCGTACCCTCTGCATCCTCCTTTACTTATTTTGAAAACCTTTTGAAAACCATTTTGAAAATTACTCCGTGATTTGAGACTGGATTCACACGGATGTTCCTCCAGTTCACTCAAACCAAGGCTCTGATACCAACTTGTAACACCCATAAAATTTGAGTCAATTTAAAACATTTTATTTCATTCAAAAACCGTTAAGTTCATACATCTTGTTTTCAAAATAGTTTAAACATCAGAGTATACCCTAGAACCATATCACATAAATCATAAAACATGAGGAGCGGTACGATCATGCCTTCGCCTTGCCACAATCTCCTGGAGTACCTGAAACAATACACTGAACTGTAAGCCCAAAAGCTTAGTGAGTTACTGTGACATCCCCATTTTCACGGCCAAAAAAGACCGATGTTGTTTATGCTCTATAAAAATCAGAGAACTTCATTTTATAAAAATGTTGCGGAATTTGTTCCCAGAAAAACATGGTAAATACGTTATTAAAACATTTTTGAAGAAACGTATTTATTTCATTTTAAAACGTTTGGGATGTCATCGTTAATACAGAAACATAAGCATAAACAGAACTTACAATTATTTACACTAGTGATCTACATCTCTTTAAATCTCTCAGTGTAGTGTCACTTCATATCAACACCTGTGATATAAATAAACTGAGTGGGTCAGGTTGGGAAACCTGGTGAGTACATAGGGTTTTCAACCCACAATAATATAATTATTATGTTTAAACAATCAAATAATCAACCCAATTACCCATCCCCATTATCTTCTTTATTCTTAAGGATCTACCCTAAGAATCAGCTATTTCTCATTCATTCATTCCTAAGGATCATCCTAAGGAAACAACATGAAGTCCATTGTTGCCAATGACACTTTGGTCAAGCGCAGCTGCTAATCTTGTCACTTAGGCACAGCTGCCAGAATTGGGACATTTCCTATGAGGCGCTTCTGCCGGTATTGACCTTTTAACGCCACTGTCATGGTCATAAGGCTCCCTATTAGGCACAGATGTTGATACTGTCCTTAGAGCGCAGCTGCTAGGACGTTTACCGTAGATCTAAAACATCTACGGGTTGTGGCGCAGCTGCCAGTGCTCATCTATAGGGTACTTGGTCCACTGCTGCCAATGTATTACCTATAGGGCACTAGGTCCGTACTACTAATGTTCCTCTATTTCAGCTTTTATCCCTCATCATTCATCTACCCATGTTTTACGCAACATATTTTGTAGATATAAAATACTTTATACAGTTTAAATCATTTAAAACATGTATAAAAATCTTTCACCAGCATAGACAGCAAGTATTAAGACAATATGCACACATAACACGTAATTTATATTAAAATACTTCATATCTATGTGTAAGATAAAAGGGACCATGCACTCACTTGAGAAGGTGGTGACTCGGTACTCGGACAGCGCTTCGTTTACTTTAAAATAATTTCCTTCGACGAAACCTAGTATTATTACCACTAGATTTTAGTCTAAGATTTACCGTGACTAATTATTAGTCTTATTATTATTATTATATAAGCGTTTAAACAATACTTTCCAACCACTATGTACAGACAGGGGCCAGACATAAAACACCGGAGGGCAGGACCATTTTGGCATATAGCACTTCTGAAATCCAACAACCCTATGCGGCCCTTTAAACCAGATTCCCCGTACCGCGAGTAGTTAAAAAGATATTATAACGACACTTATATAATTCATAATAATAGCTCAAATATTTATTATAAATTTATAATAACAATACTAATTTTAAATATAAACTATATTTAAAATAGGATAAGCATAACTTACTTACAAGGGGATTTTAGCTAGGAGTCGGGCTCTGTAGGGGCAGAACTTCGTCGCTGAATCTTTCTAAGAAAGATTCGTGCAGCGCTTCAGCGCTCACCTTACTATACTAAAACTACAGAAAGAGAAGTCGAATCACGAGGGACCGAAATGCTCGGGGGATAAGGAGAGAAAGACTCTTGAATCAAGAGAATGGTGCAAGAAATATGAGAGCCCAAGCCTCTTATTTATAGTAATTGAATTTACAAAAACTACCCTCCATAATTACTTAATGACCTTATAGTTATACAAACAACTAAACACCCCTTTATAATACTATTTTAAATAGATTTAATGATATTTGCACTAAACTAATGTCGAAAGAACTCAACATTAGTCTTATAATGACCGCATCGTCGATACCTTTCTAATGATATATACATATGTATATATATGTGTACGTATATATGATTTATACTTTATTTTAATACGTAAATATGCTATTATAATTTGTAACTCGTTCATACGAACTCCGTTTTTGACGTTATCTATATCCACGCGTAGGTGGAGACGTACTCTACAACTTTCGTTTAGACTCCGTCGGCTAATTTTGACTTTATTTTTAAAGTTATATTTTTAACAGGTCGGGACAGGATTGGTCCGTTAAAATCTCATAACTTCTTCATCCGATGTCCATTTTCGTCTGTCTTTTTATTGTTACACTACTAATAATGAGATCTTCAATTCTCGTTTAGGTTGTGTCGGCTAAAAATCGCTCGATCTAATATTCGAATTTCGGACTGTAAACTGCTAATCCGAAACTTCGAAAAATCGTAACTTCTTCATACGAAGTCAGATTTGGGCGTTCTTTTTATCGAAGTTCTTAGTTTAACATATTCTACGACTTTCGTTTAGAGCGCTAAATCTAAATCTCGCTCTATCATAAATTTACTATTTACGCTTCTCGGCGTCGTGCCGGTTCCGACGCGAAACTTCGACGGGTCATAACTTCTTCGTTATAACACGGATTTCGGTGTTCTTTATATGTACGGAAACCCTGTGACATATTCTACAACTTGGTTAAGATTATTTATTCTAAATAATCTTTTTGTCAAAAAGTCGTTTTCGACCCCTATTGCCTCTAAATTGACTAGCCCGGATCTGCAGGTGTTACAATTACCCCCAAAATACCAACCACATACAACCATAATCATATCATATCGTATCACAATACAGAACAACCATGCCTCTCAAGTCTGCAGTGTGACTGGTCCGCCCTCAACAGGCCTTCAGTCCCCCTGGTCCACTCTCTGAGTCTACAGTATGACTGGACTGCCCGCACCGGGCCTTCAGTCTATCTGGATCCATCCGAGCCTTCGGTATGACTGGACCGCCATACGGGCCTACAATCTATCCGGACTGCTCGTAGGGTATGTTGCCCTTCAGCACAAAGAAAGACCGCCTCAACCCAAACAACAAGCAAATAACCATGTGTACATATAACAGGTAATCACATAACAGTCCATAGGCAAACAAATCGATCTAGCAGATCATAAAGCATAGCATCATCCTTACCAGGATACCGACCTAACCGGTCACTAACATAGCATCATCCTATATACCAGGATACCGACCTAAACCAGGACACTAACATAGCATCATCGTATATACCCGGATACCGACCTAAACCAAGTCACTGACATAGCATCGTCCTATATACCAGGATACCGACCTAAACCAGGTCACTAACATAGCATCATCCTATATACCAGGATACCGACCTAAACCAGGTCACTGACATAGCATCATCCTATATACCAGGATACCGTTCTAAACCCGGTCACTAACATAATATTGTCCCAATTACCAGGACGCTGATCTAACAGATCAATAAGCACATCAACAGTACAAGTACATATATCACATATAACTATCTCACAGATCATCGATCATAGAAATCTCTCATGACCAAAGCATCGACCTAACCATGTCACTAACATACCAATCCTAACGGATCACATGAGCATAACAACGTACTATCTATTCTGATACCAATCTAACAGATCATAACCACATGTAGCATTCTGTAACCAAGATAACAACTAAAATTGCCGGCCTTGGTGCCTTAGACCCTATTGATATAATGAGGATAACTTACCTGCAATTGCCGACTGAAAAGATAAGACCAGACTGCTCCTACCACCGACACGATCTTCACCACAAAACACTACCAAACAACCAATTCCATAAATACCAATATTACCAAAGTACCCTTGGATGTCAAACTGGTCAACTCTTGGTCAAAGTCAAAGTCCTTAGTCAAAGTCAACCTTCCTGGTTGACTCTACTCGCTGAGTCAACCCGTCGACTCGTCGAGTTCCCATACCCAGAAAACTCTAATAGCACAACTTAACTCGCCGAGTCGCCCCAAGAATCGCCGAGTCCATCGATCTCTGAGTCCCATCCTGTCCAACTCACTTAATCTAAGGATTTAACCAAAAGAGGTTGGGGTTCTGTGACTTGACTCGCCGAGTCCAAGAACAGACTCGCCGAGTCCAAGGCAATCTTCAACAGACTTGCCAAGTTGTTCTTCCACTCGCCGAGTCCATGCACATGTTCGTACAACTCGTCGAGTCTCTCTAGTTCTCAATCCATTCAGAGGCTTTTCGAGCCATGCATGGGGTTCCAATCCATAGATTTGGGCTTCTAGGGCTGGATTCAGACATAAAGTTTCCAAATTTACGTGCATGCAAGGCACAATGGGCTCCAAACAAGCTAGAAGAAGGTTTTAGGACAAGTATACTTTCCATCAAGCCCCATGGACGATACTTTATGCTTTCATGGCTCAAAACTAACCTAGATCTATATTTGCAACCTCAGATCTAGCCTTTAAACCCGAAATGGATCTCAAACAAGCTAAGGAACTCCAAATCAACCACCAAGTATGAATCAAAAAGGAAATAGCTTAAGATAATGGCTTCTTACCCCTGAGATATGCCCAAACTGATGTAGATCCCAGATCTACACAAGCCCCTTGATGCTAGCCTCTAATTCCTCAAGCTCCTTACACCAAATTCCTCTTCCAAGCTCGAATTTCCTCAACAATGAAGTCTCACAGAAAATTAGGGTTTTCTGGAACTTTCTGGGGGAATAGGAGGCTTGGAGAAGGTCATAAAGTCCCTTAAACAGGGTGCAAACCCTAAGATTAGGGTTTTCTCATTCCAGCACCAACTCGTCGAGTCCAGCTTCCAACTCGGCGAGTTGGTCACTTAATTCGCGACCCAAACCCGCTCCGACTTGGCGAGTAAGCGTACCTACTCGTCGAGTCCCTTCTTCGAAATTACACTTTAAACCGTTAAATCATACTTCTGAAATTCGAGATGTTACAAAATTCACATGGGTCTGGGGTGAGATTGTTTTTACAATTGTTTAATCCTTAAACCATGCTTGTAAAAAAAGACTTTCACTTTTGCTTTATGGTCTCTTCATTTTTTGCTCATAACCGAGAGCAAGAAGCTCTCTATGGGTTGCCAAATCTTCGAAGTCTAAGCCCCTCTCACCCTTCCTTGTAAATGGTGCATGGAATGAAGACTAATAAGTTGCTTTTTATTAATACTTATTTATATATGGCTTAGTAGCTTAAAAGTACCTTATTAACAAGTGTATACTAGCATATTTTTGTGGTTTAATCTTGTTTGGTGGATACTTCTAGAGAGCTCTTATTTTAGAGATTAAATGTGACAACTGGAAAATTTTGGAACAAGCAAGGGTTAAATTGTAATAGTGTATAAGTGTACCCACAACGTATGTGTATGTAACCTTGTTGCAATAACAATCATTGAAAGCCAAGAAGGCATCATTTGTATGGTTATATATATATATATATATATATATATATATATATATATATATATATTGGAAATCATGTTTGCAGTAAACACTTAAAGGTCAAACAAGCCGAATAGTTGGAACAAATCATGGAATTAAGAACACTACTTCATAGCTTTTGGCCTAGTGCCCCACTCGCCTAGTGATTTCGGTTTGCCAAGGCCGAAATCACCATCCTATAATACCCTAGGATCGAAAAGCCTTTTATGGATGACCCTTAAGACCGAAAACAACACAAAAAAAGCCCACCTAGGCCGAAAACTACAAAATGTGCCTTTAAAGGTTGAAATCACATTTGGTGGGGGACTTAGGACCGAAATCACAAAGAGAATAAGGTGATTTCGGTCATATATGGCCGAAAGCACCTCTTGGACCTCCTTTCTAAAGTGATTTCGGTTTAGGGAAGTAGATAAGGGATTTTGACTTTGTGATCTAGATGTTTTTCCTCTTTTCCCATGCAATATATTACCCAACAGTATTCCAAGCAATTAACTAATAGTTATCAAAGTACACATCCCAATAAACTCATACTCCTAATCTTTGGACGAGATCACCTTCACAAGCACCACCAATTCCAACTTACATCTTGATAATATTCTCTCAAGAACCAAGTCCAAATAATCTTCCAAGGATAATTCTCCATGCTTGGTCCCTAGACTATTGTAAGTATGTTCGAGATTTCCTAGTGATTCTATACATTTTTATGTTGGTTTCATCCTATTTACACACATTAAAATGTGTTAAAACCTTTAGGATAACATTATTCTCAAGGAAGTTTCACCAAGCTCATTCAAGAGTTTAAGATTGGAATCTTCATATCATCTCTTCCAAACAACCCACAAATCCACTCAAGGTGAGTTCGTACCCCCACATTGTCAAGCTTTTTCATGTTTTTAGGGGGAGGAATACCAGTCACAATTTGTTTATCATACAAATATTTACATGTTCCATCTTTATGTCAAAATATAAGATATGGTTTGCATAAGATGTGGTTATCACTAGCTTTACCCAAATATTTGTGATATATTAGTTTTAAAATGTAAAACTAACAAAACAAACATAATCTATGTAATAAGATCATAAGAAAATTATGATTTGAAAAACTATATGGTTTTTGAAAACTTTTTACCAAAATATATTTTCTAGAAAAAAAGGAGTACATTCTAGTTATTTCACTAATTTGTGGGTTACAACCCAAAGATATGATGTTGAAACTTTACCCATGGAAACTAGACTAAATATTTACTTTATGTTTATATGATTATTTATATAAATGTTCTTGACAAACAGACATGATAAACTATAATTGGTACAGTTTGGGAGTTACAAACACTACACTATCATTCCAGAAGAAATAAATAATTATTTAGGGAATAATTATTTTACTTACAAGATAACAAAATTTTGACACTATAGACGTAAACCAGTTGATACAGACCTGTGTGACACTACTTCATTGTACCCACCAGAGTACCCACTAAAGTCTTGAATTATAACTAGAGTCCCTTGTAGGGTGAGCATGACACTTATGTATAGATCTATACGGGATTGACAACCCCACACTTAAACTGTTAGCTACAGTTAGACCGGTAAGTCTGGGGCGACAAATGTCGTAACAGTTTCGACGCCTGAAGAACATCGTTCTGGCCAATCGTATTAGTATGGTTATAATAAATCACATAGGGTATTAACAAACATTTGGTTTACGGGATAAACATGCCTTCAAGTAGTTTTATATAATAATAAAATTACATGACATTATTTTTTCAGTACGGCCTTTCTATATTTTTTTTATTCTTTGGATTGAGACTTACAGTTCATTTATAAGAAAATAATGGATTTTCTGGAAGTATACACTATCATTTTACATGAAACTGTTACAAACTCCTTCGCATACAAAAACACTATGAACTCACCAACTTAAATGTTGACACTTTTCAAAATGACTTGTATTCTGAGGAAACCAGTAAACAGGTAACCACAAGGATTTTTGGTGGATGGGACGTCGTCACATCTCATTATATCATTTTTGTTACAAGCTTTTGATATCATGTAAACAATGTTTTTGAGTACAATGTAAACATATTTTTCATCAATGTAATGATTGTAATGCTTTGATCTTTATTACTCAGTTGTTATGATATTGTACATGAAGTCATCCACCCCATACATTTTCGCCATTCTGGTTTAGGGGTGTGACAGATTGGTATCAGAGCATTGGTTATAGTGAACTAAGTATATCAAACCATGTAAGATATACAACTATAAATACAATGGGGATAAAACACTTTGACTAAAAGTATACTTTTAAAATATAAGTATTTTTATAAGAGTATATGTACATGCATACATACTAGGACAGTGTCGTAACAAGAAACATGTAAAAGTATTTAGATAAGTTAAACACTGTGATTAAGCCTGGGCAGTTATGTAGTCATATATGGAATAAATATTGTCTGGTCAACTATATTTATACAAGATATGACCAAAATATGTTTAGGAATGGTCGTAGTGGGTAACGAATCTAAAACCTACCAACCCTAAAACCCTATAATCGAACATAAAGATTAAACTACTATATGAGTATTTTAGAATACTACAAGATCATACACTTAAGTTTTTCATGTATTTATCATGTCTCCACTCTCACACAGACATCATGGTAGGATTTCACATGCCTGGAGACCCCTATTTCCCTAACCAGGGAAATAGTGGGTGGATCGAAGAGGATCATGAGGAGCTAATGAAAAAAGATCCCAAAGAGGATCTAGAGGTGGAGGAAGAAGAATACAAGGAAGAGGAAGAGGAAGAGGAGGACTCGGACGCGGATTCTAAAGTCATAAACCCTACATACGTCACTCGAGTCCCCGCACACCGTCTAGACTACAATAGACCCACATCCTGTTGGGCGGAAGACTTGGAGACGTGGAGCTGGAAACAGCGTCAGTGTTCTCCTTATGGGATGGAGCGAGGTTACTATAACCTCCATCACTAGGGTCCGGCGGACAGGGCCCTTCCTGTCATGGTTTGGCGGATCTTGGACCTCAAAGACCAGACTAGGGCATCGGCCAACCGGATAATGGAGTTGGGAGTCGCTGCTAAGACCACTGACACACACACCCGATGGATGGAGAAGGACTACCCTCGGACATGCCATCTCATTTACATTCTATATGAGGGCCTTACCACCGCTCGAGCAGAAGTGCGAGAGTATCAGGAGAGGCATACGACTCTCGAGGAGAGGGTGATCGCAGCTGAGCGTCGGATAGCAGAATTACAGGGCACCTCAACTTCATCCTCTGGCCCACGGGAGACTACCCGCCGTGAGTAGGGCATGTACTACTCATATCTTGTTTTTATTTACGAGTAAGCGTTAGTGCTACTCTTTCATGTAGACCTTCTTAAAGGTCAATTTTCACTAAACTATGTACTAGAACCATATTATCAATGAAATAGTTATGCATTTTATTTCAGTGGATGTCACTATTTGTTATACAATTGTTTACTTGTTGTAGTGAATTTCATTTGTGAATTTCTTGAAAATTTCAAAAACAACTAAAAGTGTTACACATACATAAAGAAGGCATTTCATTACGATAATGCCCAATTCATAATGCTTTGTGAAAACTTATCGTCGTTCCGCCTTTAAACTTTATGGCAGAAGTATGCCACCAAGGAACTCAAACAAGTGCAAGAACAATACACAAACAACTCCACCACCGCCACCACCTCCATAATTGGATTATGTTGTGTTCCCGGTAGCCGTAACAGTTGTTATGGCTATTGTTGTAGCCCAAATCAACAGTAACACCAATGGAAGCGGAAATAAGACTGACAGTTCCAATCAAGGAGAAATCCAAGGGCATCCACGGATGTGCTCATACAAGGATTTCATGAACTACAAACCTAGAATCTACCACAACAATGAAGGGGTTGTTACTCTGACTAGATGGTTTGAAAAGACTGAGTCCATCTTTGAAATCTACGCATGCCCAGATGAGTCCAAGGTCAAGTATGATGCCTGCACGTTTGCGGACCCAGCCTTGTTGTGGTGGAACAACCACGTTAAAACTTTGACCCTAATTGTTGCAAACTCCACGAGTTGGGAGGACTTGAAGTCAATGATACTCGAGGAATATTTTTCGAGGAGCGAGATACAGAAGCTTGAACAAGAACTATGGGAACACTCCATGAAAGGTTCTGACATTGCCACTTACACTTCCTGATTCAACGAATTGGCGACCCTATGCCCGGGAATGGTCACTCCGAAGGCCAAGAAAGTGGAGCATTACATTTGGGGGCTATCCCCTCAGATGCAGGGGATGGACATATCGGCCAACCCGAGCACTCTCGACAATGCCAAACGCCTGACACAAACTTTGGTCGACCAGGGAGTTCATCAAGGCATTATAACCCCCACACCCGAGCAGCCAAAAGAAGGTAACAACAATAAGAAGTTTTGGAACAAGAAGAAGGGGCCACCCGCTCAGGACCCAACCAAGAAGCAACAAACTATGGCTTTCCTTGCCATCGCCGCCCCTACTGCTCCTGCTCCAGCCAAGCAATATACTGGAACTCTTCCAAAATGTGACAAGTGCGGTTTCCACCACCATGGCGCTTGCCGAGAACTACAATGTAATAACTGAAACAAGAAGGGGAACACGGCCCTCTTTTGCAAGGCACCGACATAACAAACCACCCAGGCCTCTAATGTTGGAGTGGTTCATGCCTGCTATGGTTGCAGTGAAACCGGTAATTTCATGAGGGACTGCTCGAAGACACAAAGCAGAAATTGCGGGAACATTGGAAGGGTTCTAACGATGGGGCATGAGGAATCTATGAGGGATACCACCGTGGTTACTGGTACGTTTCTCCAAAACGACTCATATGAATGCATACTATTTGATAGTGGTGCGGAGAAAAGCTTTGTGAGCCACCAGTTTAAACACTTACTCAAACAAAAACCCCAGTCACTAAATGAAACGTTCACCATGGAAATGGCGAATGGTAAAACAGAAAGCACTAAAGATATATTCGTAGAATGCACACTAACTCTAAACAATCACTCCGTTCGAATCGATCTGATGCTAGTCACAATAAGTAGTTTCGATGTCATCATCGTCATGGATTGGTTAAGCTCCCATCATGTCGATATTCTGTGTTACGAAAAGGCCGTATGCCTTAACCTACCAAAAAATGAAACCCTCGTCATTTATGGTGACAAACCATGCACAAATCTACAAATCATCTCTCGCATCAAGGGTCAGAAGTATCTACGCAAGGGATTCTTAGCCCACGTGGTGGATAAGAAACAAAAGGTGAAAGACATCAAAGATATTACCGAGGTTTGCAACTTCCCGGATGTATTCCCAGAAGACCTTCCGAGAATCCCGCCCGTACACCAAGTCGAGTTCAGGATCAACTTAATTCCCAGAGCCACCCCCATAGCCAAATCCCCATACCGCTTAGCACTAGCTGAAATGCAAGAACTTTCCAATCAATTGAACGAGCTGTTGAGCAAGGGATTTATCAGACTGAGCTTCTCACCTTGGGGAGCACCGATCTTGTTTGTGAAAAAGAAGGATGGATCTTTCCACATGTGCATAGACTACCGAGAACTAAACAAGCTCACTATCAAGAATCACTATCCCCTACCTCAAATAGACAACTTATTCGACTAACTGCAAGGATCGAGCTACTTCTCAATGATTGATCTAAGGTCGGGGTACCACCAATTACCAATTCAGGAGGAAGATGTTCCTAATATGACATTCAGAAATCGCTATGGTCACTATCAATTTGTAGTGATGCCCTTCGGCTTGACCAATGCACCAACAGTGTTCATGGACTTAATGAACCTTGTGTGCCGACCTTATCTTGATAAATCTGTGATAGTATTGATCGACGATATATTAATCTACTCACAAAGCGAGGAGGAACATAGTCAAAACCTATGGTAGGTTTTGGAGAAGTTAAGGGCAGAAAAGCTATACATAAAATTTTCAAAGTGTGAGTTTTTGATTCGAAAGGTAGACTTCTTGGGGCATGTAGTTAGCGAAGAAGGGATACACGTGGACCCTTCTAAGATCAAGGCGATTACGAACTGGGCAACACCAAGAACGCCGACGGAGATACGCTAGTTTTTGGTCCTTGCTGGATACTACCGAAAATTCATACAATGTTTCTATAAGATCGCAAAGCCGCTCACAGCCCTAACATAGAAGGGAGTAACTTTCAGCTAGGGGAAAGAACAAGAAGCCACCTTCCAAACACTTAAGAGAGCTTTGTGCAGTGCTCCAATCTTGTCCTTCCCGGAAGAGGCCGAAGACTTTGTGGTCTATTGTGATGCATCCAAACATGGCCTGGGATATGTGCTCATGCAACGAGGAAAGGTCATCGCATATGCCTCAAGACAACTCAAGACATATGAGGTCAATTACACCATGCAGGACCTCGAATTAGACGCAATGGTGTTTTCCCTAAAGATCTGGAGACATTACCTGTACGACACTAAATGCACCATGTTCACTAATCATAAGAATCCTAAACACATTCTAAACCAAAAGGAGCTCAATATGAGGCAACGCCGATGGGTTGAACTGCTAAATGACTACGAGTGTGAAATTTGTTATCACCCGGGAAAAGCCAATGTAGTAGCAGATGTCCTAAGCCGGAAGGAATACTCGGGCCGCCGGGTAAAGTCGTTGACTATGACCATCCATTCCCACTTATCTACACAGATCAAGGAGGCACAACTAGAAGCCTTAAAACCCAATAACGTCGCAGGAGAAGCATTGCGGGGAATGGATAAGAACTTCGAAGTTAGGGATGACGGAACTCGTTACTTCATGAATCGAATCTGGACACCGAGATTCGGCGGGTATCGAGACGTTGTCATGAATGAGGCTCCCAAGACAAAATACTCCGTTCATCCCGGTTCAGACAAGATGTATTTGGACCTCAAGAAACTTTATTGGTGGCCGAACATGAAAGCAGAGATCGCTGCCTATGTCGGAAAGTGTCTGACTTGCGCCAAAGTCAAGGTAGAATATTAAAAGCCCTCAGGTTTGCTCCAAGAACCAGACATACCCGAGTGGAAGTAGGAGCAGATAACCATGGACTTCATAACCAAGCTACCCAAGACAATGTTTGGACTTGACACCATCTAGGTGATCGTTGATAGGTTAACCAAATTCGCACACTTCCTACCAATAAAGGAGACCGACAAGATGGAGAAGTTAACCAGGACATACATAAGAGGAATCGTGCGACTACATGGGGTGCCAATATCTATCATCTCCAACAGAGATAATAGGTTCACCTCACGATTCTGGCAGTCGCTGCAAAAGTCCTTGGGAACCTAACTCGACATGAGTACAACTTACCATCCCCAAATAGACGATCTAAGTGAAAGGACCATTCAAACGTTGGAAGACATGTTGAGGGCTTGTGTGATAGACTTTGGTAAAGCCTAGGATACCCACCTACCACTAGTCGAATTCTCCTATAATAACAGCTATCACACTAGCATCAAGGTCGCGCCATTCGAAGCTCTATATGGTCGCAAGTGCAGATCACCTCTTTGTTGGGCTGAGGTGGGCGACATGCAGCTAGAAAAGGGAAAAGTACCTAAAAATATGCTCATCGGCCCGAAGATCATAAGTGAAACAATGGAGAAGATCATACTAATCCGCGAACGACTAAAGGTGTCTCGGGATCGACAAAAGAGCTATGTTGATAAATGACGAAAACCTTTGGAATTCCAGGTAGGTGACCGCATTTTATTGAAGGTCTCTCCCTGGAAGGGAATGAAACATTTTGGAAAACATAGGAAACTAAATCCAAGGTACATCAGGCCATTCGAGGGAACAGAATACTTCGTAGTTTACTGCGACACGTCGAATCAGGGTTTAGGCTGTGTACTTATGCAACGTGAGAAGGTGATAGCTTATGCATCACGACAACTAAAGACACATGAGGTGAACTATATGACCCATGATCTAGAATTGGGAGCAGTGGTCTTCGCCTTGAAATTTTGGAGGCACTACCTTTAAGGTACAAGGTGCACCATTTTCACTGACCACAAGAGTCTCCAACACATCTTAAATCAAAAAGAGTTGAACATGAGGCAATGAAGATGGGTTGAGCTACTAAACGATTATGAGTGTGAAATCAAGTACCACCCAGGCAAGGCTAAAGTGGTAGCTGATGCCTTGAGTCGGAAAGAATACTCGAATCATCGTGTAAAGACTCTCTCCATAACCATTCAATCCCACCTGAACTCACAAATCAAAGAGGCCCAGTCCGATGCCATGAAGACAGAAAACAAAACAAGTGAAGCATTACGTGGAATGGAAAAGAATTTCGAGGTGAAGGAGGACGAAGCATATTAATTTCATGAACCGCATTTGGATCCCTAAACTTGGGGGATTCAGAGAAGTAGTCATGAATGAAGCCCACACGACACGATACTCCATCCATCCAGGTCCAGATAAAATGTACTTGGATATCAAGCAAGATTATTGGTGGCCCAACATGAAGGAAGAGATTGCCACCTATGTTAGCAAATTCCTCACTTGTGCTAAGGTAAAGGTGGAATATCAGAAGCCCTCGGGATTACTACAACAACCAGTAATTCCCGAGTGGAAATGGGAAAGGATTGCCATGGACTTTATGACCGAACTACCTAAGACGACAGACATCAAGCAATGCATTAACGGGACCGGAGATTATACGCAAAACAACAGAGAAGATAATTCAAATCAGAGCTCGACTACAAGCATCACGAGACCGGCAGAAGAGCTACGCTGATAAACGACGAAAGCCCTTGGAGTTTCAAGTCGAGGATCGGGTGTTGTTAAAGGTCTCTCCCTGGAAAAGGGTTATTCGTTTTGGAAAACGGGGAAAGTTGAACCCACGATATATTGGACCCTTCGAGATTTTTGCTCGAATCGATCTAGTGGCTTATAGACTGCAGCTACCCGCTGAGCTCAGCAGTGTACATCCCGTGTTCCATGTTTCCAATTTGAAAAAGTGTTTATCCTAAGAAACCCTCGTCATTCCACTTAAAGAAATCGAAATCAACGAGAATCTCCTGTTCGTCGAAGAACTGTCGAAATCATGGACAGGGAGGTGAAGCATACTAAGCAAAGTCGCATTCAGATTGTGAAGGTACGGTGGAACGCGAAGCGTGGGCTAGAATTCACATGGGAACGTGAAGACCAGATGAAGAAGAAGTACCCTCACCTATTCTCGCATTCTTGAATCTAGCTTTAAAAAGAATTTCGGGACGAAATTCCCTCTAACGGGGGGATGATGTCATAACTAGGA
Source organism: Lactuca serriola (assembly GCF_051521515.1). Classification (NCBI taxonomy): domain Eukaryota; kingdom Viridiplantae; phylum Streptophyta; class Magnoliopsida; order Asterales; family Asteraceae; genus Lactuca; species Lactuca serriola. The sequence continues at coordinate 88,295,565 of NC_136413.1, read as the reverse complement.
ATTCTATACCATGTAACAACAACAATGATAACAATGTGAACCAAAAATGTGAAAGCATGTATGATGCTTATTCAATAACAACAAAATTTTCCATCAAATACCCTATACAAACTTTCAAATAATCAACAAAAGTTGGAAACCCTAAAAATCCCGATTTAAGTCCATTTTGGACTAGGATTTTCTTGTTGGGCCTAATGGGCCAATAAGCTTCCAACTTGACTATTTTGGGCTTAAAACTCTTAAATGGGCTCTAATTGGACCCACTTTCATTTATTTTAACATTTTGGACCATAATGGGCCTAGAATGAGATAAATACACTTTTATTGGGCCCTAGCTAATTCAATTAGCCCTAATGAACCATAAATCAATTTTTAGTTACATTGGGACGTGAATCATGCCTAAAGGCCCAATGGGCCAAAAATCTTCTTAATAAACTCATGGTTTCGAACAAGATCAAACAATGGCCCAACATAAACTATTTCCTTCGTCCTAAGCCCAAAAAATTCGGCCCATGATAAAAAAAAGAAAGAAAAGAGATTAATGGGTGTTTAAGGGTAGGATGACACCTCATAATTATACTTGGGATATCCATGCACCCATCTCATACTTCAAAGCATCTATGACCTCAAGACTCTCTTCTCTCTTCCCTCCTCTTATTTCGGCCGAGAGCATCCAACACCCATGCCAAATTCATTATTCAAACGCTCACTACTCTCTCAAGAACAACTCTCATTTCTCCATCAAAAATTTCGAGATTAAGAGCTTTTCAAGGAGGTTATTCCACAAAAATCATCATCTTAGGTAAGTTGATGCTTGGATCCATAATCTAGACTCTTTGTTTTATCAAAAAAATCTCTTCTTAACTAATATAAACTCAAGATCATCATCCTACAAATCTCTAATATCGAAATCAACCCAAGAAAGCTTGCTAGGGCCGAAAATAACATCAAACTCTTCCATATCTTCTTCAAATCGAAATCAACAAGCAAAGGTGAGTTCATACCCCTCTCTTTTCGGTTTTCATATGTTTTATGGGGGAGAATACAAGTAAAATGTGTAGATCTATGTGTATATGTATGTTATGTGTGAGTTCATGTGTTTATGTGGTAAATTTGTAACAAAAAGAATAGAAATTTTGAGATCTATGGATCTAAGAGGAAGATAAACAAGATCTATGATATATTACTCTAAACAAGTCAAGAAAATTACCCTTTAAGGTTATAATAAACATAATGCAACATAAAACACATTTTTGGGTTCTATTTGTCAAACAAACAAAAGATGAGTTGGAAAAATTCCTAATCACGGTATTCTCAAGGATTAAAAGAGTTAAAACAGTAAAAATAAGTGTTTTTATGAATATCATACTGTTTTAAAGGCTAGAAATAAAACTTATAGCTTAATAGGCCAAATTTTGGGCTTTTCGGCCCAATAACTCAAAATTGCAAAAAATGTGATTTTAAAGGGGTTGAAATGATATATTTCTCAAAAAAATGGGTAAAAAGGGTTAACAAAACTATTTCAGGGGTTAAAATGATGTATTTTCCAAACAAGTATAAAAAATGTAAACTTTTTGGATTTTGGGCCAAAATTGTAAAAATTGTGAAAAGTTTGGGCTTAAACTGTGAAACTGCCAAATCGTAAATTCTGAATCAAAAACATCATTTAAACAGGTTTAGGGGTCAAAAATGTCAAGAAAATGGTGTAAGGGCCTAAAATGTCTTTTTTTTGTAATAAGGGACTAAAATTGACATTTCTTTTAATAAGGGCTGAAAAGGGTTCAAATACAATATTTTGAACCAATTACTTAATTACTAAGATATTTGAGTCAAAAATAAAAATACCAAACTACAACTCATGAAATGGAAAGATGAATACACGTATAATTCCAAATATCGCTATAAACAACCGACCGGCCTCGAGCCGGCACGAAATTAACAATCACTCAATCAAACTTTCCAACATTTATACTATACCTTAAACAAGTAAACATTCAAATCTTTGGGCTTGAAAGCTCCAATCATGCTTGTTGGGCCTTTGTGACCCATTAACATGATTTTTGGGCCCAAGGGATAATAATAAATGTTATTGGGCCTTCTATGACCCAATTTCACAATTAAGGGACCCTCAATGGCTTTTAAGTGCTATTGGGCCTTAGTGGCCTATTAGCATTGCTAGTAAGGCCCAAGTAAATCAAATGCGAAATGGGCCAACGTGTCCTTCGTATACCCAATTGCCATAAATAATACGTGGGATTAGTAGGACCTTGTAATCCTCTTCTCCTCATTTATTAGGCCTATCGTCAATCCAAGTAAACAAATACAGGTCGATAATCAATAGTAATCAAATTCAGTTGGGGATTTAGTGAGTAATAACGGGTGGCACCAACGTGTATCGGTCGTAGTCTGTAGTTATAATCAAAGTCTCCTGGAGGGAGAGTGAGAGCTTGTGTATAGATCTATACGGGGGTGACTCCTCCACACCTCAGTTGTTCGCTACAGTTAGACTCAGTCAGTCTAGGGTGACAAAATCTTAAGATCAATTTCGGCGTTCACCAGAATGCCAAGACAGACGAACTAGTCATTATCATGCATGGTTATAACGACTCACATAAATAAATCCAATACTAATTGAGTAATCAAGGCAAATCAAAATCATTCACGTGATGGAATAACAATTCGAATAGTTATATGATATTTTTGTTATCGGAAAACATCGGGTTTCCCGGGAAGTTCAACATTTTTCACTGGTACTTTTAATACAAAGCTTTTCAACTATACACGTTTGGAAATCATCATGCATATATTTACGGATCTTCACACTTTTATATAAACAACGGTCTTTTCAGAAAATATCGGATTTTTTGGGTTGTTTTTTTTTCAAACTACACAAAACATTTTCATATCAAACCTGCTTATGAACTCACCAACATTCCATATGCTGACCGTTTTCAAAATAACTTGTATTCTCAGGTAACAGGTAAGCTGAGGAGTAGTACCAAGAATGTTAGAGTGTTGTGCTTTTGAAAACTATCAAACATTTTATGTTATGGATTTGTAATGTTAAAACAATGTACTTGATGTGAACAATGTCAGTTGTAATATAATGATGCATGGTGATGTTTATGTTATGATTCATGTATATTCATTGTGATGATATTCAATTTAAGTCACGCGATCCCTCGGATGTTTCCACCGTCTGGTTCGAGGGTGTGACACGACAAGACTCTTGTGGTCCCAATCGACGAGATAAAGGTAAACGAGAGTCTAACTTCATAGAGAAACCTATTGAAATTATGGACAGGGAAGTCAAAAGGGCAAAACAAAGCCGTGTACCGATAGTGAAGGTCCGCTGGAACGCCAAGCGAGGACCCGAATTCACTTGGGAGCGGGAAGATCAAATGAAACAAAAATACCCACAATTTTCCCCTAGCTACAAGATCCCATCCAAGATGCAAATTTCGGGACGAAATTCCCTCTAACGGGGGGATGATGTGACAGCTGGAAAATTTTGGAACATGCAAGGGTTAAATTGTAATAGTGTATAAGTGTACCCACAACATATGTTTATGTAACCTTGTTGCAATAACAATCATTGAAAGCCAAGAAGGCAGCATTTGTATTGTTATATATATATATATATATATATATATATATATATATATATATATATATATATACACACACACACACACACACACACACATATATATATATATATATATATATATATTGGAAATAATATTTGTAGTAAACACTTATAGGTCAAGCAAGCCGAATAGTTGGAACAAATCATGGAATTAAGAACACTACTTTATAGCTTTTGGCCTAGTACCCCACTCACCTAGTGATTTCGGTTTGCCAACGCCGGAATCACCATCCTAGAACACCCTAGGACCGAAAACCCTTTTATGGATGACCCTCAAGACCGAAAACAACACAAAACAAGCCAACCTAGGCCGAAAACTCCAAAATGAGCCCACTAAGGCCGAAATCACATTTGGTGGGGGACTTAGGACCGAAATCACAAAGGGAATAAGGTGATTTCGGTCATGTATGGCCGAAAACACCTCTTGGACCTCCTTTCTAAAGAGATTTCGGTTTAGGGAAGCAGATAAGAGCTTTTGACTTTGTGATCTAGATGTTTTTCCTCTTTTCCCATGTAATATATTACCCAGCAGTATTCCAAGAAATTAACCAACATTTATCAAAGTAAACATCCCATAAACTCCTACTCCTTATCTTTGGACGAGATCACCTTCACAAGCACCACCAATTCCAGCTTACATCTTGATAATATTCTCTCAAGAACCAAGTCCAAATAATCTTCCAAGGATAATTCTCCAAGCTTGGTCCTTAGATTTTTGTAAGTATTTTCGAGATTTCCTAGTGATTCTATACATTTTTATGTTGGTTTCATCCTATTTACACACATTAAAATGTGTTAAAACCTTTAGGATAACATTATTCTCAAGGAAGTTTCATCAAACTCATTCAAGAGTTTAAGCTTGCAATATTCATATCATCTCTTCTAAACAACCCATAAATCTAATTAATGTGAGTTCATACCCCCACATTGTCAAGCTTTTTCATGTTTTTAGGGGGAGGAATACAAGTCAAATTTTATTTACCATACAAATATTTACATGTTTCATATTTATGTTAAAATATAAGATATTGTTTGCATAAGATGTGGTTATCACTAGCTTTACCCAAATATTTGTGATATATTAGTTTTAAAATGTAAAACTAACAAAACAAACATAATCTATGTAATAAGATCATAAGAAAATTATGATTTGCAAAACTATATGGTTTTTGGAAACTTTTTACCAAAATGTAGTTTTCTAGCAAAAAGGAGTACATTCTAGTTATCTCACTTATTTGTGGGTTATAACCCAAAGATATCATGTTTAAGCTTACCCATGGAAACTAGACTAAATATTTACTTTGTGTTTATATGATTATTTATATAAATGTTCTTGACAAACAAACATGATAAACTATAATTGATATAGTTTGGGAGTTACAAACACTACACTATCATTTCAGAAGAAATAAATAATTATTAAGGGAATAATTATTTTTCTTACAAGGTAACAAATTTTCGACACTACAGACGTAAACCAGTTGATACAGACTTGTGAGACACTACTTCATTGTACCCACCAGAGTACCCACTAAAGTCTTGAATTATAACTAGAATCTCTTGTAGGGAGAGCGTGACACTTGTGTATAGATCTATACGGGATTGATAACCCCGCACTTAAATTGTTAGCTACAGTTAAATCGGCAGGTCTGGGGTGACAAATGTGGTAATAGTTCCGATTCCTGAAGAACGTCGTTTAGAGCAGTAGTCGTATTAGTATGGTTATAATAACTCACATAGGGTATTAACAAACATTTGATTTAAGGGATAAACATACATTCAAGTAGTTTTACATAATAATAAAATTACATGACACTATTTTATAGTACTGCCTTTCTACATGTCTTTTAGTCTTTGGATTGAGACTTATAGTTCATTTATAAGAAAATATTGAATTTTCTGGAAGTATACACTATCATTTTACATGAAACTGTTACAAACTCCTTCGCATACAAAAACGCTATGAACTCACCAACTTAATTGTTGACACTTTTCAAAATGAATTGTATTCTGAGGAAATCAGTAAACAGGTAACCACAAGGATTTTTTGTAGATGGGACGTCGTCACATCTCGTTATATCATTTTTGTCACATGCATTTTATATCATGTAAACAATGTTTTTAGTAGAATGTAAAAATATTTTTCATCAAAGTAATGGTTGTAATGATTTGATCTCTATTATTCAATCATTATGATATTGTTGATGGGTTTGAGCCAAAGGAACTTCCTACGTGCTCATGCAAACCATAAAGCTTGGATCTAGGTTTCTCTATTGTACATGTTTTGAAATTATCATAAGGAAATAGATCTAGATCTAGCATACATATTTCGAAATTATCATAAGGAAATAGATCTAGATGATTACCTCTTCAACAATGGCTTGAATCTTCTTGTCTTGGAGCTTAAAGTCACAAATGTCACTCCTATAATGGCTTACAAACTCCACACAAGCAAGAGGATGATATTGGAGAGAGGGGAGAGGCACAATTTTGGCTATGAACTCTTCTAGGGTTTCAAGTGGCTGAAAACTAATGCCCTGGGGGTTCTATTTATACTGCTGCTTAGGTTTCAGTCAAAACCCTAACGGACAGCTTAGGCCTTAAGCAATCCAAAGAAGCTTCCGGAATAGGGCCCTTATGGCTGAAATTAAGATGCAAACGTCCTTAATTTTTTCCATGCCTAGTCCATAAGGCTTCTCAGCCTAATATTCAACTATCACACATTTGACAGTTTAAGTCCCCTTTATTAATTAATGTCTTTTAACCACATAATTAATTCTCAATTAATTATTGTCTAATATTAATTAAACTATATGATTTCTTTTTAATATATCATTCATATAAGATATTAATAAACCATAATAACCTCTCTCTCTCTCTCTCTCTCTCTCTTCATAAATCATCATGTCAAGTTGCTCTAGTGAAGGCAACCCAAAAGGACCATGCACAACCGGGTCAAGTACATACCAAATATGGTTACGGGCTTAGACACTAATCCAATTGTCTCCCACTTGGATAAGTCTAGTAACTAAAAATGTAAGTACAATCCGAATAGCAATCGTAGCTTTCAAAGACGCTGCCGAACTCTGATCTTATCAGTAAGCTGTCCTTTAGATAAGGGATCGTATAGTCCTCCATTCTAGATATTGTGTGGACAATTACATGGAACACAGTCATACTTATTGTCCATCAGTTTGTTTCTCGATCTCTGATTCGTCTGACATAGAACTTAATTAAACACATCAATTCAGTCCTGATCGGGCCTGGCACATAAGTCAAACCAAATCATCGAGGGGCCCAGATATCACTTTTACCCTCTTAGGAAAAAAAGAACAGATAAACTTCACTTATATGCATTTTCCATTCACTCGTCAAATCATGCACAACAATGCGTTTACGCATTATCAATGCATAACCAACTTGCAAATGATAAACCATATATCTAGGTTTTAAGACCATATGATATTATCATCTTGCGATCACTCGTGATAAATTCCATGAAGTGATACCAGCAAGCGCGAGTTTAATCCAATGCTCAAATCAAATTCATAAGCACTCATGAACGTTGCAGCAAACCTTTGTTATGTCTAATACACTTTAGACAATCTACAAACCAATTCATGACAATATTCTTTCTTACCTACTCCCAAAGTATGAGTGACTGTGGAACGTTCGAATAATCTTATTATTCAGGAAGTCAAAACATGCGAAGTGAAACAATAAGTAAATAATTAACATAAGACAATAACTTTACCTATAAATAATACTCTTTTATTTAATCGTCAAATGTCAATTACATTTATCTATTACATGTTTCAAAGCTATCTAATCTAAATTGATATCGTCCTTCAGCCTGATGCTCCTAGCGTGCTGCAAGTGCTTAACCCTACTCAGTCCCTTCGTAAGAGGATCCGTTGGGTTATCCTCTGACGATACCCTCTTCACTATGAGGAGTCCTTCTTCCACCCAATGTTGAATAAAGTGATATTTACTGTCGATATGCCGAGATCTACCATGATCTCTAGGTTCCTTAGTCCAGGAAACCGCTCCTTCATTATCACATAAAATTTTCATGGGCTCCTTTATGGCTGGCACAACTCCAAGGTCTCCAATGAAGTTCTTCAAACATATTGCCTCCTTTGTCACTTCGCTCGCTGTAATGTACTCTGATTCGCACATTGAATCAGCTACGATCTCCTGCTTGGAACTTTTCCAAGTCAACGTTCCTCCATTTGTGACGACCAAAAATTTGAGCCAATTTAAAACATTTTATTTCATTCAAAAACCATTAAGTTCATACATCTTATTTTCAAAAAAAGTTTAAACATCATAGTATCCCCTAGAACCATATCACATGAATCATAAAACATGAGGATCGGTACGATCACGCCTTCTCCTTGCCACAATCTCCTGAAGTACCTGAAACAATACACTGAACTATAAGCCCAAAAGCTTAGTGAGTTACCCCCAAAATACCAACCACATACAACCATAATCATAACATATTGTATCACAATACAGAACAACCATGCCTCTCAAGTCTGCAGTGTGACTGGTCCGCCCTCAACAGGCCTTCGGTTCACCTGGTCCACTCTCTGAGTCTACAGTATGACTGGATCGCCCGCACCGGGCCTTCAGTCTATCTGGATCTATCCGAGCCTTTGGTATGACTGGACCGACATACTGGCCTACAATCTATCCGGACCGCTCGTAGGGTATGTTGGCCTTCAGCACAAAGCAGGACCGCCTCAACCCAAACATCAAGCAAATAACCATGTGTACATATAACAGGAAATCACATAACAATCCATAGGCAAACAAATCGATCTAGCAGATCAAAAGCATAGCATCATCCTTACCAGGATATCGACCTAACCGGTCACTACCATGGCATCATCCTATATACCAGGATACCGACCTAAACCAAGTCACTAACATAGCATCATCCTATATACCAGGATACGGACCTAAACCAGGTCACTAACATAGCATCATCCTATATACCAGGATACCGACCTAAACCAGGTCGCTGACATAATATTGTCCCAAGTACCAGGACGCCGATCTAACAGATCAATAAGCACATCAACAGTACAAGTACATATATCATATATAACTATCTCACAGATCATCGATCATAGCAATCTCTCATGATCAAGGCATCGACCTAACCAGGTCACTAACATACCAATCCTAACGGATCAGAAGAGCATAGCAACATAATGTTTATCCTGATACCAATCTAACAGATCATAACCACATGTAACATATTGTAACCAAGATAACAACTAAAAGGGTCGGCCTTGGTGCCTTAGACCCTTTTGATATAGTGAGGATAACTCACCTGAAATTGCTGACTGAAAAGATAAGACCAAACTGCTCCGACCTCCGACACGATCGCCGCCACTGAACACTACCAAAGAACCAATTCCATAAATACCAATATTACCAAAGTACCCTTGGAAGTCAAACTGGTCAACTCTTGGTCAAGGTCAAAGTCATCAGTCAAAGTCATCCTTCCTGGTTGACTCTACTCGCCGAGTCACCCCGTCGACTCGTCGAGTTCCCTTACCCAGAAAACTCTCATGACACAACTTAACTCGCCGAGTCACCCCAAGACTCGCCGAGTCCAACGATCTCTGAGTCCCATCCTGTCCAACTCACTGAGTCGCCAACCGACTCACTAATCGAAGGCTTTAACCAAAAGAGGTTGGGGTTATGCGACCTAACTCGCTGAGTCCAAGAACAGACTCGTCGAGTCCAAGGCAATCTTCAACAGACTCGCCGACTTGTTCTTCCAACTCGTCGAGTCCATGCACGTGTTCATACAACTCGTCGAATACACCCATGTGACTCACCGAGTCTCTCTAGTTCTCAATCCATTCAGAGGCTTTTCGAGCCATGCTGAGGCTCCAATCCGTAGATCCACCCTTCTACAATCTATCCCTCACATAAAGTTGCAAACTTTACGTGAAACCAAAGAGATATAGGACCAAAATACACTAGGTCTTGGGTGTTAGACAAAAGGGCTTCACCAACAATTCAATAACTGATGCTTTATGACTTTCTGGACCAATACAATTCTAGATCTGAAGTAGCAACCTCAAATCTGGACTCCAGACCCAAAGTGGATCTCAATCATACCAAAATGGCCCCAAATCTCATTCATGAATAAATCTAGAAGCAACAAAGGAAAGGTAATAGCTCATTACCTCCAAGATGTGCCCAAAACTGTAGTAGATTCTGGATCTACACTACTTTCTTGATGCAAACCCTTTTTGATCTTCAAGTTTCTTCCACTAGAACACCTCTCAAAGCTTCAATCTCCCTTTAATGGCCTTATACACACGAGCTAGGGTTTACTGGATCTCAAAGGGGGCTAAGGGAGCTGACGGGAGGACATTAAGTCCTTTAAATAGGGTGCAAACCCTAAGATTAGGGTTTTTCTCATCCCAGCACCAACTCGTCGAGTCCAGCTTCCGACTCGGCGAGTTGGTCACTTAATTCGCGACCCAAACCCGCTCCGACTCGGCGAGTAAACGTACCTACTCGTCGAGTCCCTTATTCGAAATTACACTTTAAACTCTTAAATCATACTTCTGAAATTCGGGATGTTACAACTCTCCTCCACTTAAATTAGGCTTCGCCCTCGAAGCCTGCTGCAACACATACTTCCGGATGATATTCCCACAATGCATCCACTGATCTCAAACCGACCCAGATTCCTTCAAACACTGCTATCGAATCCCTGAAATCCACCTCTTCCCTTGCAGGGTCCTGATAACTGCTTCAAGCCGGCTACCAACTTCCTTTCTCTGATAACAACACTCATCACTAAGTGCCACCAGAAGACACTACCTTACTTCCGTCTTACGCATTCATCCGCCACCTGTGAAAACTGGATACCATTCTAAACCACCGGGTCTTGACCCAGTATTATCCCACTATCTCTCGACCATCTGGCGTCACTTCTATTAACTGGCACCGATAGAAACTCATCCCGTTTCCTCCCTGGATCAAATCCCTTACCGCGCTGACATAATGGAACATTTCATATCTTCCGAGCAACCCTCCTGAACATCCAAACATAACGTTCATACACATGGTACCTAGCCCACCTAGCCTCAGGCTGGAAGACCAGGCATGCCTACGATGGTCCAACCATCCCTAGGATGAAACACCACTACACACATAACTCATGACCACAACCATAATTCGGGATCCAAGGATCTACTCGTGCATCACTTCCGATCTCCCCTGACTCGGCGTCAGTGCTAACCGTCCCACAATCTCAACGGGCATCCAACTCGTATGTGCTTCCACACATCTGGTACAATCTCATTGCTTATCACCATCAACTGGAGCACTTTCGATCATCCATTTACTCGACTGTCTTCCTTTCAGAGAACTCACACTCCCTTCGGAGCTACATACCTTTCCTTTCCAGGAAGTCTACTTAACAACTTTTACCGCACCTATAAGTGCCACTGAGCTAAAGTCCACTCTACACTATCCATGTAGAGCAACTGCTATTCTCGAACTCCCATATACCCCGAATCCGATCACATAACCAACAAGTCCCACGCACGGCCTCCAACCAACTCCATCATCATGATCAATACTTGGGGCCGGACCATATCGATTGCTATTGCATGGCGACATATCCACTCATTCTCCGCATACAGACCAACTTACCACATACAGAGTCTTCAGCTTGACTGGACTGCCTTACCAGGCCTTCAGCCTATCTGGACCACTCTCATAACCTTCAACATGTCTGGACTGCCCTCCCGGGCCTTCAGCCTGTCTGGACCGTTCCATGAGCCTTCGGCCTGACTGGTACACCTTTCGGCCTTCAGTCTATCCGGACCGCTCAAAACTGTCGTACGTCACCCTGAACCATCCTTCCCGGGGATCTCTCCCATGTAGTCTGTTCTAGCCCTCTTGGGGTTCCGAACTTCAGTTCTGTTCCCGAAATCCTTTCCATGGCCTAAACCCAAGCCTCACATCGACCAACTACCTTTCCTGAAGCCATGGTCTGTTCCCTGCCCAACTTTTCTATCACTTGCTCCAATCATGCCACACTCTCGGCTAACAACACCGTTAGATCCAACATTTTAATTAAAACACCCATTCGGATCCATTCTCGGTCCCTAACTGGAGTATTACCCGATCCAAGAAGATGAAACCTCGGAGACACTCCGAACGGATGAGATCACCAAGATTCTTTGAACTCCGTCCAACCCCTAATAATAACTTCCGATCAACCAAGATACACCGGAGTCCTCAGCCTACTCTAGCAGCATGCTCAAAACATGGAACAGACCTATTGAGTGCTAAAGCGTAGCAGCCTACTCAATACCCAAACATAGATCTACAAACATAAACAGAGTCTTCAGCATGACTGGACCGCCCTACCAGGCCTTCAGTCAATCGCCCACCTTCTCGGATATCCGAGTTCTGTTCCCTGGCCCACGTGTCTACCATAAACGCTAAAAAACCCGCACTCCCATGCTAAATGCATTGTTGAGCCCTGACATCTAACAAAACCCTCAATCTATCAATCTAAAACCCTCAGAGTCAAGCACACCCTCAACTGAAAACTCAAACTGAACCCGATTCTTGACTAGGACCCCAACATGTTTACCCAACTTCTGCTATCAAGCATCCAGGAGACGTGTTCTTATGCTGGGGAGTTTTGCCGACCCCCAAACAACACAACCCTTAACTAAGCAGCCAATAGGGCCTCTGTTCTCCATGTCGGGTTGTGAAACTTATCCCCGTTTCAAAACCTTTCCACTTCAGCATCTTAGGGTAACACTCCCCCACTTAGATTCAACTAAGCCTTCATAATACATGAAGATTGGAGGATTCTCAATCCTCCTCACTTCCCAACAATTTATCCGATGACAACCAACTCTTTCCCACTAGTGTTCCATTGCTAGCTAGACCCGACTCATCACACACTTCTAAGAATCAGATGATCACTTCCTGAATCCCAGTGAAACCGACAACCACTAATGCGTGAATGACTCCACACTCACTTCCTGAAGACCACTGTATAGATGCTCCAACTAATACATCGGCAACAAGTTACTTCTTTTGGCGCTTTTAATCTGTCAATCACTAATGGTTGCTAACCACTGATTCCTGACAATGATGAATAACCCTTTTGTGGGACTCCATCCGCAGTCCTCCCACATAAAACCCCTTTTCCAAAGGTGTTCCAAACAAGCTTCCCGCTTTCGGGCTTGAGAAATGATTCTCTTCAGGGTTCACACCCTGACCCACTCACTAACTCAAACGCCCACAGCTGAACGGCAGCAGCTGAAACAACCTCTGCCCTAAACTGGGCTACAAACCACTTTCCAAGACATATTCTATAGTCCCAAAAGTGCAATAGATCGCACAATCAATCCTTTCCATCCGATACAAGAGATCCAAGGAAAACCGGACCTCACAACACTTATGCCACACCGACCGTCCTGAGCTCATCGACACTGAAATAATGTTGCCTATTCCTGTAACCAACTGACCCCGAGCTGGAATACACCTGATCCTGGGGTCACAAGCCTGCTCATTCCTTCGAGCTCAGAAACTGAGAGGGTGCAATCCTTGCCCTACCAAACGACGGTCCAATTCATCAATCAACCATTTGACTTCCAGCGGCAAAACCCCAACTGAACATAATCATCACTCCTTTCTAGAGTTCCCAAGACCCATAACCCGGCCTCGAGCAAACCCCCGAGCCTCAAATCTATAAACCCACAAGCTAGACTCTCCCGCTCAACCTGCGGAAATATAAAGAGTACAGGTCATCTTCCTGCTCCCAGATAACTATATCCTTCTGCTCATCAGATTATGTACCGATAACATGTCCCGGTCCTGGAAATCTCATCCAACTCCTCTCCCTGCCGTCGTTACAGCTGCTAAAGCTGCCGCGACAACCGTCTCATCAATGTTTGCATGACGCTTGACAAAATACTCAACCATGGCAGTCTTGAAGGACCCAATCATCTTCGGAATTTATCCCCGAACAATCTCGATCGTCTACTCCCGTAGGATCTCCCTGACACGATCCCCTGACAATGCTAGCCTATCCTAGCTGCCAACTCCCGATCCTAACCTGGATCCGGTCACAAGACGTCTTGTGACCACTATTCTGGCAATACACCAAAAGGTCTCTAATAACCTATATAATGACAGGGAAACAACTCCAAAACCCAACTCTAGGGGTTGTGACTTCCTTGCCACGCATATGGGTCCTGTGCTTTCAGTAGTACGAGCCCATACTACCTTCCACACCTACCCATATTTGTCTCAAGTATCATCACAACACCCTAACAATATACATAAATGTAGCGAGCGATTAAATCCTCACTCCTAGAGGAATGCTAAACATCTCATATATGGCCTCCCGGCCTCTCACTACCCACCCAATCCATCAAAACTTCCACTGACCCTGCAACATTAATGTATACTAGCCACACATAACGCTGGACACGATAGACTTCCGAATATCCAATTCTACCCTAAGGTCGAATCAAACATTATCAGGCTGTAAGATCTTGATTATGCACAGTCGTGATGCATACACTAAACAACTACAGTAAGGATGTTAATTTCATATAAAGGAAAACCCTAGGCTAATAGGCATCATGAAATCAGGCAATTCTATCATGCAATTCCTGAAGATCCCTAGCCTACTACTGCCATGCTGTTTTAACATATCACATAATCAAATAACTTGTGTGGTATTTTGGGGTCTACTTACTGGCTCTGGCTGATCGTACCCTCTGCATCGTCCTTTAATTATTTTGAAAACCTTTTGAAAACCATTTTAAAAATTACTCCTTGATTTGAGACTAGATTCACACGAATGTTCCTCCAATTCACTCAAACCAAGGCTCTGATACCAACTTGTAACACTCATAAAATTTGAGCCAATTTAAAACATTTTATTTCATTCAAAAACCATTAAGTTCATACATCTTGTGTTCAGAATAGTTTAAACATCAGAGTATCCCCCAGAACCATATCACATAAATCATAAAACATGAGGAGCAGTATAATCATGCCTTCGTCTTGCCACAATCTCCTGGAGTACCTGAAACAATATACTGAACTGTAAGCCCGAAAGCTTAGTGAGTTACCACCAAAATACCAACCACATACAACCATAATCATATCATATCGTATCACAATACAGAACAGCCATGCCTCTCAAGTCTGAAGTCCGACTGGTCCGCCCTCAACAGGCCTTCAGTTCACTTGGTCCACTCTTCGATTCTACAGTATGATTGGACCGCCCGCACCTGGCCTTCAGTCTATCTAGATCTATCCGAGCCTTCGGTATGACTGGACCGACATACTGGCCTACAATCTATCCGTACCGCTCGTAGGGTATGTTGGCCTTCAACACAAAGCAGGATCGCCTCAACCCAAACATCAAGCAAATAACCATGTGTACATATAACAGGAACTCACATAACAGTCCATAGGCAAACATATCGATCTAGCAGATCATAAAGCATAGCATCATCCTTACCAGGATATCGACCTAACCAGTCACTAACATGGCATCATCCAATATACTAGGATACCGACCTAAACCAAGTCACTAACATAGCATCATCCTATATACCAGGATACCGACCTAAACCAGGTCACTAACATAGCATCATCCTATATACCAGGATACCGACCTAAACCAGGTCGCTGACATAATACTGTCCCAATTACCAGGACGCTGATCTAACAGATCAATAAGCACATCAACAGTATAAGTACATATATCAGATATAACTATCTCACAGATCATCTATCATAGCAATCTCTCATGACCAAGGCATCGACCTAACTAGGTCACTAACATACCAATCCTAACGGATCACATGAGCATAACAACATACTGTCTATCCTGATACCAATCTAACAATCATAACCACATATAACATATTATAGCCAAGATAACAACTAAAAGGGCCGGCCTTGGTGCCTTAGACCCTATTGATATAGTGAGGATAACTCACCTGAAATTGCTGACAGAAAAGATAAGACCAAGCTGCTCCGACCTCCGACACGATTGCCGCCACTGAACACTACCAAAGAACCAATTCCATAAATACCAATATTACCAAAGTACCCTTGGAAGTCAAACTGGTCAACTCTTGGTCAAGGTCAAAGTCCTCAGTCAAATTCAACCTTCCTGGTTGACTCTACTCGCTGAGTCACCCTGTCGACTCGCCGAGTTCCCTTACCCAGAAAACTCTCATGAGACAACTTAACTCGCCGAGTCGCCCCAAGACTCGCCGAGTCCAACGATCTCTGAGTCCCATCCTGTCCAACTCACTGAGTCGCCAACCGACTCACTAATCCAAGGCTTTAACCAAAAGAGGTTGGGGTTCTACGACCTGACTCGCCAAGTCCAAGAACAGACTCACCGAGTCGAAGGCAATCTTCAACAGACTTGCCGAGTTATTCTTCCAACTCTTCGAGTCCATGCACGTGTTCATACAACTTGTCGAGTACACCCATGTGACTCGTCGAGTCTCTCCGGTTCTCAATCCATTCAGAGGCTTTTCGAGCCATGCTGAGGTTCCAATCCGTAGATCCACCCTTTTACAATCTATCCATCACATAAAGTTGCAAACTTTACGTGATACCAAAGAGATATAGGTGTTGGGTTTTGAGCATTCTAACACTCCTAAGTGTGCATGCAACCCTAAATACCTTGGATCTATGTTTTCTCTATTATACATACAAATATGAACATCCAAGGTATTATCCTAATCTAGCATACAAAACTATCAATATAACAAGATAGAATACATACCTCTTTGATATAGAATATCTTCATGAAGCTTGAGTGCCTAGTGCCCCAAGTGTGACACCTCAAATGGTTCACACAACACCAAATACAATTGGAATAACTTGAGAGAAATCTACACTTCATGAAATCGGCTAGCCCTTCACTAGAGTGATACTAGTCGCCGATTTTGTCAAGAATCAGATCTTTATATAGTGTTAAAATTAGGGTAAACTCTAATTGTCATGACTTTCCATTTCCTTGGATCCATGGGTTCAAATACACCATGGAGCATCCATGGACCATCCTATGGGTTTTAGCCCAACTTGATTATCCATGGAGCATTAGCCCACTATACAAGTATGGATGATTTACACAATCAACCCATATATTTAATTAGTCTTCTTTTGATCACTTAATTAATCCTAGATTAATTCTTGATCAATACTAATTAAATAATCTTATTATTCTTATTATTAATATACTAGAACTTATAACATATTAATAACCATAAGTGTCTTATTTCTCTCATTATAGTCTATCCAAGTGCATGATGCCATGCAACCCAAATGGACCATACCGGGTCGGGTCAAGTCTTACCAATTATAGTTATGGACTTAGACATTAATCCAACAGTCTCCCACCTGGATAAGTCTAAAACTATTATTGCGTATGACTTCAGGAACCAACTAGCAATCGTAGCTCTCAAAAGCTTCTGTCGAACTCTGACCTTGTAGATGAACTCTGACCTTTGTCAATGACTTTTCCATTAGATAAGGGATCATATATTCCTCCATTATATATATATCATATGGACATAGACATGGATGATAATCATTCTCTCTGTCCATTTGTTGTTTCCCGATTTCCGATTTATGACGACTGACTAATTGAACAAATCAAATCAGTCATGGCTCGGCCGAGCACTTCCATTTGTCATCATCAAATCATCGAGGGGCCCACAGATATCGCTTTTATCCCGAAGGTAAAAGGAATGGATAAACTTCGACTTATATGGCTTGTTCTACTACTTGCTGAATCATACACAAAGACAAGTTTTACAGCACCAAATTACCAAATGCGTTTTCGTGCAATCAATGTACAACCAACTCATAGTAACAACTCATATCTCTAGGTTTGAAGAATATAAGATATTATTGTCTCATGATCACTCGTGATAAAATCCATGAAGTGACTCCAATGAGCGCGGGTTGAATCCAATACTCAGAACTCCTGAGCACTCATGAGTGTTGTAGCCCTTTGTCCAACACCTTAGATCTCTACAAGCCAACCCATGACAGTCTTAATTCATATCTACTTCCAACATATGACCGACTGTGGATGGTTTGAATAACTTAGTCATTCCGGAGGAATAACCCAATTTATTCGGGAAGTCAAAACATGCAAAATGAAACACAATAATAATTGAATCCAATATGGTATCAAAACCTATGAACATAAATAAAACACCTTTTATTTATCACCATATGATTACACATTATTCATTGTATACTGTTTCAGCTATCAACTTTATTCATGAATTTAAAACAATAGTTGTCCCATGCTCCAAGCATGTACACTATGTTTTCTAAGCACTAGTCATGCCACACACCAAGTATGCATACTATGTTTGTCTATGATCTTTACTTTGTGAACTAGATCAATTGAACATAACTTCAATGATTCTCTTTTCACACTCCCAAATCCTTACTGCAAATGCAAGAATTCCAAATTCATGCCAAATTCTGTTAGATTCTAAACGTATATGCATTGAACCCCTTGTAATGATTATGCACAAAGTTAGAAGGACTTGACAACAACCATTACAGACCATTCCAAAGGAGATCAGCTCCTTGGGAACATCCTTCTTGCATTAAGTTTCCTAATCTTAAACAGATTGAAAATTCTAACTTTGAAACATTTCCAGATTCCATTTTGACTATTACTTCTGAACAAGAGTTGCCTCCTTACAGATTATGTCAATATGGTCCTTCCAGAATTATCACTATACTTCCAACTGTCCTTGAGCAACCAATCTTTGGTAAACCTTAGATTGTCCTCGACAATTGTTTAATCCTTTTAGTCCTATCCAGTTCTAAACCTTTTCCCTTCTTAATGCCCCAGGCATTTGGAAAATTTTAGAAAGAATGAATATAGCACATGTAATCGATCCTATATCCGAAGCATATGGAACACGATTCATGATGACTCACATAAAGACTAAACCAGTCTTTTGCTATAACATTTCCATTTCAATTTGCCAAGTTCTCATAATTCAGATTATGAAAAGGGATGTCGTAATCATAATCGAATTTTAGAACGCAAATAATGGACTCATATACAAAATTTCCTTATGTTGAGCCATTCCAACATGAAATTCATATATATCCTTGACTAAATGATTAAAACCTCACGATCTAAGCTTATAGATTTGAGATGAAGTATATTTTCCTCTCCCTTAATTATATCAAAACAACTCTTTCCCAATTGAAACTTTTGTTTTCTATAATTAACATTGCTAACTTGCAACCTTTATCATAATTATCATGCTCCCACTAACATGATGATTATTAGCATAACACTTATGCTCCCACTAGCTTTGACATGTACTCAAAAATCAGCTGGACTTCTAGAAATCAATACTTCATTGACTTTCTTACCAAAGTTCAGATTTCTGATGCTAGATTGTTATGATAAAACTTTATCAAGATCATACACCTTCCCTTAGATAGCACACTTGTGTGTCTAAAAAATTATGAAGAGGGATGCCGTAATCATAATGGTTAGACCTTTTTGCCACTTCTCACAAGTCCAAGTTAGTGTGCTGGTAAACCACACACGCTCCACTAACGACTTTGAGAATGCCAATATCACAATTGCTATCTAAGCTAAAATCTACTTAGTGAAAGTGTTTCCTCACCATCATTTTCATGAATCGGAGAGAAACCTTATGAAACTTAGATTTTTATGGTGTATGTGTTCTTATCCATGTGAATTGTCAAAACCATAGTCACATGACAAGGATAATGACAAATCCAAACTCATATGGATTGAACTCAATCTTAACTTCTTGCCACCTGGCAGCTCAAGGGCCTGCCATTGCTTCCAAGTTGTTGTGCAACATATTGAGAACTCTAAGAACTCATATGCAAAGCCAACTTTAACTGGAATGGGCATAGACTATGTCAACACGATAGGTTATAAACCTCAAGTCGTGTGCTAGTGAAGAACTTTAGGTTTTACTCTTGATTAGTTCTTGAGACTTTCAAGACTTTTAAGACTCCCACTGTCCTCTTGACATATAAGACTTTCTTGTCAGTTATTCAAGAGATAGTGTGGATTCTAATCAAGACAAACACTTCACACAATTGGCCTTAGTTGGTCTTTGTTTTATCCAAAACATCACAACTTACCAATTTCAAATGTACAAGAGTAGGAACTTTTACTCTTACATTTGACAAGTGTTTTAAACCTTCTTTAAGACGTGTCACTCAAGTTACAATATTGGAGTATGACTCTAAGACTTGTATTGGAACGAAGTATGACTCATCTTCTTGATTTAACCATTTCAACAATTCAAGTCCTCTTCTTAGTCATAAGAATGCACTAAGATTTCCTTAGATAACTAATTGTGCTATGGTTTCATAATCATTAAGATGATCACAGAAACTGATACTAAAGTACTCTCCCATCTTTTCAGATTTGAGAAACTTTTATCCTTCTGCCTAATTTGATTCTTCTTATTCGCTCTGCCATACATTGGAACCTTTTCCAATGTCTCAGAGTTACACTTAAGCTTGTAAGTATAATCATATTTACTGAGCTTTAGTAAACTATGACGAATAGTCTTATCAATCTTTTGTGGTGGACTTAATCAG
The DNA here is from genome assembly GCF_051521515.1 of Lactuca serriola. NCBI lineage: Eukaryota > Viridiplantae > Streptophyta > Magnoliopsida > Asterales > Asteraceae > Lactuca > Lactuca serriola. The sequence goes on along the minus strand of NC_136413.1, from coordinate 88,275,230 downwards.
TGCACAAGAATGTGTACTCGATCCCTTAGTCCTTCACTTGACTCACACATCCATGTGAACAAGTAATTAGTCTTAATTTTCCAATACTTGAAAGTTCTCATTCATTATGCTATACAACTTGCATGATTCCAAGTTCCGGTCCAAATGAAACTTGGGTGATGAGAATCTTTCCTTATTTGGTAAATTTAGACATTACCACAAATGAAAGAATCAATTTCATATTTCCACTCTTGCTATTAATGGAATCATATAAGCAACAATTTTTCCTCAAATGCCATTGTAAGGATATTTTAAAATAAATAAAATCAAAATTTTTCTTTTATTTTAAAACTTTGCGGAAAAACTTATCCTTACAATCCATATGAAAACTTGTTGTTATCTATTCCTAAGCAATATCTCATAACTCCTAAGAAATAGCTCAAGAATCCGATCTTCAAACTATGCGATAGAAATCCATCTACGCGATCAGATTCAGCATATTCTTTCTTTAAGTTTCTTCACTTTTCTTTGATTCTTAAAACATCACCATGTGACCCAGTCACATCATGTATCAAGAATCTCATAATAGAAACTTAACAGAGTTAGATAGTGGACTTTACCTGAAGTAGAGTCAAACTTATTGACTTTAACATCCTTAGGTAAATTTGGCAGCTTCGCAACCAATGACCCTTTCTTTGGCAATATAAACATATGGACCCTTTGATAATGGTACACGGGACTATCACAAACTTAGCTTTTCTCTTTACCATTTGGTCAACCGAGTTGACTATGGTCGATCCCTTTCCATTGGGAACAGAATGCTTTTCTAGATTTCTTGTGTCACTATTGTCAATGTCCATCAAGTTTTAAGGAAGTTGATCTTAACAAATAGATAAGATCATTAAGGGTCTTGTCATAGTCTGTTTCATAGGTGTCCCAAAGGAACTCACTATGTGACTTAGAAAGTGATTGAACCACCAACTTTCTTAAGACTTTGACACCCAACTCTCCCGGCTTGTCAATATGTGACTACATCTCCAAGATGTGATCACACCTAGACCTTGCCTTGCCAATAGGGCTTGAGTGACCTTGAACTTGTGGGTTAGGGAGAATAATTGGAGGAGGTGAAAGAAGTATGATTTCCATGGGACATCATCTTCATTTAGGAAAGCTTGTTTCAAGAGATTTGGGAAGATCGTAAATGTCTAAACCAGACATCTTTTAGGAGATATTCAAGATAGTTAATCTTAAGTCCTTAATATGACACCCAATATGTAATATTAAGGCTAGGACCCAAAAAAACTATTTTATAACTTAGAAGAGGTATGCCGTAATCCAAGCTATAAAATATTTGACGGTAGGTGAATGACGATTCACCAATTTCCACCAAGATAAACGAAATGTATTATTAGGTTTTAATTGGTTTTGAAACTCCGAGATCTTTGAGATTCATTGAACTGTTCAATGGCATGTTTCAATCTCGAGTGTGCCCTTCAGGTTTTGTGACTGGGATGCCGAGGATCACAAAACAAGGTGTGAAGTAACCATGCAAATTACTTGGTACCCTTAAATGTTTACCCCTCAATCGATGTGTCGGTTAACCACACACGCTCCATCGATACTATGATAAACATTAAGTTACCCTTTGCCTACCTTGTTAAATACGAGTTAGTGTGCCGGTTAACAACACACGCTCCACTAACCGACTTAAACAAAGTGCAAAGTGTAATTTCATGGATTAGCACCTTATTCACATTTTCCTAAGTAACTAAGATTGGGTATTATTAAGAGTTTAGTTACTTAGTATTTATCATTAATACTTTTAATGAAGGGAGAATTATAGTCCTGTCAAACCCGTTCGGCTAACGACCCTCCACTAGTCAAGCAAGCGGTGGGTGAGAGTGGACACCCATTAAGTTTCCATTTTATAGGCAACAACCTTATACCCACCTAATAGACCGGCTTCGTGAATGAGGCGTACTAGCGGTAAGACTGACTTTACTCTTATACATATATAAATTATTAACTTATAATATTATAAAGTATAAGGGTTGAATTTTAACTCTTTAAAATTCTAAGGGCTAACTTGGAATTAAAGTATTCATAAGTGAAAACTTTTCAAATTCCAAAACTTGAGGGCAACTTTTGAAACTATTCAAAACTAATTAATTCCATAACTTATGTGTTTAAAGTAGTTTTAATCCAAAAACTCTTCAAGTTCCATAACTTGAGGACAAGTTATGGAAGACTTTAAAATAATAAAAGAATTAACTTTTCTTTATTTTATAACTTATGGAATTAATTAAGGTTACACTTGTTTTTATTTATTATTTAATGAAGAGACTCTTGTCCTCCATAACTTGAGGACAAGTTATGGAGTCATAAAACCATTTAATTAGAACTAGACTCTTCATTTTTGTAACCTTTGCCAACTTTTATGAGTTTTATGAAACTTAAATGTGACTTTTCATATAACTTGAGGACAAGTTACAAAAACACATTTTAGAATCAACTCTTAGATTAATTTGGATTGAAAACAACTATTTCACTCAACTTTTCTATTAATCTAAGCAACTCATAACAACAAGATAATTCAAATCAAACTTTTTCATGTAATTAGTCTAAACCTTAAACTAATACAAAACATGAATCTATTGACAATTATCTTTGAAATTGGATTAGCATGAACATTACCACATCAAAACAAGTTTATAAGTCCAAAAACATCTTAGGGTAATGTTCCTAGTCCAATTCCAGCCAAAAAAGTAAAATTTATGCTGTCTGGGGTTCCAACTCGTCGAGTGCACGAACCAACTCGGCGAGTTGGATGCTTTTTGCCTTGGACTCGGCGAGTCTGCTGGGCAGACAGCATCAAAACTCGATTTTCCAGCTTCTTTTGCAAGTATAACAAGAAAACAAGCCTAGGCTCTGATACCACTGTTGGGTTTTGAGCATTCTAACACTCCTAAGTGTAGATGCAACCCTAAATACCTTAGATCTATGTTTTCTCTATTATACATACAAATATGAACATCCAAGGTATTATCCTAATCTAGCATACAAAACTATCAATATAACAAGATAGAATACATACTTCTTTGATGTAGAATATCTTCATGAAGCTTGAGTGCCTAGTGCCCCAAGTGTGACACCTCAAATGGTTCACACAACACCAAATACACTTGGAATAACTTGTGAGAAATCTACACTTCATGAAATCGGCTAGCCCTTCACTAGAGTGATACTAGTCACCGATTTTGTCAAGAATCAGATCTTTATATAGTGTTACAATTAGGGTAAACCCTAATTGTCATGACTTTCCATTTCCTTGGATCCATGGGTTCAAATACACCATGGAGCATCCATGGACCATCCTATGGGTTTTAGCCCAACTTGATTATCCATGGAGCATTAGCCCACTATACAAGTATGGATGATTTACACAATCAACCCATATATTTAATTAGTCTTCTTTTGATCACTTAATTAATCCTAGATTAATTCTTGATCAATACTAATTAAATAATCTTATTATTCTTATTATTAATATACTAGAACTTATAACATATTAATAACCATAAGTGTCTTATTTCTCTCATTATAGTCTATCCAAGTGCATGATGCCATGCAACCCAAATGGACCATGCCGGGTCGGGTCAAGTCTTACCAATTATAGTTATGGACTTAGACATTAATCCAACAATAGGCCCAAAACACACTAGGTCTTGGCTTTTAGACAAAAGGGCTTCACCAACAATTCAATAACTGATGCTTTATGATTTTCTGGACCAATACAAGTCTAGATCTGAAGTAGCAACCTCAAATCTGGACTCCAAACCCGAAGGTACTTATGAGGACTAGAAACTATTCAATGGTCCTCCGAAGGTACTTATGAATATTCTTGATTGCAGTCCAATGGACTTTGCTAGGGTTCCCTTTATATTTGATGACCATGATCAGTGCGAAGGCCACATCAGGGCGAGTACAATTCATAGCATACATGATTGAGCCAATTGCAGAAGCGTATGGTACTCGGCTCTTTTCTGCTATCTCGACTTCGGTACTTTGTCTTTGAGTCTTACTCAACTTGGCATTACTTTGGATTGGTAAATCCCCCTTCTTAGAATTCTCCATACTAAAACGTTTTACGACTTTGTCCAAGTAAGTATTCTGACTAAGTCCTATTAGTCTTTTACTTATGTTTCTCACTTTTTAAATCCTTATTACCAAAATATAGGTAGCCTCTCCGAGGTCCTTCATAGCGAAACACTTCCCAAGCCAGGACTTGACTTCCTGCAGCGTCGGGATGTCGTTTCTTATGACTAGTATGTCGTTGACATACAATGCGAGGAAGCTAAGTATACTCCCACTGGCTTTGACATATACACATGATTCATCCTCGCTTCGTAGAAATCTAAACTCTTTGACTTTCTCATCGAAACAAAGATTACATCTACGAGACGCTTGTTTCAATCCATAAATGGATTTTTCAAGCTTGCACACTCTTTAAGGTGCTTCGCATTGACAAAACCCTCTGGTTGATTCATGTAAACATCCTCAGCCAACTTTTCATTAAGGAAAGCGGTTTTGACATCCATCTGCCATATCTCGTAGTAATGAAATGCAGCAATGGCCAGCATCACCCTAATAGACTTTATCTTCGCAACCGGCGAGAAGGTCTCAACATAGTCAACTCCGGGAGTTTGAGTAAAGCCCTTTGCAACCACTTGCGCCTTATAAGTGTGCACATTCCCATCCATGTCATACTTCTTCTTGAAGATCCACTTGTACCCAACCGTCTTACGACCTGGCACATTATCAACCAAGCTCCAACCTTGGTTATCGTACATGGACTGAATTTCGTTGTCCATCGCCTCCTTCCACTTTGCAGACTCCGGGCCTGCCATGGCTTCCTTATAGTTGTTAGGTTCGACTAAATTCACTAGTGTACTATCACTAATGAACGTATCCCCTTCTTTAGTAATATGAAAACCATAAAACTGGGGTTGGACCCTAACTCTTTCGGAACGACTAAGAGGTAAGGACTCGTCAATCGGTTCAACCGGAGTTTCCTCCTCGGGTTGAGCACCAGCGTTAGAGGTTCCTTCATCGCTCGACTCTTGAATCTCTTCAAGATTGATTTTCCTCCCACTGTCCCCTTGGCTTATGAGTTCTCGTTCTCGAAAAACCCTTCTCCTCGCAACGAAGACAACATTGTCACTCGGTCTATAGAAGAGATATCTGAAGGACTTCTACGGGTAGCCGATGAAAATACACCGCTCACTACGAGGCTCAAGCTTGTTGTGAGTCTCTTGTCTTATGAAAGCCTCACAACCCCAAACCTTGATATGTGCCAATGAGGGAGCTTTCGCTGTCCACATCTCGTGAGGTGTTTTGCCAACCTTCTTCGTAGGGACTAAGTTAAGGATATGGTCATCAGTATCTAAGGCATACCCCTAGAATGAGATAGGTAGCGAAGCACGACTCAACATAGAACGAACCATGTCTAGCAAGTTTCGATTACGTCTCTCAGCCACACCATTCAATTGCGGTATCCTAGGTGGCGTCAATTGCAAAACAATTTTGCATTCCTTGAGGTAGTCGTGGAATTCATAACTTAGGTACTCTCTACCTCGATCGGATCGAAGCATCTTGATTTTCCTGCCCAATTGATTCTCTACTTCTTGTTTAAACTCTTTGAACTTTTCAAAGGTTTCTGACTTGTGCTTGATTAAGTAGATATATCCATATCTGCTATAATCATCGGTGAAAGTCACATAGAAGTGGCTTGCATCCCTTGTGGTGGACCTAAATGGCCCACACACATCGGTGTGTATGAGATCCAATAAACCCTCACCCCTTTCACAAGTGCCAGTGAAGGGTGACTTGGTCATCTTTCCAAGTAAACAAGACTCGCACATGTCATCGTCCCTAAGGTCGAATGACTCCAACACTCCATCCTTTTGGAGTTGGGCTATGCGTTTCTTGTTGTATGTCCAAGACGACAATGCCACAAGCATGTTTTATCCAAACCATTGGAAGAATCAATACACAACACATCATTTCCTAAATTGTCTACAACCATCACAGTTTCATATATTCCATTACAAGGCAATGCTTCAAAACAGAAAACACCATTAAGATAAGCATTAATAGAACCCTTTTCATTATCAAATGAATATCTAAAACCTTATCTATACAAACCATGAAAAGAAATGACGTTTCTTGCCATATCTGGCGAATAGCAACAATTATTTAAATCTAATCCTAATCCATTACTAAGCACTAGAGAGTAAACTCCAATCTTGGTGACATGCGACGATCTTTTGTTCCCAATGATCAAGTTTATCTTCCCATGCTCTGCATCCCTATTTCTTCTTGGTCCCTACAAATCAGAACAAATGTGAAAACCACATACTGTATCAAGTACCCAAGAAATAGCATGTGATGAATCATTAGATTTAATAGTGTAAATTCCTGCGTAGGACGGCTTGATCTTTCCGTCCTTGATATCTTGCAGATATTTCAGGCAACTTTGTTTTCAATGCCCTATTTCATGGCAGTGGTGGTACTCTGCCTCCTTAGGGATGGAATTGGGTTTAGCAAACCAGCCTTGGTTCCACTAGAAGAGGTGTCATCATGGGACTTTCCCTTATGATGGCTCTTTGAGGGAGCCTTCCTCTTGTTACCCTTCCCTTGCCCAATTGCCAAGACTGGGGCAGCAGCAGGAGCAGGAGTTGATGCAAGAGATTTGTCTTTAAGGTTGCTCTCAGCAAGCCTTGAATCTTGCTCAAGGTGACCTCCTCCTTGTTCATGTGGTAGGTCATGCGGAACTGATTGTAGTAAGGAGTGAAGGATGATGTCAATGCTAGATCTTCATCAAAGTTCACATTCAACTTTAGTAGGCGATCGACATATCTCTGCATCTTTTGCAGATGAGCAGTAAGGGACTCTCCATTACCCATTTTGGTAGTGATCATCGAAGTGATGATCTCGTACCTTTCTTGCCTAGCACTTTGGTGGTATCGGTCCAGCAGATCTTGATGCATCTCATAGGGATACATGTCCTCATAGGACTTCTGGAATTCTGCAGTCATAGTCGCCAGTAGGATGCAATGGACTTTCGTAGCATCGCGCTTATGGGCCTCAAAGGCCGCGATCTCTTCAGCAGAGGCAGTGTTGATGTTGATTTCCTTCAGCTTCTCATCAAGGACATACTCTTTGTCCTCGTAACGAGTAACCATTCGAATGTTACGGGTCCAATCATTGAAATTGGACCCGTCAAAGATCACTCTCCTACACAAGTTCATGAGTGAGAACGAGCTAGAGGAACCAGAAGCATTGTTGTTTCCATTCGACATCTGAAAATAGAAAAGAGATAAGTTTGATTAGAAATGAATCCCCAATTAAACACCCAAATGAGAAATTAGCGCTAGGATCCAACAACATTATTTACAAATCAGAAGAGGGATGTTGTAATCTAACATGCAAATAATTTGAAGGTAAGTGAATGACGATTCACGAATTTTCCACCTTGAAAAACAAATTAAAATTAAGTTTTAAATGTATTGAAAACTCCTAGATCTTTGAGATTCATTGAAATTTTCAATGGCATGTTTAAATCTTGATATGCCCCTCAAGTTTGTGACTGGGATGATGAGGATCACACAGCGGGTGTGAATAACCATGCAAATGTACATGGTGCCCTCAATGTTACAGTCACCTATTCGACGTGTCGGTTAACCATAAATGCTCCATTGAACTATGACAAAAATCGAATGACCCTGTGCCACCTTTGCTTAGAGCCCAATTAGTGTGCCGGTTAACCACACACACTCCACTAACGTCTTAGCAAGGGTACAAAGTGTAATTTCATGGAATTGCATCAATTCACTTTTTCCTAAAGTAACTAAGATTGGGAATTTTGTAAATACATTTAGTTATTTTATTAATTCATTATACTTTTAGTGAGGAAATGGATGCCCTATACTACCCGTTCGGCTAATGACCCTCCACCAATCAAAGAAGCGGTGGGTGAGAATGGACACCCATTAAACAACCATTTTATAGGACATAACCTTATACCCCCCCCCCCCCTTATAGATCAGATTCGTGAATGAGACTTACTAATGGTAAGACTAGCATTTAAGTTATATATATATATATATATATATATATATATATATATATATATCTTATAATAAATAAAGTATAAGGTTGAATTTTAAACTTGTAAAATTCTAGGGTTTGAAATTTAAATAATTCAAATTAAACTTTTAATTATAATTTAAATTTCAAAACTTAAGGACAAGTTTTGAACTTTTCAAAACACATAGGATCAAATAGAAAATAATTTGAAATTAACATTTAATTTAATGATTATCAAAATTTGACCTATTCCATTTTATTCACAAGATAATTCATCAAATAATTTAAATAATCAAATTTTTTCACATAAGGAATTTATTATTCAACTAATTGGTAATTATCTTTTGTTTTGGTAAGGATAATCATACATTAATAATAAAAATCAGATTTTATTAGTCAAAAACAGTTTTGGTAATTATCCTTCAACAAAACATCAAGAAATCCCAAGATATCCTCTGTCTGACAGCCTAACTCGCCGAGTTCCCAATGTGAACTCGTCGAGTTCATATTAGAACTTGTCGAGTTTGTCAATCAGAGGGCCAAAAAACGAATTTTTAAAGCATGAATGAAATACTATGCATCAAATACAATAGAAACCAATCAAGGCTCTGATACCACTAATGGGTTTGAGCCAAAAGAACATTATATGTGCTCATGCAAACCCTAAAGCTTGGATCTAATTTTCTCTACTGTACATGCAATTCATCCAAGACTTATGAACCCTAGATCTAGCATATATATTTCAAAATTATCATAAGAAAACAGATCTAGATGATTACCTCTTCAACAATGGCTTGAATCTTCTTTTCTTCGAGCTTAGAATCACAAATGTCACTCCTCTAATGGTTTACAAACACCAAACAAGCAAGAGGATGATATTGGAGAGAGAGGAGAGGCACAATTTCGGCTATGAACTCTTCTAGGGTTTCAAGTGGCCAAAAACTGATTCCCTAGGGGTTCTATTGATACTTGTGCTGCTAGGGTTTCATTCAAAACCCTAATGGACGGCTTAGGCCTTAAGCAATCCAAAAAAGCTTCTGGAATAGGGCCCTTATGGCCGAAATTAAGATGGAAACATCCTTAATTTCGTCCATGCCTATTCCATAAGGCTTCTCAGCCCAATATTCAATTATCACACATTTGATAGTTTAAGTCCCTTTTATTAATTAATGTCTTTTGGCCATAGAATAACTTCTCAATTAATTCTTTTCTAATATTAATTAAACTATATGATTTCTCTTTTAATATATTATTCATATAATATATTAATAAACCATAATAACCTCTCTCTCTCTCTCTTCATAAATCATCCTGTCAAGTTGCTCTAGTGAAGGCAACCAAAAAGGACCATGCACAACCGGGTCAAGTACATACCAAATATAGTTACGGGATTAGACACTAATCCAACAACTATACATGAAGTCATCCACCCCAAACGTTTCCGCCTTTCTGGTTTGGGGGTGTGACAATGCCACACTTCGTTAACTCTCAATCTCCCATGAGAATCAAAGTATTCAAATGTTGTAACACTTAACTTTCTACAGTTGTTTTAATCTTTCTAAGTCTTGCAAAATGATCATTGGTGGGTTAAAATGGTTTTAGTTTATTCAAACAAAATGCTTCTGTTGCTAAACTTGTAGTTTTGACTATTTATTTTAGACTATTTTTGAATAAAAACCCAACAATTGGTATCAGAGCCATTTTTGCAAGCTTGGTTAGATTATTTGTTAATTTGATGTTATCTTTTTGTTTTGGAAAACATGGATGGTTTTCTTTTTGCAAAAAAAAAATGCATACATATTTTCTTTAACTGTATAATTGTTATTTTTTGGTGATAAAAGTTTACATGCATTTTTTGTCCCAAATGTTATTTTAGAAATAAAAAGAGTTTATATATATATATATATATATATATATATATATATATATATATATATATATATATATATATATATATATATATATATAATCTGCATAAACTAGCCATGCACCCTTGTATTAATTGGTTTTAAAATGGTTGCAATAAATTATTTATTCATATGGTATGTAATAATTAAATAGATTAGTTTTCATTTTGCTTATTTTTGTAAGTAATAGATTAGTTTTAGAAATAGTTTATTTTTATAAAAATGTATCAAGATGAAGATGAAGATTATTTTAGAAGATCAAATGTCAACCCATGATTTTATAAAAGTTTTCTTGACTTTTATAAAATTGTGTTGTTTTAAGAAAATGGTAGGATATTATTGCAACAAGATGAAGAGTTAATGATTCCTTAAATGTCCCTTTAGGAATGGATATGGCGTTTTGTGATGGCTCACAAAAATATCACTAGACTTGGATGGTTTATGCACATATGGTTTTGCATGTTTGTATTGTTTAATTTATGTTGTTATTATTATGTTGTGGTTGATAAATTAGTTTTCATATGATAATAATATTTGAACATAAATAGCATCACAAAGGAGTTTAGTTTTAATGAAATTTACATTTTAACATAAGATGGTAAAAAAAATAGTTTCAAAATAAAACAAGATTTATCGTTGAAACTAGCTAATGCTAGCAACCGATAAGTTTCGTCAATTAAAATAGTAAAAGTTTAAATTTGAGATTTTATAAAATTATCAACCTTCAAAAATTATTTTATAAACTTTGTTATTAGCGATCCCATAAATCTGGTAATTATATACTAGTATATTACTGATAATCCACATCTACCTAGTTGGATTCAGATAAATGGGATAAAGGTCACATAACCATTCTATTTGTTTTGCAACTTGGATCCTAGACTTCGAAAATTAATGTTTCTAGAAACTAAAACGGTATTAATTATTTAAAGATTAAAAACAAAAATACTAAATGAATTTTGTTAAATTTTTGTAGATAAATAATCTATTCTCATTACCATGAATCGTCATTCTTTTAATGATATGAAAAACCATAACATTCAATTTATACAATTTCAATGAATGAGTTCATGTTTTGATAAACAATAATTTTTTCACTCTTAAAGGACCTATTCCTAAACCACCTTCGTTGAGCAATAGACATGAACATGATACCTGGTAGAGACATCAATGTGATGCTTAAGATGATTCTAACATCATACTAGGAACAGTTATTACTGACTTGTAGGAAGTCTTTGATAATATAGATGTATATTTGATGATAACAGGTTTTGCAGATATTCCTACAATACAATGATATTTTGTTTTAAACCAATTCAAACAATGGAATAATGCAAGGCTAGAAAGAGTCATCATGTGTGTTCTAAGAAGCCCATAGTTTATGGAATGAATAACTTTAGGCCCAAAAATCCAATAAGGCCCACAAAGATAGATCTTTTTACTTCTGTGAAGAAACAAGATACAGGAAAAGGATATGCCCATTTGTCTCAAAAGAAAGTCTAGAAGAGATTGTCACTTTAGGTATCTACTAGATAGAACTTATACTTTTCATTTAACACTCAAATACTTGGTACTTAAATATTAATATAATATTTGTAAATTGTTTATAGATATTGAGCAGAGTAACCATCTGAGCACATGCAAGTTGGAACTTCATTCTCAGAGTTTAATTTATAATTTATGATTAGAACATAATGTACTTTTATTGTAAAACAATGTTTGTTTCGTAACAATGAATGTTTTAAATTTAGCCTATCTAAATCTATGTCTCAGTTAATTTATTAAAATTTTGATTATTTACTTGAATTGTTTTTCATAACTATCACATTCATATTCGGAAATAATTAAATTATATTTATGTGATTAGATCTCTTAATTAGAATTATCAAGTAAATATCAATGTTTTCTAAGTAACAAGTTCTTTATGAAAAAACTTTTCACTTAAACTTTTTTTGAATCAAAGTTATCTAAGACATTGTTATCTTTATTATATAAATGAAATACACATATCCCTAAAGGATTCATAATGATATTTTCACTAAATTCTAAAGAAAATAAATATTAAGAAACTATACCTTATGATGTATGACTTCATTTCTAATGAATGTCTAAGTTTAAGCAATAGATACCAAATTAATTTTATTAATAACTATAGTAGTTATAATTATATTTTACATGTTAAAACATAGCTGTGAAATCTTTATTGAAGTTTTTAAATATATAAATTTGGGATACAAATGAGTAGAATCATCTAAAGTCTTACTGACAATAATTGATGAATTAAACCTTATTTGATATGGTTTACTTTCTAATCGATAAAAATATCCTCCTTTATTCTTTTGGGGATTAGACTTTAATCACTACTAATTGTATTTCGAATACAATAACCAACTAATAAGTATATAAAACACTTTTAATAAGATTTTGTATGGAAATGCTCAATCCTTATCTTACATAATGTTTAATGATTTAAAGCCTATGTTAGACTAATTATTATAATCTTAAAATCTACTAAATGCATATTTGTCGAATACTTTAAAAAGCTGTTTAGATTATTATATACAAACCACCCACCAAGAATAAGTTCACTTATTTCTCTGAAAGCTGAGTTAGCAAAAAGCAAGCTTCTAATGAAAAAGCAAGGTGTCGGAACATGGAAATTGAAGTAGCTCAAGAACCATAGCCTGATGTTGTACGAGTTGGAACTAGTTTTAACAAGAAATTGTAGTTCACTTATTTCTCTGAAAGCTGAGTTAGCAAAAAGCAAGGTGTCGGAACATGGAAATTGAAGTAGCTCAAGAACCATAGCCTGATGTTGTACGAGTTGGAACTAGTTTTAACAAGAAATTGTTAAACATGAATAATAGTTATTCATAAGCATAAAGTGTTTGCATTAATGTAGGAGTCATCCATGACTTGAGAAATGTGGAATCTCTAATTGATGAGTACTCTTGATGGTTTCTGGAAAATCCATCAAACTACCAAAATGGTATATCAGATCTTGAATATGGTTAATGAATTAGAGTCATGAACATTAAGATGTAATCCATGTATAATAATCAAGTATGGGCTTAATTAATCTTCCTCTCTATAGCAAGGATTGAAGGAGTAAAATATTCTTTTAGAAAGAATACACACATGGATATCGATACACATTTAGAAAGGCTTGTTATAAAAGGATTTTCTTATACTCGCTTCATTGACTATGGTCCTTATCATACTCATGACATTTACTATGATCAAACCTTTTCACAAGTAGTTATGATTAGATCAACAATAATGTTATTTACTATAACTACATATTCCTAATATGAGAAATGGTAAATAAATTTCAAGAAAACTTTTTTTCTTATTAGACATCTACGTGAAGATATCTACATAGATTAGCTTGGAGGTTTACTTAATCCATGTTATCTTTACAAATTGTGTAAGGCTTGAGATCCACTTATGGATATAAAGCAAATATCTCAAGGTTGGAATCATCATTTTATATTAATACAAGGTGTATTTTCATATCAAAATGAAGATAGCATATGATTTTACTAGGAATTATGTAACAACCCAAAATAGTGGTGAAAATTTTCATTTAAAAGTCTAACAAATCATTCATTAATTGTTCAAAACCAACATCAAGTCATAATGTTCAAAATATCATAGTACAATTATTTCAAATGCGGAAATCATGATGGGAGGATGCTATGTCATCATATCGGGCCCTTCCCTTTCGAATCCGAAGTAATTGAAACCATAAACATAAACTATAAGCACAAAGCTTAGTGAGTTCCCCAAAATACCACATACACAAAACATAAAAGTTTCATGGACTTCCCCCATGGTATTTCCTTGCAATGTCGATGGCCAAATCCCGGTCTTATATATAAGTGTCATGGCCCCATGTTCATTCCTTGCAATGTCGAGGGCCAAATCCCGGTCTTACACACAAGTGCCAAGGGCCAGATCCTAGTCTTTCATACAATTGTCATGGGCTAGATACTGGTCTTTCATGCAAGCATCATAGAAACAACAAGCATTCAACATAACAAGTAATGGGTCGGCATTAGTGCCTTCGACCCATGGATATAGTGAGAAAACTCACCTCATAGACAGATAAGCAAACTGAATAGCATGCCGCTCTGAGGTCAACGCTACCAATCACCTTAATAAATTCAAGGACACAATCTCAACATATAGGTGAAAATACCTAAAATACCCCTACGTTAAACCCTAGTACAATCCAGGTCAAAGGCAACCGAGTTGACTCAGTGAGTACGTGTGGCGTACTATGCAGTTGACCAGAGATCGGCGAGCTGACCACATATGCATAGAGTACCCCTTGGTATGCCTAGCATACGCAGCTGCTCTCCACTTAAGCCATTAAGTGCTTATTCCTTGAGCATATATGTCCAAAATTTAGATCTAGGCTCAAAGGATATCCTTTATAACCATAAAGTTTCCAACTTAATGGTTTAGCATGGCTATTAAGACCTTAGCTCCAAAAACCCTAACTTCTTTACTGATTAAGACACTCTAGCTTATGCGTGAAGAAAAACTAGTGACTAAAACACATTTTTATGACATAGCACACCCTACAACCTTTGAAATGACAACTCAAACATCTTGGAGTACCTCCTACTCACAAGGATCAAGTTTAGGACAAAAGGTGACAACTATGAGCTAAAACTAGATCCATAAGAAACATACACCGAGATTAAAGATTTTTACCACCACAAGATGCACAATGAAGAGAAAATATTGGATCCAAAGTCTTGAGTGAAACACCACAACCTCAAGGTTCTTCCTTCTACACGAAAGGATCCAAAATGACACTAAAAGGGGATCTTCAAGCTTCACAATGCACTCATACACTTTAGGGTTTTGAAATAAGGAAAGGGGCTGAAGATAAGAGGGTACATGAGTCTATAAAGGTGCTTAAATAGGGTCCAAACCCTAAAAATTAGGGCTTGTACTCTGGTTGCGTATGCCCTACGTACCAATGTATGCTTAGCGTACTAGAAGGGAACCAAGTACGCCCAACGTACAAAGTTGCATCCAAAAATAACAAAAATGCCATTGGGGACTATTCTTGCGAACAAAACGCAACCCAATGGTTAAAAGCGAATACCTGAGAATTATAGATGTTACAACTCCACCCCATTTGAACTAGACTTCATCCTCGAAGTCTGTTGCCGCGAGTAAATCTGGGTAGTGCTCTCGCATCTCCGCCTCAGGCTCCCATGTCCATTCGGAACCCTTCTGATGTTGTCATTAGTCCTTGACCAATGCCACTTCTTTGTTATGCAAATCCTCTGTCTTCCGGTGTAAGATCGTTACTGGTCTCTCCACACAATTTAGGCGATTATCAACCTAAATATTATCCAAAGGGGAAAATGCAGACTCATCGGCCATACACTTCCGAAGCTGAGACACATGAAAGGTGTTATGGATCTGTTTGAGCTCCTCAGGCAAATCCAGTTAGTATGAAACCTTGCCCACCCAGGCTAAAATCCTAAAAGGTCCAATGAAATTGGGACCTAGTTTTCCCCGCTTTCGAAATCGGATGATACCTTTCCAAGGTGACACCTTAAGAAGCACCAAGTCTCTTACCTGGAACTTAAGGTCTAAATGTCGCCAATCTACATAAATCTTATGTCGGCTTTGCGCGACTCGCAATTTTTCATGCACCTGCTGAATCACATCAGTAGTCTTGAGTACAACCTTTGTACTCCCCGTGACTCGATGCCCGACCTCCCCTCAATAGACTAAGTTCTTGCACCTTCTTCCATACAACATCTCAAATGGCGGTCAGTCAATACTGGTATGATAATTGTTGTTGGAGGAGAACTTTGCAAGTGGGAGATAAGTATCCCAATTCCCTCGAAAATCTAGCACACAATCCTGGAGCATATCTTCTAGCGTCTGATTTGTCCATTCGATTTGCCCGTTAGTCTAGGGATGGTATGTTGTACTAAAATGCAGCTGAGTACCAAACTCCTCATGAAACTTCCTACAAAACTTGGAGGTTAGACGAACATCCCGGTCTGAAACCACCAAAACTGGTACCCCGTACCGAACTACCACCTACTAAACATAGATGTCGGCTAACTTCTCAGCGGATACACTCTCGGAAATCGGTATGAAATATGCACTCTTGGTCAATCTGTCAACAATGATCCAGATAGAATCAACACCAAGTGTCATCCTTGGCAATTTTGTAATGAAAACCATGGTAATCTCTTCCCACTTCCACATGGGAATGGGTATGGGTTGCATCTTGACGTGGGATATCTGATGCTCGACCTTGACTTTCCTGCAAGTCAAGTTGTGCTCAACAAACCAATATATCTCCCTCGTCATACAGGGCCACCAATAGCTCAACCTCATATCCATGTACATATTCGTGGCCCCTGGATGGATATAAAACTATGACTTATGCACCTCCTCTAGAACTGTATGTCTCACCCCACCTGATGTCGGAACCCAAACTCTTCCAGGCTGAGTTAACAACCCTCGACTGTCACTGAAAAATAAGGGAATTTGTCTCCTGATCTGATCGACCTTCCAATTCTCCTTTTTCAATCCCTCTACCTGATCCTTCTTGAACAAATCCAACAAAGACGATGTGACAACCATCCTCAAGCAAATATCTCTAATAGAAGAACTCGTTGCCTTGCAGCTCAAAGCATCGACCACCACATTGGCCTTCCTAGGGTGGTACAGGATCTCACAATCATAGTCCTTTACCACATCCAACCATCTCTGATGTCGAATGTTCAAATTCAGTTGGTCCATCAAGTATCTCAAACTCTTGTGGTCAACATAGATAGTACACTGAACCCCGTACAGATATTATCTCAAAATTTTGAGGGAAAATATCACGGGTCCCAAATCCAAATCATGCGTAGGGTAGTTCACTTTATGAGGCGTCAGCTGCCTTGAAGCATAAGCAATCACGTGGCCCCTCTGCATAAGAACGGATCCCAAACCCAAAATAGAGGTATCATAATAAACCACGAAGTCATCCAATCCCTTAGGAAGAGAGAGAATAGGGGCCTCACACAATCTCTGCCTCAAAGTCTCAAAATCCAACTATTGATCAAGCCCCCACTGAAAGGTTACATTCTTCTTTGTCAAACAGATCAAAGACACTGCAATCTTAGAGAAATCTTGGATAAATCTCTGATAATACCATGTGAGGCCTAAGAAAATCCAGATCTCAGATGTGGTCCTCGAAACTTCCCATCGCATCACGGCCTTAATCTTGGCCAAGTTGATCAAGATACCCTTCTGGTGGAAGATGTGCCCAAGGAACTGCCCCTCGTGCAACTAGAACTCACATTTATAGAACTTGGTGTAAAGCCTCTCCCTCTTCAGAGTTTCCAAAACCTCTCACAAGTTCTCCTCGAGCTGCTCCATGGTCTAGGAGTAGAATAGGATATCATCAATGAATACACTCACATACTGATTCAATATCGGCCTGCAGGCACAGTTCATGAGATCCATGAACGTTATTGGTGCATTGGTGAGCCCGAATGGCATCACTAGGAACTCGTATTGACCATATGGAGTCCTGAAATTTGTCTTATGTACATTATCATCCCTGAATCTCATCTAATGGTACCCTGATCGCAAATCAATCTTGGAAAACCAAGATGAACCCTAAAGTTGATCAAACAAATCGTCAATCCTAGAAAGTGGGTAACGGTTCTTCATCGTTAGCTTATTCAACTCACGGTAATCGATGGACATCCTGTGTGAACCGTCCTTCTTCTTCATAAACTGAATTGGTGTGCCCCACATAGAACTGTCCGGACGATTAAAACCCTTGTCTAACAACTCCTTAAGTTGTGCAGACAACTCCTGCATCTCTGGCAGTCCCAAGCGATACGATGCCTTGGCTATCGGGGCCGAACCAGGAACAAGATCAATCTGAAACTCAATCTACCTCTTGGGAGTCACTCCTGGAAGATCCTCATGAAATACATCGAGAAAATGTCGGAAAATGGGCACCCCACTCAGCTTCGTCTTGCCCTCATCTCGAGTATCTGCAACATAAGCTAGGTGTAATATCCCGATGATGAGATACTTTTAATTTTAATCCTATAATTTGATTATATTGCATTTTGGTCCCTAAGTTCAAGAAAGAGTGCAAAATGGGCCCTAATGGCATTTTCCTAAATTATCCTTGGGGGGGAGTACGTTATACGTATGCGTGTACGCAGAGCATACTAGGGCGCGCCCTAGTACGTTGGGTGTACATCACGTACACGGGGTGTACTTGATGGGTTTTGAGCATTCTAACACTCCTATGGTGTACATGCAACCCTAAATACCTTGGATCTATGTTTTCTCTATTATACATGCAAACTTGAACTTTCCAAGGTATTACCCTAACTACCATACAATCTTTGATACTTGGGTAATATAAACAAGATAGAAGACATACCTTTTTCATGTAACTTTATTCCATGGAGCTTAAGAGTCTAGTGCCTCAAGTGTGACACCTCAAATGGTTCACACAACTTCACCAACATCTTGGAATAACTTGAGAGAAAAGGTTCCTATGCTCAAATCGGCTAGCCCTCATGTATACACACACTAGTCCCAATTTCTTGATCCATGGGGTCCTTATATATGGTGGCTATTAGGGTTACACCATGTACCTCATGTCTTTCCATATTCTTCATGCTCCATGGGTTAAACACTCCATGGAGTACCCATAGGTTACTCCATGGGTTTAGCCTAACATGAAGAACTATGGATCATAAGCCCACATATATAAGAATGAATGATTTACACAATCAATCCCCATATATTTAATTAGTCTCCTTTTGATCACATAATTAATTCTTGATCAATACTAATTAAATAATATGATTCCATATTAATATATTAGAACTTATAATGTATTAACAAATCATAGATGTCCTTTTCTCACAAAATTCTATCCAAATTGTTCCGATGCCATGCAACCCAAATGAACCATGCCAATCGGGTCAAGTACATACCAATTATAGTTATGGACTTAGACACTAATCCAACAGTCTCCCACTTGGATAAGTCTAAAACTATTATTGTGTATGACCTCAAAACCCGACTAGCAATCGTAGCTCTTAAAAGTTGTTGTCGAACTCTGAACAAATCAATGATGCGTCCATTCGATAAGGGATCATGTATTCCTCCATTATAGATATCATATGGATCGAGACATGGATTATAATCATTCTCTCTGTCCATTTTTTTCTCGATTTCCGATTTATGACGACCGACTAATTGAACAAATCAAAACAGTCCAAGCTTGGCCAAGCACTTCGGGGTGTCATCACTAAATCATCGAGGGCCCCACAAATATCACTTGTATCCCTTTTAGGGTAAGAGGAATGGATAAACTTCGAATCATATGCTTGTTCTACTACTTGTTGAATCATACACAAAGGTACGTTTTATAACATCGAGTTACCAATGCGTTTTCGTACAATCAATGTACAACCAACTCATAGGCAACAACTCATATCTCTAGGTTTGAAGAATATAAGATATTATCGTCTCATGATCACTCGCGATAGCATCCATAAAGTGAGTCAAATGAGAGTGGGTTTAATCCAATACTCAGAAATTATGAGCAATCATGAATGTTGTAGCAACTCTTGCTATGTCCACTACCTTGGACATCTACAAACCAGCTTCATGACAGTATTGATTCGTATCTACTTCTGACATGTGACCGAATGTGGATGGTTTAAATAACTTAGTCATTCAGGAAGAACGACCTAGTTATTCTGGAAGTCAAAACATGCAAAGTGAAACACAAGAATAATTGGATCTAATATGGTCTCAGAACTTATGAATATAAATAGAACACCTTTTATTTATCACCGTATTGATTACACATTTTTCATTTCATACTGTTTCAAACTATCAACTTTATACTTGAATTAAAACAATAGCTGTCCCATGCTCCGAGCATGTACACTATGTTTTCTAAACACTAGTCATGCCATACACCAAGTATGCACACTATGTTTTTCCAAACATTAGTTATGCCATACACCAAGTATGCACACTAAGTTTGTTTATCATCTTTAGTTTGTGAAATAGATCAATTGAACATAATTCCAATGATTCTCATTTCACAATCCCAAATCCTTATCGCAAATGCAAGAATTCCAAATTCCTGCCATTTACCGAAATTTGTTAGATTTTAAACTTATATACACTGATCCTCTTGCAATGATTATGCACAAAGTCACAAAGACTTGTCAATAGACATTACAGAGTATTCCAATGGAGATCATTCCATGGAAACGAAGTCTCAAATTCAAAGTACATTGCTTTGAACATCCTTCTTGCATTAAGTTTCGTAATCTTACACATATTTAATGAATAACTTCCACCTATGGGAATATTTCCATATTCTCATTTTGACTATCACTTCTGATCAAGAGTTGCCTCTTTTCAGAATATGTCAACATGGTCCTCTCCAATAATTCACACCATACTTCCAACTGTCCCTGAGCAACCAATCCTTGGTAAACCTTAGATTGTCCTCGACAATTGCTTAATCAAATTATTCATATCTAGTTCTAGTACTTTTTCCCTCTTAATGATCTAGGCATTTGGAAAAAACTTAGAACAGATGAATATTATAGCACATGCAATCGGCCCTATATCTGAAGCATATGGGACACGATTCATGATGTCTCACATAAAGACATGATACTAGACCAGTCTTTTGCTATAATATTTCTATTTCTATTTTCCAAGTTCTCATAATTCGGATTATGAAAAAGGATGCCGTAATCATAATCGAATTTTAGAACGCAAATAATGTTCCCATATATAGAATTTCCTTATGTTGAACCATTCCAATATAACATTCATATTATACTTGACTAAATTTGATTTAAATCTCATGATCTAAGCTTTTAGATTTGAAATGAAGTACAACTTCCTCTCCCTTAGTTATAGCAAAACAACTTTTTCCCAATTGAAACTTTTGTTTTCTATAACTAACATTGCTAACTTGCAACACTTATGATAATTATCATGCTCCCACTAACATGATGATTATTAGCATAACACTTATGTTCCCAGTAGCTTTGACATGTACTCAGAAATCAGCTGGACTTCTAGAAATCAATACTTTATTGACTTTCATACCAAAGTTCAAATTTCTGATACAAGATGCTTTGATAAAACTTTATCAAAGTCATACACCTTTCCTTAGATAGCACACATGTGTGTCTAAACAGTTTCAAAACTATGAAAAGAGATGTCGTAATCATAGTCTCAATTGTTTAGACCTTTGCCATTCCCCACAAGTCCATGCTAGTGTGCCGGTTAACCACACATGCTCCATTAACGACTTTGAGAATGCAAATATCACACTTGCTATCTACCTAAAATCTACTTAGTGAAAGCGTTTCCTCACCATCATTTTCATGAGTCGGAGAGAAATCTTATGACACTTAGATTTTATGGTGTATGTGTTCCTATCCATGTGAATTTGTCAAAACCATAATATCAAGACAAGGTTAGTGAAAAATCTAAACTCATATGGATTGAACTTGTGCAGTCTTAACTTCTTGCCACCTAGCAGCACAAGGGCCTGCCATTGCTTCCAAGTTGTTATACAACCAATTGAGAACTCTCAGAGCTCATATGCAAAGCCAACTTTTACTAGAATGGGCACAAAAATAGGAATATGTCAACACGATAGGTTATAAACCTTAAGTCGTGTGCTAGTGATAATCTATAGGTTTCATTCTTTATTAGATCTTGAAATTCTTTCAGGATCTTTAAGACTCCCACTGTCCTCTTGACATATAAGACTCTCTTGCCAAATATTCAAGAGATAGTGCGGATTCTTTATCAAGACAAGCACTTCACATAATTGGCCTTAGTTGGTCTTTGTTTTATCCAAAATATCACAACTTACCAATTTCAAATGTATAAGAGTAGGTTATATTTTACTCTTACATTTGACAAGTGTTATAAACCTTTCTTTAAGATATGTCACTCAAGTTACAATCTTGGTGTATGACTCTAAGAATTGTTTTGGAACGAAGTATGACTCATCTTCTTGATTTAACCATTTCAACAATTCAAGATTCCTCTTCTTAGTCATAAGAATGCAGTAAGATGTCCTTAGAGGACTAATTGTGATATGATTTCTAAATAATTAAGATGATCACAAGACATGATACTAAAGTACTCTCCCATCTTTTCATATTTAAGAAACTTTTATCTTTCTGTCTAATTTGATTCTTCTCATTCGTTCTGTCATACATCGAAACTTTTCTAATGTTTCAGAATTATACTTAAACTTGTAAGTATAACCATATTTACTACACTTTAGTAAATCATGACGAATAGTCTTATCGATCTTTTGTGTTGGACTTGACCAGTGCACACGAATGTGTGCTCGATCCCTTAGTCCTTTACTTGACTCACATATACATGTGAACAAGGAATTATTCTTAACTTTCCAAAGATAAAAATTCTCATTCATCATACTATACAACTTGCATGATCCAAGTTTCGGTCCAATTAAAAACTTGGGTGATGAGAATCTTTCCTTATTTGGTAAATTTAGACACTGCCACAAATGAAAGAATCAAATTCACATTTCCATTATTGCTAGAAACATACAAACATCAGTTTTCCATAAATGCCATTGCAAGGAGATATAAAATAAAATTAAAAAATATATTTATTTATTTATAAATGCGGAAGAAACTTTTTCCTTACAATGCAACTTTGAATGAAAAACTATGCTATTACATATTTTCTAGCAATCTATCGTAATTCCTAAGTAGTAGCTCAAGAATCCGATCTTCGAACCATGCGATTGAAATCCATCTTCGCGATCAGATTCAGCATACTCTTCTTTAAGTTTCCTTCCCTTTTCTTGATCCTGCCATACATCAAAACGTATTAAGAATATCCAAATAGGAACTTAATTGAGTTAGATAGTGGACTTACCTGCAGCAAAGTCAAACTTTTTGACTTGACCTTCTCTCAAGTCTTTCAGGTAGTTAGGGCAGCTTCGCAACCAATGCCCCTTCCTTTGGCAATAAAAACATATGTGATCTTTGGTGATGGTACATGGGACTATCTCAGACTTATCCATTCTCTTTACCATTTGGTCAACCGAGTTGACTACGGCCGATCCCTTTCCAATGGGAAGACAAAGCTTTTCTGGATATTCAATGTTACCGATTGTCAATGTCCAAGGAAGTCTAGGAGTTGATCTTCTTAATCAAATTTGATCTACCAATGCTCCAAATCATTGTTGATTCAACAACACCAGGCAAATAGATAAGATCATTAAGGGTCATGTCATACTCTTTTACATAGTAGTCCCAAAGGACCTCACTATGTGACTTAGAAAGTGATTGAACAACCAACTTTCCCCACACTTTGACACCCAACTCTCCCGACTTGTCAATATGTGACTTCATCTCCAAGATGTGAGCACACATAGACATTGCTTGCCAATAGGGCTTGAATGACCTTAAACTTGTGGGTTAAGGAGAATAATTGGAGGAGGTGGAGGAATTGAAGTATGATTTCCAGGATCCAACCACGGGACATCGTCTTCATTAGGAAAGCTTGTTCCAAGAGTTTTGAGAAGATCATAATTGTCTGAACCAGACATATTTTGGGAGATATTCAAGATAGTTGATTTAAAGTCCTTAATATAACACACAATATGAAATTTTAATGCTAGGACCCAACACAATGTTTTATAACTTGGAAGAGGGATGTCGTAATCCAAGCTACAGAATATTTGAAGGTAGGCGAATGACGATTCACCAATATCCACCATGAAAAACGAAATAATTTATTAGGTTTTAATTGGATTTGAAACTCCTAGATCTTTTGAGATTCATTAAACTTTTCAATGGCATGTTTCAATCTCGATTGTGCCATATCAAATTTTGTGACTGGGATGCCGAGGATTACAAAACAAGGTGTGAATAACCATGCAAATATACTTGGTACCCTTAATATTTACCCCTCAATCGATGTGCTGGTTAACCACACGTGCTCCACCGATACTATGATAAACATTAAGTTACCCTTTTCCTACCTTGTTAAATCAAGCTAGTGTGTCGGTTAACCACACCCGCTCCACTAACCGAATTAAGCAAAGTGCAAAGTGTAATTTCATGGGTTAACACCAAATTCACATTTTCCTAAAGTAACTAAGATTGGGTATTTATAAAAACTTTAGTTACTTTATATCTATCATTAATACTTTTAATGAAGGGAGAATTCTAGTCCTTGTCCTACCCGTTCGGCTAACGACCCTCCACCGGTCAAGGAAGCAGTGGGTGAGAATAGACACCCATTAAACTGCCATTTTATAGGTAGTAACCTTATACCCCCCTTATAGACCGGCTTCGTGAATGAGGCCTACTAACGGTAAGACTGACTTGATCTTATACATACATATATATATATATATATATATATATATATATATATATATATATATATATATATATATATATATATATAACTTATAATACTATAAAGTATAAGGGTGGAATTTTAACTTTTAAAATTCTAAGGGCTTAACTTGGAACAAAAGTATTCATGAGGGGAAACTTTACAAATTCCAAAACTTGAGGGGCAAGTTTTGAATTATTCAAAAACTTTTTAATTCCATAACTTATGTGTTTAAAGTAGTTTTAATAAAAAAAACTCTTCAAGTTCCATAACTTGAGGAGAAGTTATGGAAGACTTTAAAACATTTTAAAAATAAGACTCTCCATTTTTCATAACTTATGGAAATCTTATGAGTTTTAATAATCATAAATGTGACTTTTCATATAACTTGAGGACAAGTTACAAAAACACAAGTTATGAACAACTTTTAGATTAATTTGGATTGAAAACATATTATCACATAACTTTTCTATTAATCTAAATCAACTCATAAGAACAAGATAATTCAAATAAAACACTTTTCATGTAATTAGCCTAACTATTAAACTAATACAAAATGTGAATCAATTGACAATTATCTATGAAATTGGATTAGCATGAAAATTACCACATCAAAACAGGTTTACAAGTTCAAAAACACCAGCCAAAAACACACGAAAATCTGCAAACTGGAAGCTCAAATCGTCCAGTTCTCCAAGGAACTTGTCAAGTTCATGCCTTAACACATGAACTCGACGAGTTTTTGGCCAGAACTCATCGAGTTTTCCAGTCTGGGCAGTTTTTGGTTTTGAAAATGTTGGGATGAAAACCCTAATTGAGATTTGATGAACAAGATGCGGAAAATAAGAACAAACACAAATACGAAGATTATGTCGAATGATCACTCGATTTATTCAAATATGAGGAATAAATTACACTTTCAGCATGGACTAAAGAATCTAACACTACATAAGAAACCTCACGTGGCGGCTACAATTTGCCTCACTCTTAACCCTAATTGTGAATAATACATGACTATTTATAGGGAAAAGACAAGTCTTGGGCTTTTAACCTAGAATTCATCAAAGGGGCTCATTGCCATCATCCATGGAGTGCTTTGAAACCCTACAGAAAAACAAGTTTGCATCATGTATAAATGAAAACAAGCCTAGGCTCTGATACCACTAAAGGGTTTTGAGCATTCTACCACTCTTATGGTGTACATGCAACCCTAAATACCTTGGATCTATGTTTTCTCTATTATACATGCAAACTTGAACTTTCCAAGGTATTACCCTAACTAGCATACAATCTTTGATACTTGGGTAATATAAACAAGATAGAAGACATACCTTTTTCATGTAGCTTGATTCCATGGAGCTTAAAATCCTAGTGCCTCAAGTGTGACACCTCAAATGCTTCACACAACATCACCAACATCTTGGAATAACTTGAGAGAAAAGGTTCCTATGCTCAAATAGGCTAGCCCTCATGTATACACACACTAGTGCCAATTTCTTGAGCCATTGGGGTCCTTATATATGGTGGCTATTAGGGTTACACCATGTAACTCATGTCTTTCAATATTCTTCATGCTTCATGGGTTAAACACCCCATGGAGTACCCATGGGTTACTCCATGGGTTTAGCCCAACATGAAGAACTATAGATCATAAGCCCATATATATAAGAATGAATGATTTACACAATCAATCCCCATATATTTAATTAGTCTCCTTTTGATCACATAATTAATTCCAAATTAATTCTTGATCAATACTAATTAAATAATATGATTTCATATTAATATATTAGAACTTATAATGTATTAACAAATCATAATTATCCTTTTCTCACAAAAGTCTATCCAAATTATTCCGATGCCATGCAACCCAAATGGACCATGCCAATCGGGTCAAGTACATACCAATTATAGTTATGGACTTAGACACTAATCCAACAGTACTCGCCAGAGACGGAAAGCCTAATATGTTGGGGTGTAGATCATATTTAAACCCCATTATAGCCTCCTTTCCCCTCACTTCATCAGCCTCCCTCCTCTTTGAACGTTTTGTAACCCTAATTCACCTTGTGAAGAAATTCCAAGCTTTTAGAGAGTGTGTATTTTGTGTCTTGAAGAAGAGGGAAGGAAGTAGCGCTCATCTTGGAGGAGTAAAGCACTTTGGATCTGGGATTTCTACCTCATTTGCAACCTTTTGAAGGTATAAAGCTTGCAGCTTTACCCCACCATTGTATAGATCTAGAAATGGATGTTTTAATGATGTTTTTTGGTCCCAAAATGCTAGAACTTGAGCTTGGCATGTTCTTAACCCATTAAGTTGTCCTTTCAGGCCTTAGGAGGGGTCTTAAGTCAAAAAAATGTAGTCCGAATGGTTGGTTTTGTCCCATGCATGTTATGGAGAGTCTTAAGGCATTAAGATGTTGGGTTTTGTGGATTAAGCACTTATTGAGCATGCAAGGTCATAAAGTTGGAAACTTTATGACTCCTAATGAATTTGTGACCTTGGATCTATAATTAGACGTATTACATCGT
The DNA here is from genome assembly GCF_051521515.1 of Lactuca serriola. Taxonomy (NCBI): domain Eukaryota; kingdom Viridiplantae; phylum Streptophyta; class Magnoliopsida; order Asterales; family Asteraceae; genus Lactuca; species Lactuca serriola. The sequence continues at coordinate 88,248,210 of NC_136413.1, read as the reverse complement.
TATATTAAGCACTTTATGGGAAGAAAATGAAGTTTGGAGTTATGCCCCGCGTACCTGGGAGTACGCCCAGCATACGCAGTCAACAACCTTGATATTGGTCAACGACTAGGTTGACTCGGCTGTGTTGACTCGGTAGGGTTGACTCGGTTGACTTATGGATTTTTAACCAGTTTGACCTTGGAGTTTGATTCTTGTTGAATCCGTTGATTTTTGACTAAGTTTGAGGGTTTGGATTGGTGATTAAGATTTTAAATGGTTTTGATGTTAGTGGACCCACGGGAGCGAGCAGTGTAGCAGGGATCAGATCATGGTATTCTCAGGTTTCTTCATTTCAGGTGAGTCTCGCCTCATTGAACTATGGGTCGAAGGCACCATTGTCAGCCCACTAGTTTCCAGTTATCTGTTAGTAGAGGGATGTCATAGGGACTGCATATAATCACGTAGGATAAACTGAGGACTTTTGATCTAGGCTATCTTACGTGTTCCTTGTTTGGTTATGGTTCTAGGGTAGGGTCATCTGTTTGGGAGTGCCCTAGGCACTGTTTGTGGTTATGTAGGATAGCCTGAGAACTCTTGTTCTAGGCTCTCTTACCCGTTCTTCGTTTGGTTGTGCCTCTAGAGTAGGATCATCTGTTCAAGTGGCTATCTCGCATCTGGCTACTTATAGTTACGCATTTCATGGAGGTTAGCCAGTAGTGGAACCATGTGTTGTGAGAGGACTAGTAGGCGGGAGTGAGTTGTATGATTGTTGTTTGTCTGTTTTATGTGCCTGCTTGATCCTTGTTTGTTTACATGTCGACATGTGGTGGTGGTGGTGGTGGGTTGAGGCGGTCCTGCTTTGTATTGTAGGCCAACATACCCTGTGCAGGCCAGCTGTAAGCTGAAGGCACGGAGGCTTGAGCAGAGCGGTTGGGTTGAGGTGGTAGGTTCGGGTGTGTATGGGGTGGTTTGCTTCGGTTATTGGTCAAAATGAACCATAACCATTAGAATTGATTAATGTATTTCGATAACCATTGGGTAACAGTTAATATTGGTTTTGTTTAATGGTTTTAGTCGTTAATGGTTAATATCGGTTAACCAAAATGGTCTGAGATGACATAAAAATAAAAATATTTTTCTATAAAAATTAAAAAATACAAAGTCTATCATTATAAAAAGTGAATGACTGTATATAATTGTATTGATAGAATATTACTTATCCTATCTAACTCCAAATAATTATCCTTTAATTTTCAATTCCCAATATAATTACATATCATATATTCAATATTATATTATATTAAAAACATTATTAATATTATTGGTTTGTTCGGTTTATAATGGTTCGATTTATAACTAAAACCATACCCGAACCATATGTATTTGGTTAATAAAAATTAGAAACCGAACCATATATTTTAGTAATGGTTTGGTTAAAACAGTTCGGTGATATCGGTTAATTTGGTTATGGTTCGGTTTTTCGGTTAATTTGCTCACCCCTACTGATAGGCCAACAAACCTTGGTATTCCGATCTGGATATACCGAAGGATGAGGAGCGACAGTCTTATATGCTTGTATGTTTATTGAATGGGGTATTTTGGGGGAAACTCACTAAGCTTTATGCTTACCCAGTTGTTTATGGTTTCAGGTATCATCGGCGATCACGGGAAGGCGAATGCGGGACTGTACACACTTATCGACAACATTGAAGATTCTGTGTCTTCTATGATACTCTGATTTTTAATAAATGTAATCTGGAATAAATGGTTTTTCTTAAATAATGGATTAATAAATTAGAAAATTTTACCTTAATAAAAATGAAATTTTTTTTTGTGAAAATGGCAACTTACACTAGGAACTCAGAACAACCCTAATGTTAATACCTCTTGGCTCTCACAGCTGAACAGAGAGTCACTCCGTGCGAAGCTCCTTCGCCAGGAATAACCAATTCTCCACCACTTAGGGTCTGAACATTCACCAATTTCCTCTCACAATCATTCATGGCCTCATTAGGGTCTAACCAATCCATCCCGATAATAACCTTAGATCCTCTCAAGGGAATCAACACCAAGTCAATAAAGTATCTCTCACTAAACAGCTTCATGACACATCCGCAATGAACTATCGAAGTACTCACATTATGTTCATCTGCAATCTCAACCTTTAGGGGAAATCCAATGTCCCGGGAGCATCGCAAAACTTCTTGCTAAGTGCATGAGATACAAAGGATCGGGTAGCACTCGAGTCAAACAGGGCATGAGCGGTCATACCATTGACCAAAAAGGTCCCTATACAAGATCAAAATAATCATGTGCATAAACAAGGAAAGCAATAAATGATAAAGATAAAACACATACCAGTAACCACATCTAGCGCCGCTTGGGCCTCAATGGTAGTCAGCTAAAATGCCCTGCTCTTCACCATAGGAGTCTATGCCTTGCCCTAGCGGCCATTAGTAATCCTTAATGTGGTTGGTGCAGGCGCCGCCACAGCTCAATTTTGGGCAATCGGCCTTTTTATGGTCGGACTGATTGCAATGGAAGTAAATTAGAGCACTCATAGGGCAGTCCCTACTCATGTGGCCCGATTGGCCACAAATATAACAACCTGAACCCGCACTAGTCATGCCCCACTATGCGACTTGCTGCACTTGTTGCAATGGTCCCGACCCTGTTGGCCTCTAGTGCGAGCATCAGAAGTCTTGGGCCTCTTCGTCTAGCCACACCTGGCAGTACCTGCTTCGGATTCTACTTCGACCAAAGCTCCAACTCAATCTCCCGGTAACGGGCCTTCTTAATCATGTCATTCATGGTCTTGCACCCTAAAAAGTTCACGAACTCACTGATATCCTCCCTCGGCATGTCATGGTATCTCATATTCCTCATCTCTTCATCTGCAATGTACTACGGGACCAATAAAGCCCTCTCCCTAAATTTGGCGGTAATCTCCACCACTATCTCAGTATTCTAGCAAACGTCCTGGAACTCCATCGCCATCTGTTGCACCTCAATCACTGGTGCAAACTCCATATGGAATCTCTGGTCAAAATCCTCTATGGGAATGACTGCCACTATCGCTGACCTTACTGCTCGACTAACCTCCTCCCACTAGTCTCGTGCTCGATCCCTCAACAGTCAGGATGTAAATGATGGGTTTTAGCCATAAGAACTTTCCTATGTGCGCATGCAAAACCCTAATGCTTGGATCTAGGCTTTCTAATTAAACATGCTTTGAATCCAAGACTTCTAATGACTATTTAGGTCTAATAACAATATTGAAACAGATCTAGAATCATACCTTTGAATTCCTTGTTGATCTTGAGGTCTTGGAGCTTCTAGAGTCACAATTGTCACTCCTCTAATGGCTTACAAACACCAACTAGCAAGGAGGATGATTTGGGAGAGAGGGAGGGGAGGAAATCGGCCAGGGTTCTCTTACTTTTGATGAAGTTCCGATTTCCCTTGTCCATAGGGTCTATTTATACTTGTAGACTCCTTAAGGGTTACAACCTAAACCCTAATTGGATAATCTTCTCTTAAGGCTATCCAAATCCATTCCTTAGATAACTCTTGGACAATTTAAGCTATCCTTTAGCTTCTAGAATCCGTCCAATCCATATCTATATGGATTTACAGTCTAAAGTTTAACTATCAAACAATTGACAGTTTATACCCTCTTATTTAATTAATCTCTTTAAGTCGCCAAATTAATTCCAATTAATTCTATGACTTATATTAATCAAATAAAAATATATTATTCTTTATATTATTCTCATAATATACTAATAATATTTACTCTCTCTTAATAAATCATCCTATCAAGTTGCTATGGTGAAGGCAACCCAAAAGGAACATGCACAACCGGGTCAAATACTTGCCTAATATAGTTGCAGCCTTAGACACTATTCCAACAGTCTCCCACTTGGATAAGTCTAGTAACTATATGCACAAGTACAATTCGGTTTGCAATCGTAGCTCTCAAAGACGCTGTCAAACTCTGATCTAATCAATCTTGTCCTTTAGATAAGGGATCGTATAGTCCTCTGTTAGATATCATGCTGACAATCCTATGGAATGGTTAGTCAAGCATTTAGGTTTCTCGATCTCTGATTTATTCGACATAGAACTTAATCGAACATATCAATTCAGTTCTGACCGGGCCCGGCACATAAGTCAAATCAAATCATCGAGCGGCCGAGATATCGCTTTTACCTTCTTAGATAAAAGTTACAGATAAACTTCGACTTATATGCATTTACTTATTTAATAATCAACTAAACACAACAATGTGTTTTATAACATTGAGTTACCAATGCGTTTTCGCATTATCAATGTACAATCAATTAGCAAATAACAAACCATATATCTCGGTTTTAAGACTATATGATATTATCGTCTCGCGATCACCCTTTTATATCATATTCCATAAGGTGATTCTAGCGAGCGCGGGTTTGTTCCAATGCTCAAAACCAGTTCATAAGCACTCATGAATGTCGCAGCAACCCTTTGCTATGTCTAATACCATTTAGACAATCTACGCACCGATTCATGACATCTTCATTCATATCTACTTCCAACATACGAACGATTGTGGACAATTTGAACAATTCGATTATTCCTAATAAACTCAATTATTCTGGAAGTCAAAACATGCAAAGTGAAACAATAGCTAAACAATTAACATATGATAGTAACATTACTCATAAATAAAACTCCTTTACTTAATCATCAAATGTTAATTACATTTATCTATTACACGTTTCTAATACTATCTAATCTATGCTAATATCACCCTTCAGCCCAATACTCCTAGCATGCTGCAAGTGCTTAACCCTACTCAGTCCCTTCGTAAGCGAATCTGTTGGGTTATCTTCTGATGATATCCTCTTCACTACGAGTTGTCCTTCTTCTACACGATGTCTAATGAAGTGATATTTTCTGTCGATATGCCGTGATCTACCATGATCCCTCGGTTCCTTGGTCAAGGCAACCGCTCCTTCGTTATCACAGAAAATCTCCATGGGCTCCTTTATGGCAGGTACAACTCCAAGATCACCGATGGAGTTCTTCAGCCATATTGCCTCCTTCGACGCTTCGCTCGCTGCAATGTACTCTGATTCGCACGTTGAATCAGCTACGGTTTCCTGCTTGGAACTTTTCCATGTCACTGCTCCTCCATTCAGGGTAAAGACCCAGCCCGACTGCGAACGGTAGTTGTCCCTGTCGGTCTGAACGCTGGCGTCACTATACCCTCGCACCTTCAAGTCATCACTCCCTCCGAGGACTAAGAACCATTCCTTTTGTCCTCCGAAGGTACTTAAGGATATTCTTCACCGCAATCCAATGTGCTCTGCCAGGATTCCCTTGATATCTGCTAACCATGCTCAAAGCAAAGGCTACATCAGGGCGAGTACAAGTCATAGCGTACATGATTGAGCCAACTGTGGAAGCGTATGGAACTCGGCTCATTTCTGCTATCTCAGCTTCGGTACTCGGACTTTGAGTCTTACTCAACTTGGCATTACTTTGTATCGGTAATTCTCCCTTCTTTGAGTTTTCCATACTAAAACGTTTTAGTACCTTCTCTAAGTAAGTGTTCTGACTAAGTCCAATTAGTCTCTTACTTCTTTCTCTTACTATCCTTATTCCCAAAATGTAAGAAGCCTTTCCGAGGTCCTTCATAGCGAAGCACTTCCCGAGCCAGGACTTAACCTCCTGCAGAGTCGGGATGTCGTTTCCTATGAGTAATATGTCATCGACATATAGAACGAGGAAGCTTACTATACTCCCACTGGCTTTGACATATACACAAGACTCATCTTCGCTTCGTGCAAATCCAAACTCTTTGACTTTCTCATCGAAGCAAAGATTCCATCTGCGAGACGCTTGCTTGAGTCCAAAAAGTGGACTTTTCAAGTTTACACACTCTATTCGGATTCTTCGGATCCACAAACCCCTCTGGCTGAGCGATGTAAACATCCTCAGCCAACTTTCCATTAAGGAAAGCGGTCTTGACATCCATTTGCCAATTCTCATAATCATGAAATGCGGCAATCGCTAGCATCACTCTAATACATTTTATCTTTGCAACTGGTGAGAAGGTCTCATCATAGTCAACTCCGGGAGTTTGAGTAAAGCCCTTCGCAACTAATCGCGCCTTATATGTGTGTACGTTTCCATCCACGTCGTTCTTCTTCTTGAAGATCCATTTGCACCCAACGGTCTTACGTCAGGGCACATAATCAACCAAATTCCAAACTTGGTTATCATACATGGATTGGATCTCGCTATCCATTGCCTCTTTCCATTTCGCAGACTCCGGGCCTGCCATGGCTTCCTTATAGCTATTAGGTTCATCAAGATTTATTAGTGTACCATCACTAATATACGTGTCCCCTTCGGTAGTAATATGAAAACCATAAAACTAGGGTAGAACTCTAACTCTATCGGAACGTCTAAGAGGTAAGGATTCTTCAATCGGTTCAACCGGAGTTTCCTCCTCGGTTTGAGTGCCAGCGGTAGAGGTTCCTTCATATATCGACTCTTGAATCTATTCAAGCTCGATTTGCCTCCCACTGTCTCCTTGGCCTATGAGTTCTCGCTCTCGGAAAACTCCTCTCCTCGCAACAAAGACAACATTGTCCTTCAGTCTATAGAAGAGATATCCAAAGGATGTCTGCGGGTAGCCGACGAAAATACATCGCTCACTTCGAGGTTCGAGCTTGTCATGAGTATCTCATCTTACGAAAGCCTCGCAACCCCAAACCTTGATATGTGCCAACGAGGGAGCTTTCCCTGTCCACATCTCGTGAGGTGTTTTGGCAACCTTCTTAGTAGGGAATCGGTTAAGGATATGGGCGGCAGTCTCTAAGGCATACCCCCAAAAGGAGATAGGTAGTGAAGCACGACTCATCATAGAGCGAACCATATCAATAAGGTTCGATTACGCCTTTCTGCCACACCATTCAACTGCGGTGTCCTAGGAGGCGTCAATTGCGAAACTATTCCACACTCCTTGAGATAATCATGGAATTCAAGACTTAGGTACTCTCCTCCTCGATCGGATCAAAGCATCTTGATTTTCCTGCCCAATTGATTCTCCACTTCATTCTTGAACTCTTTGAACTTTTCAAAAGTTTCTGACTTTTGCTTGATTAAATAGATATACCCATATCTACTATAATCATCGGTAAAAGTCACGTAGAAGCGGTTCCCATCCTTCGTGGTTGATCTAAATGGTCCACATACATCAGTATGTATTAGGTCCAATAGGCCCTCACCCTTTTCACATGTACTTGTGAAGGGTGATTTAGTCATCTTTCCAAGTAAACAAGACTCGCACGTGTCATCTTCCCTAAGGTCGAATGACTCCAACACTCCATCCTTTTGGAGTTGGGCTATGCGTTTCTTGTTGACATGTCCAAGACGACAATGCCACAAGGATGCTTTATCCATACTAGTGGAAGAATCTATGTTCAAAACATCATTTCCTAAGTTATCAACAATCATAACAGTTTCATAAATTCCATTACATGGTATAGCTTCAAAGTAAAAGACACCATTTAGATAAGCCAAAATAGAACCATTCTCATTATTAAAAGAAAATCTAAAACCTTGTCTATATAAACCATGAAATGAAATGATGTTTCTAGCCATTTATGGCGAATAGCAACAATTGTTCAAATCTAAACATAAATTATTCCTAAGCACTAAAGAATACACTCTAATCTTGGTCACAGGCGACGATCTTCTGTTCCCCATGATTAGATTGATTCTTCCTTGCTCCACATCCCTACTTCTTCTTAGTCCCTGCACATTAGAACAAATGTGATAACCACAACCGGTATCAAGAACCCAAGAAATAGCATGATTAGAATCGTTAGATTTGATTGTATATATACCTGCGAAAGATGACTTGATCTTTCCTTCCTTGATGGCTTGCAGGTATTCCGAGCAGCTTCTCTTCCAATGTCCTATCTTGTGGCAGTGGTGGCACTTTGCCTCCTTCGGGTTAGGTCAGGGCTTAGTGGGATCAACTTTGGTCTCACTAGAAGAGGCACCATCTTGGGCTTTAACCTTGCGATAGTTCTTAGACGAATCCTTCCTCTTCTTTCCCTTTCCTTGACCAATAGCCAAGACAGGAGCAGCGGGTGGATTGGGAGTTGGTGCAACAGACTTGTCTTTGAAGTTGCTCTCAGCGACCCTCAAGAGACCTTGGAGTTTGCTTAGGGTGACCTCCTCCTTGTTCATGTGGTAGGTCATCCTAAATTGATTGTACATCGGAGGCAAAGAGTGAAGCACCATGTCGATCACCAAGTCTTCCCCAAAGTCAACATTTAACTTGCGAAGGCGATCGACATACCTTTACATCTTTTGCAGGTGCACGGTAAGAGATTCTCCATGACCCATCTTAGCGGAAATCATGTTAGTGAAAATCTCATACCGCTCTTGTCTCGCGTTTTGGTGGTATCTCTCCAATAAGTCTTGATGCATCTCGTACGAGTACATGTCCTCGTAGGACTTTTGGAATTCGGAGTTCATGGTGGCTATCATGATGCAATGTACCTTCGTTACATCTCGCTCATGAGTTTCAAAAGCGGTAATTTCATCCGGAGTAGCAATTTTAGGGTTGATTTTCTCGAGCTTCTCATCGAGGACATACTCCTTATCCTCATAGCGAGCAATGGTGCGAATGTATCTTATCCATTCGCTAAAGTTCGTTCCATCGAAGGTGACCTTTTGGCAAAGGCTCATCAACGTGAAAGAACTAGCAGCAGCGTTGTTGGTGTTCGACATCTACAAATAGAAAGGACAAAGATAGATTAGAATATGTATCCCTAATTATCACCCAATAAGAAAAATTAGGGCTAGGATCCAACAACAACATTTACATATTAGAAAAAGGATGTCGTAATCTAACATGCAAATAAATTGAAGGTAAGCGAATGACGATTCACTAATTCTCCACCATCAAGCCTAACTATTAGTCCTAAATGTATTGAGAATTCCTAGGATCGGATGAGATTCATTGAAACTATTCAATGGCATGTTTAAATCTCGATATGCCCCTCTTGTTTGTGACTGGGATACCGAGGATCACAAAGCGGGTGTGAATTACCATGCAAATTCACATGGTGCCTTCATTGTAACGATCACCTATTCAATGTGCCGGTAAACCACACACGCTCCATCGTACTATGATAAACAATGAATCACCCTTTGCCACCTTTTCTTAGAACCAATTAGTGTGCCGGTAAACCACACACGCTCCACTAACTTCTTAGCAAGGGTGAAAAGTGTAATTTCATGGGATTGCATCAATTCACTTTTCCTAAAGTAACTAAGATTGGGAAATTTTAAAAATATGTGTAGTTACTTTGTATTTCCTATTATACTTTTAATGAGAGGATAAGGTTGCCCTATCCTACCCGTTCGGCTAACGACCCTCCACCGATCAAGCAAGCGGTGGGTGTGAGTGTACACCCATTAAGCGTCATTTTATAGGCCGCAACCTTATACCCACCTTATAGATCGGCTTCGTGAATGAGGCCTACTAACGGTAACACTAGCATTTTAGTTATACATATATATATTAATCTTGTAATATTATATTAGTATAGGGTTGTATTTTAAACCTTTTAAAATCTAGGGTTTGAAATTTAAATTGTCTAAATTAAAACTTTTAATCACAAATATAAATTTCAAAACTTGAGGACAAGTTTTAAACATTTAAAACATGGAGGATCAAATAACAAATAATTTCAATTAACAATTAATTTCCTAATTATCTATATTTGATTTATTCAAGATTTCTTTCAAGATAATTACCAAAATAATCAAAATAATTAATTAATTATCATATAAGGAAATTAAATATTTTATTAGTTGATAAATATCTTTAATTAGATCAAGATAATAGTCATATATATCAAAAAAAATCGGATTAGGGTTGATCTAATATGATTAAGGTAAGTTTCCATAAGATAATCATGAAGAAATCCCAAATCTGGTCATTCCTGACGCTTGGACTCGCCGAGTGCACCAAGGGACTCGCCGAGTCAGGCCAACTCGCCGAGTCCACTATGGAACTCAGAAACACAAAAATCGAATTTTGCAGTTTAGTTTCAGACAATTAAGCAACAATTTAATGAAAACCAAGCTAGTCTCTGATACCACTGATGGGTTTTAGCCATAAGAACTTTCCTATGTGCGCATGCAAAACCCTAATGCTTGGATCTAGGCTTTCTAATTAAACATGCTTTGAATCCAAGACGTCTAATGACTATTTAGGTGTAATAACAATATTGAAACAGATCTAGAATCATACCTTTGAATTCCTTGTTGATCTTGAGGTCTTGGAGCTTCTAGAGTCACAATTGTCACTCCTCTAATGGCTTACAAACACCAACTAGCAAGGAGGATGATTTGGGAGAGAGGAGAGGGGAGGAAATTGGCCAGGGTTCTCTTACTTTTGATGAAGTTCCGATTTCCCTTGGCCATAGGGTCTATTTATACTTGTAGACTCCTTAAGGGTTACAACCTAAACCCTAATTGGATAATCTTCTCTTAAGGCTATCCAAATCCATTCCTTAGATAACTCTTGGACGATTTAAGCTATCCTTTAGCTTCTAGAATCCGTCCAATCCATATCTATATGGATTTACAGTCTAAAGTTTAACTATCAAACGATTGACAGTTTATACCCTCTTATTTAATTAATCTCTTTAAGTCACCAAATTAATTCCAATTAATTCTATGACTTATATTAATCAAATAACAATATATTATTCTTTATATTATTCTCATAATATACTAATAATATTTACTCTCTCTTAATAAATCATCCTATCAAGTTGCTATGGTGAAGGCAACCCAAAAGGATCATGCACAACCGGGTCAAATACTTGCCTAATATAGTTGCAGCCTTAGACACTATTCCAACAGTAAATCCCACTTTATCCCTCTTAGAGCAAAAACTCATCCACTAAGCATTCTCAATGTCATCGATTCAGCATCGACTAACGATGGGTTCCGTAGCCCAAAAGAACTCAGGAGCTCCATAGGCCTTGAACTCCCAGAATGAGGGAGCTCGAGCTCCTATCTAACCCACATCGATCAACTCCATAATCCTTTGCTTGATGGTACCGAACAACATAGGGTTAGCATCCAAGATGTGAGTAACCTCAGCCGAAATGAACTCGTGTAGACGCTCATCAATCGGTTTTGTACCGGGGCCAAAACTTGAACCAGAATCAGAGCCAGAAACACAACATAGACATAATCAGCAAAGGACTCAATAGGATTCCTCTACACAAGTCTCCATAGAGTTTCTAGATCTGCTCTTGTCTCACGTACATGTCTTGTGCTTCTAGTAGTACGGGCCTAATACTACCTTTCACACCTACATGTACCTTCCTCAAGGTTAGTCCTGATTCCTCTAAATTGCCACACTAAAACCATATGCCAATCATATGTTATACATGATACATATCCTAGACTCGCCTAGGAATTCTCAACTCCCACCACTCCCAATACCAAGAACCTCAATCAACACCATTAGTTGCCTTATGTATGCAAATTATACACAAAATAGGATAATATAAACTATCGAATGATGATTCTTCCCTAAGTTCACAACTAAACAAGGAACATGAATTGAGACCAAATCGATCATTCTAGGGCTATACAATCCTAATCGTGTACAACTTTGAAAGCATACACTTATCAATTAACTGAGTTGATATCAATTCTAAGTAATACATAGCATCAAGTTCTACTAGGCTATAAGGCATCATGCAAATCAAGCAATTCTATTATATAATCCCTGAAGGTATCCTTAGCCCTAATCTAGCATGCAATTTTCATATCAAGCATATTACTCATAATACATAAGTATGGGTAGTTTGAGAACCACTTACTTGAGCTTGGTTGATTGCACGCATCGCACCCCTTCTTCTTAAAAAAAATATTTTTAAAATTTTAAGTTCTTTTTTCTTAAGAAAAGTTATCATTTCCTTAGTTTGAGTTCTGACACACCCGAAAATGTGCCTGAATCCCTCAAACCAAGGCGTTGATACGAACTTGTAACAACCCAAAATAGTGGTGCAAATTTTCATTTAAAAGACTAACAAATCATTCATTAATTTTTCAAAACCAACATCAAGTCATAATATTCGAAACATCAAGGTACATTTATTTCAAATGTGGAAATCATGAAGGGAGGATGCAATGCCATCACGTCGAGCCCTTCCTTTTCGCATCAAAAGTACCTAAAATCATCAACATAAATTGTAAGCACAAAACTTAGTGATTTCCCCAAAATACCACATACACGAAACATACAAGTGTCATGGGATTCCCTCATGGTGTAACACCCAGTTTCGATTCGCTTCATTATTTCGGGGCTACGTCCCGATCATCAGTTATCATAAGGCTTGTGAGCTTGGGGAAGAAAAGTTTTGGACCTTTTTGGATGAGGGTGTTAAAGTCGAAGTGATTAGAGTGGTCGAAGGTGTTTCAGAGCCCAAGGGGCATAATGGTAATTTTTACCTTGGTACTTTATGATTTTTGGGCTTGTTTCGGGAACTTCAAGGTTTGGATGAGTTTCTAAAAGTGTAGGGCTTCTCGCCGCCTTTCCGTGGATATAAAGTTCATCAGAAACGGACCTAGAATGAAGAAGTTAAGTCCTTTAGAAGAATTTAGGGTTTTTAGGAAAACCCCTGGTATGCAGGGCGTACATGGGTGGTACGCAGGGCGTACTCATTCGAGGGCATTTACGCGATGCGTAATTTGGCGTACGCCTTGCGTAGTCAGCAGTATTGCTCGTGAAGGTTCGGCCTCGTACGCTGGGCGTACGAGGGTTGTCTAAACCCTAATTTTTTATCATGTGTACCCTATTTAAACATCCTTATTTCTTAGGGTTAGCTTCCTTATTAGCCTCTAAAGCCCTAAAAACCCTAAAATCGAGTTTTAGCCTCCATTGTTGGGTGTTTGAGCCTTGGGTGAGGATTTGGTGTTCATTGGTGAATCTAGAAGATGAAAGAGGAGCTTGAAGACTCATTGTTTGAAGGAAAGCTTTGAGATCCAACAATTTCACCTCCTTTTGGTAGCTTGGGAGGTATAAAGTCCCAACCTTTCCTTTTCATTTCAAGATTTCATAGATCTCCTTCTTGGTTCATTTTTGGTCATTTTGACCCCTTATGGTTGATAATTGGGAGTTTTATTCGTTTGTGAAGCTTGTAATTGTGGATCTGGTTGTGTCATGGGTCCCTTGGGCATAAAGGTGAAAATTGTATGGTGGTTTTGAGTCCATGCATGTTTTAACTCAAGTATTAAGCTCTTTTGAGTTCTAGGTTCCCATTTATACATTCATACACAAAATGTTGGCAACTTTATGTGATTAACCACCTTGAGGAAATCAGATCTAAGTTTAGACCCAAGTCTTAATGGATTAATTGCTTATTTCAAAAGTTGGCTTTAGGCTGGTGAGTACGTTGGGTGTACAAGCCTCCCAAGCAGTATGTTGAGCGTACTGGCTAAGTACGTCTCGTGTACTCAGAAGACTTCATCCTTTGTGCATTTTGGGCTTCCGTTTGGGCTAGGCTGTGTTGGGCCATGTTGGGTCAGCTGGAATTCATTGTTGGGCTATTATATCTTGTTGGGCCTTCTTGGCAAAAATTCCATGAAAGGATTTAGGCCCGATTTGGAAAATTAGGCCATATTTGGGCCTTAGATGTTTATTTCGGATTTTTGGCCTTTTAGCTCAAAGATTTGGAATTGGGTCTTGGCCCAAACCGGGAAAGGGTAAAATGGATATTGTAACGCCCGTAGATACGGGCTAGTCAATTTACAGATAATAGGGGTCAAAATGACTTTTTGACAAAATATTATTTAGAATAAATAATCTTAACCAAGTTGTAGAATATGTCTCAAGGGTTCCGTACATATAAAGAACATCGAAATCCAAGTTATAACGAAGAAGTTATGGCCCGTCGAAGTTTTACGGCAAAACAGCACAACACCAGGAGACGTAAATAGTGAATTTACGATGAAGGACTTTTTAGCCTTAGTAATCTAAACCAAAGTCGTAGAGTATGTTAAACCAAGAAAATTCATAAAAAGAACGGCCAAATCTGACTTCGTATGAGGAAGTTATGATTTTTCAAAGTTTCGGCTTAGCAGTGTACAGCCCGAAACTCGAATTTTAGATCGAGCGGTTTTTAGCTTATGCGACCTAAATGAGAGTTGAAGATCTCATTAATAGGAACTCAACGGTAAAAATATAGACGAAAACGGAGTCCGTATGAAGGAGTTACGAATTCTTCGCGGTCATTTAGCAGTCTAATCTCCTCCTACTATTAAATTTAAGATCGGTCGAGAATTAGCCGACGGGGTCTAAATGAAAGTTGTAGATCTTGTTTTTACCTACACGTGGATATAAAGAACATCAAACACGGAGCTCGTATGCAAGAGTTATGATTTTTCTAAGTCGGGAGGGTGTTGTGCGAAATCGGGTGACATGGCACAATCCTAGTCGTTGCTTCCTCCCCAAGGCTAGCCACCAGATGATGACACCTAGACATAAAACTCGATGCGTTTTGGTGATTTTCAGCCTATAAAAAGGGTGTCGGGGCATCCTCATTTCTCACACCTTCCAACTTCTCTTTCTCTCTCTAGAATCTCTCTCTAAGCCTCCTTAAGCCCCCTAAAGTCTAGGTAAACCCCCTAGCACCTGAATGAAGCCTCGAGGCTCACGGAGTCCCGAGAAAAGGGGTCTTTCGGTTCGGGAACGCTGCTCCAACGAAGCCCGGTTTTCGAGAAAACCCGTTGTAAGTGAGCTACGCCTAACCTATCTTTAGGATAGCTTATGTTTCAATATAGTAATGTTATTAGGACCTTAAAATAATTATTTGGGCTATTATTATGAGTTATATAGGGTGTTGTTTAACGCTTATATGATAATAATAATAATAATAGCTAGACTATTAATTAGTCGCGGTTAACGTTAAACTAAACTCTAGTGGTAATGATACTAGGTTTTGTCGAGGAAAATTATTTTAAGAGTAACGAAGTGTTGTCCGAGTGTTGAGTCACCACCTAATCAGGTGAGTGCATAGTTACTTTCAACTTACACATAGATATGAAGTATTTTATATAAATTACGTGCTATGTGTGCTTATTATCTGAATACTTGTTGTCTATGCTGGATGAACGATTTTATACATGATTTAAATGATTTAAACTGTACATGTATTTTATATCTACGATAATGTTGGGGTAAAACATGGGTAGATGTAATAGATGGAGTATGAGTTGGATGATGAGTTGAGAGTTGTTATAGACCACGAGGTGAGGGTGAGAGGTGGACGATGTGAGAAGCCTTTTTTCCCAAATGATGGCCCCGTCATTCAGCAGAGTATGGATGACAACCACGGACTATTCTAGACAGTCCAGTGGAACACTAGCAGGCTCGCAACCTGTAGGTGTTGTGAACGATGTGTTCACCGGTGTACTCTAAAAACCCATTGACATGTATTGCAAGTAGATACTGTCGATAAACAAAATAGCCTTGGCAGCTATGGATTTAGTGCCCATTGAGCAAACCCTGGCAGCTATGGAATTAGTGCCCGTTGAGTAAACCCTGGCAACGATGGATTTCGTGTCGATTCCTTAGGCTGATCCTTAGGACGAATGAACGAGGAATAGTTGATTCTTAGGGTAGATCCTTAAGAGTAAAGAAGATAATGGGGATGGGTAATTGGGTTGATTGTTTGATTGTTTAAAAATAATAATTATATTATTGTGGGCTGAAAACCCTATGTACTCACCAGGTTTCCCAACCTGACCCACTCAGCTTATTTATATCACAGGTGTTGATATGAAGTCACATTACACTGAGAGATTAAGGAGATATAAATCACCAGTGATAATGATTGTAAGATCTGTTTATGATTATGTTTCTGTATTGACGATGACATCCCACAAGTTTTATGAATAAAAATACTTTTCTTCGGATATGCTTTGATAACGTATTTATCATGTTTTACTGGGAACAAATTCCGCAACATTTTTATTAAAAGAGGTACTCTGATTTTTATAAAGCATAAACAAAATCGGTCTTTTCTGGCCGTGAAAATGGGGATGTCACAGATATTTACCCTAAGTATGGATCATTAGTCGAGGATGGTAATCCAGTTGATTAATTGGATGTTTGTTTTGTTGTGATAGTTCGGGATTCTTCGTGAGCCAGCAGTCAGAGGTTTTTAGTGTGGTTCAGCATTGTGAGGTGAGTTCTCCTCATTATATTTTTAGGTCGAAGGCACCAATGTCGAACCTTTGGATTGTTATACTGGTTTATCGTATGATTGAGTACTATAATGATATGTTATATTTGTATTCTGGTAGATAGGATGACGTTATGCTTAGAGATCTGTTAGATCTGCCTGTTATCTGTTCAGGCTGTATGTTTACCAGTCACATGTATTGATGTAGTGTGGTTGGGTTCAAGGTACTATTTTGTGCGGCCAGTCAACAAACCCGGTGATATTCATATTGATATGTTATGTTTATGCTTATATGTTATGTATATGTCGACATGGTTTGTGTGTATGGTTGGGTTGAGGCGGTCATGCTTAATGTTTAAGGCCAACAAACCCAGGGCGGCCCGGATAGACTGAAGGCCTGTGACACGGAGCAGTCAGTTCGAAGGCCCGGAGAATGGCCCAGACAAGCTGAAGGCCTGGTGAAGCACTCCAGACATGCTGAAGGTTTTGTGAGCGGTCCAGACAGGCTGAAGGCTCAGTGAGGCAATCCAGACATGCTAAGGGCTTTGTATGCATGTTGTTTGTTATATATGTTATATGTGGTGTGTTGGTATTTTGGGGGAAACTCACTAAGCTTCGTGCTTATAGTTTTGTTTTATGGTTTCAGGTGCTTATGTGGATCGTGTCAAGGTGAGGGCATGATCGTACTCATCCTCGCATTTTGGACTTCTAAAATATGAATGTTTTGAAACTATGTTGAAAGCGACTCTGATTTTTAAATTAATGTTTTGGAAACAAGGGTTTTGTAAATACTTCTTTATAAAAAGGGTTGTTTTGAAAAGTTTAAATTTTATGAAATTTTATGGATGTTACAAGTTGGTATCAGGGCCTTGGTTTGAATGAATTGGAGGAACAGTTGTGTGAATTTTGTCTCAAACTAAGGAAAATGATTTTCAAAATACTTAAGGAGGATGCGATGCGTACGATCAGCCGGAGCCAGTAAGTAGACCCCAAAATACCATACTGTTATTTGAGATTGTGATATGTTAGAACAACATGCTAGTAACAGGCTAGGGATCTTCAGGAATTGCATGATAGAATTGACTGATTATGTGATGCCTTAGTTCCTATAGAGTTCCCTTGTTTGGCTGTTGTGTGACTCTTTCGTTTGTGAACTAGCTATTTAGTGGATACGCTAAGTCACATGCTACATGGTTTAAAGGATCTTAGGCTGAGGGGTTTGGTCCTGCTTCGCAGCTCTTTTCTGAGTCCAACCGTTGTGGGATTGAATCTCTTAGCCTAAGATCGTTTAAACTGTGGGGCATGTGACTGTATTCATGCGATAGTCGTATGGCACCAATGGAGAGTCATGTGGCAATTATGCTAAGGTGAGTCGTATGGGGTCATCCGGCCAGTTGTTTTATTGGATGAGGTAGCGGTGGTTTCCCTGGTTTGGGCGTGGTTTGTAGCAGTTCGGCATGAGGAAGGATTAGCCACTCATGAGAAAGTGAGGGCAGGGCAAAGATGCATATGAGACGTTGGGATTCTAAGATCAAGGATTTCATAGGAGAATCTGTCAGATCTTCTTCGTAAAGAGGGACCTTGGTTCATAGAAGACTCATGTTTTGGTAACCTACGGGATCATCTTGGAGGTTTTCTCGAGCTAGTGGTGTAGTGATGGAATCCGTTCACTCTCAATCTAGTATGGGGTCTTTTTTTGACCGATCATGAAGATGTTTTTCTGTTTTGATTAAGGTGGCATTTCGATTATCTCTGGTGTTTCTTTTCTCTTCGTATGAGATTATGGGTCTCTTAAGTGTGTGTATAGGGGTGTTCCGTGTAAGCTGGGCAAGATGGAATTGGGGCTTTTGGTTCAAATTATGTGCATGGTACTTTGGGTTTTAGCTTCTGATTTGGACCAAGAGTGCAACTGTTATCCTATTCACGGGTCGTGTGCGACCTTGTTTTTGTAAGGTTTAGATTTGGTAGCAACTATGTTGTACTATGTTCGTGCTATGAGAGTGTCGACAAGGTCGGTGTGTTATCGAGAGCATTCCACTCATAGGCTATGGGCCTAGTGATCATGGTGGTTCATTACTTCTTCTTGTAGTACTTTCGGTGTTGGCACGCTGATAGGAGTCAGGAAAGTTACAAATCTATTGGTTAGATAAGGGGGAGCAGAAGGGGTTATGGGGAGTATCATTTGGGCATCAGAAAGTCTATGTGGGAGGTATGCATTATAAATCTAGTTGATCGCAAGTTGTTGTTAGAATTGTGGTTTTGAAATTAGGAATTGACTGTGAAGTCACAATTCATAAGCTCTTTGTTATGTCCCGATTGGTTGTTCAGGTGGGGGTACACCCGAGCAGATATGAGTTGGTTGTATTGCGGAAATTTTTGGTCTGATCGTCCTTGATCATCAAGGTAGTGGTTGGTAATGGCATAGCAAGGGTCAAGATTATTAAGGTTGGGTACATCATATGGTTGGTTTGGGTGAAGTTTGTGGTTGGTGTGTTTTGGAGGATCAATTTTGCATGTTTCTGGTAGTGTCTCCAGTTAGGGACTGGGGGTAGATTCAAATGGATGCCCATCAGTTTTAGGGTCGGTTCTTCAAAAGGAATATGAGTGGCCATTTTCGAGGGGGCTTTGGTAGAACTCGCGTCTGGAAATCGCGAGTGTATCCATGCAAGGTATGGGCTTAGAAATTTAGGGATTAAGAAATTCGTATGCCAAGGCATCAGCTGGAGGGTTCAGGATTTAGCTTATGTATCGGTGCTCTAGGATTGTTCTACATGTGTGAAGACCAGGCAAGTAGTGAGGTTTCAGAACCTTCGCAGCAACATGCCGGTTCGGCGGTTAAGGAAATCTCTATCTTGTATCTCTTTTGTGTTCATGGAATTGTTATCTTCAGGAGTTGGAAAGATGGTTTGATGGTTAAGTGTCATAGATTTAGCCTTGGGTCAGTTTGGGCAGTATGTCAGGGAGTCAGACCAGTTCGAGACTTCAAGTTTCAGAGAAAGTAGGTTGGGATTATGCATGGGTTTGAGGATTCATCTTCTTCAAGTGGGAATTCTGTTGGGTTCAGTTGCCTAATAAAGGCAATTTTTTGTTCGAAGTGGTAGTTGTGTCCCTCATGTTGTCGGGCACGCTGGAAATGATAAGGAATGATTTTCGAGGACAAAATCGAACTTAAGTAGGGGAGATTTGTAACACCCGGTTTCAAATCGCTTCATTATTTCGGGGTTGCGGCCTGATCATCAGTTATGATAAACCTTGGGAGCTTGGGGAAGAAAAGTTTTGGCCCTTTTGGATGAGGGTGCTAAATTCAAAGTGATCCGAGTGGTCGAATGTGTTTCGGAGCCCAATGGGCATAATTGTAATTTGTTACCCCGGTACTTTATGATTTTTAGGATTTCTTCAGGAAACTTCAAGGTTTTGATGGGTTTCTAGAAGTGTAGGGCTTCTCGCCGCCTTTCCGTGGATATAAAGTTCTTCGGAAACGGACCTAGAATGAAGAAGTTATGGCCTTCGGAATAATTTAATATTTTTGGGAAAAACCCTGGTACATGAGGCATACATGGGTGGTACGCAAGGCATACTCATGCGAGGGCATTTACATGGTGTGTAATTTGTCGTACGCTTAGCGCAGTCAACAGTATTGGTCGCGAAGGTTTGGCCTCGTATGTTGGGCGTATGAGGGTTGTCTAAACCCTAATTTTTTATCATGTGTACCCTATTTAAACATCCTTATTTCTTAGGGTTGGCCTCCTTATTAGCCTCTAAAGCCCCAGAAACCCTAAAATCGAGCTTTAGCCTCCAATTTTGGGTGTTTGAACCTTGGGTGAGGATTTGGTGTTCATTGGTGAATCTAGAAGATAAAGGAGGAGCTTGAAGACTCACTGTTTGAAGGAAAGCTTTGAGATCCAGCAATTTCCCCTCCTTTTGGTAGCTTGGGAGGTATAAAGTCCCAACCTTTCCTTTTAATTTCATAGATCTCCTTCTTGGTTCATTTTTGGTCATTTTGACCCCTTTTGGTTAATGATTGGGAGTTTTAGTCATTTCTGAAGCTTGTAATTATAGATCAGGTTTTTTCATTGGTCCCCTGGGCATAAAGGTGCAAACTTTATCGTGGTTATGAAACCATGCATTTTTTAAGTCTAGTATTAAGCTCTTTTGAGTTCTAGGGTCCCATTTAGACATGCATGCACATAAAGTTGACAACTTTATGTGATTAACCACCTTAGGGAAATCAGATCTAAGTTTGGACCCAAGTCTTAATG
Organism: Lactuca serriola; assembly: GCF_051521515.1. Taxonomy (NCBI): domain Eukaryota; kingdom Viridiplantae; phylum Streptophyta; class Magnoliopsida; order Asterales; family Asteraceae; genus Lactuca; species Lactuca serriola. The sequence continues at coordinate 88,227,689 of NC_136413.1, read as the reverse complement.
GATTAATTGCTTATTTGGAAAGTTGGCTTTGGGCTGGTGAGCTATGCAGTTATAGCGGTCGAAATCAAATATCGGTCAAGGGCCAATATACAATATATAGGTTATCGCGGTGAGATATCGGCATTTTTTATTACGTATAATAATAATAATAATAATAATAATAATAATAATAATAATAATAATAATAATAATAATAATAATATAACTACTTACCGTAAAACATATATAAATATAATAGCAACTAGAAAATTCCAAAAGTGTTAATGTTTTAAAGATAATCTAATCGAAACATAATCTAATCGTAAGCCATCAAATCTTCCTCCGAGTCCACATCAACCAAGGCATCCAATTGTTCATCAGGATCATTCACTTCAATTCTAATATCATCATCAACATCATCTCTGTAGCGCTCTCTTTTGCTCCTAGTTGTTACCCCGACTTCTTAGTTTCTTCACATTGGTTCTTGCGTAGTTGACCAAAGAAGACCATCTCTACCATCAACAAACTCTTGAAGCTCAACTTTTGTTGGTATAACCCAATCATCATTTTCCTCTACGTCTCTCAATAAAATAGGATCCAAAGATCTGTTGGATTTTAATGAATTATAACGCCTTTGTAACCTTGTGTTGTATTGGATGAATACAAGGTCATTAAGTTTTTGCTGCAAAAGACAATTTCTTTTCTTTGAATGTAACTGCACACAAAGAATAAAAGAATTACTTAATGAAGTAAATAAGTTAAATTTAATATTATTTATAAAAAGTACTAGGTAGAAACCAATTACATTGTCAAATGCACTCCAATAGCGTTCACAAGGTGAAGCACTACATGTCTGACTAAGGACTGTGATAGCAAGATTTTGGACCAAAGGCGTGCCGATCCCATAAGTACACCACCATATATCTACAGTTTATAAATAAATGAAATGACCTTATAAAAAATTATGATATAAAAACATGTAAATATGTTAAAAATGTTTTACTTACATGGTGCAACTTTTGCCCTAGCCCTTATAGCAGCTGGAGATCCAAATTGCCCAACTGAATCAATGTATAGATTCAAGTCTTGCCTCAATTTATCATTGTCATCATTATCGGGCACTAGATGATTTATAGAAACATAAAGTCACGTCGCAATGTCTCTGTTCTTCCGTATCTCCCTTGAATTTTCCCCATGAAAAATGGTGGAATTCAAGTAACATCCAGTTGTATATTCAATAAAGATTTAGAAGTAAAACTCGGAAATTCTATTAAAATAATAAATATAACCTGCATGTAACGAGTGATGAAGTTGGTCTCTCCATCTTGCTTGAATCAAAGCCCAAAGTCTAGTGATCATTCTTACATTAGGCGTGCCAGTCATATTTTTCTTGATCTACTCCTTGGCTCTGTCCACTGCATTATAGATGTAACCCATACATGGATTCTCTTCCGTATCAACCAATCTGACCACATCCACCAAAGGAGCTAGCACCTGACAAGTAAAGTGTACGTTGTCCCAAAATTCCTGTTTTGCAACTATTCGCTCAACTTTCTTTCCAGCCAACTTCTTTGCAAAGTCACTTTTCTTCCATTCTTCAGAAACAAACAATACTTGAATATGATGTCGATTCTCATGGATACTCTGAATTCTATAAAACTGGGTTGCAAACCTAGTTGCACAAGACCTGTGCAACTCCTTGTTCTTCGTCAACTTCCTCATCAGATTAAGAATTCTTTCGTGGTTGTAAATGTAAACCATAATTGCTCTTGCATCAGCCAAAGTATTTTTTATCTTCGGTATTTTTCACCAATATCTCCTATCATGATATTCACACAATGTGCTGCACACGGAGTCCAAAACAACTTGGGATGTTGCTCTTCTAAAATCTTTCCAGCAGCTTTAAAGTTTGACCCATTGTCTGTAATGAACTATAAGAAAATAAGAAAAAGAATTTAATTAATAAAATGATTATAAATTTAAAATAACAAATAATATTTAGAAAACTAGAAAGTAAAACTACTTGCACAATGTTCTTCTCTCCAACATCTTTTATCACCTCATTTATCATTTCCATGATCAATTGAGCATTCTTTACATGCTCTGATGCATCAATTGATCTCAAGAATACTGTTCCAAGAGGACAATTGACTAAGAAATTTATCAAACATCTTCCTTTACCGTCTATCCAAAATTCGGACATAATGCTACACCGATATTCCTCCCAATGTGGCCGGAATGAATCCACAAACTTTTGAGTATCTTTTAAATGTTTTTTCATCAATGTGACATGGATATTATGATAAGATGGAGTTGGCATACCTAATATAAAGTCATAAAATTAAGTGTTTAAGTAATAATAAAATAACCAATAAATCTTTAATCACACTTAAATACCTCTTCCATATTCACCAATGGAATTGATCATATCTTGGAAACCTTCATCACGTACGGCATTCAAGGGTAAACCAACCGAATAAGCCCAAGTTGCAATTTTATCCCAAGCATTCATCTTTAACTTCTCTTTTATTGGATTATTTTTATCAAGTGAACTTTGCTAATTTTTCCATGATTAGTCTGATAAATTAAATCGAGAGGACCTCGCACATTGCTAGCACCCACAAATTTCTTTTTCTTTGAAACATTTCTTTTTGAACTAACTTCTTGTACAACGACTTCCTCATCCTCATCTTCATCAGAAAGATCAATTGTGTAAGATCTAAGAATTTCTATATTTCTTTTCTTTTCCTTTTGTATCTTATCTTTTTCGTTAATTGATGCCATGACTTTATTTTGGATATCCACAGTCACATTCGGACAACCGGTGACTTGCCCTGAGGTATGAGTAAGAATTTCTATATTTCTATAGGTTTGTTGGTAATTTTTTAAACTAGTTTTGCAATAGAATCTGAATGGGGGAAGTGGAACTGCTAGCATGCAAAGCCGAGGGACCAAAGCTCCCAAAATCATAAAGTATTGTCTTCTTCACCCCTTAAAACCCGTCGATTGCCACTGTTTTATATTGCATGTCTGATTTCTCTTTTTAACCATTCAAGACTCGATTTTACTGAAAGAACTCTAATTCTAACCGTAAGTAGGCAAATCTCGATCAGGACTTAGTCAACCATTCCCCTACTCACGAGAAACCAAGATAAAGTGTTGTGAATTTTGTGTTCAACGTCTAGGGTTTTCCGGAAAGGAGAAACCATCGGAGCTTGTATCATATCATCTCCAAGGAAGGTAAATGTTCCATTCACTTCCAAGTGTACCTCCCAACCCTTCTCCACGTTTGTGGAGGTTGGAGTAGTTTCTAGTAGCTCTCTAACCGCCGAAAATTGCATTTTGCGGGATTTATTGGTCTTGGGTAGCTAGAACTTAGAAAATCACTTTAAATGCTTCAAGCTTCTCATATATGCAATATTGCGGGATTTCTATTTTTGAAGTCGTTTCTATCAGGTTTAGTGGGTTCTAAACTTTTTTAGTTGTCTCAAATGATGTCTTTTAATTCCTTTATCACTTAAGGTCTAATGTGGTCGGTTAGAATCAAGAATATGGCCTCAAATGCTTGCAAAACTTCTCATAAGCATTTTATTTTGGATTTTTTTAAAGACAAGTTTAATTCTTTTGTTAAAGCTCTTGGATCTATTTGATGGTATGATTAGGGTTGTTAAGATCAATACTTAGCCCCGTAAACCTTACTTCCTCTTGTGTTGAAGACTAGGACCAAGAAAACAAAATTTTTTATCTTATTTTTACCTTAAAACCCCTAGAACCGAAGAGCTCCACTTTTATATAATTTTAGTCCATGAAATCTGATTTTAAACTAAGTTTTGTGGTTAAAACACAAACCATATGATGTGTTATAAGTCTGGTTTGATGTGAGTTCTTAAATTGAAGAATAAGCTCAGTTTGTGTGTGTTTGGTGTGAGTGTGTAAGTCCAAGAATATTTTTGAATTATACATACCCTAATATATATGTAAATGATGTATAAAAGTGTGCATTAACGCTTATATTATCATATAAGAGAAGGTGTGTGTATCATCATGATAATACAAGAATGTTATGAAGTAAAAGTATAAATAAAGTCTAATATGCATATGTTGGGGTGCAAAGTTATTCATGATTGACTTTGTAATTGTTTGACTTTTGAAAAACCCACTTGCAAGTGGTGCATTAGCCTTATGACTAATGAGTATTAGAGAGTGAGAGAGAAACATGTAAACACCTATATATAGTGGGTTCATACCACTTGTAGAGGTGTGCTTGAGGGATGTAAAAGTTGAGTGTGTAAGTGTGTGTCATTTATGTAGTCTAGATCTAGATCCTTTTTGTGTAACACCATATACAATCAATACATCTCTTGAACACCCATATCACCATGTTCATTGTGCAAACTTTAATTCCACATGCCAAACCATGTTCTTATGTCACATCAATTGGTATCGGTGCTTGGTTTTCACGATCAACGTGACTTTTGAAGAACGGTTCTCAGTTTGGCAAAATCTGTCACAATTGGAGCAATTTTGGTGAGTCTCTCTCTATGATCTCTCTTAATCTAATTGAATCGTGCGTTGCGTTCTTGATTTTTGATCGTTTGATTCGTTGGATCAAATTTTTCTTGAACAACCCCATTGATGATCCAATAATTTTTTTTAAGATCAAATCCAACCAAAAACAAATTTTAAATTCGATTACTGTTCATTGTTTGTTTTGAGAGCCCAAAATTCTGAAACTACTATTCATGTCTATTTTTAGCCCAATCTTGAATTACTGCTCGTTTTATCATCATAAAATCCAAATTCAATGACCATTTGTTGACTATCAATTCATAAGCCCAATATTCAACATTGTTCATAACAGATTTACTTTAAGCCCATTAATACTTGTTTTGATCCGATATCAGTTGATATTAATCGGATATGTAGTGTTGCTCATATTTATCTTTATACGCTTAAAGGACCGGTACTCTTCCATGGTATTGATTGTACATTGAGTCGAACGTGATTGTTTTTCTTAGCAATTGTCGTATATAAAATCTATCTTGTGTATCGATTCTATCTAGTTTGTATAAACTTAAAATCGATTGTGATCAAGATATTGATTGTAGATTCAATTTCAAATGTCAATCGAGAAAAGTCAATATCGATGTTGAGTGTTACAGTTCGATTTCAATGAAGGATGTATGTTCAAATACACATAAAAGGAAGTATTGAAATCGAAATTACAAAATATGATGTTGATCTAAGGATTGTCGAAATCAATTGCTTGTTACTTTTGGGAACGAAGATACAGATAATGAAAAGAAACGAGCTGGGTCTCGGTCATTGCAATGGATGATTCGAGTGTTGTGTGTTGGCAAATGACGAACAGGAAAGAGTTTAATTTCAATGGTGATTGATTGGAATTTGACTTTGAAGAATGTTAGACACTTGCAATTTATTTTGATTTTGGATTTCGAAATTGGCTCTTGATTTTGGAACTGCAAGTTGATAGTTTGGACTGGAGAATGAAGGAGTGATACTGGAAAAACGAAGGCTTGAGAAATTTGATTTCGATGTATATGTTTATAAGAAGAAAACGAAATCAGTATGTTGAAATCGAATGGTTGATTTTGTGTTCGTTGCTGAGGTTTTGATTGAAAAGCGAAGCCATGGGTCTTAATGTTTTGATGTCACTGGAAACGAAATGGGTTATTGGATTTGAAGAGTTCACTATGATCAATCGATGGTTGATTCGAAAGTCAATATAGGATGATCGAATAGCGAACTGATCGATTTTGATTTTGAGTCGATATTGACGAATTGTTGGATTTTGGAATCAGTCGATGTTCAAGGTGAATGATTTCGTTAATTGGGTGGATGATTTCGTTTTGAACTGAGAAGTTAATATCGATGAATTTGGAATCGATGGTTGGCTCATATTAAGGAAATGAAACTCTACTGGGTTCGTGTAATAAAAAGGCAAGAAGTTTCGTTCAAATGGGTTATGGTTTTGGTGTTCATATTAAATGAAGGGGAGAGAGAAAATGATGTTGATGATTTCTTACGAAGTGAATAATGGATGAAAGAGTTTCGTACGAAGGGTGGAGAGGAAGTTTCATTAAAAACGAAATTGGAAATTGGGAAGATGAAGTTTCGTTTGTTGCTATAATTAGTACGAATTGAGTATAAGAAATCAAAGTTTCCTAAATGGCCTTTCAAGTTTCGTTAACTTGGCTTTGGAATTATTTCGATATGTTAGACAACATTTCGTATGAAGACAAATAGAAGAATTTACGAAATCAACCCCTAAACTTTCGAATGTATATTACAAAGTTTCGTAGCAAAAGTTTAGTTTCGTACGTATGGAATGAAAAAGAAGAAATTTCGAAATTAGTCCCTGCAACTTTCGAATGTTTGGCAGTTTGTATCCAAATTCAAAAAAGGACTGATTTTGCAGAAAATTGAAGAATATGCATTTCAAGCCCCTGCAGTTTGTGCAAATTAACGTTTTCCACCCAGTTTGGAAAAAGGGGAGAGTTTTGCATATTTTGTTGTTTTGGGTGCACGGGGTCATTGCAGAATTTTGAAATTGACAATTTCTACCCATTTTTGAGAAATTTTGTCAAAAGCGATCTGTGAACGAAGCTAAAAATTGATTATTTTTTGAATTTTGCGGATTGAATCACAATGTTTATGCCACATGTTAAGGGGGAGTTTTGACACGAAAAATTCCGAATAGAGCACGTTTTGTTTCCTTGGGAGTTTTATAATCAAATTTCGATTATAAAAAAGGGGGAGAAGTTTTATATGGAAATTCGAACTTGAATTTTTCATATTACGCGGATTTGAAGACCGAAGTGATCTTGAAGTTTTGAAGCTTACGAGATGATGCAATTGGAAGTTTGGAAATGATTTATTTTCGAAATGGGTTTGTAATTATTGAAAATTTTTGGGGTGTGTTTTATGCTCAACTTTAGGGTGATTATTTGGCATTTGGGATACTCTTAATCATTCGTTGATGCTCGGTTTGTATGGTCTCACATCCTAGAGCCCAAATTGAAGAATCATGGAAGAATTGAATATTGAAGTTTGTTTCGACATGTGTCACCTTTGAGGCTCGAACTGCGTAGTTGCTTGATTTTGGAAGATTTGAAGTGGGTCATTCATTCCTAACTTTGAGGGGGAGAATGTTGGGGTGCAAAGTTATTCATGATTGACTTTGTAATTGTTTAACTTTTGTAAAACCCACTTGCATGTGGTGCATTAGCCTTATGACTAAAGAGTATTAGAGAGTGAGAGAGAAACATGTAAGCACCTCTATATATAGTGGGTTCATACCACTTGTAGAGGTGTGCTTGAGGGATGTAAAAGTTGAGTGTGTAAGTGTGTATTATTTATGTAGTCTAGATCTAGATCCTTTTTGTGTAACACCATATACAATCAATACATCTCTTGAACACCCAAATCACCATGTTCATTGTGCAAACTTTAATTCCGCATGCCAAACCATGTTCTTATGTCACATCAGCATAGTATATGTAAATGACCTAAGTAGAGTTACTAGTATATGTGTAGAAGTTTAGATAGGGAAATTAACCTAGCCACTCTAGTGGTTTGATCTTTATTTGGTGATAGTTAGTTCGCGGGTCTGATCAGTGTGAGAAGCTGAGAGTGTAGTCGTGTTTCTCCGATTCTACAATTCAGGTGTGTCTTCCCACTATGCCATGTATCATATTGTATATCCTCTGTATGTTTGGATAGTAGTACTATAGAGTACAAGTATGATATTTGACTAGGATGAGTCCTTGTTATGCATGTGTAGTTTAGGGCACTTAGTGGATTAGTATGTTAGACTGGTAGGGTCTTGCTTGTTGATCGTATGGTACTGTTAGGAGTTATGATTGGTTAGGATAATTGGGGAAGGCCAATTATCAGGATTATGCATGTTTGACTAGTGAATGACTCCGTTGAGAAATGGTCAAGGGCAGGGTAACTAGGGAAGGCTAGTTTCTAAGGAAATGTATTGCGTTAGTTTATATTATGAGTTTATGTTATATGGTTATAAGTTAGTGGTAGCCTAGGTTCTATGTAGTCTAAGTTGGATAGTGATAACGTGCCCTAGCCAGCACGAAAGAGCCGCGCCCAGCTCAGAAGGCTGGCGCACCCGGTAGACCAGGCCTGATGGGCTTAGCGCCCGCCAGCGCCCCTAAGGGCCTGGCGCTCTGGCAAAAGAATAGGCGCCCACCAGAGGTGTCCTTGCGAGAGGCTCGCGCCAGCCAAGGGCGCCCTCAGCTCCAAGACAAATGATACGATCAGGCAACAACGCAAGGGATCAGATCATTACCGGCAGGACCAACAGCAGCACTCTGACAGATAGAGGAGCACGACCCTCCAATCAATGCCCCAGATCTTGTCGGCCCAGGCAATCCTGTCTCGTACGGACGAGCAAGAGCATTGAGTATAAAAGGGGAACGCTCATGATCCCGGCAAGTAAGTCATTTTCCCCAAGAAACACTTATAAACACTCACATAACCCTACTGACTTGACCGTCGGAGCGTCTTTCCGGGAGCCTCCTCCCGGGAAATGGCTGGCGACCTTCTTTCTCTGTGATCTTGTAGGAGTAGCTCAGGAATTGTTGCCAGTATCTAGTGAAAACCATAGCAAGGTCGCATCAGATAGCCTGATAACTCTTGGTCTAAATGTCTGATTGTGATGTTCTTGTCTGATTGTTCATTCTCGGGTGGATTGTCAATTCGACTATCTATTTGATTCCTTACTACATATGACTTTTTGTATTGTTTGAAAGACCATAGGCATAGCCCATGGCACTTTCTTGTAAGATCATGGGGGTAGCCCATGAAATTGCAAAGAAAAGACCATAGGGTAGCCCATGGCACTTTCTAGCAAGATCATGGGGTAGCTCATGGTAGTTGCTTGTAAGACCATAAGGGTAGCCCATGGCATTGCAAGGAAAAGACCATGGAGGTAGCTAATGACACTTGCTTGTAAGACCATGGGGGTAGCCCACGGAATTGCAAGGAAAGACCATTGGGGTAGCCCATGACACTTGTTTGTAAGACCATGGGGTAGCCCATGGCATTGCAGGGAAAGACCATGGGGGTAGCCCATGGCAAGATGTGAGACTATGATTTGACCCATAGTATTCACTTGGGTTGGAGCAGACATGTTATTTCATGTATGACTGTTACATATGTTTATGTGGATAGGAGATCTAAATATTTGGTGCTAGAGTCTATAACGACCCAAATTTTGAAATAAATTTTTCATTTTTTATTAACCAAATTACTTTCCACAAACCATGAAATCCAAAATACAATTGTTTTCAAAATTCATATCTAGTACAAGTTTTATTTAAAATCATCAGAGTGCCCCACAAAGTGTTATAGAGAGAGTGCATGTCGCGTCATCAAGCCTTGCCCTTGCTCTTGGGATCAGATGTACCTGAAACAAATACTACCTTAGAGCATCCAAGTCTAACACTGGTTCGGATATAGGTCATGTGCTTTCAGTAGTACGGTCCCAATACTACCTTCCACACCTACATGTACCTTCCCTATGGCTCTACCTGATAACTGTTGGATTAGTGTCTAAGTCCATAACTACTTTTGGTATATACTTGACCCGATTATAGCATGATCCTTTTGGGTTGTCTTCACATTAATGACTAGATAGGATGACTGTTGAGGAGAGAGGCTGATTTATTGTTAAGAATAATAAATTAGGGTATAAATATGATTTGCTAATATATTATATGAATAATATATTAATTTCGAATCATATTATTAATTAGTATTTAATCAGAAATTAATTAGGAATTAATTTTGGGATTAAAGGAATTAATTAAAAGTGCAGGGGTTTTTTGTAATTATTTGATAGTTGAGACTTTGGGCCATTGGATCACCTTTATTAAGGCTTGGCCAAAAATCCTAGAAGGGTCTAGGATTTTTCGTCCAATGGCTTAAGGAAAGGAGTCCACGGGTTTGCTTAGGCCCTAAGCTAAAGGATTAGGGTTTCCACCTTGAAACCCTAGTTGACATCCACTATAAAAGGCACCCTAAGGCACTCAAAATTGGCACCCCTTGGAGAAAACCTAGTAGAGCTGATTTTGGGAGCTTGTTACCCTCCATCCTCTCTCTCATATTCATCCTTTCAATCAAGTGTGTTTTTGAGCCATTAGAGGTACTACACTTGAGGTACTTTCTTTCAAAAGCCAAGGAGATTCAAGAAACAAGTTGTTATTACTACATAACAACAAAAGGTATGTATTATATTCTTTTATGTGAATTTCAAAAATTACAGAAGCATGTTAGGTTTCCTTTGTGTTCATAAAGTTGTATGTCTAATAGTGAAAACATAGATCCAATTAGGGTTGCATGTACACGTAGGATTGTTTGTATAAAACCCATCAATAACTCCAATTCGTCCCAAAATAAATCATATCCCACAGACTATCGCATATCTCAAACCCTAGGCGACCCTAAGATTTGCTCTACCCATATCAATCATACCAATCATAACCGGTGGATTTATGCATGCAAATTATACACAGAAAAGGATCAAATAGACTTTCGAATAATAGATTCTACCCTAGGACCACAACCAGACGAGGAATAGGAAATAAGGCCAAATCAATCATTCTAAGGCTATAAGTTCCTAACCGTATACAATTTTGAAAGCATACACATAGCAAGATCCATACGATTATCATAGCTCAAGCATCAGTATAACATGGCTAACATATTGGGGAACTACTTACTTGGCTCGGCCGATCACGCGTGTTGCACTCTCTTCTTTTCCATTCTTTAAAAGTTTTCACTTTCATTTTTATTTTGAAAACAATTTTATCACTTCCTTAGTTTAAGTCCCGACACACCCGAGGGTATGCTTGAATCCCTCAAACCAAGGGTTTGATACCAACTTGTAACAACCCAAATTTTCAAATAAAATTTTCATTTTTGATTAACCAAATTACTTTCCACAAACCATTAAATCCCAAATACAATTGTTTTCAAAATTCATATCCAGTAAAAGTTTTATTTAAAATCATCAGAGTGTCCCACAAAATTCCATAAAGAGAGTGCACATCGCGTCATCAATCCTTGCCCTTACCCTTGGGCTTGGATGTACCTGAAACAAATCCACAAATTGTAAGCTAATGCTTAGTGAGTCCCCCAGAGCATACCCCACACATAGTCCACATAACACATATCATATTAGCTATAAAGCTACATATACCACATATGTCATGCATATAGACATATAGGGATGTCGTGGAAACCTTCCAAGGTCTTACACCAAGTGCCATGGGAAACCCCCATGTGGTCTTTACTAGCCACCACTGGAACCCCCATGTGGTCTTGGCTACTTGTCGCGGGAACCCCCACACGGTCTACACCAATCATGAAAATATCATACAAGCTAAACAAGTAAACATACTAAAAATCCATGGAAACCCTCTAAGGACTTATACTAAATGCCATGGGAACCTCCTCATGGTCTTAATATACTGCCACGGGAACCTCACGGGGTCTTTCATGCAAATATCCTAGCGACATATCACATAAGAAACTATCAACCCATATAACATTAAATGGGCCGGCCTTGGTGCCTTAGACCCATTGGTATAGTGAGAAGACTCACCTCTCGAATGTTGAACTGATAAGTTAAGATCCAATAAATCCCATGCACTACTCCAACTCAACCGCCTATAATCATGATGTGATTAACTTGTCATGATCCTGAAATACCATAAATTCCCTCAAGGTCAACCCTGGTCAAAGTCAAGGTCAACGCTCAAGGTCAACAGTCCATGTTGACCTCAACTCGTCGAGTGCATCCAGCAACTCGTCGAGTTACCCGAGTAACTCTTCAACTCGCCAATTCACCTATGTAACTCGCCGAGTTCTTCAATGTCCAGAAGACCGAAAACTCTAATTCTTCACTGAAATCACCCCGAATCTCGAAACAGGTAAACCTACCAGGCTCGTCGAGTCGACTCATGGACTCGATGAGTTCCTGTAGTCTTTTATGTTCAGTCCTTTCTAGTCGGATCTAGGGTCCCAAACTTCATATCCAACTTCTCCTAGTGCAAATACCACGTAAAGTTGCAAACTTTACGTGTATGCAAGGCCTCCTAAGGCTATAACATCAAAACCAAGCTTCCTAAAAGGTTTTAGTGCATGGAAAAGGGCTAAGCTGAATAAATTGAACAACTTTATGTCATTGGGCACCTAGAGAGGTCCAGATCTGGAACTATATCCTTGTGATAAGTCCACGTCCGAGTTGACACCATTTTGCACCAAAAATGGCCATTTACTTCCAAGAAAATGGATCTAAGCAACTAGAGATCAAGGTAACGACTTTATACCCCAAAATGATGTCCAATACAGAGTAGATGTCAGATCTAATGTTTCTCTCCTTGCTCCTTCCTCTTCAAGCTCTAAAATACGTCATAAGGGCACAAGTTTCACTCTCTAAGGCTCACACACACTCAAGGAAGCTCAACTATTCAGCTAGGGTTTCTTTCTGGGTTGCAAGAACGATGAGGGAGGCTACAAATGAGCCATAAGTCCTTTAAATAGTGTGAAAACCCCTGAAAATTAGGGTTTCACTCTACAGCACCTACTCGTTGAGTTGGGGCCTTCAGACTCGTGGAGTAGCATCCAAGTCCCACATCCTCTTAATAGTCTCTACTCGATGAGTTAGAGCTCCCCAACTCGCCGAGTCCATGCACAAAACCCTAAAAATTAGATAAATTAATTAATATCTGGAATAGGTGTTACAGAGTCGAACTCTTATGTGGATGTATTGAATGTATGATGGAATATTTGGTATACTGTAGAACTCACTAAGATTTATGCTAACAGTTGTGGATAAATGTTGTGTAGGTTGTTTCTTTGGAAGAGCTCAACGGGACTGTACACATACATCGAAGATTTTGTTCCACATTTTTGTAACTTGACTCTGATAATATTGTGGTTTTAAACAAACGAACGTCACTTATTGTTTTGAAGCAAAAAAAAATTAATTGGTTTTTAAATGAAAATTTTATTATGGAATTTGGGGACGTTACACAAAAGGACCTAACATATAGTTTTGAGCTAGTTATAATGATTTATATTAAATTTTCTTGGAAAATAAATCCATCATTTATGCAAAATTATAGACAAAACCTGGTATAAGATCATGTTATGAATACATCATAAGAGACTAATTAGATACATGGTTGTCACTGGATGACTATGAGGACATTCTAAAAATACTTAAGAAGAACTGAGAGAACGTACATGAGATAATCAGTTTAGAAGAACATCTTTATATAAAGAGCTACACAAGATGCTAACTTCAAAACAGATATATATATATATATATATATATATATATATATATATATATATATATATATATATATATATGAATTATAATTGAATTATGACTTCATTATGGAATGAAGTGTAAGTTTTCTTTGGAATGAGGTCCAAGCAAAATATAATTGCAAAATCTACTAAATAAGAATACACTTCTACTTCATAAGTTGAAATCAAATATGATTAGATGAACTTAATCATTGAAAAACTAGGTTAAGTCCTTCCATTTAGGGACAACCTATAAATCTTTTGTGACTTATATAGTATACTTAATCAATCTAAGAAACTCAATGTCACATCAGAGCATCAATCATATTCTCCAATATATTTAACTATACTTAGAGTAAATTCAACTATGGAGATGAAAGTAATTGCAAATTTCACACTAATTAAATTTAGTCGAACCCATTAATAAAGCCCTTCCTGTTAAGCTAAGTATGAGTGGTCACACTTCAGCTATAGGACTTCATTATTCTAGAAATGGGATTTTGATTTGAATTTAGTATTTAGATACTGGAACATTAAGACAACTATTATATTGTTTTGATATATTAAGATATGATCCTCACATCAATACTTTTTGTGTTCTTTATTAACATGTTTAATCCATGAATAATCTCATTATTATAAAAGTTCATAATCGATTATAATTATGGGAGAAATTATGAAGTAAGACTAACATGAATGGATTGGTTGACTCTCACCAGATGAAAGTAGCCAAATGTTTGTAACCAAGTTTCATAGGTACTTTTCGGAGAACCAGTACTGAATGGACCTGCATCAAGATCACCTCATGGATCGCTTTGGTGAGTGACACTTGATTAAAAGTTATTATCTTTGTATCCTTAACACCTGAGATACATAGTATGACTTAGGTGTAGGGAGTGTTGTGCTTTGGTATGTTCAAATGTCGGTCCTTAAGGGGAAACTATAAAAACCATTTTCAAGTATGGTGTAAACTATCGACGAGGCTTATATAGTCAAGATAAGATTTGTTCCTCTTATGTGTTGAGACTTAGACATCTACCACGGTACCCAAAGTTGAACTTGAAATATGATTAGTTGCAATCCAAGTTTCATGTTTGACATGATGTCTACAACAAAGGTATAACTGATAAACTTACGTTATACATCAATTAAAGCTTTGAGCTTTTGAGAATTAGATGTTGATGAATGGCATTCTTCATCATATATTATTGGGGGTAGTGAAATGTTGATATACGTTCATCACTATCTATATCAATCTATGATGTCTTGTGAAAGTGAGATATTGAAAGATCGTGTATACCCAAGAGTCATTACAGAATGATATTGCTAATAACATATGGTCCTATAGGGTTACACCTTATAGAAAGTTACTACTAATTGGTTATTTATTAGTAAAATTTGGTTATTAATAAATATCAACTCTTGTATTTAATTAGAAAAATATTATTTTATGAAAATAATATTTACCAATATATTGGAAATCATTATTTCTAAGAAATAATAATAAATAGAGCAAAGCTAGGAATATATCATATGGAAAGATTATTTAAGTTATGTACAAACTTTTGGGCACTTTAGGTAACCAATTTAGTTTCATCTCAATTAACTAGTTATGGGATAAGAAAATGGCACTTGGATTTTGTCCCATTTGACCATGATGGCCGAATTCACATGGGCATGGGGTGAGATTTCCTTTGCAATTTTTTATTATTTAAACCATGCTTGTAAGAAAGAGGCTTTCACTTTTGCTTTATGGCCTCTTCTTACTTTATGGTATAATATATAAGCTATAGTATATAGTGTTATAACTTGCTTCTTGCACTTTGTTTCTTCTTCTTTTTTTGGTCATAACCGAGAGCAAGGATGTCACACCCCCAAACCAGAACGGCGGAATCGTTCGGGGGCGGAGGACGTCATATTTAGTATCATAACAGTTCATAGAAAGGAAAGTACACACCACCATAATATAAATATGTTTGAAAAGTTTACATGATTGTAGATGTTACATATTTGCAAAAGAAATCAAATATAAAATGGTGATCCAAAATATGTTACTAACGCCAGTGCGTTAGTCTTCAGAAGTAGTTGCTACCTGGCTAGCGGTTTCCTGTGAATACAAGTTATTTCAAAGAAAAAGTGTCAACATTTAAGTTGGTGAATTCATAAGTGGTGTTTTGAGAAGATGTAAGCCATTCGAAAGTGTTTGCATGTTTTCCAGAAAAACCCTTATTTTCCTATAAAAGTATGAAATGCACATGAATGTTCGTGATGTAAATTGCAACTAATTGTACCGAGAAAATCCCTTATTTTCCTATTAGTTGTTTGGTTTGTATACAGGAAAAACCCTTATTTTCCTGACATAACTGGCAGTCTTTAAGACCGAAAATCACAAGCAAGCGACGTGCTTGTAAGTCGTGTCATAGTTTTACATAGTAAAGCTATACGAAAATCGCCCTTATTAAATGAAGAATAGTTTTAATGACTACTTGTTCATAAAAGCATAATACCATAATAATTGTATATCCGATGAGTTTTATAACCATACTAAACATAATATGCCTGTAGCGACGTTCTTCAGGCGTCGTAGCGTTATGACAACTGTCACCCCAAAAGACGGACTGTAGCTAACAGTCAGGGCGCGGGATCATGACTTCCCGTATAGATCTATACACATTTGACACGTTCTCCGAACGGGAGACTCTGGTTATAGACAGGACTTGCAGCATTATTTTCTAATAAAGAAAGTAACGTTTGAAGATATACACGACTCATGGATTCTCAACTAAGTCTGTAATAAAGTAGTAGTTTGTATGCAAAGTTTAACCTCTTTTACAATGTTTGACAAAGCATAAATCATAAGTTCTTTTAAATGCATAAAATGACTTAGTAAAGAATGTTACCCTTGATATGATGTTTTTGTATGTAAACGTATAAATAAAACATATTTCTATTTATAAACATATTATATCCCAAGAGGGTAAAGCTGTGTTGTGAGGGGTTTTGTATCATAATAACTTCACAAGATAGTTAAAACAACAGTATGAAAAGTATATCAAAAGGTTAATGTTTCACACGATTTTAGTCATGTGTTTACTTGTATTCCTCCCCAAAAAGAGTATAAAACATTTAAAATGTATTTAAAGAGTGTTCGAAGGGGATATGAACTCACTTGATAGTTTGAAGATTGCAAGGTGGAAAACCGGGCAGAGTTTTGACTAGGGAAACTGATTTTTCTCGGGATTCTCGGGAATCTCGGGAGTAGAATCGAGCCTCGGGATTTGAGCAAAAAGACCAGAGCTTCGGGTTTGAGCGGACACGTAAAACGAGGCAAGGCTGTGAGAGAGAGAGAAGAAATGAGCCCTTTTCTTGGAAACCCTCGCATCCTATTTATAGCAAGGCTGGTCTGCTTCGGTACGCGGGGCGTACGCTCGTACGCGCTGCGTACGCGTACGTCATGCATGACCGAAGCCTCGACTGCCTCGGTTCGGATGGGACGGGTTCTTGGGTTCTCGGGTCGGATGGGACGGGTTGCTGGGGAGGTGGGTCGGATGGGACGCCGGGTCGGATGGGACGTCGGGTCGGACGGGTCGGACGGGTCGGCTTCCTCGGATATGGCGACGTGGACGATCCGAGGCCAATCCTCTCGGTTACGCGGGGCGTACAGGAGTACGCAGCGCGTACTTCGGAGAAGGACGCTGACTCCTCTTCGGATAATATCCGAATTTTGAATTAAATAAATAATTAATTTATTTAATAAACTTCAAAAATCCATATCTTCTTCATACGAACTCCGTTTTCGATGGTCTTTATATCCACGCGTAGGTGAGACTACGATCTACAACTTTCGTTTAGACTCCGTTGGCAATTTCCAAAATTATTTTTATTATTTATTTTATAACTAATCGTTTTTAAGGAATTTCTTTGAAAAATCATAACTTCCTCATGCGAAGTCAGATTTGGACATTCTTTTTGTGTACGCTCACGGTTTAATGTTATCCATGACTTTCATTTAGATACCTAAGGCTAAATGTTATCGTATTGAAACTTTGCATTTTTCGTTTGATCGGTGTTGTCGGTTTTGACAGAAATCTTAGAATGGTCATAGCTTCTTCGCCATAACTCAGATTTTAGTGTTCTTTATATATTTGGAACCTTTAAGATGATATCTACCACATAGCGTACTCCAAAACAGAGCTTTTGAATAATTCATTTATCGATGATATTCCCATTACATTCAAAAGGGGTTACAAGACTCGGTTTATAATGCTTGGAAATAACGGGTTGTTACATCATCCCCCCGTTAAACGGAATTTCGTCCCGAAATTTAATACAAGGTAAGAGTTTTAGGGGCTGAGGAAGAGATGCGGATACTTCTGTAGCATTTGGTCTTCCCGTTCCCATGTGAATTCGGGTCCTCTCTTAGCATTCCATCGAACTTTTACTATTGGAATGCGACTCTGCTTGGTCCTTTTAACTTCCCTATCCATGATCTCGACGGGTTCTTCCACAAAGTTAAGATTTTCGTTTAACGCGATTTCATCGAGTGGAATTACAAGTGTTTCGTCGGACAAACACTTTTTCAGGTTCGACACGTGGAATACTGGATGCACTTTGTTAAGCTCGATTGGAAGTTGGAGTTTGTAGGCCACTGGACCAACTCTCGAAATGATTTCGAAGGGTCCAATGTACCTGGGATTTAGCTTTCCACGCTTCCCAAAGCGTATCATGCCTTTCCCGGGTGAGACCTTCAGTAGCACACGGTCGCCAATCTGGAATTTCAAGGGTTTACGTCTCCTGTCGGCATAGCTCTTTTGCCTATCCCTTGAGGACTTCAGTCGTTCTCGTATTTGCACGATCTTTTCGGTAGTTTCTCTGATGATCTCTGGACCAGTAAGGGTGCTTTTAGTGACTAGACCTTTTGCCAATTGGGTGTCGCCCACTTCCGTCCAACACAGGGGTGATCTGCACTTACGGCCGTAAAGGGCTTCGAATGGGGCGGTCTTGATACTAGTATGATAACTATTGTTATAGGAGAACTCGACCAAAGGCAAGTGAATATCCCATGCCTTGCCAAAGTCGATTACACATGCTCGCAACATGTCTTCCAAGGTTTGGATCGTCCTCTCACTCTGTCCGTCAGTTTGAGGGTGGTATGCTGTACTCATGTCCAACCTTGTTCCCATGGATTTTTGCAATGATTGCCAAAATCTGGAAGTGAACCTGCTGTCTCTATCTGAGATGATGGACATTGGCACACCATAAAGTCGTACGATCTCCCGGATGTAGGTTCTTGATAGTTTTTCCATCCTATCGGTTTCCTTGATAGGTAAGAAATGGGCTGATTTGGTTAATCTGTCGACGATTACCCAAATAGTATCTTGGCCACTCTGAGTTTTGGGCAGTTTGGTTATGAAGTCCATGGAAATCTGCTCCCATTTCCACTCAGGTATTTCAGGTTGTTGGAGTAGGCCTGAGGGTTTTTGGTGTTCTATCTTTATTTTGGCGCAAGTTAAACACTTACTCACATACGTAGCGATCTCTGCTTTCATGTTTGGCCACCAGTAGAGTTGCTTGAGATCTAAATACATCTTGTCTGACCCTGGGTGTACGGAGTATGGGGTCCTGTGTGCCTCGCTCATAACTACCTCTCTGAATCCCCCAAACTTTGGTGTCCAGATCCGGTTCATGAGGTAGCGTGCTCCGTCACTCTTGATTTCTAAGTTCTTGCCCATCCCCCTAAGGACCTCACCTGCCACGTTTTCGGGTTTCAAGGCCTCTAATTGAGCTTCCTTGACTTGCGTTGATAGGTGCGAATGGATCGACATAGCTAAGGACTTCACTCTTCGGCCTGAGTACTCCTTTCGACTAAGGGCATCGGCTACGACGTTGGCTTTACCCGGATGATAACGAATATCGCATTCGTAATCATTGAGTAGCTCGACCCATCGCCGTTGTCTCATGTTGAGTTCCTTCTGATCGAAAATGTGTTGTAAGCTCTTGTGGTCGGTAAAGATAGTGCTCTTTGTTCCATACAAGTAATGTCTCCAGATCTTCAGAGCAAACACTACTGCTCCTAGCTCAAGATCGTGGGTCGTGTAGTTAATCTCATGTGTTTTCAACTGTCTCGAGGCGTAGGCGATGACCTTACCTCGCTGCATCAGAACACATCCGAGTCCTTGGTTTGATGCATCGCAATAAACTACGAAGTCTTCTATTCCTTCGGGAAGGGATAGTATTGGTGCGGTGCACAAGGCTCGTTTGATCGTTTGGAACGCTCTTTCTTGTTTCTCTTCCCAGTCAAAGGCCACACCTTTCTGGGTTAGGGTTGTAAGAGGCTTCGCTATTCGTGAGAAGTTCTGAATGAACCTGCGGTAGTAGCCAGCGAGACCTAGAAATTGACGAATTTCTGTAGGAGTCTTCGGTGCTGACCAGTTCTCAATGGCCTTAATTTTGGATGGGTCCACGTGGATTCCCTCTTTGCTTACCACGTGTCCTAAGAATTCGACTCTTCGGATCCAAAATTCACATTTCGAGAACTTCGCATAAAGTTTCTCTTTTCTTAATGTCCCTAGAACTTGTCGCGGATGATTGCCATGTTCTTTCTTACTTCGGGAGTAGATCAGGATGTCGTTAATGAAAACGATGACGAACTGATCCAAGTAAGGTCGGCATACTCTATTCATCAGATCCATGAAGACTGCGGGCGCATTGGTCAATCCGAATGGCATCACTACGAACTCGTAATGTCCGTAACGAGTTCGGAAGGCGGTCTTCGGCACATCCTCCTCTAGCACTCGTAACTGGTGATACCCGGATCTCAGATCAATCTTAGAAAAATAGCTCGCCCCTTGTAGTTGGTCGAATAGATCATCTATGCGTGGTAGAGGATAACGATTCTTGACCGTCAGTTTGTTGAGTTCTCTATAGTCGATGCACATCCTGAACGATCCATCTTTCTTTTTCACAAACAACACGGGTGCTCCCCAAGGTGAGAAGCTCGGTCTGATGAATCCTTTTCCCAGTAGTTCATTCAGTTGACTGGATAGCTCCTGCATCTCTGCTGGGGCTAATCGATAGGGTGCTTTGGCTACTGGGGTAGCTCCGGGAATCAGATCGATTCTGAATTCGACTTGTCTTACGGGTGGTATCCCTGGAAGGTCCTCGGGAAACACATCGGGAAAATCGCAAACGTCGGGCACATCCTTGATGTCCCGGACTTCGCGCTTCACGTCTACAACATGTGCAAGAAATGCGTGACACTCCTTTCGTAAGTGCTTATGAGCTTGGATACTTGAGATGATTCTAAGAGTGGTACTAGGTTTGTCGCCCAAGACAAAGGAGGTTTCGCCGGTTGGCAGATTAAGGCGAACGGCCTTATCGTAACATAGAATGTCCGCACGATGTGAACTCAGCCAATCCATGCCAATGATGACATCGAAACTCTTAATCGAGACTGGCATGAGGTTGATTTGAAAGGGATTATCGTTTAGAGTTAGGGTGCAGTTTAAGTATATCTCTTTAGTGCCTTCAGTTTTCCCGTTGGCCATTTCTACTATGAACGGTTCACTTAATGATTGTGGTATTGGTTTTAGCATGCTTTTAAAGTCGTGACTCACAAAACTCCTTTCCGCTCCACTATCAAACAAAATGCATGCATACGAGTTATCGAGAAGGAACGTACCCGTAACAACAGTAGGGTCCGCAATGGCTTCATCTTGTCCCATTGCGAAAACTCGGCCTCTTCCGCCGGTATTCCTGTTGTTTGCCTTCGGGCAGTCCTTGCGGTAGTGCCCTGTGCTCCCGCACTCAAAGCAAGCGCGGCTTACTCCGGTATTAGCAGTGGGGGCGGATTGTTGGGTTGGCTCCTTGCAATAGCGGGCTGTATGACCCTTCTTATTGCATCTGGTGCATTGAAGGCCATGACAGAGACCGTGATGGTGGAAGTTGCACTGGTTACATTTCGGTAGCTTTCCATTGTATGAACTTGTGGGGGCAGAGTTGGTAGGTACAGTAATAGCGTGGGTCGCTATCACTTGTTGTTTCTTGGGGTTCTCCTGGAGGGTTTGTCCCCTCCTCTTGTTCCAAGGCCTACTCTGTCCCTGAGCCTCCCTAGGTGGATTTGCGGCTGTTGTGATGGTACCCTGTTTTGCTCCGTGATCGATGAGTCGTTGCGCCAGGCGTTTAGCGCTGTTGTAGGTGATAGGGTTGGAGGCTAGGACATGCCCTTGAATCTGGGGTGACAACCCCCAAATGTACCTTTCGACCTTCTTTGATTCTGGGTTGACCATGGTAGGGCACAAAGCAGCGAGATCGTTGAACCTAGCTGTGTAAGCGACTAGGTCAGATCCGACCATTTTCAAATTCCAGAGCTCCTGCTCAAGCTTTTGCACTTCACCCCTTGGGCAGTATTCTTCCAGTAGTAGTACCTTCAGTTCTTCCCAACTCATGGCGTTAGCGACAGTGAGCGTTACTGAGTTCACATGGCTTTTCCACCAAGTGAGGGCTCGATCTATGAAGGTGCAAGCAGCGAACTTAACCTTGCTTGTTTCTTGGCACGAGCAGATCTCGAAGACAGTTTCGGTCTTTTCGAACCATTGCATTAGTGCAATGACTCCGCCACTGCCATTAAAAGTCTTTGGCTTCGAGTTGGAGAACTCCTTGTAAGTACACTCTCTAACATGGCCCTGGCCGGTGCCACGATTTGGATGATTCGTGCTGCTTCCTGTACCTCCATTGGCATTGGAGTTTATTTGAGAGAGGGCTGCTGCTACTGCTGCTGTGATAGCAGCCTGGACCATTGCCGGATCATAAGTTAGTGGTGGAGGTGGTGGTGGGGTTGCGTTGGTACGTGCTGATCTACGAGGAGGCATTGCTCTGTCAAAGGGAAAAAAAATGAGATATTATGAGTTTTGGTGGTTGTGAGTTGAATGATATTGAGTTAACTGCCTTAAAATAGATTAAGAATTTGGTTTGATCAACAATGGGTTTTGAGCTTGATTTATTAATAACGTTTGAATGGATGCACTTATGAGTTGAACGGAATACACATATTTAAAACCAGAAAAAGGGGGGTATGCCCTATATATATAAAACATATAGTTGTGTTACATCCGGGTTTAGACAAAACTTTTTGACCTATCTAAAGGTCTCCGATTACAGAAAGTTTTAACGAAAAGAACATTCTTATCCGAAGTCCTAATTTATAACAAAATTTGAAATCCTGGCAGACACTATTTGCGACGTAGGTTGCGCTTGGAGCTTGACTCCGCATCTGACTGCTTCGATTCCATTAGGCGCCGATCAAAAGCGGCTTGTTGCTCCCTTAACTCGGCTAGGGCTGCAATTATCTGTGCCTGAAATGCCTCAGACTGGAGTTGAACATTATCTTGTATCTTGTCCAGCCTACGGATATCAGAAGTGTGAACCTGCACTTCCACGTTGATATCCCGGAGTCGGCTTGCTTGTACTCCGGACTGATAGGACTGATTGGCTAACTTACCCACCATTACCGGGAGTGCTCGATCAGCCGAACTTCCACCGCGGACATCATAGAAGTCCCGACACATGCCGTAGGGAGGGCGTATGCCTTGTTGTTGGCTCCAATGATGTAGGTGACTTCCCCAGACGGGAGTGGGTCCTTGGAAGTTCCTCACATGGACAGGAGGTTGAATGGGTGGTGGATTGATCACTTCCGGCTCTGAGTCAGTACCGGAGTCATCACCCAATTCTATGGGTTCCTCATCCTCTTCGGGATCATCTTCGATCCATCCTCCGTTGCCTTGGTTGGGAAAGTAGGGGTCATTGGGGTGGTGAAATCCAGCCATTTGACTGTACGAGAAATAGGGTCATAAGAATTGAATAAAGTCGGAACATGCAAAACATGTAAATTAGTTTAAATAGCAATTACTCCTATAGCATTTAAATTACTGTGTTTGATTCTAATAACGGTTTGGTAAGTTTTTAAAATTTGTTGTCCACTGTAGACACCCCTCGGCACACGTTAGTCGGCTCTCGGACAAATATAGTTGATCAGGCTATATCCTTCCCAGTTCCGATTACGTGTCCCAAGGCGTACCTGTACTGCACAACTTATTAATAATACTTCTAATATGGTACGATGTGGAACTGTTTATTTATTACTAAATGAATGCATGCTTACTTTACAAAAACTAAATAGATTTAATTTCAAAAGTATGACTCTTCTCAGAGTGTTTTTGCCCAGTTGAGTTTATAGTTGTATATAAAAAAAATGGTTTTGATATACTTAATTCACTATAAACGATGCTCTGATACCAATCTGTCACACCCCCAAACCAGAACGGCGGAATCGTTTGGGGGCGGAGGACGTCATATTTAGTATCATAACAGTTCATAGAAAGGAAAGTACACACCACCATAATATAAATATGTTTGAAAAGTTTACATGATTGTAGATGTTACATATTTGCAAAAGAAATCAAATATAAAATGGTGATCCAAAATATGTTACTAACGCCAGTGCGTTAGTCTTCAGAAGTAGTTGCTACCTGGCTAGCGGTTTCCTGTGAATACAAGTTATTTCAAAGAAAAAGTGTCAACATTTAAGTTGGTGAATTCATAAGTGGTGTTTTGAGAAGATGTAAGCCATTCGAAAGTGTTTGCATGTTTTCCAGAAAAACCCTTATTTTCCTATAAAAGTATGAAATGCACATGAATGTTCGTGATGTAAATTGCAACTAATTGTACCGAGAAAATCCCTTATTTTCCTATTAGTTGTTTGGTTTGTATACAGTAAAAACCCTTATTTTCCTGACATAACTGGCAGTCTTTAAGACCGAAAATCACAAGCAAGCGACGTGCTTGTAAGTCGTGTCATAGTTTTACATAGTAAAGCTATACGAAAATCGCCCTTATTAAATGAAGAATAGTTTTAATGACTACTTGTTCATAAAAGCATAATACCATAATAATTGTATATCCGATGAGTTTTATAACCATACTAAACATAATATGCCTGTAGCGACGTTCTTCAGGCGTCGTAGCGTTATGACAACTGTCACCCCAAAAGACGGACTGTGGCTAACAGTCAGGGCGCGGGATCATGACTTCCCGTATAGATCTATACACATTTGACACGTTCTCCGAACGGGAGACTCTGGTTATAGACAGGACTTGCAGCATTATTTTCTAATAAAGAAAGTAACGTTTGAAGATATACACGACTCATGGATTCTCAACTAAGTCTGTAATAAAGTAGTAGTTTGTATGCAAAGTTTAACCTCTTTTACAATGTTTGACAAAGCATAAATCATAAGTTCTTTTAAATGCATAAAATGACTTAGTAAAGAATGTTACCCTTGATATGATGTTTTTGTATGTAAACGTATAAATAAAACATATTTCTATTTATAAACATATTATATCCCAAGAGGGTAAAGCTGTGTTGTGAGGGGTTTTGTATCATAATAACTTCACAAGATAGTTAAAACAACAGTATGAAAAGTATATCAAAAGGTTAATGTTTCACACGATTTTAGTCATGTGTTTACTTGTATTCCTCCCCAAAAAGAGTATAAAACATTTAAAATGTATTTAAAGAGTGTTCGAAGGGGATATGAACTCACTTGATAGTTTGAAGATTGCAAGGTGGAAAACCGGGCAGAGTTTTGACTAGGGAAACTGATTTTTCTCGGGATTCTCGGGAATCTCGGGAGTAGAATCGAGCCTCGGGATTTGAGCAAAAAGACCAGAGCTTCGGGTTTGAGCGGACACGTAAAACGAGGCAAGGCTGTGAGAGAGAGAGAAGAAATGAGCCCTTTTCTTGGAAACCCTCGCATCCTATTTATAGCAAGGCTGGTCTGCTTCGGTACGCGGGGCGTACGCTCGTACGCGCTGCGTACGCGTACGTCATGCATGACCGAAGCCTCGACTGCCTCGGTTCGGATGGGACGGGTTCTTGGGTTCTCGGGTCGGATGGGACGGGTTGCTGGGGAGGTGGGTCGGATGGGACGCCGGGTCGGATGGGACGTCGGGTCGGACGGGTCGGACGGGTCGGCTTCCTCGGATATAGCGACGTGGACGATCCGAGGCCAATCCTCTCGGTTACGCGGGGCGTACAGGAGTACGCAGCGCGTACTTCGGAGAAGGACGCTGACTCCTCTTCGGATAATATCCGAATTTTGAATTAAATAAATAATTAATTTATTTAATAAACTTCAAAAATCCATATCTTCTTCATACGAACTCCGTTTTCGATGGTCTTTATATCCACGCGTAGGTGAGACTACGATCTACAACTTTCGTTTAGACTCCGTTGGCAATTTCCAAAATTATTTTTATTATTTATTTTATAACTAATCGTTTTTAAGGAATTTCTTTGAAAAATCATAACTTCCTCATGCGAAGTCAGATTTGGACGTTCTTTTTGTGTACGCTCACGGTTTAATGTTATCCATGACTTTCATTTAGATACCTAAGGCTAAATGTTATCGTATTGAAACTTTGCATTTTTCGTTTGATCGGTGTTGTCGGTTTTGACAGAAATCTTAGAATGGTCATAGCTTCTTCGCCATAACTCAGATTTTAGTGTTCTTTATATATTTGGAACCTTTAAGATGATATCTACCACATAGCGTACTCCAAAACAGAGCTTTTGAATAATTCATTTATCGATGATATTCCCATTACATTCAAAAGGGGTTACAAGACTCGGTTTATAATGCTTGGAAATAACGGGTTGTTACAAAGGAGCTCTTTATGGGCTGCCAAAATTTTGAAGTCTAAGCCCCTGTATCATCCTTTCTTCCTTTCTTGTAAATGATGCCTGGAATGAAGACTAATAAGTTACTTTCTATTGAGACTTATGTTAGATATGTCTTAATAGCTTAAAAATAACTTATTACTAAGTGTATACTAGCATATATTGGTGCTTTAATCTTGTTTGGTGGATACTTCTAGAGAGCTCTTATTTTAGAGCTTAATGCCATACTTCATCAACTTCCAATCTCCTATGAGAATCAAAATCTTCAAAGGTTGTAACACTTAACTTTATATGGTTGTTTAATCTTTCCAAGTCTTTGAAAATGATCATCGTTGGGTTAAAATGATTTTATTTTATTCAAACAAAATGTTTCCATTGCTAAAATCATAGTTTGACTATTTATTTTAGACTATTTTGGAATAAAAACCCAACATATATTGTAACAATATGTTGAATCATGAGGGTGATGGTTAAACTGGTTTGAATATGAACTTGTAGGGATTGTCTAAGGGGATACCATCGTGTCTAAGGGGATACCATCGTGTCTAAAAATGGTAAGAAATCTACAAGGGTGTCTAGGGTTCCCAAGCAATTTGATGAGTATGTTTTTATAGGTTAAATACAAGTTCGGTGTGGAAAAAAGTTAATTATTCTCTATTAGAACCAAAGTCTTTGTGCTTTGTGATTACCCTCATTAAACTGTTGAACCAAGAAAATTTTGTTAAGCTTACTATGGTCCTAATTGGACTAGAGTAGTAAATGAGGCATACATGATTAAGTACAAATATAATGGTTAGGTGGATCGTTATAAAGTTCGATCACTAGAAAAAGATTATAATTAACATGAAAGAGTTGCCTTTGATGAAACATTCTCACATGTTGCAAAACATGTAACAGTTAGATGTCTAATTTCACATGTCATTAACTCTGGTTGGACTCTTTATCAATTGGATGTTAATAACGCATTCTTTAATGGGACCTTAGATGAAGGTGTGTATATGTATTTATCTATGGGATATTTTTGAACTATAAGAATAAAGTATGAAAATTGTTAGTATTTTTTTATGGTTTGAAACAAGCACCACACAAGTGGAATGAAAAATTAAAATATTTCTTGACTAGTTATGGTTTTCACTTTTCAATAGAGTAAAACGATTATTTTTATGCACTATTCTACAATATGATCATTTTACTATATTGTTAGTCTATGTTAATGATATCTTATTGACTGGATATTCTTTTATCGGAATTAAAAAGATTAAAGAACATTTGAATTCAAGCTATTTGAAAAGAAAAGATTTAGATGTGTTATATATTTTCTCAGGGATTGAAATAAATTATATACCTAATGGGGTGTGTTTAGGTTAATGTATGCATTGTTTGGGTTTGATGTAATCTAAAATAGATAGAGAAGTCAAATTTTGCATCAAAAACTAAAAATCAATATTTTAACCCTAAAGTGATGGATCAAATTAGACATAATATTACCAACTTAAAACACAACCATATGATACATACCCTTAAAGCACATGACCTTTAATGTAGGAGACAACAATCAAAGTAGGTTGCATCTGAGTACTAGATCTTCAACCACTAAAGGAAAGCACCAGGGAAAGAGTTCAGCTCATGAAACTCAATAAACCCAAGTCGATTTATTGATTTATCCCTAGTATAGTCGTTTCCAAGAAAAATAAAAGAGGTAAGGGATAGAATTAGGGTTTTGAGTATGTCTTTCTTAAATTCTTACTTAAGATAATTCCTCCTTAAATATCTTTATTATTGGATAAGGCTTTCAAGCCTTTTTTTTATAATCCAAATACTAAAGTCAAACCCACAAATTAATTAGTTTAATTAATCTTCTTGGCTTTATGAAATAAGCTCTTTATTTAATAAATAAAACTTTTTTATTTAATTTGCTTTGATTAATAAATAATAAATAAAAACTCTTTTATATAAATATTTATTTAGTTGATAAATAATAACATATTTAAGTAATAAATATTTAGTATGTACTTTTAGAGATTTTATGACTTTTAGTGTGTGACCATATAGTCCTACACATAACGGTAATACAACATTTATGGTTTTTTGCCCATATGATAGGATCCTAGTGGTTGAGGTGCATAATTCCACATAAGAGGTTTAGGCCCTAGGTTTTAGACCCTACACACTCGAAATATTGCTAGAGTTCCTCAATTGACCTTCTATGTGGGACTTATGGTGGGCTTATGTGGGATGTTCAGAGGGTGTAGTTTACCATTTTTCAATATTTTTGTTTATTTATTGCACACCATTTCCTACAGACTCTCACTTGTACAAGGAATAAAACATTTAACTACATATACAATGTTAAATGTATAACAAACACATCACTGTCCCCAACCATGTGTGAGTGTCATGTCTCCACAAACCACCATTCAACATTGAAAAGGAAAACTATGTTATCATCTCTATTTTCCCTTTATTATGATGTTATAAACCACAAGGCATGGATTAAATCAATTTATTGCTCCATCGGTTTTCTCAGCCTGCGAACTCATATAAGATTAGGTTAGAGTTCTACTTGGACATTCTAGGTATGGCCATACACCTCATTTTATTTGATTATATCGAAAGGGACCAACCATACATCATGCTCCAAACTCCTAGAGAAACAAATACCTTATTGACTATATTTCCTCTTCATGAGTTTCATGATATATATGATAGTAGTCATTATAATTTCCATGGTTCATGTCAGCATTTGACATACTTCAAGATACAACATTGCACCTATTTAAAGCTTGACATATCTTCAGGTTGAAGGTTAATAGAAATTTGACATATGCTATTCAAGATTCACTTAATTATGTTGATCCATGAAATGCAATATCGAAGTGGGTCAGTTCAATATTTAATCTCTTGAATACATGTGATTTTTTTGGATCTTTTACTAAGATACATCCACCTCATGGATGTCTCCAAAACCTTCAACAACAGTCTTGTATAAAAATTACTACAATAACCATACCTGATTAAGGACCATTTAGAACAATTCGGGGGTGGATAATTTGTACAAACTTGAAATAAATTTATGCTAGATGTTGAAATATTTCTCGAGAATATCATACATACTAAAAAAATTTGCTTAATGGTTCCATATCCAAATACAATTTTTTTTAAATCGATAATGTTGACTACTCACTTCCAATGCCATCAACATTCTCATATTGTATAATAAGGACATGGTCACGGATCATTGATCTCATATATAGGTGTACAAATGGAAAATCTATCTAGTTTAGATGACATCATCATAAATCTGATCCTATAAAAATTTGATCTTGTTTAAGGTAGATCTATATCTAGGGGTGTCAAAAAAACCCGAACCCGATTAACCCGACCTGACCCTAACCTGATTAAGGCATTTAGGGTCAGGTTTTATAGGGTCAAAATTCTTAATCGGGTTATTCGGGTTAACCTGACAAACCCAAACTATAGTTAGGGTCGGGTTTAGGGTTATTTTTTTATAAAAGTTGGGTTTCGGGTTAACCCGATTAACCCTAATAAAAATATACTACAATATTTATGTATTTTATTCCACCTCACATCTTCTATTTTTGTACATTATGTGGCCTAAAAATAGGAAAATAAGATGCAACACAATTGTAGGACAAAATATTGCTTTGTACAAATGGAAATTAATATGTAGCATAGTAAAATAATATGCAATGGTAGTTTATCGTGGCCTAAAATAAAAAATACACAGGCTCAAATCAAATGCATAATGCTTTTTACTTGTATAGTATAAACAAGAAAAATAAACCATATGCATTCAAAGTCATTTGGATTTAAGACATCCTAATTTAACCTTCTGAAAATAAACCTTATTATAAATATGACACAATATTTTTGTCTTACATTGTAACCCGATTAACCCGACTAACCCGACCCTATAAACCCGAAACCTGAATAACCCGAACCCGGATAACCCGTACCTTAATAGGGTCGGGTTCCGGGTGAAATTATTTTTATAAAAACCCCGACTAACCCGACCCGTTTAACCCGAAACCCGATCGGGTTGACCCGATTAACAGCCCTATCTATATCTTATCCTAATACGATTTTTGATCTGGTTTGATCCGATTTGAGATGATTTTTGACGGATTTGGATCTGGATTTTGGCAAAAACCAGTTTAAAACCTGGTATCAAATCTGATTTCGTCTGTAGGATATGGATCTAGTTATAATCTTGTGGATCGTATTAATCCGATCCAGTTTGGTCAAAATCTGATTTTTATCGGATCTAGATTTTAGATTGGATCAGATTGAGTCACAATATGAAATTTCTAGGTTCCTTTGACTTCATTTGATCTAATTCACCATGAATGTCACATATAAAAGATAGATTTGGTTTTCTTAGAAACCATTCCTCATATGTAAATTCTTTAAAATGTCCATGCATGTGTCTAAATACACTTCAATTGTCCAGGGAACTCTTTCCTTTTATGTTACAACTTATCTCTGATTTTCACATAATCTCGAAAGTTTAATAAATTCGAGTTATGTTTGGATATCTTTCATTGTAATATTTGTTTATGTATGTTTTTTTATTTGTCATATTAAAGCTTTGTGGTCTATTGTTGTGTTTCTATAATATCCTTATGCTCATTTTTAGATATTTGTATTGCATATACAACTCAAAAGTAGAAAATAATAGCATTATATGCTTTAATGCCAAGTTGGATATGCAACAGGTTGATTACAAGTAGAATGCTATTAACTTTACTTATAGGTGTTAATTGATTGGATATTCATTTGACTATGGAACTAAAAAATTGCCATTTTTTATTTTATAGAAATGGTCGTTGTATGTAAGACAGAATTAAAGAAATGTTTCCTATGTAACAAAATTATATAAATGGTACCTCTCGACAATACACATGAGCTTAAAACTCTCGTTTATTCATAAAAGTCAAGTATGTCTTTTAAACCAAAAATACATGTGTTGTTTGATTTAGTGCATAATTTAATGGAGTTGATCTGTACACAACAATTAATGCTATAAAATATTGTACTGTACAATCATATAAAGCATACTATGTTGTTTGTCGAGAAAAATTATTGTGTATGAATCACTTCCCATAATTCAACAAAGGGAAATTGACTTATTAAGGTAATTAACTTTTTGGTTTGTTTAAATGTGGGCAACTATTTTTTTTGTACACATCTAGGTAACGAACTTTTTGGAAGTGTTCACATATGACCATTATGATTGGCTGTAGCAGGTTACATCCGGTCATAATAGTCACATGTGAACACTTCCAAAAATTACGTTACCTATATGTATACAAAAAAAATAGTTACCTAGATGTGAACAAACTAAAAATTTAATTACCCTGATAAGTCAATTTCTTTTCTTTTTTATTTTACCTTTTAATTTTGATTTGGTATAAAATTTAACCTAAATGGTAAATATTTTTAAAACCACGCCATTTTGGTAAATACCTTTTTAAAATACACTGCTTTGGTTAAAAAAACTCTAGATTTGACATGGAAAAAAACACATCGTCTTATAGAATTTTATTGTTTAATATATCAAATATAAAAATTTAAATTTATTAGAGACTAAAAGTATCAGAAATGGAGACCAATAACATCAAGAAAAACACCTTACACCATCTTCAATGAAAGTTTGATCCATGCATTACAAGAATTTAAAATACAAAAAGTAGAAGTAGCTTTTATCTACATAGATCGCATTGCTCTTGTATATATATATATATATATATATATATATATATATATATATATATATATATATATATATATATATATATATATATATACACGGGATGGTTCAAATGAGTATAGCAAATACAGTGTGAACATGAGAACATTACTTTTATGTTATTATTCTACTATGAATTATATATATAAAATTTTGTTCTCACTATATATATATATATATATATATATATATATATATATATATATGTGTGTGTGTGTGTGTGTATGTATATATATATATATATATATATATATATATATTGATGGGTTTTATACAAACAATCATATGTGTACATGCAACCCTAGATTTGGATCTATGTTTTCACTATTAGATACACAACATTATGAACACAAGAAGAACCCTAGTATGCGTCTAGGTATTTCTAAATTTAGATGGTAGAAAGAATTACATACCTCTTGTTGTTATATTGTAATAACAACTCAAATCTTCAATCTCCTTGTCTATGAAAGCAAGTACCACAAGCGTAGTACCTCTAATGGCTCACAAACACCAAAAGCAAATGGAGAGGCAAGAGAGAAAGAGAGGAAATGCAGAAAATCAGATCTAGGTCTTCTAGGGATCAAGTGGCCGATTTTCCTAGGCCTAAGGGATCTTTATATAGAGTATAGATTAGGGTTTCAGTCCTTATCCTTATCTGGTCACTTGCCCACCAAGCAGCCCATAAGATAAGCCTAGAATCCTTATCTTGGACGAATTCTAAGGCCTTATCACCTTGATTTCGTCCACCCTATCCATGGGGCATCCATTGCCGTAATTTGCAACTATCACATAATTACAATTCAGCCCCTCTAGTTTAATTAATTACTTTTGATCATAGAGTTAATTCTTAATTAATTATTGATCAATATTAATTAAACAAATATGATTTCTCTTTTAATATATCATTCTTATAATATATTAATAAATCATAATAACCTCTTTCTCTATTATTTCTCTAGTCAAGTTGCTTTGGTGAAGGCAACCCAAAAGGACCATGCACAACCGGGTCAAGTACTTACCAAATATGGTTACGGGCTTAGACACTAATCCAACATATATGTCTAGATTATTGTGTTCTAACTAATTATTATGTGGATGTAGGGATGAATATAGACCAATGGTTTTAGTTATTTTAAGTAAATGATATACATATCTTTAAATTAGGAAACACATGTTTAATTAATGAAATTTTTGGATTTTAAGTTATATATTGGTTCTTTTAATTTTGAATTCCGACTTTTTTAATTAATTCATTTGTAATTCTAACATAATTTTTAAATTTATTCGATTTTATACTTTTAGAATGCAATTCTGTTAGAATGATATTCTATGAAAATGCCAAAATATATTCTGATAGAGTACATATTTTGATTGAAGGAACTTCTTGTAGAAAAACAACATTCTTCACCCTTCAGTTGAAAAATAGCACGATCCTTATATATTCAAACATTGAAATGCAAATATAGATTCATACATATTTTTACAAAATAATAGTCTTATACATTTTAATATAATTATACATATTCTAACAGAATGTCATAAAAATAAATAAAATTCTTAAGAACATAACATTCTTGAACATCATTCCAACCATTCTTACAAGAATTGCATTTTGTGTTGTGTTCTCACTGTCACTAAATCGAATTATGTAAGAATAAAATTCTATGAGAATGTTTTATATGACAATTAATATTACAACTTTAGTGACTCTAACAAAATATAGTTTACTGGTACAAAATGAATGAAAAAGATCAACCAACTATATGAGATAAATGAAAATTTTCAACAAATAAAATGACAGATGTTTTAAATTTACAAAAATAAATACTAATAACACACCACCTTTTTGTTGATATTTCGGTTCTTCTTTAGAAATCAATATATTGTGTCAAATTGTCCCGTTTCATCAGTTGGGGTCTCATGAAATTGTTTTTTTTGTATAATTAATAAGAATATTTGAAACTTGAAAAAGTGGAGAAATAGATGAGTGTTGATGACATGAGGAAGAATGAGGACAAGACGAATCAGGTTTGGGTGTCATGGCAGCTGTAAAAACGGTGGTGGTTAATGGTGTTGGGTGGAGTCGTGTGACCGCCGGTGGTGGAGTCGTGTGTGGCGATGGAAAGAAGAAAGACGATGTGTGTGGATGGTAATGAAACGGTAAGTAATTTTCTAGGGTTTTAAATATTATCTTGCCTAAATTAAATGGATTGATTAAATGTTTATTTAGTTACAAAAATTTATTAATAGGTAAGATTACAATTTTACCTTATTTAGGATTTTGAAATGATTGACTCACATTGATCCTTACAACCACACAATAGATAGTTAGAACATTTGAATCATCCCCTCTCTCTCTCTCTCTCTCTCTCTCTCTCTCTCTCTCTCTATATATATATATATATATATATATATATATATATATATATATATATATATATATATATATAAAGTTATTTGATAATTATGCTACAAAAAACGGCTCCTAACATGTTGAGACCAATTTAAATGGTCATAAATATTGTTTTATGAAAGTTCAACCAAATATATTTATATTGCAAACATTATGATCGACTACTTTAATAAAAATGCAAATTGATTTATCAAGTTAATTTCCTTTTCGTTTTATTTATATTTGGGTAATTTTTTTTTTACACATCTAGATAACGAACTTGTTGGAAATGTTCATATATGACCATTATGACCGGATGTAACCTGTTACAACCGGACATAATGGTCATATGTGAACACTTTCAAAAAATTCGTTATCTAGATGTGTATAAAAAAGAAAATAGTTACTCAAATGTAAACAAACCGAAAAGTTAATTATTTTAATAAAGTCAATTCCCCTTTAACAAACATTGTTTAGCAAGTAATAAAAATCCTTAAATTATTTCTTGAAAATTTATAAACTTATACATCAATATTAATATGACTAATCTGTAATAATTACAATCGACATATAATAACATAATTTATATAGAAATCTTATTGCACGGTATAAAAAAAATTATGTATGTTTTAAAACGACAAGATATGCATTCCTTTGTTTTTTTCTAAATAATTGAGCATGCCAAACACAAAATACATATATATTAAATATGGTGAGTTGTTTACGCATAAGCAATCCATGTGTCTCCACTTATTAGGTTTTCATTTACTTGGCTTTTAAGTACCATTTGCCACTCTGATTTAGCATATAAATCTAAATGATTACCCAATAATTGTAGTTTACATATTTTACCCAACTACTAACGTATGATTGGCTTGATAAAAATAGAATAAAATTTCATGATAATAAATTAAGAAAAGCAATTGAACAAGCATTTTCATTTTATGATCATTTTAAGTAATCTAAGAGAATAAATAAGATTTTAATATAAAAATATGTTTGTCTGTAAATATAATATATAACTGTAACCCCAAATTAGTTACAACAGTAATATTTTTGTTATATAAATTAAAATTATAATAAAATAAAATATGTAACAAATAAAGATGGATTACATGTTAACCATTAGTCAAACCAGTATCAAGACGTTTGTTTATACATATGATATGATGTTTACACAATTATACAAGTTTTAGGGATATTAAACTGAATGGAATCCAATTCCAGTGACAATGGGAATGGGAATGGGAATCAGGGAATGATTGTTGGATTAATGCCAGTCAAGTCCACCCAAAGTGGTAGACCCCACACCCTCCCACACTTCATTAAATCCCACTGCTTCATTGTCAATTCCTTCCATATCACTGTCCCACCACCCACTCCCACCTGCATCTGTTTGTCAAAACATAATTTCTGCCTATTACACCATTCCACTTCAAAAATTCTATAGTACCTTATAATGCTTTAATAGAAAGAAAATGAAAGTAAGCTGCTACTTACAGTGATTATAATGAGGCAACGGTTTCTTGTTTCTGATGAAGGATTTCCGATGTTTTGTTTGCTTGGGCTTTGGGTCGCCTCCCAGAACAACTAAAACCTTTGGAGCAGGTGGTTTTCTAAGCAAACCTTGTCATCATTAAAACACACAAATGTAAGTTGACTAAAAAGGACTTTTGTTGTTGACCAAATGGGAAAGAAAAAAATAAATAAATAAAGCAATGAATTGATGACAGACCTCCAAATGCGTTTCTGCTTTTTGTCAAATCTTGAATCTGGGATTTTTCTGTGACATGAGTGGTTGTACTATATTGAGTTTGGGATTCTTCTGGATTTAAATAAACAGTATCTTTGTTGTCCTTAATGGGCTTGAAATTTTCAAGAACATCAAGGATACCATTCAACTCTGGTCCCTCTGTTTTTTGGTCAAGATTTGCTTTATGAAGAGAGTCATTAGCACCTCCTAGTGTGAAAAATGGTCTCTCTTTACCCTGATAATAGCCACAACTAAGTTCTTGAATCCAGCACATTGAAAACAAAAGAAAATAACTTTACAACAGTTTAGTAATTATCTTATGAGTAGGCTATTCAACCTTCTGATTTGTGAAAAGGGCAACAAGTGTTTTAGTTTAATGTTGCAACTAAGTGATTCCATCAGTATATGAATAATTGGATGAAAGAAATGTACTTTAAGGTCAGAGATGACACACACTTGTATCAACAATGAGCTTAAACAAGAGTACACTAATAAGTGTACAATACTATATGAAATCCTTAATATATCATTAATGAGCTTCCATTTCACCTAGAAATTTATGTTTACACTAACGCATAAACGAAGTACATTCATGAAAGTCGCATCTTTGGAAGTTGGAAAGCAAACCAGCTTCAACAATCTGTTAACAGTATGTAGTTTGGTTTGCAGGAAAGCGTTTGGTTGTACTCTATTTATATTTCCTTATATCTTACTGTGGTTCAACAAAGCCTTTCAAAATGTAACAGAGAAAACCTGGACTAATTTCGACGAGTCAGATGTTTTCTGCAGTTTTCGGTCAAGAAATGCCGATAATGAAATCTTCGGACGCTTCTTGCTTTGTTGTCCATCCTTCATTTTTCCTCTAGAATCACCCGACCTGTAATTGAAAATTTCAAGATCTACAGACAGCATTCCTAAAAAAACAAACATTTTAACTGAAAAAAAAAAGGAATTAGGGTTTATCGAGGATTTACTGATCATCTTCAGTGGATGTTCGATGGATGAACGTAGACGGAATTGATAGTTGTCCACGAACCCTAATCGATGGATGATTTGAACTCATTCCTTTGATCCTTTCCTCGAATCTTTTGGTTGAATATTTGAACTTACACTGACACGTATGGAGCGTTTTGGCGCTAAAACTTGAACACTTTCATCTACCCCCATTTTGAGATAAATTGGTTTGGGCTCGCACTCGCAACTTTTAAGTGGGTGGGTTGAGTTGGGCCAAAAACTTGTTTTATATTATGATTTGCATTTTGCAAATTGAATTTGCAAGTGTGCAACATTAAATTCACAATTTCTGATTTCTAACAAAATAAACAGCAATTAAGCCTTTTTTTTTGTTTTGAAAGGGCAACCCACCAACTAACATCTACCGGCCACCATCTTATGACTAGCAACTAACAATTACGAGCTTTTAACTAGTTTTGTCAAACATGTTCATATAATAATAAATATGTATCAAAGATGGTAACTTTAGATTTTGATATTCTTTTATGTACAGATTAGTATTTTCCATTGTGTATTACCAAAACAAAACATTTTTTAGGGTATAAATTTTTAATTGACAAAATTGCAAAAATGGTTACAATGGTATGTATTTTTTCTGGGGTTTTGTCCAAACCTTGATTTTTTTGGGTTGGACATCCTTTTAACAATGTTTGTCCATGGTTTAGGGTCCTTCAAAAAATTAAAATGACTATTATACCCTTTATTTGTATTTTTATTTTTTTAATATTTTAACAATTAAAAATATAAAAGATGGCCCACAAAAATCCTCTCTCTCTCTCCCAAAATCAAAAAGGAACAACTGCGATCATCGAGCACCTCCACTGGCTCCTCCCTATAATTTGTTCAGATGAGGAAGGCGATGATGACCTTGTAGTCGTTCCCTTACCTTTCCCACCATTTTTTTTTTGAAGCATCAACAACAGAGCAATATCTAGCACCAATGGCAGAGTCGGTGCTGGAAGAGGAATACCAGTTCCGAAAATGGCTTTAGGAAGGAGCACCATGTCCACCTGGTAAATAGCATACATACCCATGGATGCTAATTTATTTTATTTGTAAAATTAAATGTAACAACCCCAAAAAACAGGATAAATTTTTTCATTTTTAAAACAAGTACTACAAGTATAAAAATTGTTCCAAAACCATCACAATGTTTAAATATCACATCATTAGATTACAATATCAAAATGTGGAAATAACGGGAAAGAATGTTGTGTCATCACGTCGGACCCTTCCCCTTAGTACTGGAAGTACCTGAAACCATAAACACAATCTGCAAGCGAACGCTTAGTAAGTTTTCCCTAAAATACCACATACCAACATAAAAATTAATGTTATGGGCCAAATCATAGTCTTATCTATAATTCTTGTCGAGGGCTAAATCCTGATCTTCCATACAATTGTTAGGGGCCAAATCCTAATCTTTCATGCAACTGCCAAGGGTCAGATCCTGGTCTTTCATGTAACTGTCATGGGCCAAATCCTGGTCTTTCATACACATATCATACAAGTAATCTGTATCCTATAATACAAATAACAGACCGACCTTGGTACCTTCGACCCATTGATACAGTGAGAAAACTTACCTCGGTTTACTGGAAACACAATACTCTCGGATGTTGAATAGAAAAGTCTCACACTATCACAAACAAATAGCCCTAATTAGTATTAGGTCATAATCCCAAAACATAGGCCTACACCTTAAGTCCAAACTCCTAAGATAAGGGCCCAATTGCCTTTCCCATAATGAGCCTAACCATTATTGACCCAAACGAAAATAACGAGCTCCAAGGCCCACAAAGGACCAACTACACCACTTAAGGCCCATTAGAAGAAGTCATAGGCCCACCTGCTCTAAACAGGTCAAGGCTCAAAACCAACTAAGGCCCAAT
The DNA here is from genome assembly GCF_051521515.1 of Lactuca serriola. Taxonomy (NCBI): domain Eukaryota; kingdom Viridiplantae; phylum Streptophyta; class Magnoliopsida; order Asterales; family Asteraceae; genus Lactuca; species Lactuca serriola. Next base: position 88,188,791 of record NC_136413.1, on the reverse strand, counting down.
GACCCAAAAGCCCTACAAAAGTCCAAAATCCCATTGGGAGTGTACGGGCAGCGTAATCTCAATACGCTCGGCGTACTTGACCGCCATGCAGTACGAGCTACGTACACCTTGGTACGCTTAGCGTACTGAGTTGCTCAGCGTATTTAGCCATTTGGTGCTTAATCCATGCAACCGCTTAGTCTAACTTTCAGATTTCGGTCATTAAGGGGGTCCTAAGGCATAAAGGTGGCAACTTTATGCCTTAAAATGTCTTATGGGAGTCCAACATCCATTTTTGTTTGTCAAATCATACATAAAGGACCTAGATTCTGATAGGCTTTGAGCATAAAAAACAATCATATATGTGCATGCAACCCTAAAATTGATCTACGTTTACTCTAATTGAACATACCATATGAACAACAATGTAGAAACCCTAGAACACTAGTATATAATCAAAATTACATAACTAGGGTTACAAAACATACCTTCGATTGTTATATAGTAATAACAATCCAATTCCTTGATGTTGTTGAATCTTAGAGAACAAGTGTCACAATTGTCACATCTCTAATGGCTCACACCCAACACTAGCAATTGAAGGAGATTATGGAAAAAAAGAATGGAGGTAAATTTTTGGCTGGAGTTATCTAGGAAGAAGTGGCCGAAATCCATAGGGTTTAACCCCTTTATATAGTGCAGTTAGGAAACCCTAGATAAGCCCAAGTCCAAGATAATCTTAAACCGGGTAATTATCTACTTTCTTGATTATCCAATAAGGACTATTCTAGAAACCCTAAGGCATGTCAAAACTGTCCATGTCTATGGAGGGTTCTAGAATGCCTTTTGCTCAACTATTGAACAATTACAATTCAGTCCCTGCACATTTAATTAATTATGTTAATCCCAAAATTAATTCTAATTAAATATCAATTAAATATTACTATTTCCAATTAATATATTATTCTCATAATATATTAATAAATTAATTATTTCAATTTATTAATCAAATAAATAAATCAACCTCTTTCTCCAAAATCACCCTTCCCAGATGCTAGTATCGAAGGCAACCTAAAAGGATTGTGCTAAAATCAATTCAAGTACATACCAACTATAGTTATGGGCTTAGACACCTAATCCAACAGATTCATGCATAGCTTCATATCAACCACCAAGATAACATTTTTATGCTTCTAACACGCCAAAGGGACTAATATCTAGCATTTCTATCTTATGGAGTTGTCCAAACTCCCAAAAGAGAGCACATGGACCAAAAATGAGCTCATAAACAAACCCTAACTCTAATTATCAAAAGGATCAACAAGGTATGAGCTTTTTACCTTCAAAAGCTTCTTAAGATGATGTTGAGAGCACACGGACCAAAAATGAGCTTATAAACAAACCCTAACTCTAATTATCAAAAGGATCAACAAGGTATGAGGTTTTTACCTTTAAAAGCTTCTTAAGATGATGTAGATTCGGGATCTTGAAGATCAACCACGTCCAAGGCTTAATCACCAGGTTCTTATTCTTGCAACCACGCCAAAAAGGCCACCAAAGTTACTTCCAAGATCAAATATCACACTCAAAAGGCAAACTAGGGTTTTAGGGACGTTAAAAGCAGTGGAGGTTGATAAGGGTGAGGGTCCAAAGGTCATAAATGTGTTTAAATAGGGCTCATGCCTAAAATTAAGGTTTCACTTTTGGCTACGTACGCCCCGCATACGTGGCTCAGGTCCCTGATCCAACATGCCCATATACGCTAAGCTTACATAAACGTATGTCCAGCATATGAAGGGACCTCTTTCGCAATTATATTTTTATTCCAAGGACTAAAATGAAAAATACTTGGATCCGAGTGTTACATTAAAATTCAATACCATCGGAAAATCCAAACAAGATCCAAGCCTCATGCTCGCTGTAAAATAACTATGACCTGGTCATCTAACTAACCAATCCAAGATATTGCTTTGTTGGATAACATAAATGCAAACAACTAAGATTTTACTCTCCTACCCCCATTGTATCTCTTTTTTGCTCTCTTTAACAAGACAAAGAGGTATTCAGGTCCTTGTGGTCTCTATGTTTATTTTTCTCATGTATAATAGTAATTTGAGGAAATCCTGGTTATTTCCAAATCAATCATCCTTTCTATACCGGATTCAATACTTGAGTATTAAGAGACATATCATCATAGGAACAGAACCCCTTGTTCATCGTTTTTCTTAGATAAGACCTTATTCATATGTTCTTCAGTTTTCTTGGAGAACCATTTATGTTCTTGGACCTTTGTAAAGGGGAAACAAAGGTGTGTAGACCTTGGTTCTCATATTGAAGGGGGGAGAAAGGGGAATAATGGCAGTGGTGAGATTAAGGAAGGGAATGAGACTACCTTTTCTCTATAACACACACACACACTTATACATAGTCATATATTGAAAATTATACACATCCCCACCCTAGTGTCTTCATCATATTTATGACCTCCAAAAAATAAAATTGGAAGATAAACAGAAAGAGAAAAGAAAACAATGGATAACATACAAACAACAAGATCAAATAAATGTGGATTATGTGTCTAAGTTCATAACTATTTCTGGAATGTACTTGACCCGGTTAGCATGATCCATTTGGGTTGATGGCATTGCAACAACTGGATAGACTAAATGAGAGAAAGGACACTTAAGGTTTATTAATATATTATAAGTTCTAATATATTAATAATATTATTTAATTAATGTTGATCAAAGAATTAATTTGGAATTAATTAAGTGATCAAAAGACTAATTAAATATATGGGGTTGATTGTGTAAATCATCTGTTCTTGTATAGTGGGCTAATGATCCATGGTTTGTATGGATTGAGCTAAAACCCATAAGGTGCTCCATGGATAATCCATGGAGGTTACAAACCCATGGATCATGGAATATGGAAAGCCATGACAATTAGGGTTTACATGGTGTAACCCTACTTGTGTCACAACTATATAAAGACCCCTAGACTAGCAAAATCGGCACTACTACAAGCATGTAAAAATAGGGCTAGCCGAATTTTGAGTATAAGTTAACTTCTTTCAAGGTTATTCCAAGTGTTGTGGTGTTGTGTGAGACATTTGAGGCATCACACTTGAGGTGCAAGGCTCACAAGGTTCTCAAGGAATCCAAACAACAAAAGGTATGTTCTTCTTCTAGCATTTATGTTTAAAAGTTCCCCATGCTATGCTAGATAGGTTAAGAACCTTGGAAAAACAATTTTTCATGTATCATAGTAAAACATAGATCCAAGGTTTATAGGGTTGCATGTACACCATAAGAGTGTTAGAATGCTCAAAACCCTTCAGTGGTATCAGAGCTTAGGATTGTTTATTTGATACTTGATGCAAATTGTTGAAAAAAGTCGAAAAATATGCAATTTGCTGGGTGAACTCGCCAAGTCCATGGGGGGACTCGACGAGTCCATGCCTAAAATCATCCTACTTGTCGATTAGGTTCGTGCACTCGACGAGTAGAATGCCCAGAGTGCAGTTTTTCGAGTTTTGTTGTTGGAAATGGACTAGAAACATTACCCTAAACTGTTTTTGTCTTATAAAACTTGTTTTAGATGGTGTAATGGTTATGCTAATCCATTTTCAATGGCTATTATTAAAAATTCAAGTTTTATATGGTTTATTTATGATTCTTGAAATTGTTAATATGCATTTTCATGAACTTATGAATTTAGAAGATCATAAGAATTATTTGTAACTTGCTTGTTAGTTTAATTCTTGATCATTATGTGTTTTAATGGAATCAATAATTTGTCCTCAAGTTATGGATTACCAAAAGTCACTCTTTTAAAGTCCATTATGAAACACATAGGTTACATAAAATGAAAAGTCTCTCATTTTAATAAACCATTAACTCATAAGTTATGAAAGATGAAAAGTCTTGAAAGTTACAAAACTTGCCCTCAAGTTTTGGAACATGTAAAGTCACTTTAAAAACTTTAGTTCCAACCCCTAGAATTTTAGAAGTTAAAATTCAACCCTTATACTTTATAGTAATATTATAAGTTTAATAATAATGATATATGTATAAGAACAAGTCGTTTTACCGTTAGTAGGCCTCATTCACGAAGCCGGTCTATAAGGGGAGGCATAAGGTTACTGCCTATAAAATGGCAACTTAATGGGTGTCCACTCTCACCCACCGCTTCCTTGACCGGTGGAGGGTCGTTAGCCGAACGGGTAAGACAAGGACTTTAAATCTTCATTAAAAGTATGATGAATGTAAAGTAACTAAATGTTTTTTTTATAAATTCCCAATCTTAGTTACATTAGGAAAATGTGAATAAGGTGCTAACCCATGAAATTACAGTTTGCACTTTGATTAAGTCGTTAGTGGAGCGCGTGTGGTTAACCGCACACTAACCTGGACTTAACAAGGTAGGCAAAGGGTGGCTTAAGGTTTGTCACGGGTCGGTGGAGCGCGTGTGGTTAACCGACACATCGATCGAGTGATAAACATTAAGGGTACCAAGTAATTTGCATGGTTACTTCACACCTTGTTTTGTGATCCTCGGCATCCCAGTCACAAAACATGAAGGGCACACTCGAGATTGAAACATGCCATTGAAAAGTTCAACGAATCTCAAAGATCTAGGATTTTCAAAACCAATTAAAACCTAATAATTTATTTCATTTGTCATGGTGGAAATTGGTGAACCGTCATTCACCTACCTTCAAATATTTTATAGCTTGGATTATGACATCCCTCTTCTAAGTTATAAAATATTGTGTTGGTTCCTAGCCTTAATATTTCATTTGGGTGTCTTATTAAGGACTATCTTTATATCTAATCCAAATTTGTCTTTCTTCTTTTCAGATGTCTTCCAATAATGTTGCTTCTGGCTCAAACCCTACTGGCTCCTTCTCTTTCATGAACCTTTGTGGGAGAGTCATTTTCGATGGATCCAACTTTATGGATTGAATCAGGAACATCAGGATGGTCACTCGGTATGAGGACAAGGAATTTGTCCTCGACAAGGAGCTTAAGGAACTTGAGTCGTCTGCAACTCCTGAGGAGATCGTTGAATACCAGGCACATGAGAGAGATGCTACAAAAGTGGAATGTATAATGTTGGCCACAATGACAGCCGAGCTCCAAAAGTCCTATGAGAACTATTACCCTTTTGAGATGCACCAGGATTTGATGGACCGCTACCATCAGAGTGCTCGTCAAGAGCGGTATGAAATCATCTCCTCCATGATAACAACCCGAATGAAGGATGGTGAACCCATCATGGGCCACATGCAGAAAATGCAAAGGTATGTGGACCGTTTGCTAAAACTGAATGTGAACTTCCCCGAGGAGTTGGCAATTGACATCATTTTACACTCCTTACCTTCGTGTTATGATCAATTCCGAATGACATACCACATGAACAAGGACAAAGTTACACTCATCAAACTTCAAGGACTCTTGAAGACCACGGAAAGTGGTCTTAAAAGTAAGTCGGTTGTTACTACTCCTACTCCTACCGCAACTCCTGTCTTGGCAATCAGGCAAGGAAAAGGAATGAAGAGGAAGAGACCTTCGAAGGGTACCAAGGGAAATTCCCTTGATGGCTCATCTTCAAGTGGAACCAAGAAAGGTTTTGTCACTCCTTCTGCCAACCCTAAAGAGGTTGAATGCTTCTATTTCCAAGAAAAGTCGCACTAGAAGCGAAAACTACCCAAAGTACCTACAATATGTTAAGGATGGGAAAGTAAAACCCAACCATGAAGGTATTTACACTATATTTTCTATTAACTCACCCCATTATAATTATTGGGTCCTTGATACAGGCTGTGGTATTCACATATGTACTGATTTGTAGGGACTAAGAAGAAGTGAGAATATGGAGCATGGGAAGATAAACTTGATCATGGGGAATAGGAAAGCTTCACCTGTCACCAAGATTGGAATTTATTATTTGTTGCTAAGTAGTGGGTTAGTGTTAGATTTGAATAAGTGTTGTTACTCCTCTGAAATGCCGAGAAATATTATTTCCTTTCATGGTTTGTACAAACAAGGTTTTACCTTTTCGTTTGATAATGAATGTGGTGGTATTAATGCTTTCTTTAATAATGTTCTTTATTTTAAAGCATTACCTTGTGATGGTGTGTATGAAACTGTGTCGGTTGTAGGTAACCTGGGAAATAATGTTGTAACATCCCCCTCTGGCACGTATCACAATATTGTCCGCTTTGGGCCACTCGGCACGAGGACTTCCCAGGGGGTCACCCATCCTGGTACTACTCCCGCCCGAGCACGCTTAACTGCAGAGTTCTTATGGGATCTGCTGCCCTCACGGCTTTAAAACGCGTTGTGACAAGGAAGGTATCCACACCCCTTATAAGGAGATGTTTCGTTCTCCTTCCAAGCCGATGTAGGATTAGGTGCAACCCACCTTCACCCCCCATTATAGGGTTCGACGTCCCTGTCGAACACATCGACCCATGCCCTAGCTCTGATACCATGTCTAGTACTATATGGCTACTAGTGAATGCTACGGCTACCCCCGCAGACTTACAACACCACTACTACTACTCTATCCCGAGGACATCCTGACTATCCCTAGTTCCGCTAGTGATTCCTCATCCCGATTTCTCAAACCAGCCCTCAGTCTTTGAATTCTGCATCATCCTCGACATCTTATATCCTTGATATACTCAGCGCTTCGTCGAGGAATTCTTCGGCTTGGTTCCCAAACCAACCGTCTATTAGTCCGGATACAAGAAGTTATTGTTGGGAAGTTTCCAACCTCCCAACTCCCGAATCTACGCAACCTGCATGCCGCCTCAGACACTGGCTACTAATACGAAAACATCTCTTGATACCCGTTCTCAGGATCCTCATTCCGACTCTCATGCGTCCGACAGGTGGTCCTCCATTCCTGGATTCCCAACCAGCTTCTAACCATCTCGATTACATGAACTAGCTGCTGGGAAAAGTTCTCGAACTCCCAATTCTGAACTTCTCAATCCATCCATCACTGTGCTACTACCATTTCTTCTCGGAGGCTGCACACTCATTCTGGGTCTACGTGTCTCTTATCCATGAATACTCGGAGGGTTCTCCCCCACTTCGATCCTGCTTACCCCTTGCTGCTTCACACTCAAAAGAGATCCTGATCTTCACTACCATTCCGGAACATCTACTAGGGAACCCAAGCCTGCCAGGTAGGAATTTAACCAATCCATCCCAATCACTAACCACTCCGAACTAGTGAAACGAACCAAATCTCTCTCAACCATGCTACAGTTACTGCATCCTCCGAAACCTTCTCCATAAGAGCACATCCCCTAACTACCAACCAATTATCCGAGGTATGCAAATGGCATATAACATAATCACAAGCAAGCCACACTATAACACAACACTTATACCACAATTTGATGCAGAACCATAACAATATAATCATGACATAAGCTGACAGAAAAACAAAAGTTACGTACCTTCATTACTCAGTGCTGCTCGAATCCCTGCTGAAATCTACTGGAAAACTCGGCTCTGAGCCGTAGGCACCCTTGCCCGGCCTCGACAACTGCTGGCGGTACTCGAAGTCCCAAGGGCAGGAGCTGGCACCTGCCCTGCTGGATACAAACTCGGACAGTGGGCCTTCTTGTGGCCCCTCTGACTGCAATGGAAACATAACGGATCAAGCCCCTGGGCGATGGTAACAACACAGCCTCTGCTAAAATGACCAATCTGGCCGCACTTGAAACACCCAGCATCGCCACCACTTCTACGCCTACACACACCCATGTGCGTCCTTCCGCACTTCCCGCATCGACTGCGGCTCTGATAGTTCCTCGTCCTCAAATCTGGACCCTTGGGCCTCTTACCCGAACCTGTGGCTACCTGAGTCTCATCAATTTTCCTTTTCCCTTCTGACTCCCTGCCCGACTCTCGCTCCTGTGTTACCCCAACGGCAACGCCTGCTAACTGAACAACAGATGTCTGATCCTGAAGCCTCGCTATCAATCTATCAGTGATCCTCACGACCATGTCGGGCAGATCCTCGCGAATGGCTCGCGAAACTTCCTCAACTATCCAATCATGCAATGGTCTCTCTTGGAGACAGAATTCCCCACTCACCCCTGCCCCCTGATGGCAGGAACTAGAAATGGGATCTCCCTCCCTGATGGATCCCTGAACTCCATAAGATTCGGGACCTAGACGAGCCCCAATCTGTCCTGAAACTAACCCGGCCTTAAAGGCCTCAAGATGACTGTCCATGAGCTCCACAATGGCCTCTCTAACCGAACCGAAAATCACTGGAGTCTGATCAATGATGTTACGCGTAATCTCTGTGGAAATGAAATCCCTCATCTGATCATCAAGCTGCCCCGCTCTGAAGCCCGAGCCAGACCCCTCCTCGACACCTGAACTGCTAACTGGTATCTCGCGCAACGTCACCATGCTGAACATATAACAAAATCCTGATCAATTTACATACTACTGCTGAGGAATTTCTCGCATACTCTACTAGTTCCTTGATTTTGCCTCGGCCCCTCTTGAATCGAATACGGATCCTCTGCTTTCAGTAGTATGGGCCCCTACTACCTTCCACATCTATCCGTACTTTCCTCAAGAGTTACCTCAACTCCACCAAGTCCCCTTTACTCCTCAACTGATCTCTGCTACTCTCATCCTAGGCTTGCCCTAGGGAATCTCTGACTCTTACTCAAACCAGTCCTCAGCTGCTGAAGGCCTCCTTGTTATGCCAATTAGCCACCACCTGAATACCATCACATGTAATGAGGCTCGGATAATCCTTCGAGTAAAAGTCTCGTCCCTACAACGGTTGGACTCAAACGAGAGCTGCGCAGTAGGGCCAAATCCAGCACTCTGAGATTATTCAACCCTGCTCACATGTGATGTGACGTATTCACCTAATGGCTAAATCCCACCACTCGGAGTCCCACAAAGCACAAAGCAAGCAGCATTCGGATAAAGGAGACATACTCAGGCAAAACTATTCTCATAACAAGAAACTACACTAGCATACAATGCTAAGCTCGTGCTACCAGGCATAACCTAAACAGGCTATCCTACTGCTGTCTACTCAATACTAGCATGCAATTCTCATAAAGCTGAACACATAAAGCAGGCACATAAGGCATCATCCTAGATCCTTAGTCCTATTCTAGCATGCTGTTCTACTGAAGCTGGAACTGAAACTGAAACTGAAACCGATACTGATAATCATAATATAACTTGTATGGGTAAATTGGGAGTACTTACTTGAGCTCGGCTGATTGCATGCACCACACCCTTTTCTCTTTTCAAAACTCTTTTTGCTTTTTCTAAAAATTGTTTTCTTTTCTCAAAATTCTTTTGTAACTACGATTTTTCTTTTGAAAACTATATACCACTTCCTTAGTTTGAGTTCAAACACACTCAGGAGTGCGCCCGAATCCCTCAAACCAAGGCTCTGATACCAACTTGTAACGACCCAAAAATCATGACTAAAAATTTCTTTTAAACATTACTAAAAATAGATTTATAACAACATATCATAAGTCAAACATAACTTTTGAGTATTAAATTCAAAACATAATATCATTATCAGAGTCAAACATTCCCAGGCTAACTGACTATGGTGTGTGCTCTGCAATCTTCCCGAGCTCCTCTTTTGAAAACCGAGTACCTGAAACCAAAACTGAAAACCGTAAGCACGAAGCTTAGTGAGCTCCCCCAATCTACCACATACCATACAAAAACATATAAAGCACATATTGGGCCTTGCCCACTGCATCAGACCGAAGTCCGGACTAACTGGGGCCTTGCCCCCTGCATCGGACCGAAGTCCGGAAACTGAATGGGACCTTGTCCCCTGCATCGGACCGAAGTCCGGACTAACTGGGACCTTGTCCCCTGCATCGGACCGAAGTCCGGGCTAACTGGGGCCTTGCCCCCTGCATCGGACCGAAGTCCGGAAACTGACTGGGACCTTGTCCCCTGCATCGGACCGAAGTCCGAGCTAACTGGGGCCTTGCCCCCTGAATCGGACCGAAGTCCGGACTAACTGGGACCTTGTCCCCTGCATCGGACCGAAGTCCGGCCTAACTGAACAGAACATAACATAAACATATCAACTAGCATGAACACACGTATACTGCATACTACTTCGGGCCGTAGCCCGGAACACATAACACATAAATCCTGTCTGAGCCACGAAGGCATCAAACATACTAACTACTATATCAGATCAACATCCGAAAACTACTGCTAGCTAAACGGGCCGGCATTGTGGCCTTAGACCCATTCCTACTGGAAGGAGACTCACCTGAACTGCTGAGCCCTGCTGATAAACCTCTGGCTGCTACTCGACAATCCCCTGAACCGCTGCTCCTCTAGCTCTCCGAGCTATCAATATACATATAACACTTAATCTGACAGCCAACTAAGTCAACTCTGGTTAAAGTCAACCTTCCAGGTCAACCTTACTCGCCGAGTCTTCTTAAAGACTCGCCGAGTTCATAAGCTCAGGGTCTTTCTTATTCGCGACCCGACTCGCCGAGTCAGTCAATGACTCGCCGAGTCCAACTAGTTCCAAGTCCTGACCTGTCCAACTCGCTGAGTCACCACCCGACTCACTGATTCTAGTCTCAACTCAAAGGGTTTAGGGTTTCGTGATCTGACTCGCCGAGTCCAAGAACAGACTCGCCGAGTCCTAGACAATCTTCAACCAACTCGTCGAGTTGTTCATCCAACTCGCCGAGTCCATGCCTAACTTCATCCGACTCGACGAGCTGTTCATCCTACTCGTCGAGTTCCTCCTCATCTTCAAGCTACTCGCCGAGTCCACTCGAAGGACTCGCCGAGTCTATCCAGTCCTCAATCCATGCAGTGGCTTTTCGAGCCAAACAGAGCTTCCAACTCATAGATCTATACTTCTAGGGCCTATTCCCCACGTAAAGTGGCAAACTTTACGTGTAAATTGAGAGATCTATGCTCAAAACACACTAAACTAGGGTTTATGGCAAACATGCCTCTTCAACATACCAAGGGCTGATACTTTAGGGGATTCAAGACCAAAACCAACATGGATCTGAGGTAGCAACCTCAGATCTGAACCTCCAACTCGAATTGGTTACATATCATACCAATAATGACCAAAACTCACACATAAGAATAGATCTAGATGCAAAGGGAGTCCAAGCAACAACTTATTACCTCCAATTGGTCTGAAATGACTCCTCAATCCCAGATCTACAGTCCCTTCTTGCACCTCCAAGGTCTTTCTTCCTCCTCCAAGCTTTAGTGCACTCTTCAAGGCAAGATCTAGCTCAAAAACGGATATGTCGGCTAGGGTTTGGTGTTCTGAGGTAGAAAGGGAGTAAAGGAACCCTAGGAAAGAGAATGAGACGCTTAAATAGGCTCCAAGTCCCGGATTTAGGGTTTTCCTCGATCAGACCCAACTCGTCGAGTCTCCTTGGCCGACTCGCCGAGTCGGTCGCTTTCACCACAACCCGGATCCCGCTCGGACTCGCCGAGTCCCTCCATGGACTCGCCGAGTCTCCCCTAAACTTGAGGTTTTCTTTCTTTTCTTGGCTTTCCAAACTTTGGGGTGTTACAAATGTGTTGTGTATCGATTCTTCCACTAGCTTGGATAAAGCATCATTATGGCACTGTCGGCTTGGACATGTAAGCAAGAAATGCATAGGCCAACTCCAAAACGATGGAGTCTTGGAGTCATTTGACCTAAAATCAGATGCTAGTTGTGAATCTTGTTTGCTTGGTAAAATGACAAAGTCACCCTTCAGTGGTACGTGTACTAGGGGTGAAGGTTTGTTGTATCTCAAACATACTGATGTGTGTGGACCCTTCAAAACCGCCACAAGGGATGCTAACCGCTTCTATGTGACTTTTACTAATGATTTTAGTAAATATGGATATGTCTACTTAATCAAGCATAAGTCAGAGACCTTTGAAAGATTCAAAGAGTTCAAACAGGAAGTGGAGAATCAGTTGGGCAGGAACATTAAGATGCTTTGATCCGATCAAGGTGGTGAGTATCTTAGTACAAAGTTCCTTGACTATCTTAAGGAATGTGGGATTATCTCACAATTGACACCTCCCAGAACACCACAACTTAATGGTGTGGTTGAGAGGCGCAATCGAACCTTGTTGGATATGGTTCGTTCCATGATGAGTCGAGCTTCGCTACCAATCTCATTTTGGGGGTATGCCTTAGAGATTGTCGCGCATATCCTTAATCTAGTCCCTACAAAGAAGGTTGCCAAAACACCTCATGAGATGTGGACCGGAAAAGTTCCCAATCTGGACCACATCAAGATTTGGGGTTGCGAGGCTTTCGTGAGGCGCGAGTCTCATGATAAGCTCGAACCTCGAAGTAACAGGTGTATTTTCATCGGCTACCCACAGAGATCCTTTGGTTACCTCTTCTACAGACCCAATGATAATGTGGTCTTTGTAGCAAGGAGATGAGTCTTTCGTGAGAGAGAGTTTATGAGCCAAGGAAACAGTGGGAGGCAAATTGACATTGAAGAAATTCAAGAGTCAAGTGGTGAAGGAACCTCATACCCTAGCAATCAACCTGAGGAGGAAACTCCTGTTGATCCGACAGAAGAGTCTGTACCTCTGAGGCATTCCACGAGAGTTAGGAATGCACCCGAGCATTACTATGGTTTCCATATTACTGCAGAAGGTGATATACTTATCAGTGATAACATACTGGTAAGTCTGGATGAACCTAACAGCTACACAGAAGCCATGGTAGGCCCTGAGGCTACTAAATGGAAAGAAGTTATGGACAACGAGATACAACCCATGTATGACAATCAAGTTTGGAACTTGGTTGACAATGTACCAGGTCGTAAGATAGTTGGGTGTAAATGGATCTTCAAGAAGAAGACCGACATGGATGGTAATGTACATACTTATAACGCAAAGGGCTTTTCTCAAACTCCAGGAGTTGATTATGATGAGACCTATTCACCAGTAGAGAAGATTGAGTCTATTAGGTTTATGTTATCCATTGCTGCATTTCATGATTATGAAATATGGCAAATGGATGTCAAAACCGTTTTCCTTAATGGAAAGTTGGCTGAGGATGTTTACATGAGCCAGCCAGAGGGTTTTGTCAGTACATAGTAGCCTAATATAGTGTGTAAGCTTGAGAAATACGTATATGGATTAAAGGCACCTCACAGATGGAATCTTTTTTTTCGATGAGAACGTCAAAGAGTTTGGCTTTTCAGGGAGTGAAGATGAATCTTGTGTATATGTCAAGGCTAGTGGGAATATAGTTAGCTTTTTGGTATTATATGTTGATGACATACTACTCATAGGAAATAACATCCCAACTCTACAGGAAGTGAAGTCCTAGCTTGGGAAGTGTTTTGCTATGAAGGACCTTGGAGAAGCTACCTATATCCTAGGGATAAGGATTTTGAGAGACAGGAGTAAAAGACTAATTGGACTTAGTCAGAGTACCTACTCGGAGAAAGTGTTGAATAGGTTCAACATGCAGAATTCCAAGAAAGGAGAGTTACCAATCCAGAGTAACGCATGACTGAGTAAGACTCAGAGCCCGAGTATAGAGGATGAGATAGCTGAAATGAGTCGAGTTCCGTATGCTTCCGCTATAGGCTCGAGCATGTATGCTATGACTTGTACTCGTCCTGATGTGGCATTTGCATTAAGCATGGTCAACATATATCAGGGGAACCCTGACAAGGCTCACTGGACTGCGGTAAAGAACATTCTCAAGTACCTGCGGAGGACTAAGGACTGGGTCCTTACCCTCGGTGGGAGTGATGACTTGAGAGTAGTAGGGTACAGTGATGCTAGCTTTCAGACTGATAGGGATAATTTCTGCTCTCAGTCAGGCTAGGTCTTTACCTTAAACGGAGAAGCAATTTCTTGGAAAAGTTCCAAACAGGAGATAGTGGTTGATTCAACTTACGAATCAAAGTATATAGCAGCAAGCGAAGTAGTGAAGGAGACGATAGGGCTAAAGAACTTAATTGGAGACCTTGGAGTTGTACCAGATATAAAGGAGCCTATAAATATTTTCTATGATAGTGAAAGTGCAGTTGCCTTCGCCAAGGAACCAAGGGATCACGGGAGATCTAAACACATCGACAGAAAATACCATTTCATCAGACATCGAATAGAAGAAGGACTCCTCGTGGCAAAGAGGGTATCATCGGATGAGAACCCGACAGATCCCCTCACGAAGGGACTGGTTAGGTTTAAGCATCTCCAACATTCGAGGCGCATAGGGTTGAAGGATTATATTAGTTTTATTAGTTAGATAGCTTTGAAATGTGTAAAGTGTAATTGACATTTGATGATGAATAAAAGTTGTTTATTTGTGAGTAAAGTGTTGCTATCTTTTTTCAATTGTATACTATCGTTTCATTTTGCATGTTTTGACTTCCAAAATAAGTAGATATGAATCAAGACTGTCATGAGTTGGCTTGTAAATGTCTAAGATGTTGGACATAACAAAGTGTTGCTACAACGCTCATGAGTGCTCATAAGTTCTGAGTATTTGATTCAACCCACACTCACTTGTATCACTTCATGGAATTCATCTCAAGTGATCGTGAGACAGTAATATCATATAAGTCCTTAAACCTAGAGATATGATTTATTGCCTATGAGTTGGTTATACATTGATTGTATGAAAACGCATTGGTAACTCGATGTTATAAAACGTGCCTTTGTGTATAATTCAACAAGTAGCAAAACAAGCATATGAGTCAAAGTTTATCTGTTCCTTCTTGGATTAGAAGAGATATCTGGGCCCCGGTCAGAACTAAGTTGATGTGTTCAATTAAGTTCTATGTCAAACAAATCGGAAATCGGGAAACAAACTGTTGGACAATAAGTAAGACATTCTTCCATGTATTTGTTCGGCTGATATCTAGAACAGAGGATTATATGATCACTTATCTTAAAATGGCGTATCATCATCATCTCAGTTATGCGAGACCTTGAAAGAGCTACGATTACTTATCGGTTCCTGAAGTCATTCTTGCAATTATAGTTATTAGACTTATCCAAGTGGGAGACTGTTGGATTAGGTGTTTAAGTTCATAACTATTTCTGGAGTGTACTTGACCCGGATAGCATGGTCCATTTGGGTTGCATGGCATTGCAACACTTGGATAGACTAAATGAGAGAAAGGAAACTTAAGTTTTATTAATATATTATAAGTTCTAATATATTAATAATATTATTTAATTAGTATTGATCAAAGAATTAATTTGGAATTAATTAAGTGATCAAAAAGATATTAATTAAATATATGGGGTTGATTGTGTAAATCATCTATTCTTGTATAGTGGGCTAATGATCCATGGTTTGTATAAATTGGGCTGAAACCCATAAGGTGCTCCATGGATAACCCATGGAGGTTACAAACCCATGGATCATGGAATATGGAAAGAGATGACAATTAGGGTTTACATGGTGTAAACCAACTTGTGTCACAACTATATAAAGACCCCTAGACTAGCAAAATCGGCACTACTACAAGCAAGTAAAAAGAGGGCTTGCCGAATTTTGAGTATAAGTGAACTTCTCTCAAGGTTATTCCAAGTGTTGTGGTGTTGTGTGAGACATTTGAGGCATCACACTTGAGGTGCTAGGCTCACAAGGTTCTCAAGGAATCTAAACAACAAAATGTATGTTCTTCTTCTAGGGTTGCATGTACACCTTAGGAGTGTTAGAATGTTCAAAACCCTTCAATAAAACCCAACATTATTCATCGTTTTGAAAAAGACGCACATCAAGAGAAATAAAAGCATTCAACTTTAAAACTAAAAGACCTAAGAAAGACCTGTTGAGAAATGGATCAAAATTAAAAGAGGGGTAAGAGAAATATGTACAACATAAAAAATGCCTATCGGTTCCACATTTTCTTGAAGGACAAATATGTATATGTATGAGAGAGAGAGATGTGGGACCCTATTTTTCTTTAATAAATATAAGAGTAAATTACACGAATGGTCCTTTAGCATTACAGTTTTTCCTTGAAATGGTCCTTATGAAACTTTTTTCCCGGAGATGGTCCATACGGAGCAAACATTGCACACAAATGGTCCTTACCATTAATTTCTGATAAATTAATCTGTTACGTTGAAAGAATTTTAGATAATGACTATTTCTGACATTTTGTGAAACTTGTTTAAGGACCATTTGTGAAATTTTACACAAAGACCATTTGAAATACTACAATTTTAGTCTCTTAGTTTTTCTTTTTTACATTTTCAGCCCTTTTTTTCACAACTTTGTTATTATATAATTTCTAAATATATAAATAATTTTTGTTTTCTATATTTATCTAAAATATTTAAATTACAATACATTATTAAATATTTCCTTTTTCTATTTTTTATCTAAAAGTATTTGAAGCATAAAAACATCATTTTATTACTTTTTAATTTTTTTATATGATGTAGTTGTTAAGATCTATCTTTATTTATCTTATACAAATATATTTATTTTTATGAAAAAACATGGTGTGTTATTATAAAAAAAAATATGTTATTAAAGAAATAATAATATATTGCTATTTTATTTTAAAAATATACGTATGTGGTTTTGAGTTTAAAATAAAAATATATTTTAGTAGTAATTTTATAATATAAGTGTAATAAATTTTACATTGCTTCGATATAAAATTTTGATATTTAATTTTAAAAAAATTGTTTAGTTTATCAAATTTTGAATGCATTCCTTAATAAGAAATAAACTTTTCAAAGCAAAATTAAAAAAAATATTTGTTAGCTAATAGTTAACTCTGTTGCTATACATAATAAAATAGTTAACCATATGAATAAAATGAAATCAAATCCCGTTTAATTCATTTTATTTAATGAAAATTAAAATTTTTAACAAAATTAATGTTATATTATTTTCGTTTAATTCCATTTAATATGACATTAATTCTGTTTAATTTATTTTATATAAATATATAAAATATATTTTTTATTAAATAAAATGAATTAAACGGAATTAATGTCATATTTTTCATATGATTAATTATCTTAGCATTTGTAGTAGCATGCTTAAGTATTAGCTAAAAAACGTTTTTTTTAATTATTTTGTGTTGAAAAGTTTATGTCTTATTAAGAAATACATTCAAAAATCGATAAAGCTAAATAATTTTTTAAAATTAAATATCAAAATTTTATATTGAAGCTTCATTCAAAAAAAATTATATCGAATCAATATAAAATCTAGTGTACTTATATTATGAAATCAAAACCAAAATATATTTTTATCTTAACTCAAAACCACATAATTATATTTTTAAAATGAAATAGCAAGTCACTATTATTTATATATAAAGTATTTTTTATAATAATACATCATGTTTTTTCACAAAAATAAATATATTCGTATAAGACAAATGAAGATAAATCTTAAAAATTAAGTCATATAAAAACTAAAAATTAATGAAATGATGTTTTACGCTTTAAATATTTTTAGATAAAAATTAGAAAACAAAAATATTTAACTATGTATTTTAATTTAAATATTTTAAATAAAATCTAGACAACAAAAACTATTTATATATTTAAAAAATATATAATAACAAAGTTGTGAAAAAAAGGGCCGAAAATATAAAAGAAAAAAAATAAGAGATTAAAGTTATAATATTTCAAATGGTATCTGTGTAATTTTTCACAAATGGTCCTAAAACAAAGTTGACAAAATGGCAGAAATAATCATTATCCAAAATTCTTTCAACTTAACGGATTAATCTAACGGACATTAACGGTAATGATCATTTATGTGCAAGGTTTGCTCCGCAAGGATCATCTTAAGGAAAAAAGTTCCGTAAGAACCGTTTCAGAGAAAAACTGTAAAACTAAATGACCATTCGTGTAATTTACTCTAAATATAAATATTTTTAGAAAAAATGGAAAATTAACATAACAAAAGTAATTTAGTCATTTCTGTTTTTGAGGGACAAAATCTACATGTAAATTAGGACAAAAGGACCATAAAATCAAAAGAAATCGAGGTTTAAATTAAATATCAGAAAAAATACATACTATAAGAACCATTTTTATAGTTATTTATTTTTTAATTTTGATACTCCAAACTTTATTTTTTTTCTATTGTATTCACGTGTAAATATGGGCTTTTCCTTGGATTTCGTTTATCACTAAATAAACGGTTCGAATAAGTGTATTTTAAGGCTAAGCGGAGTGGCATTCGCCAAAGCCACTCGCTTAGCTCGCCATGGATTTAGAATACCACCCCTTAGCTCTCGCTAAGGGGTCGCCAAGCTCAAAGCTAGAAGTAAGAGAAAGAAGCAAATAACTTTGATTGAGTGAAACACTTTTTTTGGGATTGCAACATGTAATCAGTGGTCCATTCAAAGTAATATATGGCTGAAAATTAAATATCTCAATTCTTAATCTATGGACTCAACAACCTCAACTATTTATTTGTGATTTTATATATATATATATATATATATATATATATATATATATATATATATATATATATATATATTCAACTACCAATTCAACTAATATAAATTAAACCACACTCTCACCAATTTACACACACAAAATACCATATCCTTTTCACAAACTCTCTCAATTTAAGAAAAAATGTCTTCATCTCAAACAAAAAAAAACCCTAAGAACCAACAAAAAAAATTTTCAAACCTTCCATCACTACAAAAAAAAATTATTAAAATAAAGTAATTAAATTAAATTACAAAAAGTAAATACAAAAAATATATTTATTAAAATATAGTAATTAAATTAAATTATAAAAAAGAAAATACAAAAAGTTGAGTGCTAAGAGTGTTACGACTCATTATCAAATGTTAATTGTAGGTGTTAAAAGGAGAAAAGTAATGTGACATTTAAAATGTTTATGTGGCAAACTGTCAAGAATGTCACCACTCCTCTTAGCCTAAGAAAATTGTTCCATCAACGTCAATGAAATTAATTAATAGTAACAACGATGGAAAATACACAAATTTTATAAAGAACACAACACATACTACTATGACAAAAAGGGTATTTGGAGAAAACATAAATATGAGAGACCTTCATCTGACAACTGGCCACGTGATACATACAATTAGTTTGATATAAGATTGATAGGAGAATATTCTTAGAATCTGTCTTCTCAATTCATATGCCAATTGATAAACTGATTATGAATTTATGATCATGGGTAATTCTAAAGTCACAAACCATATCTTTATATATATTAAAAGAGAAACTTGATTACATAATCTTTAACAATTAGGACCATTCATTGTATTTTCTTGATTAATTTCAACCATTGGATCATTTTGATGATGTCATATAAAATAAAATTAAATTAATATTAACTAAATTAAGTTGACTAAGTTTGGAAAGTTGAAAACTTATTAATGGTGACTGGAATTTTTAATTGGAATCTATACAAGTGAAATAAATGTCAGTATAATTATCAAAACATAAATATGGTTCCTTCCTTTTTAAAATCAAGTAATTTGTATATACCTTTCATAATTATAGAATTTGAAATCAAAGAATTCAAAATAGTGTGATATGAATCACAATATTTATTTCTTCATATCCTTTCCAAAATCGTTGTTCAAAATTATGTTAAGTATATATTCTCATTCAGTTGTTATCACAATTTCGTGAAATTTGGACTTTACAACATCACATTCGAATACCAGCTTCATAAGGTTAGCAATTTTTTTTAATTTACTTATTAATTTCTTACATCTGATTATAGTTTATGTGTTCAATATATATATCAGTGGCATATTAATGGGTTTTTGATAAACGGATTTTTTATTTTCTCTCTCTCTCTCTCTCTCTCTCTCTCTCTCTCCCTCCCTCTCTATGTGTGTGTTTGGATTGGATTAAGTAAAATTTAGTTTAATTGGTTATGTGTTAATTGGATTGGATTATGTGTTTGGATTGGATGAAAAATAAATAAAGAAAAGTAAAAATATAGTAGCTTTCAGAAAGGGTTTAGTGTCTATATATTAAAAGAGAAACTTGATGACATCACCTTCAACAATCAGGGCCATTCATTGTGTTTCCTTGATTAATTTCAACCATCGGATCATTTTGATGATGTCATCATAAAATAAAATAAAATTAATATTAATTAAATTAAGCTGACTACGTTTGGAAAGTTGAAAACTTATTAATGGCGCCTGAAAAATTTAATTGGAATGTATTGAAGTGAAATAAACGTCAACATAATTGTCAAAACATAAATATGGTTCCTTCCTTTTTAAAATCAAGTAATTTGTATATGCCTTTCATAATTATAGAATTTGAAATCAAAGAATTCAAAATAGTATGATACGAATCACAATATTAATTTCTTAATATCCTTTCCAAAATCGTTGTTCAAAATTATGTATAAGTATAATCTCATTCAGTTGTTATCATAATTTCGTGAAATCTGGACTTTGCAGCATCACATTCGAATAACAGCTTCATAAGGTTAGCAATTTTTTTTGATTTACTGATTAATTTCTTACATCTGATTATAGTTTATGTGTTCAGTATATGTATCAATGGCTTATTAGTGAGTTTTTGACAAACAATCCAAAGGTAAAAAAAAAGTATATGTTCAGTATATTCTTGCTGTAAAAACTACTTTTAATTGGAATGATTTGTATATTCTTTAATATATATGTGTATGTGTTTCTCAATCAGCATATGCATTTTTGTCCAAAGGTAAAAAAAGGCAATGTACTTTTGATATTGCCTTATTATACATACTTGCTGTAAAATGATTTGTTTATATCAAAATGATAATGCAGGTGTTATCATCCGCCTACGTATGGCAAATCTCAAAACTTGAGGTGCTAAGAATATTTTTTTCATTATAAATGTTCATGTCAATACATTAATATTTTATTTATAAGATAAATTAATTTATAGCTTTAATTGTTATTTCCAGGTCAGCCTTAAGTGGGTAACTGTTTGTTTCGGTCAAGATTGCATATTAATGATGACATGTCTCACATTTCAAAATTCAAAAAAACGTACGTCTTTTATCATTAATTAATAGTTTAATGTTTTTTTTCCTTATTCTTAATCATTAATTATTTATATTGTTTAAATTCTTCATTTTTTTCTTCTTATATGTAGTATTGTTGATATAGATTTGAATGTTGAGTCTTCCATTAGTACTACACAACTTAACACTAATACTGTTGTGGCCAAGGCTGAAGATTACTACCTCCGTTTTCCAATCAAGAACATTGATGATATTCCAGATTACAATAAGGTATACTTAACAGTATGTAAATTTATAGCGCATAACACAATGAATATATATATATATATATATATATATATATATATACACACACACATATATGAATTTTATTATATATTTTTAATTTTTTTTTATAAAATAGGAAATTAGTGTCCATCATTGCTACTGTCATCGGTTTTGATTTAAACGAAGACTGATATTCTTTTTATTGTTGTGACTGTTCAAAAAAAAATTAATAAGAATATGATGATACCAATGCTGAACCATTTAATTGTGATGGTTGGGGTGGAGTTTCTGATGTTTATAGCAAGTAAGTTCATAATTTTACATTTGTAAAATTCTTGTGTCATTAATCTATATTCGAATGTTTCCAATTTTATTTCGTTGTCCATTAAAGTGTCATTTTATAATTTTTAGGGTAGGGGTCGTAATTCGTGTTCAATATGAAACTGAGTCAACTACTTTTGTATTGTTTGGCCGTAATGTTAAAAATATTATTCACCAGGTTAATAAGTGGTTGATGGAAAAAATATCAAAGGTAGCGTTAATTTTTTTAATCGTCAACTCATCTCTTATTTTGTTTTATGATATTAATTTTTTTAATATATGTATTAAATAATTGAATAAATTCATTTTAACCCATTAGTGCATCCAATTCTTTTTAACATAAAAATTTGTCAACAAATATGTTATTCAACGAGTTATACTTTTTTCATGTGTTCCCTCGTGTTTAATGCATGTTATAATATAATATATATTAAAAGAGAAACCTGGTGACATCACCTTTAACAATCAGGACCATTCATTGTGTTTCATTGATTAATTTCAACCATTGGATCATTTTGATGATGTCATCATGAAATTAAATTAAATTAATATTAACTAAATTAATTTGACTACTTTAGGAAAAGTTGAAAACTTATTAATGGTGACTGAAACTTTTAATTGGAATGTATTGAAGTGAAATAAATGTCAACATATTTGTCAAAACATAAATATGGTTCATTTCTTTTTAAAATCAAGTAATTTGTATATATCTTTCATAATTATAGAATTTGAAATCAAAGAATTCAAAATAGTATGATATGAATCATAATATTAATTTCTTCATATCCTTTCCAAAATCGTGGTTCAAAATTATGTATAAGTATAATCTCATTTAGTTGTTATCACAATTTCATGAAATCAAGACTTTGCAGCATCACGTTCGAATACCAGCTTCATAAGGTTAACATTTTTTTTTTGATTTATTGATTAATTTTTTACATTTGATTATAGTTTATGTGTTCAATATATATATCAGTGGCTTATTAGTGAGTTTTTGATAAACGGATTTTCTATTCTCACACACACTCTCTCCCTTTCTCTCTCTCTATGTGTGTATGTTTGTGATTGTGTGCTTGTGTGTGTTTGGATTGGATTCTATGTTTGGATTAGATGAAGTAAAATCCAGTTTAATTAGTTCTGTGTTAATTGAATTGGATTATGTGTTTGGATTGAATGAAAAAAAAAAAAAGTAAAAATAGAGTACCTTCTCGAAGGGTTTAGTGTCTATATATATATATATATATATATATATATATATATATATATATATATATATATATATATATATATATATATATTAAAAGAAAAACTTGATGACATCACATTCAACAATCAGGACCATTAATTTTGTTTGCTTAATTAATTTTAATCATTGGATCATTTTGATGATGCCATAATAAAATAAAATAAAATTAATATTAACTAAATTAAGTTGACTACGTTTGGGAAGTTGAAAAATTATTAATGGTGACTGAAATTTTTAATTGGAATGTATTGAAGTGAAATAAATGTTAAAATAATTGTCAAAACATAAATATGGTTCATTCATTTTTAAAATCAAGTAATTTGTATTTACCTTTCATAATTATAGAATTTGAAATCAAAGAATTCAAAATAGTATAACAATGAATATATGTATGAATTTTTTTTATATATTTTGTATTTTTTTTTGAAATAGGAAATTGGTTTGTCCATCATTGTTATTGTCATCGGTTTTGATTTAGACGAATGCTGGTATTCTTTTTATTGTCGTGACTATTCAAAAAAAGTAAGTAAGAATGATGGTGATACTAATGTTGAACCATTTACTTGTGATTGTTGTGGTGGAGTTTCTGATGTTTATAGCAAGTAAGTTCATAATTTTACGTTTGTAAAGTTCTTGTGCCATTAATCTATATTTGAATGTTTCCAATTTTATTTCATTGTCCATTAAAGTGTCATTTTATAATTTTACGGCGATGGTCGTAATTCGTGTTCAATATGAATGCGAGTCTGCTTCTTTTGTATTGATTGACCATCATGTTAAAGATGTTATTCACCATGCTAATTAGTGGTTGATGGAAAAGATATCAAATGCAGGGTAAATTTTTTAATCGTCAACTCATCTCTTATTTTGTTTATGATATTAAGTTTGTTTAATATATGTATTGAAGAATTGAAAAAATTCATTTTAACCCATTAATACATCTAATTCTTTTTAATATAAAAAGCTATCCACATATATGACATTCAACGATTTATATTTTTTTGTATGTTCCCCGCGTTTAATGCGGGGTATAATCTAGTTCCAACTAAATTTGATGTGCCGTGAGTCAATGTCAAACTCAAATTTTGACTCACTGTATATCAATTTTATTTTTATGGGTTCTCCTATATACAAGAATAAATTCGTTTATTCATAAAACTCCCCTGTTTTACTTACCTTTAGGCTTCACATCCAATATGGCAATATGTCCGATCCATTATACAGTTTATACTTGTCAAATATTTTCATTTAAGACCCTATAAATGTATTACCTTTTTAAGTTTTAACTCTTTTTACTTTAAAAATTTGTTTTTTTTTAAAATTATATATATATATATATATATATATATATATATATATATATATATATATATATATATATATATATATATATATATGAGAAAAGTGAATATACCATTAAAGATATATAAATTTGGATACCCTATACATAAAACTACGTAGTTTTGGTTAGTGAATTAATTAAAAAAAAAAACAATTTCCAAAAAAAAAATTGTTGCTTATTCGTTAATCACGTTTCCATATTAACGTTTAACTTGATTTGTCCTTGAATTGCAAATGGTTTTATGATAATCCGGGAAAAATCATCTAGTCTATGAAATTGTAATTCACATATTATAAGTAGCCGCATCCAAAAAACAATTTCACCCAATTCAGGTGAATGGTTAACCCATTGAACATGGCCGTCGACAGGAGATGTTGACAAAAATGTGCCTCCTTGAATCCTTGAAGCCGAGACATAAAACGAAAAACATGTTGTAGGGGTTAATCATGAATCAATCTTCTTTGGAAATGATACAATGAAAGAATCAAGTATTGTGATAAATAACACCGGACAAATCCCTTTTAAAGGACACAGTTTTTAGTTCTTGGAAACGTGAATAAGGAAGAATAAGGAAACGAATACATAGCAAATTTTTTTTTTGGAAATGATTTTTTTTAATTAATTCACTAACCAAAACTACGTAGTTTTATGTATAAGGTACCTATGTTTATACACCTTTAAGGGTATATTCACTTTTCTCTCTCTCTCTCTCTCTCTCTCTCTCTCTATATATATATATATATATATATATATATATATATATATACACACACACACACAAAATTGCAAAAATGGTCCATGTGGTATGCATTTTTTTGGGGTTTTGGTCCAAACCACGTGTTTTTTGGATTCATGGTTCGTACTTTAAATTGGAGAAAAAAGAGTTCCAGAGGCATCTTCCATTCATCTCTATTTTGGTGTAAAATTGGTCCTCGATGAACTTGAAAAGACGACTTTGCCCTTTTAATTTGTTTTTTTCCATTTACTTAATTATTTTTTTCTTTTATTTAAATAGAAAAAAACAAATTAAAAGGGCAAAGTTGTCTTTTCAAGTTTATCTGGGACCGGTTTTACAATGAAACTAGCCCAAAAGGACCACGAATCCAAAAAAATCTGTGGTTTGGACCAAAACCTCAAAAAAATGTATACCACAGGGACCATTTTTGCAATTTTGTCATATATATATATATATATATATATATATATATATATATATATATATATATATATATATATATATATATATATTCAAACAAAAACAATTAAGAAATCGTGAACACGAGAAATGATATTGACAATCCATTTTGAAATGTTATTTTTTCGATTTAGTTTTTCAAATATACTATAGATTTTAATTTTTAATTCTCTATAAATGAACATTAATATGGATATAATATTTTTTAAACTAATACATTTTTTTATTATATGTATTAATCACATGTGATTAATTTATTCATATGTTTTTTTTTATAAATTTTGTATTATGTCGTCAACGACGTCAATCCACTAGCACTATCATTGATCGCTTACAATATTCAAATACGCCATCACCACTGCCACCCTTGTAGATATGTGCATCGTTTTTTGTGGTTCGTGTTCGTGATTCTAGATCCAAGTTACTTCTGATCAAGTTTCACGTTTTTCAAATCTCATAGCTATAAACATTGTTCTTCTTCTCCAAATCTAGATTTGTTATCTTCATGAAAGATTAGCTTATTGGTTGGTTTCTGTGTTTAGAACATTGACGATCTGCTTATGGATTGGATTTTGTGTGAAGATCTGATTATGTAGTATTTTCGGTTAAATAACAAGATATATTACTAACGACAAGCAACCGTTAAAAATGATTCACAATCATTGTTTGATAGTATATGTTATATAATGTCGTACATTTGTCTTACATGTTAAATACCAAATAAGAATTCGAAACAACAAAAAATATAAATATTTGTCAGTAGATGATTTTGGGAAAATAAAAATAATATGTGAACTTCATAACCATCGGTCGTCGTTATATTTGGAATGTCATTATTATCCAAGACGGTTGACTAAAAATGAATGTTGAAAAAAATAGTGTAAAATTTGTTGAAAAAAACATATCATTTCAAAAGATATTGGTGATTTTGGTGTCACCGTGTCATTTCATGTAAATGGAACTAACATATGAGCTAAGGGACTTCATAATTTGTATTCTAATATATATATATATATATATATATATATATATATATATATATATATATATATATATATATATATATATACGAGTTTATGCGGAGTACACACATATATAAGATCGAATTAGAATCTGGTACGACGACAAGTCGGAGTCTGGGGGCAGCGCCCCTTTGGCGTAGCCTAGGGGCAGAGCCCCTTGCTGGGGTCCCAAAAGGTCTCTGAATTTTACATATGAGACCATAGTGGGAAATTCAAATTCTTGAGGGTGAGTATGGTAAAATAACGAAATTCGTTAGTTTTGGAAACCCTAAATCTTCATTAAAATCCAGATTTCCATGACTTGTTTCCAAAGCAACCCATGACGGCCAACCGTAAAAGAAACCCTAATCTTGTTTATTATATAAACGGCTATTCTCTTTAAGAAGAGAGATACGAAAATTATTTGCTCTCTTCTTCTTCAAACGATTACATAATCCTTCTAGCAATTTGGTATAAGGTAGAAATATCAGTTCGAAAAGTGTTCACACGATCCAAGAGGTATCCAAATCTCCTACATAAACCCTATTTCCTCCAACAAAAGACATATTATTTACACTAAGAGGCCAAAATCCAAAAATATATCTACTCTCAAATTCATCATGCAGTAACTATAAGATTCCAAGAGTTTGTGTTATTTGATAGTTAATAAAAATAAATTTATATGTTTATGGTTCTTAAGTTGAATAGTTATGTTTGTTCTGTTATTTCATATGGGTTTTGACACTTACATATATCATAATTTATGAAAATAGCACATATTTTTTTATCCACGTAATGAAATAACATATATGTCCGTAAAATCAAACGTGTTTGATATAATACCAACATTATAGTTATTATTCATCAATACAATCTAAAATATTAAACCAAAAAATAACTAATGTCACACACAATTGAAAAAAGTTTTTTATAAAAATAAAGATAAAATATTGCTGGCAATATATATTTTGATTTATATATTACTAGATATTAAAAAGGATGATAGAAACTTAAACATGAATCATAAAAAAACAACAAGATTATAAAACAACTAGGCGAATGTCCGCGCGTTGCACATAAACACCTATATAGTTAAAATCTTTAGAAATATATGTTTTTTTTAATATAACAATAACATTATTGTTAAATTTGATATAATAATTTGTATACTAAATTGATATAATATATTGATTATTTTGAATTATATGATAATATATACATCTATTATAACTATATAATTTCAATCGTTTGAATGACTTCTATCCGCGACTTACATATGAATAAAATTAAATATAATATATAGTTTAATGTTATTTATAGTTGTTGTTATTGTTAATTAATTTAGTAAAAATTATTTGCTTAATGTTTTAATTTCTATCATTATTATTTAAAACATCAAACATTATTTTTTGATTTTAAAGGTAACAATATAATCATTTATATAGAGTTATATTTTTAACTATTGTTATTGTAAGTTATTTTAATCTACTTATTTGGAAACTTTTAACTATTATAAAAATATCTTTAAAAAATATTTTAGTTAAATTAATATTACAATTTAGTTTTTGCATTTATAACTACAATTTATCACTTTTAACTATTTACAAAATATTCTTTGGTTTTTTAGGTGGAACTGAATTTTATATTTAAGTTGACATAATGCGCAAAAACATCTATATAGTTGAAGTCTTTATAAATATATGTTTTTTTTAAATATAACAATAATGTTGTTGTTAAATTTGATATAATAATTTGTATACTAAAACGATATAATATATTGATTATTTTGAATTATATGATAATATATACATATATTATAACTTCATAATCTCAATCGTTTAAATGAATTCTACCCACAAGTTACACATGAATAAAATTAAATATAATATATTGTTTAATGTTATTTATAGTTCTTGTTATTGTTAATCAATTTTTTTAAAATTTATTTGATTAATGTTTTAATTTCTATCATTTTAATTATTTAAAACATCAAACATTATTTTTTGATTTAAAAGGTAACAATATAATCATTTATATAGAGTTATTTTAACTATTGTTATTGTAAGTTATTTTAAGCTACTTATTTGAAAACTTTTAACGATTATAAAAATATCTTTAGGAAATATTTTAGTTAAATTGAGATTATAATTTAGTTTTTTGCATTTATCACTATAATTTATCATTTTTAACTATTTACAAAATATTCTTTGGTTTTTTAAGTAGAACTGAAATTTATATTTAAGTTGAGATTGTAATGTTATATTTAAGTTAACAATTTAAGTATTTGGTCTAAACTATTCAAAAGCTGTAGCTTTAAACTGATAATGGTTTAATATAACAACATATTAAATCTACTAAATCAAGTATAATATTTTAAAAGTTAAAGACATAACTTTATAAGTTGAAGTAAAAATATTATTTTAAAATTAAAATTTAGTTTATTTATGATTACACTTTAGGTTTGATATTTATTTAACCTTATTAACCAACTTATAATCATTATTAGAAATACACTACAATTTATCACTTTTAACTATTTCCAAAATATTATTTGGATTGTTTAAGTTAAACTAAAATTTATATTTACATTGACCCTATAATGTAATATTTAAATTAATAATTTAAGTATTTTATACAAATTGTTCCAAAATTGTATCTTTAAAATGATAATGGTTTACATCCAACAGTATGTTAAAACTAATAAGTTAAGTATAATATGATAAATGTTAAAAAACATAACTTTATAAGTAGAACTAAAGATATTATTTTAATATTGAAATTTAGTTTATATATGATTACATTTTAGGTTTGATATTTATTTAACCTAATTAACCAAATTATAATTATTATTAGAAAGAAATTGAAAAGTCATAGGAGTTTCAAATTAATGTGGTGAAAGGAAAAATGCATGGGAGTTTCAAATGAATGTGGTGAAAGGAAAAATGCTTCTTTTATAAGTATACCAGGTGAATGCCCGCGTGTTACGTGAAAAACACCTATGTAGTTGAAGTCTTTACAAATATATATTTTTTTAAATATAACAATAATGTTGTTGTTAAACTTGATATCATAGTTCGTATATGTGACAACCTGAAATTTCCTTTTTGTATAACATATCAAGTCAATAGAAGTTAGAACAGTTGCAGTAAATTTTCAGACTTTTGGAATAAGTTTGGAGTATTTCAGGATTTACACTTAAGGAGATATCATGAGAGTGGATGCACTAGGGTATTGTGCAACTCTGTTATTCCAAAGCTCGTTGATATTAGAATTCAATGCCTGAATAAAAATATTTTTTGCCAAAAATCCCAGGAGTATATATAGGATTCTGAGCCATATTTATTCATTAGTTCCATTTCCAACTAGAGAAAAGTCGAATTCTCTCTCAAGGATCTTCGGACTTTCGTCCCGGAAAGTGAGTACTTCTATCTAGTGGTATTATAAAGCTTCTTATGTGCTTAATACACTAGAAATCATAGGAAAACATCATGATTAAAGAGTTTACGGCCCAAGAACATCTTGGACCGTAAACCCTTATTTAAGGGGCAAAGAGTGCCCTAGCCCCTTCCTCTTGCAATGAAACTAGTTTAGACTTGTACCCTAATGTGTTTAGGACTAGAAAACACCCTTAGAACACCAACAGTAAGGTGTTCACGGCCCAAGAAGTTTCAAGGCCGTGAACTCCAAACAAAGGGGCCAAAGTGTGCTTTAAACTCTTCTAAAGCCTTGGACACTAGCCTAGATTAGTTCTTAGTTAAATTAGGGACTTGAAATCACCAAAAACACCCTTCCAAGGGAGATTACGGACGTAATCTCCAAGGGGTTTGGTCCCAGGGCCGTGAACTCCTCAAAGGAGTTATAAGTTGCCCTAAACTCTTCCAAAGACCATGCCATTAAGTAGAAATGCTTCTTAAGGTCTTATAGAGCCTCAAACATCTGTTGGTCATGTAAGTATGATCTTACGGTCGTAAACTCATGAGTTTATGACCGTAAACTCCTTTGTTGATGACCTTAGGGCCGTGAACTCCCTTATGGAGTTTTCCTTGAACCCTACACCCACTAGCTTTTCCCTACAACACTTAGATGAAATCCTATAGGCTAATAAAACTTGATAAAGGTGTTTAGCATGTCCTAGGGTGTCTTGACTTGTTTATTAGTTGTTCAAAGACTAATTTGATACATATATGTGATATTATATGTTAACTAGGATCATAGAATGTGTTCAAGACTTCACTTGACACCTAGCAATCCTACGTCTTCAGTTCATTCGTACCACTCACTAAAGGTGAGTTCATACCCCTTAATCAATTTTTTAAATGTTTTTAAATATTTTATGGGGGGATACAAGTCAAATCATGCTAGTTATTATATCAATCACATGTGATTAATAAGCAGCATTCAGATGATTTACTACTCATTAGCCGTTTTACCAAACAATTTCCTTCAAATGATTTTCATAAACATTTTATATGTTTAAAACTCCTTATTAAACTGTTCATTTTACTCTGTATGTTTCATTTCAAACTCATTTACAATTGTGTTTCAAACAAAAAATTTCTTTAGACTTAAACTGTTTTATCAAACCCATGCTTTCAACCCGTTTCATAGATTGACATCAAGTCGATCTTTTCTTAGATAGAAATCATGTTCAAAGGTTTTACAAAACTTATTTTATGCTTTTATATTATCAATTGCATGTCTACGTATGTATAGTTATATAATCAATGTTTAAAAGGCTTAGGAAGGCCTGCCCGCCCTATTTCTTTTTTGCTCTTGAGATGTGGTCTGGTGGGATATCGGGTACCCGTCCGAAGGTCGTTTAAATATTAGTTATATATCATGTGTACATATATAGTCATAAAGGTTCTTCCAGTTCATTCAGTACCCTTGGGTAGCAAGGGTATACTTCCATGTTCATACGTACCAGTTACATTACTAGTAAGCTACCATATGGGTAGTTTAGGAAGATACTAGAACTATTACTAGAACGCGATGTCATACAATGAGTCAGTTCATTCATGAGTCAATACTTGCTAGATAGAGAGAACATACATTACAGGTAGTACACACAGTACATTACTATACATGCTAGATAGAGAGAACATACATTATAGCTAGCACACGCAGAACATTTCAGTACATACAGGCTAGACAGAGAAAGATTACACTTTCAGTTAGCACATTCATTACATATACATTTATGCAGTTATGTGAACCATTGAGCGGGTCATGGCACTTCCTGCCATGAGCGCTCTTGTATCCCGAATCTCCTTAATTGGGGAGCGTATGAGTTTGCGTATAGATCTATACTGGATTGACTATCCTACACCTTGCTGCTCGCTACAGTGGGACTTGCAAGTCTACGGGTGCCAAATGTCATTTCTTACGGCGTCTTACATCGTCGTTTTACTAGAGTCGGTAGCAGGATACAGGTCGATCACATGTTACATTGAATACCTTTTGTTTTAAGGTAGTTAGTAAAACGTTAGTCACTTATTACAAATACTACAATACTTTCAAGATTACAATAGACTTAAGGTAGTTAGTACGGTTGTAGTTATTTGATACTACACCATAGTACTATTTCGTTTTCCCATTACATTCACTTAGTGAACATTCACACGATGCATGGTAATGTAGAAACTATATTTTTGGTTAATGATAGTCGAGGTTGGGAAAATACACACTCTTACAGGAGACACACACAGATACTAGATGCCTTGGTAGAAGGCTACTCTCAGTAGGAAGCATAGGGCTTTCTAGGATGTTCAAAACGTTTTCATACTTACATTTCATATACATACAAATTAAGACACTAAAGTACTTATGATCTCACCAGCTTTAAAGCTGATACTCTCTTTCAAAATGACTTGTATCCTCAGGTCAACCATAGACAGGTACCGATGCAAGGTTCAGAGAAGATATGCTCGTTCAAGACTCATCTTTCATTTTGATTTATACTTTAGTGTCTATTATAATTTAACAGAACACACTTGCATTACTAAGTTGATAGTTGCTAAGTGGATACACTAAGACTATATGTAACTAGGATGTTATAAACTTAGAATCTGTGAAAATTTGGCTTTACCCCTATTCTGTGTGAATTTGGAGTTAAGGTCACTTATTCGAAGGCCTATCCTGTTTCGATTACATATAACTGGTATGCACTTCACAAATAGTGATGTAACTAATGAAGATTTTCTAAATAATTATCTAGATAGTTCATCTAATAATTATTTTCTTACCCAATTCTCGCGTAGATAACATGGCTGGACTCCATCCCCACGGCAACTAGTACCTTCCGAACGAGGTCATTGCTGGATGGTTTGAAGAAGAACCAGAGAATGATCATCCTATCCCTATGAATGATCACCATGATGAAGACCTTTCGGACGATCCTAACTCCGAACCCGAGGTTGAGAATCTACCCCAGGAAGCTCCCGTTCCAATTCCTAACCCTCGTCCGGCTTTCAAGGCCCGACGCCTGAGTGGGTGGAATGCTTGGAAACATGGAGCCAAGGACAAGATCAGCCCATGCCATTTAATGGTGACCGATGCTTTTATGACCTAAGAAATGGGGGATCAGCAGATAGAATCTTGCCAATGTTGGTCCGCAGAGTGGCCCGAAATGAGATTCAAGGCAGGACAACCCTACATCATATCACAGAAGTTGTCGCCGATACGAGAATGCATACCCTCCGCACCATTCGTCTAGAAGATGCTCGTGAGAGATATGAGAGAAACCATGAAACCCTGTTGCAAGCACTAGCTGAATCACGAGCCGAAGTCATAGAACTCCGCGTACGCCAGAGGGTGTATGAAAGACACCTACTTGATGTGGTACGCCAACTGGCTGAACTGAGAGTTCACCAGAGGGATGACCGTCGCCAGTAGTAGATGCTTTACTTTATTTTTCCTTGTTAAAAGGAATCGTTTTCTGTCTATGCCCGATGTGGCATTTTCTATGAAACTATCTTGTACTGTAAGTACTTTTGGTTAGGTCTTTATGCTTTCAAGAACTATCTTCTCTGGATATGATGTAAGACCTTTTACAAGGTCGTTTTCCCGAACTTTTACGTCATGAATATCAAAGATATTGACAGTCGGCTAACTTCTGTGTCATTCTTTATTCAAGTACTCTTATCATACTTTCATTGGAGTCTATCTGAAACATGCTTTAGTCAAGTCATTGGACTATAGCAAGTTAGCTCCAGAGACATTTCCAGGTCTCTTTTAGTGGTTGGATCATGTTATTCACCAACCAACGATACCTCAGCTTGAACGACAAACGTCTTGAGACCATTATACGAACTTACTTCCACTCATTACTAGGACTGCATCATAGGGATGTAGGTCAACCCTTCATAAACACACTTCCACTCAGTACTAGGACTGCATCATAGGGATGTAGGTCAAACCTTTGCGAACATACTTCCATTCCGTGCTAGGACTGCATCATAGGGATGTAGGTCAAACTTTCGAGAACATACTCTTACTCCTTACTTGAACAATCGAAGTACATTTAGGTTCAACCATAATCGTTCACAAAATCCTTATCTTTCGTGTTACAGAATCATGTCATCATCCGGAAACAATCAACCGAGCAACGAAACCCCTGCCTTTCCTATGGACGCCGCTACCTTCCAAACCGCAGTTACAGCTGCCGTGATGGCTGCCGTAACCGCTGTCCTTGCGCACCGTAGCGCTATCAACACAATCAATGTTGATGATGGGGTTAAAGATTCCGATTGTAGTATCCATCCAGGAAGTCGTCAAACGGTAACAGTCATAGGCTCGCAAAGCCGAAAAACAGAGAACAAGAAACGAAAGCGTCAAGCCCAGAAAGAACGCAAGAAATCCCAAAGGCTGGCCATGCAACAGCAACAAGTGGAAACCCCTGCCATCCCCGTACTGAGTAGGCCATACGAGGGAAAACTCCCAAAGTGTGATAAGTGTAGTTTCCATCATCATGGGACTTGCCATGATATGCAATGTTGCAATTGCCTAAAAATAGGGCACTATGCTCGTAGTTGTGGAGCACCGGCACGGCCCATCACTCAAGCCCCTGACATCAGAGTCAACCAGGCTTACGATGGTGGTGTTAAAACTAGACCCTATGAAAGGAAAATTTCAAAGTGGATAAACAAGGAGAACACTCGTGTCCACGTCACTCTAGCTCGACACATCACTTCCATCACTAATGTTGGTGCTGTCCAGATATGTCACCAATGCGGTGAAATTGGACACCTCAAGGAGGATTGCCCGATAACGCAGAACTCTGGCGCAGACGGGAAGATTCTCAGGATCACAGCTGCAGGAGAGCCTACTCCAGACCCATGTTAATGTAATTAAGGCGTTTCGTTGTAACAGACTTATAAACCATCCAAAACTAGTGCAACTAGAGTCGTATCTTTTGCGAGATCCCGTCGGTAAAGGGATGCTCGTGTTGTGTATACTTATCTTTTGTAGTATACCTTATTCACAGCAATAGTCTTGTAGTAAGTCTAAAGTATTGTAACTCCGTTGATGGTTGCACAGTTGTGTTTTGTCTATAAAGCCTTATGTTCAAATCTAATGTCTTTAAGTTTCCTTATGATTCCGACATTATCATACGACTCGACTCGATTCGATCCGCTCAATATCAGCTTCATAAGTACATCTCTTTCTCAGTAAACGTCTTTTTAGCAAAGCCGTAATTTCAGAACACCGAAGTACTCATGCATGGAGTACCTCATATTTCTTTTCCTTCCAAAGAAATCTCCGAAGTACCACTCGTACAGTACGTCAAGTTCAATCCAAAGATCCATACGGTTGATCTGTCGCTGAAGAATGTATACATAGGGGTGATATGTACTCAAGGTTCTACAGGTTTAGAATTGATGATTCCACTTTAACTTCTTTTTCCTCGATGGGATGTGAGCTTACAGAAAAATCAATTATTCGACTACCTTTTCAATCTTAATTATATACGACTCGTATACACGAGATTGTGATCGTTGAACCATGTATGAATTCTAATATGAACTTCAGGACGGAGACTGCCCAAGACTACGAGTAATCGCATCGTCATGTGAACAAACTTAGAACCCAGTACGACTTCTGTAAACAGATTGCCCTTTAGTCTAAACACCTACGGAGATACAAGAACAGTTCGAACAACTTAGTGAACTACTCAGCTATATAATTGGAAGACCAGGCTTCTCACCTTGGAGAGCTTCGGTCTTATTCTTCCAGAAGTCGATGGATTGCATCATATGTTCCTCGGCTATCGAGGACTCCGTCAAGATTTCCATTAGAAATCGTTATCTCTGCCTCGCATAAATGAATTGGTTGAGCAAATGCAAGGATAGAATTACTTTCAGAAATGGACCTGAAATCCGAATATCACCAGTTCGAGTGGTAGGGAAGGATGGCCTGAAGACTACCCTCCGAACTCGATGCGGGTACTTCGATTCTATAGTGATACCCCTCGGATAGGACCAATACGCCCATAATATTCATGAGCTGAATGAGTAGGGTACGCCATTCTTACTTGGATCAGTTCTTCATTCTCCTTGTAATGACTTACTTATCTACCCTCGTAGTACGAAGGAATCCATGGAAACATTACCTTTAGAGGGACATTCGCGAAGTTCTCTAAGCACGAGTTTTGAAATTGAAGAGTCAGATTCCTAAGAGACACTATTAGTGATGTGGTAATTTTTGAGTACTCTTTCAATTTGTCAAAACCGTTGAAAATTTGTCGACACCAGAGACGCCGACAAAAATTCGCCAAATTCTAGGTCTTACAGACCTACTATCGTAGCCCATTCAGAACTCCTCGCAAATTACAGAAACCCTTACGACTTTGACCCAGCAAGGGGTGTCCCTTGACTGGGAAGATAAGCAAGAGAAAGAACCTTTGGAATTTCAAGTGAGAGACCAAATTCTTTAGGAAGTCTCACTCTGGGAATGGCTTAATACGCTTCGTAAAGCGTGGAAAGCTAAATCCAAGATAGTTAGGACCTCCGAGATTCTTACCAGAATCGGTCCTGTATCTCACAAACTAGACCTACTTAGCGAACTCGGTAACGTACATTTTACTTTTCGCATCTCGATCTTGAAACTGTACCTTTCCGTTAGGACTCTCGTAAGCCCACTCGACGAGATCGAGATTAACAAGATCCTCGCCTTCGTATTAGAACCGTAGTGACCCTCGACCGAGAGGTCAAGCGGATGAAGCAACACCGTCGCCCGTTAGTGAAGGTTCGTTGGGATACCAACCGAGGACACGAATTCACTTATGAGCGCGAGAACCAATCGATTAGGAAGTTTCCACCTCACGAGTCGATCATTCCTACCTAATTCCTTTCATAGATTCTAATTTCGGGACGAAATTCCCTCTAACAGGGGGATGATGTGACCACCCGAAATTTCCTTTCTGTATAACATATCAAGTCAATAGAAGTTAGAACAGTTGCAGTAAATTTTCAGACTTTTGGAATAAGTTTGGAGTATTTCAGGATTTACACTTAAGGAGATATCAGGAGAGTGGATGCACTAGGGTATTGTGCAAATCTGTTATTCCAAAGATCGTTGATATTAGAATTCAATGCCTGAATAAAAATATTTTCTGCCAAAAATCCCAGGAGTATATATAGGATTCTGAGCCTTATTTATTCGTTAGTTCCATTTCCAACTAGAGAAAAGTCAAATTCTCTCTCAAGGATCTTCAGACTTTCATCCCGGAAAGTGAGTACTTCTATCTAGTGGTATTATAAATCTTCTTATGTGCTTAATACACTAGAAATCATAGGAAAACATCACGATTAAAGAGTTTATGGCCCAAGAACATCTTGGACCGTAAACCCTTATTTAAGGGGCAAAGAGTGCCCTAGCCCCTTCCTCTTGCAATGAAACTAGTTTAGACTTGTACCCTAATGTGTTTAGGACTAGAAAACACCCTTAGAACACCAAGAGTAAGGTGTTCACGGCCCAAGAAGTTCCAGGGCCGTGAACTCCAAACAAAGGGGCCAAAGTGTGCTTTAAACTCTTCTAAAGCCTTGGACACTAGCCTAGATTAGTTCTTAGTTAAATTAGGAACTTCAAATCACCAAAAACACCCTTCCAAGGGAGATTACGGACGTAATCTCCAAGGGGTTTGGTCCCAGGGCCGTGAACTCCTCAAAGGAGTTATAAGTTGCCCTAAACTCTTCCAAAGACCATGCCATTAAGTAGAAATGCTTCTTAAGGTCTTATAGAGCCTCAAACATCAATTGGTCATGTAAGTATGAGCTTACGGCCGTAAACTCATGAGTTTACGACCGTAAACTCCTTTGTTGATGACCTTAGGGCCGTGAACTCCCTTATGGAGTTTTCCTTGAACCCTACACCCACTAGCTTTTCCCTACAACACTTAGATGAAATCCTAGAGGCTAATAACACTTGATAAAGGTGTTTAGCATGTCCTAGGGTGTCTTGACTTGTTTATTAGTTGTTCAAATACTAATTTGATACATATATGTGATATTATATGTTAACTAGGATCATAGAGTGCGTTCAAGACTTCACTTGACACCTAGCAATCCTACGTCTTCAGTTCATTCGTACCACTCACTAAAGGTGAGTTCATACCCCTTAATCAATGTTTTAAATGTTTTTAAATATTTTATGGGGGGTGGATACAAGTAGAATCATGCTAGTTATTATATCAATCACATGTGATTAATAAGCAACATTCAGATGATTTACTACTCATTAGCCGTTTTACCAAACAATTTCCTTCAAAGGATTTTCATAAACATTTTATATGTTTAAAACTCCTTATTAAACTGTTCATTTTACTCTGTATGTTTCATTTCAAACTCATTTACAATTGTGTTTCAAACAAATGTTTCTTTAGACTTAAACTGTTTTATCAAACCCATGCTTTCAACTCGTTTCATAGATTGACATCAAGTCGATCTTTTCTTAGATAGAAATCATGTTCAAAGGTTTTACAAAACTTATTTTATGCTTTTATATTATCAATTTCATGTCTACGTATGTATAGTTATATAAGCAATATTTAAAAGGCTTAGGAAGGCCTGCCCGCCCTATTTCCTTTTCGCGCTTGAGATGTGGTCTAGTGGGATATCGGGTACCCGTCCGAAGGTCGTTTAAATATTAGTTATATATCATGTGTACATATATAGTCAAAAAGGTTCTTCCAGTTCATTCAGTACCCTTGGGTAGCAAGGGTATACTTCCATGTTCATACGTACCAGTTACATTACTAGTAAGCTACCATATGGGTAGTTTAGGAAGATACTAGAACTATTACTAGAACGCGATATCATAAAATGAGTCAGTTCATTCATGAGTCAATACTTGCTAGATAGAGAGAACATACATTACAGGTAGTACACACAGTACATTACTATACATGCTAGATAAAGAAAACATACATTACAACTAGCACACGGAGAACATTTCCGTACATACAGGCTAGATAGAGAAAGATTACACTTTCAGTTAGCACATTCATTACATATACATTTATGCAATTATGTGAACCGTTGAGCGGGTCATGGCACTTCCTGCCATGAGCGCTCTTGTATCCCGAATCTCCTTAATTGGGGAGCGTATGAGTTTGCGTATAGATCTATACTGGATTGACTATCCTACACCTTGCTGCTCGCTACAGTGGGACTTGCAAGTCTACGGGTGCCAAATGTCATTTCTTACGGCGTCTTACATCGTCGTTTTACTAGAGTCGGTAGCAGGATACAGGTCGATCACATGTTACATTGAATACCTTTTGTTTTAAGGTAGTTAGTAAAACGTTAGTCACTTATTACAAATACTACAATACTTTCAAGATTACAATAGACTTAAGGTAGTTAGTACGTTGTAGTTATTTGATACTACACCATAGTACTATTTTGTTTTCCCATTACATTCACTTAGTGAACATTCACACGATGCACGGTAATGTAGAAACTATATTTTTGGTTAATGATAGTCGAGGTTGGGAAGATACACACACTTACAGGAGACACACACAGATACTAGATGCCTTGGTAGAAGGCTACTCTTAGTAGGAAGCATAGGGCTTTCTAGGATGTTCAAAACGTTTTCATACTTACATTTCATATACATACAAATTAAGACACTAAAGTACTTATGATCTCACCAGCTTTAAAGCTGATACTCTCTTTCAAAATAACTTGTATCCTCAAGTCAACCATAGACAGGTACCGATGCAAGGTTCAGAGAAGATGGTGCTCGTTCAAGACTCATCTTTCATTTTGATTTATACTTTAGTGTCTATTATAATTTGACAGAACACACTTGTATTAAAATTATATTATTAATGCAATGGATGATGTTGTTGCTTGTTTACTACTTTTCATTGTTGTGATACTGTATATGACGTCCTCCGCCCAGAACGTTTCCGCCGTTCATGGTTTTGGGGTGTGACAGTATACTATATTGATATAATATATTGATTATTTTGAATTATATGATAATATATATACATATATTTTAACTGTATTATCTCAATAGTTTGAATGACTTATACCCGTGAATTACACGTGAATAAAATTAAATATAATATACGGTTTAATGTTATTTATAGTTGTTATTATTGTTAATTAATTTTTTAAAATTTATTTGCTTAATGTTTTAATTTCTATTATAATTATTTAAAATATCAAACATTGTTTTTTGATTTTAAATGTGACAATATAATCATTTATATAGAGTTATTTTTAACTATTGTTACTATAAGTTATTTTAAGCTACTTATTTGAAAACTTTTAACGATTATAAAAATATCTTTGGGAAATATTTTAGTTAAATTGAGATTACAATTTAGTTTTTGTATTTATCACTTTTAACTATTCACAAAATATTCTTTGGTTTTTTTAAGTGGAAATGAAATTTATGTTTAATCTGACACTGTAATGTTATATCTAAATTAACAATTTAAGTATTTTTGTCCAAACTGCTCAAAAGTTGTATCTTTAACTGGTGATGATTTACATACAACAACATTTTAAATCTAACAAATTAAGTATAATATGTTAAAAGTTAAATACATAACTTTATAAGTAGAAGTAAAGATACTATTTTACAATTGAAATTTAGTTTATTTATGATTACACTTTAGGTTTGATATTTATTTAACCTTACTAACCAACTTATAATCATTATTTGAAAGACACTATAATTTATCACTTTTAACTATTTACAAAATATTTTTTTGGGTTGTTTAGGGTAAACTAAAATTTATATTTAAGTTGACCTTGTAATGTTGTATTTAAATTAATAATTTAAGTATTTTATACAAATTGTTCCAAAATTATATCTTTAAATGATAATTGTTTACATCGAACAATATATTAACACTAATAAATTAAGGATAATATTTTAAAAGTTAAAAAAGATAACTTTATAAGTAGAAGTAAATATATTATTTTAATATTGAAATTTAGTTTATATATGATCAAACTTTAGGTTTGATATTTATTTAACTTTATTAACAAATTATAATTATTATTAGAAAAAAATTGAAAAGTCATGGGAGTTTCAAATAAATGTGGTTAAAGGCAAAATGCATGGGAGTTTCAAATACATGAGGTTTAAGGAAAAATGCTAGCTTTATAAAATATATAGATATAGATATAGATATAGATATAGATAGATATAGATAGATAAGGGCTAAAGTAAACACTTATATATATATATATATATATATATATATATATATATATATATATATATATATATATATATATATAGACTTAGGTTCAAATGTTTTCACTATCTATTGTGTACATGTATGATTAATTCTGGACCAATCATTTTAGTTATTTTAAGAAAGTAATTAATGCATATTAAATCCTAAAGATGTAATTAATATCCATTATATCTTCAACATGTAATATATATTAATTACTTTCTTAAAATAACAAATAACTAAAATGATTGGTCCAGAGTTAATCATACATGCGCACAATAGATAGTGAAAACAAAATAACCTAACCATATATATATATATATATATATATATATATATATATATATATATATATATATATATATATAAAGGTTATAAAAAAAGATTA
Organism: Lactuca serriola; assembly: GCF_051521515.1. Lineage (NCBI taxonomy): Eukaryota > Viridiplantae > Streptophyta > Magnoliopsida > Asterales > Asteraceae > Lactuca > Lactuca serriola. Next base: position 88,147,330 of record NC_136413.1, on the reverse strand, counting down.
TAAATAAAAATATGGTAATTCTAAAGGCACGAACCATATTCCAACCACACGACGATTTGATGTGCCATATAATTTATTCGTGTATATAGGAGAACCCTATGATTATATTTTAAATTGTGAAACGTATCAATGTAAAGTGTATTGCTCAAATAATTATGTAACATATAACTAACTTTTAATATAATTATTGTTCATAAGTCTTTCCGTGGTTTAATAATATATTATAAAATTTTAATTTATTTTTTCTTTCAAAAAACGAGATATTGCAAATTATATGGTGTACTTTTTTGAAGTTGTCCCCAAAAAGCCATAAAAGTATATATGAAAAATAAATGCATGAATAGTCTCTCTCTCGACAAAACTTAGCATACCATTGGTCATTTGAAGAAAATTTTGCACATAAATGATCCTTATGAGTAACTGTTCACTAACTTTGTTAAAATTTGTTGTTAACCACATATGAAATTACATTTTTACCCTTATTTAATCTAACAATTAAGAATATCTTTATTTGTTGAGTATGCTCATAACACAGTTAACTTTCTAGAGAGTCTTTACAATATCCAAGTTGGAGAACATATTTATCTGTTAAGCTTACTTTCCAGCGATTAGGGTTTCCAATGATCGGTAAGTAGCTTTGTTTCTGACGATTGGTAAGTAGCTTTGATTTGGTAAGTAGCTGTGATGAGGGCTATTGGGGCTTCTCTGACAATTTCGATACTGTGATTAACACGTCAAGCCCTTTTTCTCCTTCGGGGTCAAACATTGGTATGGTTTCCTTCGATAGGTAAGTGTGTTATCTTCTCTGAAATTTAGTACGGTCTCTTGTCTGTTATTCACACTCTAGATTGACAATGACATGTTTCCAATAAGAAGACTGGTTTTTGACGATTCTATTGTTGATTTATGGATTTCAAATTCAGGGTTTTTGATTTTTAGGTTTTCGAAATGACGATGACCCAGTTCTATTCCTTGAAAAAACCATGATGACGACCCATTTTTCTGTTACCATGGGGTTGATGAACTTAAGTGGATGTGGGTCGATGCAATGTCGTGTTTTCATGGTGTCATTCTTAACTCAACAATCAATGTATGCAATAATAACACAAAAAGAGAGAAGAAATATGAGGTTATCAGAGAATCTACTTCTCACACCTTGTGTAAGTCCACCGACAGTGACCAAATCGAATGCTCTTTTGATGATTTATCAATAACATCAATGTAACATCCCAAAAATAAACCCAAAAATTTCTTTTTTAAATTAATAAAAATAGTATCCAAAACATCATCATAAATTCCAAGTGGAACAAATGTATCAATACATCATAAAATATCAAAATTATCATGAAAACGTGGAACAATATCGTGTGTGCACTGCAATCACCCCGAGCCCAATTATGGCCCAATCTTCCAAAATGGACCCAAGACCCATCATGGGCCTAAAATCCAATAAATCCCAACAAGCTGGTCTAAGTCCAACACATAATTCTGGTGTCCCAACAAGGCCTAAGCAATGGAAGCCCAAACAATGGCCCAATACCGAGAATGTCTAACCCAAGCCCATTTGTTGTGTACACGGGCGAACTCAGCTTGTACGCCCAACGTACTCCCCAGTGTGTCACCCCCACTCCATTAAGCACTTAAACGGTTCAGCACTTACTCCATACTCTCGAACCTTGTCTCAAAAGATGACTTATCACGTAAAGTTGGCAACTTTACATGCATGCATGGCTTAATGGGGCTCTAGAGCTAAAAAGATCTTAACAAAGGGTCTTAACACATGCATGAGTCAATATACACCATAAAGTTTGCATTTTTATGTATAAAGGACCCCTAAAATGTCCGTATCTAAAGGGTTAAGCTTCTAAAACGACCTTAGCTCACAAGGACCAACCAAAAGGGACCAAAATAGCCATAAACAAGCTCAAGAGTATATCTATACAAGGAGTTGAAAAGTTATGGACTTTATACCTCAAAAGTCATGAAATGAAGAAGCTAAGTTTGGATCTTTAAGCTCTTCTGCAAGGAATGAGCCTTCAATCTTCTTCTATCACTTCAATATTCACAAGAGCACACCAAAATGCTTTACAAGAGCTCAAAAGCACAAAAACAATGGCTAGGGAAGAAATTAGGGTTTTGAAGATATGGAGGTTGGTCTAAAATATCCAAGAGGTGGGTTTAAGAAGCTTAAATAGGGCACAAACCCTAAAAATTAGGGTTTGTCCCAATCCAGCGTACGCCTAGTGAAACCCCACGTATGCCAAGCGTAAGTGGGTGATGCTCACGATCATGGTCTAGCTAGTACGCTAAGCGTACTCATAGTACGCCCCACATACTAGCCAAAGGACCAATAATGCTAAAAAAATTGATTAACAAGGGTTGAGAGGAAACTTATAAGGTCCAAATGTTCCAATTCTCCCCCACTTGAATTAGAATTTGTCCTCAAAGTCCGCTGCTCCAAATAACTCCTGATGGTGCACCTTCATCTCATCTTCTGGCTCCCACGTCCATTCAGAACCCTTGCGATGATGCCATTTAACTTTCACTAACTCAACAACCTTGTTCCTCAAGGATTTCGTCTTCCGGTCAAGATTCTCCACCGATCTCTCAATATAGTTCAGACGGTCATCCACCTGAATATCCTCCAATGGACCCACTGCCGAATCATCAACTAAACATTTTCGCAGTCGAGAGACATGGAATGTGCTATGGATCTGACTGAGTTCATTTGGAAGATCCACGTGATATGCAACCCGACCCACCTGGGACAAAACCCTAAAAAGTCCGATATACCTGGGGACCAGCTTGCCCTTCTTCCTAAACCGGATGACATCTTTCCAAGGTGACACCTTCAGGAGAACCATATTCCCCACCTAGAACTCAAGATCTGAATGGTGCTTGTCAGCATAACTCTTATGCCGACTCTGAGCTGTCTGGAGTCTACTTCAAACCTACTGGATCAACTTGATAGTCTTAAGTACCACCTCGATACTCCCCATAACATGTTTTCCGACCTCACCCCAACATATCGGGGTCCTACATTTCCTCCCGTAAAGCATCTCAAAAGGAGGCTGATCAATGATGGTGTGATAACTGTTGTTATACAAAAATTCCGCTAATGGAAGATAGGTATCCCAAATCCCACTAAAGACTAAAACACACACCTGCAACATATCCTCTAAAGTCTAAATGGTCCGATCGCTCTGACCGTCGGTCTGCAGATGGAAGGTTGTGCTGAAATGAAAACGAGTACCCAACTCGTCATGGAACCTCTTTTAAAATCTGGAAGGAAACCTGACATCCCTGTCTGAAACCACAGAAACTGGCACCTCATGTCGTGTCACAACCTCCCCGATGTATACCTCTACCAAATTCTCCGTAGAGATACTCTCCTGGATCGGGATAAAATACACGCTCTTGGTCAACCAATCCACGATGACCCAAATCTAATCCACTCTGCGCGTAATATGGGGAAACTTCGTGATGAAATCCATGGTGATCTCCTCCTATTTCCATATGAGAATCTCCAATGGTTGCATCTTGCCGTGAGGTCGCTGATGCTCGGCCTTGACTTTCCTGCAAGTCAAGCACCTCTCCACATACCAAGCCACATCCACTTCATACAAGCCCACCAATAATAAGGGTGAAGATCTCTATACATCTTCGTCGCCCCGGGATGAATGGAGAACCTAGACTTGTGCGCCTCCTCCATCAGAACTTGACGCACACCACCCCAATACAGAACCCATACCCTTCGATGAAGAGTCAACAACCCCCGACTATCATAATCAAAGGAAGCTACCTGACCCACAATACACTCACTCTTCCAGTGCTTTTCCTTCATAGCCTCGAACTGAGCCTCCCGAATCCGCTCCAATAGCGGAGTAATCACGGTCATCCTTGCGGCTGGGAGCATCGGCCACTACATGGGCCTTTACTGGGTGGTAAAGGATCTCACAATCATAATCCTTCACCACATCCAACCACTGACACTGCCACATATTCAGATTTGGCTGATCCATCAGATACCTCATGATCTTGTGATCCTTTTAAATATTACAGCGAACCCCATAGAGGTAATGTCGCCAAATCTTGAGGGCGAAAACCACAGCCCCCAGCTTCAAATCATGCGTCAGATAGTTCGCATCTTGAGGCTTCAGCTGCCTCGAAGCGTAAGCGATCATGCAACCCCTCTGCATCAACACTTCCCCCAAAACTGTGATCTACACATCACAATAAACCAGAAAATCCTCAACACCCTCTGGCAGGGTCAAAATCAAAGCCTCGCATAATCTCTGCTTCAGGGTCTCAAAAGATGCCTGCTGCTCGGGCCCCCAACAAAAGGTGACCGTCTTTTTTGTCAACCGAGTCAAAGGAACAACTATCTTGGAGAAATCCTAGATGAATCTCCGATAATAACCTGCCAAAATAAGGAAACTCCGAATCTCAGATGAAGACCTCGGAACCTACCACCGCATCACGACCTCGACCTTGGCCAGATCGACCAAAATACCACTAGGGTCGACAAGGCGGAAACTCCACCTCGCGCAACCAGAACTCGTACTTGGATAACTTTGCGAAAAGTTTGTCCCTCATCAAAATCTCCAACACCTCCCAAAAGTGATCCTCGTGTTGCTCCTGGATCTTGGAATAGACCAAAATATCATTAATGAATACAATCACAGACCGATCCAGCATCGACCTGCATACGTGGTTCATGAGATCCATGAATGCATCTGGAGCATTGGTGAGCCACAAAGGCATCACCACGAACTCGTAATGTCCATAACGAGTCTGAGAAGTCGTCTTCTGCACATCCTCATCTCTAACATTCATCTGATGATAACCCAAATGCAAATCAATCTTGGAAAACCAAGATGTACCCTGCATCTCGTTAAACAGATCATCAATCTTTGGGACTTGGGAGTGGATAATGGTCCTTCATTGTTACCTTATTCAGCTCCCAGTAGTCAATGTACATACTTTGAGACTCATCCTTCTTCTTCACAAACAAGATCGGTGCTCCCCATTGCGAACTTCTCGGGAAAATGAATCCCTTGTCTAACAACTCTTGCAACTGTGTAGACAAATCCTGCATCTCAGGAGGAGCCAACCGATACGGTGCTTTGGCTATCCGAGCCGCACCTAGAACCAGATCAATCGTGAACTCAACCTACCTCTCCGGAGGCACCCTAGGAAAATCCTATGGAAACACATCCGGATACTCACGCACAATAGGCACATCATTCACTGTCACCTTACCCTTATCACGGGTATCCATAACATAGGCGACAAATCCGGAACAACCCTGATAAATATAGCGTATGGCCCTCGCTGCTGAACACAAAATCCACCCACACTAAGCTCTCTCCCCTGAACCACTAACTGTCCCTCACTTGGGGTTCGAATCTGAGCATCACACAATCAATCACTGCCCTATTAGGGCTCAACCAATCCATGCCCACGATAACCTTGTTCCAGCGTAAAGGAATGAGAACTAAATCGACCAGATACTGCTCACTGAACAACTAGAGAATACAACCCCGATGAACCCTTTCTACCCAGACCGATCGATCGTATGCAATCTCGACATCTAAAGGACAATCCATCTCCCCCAGAGCTCCAACAAACCTCTTTCTAAGCGCAAGCGACACAAATGATCGGGTAGCCCCCGAATCAAACTATACCAATGCAAAAATATTGTTCACGAGGAACGATCCTAAAATAAAACAAATAAATATAAGCAGACAATTCAATATAAATAAAGAGCTAAGGAGAAGATACATACCCACCACCGCGTCAGGAGCTACACGAGCATCCTCGACTGTCTGTTGAAAAGCCTTGCTCTTCACCACAGGTGCATCCGCCTTGCCCTGGTGGTCGTCAGTAATCTGTAGAGTTGGATGAGCGGTTGTTGACACCAGTCTTACTACAATCAAACTCGAACAATGGGCCTTATTGTGACCCCTATGGTTACAATGAAAGAAAATCAGACCAGATATTGGGATGGTGATGCTAGTAACAGTATAATCTTTACTGATATGACCCATCCTACTGCACTTGAAGCAACAAGAACCACCCATCTTTCATGCCCCATCATGTGTCCTGCCGCACTTGGCACAATGGCCCCGACCCTGTTGGCCCTTCAATCTCGTATCAAATGTTGGATTAGTGTCTAAGTCCATAACTATTTTGGTATGCAATTGACCCGATGGTGCATGGTCCTTTTGGGTTGCCTTCACCAAAGCAACTTGATAGGATGAATTATGGAGAGAGAGGATTAATTATGATTTATTAATATATTATGAGAATAATATATTAAAGGAGAAATCATATTGTTTAATTAATATTAGTCAAGAATTAATAAGAATTAAGTTTGTGGCTAAAAGACATTAATTAAACTTAAGGGACTAAAACTGTCAATTGTGTGATAGTTGAATATTGGGCTAATGGACTCCATATTAGAGGGGTGGACGAATTCTATGGGGAAACCCATTAGAAATCGTCCTAGGCCTCTAAGGAGGGAGTCCATGGGTTGCTTAGAGCCTAAGCATCCAAATTAGGGCTTCCTTGTTAGATAACCCTAATAGCCTCACTATTTAAAGGACCCTTGAGACTCAAAAACGTGGTGAACTTATTCCTTTGGGTTTCCACACGTTTTGGGCAACCTCCTTTCTCCTTATTCTTTATCTTCTTGCTCTTGGTGTTTGTGAACCATTAGACGAGTGACACTTGTGACTTTAAGCTTTCTAAAGTCATTACAAGGAGGATTTGAGATTGTTATTGCTACATAACAATCAAGGTAAGATCTAAACCCCATTCATAAGTTAATTTGATTAATTATATGCTAGAAATAGGGTTTAAAGTCTTGGATGAATTGCATGTACAATAGAGAAACCTAGATCCAAGCATTAGGGTTTGTATGAGCACATAGGATGTTCTTATGGCTAAAACCCATCAGTGGTATTAGAGCCTTGATTGGTTTCTATTGTACTGATGCTTATTTGATCGAAATTATCACTGAAAATCGAAATTTTTTGCTTCTGAGTGTTTGACTCGCCGAGTCACTTGGTGAACTCGCCGAGTCAGCTGTACTCGACGAGTCCAGGTCCAGACTCGACGAGTCAAAGGGTCTGACAGCTCGTTTTCACGATTTTCTTCCTTTTTTAGCTTTGGATAATTACCATAAACATGTTTTTGTAATAAAATCCGAATTTTATCAATATTTGGTGATTATCCTTACCAAAATAGAAGATAATTGTCGAAATTAAGATAATCATTTGTTTTATTAGATAAAATTTGATTATTTGTAATTTAGATTTGAATTATCTTGTGAAAAAGTTTAAATTTTCCCCCTTTAGGTTTTATAGTTTAAATTTGAACTCAAAAGTTTTGTTTTTGAAATTTAAATAAGTTAAACCCTAATGTTTTGAAATGTTTCAAAACTTGCCCTCAAGTTTTGGAATTTAAAAGTTGATTAAAAGTTTAATTTACAAATGTTAAATTCTAAAACCCTAGTATAGTTTTGAAAAGTTCAAATCACACCCTTATGGTTTTATTAATTAATTAAAGTGTATAATTAAAAGAGATTTAATAAATCCATAAAGTTTTGGTTTACAATTTAATTAAATTAAAAGTATAATTATTAAATTTGACCACCTAGTATTTTAAAAGTGTAAAATACACCCTATACTCTATATAACATTAAAAGTCTAACATTATATATATGTATGAGCAAAAGTCAGTCTTACCGTTAGCAGGCCTCATTCACGAAGCTGGTCTATAAGGGGTGTTTAAGGAAATTGCCTATAAAATGGCAATTGAATGGGTATCCACTCTTACCCACCGCACTCTTGACTAGTGGAGGGTCGATAGCCGAACGGGTAGGATAGGACAGAAGCCTTCCATTATAAGTATAATGAAGTACAAAAGTAACTAAATGCTTTTACAAAATTCCCAATCTTTGTTACTTTAGGCAAAAGTGAATTGATGCAATTCCATGAAATTACACTTTGTGCCCTTGCGAAGACGTTAGTGGAGCGTGTGTGGTTTACCGGCACACTAAATGGTTCTAAGCAAAGGTAGCAAAGGGTGACTCAATGTTTGTCATAGTTCGGTGGAGCGTGTGTGGTTAACCGGCACATCGAGTAGGTGACTGTAACATGTGGGGGCACCATGTAAGTTTGCATGGTTATTCACACCCGCTTTGTGATCCTCGGTATCCCAGTCACAAAATAGAGGGGCATATCGAGATTTAAACATGCCATTGAAATGTTCAATGAATCTCAAAAGATCTGGGAATTTTTAATAGATTTAAAACTTAAATTTCTTTCTCATTTTTCATGGTGGAAATTGGTAAATCATCATTTACCTACCTTCAAGTATTCTGCAACTAGATTACAGCATCCCTTTTCTAGGTTGTAGTGTATTGTGTTGGATCCTAGCCTCGATGTTTCATTGGGTGTGGCATCGAGGATTCTAATCAACTAACTTGAATTTGTTTTCTCCCATTTTGTAGATGTCAAAGTATGAGAACTATGGTATTCCCAAATCCCGTGGAACAAGCTTTCCACATGAAGATGATATTCCACGATTCGATCGAGGAACAAGTGATCATGCTTCACTTCCTCCACCTCCTCCAATTATTCTCCCTAACCCACAAGTTCGAAGGCTTGAAAAGTTCAAGCTCACTCAAGCCCTTTTGGCAAGTAAACATGAAGAAGGAAAGTCGGTGTGTGCACACGTGCTAGAGATGAAGTCACACATTGATAGGTTAAGAATGTTGGGATCCGTTGTCTGTGAGGTGCTGGATGTTGACTGGGTTCTTCAGTCACTTCCTAACTCATATAGTGAGTTCGTAAGAAAGTACTATATGATAAACCACGACGTGACCCTTATAGATCTCACATACATTCTTATTGCTGCTGAATCAGCAATGATTTGGCGCACTGGAAAAGCAAAGTTGATTGGTGAATCTGCCTTCCAGACCTCTATGGATATAGGCAATGGCAACGAAAGACATGCCATGATCGAAAAGTTTGATCATAAGAGAAAGGCAAAGTCTGAAGTAGTTCCATGTGCTATTCCAAAAGATTCAATTTGCTTTTATTGCCAAGAGAAGGGGCATTGGAGACGAAGCTGCCCTATTTACCTAAGAGATCTAAGAGATGGGAGAGTCAAAACGTATGGCTCTGCTTTAGGTAAAATCCATTAACTAACTCTTTTAAGTTCCTATTCTAGATTCTTAATACATGATGTGATAAGATTACAATTGATGTTTTATTGGATCAAAGAAAAGGAGAGGAAGCTTAAGGAAAGAAGTGAGCGGAATCTAATCGTGAAGAAATGGATTTCGATCACATTCCTTGAAGATTGGATTCTTGAGCTACTACTTAGAGTTAGAAAAGATTGCTAAGAAATATGTATTAACATAGTTTTTCGATGAGTTGCATTGTAAGGACAAATTTTTCCGCAATAAAATAAAATTTTGTTTTATATTATTTATTTATCCTTACAATGGCATGCATGAAAAATTGATGTTTGAAGATTTCTATTATTAGCAATAATGGATTTGATTCTTAATTATGTTATTTGTGGAAATGTCAAGAATTTACCAAATAGGGAGAGTTTCTCATCGTCCAAGTTTCAATTGGACAGAAACTTGGAATCATGCAACGTGTATGATGAATGAAAAAACTTTCACATTTGGAAATTAGACTAATTCGTTGACAAAGTGTCAAGTGAAGGACTGAGAGATCGAGTACACAAAGTTGTGTGTTGATCAAGTGCACCACAAGAGTAACAAAGATATTCGTCATGATTTACTAAAAGTTTTAGTAAATATGATTATACTAATAAGATTAAGTGTAATTCTGAATTGATTAAAAGAGTTTAAATCAATAGCAGAACAAATAAGAAGAATCAAGTAGGCAGAAAGATAAAAGTTTCTCTATTCTAAGAAGAAGGGAGAGTACCTTTTATTATGTTTTATGATAGGTCTTAATGATTAAGAACTATATCTCAATTGATCCTCTAAGTGAGTCTTAGTACAATTGTATGTCTGAGAAGAGGAATCAAGAATTGAAGAAATGGTTAAATCAAGAAGTCAATCATACTTCGTTCCAAAACAAGTCTTAGAGTTAAGATTGTGACATTGAATGACAAGTCTTAAGAAGGTTTATAACATTCATCAAATGTAGAATTTGGAAAAAAGGTTTTCTTATTCTTGCACATTTGAAATTGGTAAGTTGTGATGTCGTGGATTAGACAAAGACCAACGAGGACCGATTTTGTGAAGTGTTTTGTCTTGATAAAAGCTACACTAACTCTTGAATATTTGTTTGTCAAGAAATGTTTATTGACAAGAGAATATTATATGTCAAGGAGTCAGTGGGAGTCTTAATGGTCTTGAAAGGGTTCATGAACAAATCAAAATAAACCTTATCGAACATCACTAGCACACGACTTGAGGTTTACAACCTATCGTGTTGACACTATCTTGTTTCTGTGCCGTTCCAATCAAGTTAATTATGCATATGAGTTCTATGAGTTATCATTTGAATGAATAAAAGGAAAGCACCTTGATCAATGAAAAGTACATTGATAGGAAAGGGTGAGTTGCTTAACTACTTGGAAGACATGGTGAGCACTCGTGTTACCATAAGGCAAGAAATCAAGATTGAGAAGGTTCGGTCCATATGAGTTTGAATTTGTTGTAAACTGTGATAAGATTCCCTCCTTCATTAAAATGACTGTCATGAAATGCTTTCACTAAAAGAGATTTTAAGAAGATAGTGATTATGAAAATTGGATTCTCGAATTCGATTATGGTTATGGTATCCCTTTCCATGCTTCGAATTGTGAGATTTGGCAATTAGTTTGAATTGTTTAGACACACATGTGAGATATTTAAGGAAAAAGTGTATAAGTTTGAGAGGCATAGATAAAAGGATTATCAAAGCATTAGGTATTAGAAATATGAACTTAAGAAATTCAATAGGTATTGTTTTTCTGGAAGTTAAGCTATTTTCTGAATACATGTCAAAGCTAAGTGGGAGCATAAGTGTTATGCTTATATGACAATAATCATCATGATAGTGGGAGCATAAATGTTGTGCTTGTATGATTATTAAGGTAAGTATTGCAAGTTAGCAATATTAATTATAGAAAACAAGAGTTATACCTTGCAAAGTCGTAAGGATTGAAAAGTTGTTTTGCTATAATTAAGGGAGAGAATATTATGCTTCATTTCAAATCTAAAGGCTTAGGTTGTGGAATGTTAATAAATTTAGTCAAGGATACATAGTGCATTCTTAAAATTTGATTATGATCATGGCATCCCTCTTTGTGAGAACGTGACACATTAAATATTATGGCAGAAGATTGATAAAGTATCATATCTTTATGTAAGACATTATGCATCGTGTCCCATACGCTTCGGGTATAGGATCGATTGCAAGGGTTATAATATTTAACCATTCTAAAATTTTCCAAATGTCTAGCGCATTTAGAGGGAAAAAGGACAAGAATCGGTTTTTACTAAGATAATTAAACAACTATCTAAGGACGATCCAAAGTTCGCCGATGATTGGTCGCTTGTGAGTAGTTGGAAGTATAGTATTGGATGGACCATATCGACATTACTATGAATAGATAAGATTCTATTAAGAATGAGTTGTCATATGGAAAATATGGAAATGGTTCCATATTAGGAGTTGGATATTGAGAGTCTATGTCTAGATTAGAAAATTTTATGCAAAAGGATGTTCAAGGAATGTACTTTAAGTGAGAGACATCACGTCTATGGAATTGTATTTTAACAATCTCAGATAGAGGACTTTGTAATTTCATTGGCAAAAGTCATTGTGACTTTTGTACTATGACATTATGAAAGGATCATTGCATAAAATTTTAGAATCTAACATATTCTATAAGTGGCAAGAATTTGATATTCTTTCACTTGTGAAAAGGATTAGGAGTTGTGAAATGAGTATGATTGGAAATGTGTTCATTTGATCTATTTCACAAAGTAAGAACCGTAGGTAAACATTGTGTGCATGCTAAGAGCATGGGACAAGTGTAGTAATAATTCAAGTAAGAAGTTGATTACCCGAAACAACAAATAATGAGTTATCAATATGGTGATAGATAAAAGGTGTTTTATTTATACTGATGTGTGCAAACTCACTTAGTTTTAAACCTACTTTTAATTATAAAATAAACACACAAAGACAATGGACCTATCAATTGTGGTATAGTTAAATAAGTAGGGTATCGAACACAGGGAACGGTAAATTAAAACTAAAAACTAATTTTATCTAAATTAATAAGTAGAGGGTTTTCTCTAGTTTTACAAGACCAGAAACTTGCTAACTATTACTTAATCTAAAACTTAGAAAAACAAAGAATTAACTAGATTCAATAATGGGAAGGAACTTCTGTTTAGTTCAACTCAATTGATCCTAGGGTTGATTTCAAGGTAGTGGTGCAATGGATTAATTATTTTGTTGGTTACCGATTCAAGTGATTAGATTCGCGTTCACTACACTAATCCTTAGCAAATAAACTAACTTAAACAGTGGCCAGTTGTCTAATATAATTGAATTCACTAGATTAATTATTCGGGTTAATTTAGACTTGCAATAGTTAACTAATTTGGTCTTTTAATTAACTTCTTGTTGATGGTCATCACACAAGCTTGCACATGAATTTACTCAATTTTCTTATTAACTCTAGTTTCATGTTCATTAATCCTAGACATATGACAAAGTGGTCACATAGCATATGAGATTGATAATCAAAAGATGTTCATGCTATTTAATTACCTTCCTATTAACAGAAAATTAATTATCATTCATACACAAGGTTCTTTAGCAAGCTAAAATAACAAAAATCACCAACTTAGAATTAATCCTACCAATAATCAAACTATAGTATCAATTTTGTATCCCCAAACAGAAGTCTAAAAGTTTTAGCTCATGATTGAAGTAAATAACAGCAAACAAACAGATTCTAATTGTTTAACCATAATGACAAAACAAAAGATTGAGTAGAATGATGAAATTTGCCTTAATTCTTCATTCGGAATTGGATTCTAGCTTGTATCTTCGTCCTCTAGGGTTTTTCTGACTTCTTAATCGCAGCTAAACTCTCCAGAATCATTCCAGAATTTTTTTTCCATCGTTCTGAGAAGTTATCTTTATATATGCGAAACGACTCGTCGAGTCAGGTGCCGACTCGTCGAGTCTATCTCTCAGTCCCCGTATGCGATAAGTCTCTGGGTCTCCGAGTCTTTATCTTCTCGAATATTCATATGGACTCGCCGAGTAGGTGTTATTTTTAGTGTTTTTCTTCTTTGTTCCATTCTCGAACTCTAAACCGCTTCTCCTGCTTCCTTTTGCTTCCGAGCTTCATTTTTGGACTGAAAACATAATTCAAACACTTTTAAGTACCTTTTGTCCACGGAATGCAATAATTTAGCTAATAAATGAATAAAAATCTATACTTAATATGAACTAAATATGCACATATCAAAATACCCCACACCTGACTTTTGCTTGCCCCCTACCAAAACTGAATTTTAAAACATTAGAATCACATATGACAACTCCAATCTAACCCAACCATTATGCCAAGACCACAACGCATACATTTGTGTCTAAATTTTTCCTAATAACCCCCATACTCCAAATACTCACAATCCTCATAAACATTCGTCCACTCACCCCGAACTATGCTCATTTTATGCATCCCTCTGAATCCATCCGCAGAAAACCTTTTACCCTCAAGGTATTTTTAGTTGAGCAACCGAAGCATACATAATCTAGAATTACAGTTTATGATACCACTATGGAGCTCTTTTGAATTCTTCACTTCCTTGATAATTTGATCCTTGATCTCTTTGAATTCACCACTTTGTTGTTTCATTTTTGGTATCTTCAACTTTTTGGATTTCTTGAAATTTTGATCTTTTGATCTTCACTTTATTTGCTCCAAAATTCTTCAAACTTTTCTTTCAATTCTCTCTCTCTCTATCTCTCTCTCTCTCTCTCTTAACATGTATCTCTCTTTTTTCACTCAAAAACCTACATGCTTAAGCAGGGGCGCTCAACCTCAACCTTTATTGGCTAACGATAATAATTTTCCTGGATATATTTCAGGTTTAGGCTGCTAAACATATTGCATCCCTCAGGCTGAGCGGGGTCGTGTTTTTGTCCCATGATTTCACTAGAATAAGGAAGCCACAAATGCACTAGAACGTATATAGGCTCAACTAAACATTTGGGTTTTCATGCAATTATCAAAACAATTCTAACATGGAATCCTAATTTGCTTTTACCAAAATTTTCTAAAATTAAGTCCTAAGTAATATTTTTGGTATGCAACAATTTTTTAAAAATTAGCCTAAATTAAGATTCTAAATTTTCTAATATGTGACCAACCCCCTACCCCACACTTATTTTATGCAATGCCCTCATTGCATATTATGCAAAAAAATAAAAATGCAAATATAGAGGGAATTGGAACAAACTCCCCTGAGGTAGCAGTCGATAGGTTGATAACTCTTCTTTCCAGCTCCAACTTCAATTGACTTCAGCCATGGGAACAGCTCATCCATGACTTGGGTGTCAAAATATCTTGTGGCAACTCCAAATATGCAGGGAAAACAGTGTAAGATCTTCAAGAATCGATATGGAAGAATAAATGGTAAAGTGGTACACTTAGCAGCATCAAATCAGCAGTCCTTTTGGTATAAAAATGAATGACTCGTCGAGTCTATATGCGACTCGTCGAGTATAAGCGCGGACAGGTTCGAATATGCAAGAATATAAGGCGACTCGTCGAGTCAGTTTAGTGCACTCGACGAGTAGAACGTTGGGTGAAAAAAATTGCATTCTGCATTTGTTCCAGCCTCTAATAAATCATCAAAATTTCTCATAACTTCTAGACTCAATTGCTCATGTCCCTAAGGACCGGACTCGACACTTTGACTCTAACGCTTCCCTTTATTGACTCTCTTTCACTCGTTATAACTCTCTTTCCTCTACAACTCTAAACCCTTCTATGCAAGCACTCCTAATCCAATTCTGAAAATCATCAAGGCAATCAAACATCAAGCAAAACAGTAAAAGTTATAGCAAATCCAAAAACACACCAAATAAGGAAAAAAAAAATTGTTCAATAAAAACATAAAGAACTAATCCTCCTCCTCATCGTCTTGATCATGCGCAGCTCCACTTCCACTAGCGCCACTCCTTCTTGCATTGATCACCTCTTCCCAAGACGGAATATATGGGAAGTTACCACCATCGATATGCGGAATATTGAAGTGGTCAAAAAGTCGAATGTGGGATTGATTGCTAAAGTTGATACCCCGCGCCATTTGATCTTGCAACCGCCTCATCTCAACATTGTACCAATCCATTAGTACTTCATCATTGTCTACCGGAATCACCGACGGTTCCTCTTCTACATCACGCTCTCGCCTCGATCAGACCCTCCTTCCTGGCGCCTCGGGACCAACAACAGGATCATCATGCGGGATAGCATAATGACCACCACCATAGTCCTTAATAATCCTAGCCCTCCTAAAAAGAATGGGATTGAATGGAGGGGTAGGAATCACCGTCATCAAATTCCACGCGCCGCGGGTCATCAACCCAAACGAGTTGGCAAGCCGTGTGACAAACATACCACCATTAATCTTCGATGTCTTGCGATCTTTGACCGCACCTTCCGCCAAATATGAAGCCAAACACCAAGGAATATTGCAAAAAGTGTCTGGTGTGATAATGCTCCATAAGTAAAAAACATCAAGGTTAGAAACCTTGTCATCATCCTTTCGTTGGTTAATGGTGGTGGAAATAAGGCGATGAATGAGACGGTGTGTAGGCGACCGAATACTTCCCTCCTAGGCTGACTTCAGAATGTACACTTTGTTAGCGATCATGTTCCACCATCCCGTGCTTGTCACACCATCAGGGAACATCTTGTGAGAGAGTTCCATAAAGGCGCGGAAAATAGCGGTCGAGACCAATGACCGGTCATAAATACCCATCCGACAAGCAAGATCAACAACGGAGCACTGATGAAACTCGCCCTCAAGGCAGAAACTGACACTCATCGGGTGATAGCAGTCATCTCCTCCACGAAAAGATACTGTGGAGAAAAATTCCAGGCAAAGCTCCTGGTACACCGGTTCTTGAATACGAAAGACCCGGCTCCACCCATCGCAAACCATCGTCCCCCCCTCGTAAGTAAACTCCTTTAAAAGATAAGGAGCCAACTCCTCTTCATACCGCACACTTCGCAACCAATCCCAATCAATTCTGTTGGGCACGTACATCTCTTTCTTTCTGACTTCAGCTAATTTCTTCTTCCATCTCGTCATGGTTGAAGCTGATTCGATTCGAGGAAAATTTAACCAAGGAAAATCTCCTTGGTGTCCACTGGAACTTTGTTCCCTGTGAAACATTGTCCCTGCAAAACAAAGAACATAAAACACAGAAAACACAGAAAATCATCAAAATGGGTCACACCTGTGTCCCCGACTGGACTCGTCGAGTCCATGAACGACTCGGTGAGTCGCAAGAACTGCGCGAGTCATTCGACGAGTCTGTCAAAATTCAACCATGAAATCTCAAAATTAACTCAAGGGTTTTGTCCAAGGATGTTCCTAAGATGTATTAAAGGAGAAACAACCATCCAAAACAACATAATTGATGTAAAATCAAAACCCTAAAAATTCACTATAACTCAAAATCGGGTATTCTATGAAATTACTACCATAGATCATCTAAAAATCATTGCTTTAACAGAATAAAGGAAGAAATTAGTTACCTTTTGTGATAGAAATTGATAATCTTGAAGAAAAATTGAAGAAGATGATGAATGCTTGAGAGAGAGAAAAAGTAGAGGCGCACGGCGAGTGAAGTGGGAAAAAAACTGATTTCATTAGGGTTAAAACCCTAGTTACCGGTTGTAAAAGTAATTTCAAATTTATTTTTTTCTGTAAATAAAACCGACTCGTCGAGTCAGGGTCAGACTCGACGAGTCTGGTCGCGATTTTTAAAATTATCTGGAATATGAATCGACTCATCGAGTCATGGTCAGACTTGGCGAGTCTCTTGCAAACAATTCAAAAATTATAAAACTTTTCCATTTATTTAGAAAAGAAAATTTATTCCATCCCACAATTAGTCCATACGCACTCTCAAGAAGACATGTCCGACGATTTGGAAGATTAGAATTCTAAAAAAAAACGAAAATTAAACAAAACTTAAAAAGATAAAAGAAAGCAAACTCTAAATAACGGGTTGCCTCCCGCCAAGCACTTCTTTTTAAGGAGTCGTTAGCTGGAATCCTTCCCATCTATGTCTTGTTATCTTCCAGCATCGATAACGCACGCCTAATCTTTTGTGGTTTGTACTTTGTCTTGTAAGCGTGAATCTTCTTTTTGTAAGCCCGTTTTAATTCCTCTCTCTTCTTTTTTACAGCATCATCCTCAGCTGCTTGGGCTTCCCTTCTCCTCTTTTTCTTCTTCACCCCATTCTTTTTCACCTTCTCTTGCACCTCCTTTTCCTCAAACTTAATTACTTCATATTTTGTGAAAATTCGTGCTCTAGGTTTGGTAATGAAAGGTTGATCATCATCAACTCTCCTATCCATTGCCTTCTCCTCCTTTTCTGTGCTTACCCCATCTTCAAGCGGAATTGCATCAAGACATGCTATATGGACGTGTTGAACTTCCATGTCCATTTCTCCTTCTACTGTTTGTTCTTCTAAAGAATAATGAAAAATATCCAAGTCCAACATATGTAGAGAACTAGCAATAAGCAGATCTAAGTCGTCCAAGTTGTTGGCAGTTTCGACTGGACTCGTCGAGTCCAGGAAAGTGACTCAGCGAGTCGGATCGTATTTCATCATTTCCATGGTGTTTTCCGAGTCGGCTCCTTCCAGTAGCTTTTCTATCTCCTCCAAGTCCATGTTAACATCTCCACCCCTCTCCAGAAGGTAGCAAAAACTTACGTGGATCTTCTTCTTGCGAAAGTGCTAGTTCTTTTTGTAGTATTTCATCATCTAAACCGATAAATGAGATCTCTTCTTTTCCTTTCTCTTCTTGCTTGGCTTCTGGTACAGCTCTATATATTGTTGACTCGTCTCCTACCCTTAACGTTAGTGTAGACTCACATACATCAATTAAAGCACATGCGGTGTTTAAAAATGACCTCCCCAAAATAATCGAAATTTCGGGGTCTTCTTCCATATCAAGCACCACAAAGTCTACTGGAAATATGAACTTGTCGACTTTAATAAGAAGATCCTCACAAACGCCTCATGGATGAATTGTTGTCTTGTCTGCCAAATGGATCTTCATGTTTACCGGCCTTGGCTCTGGTAAATTCAGTTTCTTGAAGAAAGAGAAAGGCATCAGATTGATGCTTGCACCCGAGTCGGTCAACGCTTGAGTGACAAATGCATTTCCAAACTGGCACGGAATTATGATACTCCCCGGATCGCCCTTCTTTTCGGGTAGCTCACTCAATATTATCTCCGCGACTTCAGCCAAGTCTTTCCTAGCAACAAAGAGACCTTTTAGTAAGTTGAAGTACTTGGGTGTTTTGATCATCGTTTCTATAAATGACACATTAACTTGTAGGGCTTTAACATGCTTCATAAAGGATTTATAAGCTTCAACTTTTTCCACAGGCATGGCTTTGATTGGGAATGGAAAAGGGGGATTATATGGCTTTAAGGGAATGATGGTTTTGTCATTTACGCATGGACTCGTCAAGTCCATTAGAGGGACTCAGAGAGTCTGGTCGGGCTTAGCTGGAGCCGACTCTTCTGCCTTTTCTGTCTTCTTATTGGAGATCCTCTGTGCATGTGTGAAAATTTTTTCACTTCTGGAAGTCACTGCACTCACATTCTCCATTCTCGGATTGGTTTCGGTATTACTTGGAAGTTGACCTGCTCTTCTTTCGTTCACTTGATGTTCCAGTTGTCCCAGCTGTTTCTCAATGTTGGGAATGGATGCCTGCTGATTCCTTAGCATATTTCTGGTCTCGTGTATTGCAGCATCGTGATCATTGTATCTCTTTTCGGGCGTGGCTATGAATCTAGTGAACAATTCTTCTAAATCGGCTTTGTTTTCCATTACCGGTTCTTCCTTTTGATAAAACCCCCTCTCCTTCTGCTTGTATTGCTCCTCCTTAGCCTTCTTGTATTCTTTGTATGGGAGCCATTCCTTCTTCGGTTTCCGCCAATTCTCGTCGTATCTATCGCCACTTGAGTAGAACACTTGAGCCTTCTTGTTTCCATTTTCATCCAAATCACAATCCTTTGTGAGATGGGTCCCTCTACAATTTTCACATCCAACCCGAATAGCATGGATTGTTTGATCCATTTTTGTCATCCTTCTATCTAGACTATCGAGCTTAGCTATTACCGCCGCCATGCTATCATTTGCCGAGTTCACTACCCCCTGACTTACTTCATTTCTTGGATTATGGTATTCTCTAGAGTGCTTAGAGAATTCTTCAATTAACTCCTTGATTACCGGGGGCGCCTTCTCCGTGAGCGGGCCTTGTGAATCGAGCATTTGCCTTGTGGTGACACTGACTCCATCATAGAAAATGGAGACCTCTTGTTGGCTATTGAGGTCATGGTGTGGGCAATTTCTAAGCAAGCTCTTGTACCTTTCCCAAGCTTCATAAAGAGATTCTTTGGGCTGTTGCTCGAAGTTGGCAATGGCTTTCTTTAGCTTGGATATTTTGGAGGGCGGGCAAAAGTGGTCTATGAACTCTTCTTTCATCTTGGCCCATGTGGTGACCGATCCGGGAGGAAGTGACTTTAGCCAATCCTTCGCAGCACCTTTGAACGTGACTGGAAGCATGCGAAGTAGCTGCGTCTCGCGAGGCACATTTGGTACATTGAAGTAGTCAGCCACATCATTCACTTCGTCCAAGTGCTTGTAGGTGTCTTCGTGATCCTTTCCATAAAAAGGAATCTCCTTGAGTTGGGCGAGAATATGGCCTTTTAGCTCGAAAGTAGCGGTTGCAGGAATTGCGGGCTGCACAAGTCCCGGGCCGGTGTCATCGCGCATTCTCTTCTTCCATTCCCCCATGGGGACTTCATCGATATTAGCCATGGTGATAGCTAAATCGTCTTCAAACTCGGATTCGTGCTTGTATGTGGGTTCTTCTTCTTCCTCGGTCTCGTACTCGGTGTCTTCTTAAATTGGGTCTCCGATTGTCAAAGAGGCACTAGATGCTCCTGATTTGCTGCTCCTCTTCTTGCTGAAAACGGACTTGAGGTTTTTGAGTGGTGAGTTCTTTAAAGAAGCGGATTCTCCAACGGTTTTGCCTTTGCTCCTCCTTAGTGCGGATCCCGGGTCTTCAAGAGGAGGGACCAGAGGTGTATCAGATCCTCGGGTCATGAAACAACTGTAAACAAAACAAAAAAAGAACGCGTAAAAAGAACAAAAATAAAATAAAAAATTAAAACTGTAACAACGATGTACTTGCTGAGTCGGCACGAGTGCACTCGGCGAGTTCAAGGCAAAAACATAAATTTTTTTCTAGTTACTTTAAAAACGGATTTTTATTCAAACTTACACTACTTACTGAATTACCTTTTTAATTAACTTTATGTAAGATAAATCTCACACAAATGATCGATTAAATTATAATTTAACGTTAATTTTAGAACCGTTCCCTGGCAACGGCGCCAAAAACTTGATGTGTGCAAACTCACTTAGTTTTAAACCTACTTTTAATTATAAAATAAACACACAAAGGCAATTGACCTATCAATTGTGGTATAGTTAAATAAGTAGGGTATCGGACACAGGGAACGGTAAATTAAAACTAAAAACTAATTTTATCTCAATTAACAAGTAGAGGG
Organism: Lactuca serriola; assembly: GCF_051521515.1. Classification (NCBI taxonomy): domain Eukaryota; kingdom Viridiplantae; phylum Streptophyta; class Magnoliopsida; order Asterales; family Asteraceae; genus Lactuca; species Lactuca serriola. The sequence continues at coordinate 88,126,426 of NC_136413.1, read as the reverse complement.
TTTTCTCTAGTTTCACAAGACTAGAAACTTGCTAACTATTACTTAATCTAAAACTTAGAAAAACAAAGAATTAACTAGATTCAATAATGGGAAGGAACTTCTGTTTAGTTCAACTCAATTGATCCTAGGGTTGATTTCAAGGTAGTGGTGCAATGGATTAATTCTTTTGTTGGTTACCGATTCAAGTGATTAGATTCACGTTCACTACACTAATCCTTAGCAAATAAACTAACTTAAATAGTGGCAAGTTGTCTAATTTAATTGAATTCACTAGATTAATTATTCGGGTTAATTTAGACTTGCAATAGTTAACTAATTTGGTCTTTTAATTAACTTCTTGTTGATGGTCATCACACAAGCTTGCACATGAATTTACTCAATTTTCTTATTAACTCTAGTTTCATGTTCATTAATCCTAGACATATGACAAAGTGGTCACATAGCATATGAGATTGATAATCAAAAGATGTTCATGCTATTTAATTACCTTCCTATTAACAGAAAATTAATTATCATTCATACACAAGGTTCTTTAGCAATCTAAAATAACAAAAATCACCAACTTAGAATTAATCCTACCAATAATCAAACCATAGTATCAATTTTGTATCCCCAAACAGAAGTCTAAAAGGTTTAGCTCATGATTGAAGTAAATAACAGCAAACAAACAGATTCTAATTGTTTAACCATAATGACAAAACAAAAGATTGAGTAGAATGATGAAATTTGCCTCAATTCTTCCTTCGGAATTGGATTCTAGCTTGTATCTTCATCCTCTAGGGTTTTTCTGACTTCTTAATCGCAGCTAAACTCTCCAGAATCGTTCCAGAATTTTTTTCCATCGTTCTGAGAAGTTATCTTTATATATGCGAAACGACTCGTCGAGTCCATCTCTCAGTCCCCGTATGCGATAAGTCTCTGGGTCTCCGAGTCTTTATCTTCTCGAATATTCGTGTGGACTCGCCGAGTAGTTGACCCTACTCGCCGAGTAGGTGTTATTTTTAGTGTTTTTCTTCTTTGTTCCATTCTCGAACTCTCAACCGCTTCTCTTGCTTCCTTTTGCTTCCGAGCTTCATTTTTGGACTGAAAACATAATTCAAACACTTTTAAGTACCTTTTGTCCACGAAATGCAATAATTTAGCTAATAAATGAATAAAAATCTATACTTAATATGAACTAAATATGCACATATGAATACTCAAAAGTTTGGAGCCATATGGGATTAGTATTATTCTTGTGTTTCACTTTGCATGTTTTAACTTCCTGAATAATTTAATTGGTTCATACAGTCAAATTATTTAAACGGACCACATTCGTTCATATGTTGGAAGTAGGTATGAATAAAGACTGTCGTGAATTGGTGTGTGGATTGTCTAAAGTGTATTAGACATAAGCAATTGTTTGCTGCAACATTCATGAGTGCTTATGAATATGATTTGAGCATTGGTTTAACCCACGCTCACTTGGATCACTTCATGAATTGTATCACGGGTGATTGGTGAGACAATAACATCTTATATTCTTGAAACCGAGATGTGTGAGGTGTATTTTGCGAGTCGGTTGCACATTGATAATATGTAAACGCACCAGTAACTTGGTGTTATAAAACATATTGTTGTGTGTAATTCGGTAAGTGAGTGCGAGCGAGCATTGAGTCAAATTTTATCCGTTCCTTTTATCCAAAGTAGGATAAAAGTGATATCTTTGGGCCCCTCGATGATTTAGTGATGGCACCTAAGCGCTTGGCCGAGCCGGGACTAATTTGATGTGATCAATTGTAGTCTGTTGTCAGTCATCATAAATCGGAAGTCGGGAAATAGTATAGAGAGAATGATTAGAATTCATGTCTTATATCTATACGATATCTAGAATGGAGGAATATATGATCCCTTATCTAAAGGACATGCGTATCTGATAAGATCAGAGTTGACAGCGGCTTTGGAAAGCTACGATTGCAGATCAGGATCTGAAGTCATACGCAGAATAGTTATTAGACTTATCCAAGTGGGAGACTGTTGGATTAGTGTCTAAGTCCATAACTATTTTGGTATGTAAGTGACCCGATGGTGCATGGTCCTTTTGGGTTGCCTTCACCAAAGCAACTTGATAGGATGAATTATGGAGAGAGAGGATTAATTATGATTTATTAATATATTATGAGAATAATATATTAAAGGAGAAATCATATTGTTTAATTAATATTAGTCAAGAATTAATAAGAATTAAGTTTGTGGATAAAAGACATTAATTAAACTTAAGGGACTAGAACTGTCAATTGTGTGATATTTGAATATTGGGCTAATGGACTCCATATTAGAGGGGTGGACGAATTCTATGGGGAAACCCATTAGAAATCGTCCTAGGCCTCTAAGGAGGGACTCCATGGGTTGCTTAGGGCCTAAGCATCCAAATTAGGGTTTCCTTGTTAGATAACCCTAATAGCCTCACTATTTAAAGGACCCTTGAGACTCAAAAACGTGGTGAACTTATTCCTTAGGGTTTCCACATGTTTTGGGCAGCCTCCTCTCTCCTTATTCTTCATCCTCTTGCTCTTGGTGTTTGTGAACCATTAGAGGAGTGACACTTGTGACTCGAAGCTTTCTAAAGTCATTACAAGGAGGATTTGAGATTGTTATTGCTACATAACAATCAAGGTAAGATCTAAACCCCATTCATAAGTTAATTTGATTAATTGTATGCTAGAACTAGGGTTTAAAGTCTTGGATGAATTTCATGTACAATAGAGAAACCTAGATCCAAGCATTAGGGTTTGTATGAGCACATAGGATGTTCTTATGGCTAAAACCCATCATCAACAACCTTGGGCGTCTTGCACGAACCCTCTGCACTCTTCATATAATCTGACTTCCTCTTCTTCTCCATCTCCAGATCAATCTCACTCTCCCTAGCCCTCGTGATCATATCCTCTAGCGTCCTACAACTGGATCGGCTCACAACTGCCAAATATAACTCCTCAGCGTCTCATGGTACCTCGCCTTCTTCATCTCTTTATCCGCCACATACTGTGGAACTAATAGTGCCTTCTCACGAAACATCACGGTGATCTCAGCCACCGTCTCAGTAGTCTAGCAGAGATCCTAAAACTCTCATGCCAACTACGACACCTCGATCAATGGTGCAAACTCAGCCCTGAATCTAGTCGTAAAATCCTCCCATGTCATCGAATCAACAACATCATCACCAATTGTGTGCCCAACTTCCTCCCACCAGTCTCCGTCTCTATCTTTCAGAAGACATGAAGCAAGTCTAACCTTTTCCCCCTCGGGACAACTGTTGGTGAGGAAGGTATTAGCAACATCCACTAGCAAACTCTTGCTCGCTATCGGGTCCTTCGCCCTGTGGTAGTCTGGAGCTCCACATGCCCAAAACTCCCTAAAGGTCAAAGAACGAGCCCCAATCAAGGCCATCATCTCAGAATGGTAGGAGCCCAAACACTCCTCCAACACCTTCATGATACCCTCCTTGATCATACCAAAGATCACAGGAGTCTGATCAAGAATGTTGTGGGTAATCTCAGAAGAAATGAACTCCCACATCTGATCATGAGCCCTCACCTGCACACCTAGCTCCTGAACCTGAGCCCAAGCCCTCACCAGCACTAGAACTACCAACTGGTCTACCTCAAAGAGTCACCATACCGAAAATATACCATCAGAATACGCATCAAAATATATCAAGGAATCATAAAGTCTACAAGCTTCCTGGTTTCATCACAACTCTCCATGACTCGAGTATGGATCCTTTGATTCCAGTACTATGGGTCCATACTACCTTCCACATCTATCCGTACTTTCCTCAAGGATTGCCTTGAATCATACAAGTCACTCCTTATTCATACTATTTATCCTGATTAAGATAAGGCTCCCAACACTAAATCTCTTCCTAGGTTTTCCTTAGGTAATCACCACGCCAATCTCCTCCATCAACTGTAGAAGGAACTCCTGCTAACTCCCGCTAACTAGCTCATGAATACTTTTACATATTATCAAAACCATATAATTCTTCGAATGAGAGGTCTCACACTACAATGGTTGGACTTAGACAAGAATTGCACAATAGAGTTAAACCTAACCTTCTAAAATTATTTAGTCTCAATAATATGTAACTTAACATATTCGATTACTAGTTAGCTGAAGTTAACGAGAACCCCTAAAAAGCACAAAGCAAGTGGTATTCGAGCATTGAGTAATCGGAATAAGCCATAACCCTAACATGACATCCTATCACTAACTGATCAGTACTAGCATGCAAGTCTACAAGCTCATATAGTAGGCATACAAAAGCATCTCTCCTAACATTCTATCATGCAAATACTAAGTAGATCTTTAACCCTAACTAGCATTTGATTCATACATTCACAAATCAAAACATATCATATAACATATATGGGTACTTTGGGAAAACTTACTTCAACTCGCTCGATTGCATGCACCACACCCTTTCTTATGTTAGAAACCCATTTTATAAAACATTTACTTTTTTTGAAAATCTTACCAAATCCTCAGTTTTAGTTCAGACACACTCGAGAGTATGTCCGAATCCCTCAAACTAAGGCTCTGATACCAACTTGTAACATCCCAAAAATAAGACCCAAAAATTTCATTTTTATATTAATGAAAAACAGTATCCCAAAACATCATCATAAATCCCAAATGGAACAAATGTATCAATACATCATAAAATCTCAAAGTTATCATGAAAATGCGGAACAATATCGTGTGTGCACTACAATCACCCTGAACTCTTCCCCTTTGCACCAAAAGTACCTAAACCATAAACTGAAAACCGTAAGCATGAAGTTTAGTGAGTTTCCCCCAAATACCACATAGCACACATATCAAATATATAATGGGCCCTTCCCAATGAGTGTATCGGGCCCCGCCCTAACTCTCACAACGGGCCCTTCCCACTGAGTATAACTGGCCTCGCCCTAACTCTCACAATGGGCCCCACCCAACATACAAACATACAAGTATAACAGGTAATAACATACATAATATCCATTGGGACCCACCTACTAAGCATACAAACACATACACATGCAAGGGTCACACAAACATCTAGCACTCTAGCATAATAACTCATGGGTTGGCATTGGTGCCTTCAACCCGCTAAACATGGTGAGGAAGACTCACCTTAAGCTGCTGAATAACATGAATAAATCTCTGGCTGCTGGCCCGTTAAATCCATGCACTATTAATATCAACCATATCCAATTTATTGACTGGATCTCAACCCATAATCATAGGTCTAATTTATTGTCCCAAACCAAGGAAAATCCATTTACTAAGAGAGTCCAAACTCTAATTGACAATCCAAGGCCCAATTATGGCCCAATATTGAAAATTAGGCCCAATACCCATCATGGGCCTAAAATCCAATGAAGCCTAACAAGTTAGTCCAAGTCCAGCACAGAAGTTTGGTGTCCTAACAAGGCCAAAGCAATGGAAGCCCAAACAATGGCCCAATACCGAGAACGTCTAATCCAAGCACATCTGCTGAATACACGGGCGTACTCGGCTTGTACACTAAGCGTACTCCTTGTGGAGGCTAGTACTCGCAGTGTACTAGCTGGGTACGCCCAACGTACTCCTTATTGTGCCACCCTAACTCCATTATGCACTTAAACAATTCAACACTTACTCTATACTTCAGACCTTGTCTCAAAATATGACTTATCACGTAAAGTTGGCTTATGACTTATACATAAGGGACCCTAAAATGTCCAGATCTAAAGGGTTAAGCTTCTGAAACGACCTTAACTCACAAGGACCAACAAAAAGAGACCGAAATAGCCATAAACAAGCCCAAGAGTAGATCTATACAAGGAGTTGACAAGTTATGGACTTTATACCTCAAAAGTCACGAAATTAAGAAGCTACGTCTTGATCTCTAAGGTCTTCTCCAAGGAATGAGTCTTCAATCTTCTTCTACCACTTCAATATGCACAAGAACACACGAAAATGTTTCACAAAAGCTCAAAAGCACCAAAACAAAGGCTAGGGACGAAATTAGGGTTTTGAAGATATGGAGGCTGGTCTAAAATGTCCAAGAAGTGGGTTTAAGAAGCTTAAATAGGGCACAAACCGTAAAAATTAGGTTTTGTCCCAAGCCAACGTATGCACAACGTAACCCCATGTACGTCCAATGTACGTGGGCGATGCCCGCAATCATGGTCTAGTTAGTACGCTAAGCGTACTCATAGAGTACGCCCTGCGTACTAACTAGAGTACGCCCTGCGTACTAACTAGAGTACGCCCTGCGTACTAACTAGAGGCCCAATAATGCAAAACATTGATTAACAAGGGTTAAGAGGAAACTTACAAGGTCCGTATGTTACAATCAATGACAAGGAATAAATCAATTGATGGGGTTAAAGGACAATATCGGAGGATCTACTTCGTTGGAGATGGAAGGGGAGGACCATATGTTGATTTTTCGATGGTGATGGCATTCATGTTGTGGTAGTTATTGTTTAAATCGTTGGTGGCACAAAACGATTATATCATCATCAATTAAGTGATTTCGATTGAAACTTGATGTGGACGTTCCCGATGTTCTTAAAGGTGGATCTATGTTTTTTTGTGTGAAACATGAGAGAGAGAGAGAGAGAGATGGATAATAATGAAATAAATACCACGACAACGGGCTAACACTCACTCTTTTTTTACCAAAAAGCTAACATGATCCAGTTATAATGGACAAGTCAAAATAGGGTTTAAATACCACGACAAGCGACTAACATTCGCTTTTTTATTTCTATACACAAACCAGTTATAAGATTAATCAACCAAACTACCGGTTAACATATTTCGTCTAACTCTTTGATCACCAAAAAGAGTACCATTTTGAAAATTCCATAAAAGCCACTACATTGTCATGATTAGGGCTTCCAAAGCTTCTCGTTTCACGTTATACAAACGAATAGAATCTAACCTAATAATGAAGTTTTCAATCCCATTAAAGCTCGGAATAGAGATATCGCATCACTTGCTCAAAAACTTCCAAATCTCATCAACAGCTACACAATAGATCAATATAAGGCCAATATCTACAAAATTTGTACTGCAAGTAGTACAAACCATTGTAGGAATGCAGATACATTTTTCGACTAAGTTCAACTTGGTTGGAAGCCTATTTAGACGACAACTGAAACAACCCGTTATTTTGAATCTATGTAATAGTATAGATCAATTAGTAATTCTTTTTAAATAATAAAGATAAATTTTCGTATACTATGTGCATTTACATAATCGACCCTTAAAAATACATTGTTCAATAATCTTTAGTGGGATGAATAAAGTGGTAGACATTGTAACAAGGTTTCCAAAAATACTAAGAGCACTAAAATCCGAGTTATAACGAAGAAGTTATGACCAATCTAAGATCCGCGACAAAACCGAGAAATCACTGTTCAGTCTAAAAAGTAAATTTTCAATAAAATACTTTTTAGCCTTAACAATCTAAATGAAAGTCGTAGAATACATCAAACCAAGAGTTTGCATAAAAAGAACGTCCAAATCTGATTTCATATGAGGAAGTTGTGATTTTTCTAAATTTCAGTTTAGCAGTAGACAGCTAAAAACTCGAAACAAAGATCAAATGATTTTTAGCCGACACAACCTAAACGAGAATCGAATGTTTCATCAATATTAGTACAAAGATAAAAAGACAGACGAAAACAGACGTCGGATGAAGAAATTATGAATTTTTAACGGACTTTTCCTGTCCCGGCCTGTTAAAAATATAACTTTAAAAATAAATTCAAAATTAGTCAACGGAGTCTAAATGAAAGTTGTAGAGCATAGTTTCACCTACGCGTGGATATAAATAACGTCAAAAACGGAGGTCGCAGACAAAAGTTATGAATTTTTGAAGTTTGGAAAAGGAAGTACGCCTGGCGTACTCGGAAGCAAGGCCTCAGATTGGCCATGTCGACGCTCCATCACCCCGCCCTCGCATGCATGCCATGCAATGTAGTAGCTCCGATGCATAATCGATAGACTGGGCACGTACGCTACGCCCAACGTACGGGGAGGCCTCAGCCTCCTATAAATAGAAACCGAGACCTCCGGATTTTGTTGCTCAAATCCAACCTCTCTCCTATATTCAGTCACTTTTAAGCCCCTCCTAACTACCCCAACTCCCCAGTGACATATCCAAGCTCCGACGAAAGCCCGAAGCCCCGAAATTCTCGAGAAGCCAACCTCTTTTCAGTCGAAGTACTGCCTGCATAAAGCCCAACTTTTCATCAAATCGCCACTGTTACCAAGTGAGTTCATACCCCTGTTTTTTCACAGTTTTTACAGTTTAAGGGGTGGGGGCGGGGATACAGGTTTAACACAAGGATTTTGTGTTACAAACAAATTGTTTCAAAATGTGTTAAAATGATATTAAGTCATCAAAAATATTTCCAGATATTAAACTCTTTAAATGACTTTATAAACTAATGTTTTTCCCAAGAATCATATATATATATATATATATATATATATATATATATATATATATATATATATATATATATATAAGATTTAAAAGGCTTAGGACTGATAACTCACTTTTGGGTCCTCTTCCTTGTTTGGATGTGGGCTTATTGTATCGGTTATTTGTCCGAATGTTGTTTAAATTTTACTTATATATAATTGTATATGTATATAAATATAAAAGTTATTTCATACAGTTTAGATACCCTTTGTAACACGTTGAACAAGGGGTTACATTCATAAACAGTTAGTATGAATTCAGAAAGTACTTATATATATTATAATAAGTATAATTTATGATACATAGAACATTAATTCACAATTCAATTATACTAGAATACACCGTTTTACAAGAAATAAGGGTCTGATTCAAAACTAATCGAGGGTATACAGCTTTCAAATACATGTTAAGAATACTAATTCAGGAATATACAATCAATCATTATTTTTGGATGATTGGTTTTTCATAACTATTATACATGTAACGTCTATATGCTTTTTATGAGTCATTTGATTCAGGTTGTTTAATTCATTTAAACAACAAAGTTAAAGTCCTGACATTATAACCAGAATCTCCAGTCGGGGATCGAAACAATGTGTGTATAGATCTATATTGGGATTGACAACCCCACACTCAAACTACTAGCTACAGTCAGGCATACACGCCTACGAGTGACAGTTGTTATCAACAACTTTTAACGCATTCAAAGCGTTGTTTCAGGCCATCTAGTCTCAGTATGGTTATAAAAACTCATTAAAAAGATATTAACAATACGTTAGTGTATAATTAACTAAACATAAGTACATATTCAAAGTACTAGTTTACAAGATACAATTTATAGTATTACATTACAGTTTACAATATCAACCGGTAAAGCCAGGCATATTCACTTTTACAGAATACATGCACAGAACATTCACTTACAAATAGAACGGTTTTATGTGATTAAAATTACTTTTCATATACAGCAAAAAATATAGGATTTTCTGGAACAATTTTCATATTCAAGAAACAGAAAACATACTTTTAAACATAAATACTTATGCACTCACACAACTTTATGTTGATACTCACTTTTCAAATTACTTGTATTCTCTGGGAAATTGTGACAACCCAAGTTGTTCCGTTACATTTCCCCGTTACAGTTAACGGAATATTCCAGTTTATAAAAGTTCCGTTAATTAGAGGTCGTCAATTTAATAAACATTTCATTTGTGTACATTTAATATGTCGTTAAGTCGTGATAAATGGGAATAAAAACACATAACACACATTTCCATTTATTTGGAAAATGTTAAGTTTTATTATCACGACCACTAAATCGGGTGCGACCAAAAGCCCCGTATAACGGCAGTATCGGGTAGAATTCCACTGCGCTCCAACTCCTACCCATATATAAATGGGAGTAAACTCCATTTGGAGCTTTTCCACCCTCTCTCTCTATACTCTCTCTCTAGACTCGTTTTCGCCCCGAATCCGCAACCAAACGCTTCCAAATTGTAAGTCCGCTTACCCTAGCCTATTCTAAACATATTGATTCATGTTTATAGCTTAGAAATCGAACATAGAAGCTGTGAAAGAGGAGTTTACGGCCTAAGCTCCTCCTTAGGCCGTAAACCCCTAAATAAAGGCCAAAATGACCCCCAAAGGTCCTTAAAAGCTTGGAAATAAATAGAGGAATTAGCCTAGGAGTGTTTGCACATTTAAAACAATAAAATTTGGGCATAAAAGAGAGTTTACGGCCCAAGCACATGCTTAGGCCGTAAACACCTCTAAATCTTGTTAAAATGCCCCAAAAACACTCCCAAACCACCCTTGGACTTAATTCATAAATTAAGGGCTTATCCTCTTGAGTTTAGACCATTTAAACATAAGAATTTAGGGTGTAAAATGGAGTTTACGGCCCAGGCTTATGCCAAGGCCGTAAACACCTCATAAACTTGCAAAAATGTCCCAAGCACACTCCTAAAACACCCTTAGGCTTCATACATAATTTAGGGACTTAGTATTTGGGGTTTGGATCAATTAAACACATCAAGATGAAGGGGAAAAAGGAGTTTACGGCCCAGGTATGTACCAAGGCCGTAAACACCCCTAAATGTGCCAAAATGATAGTTTTAATTCCCCCAAATGGCCTCGCACTCCATTATAAATTACTAGCAAGGTATTAGGGGCTTGAAACTTCACAAAACTCAAGGAATGAGAGTTTACGGCCGTAAACTCCCTTAGGAGTTGTCCCTAGGCCGTAAACTCCCCTAAAATGCCCTTAGAAGCCTTAAACCCACTCATGCCTTTTTGGAAATGTACTTAGAAAAATCCCATGAACAAGCTAGAAGCCTTAAAAACACTAGAACCCCTCACCATGAGTTTATGGCCGTAAACTCATGGTGAGTAGTCCCTGGGCCGTAAACTATGTAATAAGGGTTTACTCTTGGAGAGTAAACTCCATTCCTTAGCCATACACACCTTTAGACGTTACCCGGGACACCCAAACACTTATCCAAATTGTTTTCCGCTCCTTTGAGCGCGTATATTTGTTTAATTAGTATTAAACATACTAATTTTATGTGAACATATGTTATCATATGTTAAATAGGTCATTGTGTGTGTTCAAGTCCTTGCGTGACACCGAACGCCCAAACGGCACCTTCGTCGGACCTACTTACATCGGGTGAGTTCATACCCCTGAAAGAACCTTTTAAATGTTTTTACATGTTTTATAGGGGGGGGGGGAATACAAGTTAAACCTGCCAGTTAGCATATCAATCACATGTGATTGATAACTCGCATGCACAAGATTTTACCACACTTTACACTGTTTTACCGAGTAGGACACTATAATGATTTTTAATTGTTTCAAAACTTTTACTTATACTGTTTTATCTAAATTCATTCTAAACTGGTTTATGAAAGATTTCCAAAGGTTTTAAACATATTTTACAAAAGAGTACATATTGTGATTTTCCCCGAGTATAAAGGTTTTTCATCAAAGTATCCTTTCACGACTTATACTTTTACTTGTTAGATACCGCTGCTTCGCTTTCATGTATTTTAAACTCCTACTCGATAACGCTTTCACTTCATGATGCGTTTATACACGTTATCATCTCTATATCGCTTATACCTGTTATTGTCTCTATATCGCTTATACCTGGTACGCTTATACTTCACGACTCGATTTATCCACACTGTATGAATTCACACCATAACGATATGTTTCCACTTAATACACACCCAGTCGTAGTTAGATGTATGTCTGTGCGTATATAGATTGAAAGACTTAGGAAGGCTCGTCCGCCCAATTTCCTTTTCTTCGTTGAGATGTGGTCTGGTGGGATCGGATGGCCGTCCGAAAGTCGTTTGATTTATTAGTTATATATTATGTATATGAGTATGGACATACAGGAATCCTCTAGTTAGTTCAGTTAAGAGTCTCTACCTCTAGTCTACACTTACATTAGAAACACACTACCCACTATTTGGAAGTCTCTACCTCTAGTTCAACACTTACACACTACCCACTATTTGGAAGTCTCTACCTCTAGTTCAGCACTTACACACTACCCACTATTTGGAAGTCTCTACCCACTATTTGGGATGCATCTTCAGGACACGACCTTCTCCGTCGTCTAGTTGGTAACTAGAATCTCCTGTAGGGAGAGCGGACATTGTGTGTATATATCTATACGGGATTGACACCCCCGCACCCAGACTGCTAGCTACAGTCCCGGCCTACCAAGCCAACGGGTGACAAATGTCATATTTTAGACGCTTGTATGGCGTCTGGTACTCTGGTCAGTATGGTTACGAGTATCCCGGGTTACCTTATAATTCATTGGCTTTAAGGTAACGGTATTTCATCGGCAATTTACACTGTATGCTGGGAATTCATTTTCAGAGTCACACTGTTTTGACCTTACAAGACGTATCTTTCATTTTATACTGTCTGAGGTCTGTATTCACTGTTTCAGACCTTACCATCTGTACCTTTCATTTGGTACCTTCTGGGGTCTGTGCCTCCATTTGTTAGACTGAACCAGGCGTGTCGTTCGTTCGATACTTTCCTGGAGTCTATGATTCCTTGCCTTAGTCAGCAGTCCTCACTGCTGAGGCTTATGTTATTCCCTGATGACGTTTGCTTTCCTCAATAATCAAATTTAGTATTTTGATACTGATAGCAATTTAGGGAAAATGACTTTTTACCACATAACACTGACCAGTCTTGGTAGAAGGCTGCTTTATTAAAGAAAATATAGGATTTTCTGGAAAGAACTCTAATACACATTAAACACTTAAACTATTACTTTATAAAGCTATTTGAATGAAATGTCACTAAATACTTATGAACTCACCAACATTTGTAAAAATGCTGATACTCGCTTTTCAAATAACTTGTATTCTCAGGTCAGCAATTAGACAGGTACACCCCCGGAGCTGTTGATGACGACGGCTTAGTACCTTGCTGTATTTAATATATTATTACCTGTATTACTTAATACTTTGTAATGTAAATCATGTAAAATTATTACTATTAATGCAATGTTTTGTTGTACTTTGATTACTATAATGCATGTGTTGTGATACTTGACATGATGTCATCCACCCCAGAACGTTTCCGCCGTTCCGGTTTTGGGGTGTGACAGATTGGTATCAGAGCATTGTTTATAGTGAGCTAAGTATATCAACTCATAAAAGATATACAATCTATAAACACAAAGGGATAAAACACTCTGACCAAGAATTATACTTTAAAATATAATCATATTTTACCAAAGTATAATAACATCCAGAATCTAAACACTCGAACACAAGTATCACAAGAAGAACAAGAATAAAAGTCTTCGGATGTTGAACATTTCAGTCAAACCTGGGCAGTTATGTAATCGTAAGCTGGAATAAATGTAACCTGATCAACTACATTTATTCGAGATGCGATGAACGTGTGCTCGGGAGTGATAGTGGTGTACAGCAGGTCCGAAACTTACCAACTAGGAATGCTAGAGCCAAACATAAAGTTAAATACTATAGGAGTATTTTAGAACACTAAAAGATCCACACTAATCCCAGAATGAAACTCAGAAGATAAGAATCAACCAAGAATTAAAATACCATAGGGGTATTTTAGAATCCACAACCAACCTTGCGTGAAGAACAAAAAGATCCTTATTGATATACCTACAACTACAGAGGGTGTACCCCCAAGGTTATATATAATAAGGATCCCATAGGCTAAGAATGTGTGGTTTCGCTCTACTTCCTTTTCCTTGTTTGGATGTGGGTTTCGAGTAGTATCACATATTCGAAGGCCTATCGGATCTAAGTTATATATGATTTGTATACCCTGTGTAATCGTAGCAGGACTCGATATGGATCATCTAGTGAAATGTTAATAATCTCTTAGGATTCTTTAGACATTTCCATTCTCGCACGAACCCTGTAGAAAACCCTACCCACTTCAGTGCTTGACATAAGAGTTGATTCCGACCCCGAAGAAGTTCATTGAGAAGATTTCCAGCTCGGAAACAAATGAACTAGGTCGAGACTATTGAATTCACCAAGTGCCTATATCTTTTAGGGACATCGGTGAGAAACTCGCCTAAACTTCGGAGATTCCCAGTCATCCATCATGAAGTGATGACACCTAGAGTTGGAATCAGAAGGAAGGCGGAGTACAAATTCAATATGTCCATACGGGAAGAGAACCCTAGGAAACTACCCGAAGGAAATCAACGCCGATTCCATTCAAAGATACGAGGCAGACCGAGGGAGCCAGTACATGGAACCCGGGAATTGTCTTTTCCTCGTGTTCGTCACGATAATACACCCATAAAATAATACAATTTAGTGAGTTAGTGGTTACACTACTCACGCTATGTGTTAGGTAAATCGTCGTTTCCCGTTGCCAGATACACGATTAGGGCGGATCCCCACATCTCTATTGAGAGAATTTAGTCATTTGCCCTTGTGAGCCTCTCTTTCTGCAGTTTCGTTCCGAACTGTTCTCAAATCTCTCCAGGCCGGAGAGTGAAACCTTTCCCAGTATAAAGGTAACTTAGTAGGAACGACTCGCATCTCATGGCCTTTTTCCGATACTCATACACCCACTTCGATTACCAGGACTACATTGTAGGGATGTAGGTCGACACTCAGACGACCAGTACCCGAGGCACGGGAAAAATATTATGCCTAATACATTTAGGACAGAAATGTCCAAGGTTAGCCATCATCTCTTATCATCTTGTATTCCTTTCTGTGTAGGAAAAACCATGCCACTGAAGAAGCGCAACCAATCCACAAGCAAGAAACCTGCTCTCTTATTCGATGAAGCTACGTTCCAAGCTGCAGTCTCAGCAGCGGTAGCAGCTGTCATGGCTCACCTTAATGCTAACACCGCCAATGTTAGCAAGGGCCCTGTCGGGATTTCCAATCCTGGCGATGGACAGCAACAACCAACACTTTCATACCCGGTCACCCAAGAACCTCAAACGAACCCACTAAAGAGAAAAATCAAGATGGAGGAGGGAAGTACCTCGGCCCAAGGACCTTCCGAAGGGCAACGAGCTAAAGCAACCCCTGTCAACCCTTCCCTCCCGACTTCAAGCAGACCATACCTAGGAGACCTTCCCCACTGCGGCAAGTGAAGCTACCATCATCATGGTGTCTGTCGGGAACTCCACTGTATTAGATGCAACAGGAAGGGGCACACCTCCCGTACCTGCAGAGCCCCGGTGGAGTTTATTACACCAACCACTAGCGTGGCAACCAATATAGTTTGTCACCTATGTGGTGGAAAGGGACACTTCAAAAGCGATTGCCCAACTGAAAGAAACAACAAGGACACAGGAGTAGCCTAAATCTACTGCTTAGGGAAGGACGTCAAAGAACTCGTTAGATTTTGGTACGTCTCTCGATCTCAGATAACTAAGCTAAAAACAATAAAAGACTAATTTGAATGTAAATTCTTCCCAGTAAGGCGAAAGTCATAGCACTGTTATAAAATTTATAATTCATTAGGTAAAACTATAATGGCTAAACATATACGTTATGGCCATGTATATTTAAGATGGACAGACCTAGAGTGAACGAATGCCGCCTCATTTCCTGTTCCTCGTTTGGTTGTGGATTTAGGGCGGGGTCGCTCAGCCAACAGTCCTCCCCACCTTAAATATACATGACTAGTATATGTGAGGCGATTATAGAAATGCCTTGTGAGAATCCATTCATGAAAAGATACTCTACTCAAAAACACTTAGAACTCTCTATAGTTCCGTGTCGACTCTATCGGTCCAGGTATCCGCGGGAGTGATACATGGGACGAAACCCGAGACACCTAGAACTTGTGTGCCTGTTCGGCACATGACTCTATCGATCTTCATTATATATCATGTCGGAGTGCGCCAACTTCGACGACCCTATTGATCATGGTTTGACTTCGTGCAGTCGTGTGTACATTCTTAGTGCTGTGTAAAAAGAACTTTCCCCATAGCCATGTCGGCAAATAAAGGTTCTTCCGAACCTGAACATAACACAAATAATCAAATCTAATGCGATCCGTCAATCGTCTCTCTTATCTCAAACCTTCCGAAGTACCCAAGGGAGGGTACCCCGCGCCGTTGACTGACCCCTCATAGTCAGATGGAAACCGAAGCGAAAGACACTATAGATACTCCAGAAGACGATAACCATCCAAAGCGTACTTCATAGTTTCCCCAAAAAGACCCTTCGCACCTCGCACGTCAGGTTCGTGAACCCAGAGAAACGAACTCATGAGACTAACCACTATAACTAGGCATATGCATAAAGGTGGCATATAATTGAGATAAAAAAAGATTTAAGGTGTGCGTTTCCTCCCTACTCCCTGTTCCTCGTTGGGTTGTGGGTTTGGGGTGGAGTCGCACAGCTGAACATCCTACCGACCTCAATTGTATACTACTTGCATACACTAAGTATGGGTGGTTAAACCAAGCATGAGCTCTACCACGAAGCTCTTCGCAAAACACTTTCACTCTATTCCATAACATAGGAGCCGAAGTCAAGAGAATCACTGCGGGTTAAGCTAGTAAAGTTCCGAGTGATGAGACCCTATACTCAATAGAATTGACCTAGACCGAGGAAACTCAGAACCTTCGGAAGAGTAGTTGCAGTATATGCTCGCACTACTCAGGCACATTACCCACCCTGTTATAGACAGGTAGTGCCTATCATCCTCCACCCTCTTGCATGGAGGAAATTTTTGTCGCCCTGTAGACGATAAAAAAATACATTCTCCGAAGTGAACACTAGGATACCGAGAACCACAGGATAACCTTCGCAGCCAAGAATACTTGATCAAAGTGCGGAAGTAGTTGCGTTAAACCTCATGACCCAGATCCCGAAGAGATTATAGACTTGACACTAGCCTTGGTGTTAGTCGAAGGGTTATGCAGGAACATACGCTTTCCGCACTAGAATAAACCAAACTCTTAGAGATTCATTGGACTATTAGGTGTTCCACGAATACTATCTCACGCTGAGATAGTAGAACCACCTCCAGAGATAGTCTGGCACTCATCTGGTGAAACCCTATCTTCCCGACCTCCAGGGTTTCCGCATCTCAAGCTTCGTTAGTGCAGGTCCATTTTACACAAGCTTGAGATAGACACTCTACAGCAGATAGATAACCACAGATACGCAACCCATCCGATGACCTAGAAAGTCTCTATCAGCCAGTTGATAGGAAACGCGAAACCAAAGACCATCCGAGCTTTCTAAGAACCAACCTGAAGGACTACACACACAGTACGAGTGAGAACGTTAGGAACTTTGGAATGGCGATCACGCCAGTGATGATCTTGCCATAGAAGTACACTATGTTCTGAGTACTAAAAAGCTCTACCCTTCCGAGAGCTTAGGACCATATGAGGATCCCCATGGAGACTTGGTCTAACCCTTTTCAGGCCGCTACTACCTTCGGATATACCACAAGATTCACACCCGATCGACCCACTTCTTAGACTTGATATATGACCTCCCGACATCACTTTTCGTGCCTCACTCATCTTGATAGAATCCACTGAGAATCCTAACCTTGTAGATACACTAGTTGGAACCCACTAGCTACACTAGACAGAATCCGCATCCCGTACGTGAAGGTCTGTCGGAATGACAAACCCAGACTAGAGTTCACTTGGGAATGCGAGGAGCCGAGGACAACCGTATAGGAAGTACCCTCTTACCTCTACTTGGCCATTCATACCTACTTCCTTGCCTAGACTTGAATTTCGGGACGAAATTCCCTCTAACGGGGGGATGATGCGACAACCCAAGTTGTTCCGTTACATTTCCCCGTTACTGTTAATGGAATATTCCAGTTTATAAAAGTTCCGTTAATTAGAGGTCGTCAATTTAATAAACATTTCATTTGTGTACATTTAATATGTCGTTAAGTCGTGATAAATGGGAATAAAAACACATAACACACATTTCCATTTATTTGGGAAATGTTAAGTTTTATTATCACGACCACTAAATCGGGTGCGACCAAAAGCCCCGTATAACGGAAGTATCGGGTAGAATTCCACTGAGCTCCAACTCCCACCCATATATAAATGGGAGTAAACTCCATTTGGAGCTTTTCCACCCTCTCTCTCTATACTCTCTCTCTAGACTCGTTTTCGCCCCGAATCCGCAACCAAACGCTTCCAAATTGTAAGTCCTCTTACCCTAGCCTATTCTAAACATATTGATTCATGTTTATAGCTTAGAAATCGAACATAGAAGCTGTGAAAGAGGAGTTTACGGCCTAAGCTCCTCCTTAGGCCGTAAACCCCTAAATAAAGGCCAAAATGACCCCCAAAGGTCCTTAAAAGCTTGGAAATAAATAGAGGAATTAGCCTAGGAGTGTTTGCACATTTAAAACAATAAAATTTGGGCATAAAAGAGAGTTTACGGCCCAAGCACATGCTTAGGCCGTAAACACCTCTAAATCTTGTTAAAATGCCCCAAAAACACTCCCAAACCACCCTTGGACTTAATTCATAAATTAAGGGCTTATCCTCTTGAGTTTAGACCATTTAAACATAAGAATTTAGGGTGTAAAATGGAGTTTATGGCCCAGGCTTATGCCAAGGCCGTAAACACCTCACAAACTTGCAAAAATGTCCCAAGCACACTCCTAAAACACCCTTAGGCTTCATACATAATTTAGGGACTTAGTATTTGGGGTTTGGATCAATTAAACACATCAAAATGAAAGGGAAAAAGGATTTTACGGCCCAGGTATGTACCAAGGCCGTAAACACCCCTAAATGTGCCAAAATGATAGTTTTAATTCCCCCAAATGGCCTCGCACTCCATTATAAATTACTAGCAAGGTATTAGGGGCTTGAAACTTCACAAAACTCAAGGAATGAGAGTTTACGGCCGTAAACTCCCTTAGGAGTTGTCCCTAGGCCGTAAACTCCCCTAAAATGCCCTTAGAAGCCTTAAACCCACTCATGCCTTTTTGGAAATGTACTTAGAAAAATCCCATGAACAAGCTAGAAGCCTTAAAAACACTAGAACCCCTCACCATGAGTTTATGGCCGTAAACTCATGGTGAGTAGTCCCTGGGCCGTAAACTATGTAATAAGGGTTTACTCTTGGAGAGTAAACTCCATTCCTTAGCCATACACACCTTTAGACGTTACCCGGGACACCCAAACACTTATCCAAATTGTTTTCCGCTCCTTTGAGCGCGTATATTTGTTTAATTAGTATTAAACATACTAATTTTATGTGAACATATGTTAAATAGGTCATTGTGTGTGTTCAAGTCCTTGCGTGACACCGAACGCCCAAACGGCACCTTCGTCGGACCTACTTACATCGGGTGAGTTCATAACCCTGAAAGAACCTTTTAAATGTTTTTACATGTTTTATAGGGGGGGGAATACAAGTTAAACCTGCCAGTTAGCATATCAATCACATGTGATTGATAACTCGCATGCACAAGATTTTACCACACTTTACACTGTTTTACCGAGTAGGACACTATAATGATTTTTAATTGTTTCAAAACTTTTACTTATACTGTTTTATCTAAATTCATTCTAAACTGGTTTATGAAAGATTTCCAAAGGTTTTTAAACATATTTTACAAAAGAGTACATATTGTGATTTTCCCCGAGTATAAAGGTTTTTCATCAAAGTATCCTTTCATGACTTATACTTTTACTTGTTAGATACCGCTGCTTCGCTTTCATGTATTTTAAACTCCTACTCGATAACGCTTTCACTTTGTGAGGCGTTTATACACGTTATCGTCTCTATATCGCTTATACCTGTTATTGTCTCTATATCGCTTATACTTGTTATTGTCTCTATATCGCTTATACCTGGTATGCTTATACTTCACGACTTGATTTATCCACACTGTATGAATTCACACCATAACGATATGTTTCCACTTAATACACACCCAGTCGTAGTTAGATGTATGTCTGTGCGTATATAGATACATATAAGTAATGATTGAAAGACTTAGGAAGGCTCGTCCGCCCAATTTCCTTTTCTTCGTTGAGATGTGGTCTGGTGGGATCGGATGGCCGTCCGAAAGTCGTTTGATTTATTAGTTATATATTATGTATATGAGTATGGACATACAGGAATCCTCTAGTCAGTTCAGTTAAGAGTCTCTACCTCTAGTCTACACTTACATTAGAAACACACTACCCACTATTTGGAAGTCTCTACCTCTAGTTCAACACTTACACACTACCCACTACTTGGAAGTCTCTACCTCTAGTTCAGCACTTACACACCACCCACTATTTGGAAGTCTCTACCCACTATTTGGGATGCATCTTCAGGACACGGCTTCTCCGTCGTCTAGTTGGTAACCAAAATCTTCTGTAGGGAGAGCGAACATTATGTGTATAGATCTATGCGGGATTGACACCCCCGCACCCAGACTGCTAGCTACAGTCCCGGCCTACCAAGCCAACGGGTGACAAATGTCATATTTTAGATGCTTGTAGGGCGTCTGGTACTCTAGTCAGTATGGTTACGAGTATCCCGGGTTACCTTATAATTCATTGGCTTTAAGGTAACGGTATTTCACTGGCAATTTACACTGTATGCTGGGAATTCATTTTCAGAGTCACACTGTTTTGACCTTACAAGACGTATCTTTCATTTTATACTGTCTAGGGTCTGTATTCACTGTTTCAGACCTTACGAGCTGTACCTTTCATTTGATACCTTCTGGGGTCTGTGCCTCCATTTGTTAGACTGAACCAGGCGTTTCGTTCGTTCGATACTTTCCTGGAGTCTATGATTCCTTGCCTTAGTCAGCAGTCCTCACTGCTGAGGCTTATGTTATTCCCTGATGACGTTTGCTTTCCTCAATAATCAAATTCAGTGTTTTGATACTGATAGCAATTTAGGGAAAATGACTTTTTACCACATAACACTGACCAGTCTTGGTAGAAGGCTGCTTTATTAAAGAAAATATTGGATTTTCTGGAATGAACTCTAATACACAGTAAACACTTAAACTATTACTTTATAAAGCTATTTGAATGAAATGTCACTAAATACTTATGAACTCACCAGCATTTGTAAAAATGCTGATACTCGCTTTTCAAATAACTTGTATTCTCAGTTCAGCAATTATACAGGTACACCCCCGGAGCTGTTGATGACGACGGCTTAGTACCTTGCTGTATTTAATATATTATTACCTGTATTACTTAATACTTTGTAATTTAAATCATGTAAAATTATTACTATTAATGCAATATTTTGTTGTACTTTGATTACTATAATGCATGTGTTGTGATACTTGACATGACGTCATCCACCCCAGAACGTTTCCGCCGTTCCGGTTTTGGGGTGTGACAGAAATAATAAGCAAGTACTCCCCGAGCTTTTGACAAGATGGAGCTATTTTGAGTCCTATCTTTTGTATTTTGCTATAACTATTTTGGTGTCAATATACAATGAATGAACACATGTAAATACTTTTACTTTTAAATGCAATGGTTGTTTGTACTTTTATTACTATGATGCATGTGTTGTGATACTACAAATGAAGCCCTCCACCCCCAAACGTTTCTGCTTTCTAGTATGGGGGTGTGACAACAACACCAATAAATATATTTACTTTTTGAGGATGGTACTTATTCCATATAGTTTCTATCAATCCACTTGGAAAAGAATTGTCATCAATAACTCCTCGAGCATCTGTGATTGTAAACTGATCAACACCTCATGCATCCCAAACCCATCTATCATTAAAACAAAAGTGTTGAAATTAGAAAGAAGTTCCATCAATTGCATAAGAAGAAAAGAACTAACATTTGAAATTGATCTTGGAATTGCTGAGAAAGAAAAGTTGTACACTAAATTCTCCAAATGTGAATTTTGGATAACGAAAGTACACTTTCTAGGGCACGTGGTGAGTAACAAAGGGATATACATGGAACCCACAAAAATTAAAGCAGTTAAGAATTAGGATGCACCAAAGACGCCATCAGACAAAAAAGATGGATAGACTTGGTGTTGAAATATTTTATACATCCTAGCTCCAACAAGATGTATTTTGGATCTAAAGAAATTGTATTGGTAGCCTAATATGAAAGCCAATATTGCCACTTATGTGAGCAAGTGCCTGACTTGTTCTACAGTCAAGGCAGAGCATCAAAAGCCTTCAGGATTACTACAACAACTTGAGATTCCCGAGTCAAAGTGGGAATAAATTGTTATGGACTTCATCACAAAGGTACCCAAGACCCCTAGTGGTTACAACACTATTTGGGTAGTCGTTGACATACTAACTAAGTTTTCCCATTAACTACCAATCAAAGAAACTGAAAAAATGGAAAAGCGGACAAAAACGTACCGCAGGGAAATTGTCAAACTTCAAGGAGTGCCAATTTCTATTATCTCTGATAGAGATAGTAGGTTCGCTTCTAGCTTCTGGCAATCACTTCGGAAATCCTTGGGAAATTGCTTAGAAATGAGCATGACTTACCATCCACAGACTGATTGTCTAAGTGAACGAGCCATTCAAACCTTAAAAGATATGCTTCGGTCTTGTGTGATTGAATTTGGAAACTCTTGGGATACTTATTTACCATTGATTGAGTTCTCATATAATAATAGTTACAACACCAGAAACAAAGCTGCACCATTTGAAGCTTTATACAAACGAAAGTGACGATCACCTATATGTTGGGCGGAGGTCGGAGATACACAATTAGCTAGAGAGCACATAAATTATACTCTATGCACTGGACCAAAGATAATCCATGAAACGATTGAGAAGATAGTGCAAATCAAAGATCGGCTTAAGGTTGTACATGATCGTTAAAAAAGTTATGCTGACGTAAGACGTTAACCTTTGGAATTCCAGGTCGAAGACAAAGTGATGTTGAAAGTCTCACTCTGGAAAGGTATGATTCGATTTCGAAAAAGAGGAAAATTAAACCCAAGATACATAGGAGCTTTTGAAATTCTCGACAGAATTGGTCCTGTTGTTGATCTGATGACATTAATGTGATACCTCAAGCTACCTCAAGAGCTAGACAAAGTGCATAATGTCTTCCACATGTCACACCTAAAGAAGTGTCTATCTGATGACATTAATGTGATACCTCTTGATGAGATGCAATTAAACACAAAACTTCACTTCGTTGAATAACCTGTGAAGATTATGGACCAAAAAGTCATGTGTCTAAAGCAAAGTTGTATTCCTACCGTAAAGGTGCGCTGGAACTCTCAACAAGGACCGGAATTCATTTGGAACACGAAGAATAGATGAGAATAAAATACCCCCAATTGTTTGGCGATACCCCGTCTACAAGTTGAATTTCGGGACAAAATTCTTTTAACGGGGGGAAAATGTAACAATAGGTAAAAATATGATCTATTGTACAATGATCAATATTAATTATAAGCAATGGGGGTTATATTATCTATAATTGCTTGAGGAGTTAATTACGCTTTATGTGAAAAGTTTAAAAAAGTATTTTGATCTAAGACTTGTGTCTAATGTTTAAGTCCATTTTTATAATATGTTATCCCGAATTAGAAACTGGTTTCGTGAAAACTATCAAATAAAATCCATTTGAACACAAAATTCTAATTATTGTTTTAACATGGCCTCGGATAACGGAAAAGTTTGACTTATGTGAACCTATTTGGAACCATCACTTTTGACAAGATGAATGGGTATGTATACATTATTTTAAGAAATCAAGTTAGTTAATCTAGTAATGTTGATTATGATGACGAATGCGGAATATGAAATGATTTAGTAAATCATACAAGAATCATGAACATGAAGAACACAAGAGTAAATAAATCTCGTTTAAGCTCTCATTAGTGTTTTCAGAAAGAGTACAAATGGGTTTGCAATGATTCTCTCTCTAAACTAATCTCTCATAAATGTTCCTTTTATAAAATATGTGTCACTCACTTCCCTATAAAGGAAAGACAGCTCATTATACACATACAAAGGAGTAAGCACACATGACATCCAAGAGTGACTTTGCACCATAACATTCACTGCCTCTAAGTTGACTTCAATATCCAACGAGCTCGTGCGATCAAGACCAACTCCCCCTCGAAGTAATACTGGTCTTCAAATCCACAAATGAATACCCGAGAAGCTACAAATACCCACTCGTCATTCTCCCCCTTTTTATAATCAAAAAATGATTATTACCCCCACTAAGGTTGAAAAGCACCCGATGAAAAATCTTCACAAAACTCCCCCTTGATGTGTGCAAAAAAAGAAACTGGGTAAAAATTACATGAAAAAACAATCACGAAAAAAGTCTTGAAATTTTTTACAATTTTTGTGAAAATTTTCGACTTTTGGGTGAGAGTTGCAAGAATTTCGAAAACCCGGGTAAACACGGCAATATAAGAATTCTGCAGGGACCCGTTGCGCCAAAAATTGTCTCAGATATGAAACTTTACCCCAATTGTGAAACTGGACATAAAGTGTTAATTCACATTAACTGTAGGGGACTAAAATGTAATTTTCTCCATTTCTTAGAATTTTTATCCCAATTTCAAAGTTAGGTAAATTCTGCCAAGTTTTTGAAACATCAGGGATTCGAAACGAAAAGTCTTCATTTAAAACAAACTTTTATCCCAATGTTGAATGTGGGACTTTTCTATCAACACTTCAAAATTTCAGGGATGCAATACGAAACTTCTTTATTCTTCACAAATTTTTATCGTCATTTCAAAGTTGGACTAAAACTCTCACTTCTTAGAAACTCCAAGGATTCAAAGTGACATGTTTGGTTTCTTAGTCCCTGCACTTTGCTTTCCAATATCATGACCATTGATAAACTCAAAAAACGAAGTCCTTAAATGTCGAACTCCATACTTCGAAATCAAACCATCCAATACAAGTCTCACATTTCGAAATCAAAAGCAACCATTTGATGTCGATTCCTATCCATTCGCTATCAGATTAGCACCAATCGACTTTGAAGCATATACCAACAAGACTCAAAAGTCGACAACTATCGATGAGGCACCCACAATCCTTCGAAATCGGACTAACATCCATCGACATCGAGTCAAAGCATTCGATTTCGACTATCAACTCCTAAGCTTCAATTTTTAGTAGATATCCCTCGATAAGGGTTGTAACTTCCCTGCTACGCTTACGAGTCCTGTGCTTCCAGTACTACGGGCCCATACTACCTTTTACACCTACTCATAAATATCTTAGAGGATCATTAAAACAACCCTTACAATACACACTAGAATACGCATACGCTCTATCCATACTTCCTAGAGGAAGACTAAACATTACGTGACTGGTCAGCTGACCCCACACAACTCGTCCATTAAACTTCCACTAACCATGCAACACTCGTGTATACTAATCATACATAACACTGGACCTTATAGACATTCGTATACTTGATTCTACCCTAAACCCTTCATCAAACAAGAACATGAAATAAGGCTAAACCAAACATTCTCAGGCTATAGAATCTTAGTTATGTACAACTATGATGTATACACTAAGCAACTATAGTTATGATGTCATTTCCATATGAAAAAGAAACCCTAGGTTACCAGGCATCATATAATCATGCAATTCATGAAGATCCCTAGCCTATCACTAGCATGTTGTTCTAACATATCATAATATCAAATAACAGTGTGGTAATTTGGGGTCTACTTACTAGCTTCGACTGATCGTACACATCACATCCTCTTTTTTATTATTTTGAAAAAAAATTGAAAATAGTTTTTAAAACCTTTTCCTTAGTTTGAGACTGGATTCACACGAGTGTTCCTCCAATTCACTCAAACCAAGGCTCTGATACCAACTTGGAACATCCATAAAAATCACAAGAAATTTATAATTTTAAAATCAACACAAAATCATAAATTGTTTACAAAGCATGATTTTCAAAATATTTCCCAAGGTTGTGTCCAATGGAGGCCCTAGTGGCAAGATTATAATTGTGGAAGGAATGGGAGTGCGGCATGCGTATGTGTATACGCTTAGCGTACCAGGGCGCACCCTAGAACGTTAGGCATACATCAATGTACGCGGAGCGTACTCGCCAGGTGTGAAAACTATAAATTTTAGGGTTAAGCCCCTATATAATCATCCTTATAGTCTCTTTTCCTTCACATGTTCAACCTCCACTCTCCTTGTGATGTTTTTAGAAAACGCTAACCCTTGAGTGTATGTTTTAAGCTTGAGTGTGTGTTTTTGGTGTGTTGAAGGAAGAAAGAAGATTCATTGAGGAGCCTTGGTGTGGAAGCAAGCTTTTAGATCTGGGATCTTTGCTTATTTGGGAAGCTCCAGAAGGTATAAAGCTTTGATCTTGACTTGTATTTCCTTAAGATCTAACCATGTGAAGTTTTATGAGTTTTTAGACCCTTTTCATGGATTTAATGAGTAAGAGCTACTCTAAGACCAATAGAGTTGTCCTTTTAGAATATTTGAGGTGCATTAAGTCGTAAAAATGCTATCTTGACTCATTTAGTGCTTTCATCCAAGATATAAAGGTATTAAGTGGTTAAGACAAACTAGGGTTTTGGTTTTGGGACTTATTAAGGCATGAATAACCATAAAGTTGGAAAATTTATGGTTAGGAGCACCTTTTTAGTCTTGGATCAGGATTAGACGTTTAGACCTGTTGAATTAAGCACTTAATGGAGCTTTTGCATGGCCATTGTGTATGTTGGGCGTACCATGCTGTATGTTGGGCATAGGTAGTTAATTTACTGCTTTTGGTCAAGGGAGGAGTACGTGGGGAGTAGAGACTAACTACGCTGGGCGTACTCAGCTGGGTTGACTTTTTGTTGATCGTTGACTTTCCGTTGAATTTTGATCTACATTGACCCTAGGTGCATTTTGGATATTTCTTATGAAGCCTAAGGTTGGGTCTTTCCCTGTGTATGTGTATAGGTGATCTGTAGAATGGACTCGCGGAACGATATTCTTTTCTACTATCTTTTCGGAATTTGCGAGGTGAGTTTTCCTCACTATACTTTTGGGTCGAATGCACCAAGGTCGGCGCCTTTAGATTGTTATCCTGATTTATCGTATGATTGTATGTTGTAGTGATATGTTAGATCTACATCCTGGTATTTAGGAAGATGTTATGCTATGCCTAGTGATCTGTTATATCTATATGATTGTCTGTATATGCTAGCTAGGGTTTGATATGGTATATGTTGATATGTGATGGTATGGTGGGTTGAGGCGGTCTTGCTATGTGCTCAAGGCCAAGAGACTTAGGGCGTCCTAGATAGACTGCAGGCCAGTGGGGCGTACCAGTCAGACCGAAGGTCCGAAGAACGTTCCCAATAGGCTGAAGGCCTGGTGAGGCGTACCAGTCTTGCTGAAGGTTCCGTGAGCATACCAGATAGACTGTAGACTAATGGGGCATTCCAGTCAGACTGAAGGCTTTGTATAAATGATGTTTACTGTTATTTTTAGGAGTATGTGTTGTGTTGGTACTTTGGAACTCATTAAGCATTGACTTACAATTTTGGGGTTATGTTTCAGGTATTTCAGAGGATCATAAGAACGTGAAGGCGTGACCATACACATCCTCATGTTTTGGACTTATGATTTTCGGAAACTCTGATATGGAACATGTTTTGAAAACTATATTGTAAAGAATTTATGATTTTGGGTTGGTTTCTAAAAGTTTAGATTTTTCATGAATTTTATGGATGTTACAATTTAGTATCAGAGCCTTGGTTTGAGTGAATTGGAGGACCACTCGTGTGAATCCAGTCTCAAACTAAGGAAAAAGACTTTTAAAACAATTTTAAAAATGCTTTCAAAATAATCAAGGAGGATGAGATGTGTACGATCAGCCGACGCCAGTAAGTAGACCCCAAATTACCACGCGATTATTTGAGATTATGTTATGATATGTTAGAACAACATGTTAGTAATAGTATAGGGATCTTCAGGAACTATATGATAGAATTTCATGATATATGATGCCATATCTCTTATAGAATACTTGATTGCATATTGTATGACTCTTTCATGTGTGAACTGACTATTGAGTGAATACACTAAGTCACATGCTACATGGGTTAAATGGTCTTAGGATAATAGATTTGGTCTTGCTGCGTAGCTCTTTTCTGAGTCCAACCGTTGTAGGATTGAATCTTTTAGTCTTAGATTTTTAAGTTGTGTGACATGTGATTGTATTCATTCTATAGTTATCTCGCACCAATGGAGGGTCATGTGGCAGTTAATGGTAGGGTGAGTTGTGTGGGGTCAATCGACTAGTTGTGTTATGTTTAGTGTTCCTCTAGGAAGTGAGGATGGAGCAAATGTGTATGATAGTGTGCATTGTATTGTTAGGGAAGTGAGGATGGAGCAAATGTGTATGATAGTGTGCATTGTATTGTTAGGGTTGTTTTGATGATACTCTGAGACAAATACTGGTAGGTTTGGAAGGTAGTATGGGCCCATACTACTGAACGCATAAGATCCGTACGCGTATTAGGGAAGTCACATCCCCTAGGGCTTTATTGCGAGTTGTTTCCTTGGTATGGCAAGTGTTTGGTCTGATATGTTCATGGTTTATGTTTAGTATGGTGATGACAAGGCGATTTGAGGCAGGATCCGGATCAGGATCAGAATCGGGTGGCCAGGATAGGCCGACAGTGACCGAGGACCGTATCAGGGAGATTATCCATGACGAGGTTGTGAGTATTGTCTGGGGGAAGATACAGGAGCTTTTTGGGTCTATCAAGACCAAGATGATGGAGTTCTTTGATGACAGATACGCAACCATTGCTGAGACTGCAGCTGCTGTAGCCTCCGCAGCCATCGCGACTGCAGGGGTTGGTGCTGGTCGGGTTTTTCAGTATCAGGACTTCGACAATATGAAGTCCTCGACTTTTGATGGAGTTAAGGACATGATCATAGCTATGAGGTGGTTTTCTAATATGCAGGGATGCGTTTTCACCTGCTCCTAGCCAGTTGACCAGATGGTCAGGTACGCTTTGAACCTTATAAGGTCCGGAGCGAGGAATGATGGAGATTTGTTACGGGATCATATTCCGCTGAGCAGAGAGAAACTATGTCTTGGGAGCAGTTCTCAGAGATGTTTCGTACTAGATATGTTCCGTGGGTAGAGCGTAATAGGTTGGCCCAAGATTTTTTGGACCTGAGGTAGGGGATTGATTCGGTGACGGAGATCACCAAGATATTCATAGAGAGGGCCATGGTTTGCCTTGAGTTTGCTTTTGAGCAGGCTCAGATGACCCGTTACTTGAGCATGCTCAAGACGAATATTAGGCAGTTTGTTTCCACCCATCGTTATCATACGTTGTTGGAGATGTAGGAGACCGCCATGCGGTGTGAGATTGAGATAGAACTTCAGAAGAGGGAGCAGAGACCATACCCGACGTAGTCGCAGCCTGCACTGAAGCGGTTCAAGGCCGATGATTCTAGATCTGGAGGACAGAAGGTCCACACTTGTGGAAAGTGCGACAAGGTTCATTAGGGGGCCTGTCGATCAGGAGGTGTGTGCCATAAATGTGGCAATGAGGGGCATTATGCGAGGGATTGTCGTTAGATGGGTCCAACTCTGAGTTCCAAGATTTGCTATCATTGTTGTGACAACCGACAAGTTTCTGGTCAAGTCAAAACTGAGTCAAGGTCAACAAGTCAACTTGGTCAACTCAACTAGTGTTATGTGTTAGGAATTTTCTTATGTTTACTAATGTACAACTATAATTCCTAATGCAAAGTAACTCTTGAAAGTCCCAAATGTTTGAAATTTAACACCCTAATTCGATTTAGGGAAGTAACAACTCTATAAAGTATTACTAAGTACCCTTCGGGAGTTTAAAGCACTCAAAATGAGATATAACTAAGTCTAAAGTCCTTACTCTACGAAGAAAAACGTTAATAAGGGCTCCTGGCAAAGTCTCTCTCAATCTCTCCCACTATACCTCACTCTCTCCCAAATATCTCCAAGTATGTGAAATCTCTCCCAAATCTCTCCAAGTATGTGAAATCTCTCCCAAATCTCTCCAAGCATGTGAAATCTCTCCTAAATCTCTCCAAGTATGTGAAATCTCTCCCACATCTCTCTAAGTATGTGAAATATCTCCTAAATCTCTCCAAGTATGTGAAATCTTTTCCAAATCTCTCCAGGTATGTGAAATCTCTCCCATATCTCTCCAAGTAGGTGGAATCTCTCCCAAATCTCCCTACGTACCTTCCTCAGTCGAAAACAGCCCAAAACCAGAGGAGAAAACCTAAAAGGACCATCTTGGTTCGGAACCCTCTTGGTCCCGAACTATAACGCCTGTGTTTCCGAGCTTGCCATTTTTAGCAATATAATAGTCTAGGTTAACCTTTGTAACCCATTTTGAAATAATAGAAGTATATTATTTGAGCATTATGTGTTTTGTGCTTAATTGCTTAATTATATGATTTGATTAATTAAGAATAAAAATAAGCGTCAAAATTGAAGTGTAGAATAAAGTTGATATCATTGGATAATGTTGTAGTGGTTGAAACGAGGTTTCCGAATATATATAGAACGCCCAAATCTGACTTCGTATGAGGAAGTTATGATTGATTGAAGTTTCGACTTAGCGATGTGCAGCCCGAATTACTCGATTTGAGATCGAGCGGTTTTTAGTCGAATCGATCTAAACGAGAATCGAAGATCTCGTTGTTGGTATCGAAGCGAAGAAAAGTTAGGCGAGAACGGACGTCAAACGAAGAAGTTATGAATTTATAACGAAGTTTTTCTGTCCCGGCCTATTAAAAATAAATAATAAAAATAAAGTTAAAATTAGCCGACGGAGTCTAAACGAAAGTTGTAGAGCGTAGTCTCACCTTCGCGTGGATATAAAGAACGTCGAAAACGGAGTTCGTATAAAGAAGATATGAATTTTTGAAGTTTATTAAATAATTAATAATTAAATTTAATTATTAAATCTCGGTATTATCCGAAGACGAATCGTCGGACTCATCCGAAGTACGCCCCGCGTACTAGCCTACGCCTCGCGTACACCGAGGTATGTCGACATTCGCACTCGCGTATTTCGGATACGTAAGCCATGACGATCCGAGGCGTACGCCCCGCGTACTCCGAGGTTCCAGCCTCTATAAATAGGATCTGAAGGCAGCCGACTCCTTGCTATCTTTCTCTCTTCTCTCTCCCGTTTTACCTCGATTTGCGTGCCAGAAGTACCCCGAAGCCCCGATAATATTCCCGAGTCCCGAAGCAAGTCCCGAGATCCCAAAGATCCCGAGAAGTGAGATTCCCGAGCCGAAGCTCTGCCCGCGAGAAGTTCGATTTTTGTGGAGATCTTCCAGATCTGCCGAAGAATACTACTTCTGTAAGCCTTAGTGCTGTCCGATCATCTTCTGATCAAGTGAGTGTATACTACCTTTCATAAACACGATAATAATACAAGTATGGTTTGAGTGTATTAAGTATATTGTTGTTTATATGTGTGAATGTGTATTCACTTTCTTCTATCTCATAGATATGATTTATTCTCTATGAAATACGTGTTATGTGTGTGTGTGCCTCATCTGTTATGTGGAATATGTATTGATTAAAGCATGCCATACAGGTTTTTAAACTATGTATAAAAACGTATGTTTTTATCTACTAATATGTTGGGTAGAACATGGGTAGATAGTTGGTGTGTAATAAACAGATGAGAGGCCTTGTTGTTGTTTGATTTAGTCATCTAGCGGAGTTTAGATGACGACCATGGACTTTTCTAGACAGTCTTGTGGAACATTAGCAGGCTCGCCACCTGTAGGTGTTAATGAACTTGGGTGTTCATTCGCTGTACTCCATCCCCCTCATGGTTGCCTTATTTGACTTATATTGCTGAGGACCCCCCAAAGCATGTGTTGTCACCCCGATGAAATATTCTTAGACTAGGTCCCTTGTGTTAGTTATTTTAGGGACATAAAGTGAGAATAACGGAAATGGGTAATTGGGTTATTGTTGGTTGGTGGAATTAAATATAATTATTTATTGTGGGTTGAAAACCCTATATGCTCACCAGGCTCCCAAGTCTGACCCACTCAGTTTTATTTGTATTACAGGAAGTGGCGCGAGGGCATAAGATGGATGAACCATCAAGTTGTTTTGTTTACAAGTCTGTATATGTATATATTTGTTGAATGACTTGTAATGTTATCGTTTATGCTTATTGGTCTGTATCGGAACATGACACCCCAAGTTTTGGATTATATAATGAAAATACATTTCTTTTATGAAAGCTTTGGTAAACATTGTTTTATCATGTTTTGTTTTTGGGCACAAATTCCGCAACTCTTTCAAATCACAAGGATTTACTCTGAAATTATTTTAAAAACATAAATGAAAATCGGTCTTTTCTGGCCGAGATTTTTGGGGATGTCACAGGAACCCTCTTAGCCTGGAATGCCTTCTAAGGAACCAAGAGGAATCACATCTCGAAAGCCTCTCATCCGGACCACCCATTTCGAAACCCTCCCCTTTGCTTCAGACCTCACCTACTCTGAAAGTGTTTAGGGTTGCTTCGGAACTTTGAGCCAACTTCGCATCCTCGGTCCGGACTGCTGACCTTGCACGCACTTCGGATCCGAGAATATGCCCTCCAGAACTTGAAGAATGACTCCGGATCAGAAGGAAGCCCTTCGGAACTCACCTGTTTGACTCCAGAAGTTGCTTAATGGCTCCGAAATCCTTCCTAATGACTTCGGACCCTCAGAGGAGCATCATTCCACTCCGGATTTTCATCATTTTCGGACTTTTTCTTCAGTTTAGGACATTTTGACGTCGGGAATTCCTCCAAACTTGATTTTTTCATGTCCTAAACCCTATTTTATATCAAAATTAATTATTTTAAACATATGTATATAAATTAATACCCAAGATTTTAAAGAAATTTTTAGAGGATAAAGGGGGTTTGACTTTGTGATTTGATGCAAATCCTCCATTTTCCCATGAAAATTCCAGTTAAACACACATTATCCTTAGAAAACAAGCTTTACCCACCAGCCCTCCATGCAAATGTTAAGTCACCCTTATCCTCCCATTTAGATACGTGAACTCCTTTCCTCCCTTATTCCACTCCTCACTCTTCACTTCCAGAAAAAACCCTCAAGAATACTCTCAACTCCTTCAAGCTCCAATTTCATCTCTTCAAAGGAAATTCCTAGATTTCTTGAGTGAGTATTTTATCCACTTTAAATAATTATTCTTCACATTATTATAAGATTTCATTATATTTACACATAAAAATTATTCTTAGAATACTTTGGAGATTTAAGAATCTTCCATGTTTTGGAGCTTGGAAACTTCTTCATCACTCTTCTAATCACCCAATAAACAAACCAAGGTGAGCTTCATACCCCACCTTTTTCTAAGTTTTTATTGTTTTTGGGGGAGAATACAAGTCAAATCTTGTCTAAATCCTTCGATAATTGCATGTATTTATATGTTTAAGTATGTATATTGAGATTTTATTATATTATAGCAAATTTTTTTATGAACACGAGTTCACAAATTATATGAAAATCTTAGAAATGTTTACAAAACCACCATATAGAGAATACTTTATGTACAAGAAGGGTCTCCCAAGGTTTTGAATGTGTCCATCCATACCCCTCTTATTTCATATCTTTATATCCAAAGATAAAAAGTTGTTGAAATAGACTGATAAGTTGACAAAATTGCTAGGATCTACAAAGTTTTGGACTTCATGCCCATAAATGATTGTTTTTGCAAACTATTAGGGGGTATTTCATAAATATTTGATATTAATATCTGCGGCAAGAAAATACACAAATAAAACCTTTATGACAGAAAATTTTGCATGTCATAAACTCACACAAGCCAAAGATACATATATTACTCGCAACTAGTCTTTTTCCAATAATTTGAATCACACATAGTCTGTTATAAGGAAAAAGGGGTTGTTTGCCGGCTTTGATAATATTGGGTCATTTTGGATAAATGTTTCAAAGCGGATTGATTTCAATAAACAAACGAATGAAACGAAATATCTAGTTACAACTACAACTATTATTATTATTATTATTATTTATTTAGTAAATAATGAATTTCATGATTTGCTCAAAGATTTCGTTAGTATCCTAGTCAGGCACAATCTTCACAATACATATATTAATACAATATTGTACACCCTAAGTCCTGTAAGAGTTATAACTAGAGTCTCTTGGAGGGAGAGCAGGAATTTGTGTATAGATCTATACGGGGTTGACACCCCGCACCTTCGCTGTTCGCTACAACTAGACCGACCAGTCTAGGGTGACAAATGTCTTGAACAAAACCGACGCCTGAAGAACATCATAACCGGCCAGTATGGTTATAACGACTCACTAGAATATATCAGAAACGTATATATACAGATTTCATCTTCGGTTGAAAATCAACTATTTTTGACTACCTCAATGAGACTTTTCCACACAAGTGTTATGTTTTTACTAAAAATACTATTTTATACATCAGAAAATATAGGATTTTCTGGGGAAACGATTCGTACGATTTTTGAAAACGATGAATTAAGACACACATGCAACTATACTCGATTTGAAATAAGAATTACAACCATTTGATAAGAAAATATTGGATTTATGGATTTCTAAACTATCATCAAAGTTTTTATACGCAAATTCTTATGAACTCACCAACATATTTTATGTTGACGCTTTTCAAACGACTTGTATTCTCAGGAAATCAATAAGTAGGTTATGGATTGCGGACTCAAGCTTATTTGGCTGTATTTTGGGAAATTTGCTTACTGATGTTTCTTTTGTGTACACTTGAAAACATAAACATGATGTAAAACAATGTAAGCTTGTTATATTTATGTATGTTGTTTGGATTTGCTATGTTTCATTTATATGCAATTGTTATGATACTACACAATGAATTCACCCGCCTCCGGACGTTTCCACCGTTCTGGTCCAGGGGTGTGACAATTGTGATCAAGTTGACCATGTGAAGGTCAACTGTCCATTGCTCGCCGCCAAGTCGGCGCAGGCCCCAGTGCCAACTACTTTGAGGATCACTGATGGGCGTCAGGGGAAGGCGGATCCCCCGATGGCTCGAGGTCGCACTTTTCAGCTCACTATCGAGGAGGCCAGAGCGGCTCCAGATGTCGTGACTAGTATGTATCTATTCATTATTCTGTTGATTATGTTTTGTGTTATGCTTATATTTGTGCCTCTGTTAGGTACGTTCCTAGTGAACTCTTTTCCTGCTCTTGTGTTGTGTGACTCGGGTGCGAGTCGGTCTTTTGTATCTCGATCTTTCATTAGGGGATTTAATATGCCTATTGGGGAGTTAGAGTGTCCATTGTGGGTTTCTATCGCCAACGAACACGGGGTTTCCACATCTACGGTATGTCAGGGATGCGTGCTAGATATCTTCGGGGTGCCTTACCCGATTGATTTGATTCTGATTCCTATGGGAGATGTTTGCGTGATAGTGGGTATGGACTGGATGAGTCGGTTTGGTGCCATGATCGATTGTGAGGGCCAACTAGTAGCAGTTCGAACCCCAAGTGGGGGAGAACTGGTTATCTATGGAGAGGGCACCAGGATGGGTTCATGGTTTTATTCAGCGACCAGGGCTCGTTAGTATATTCAACATACGGGTGCGGGTAACTTGGCTTATGTGGTGGATACGCGTGTTGGGGATCAAATTTCAATTTCAGAGGTACTGGTTGTCAGGGAGTTTGCAAATGTGTTTCCGAAGGAGCTACCCGGGGTGCCTCCCGAGTGGCAGGTCGAGTTTAGGATCGACCTTGTGCCAGGTGTGACCCCGATTGTTAAGGCGTCGTACCGCTTGGCACCGCCTGAGATGCAGGAGTTGTCATCTCAGCTGCAAGAGTTACTACGCAAGAAGTTCATCAGACTGATCAGTTCTCCATGGGGAGAGCCCATACTGTTCGTCAAGAAGAAGGATGGTTCGCAGCAGATGTGCATTGATTACCGGGAGTTTAACAAGTTAACGGTGAAGAACCGTTATCTCCTCCCGCGGATTGACGATTTGGTTCTCCAAGATGGATATGAGGTCTGGGTATCATCAGGTCAGAGTAAGAGAGGAGGACGTGGAGAAGACCGCTTCCGGACTCTTTATGGGCATTACAAGTTCTTGGTGATGCCATTTAGGCTCTCCAATGCACAATGTGGTATTTATGGATGTGATGAATAGGGTATGCAGGTTGATGATCGATACTTCCATTACTGTATTTATGGATGATATCTTGGTGTATTCCAAGTCCAAGGAGCAGCATGAGGAGCACCTTCGCAAGCTTGTGGGGGTTTTGAGGTGAGAACAACTTTATGCTAAGTTCTCGAAGTACGAGTTTTGGTTACGAGAGGTCCAGTTCCTTGGGCACCTCGTTAACCAGGTTGGTATATTGGTCGATCCGGCCAAGATCGAGGTTGTGATGTAGTGGGAGGTTCCAAAATCTCCCTCCGATATCAGGAGTTTCTTAGGTTTAGCAGGGTACTACCAGAGATTCATTTAGGATTTCTCCAAGATTGCGGTACCCCTCAATCGTCTAACCAGGAAGGGGTGGATTTCCGATGGGCCCCAGAGCAGCAGTCGACATTTGAGACTCTTCGGCAGAGGTTATGTGAGGCCCCGGTATTGGTTCTCCAAAAGGGAGTTGAGGATTTTGTGGTTTTCAATGATGCATCCATCACTGGTTTGGGGGTAGTCCTCATGCAGAGAGATAGGTGATTGGTTATGCTTCGTGGTAGCTGAAGCCGCATGAGTCGCGGTATCCCAAACATGATCAGGAGTTAAGGGCAATGGTTTTTTCCCTAAAGATTTGGTACATGGATCATAAGAGTTTGAGGTATATTATGGATCAGCCAAACCTGAACACGAGACAACGTAGGTGGCTGGATGTAGTCAAGGAATATGATTGTGAGATCCTTTACTATCCGGGTAAAGCAAACATGGTAGCGATGCTTTGAGCTTCAAGTCAGCGGGGTGTTTAGATAGGGTGACGTGTATGAGGATATTGGTTGATTCTCCGCTTTTGGGTTTGACCATGGAGGCTCAAGTCGAGGGAGTTCGGAAAGTGAACTGGAAGAAATAGAGGGTCAGAGGTGAGATTGATAGATTTGTCACGGTTAGTCGAGGGATGTTGACCATATGTGGTCGGGTCTGGGTTCCGATGTCTGGTGGGATCAAACATATTGTGTCAGAGGAGGCTGATAAGTCTCGTTTTTCTATCCATCCAAGGCCCACCAAGATATATAGGGATCTGAGATTGAGCTATTGGTGACTGTGTATGAAGAGAGAGATAGCATGGTATGTTGAGAGATTCATGACCTGCAAGATGGTCAAGGCTAAGCATCAGAGGCCGCAAGGCAAGTTGCAGCCTATGGAGGTTCCAATGTGGAAAAGGGAGCAGATTTCGATGAATTTTATCACCAAGTTGCCAAAGACGACAAAGGGTTTTGATGCTATCTGGGTTATCGTGGATCGATTGACCAAGAGTTCTCATTTTTTACCAATTTAGGAGAGTTGTTTGACCAAGAAGTTGGTCGATGTGCATGTTCGTGAGATCATTTCTCGCCATGAGGTCCCGATCTCAATTATTTCAGACCGTGATGTTCGGTTCACCTCCCATTTATGGCAGAAGTTCCACGAGGAATTGGGCACGAAGTTGCATTTTAGCACTGCTTATCATCCATAGACAGACGGTCAGAGTGAGCAGGCGATACATACCCTTGAGGATGTGTTCTAGTCTTGTGTTATCGATTTTGGTGGGAGCTGGGATTCCTACCTGCCTCTAGCGAATTTCTCCTACAACAACAGTTATAAGTCCATCATTGGTGCTCCGCCTTTCGAGCTCTTGTGTGGGTGGAGATGTCGTACCCTAGTTTGTTGGGGCGAGGTTGGTCACACGGTTATGGGACGGAATAAATGGTCCTTCAGACCACAAAGCTTATTCAACAGATCAGGTAGAGACTACAGACTGCTCATAGTCAGCAGAAGAGCTATGCCGACCGACTCCGAACTGAGTTGGAATTTCAGGTCGGCAACATGGTATTACTAAAGGTCTCACCATGGAAAGGTGTGATACGCTTCAAGAAGAGGAGGAAATTGGGTCCCCGATATATTGGACCATTTCGGGTGATTTCCAGGGTTGGCAAGGTTTCTTACAAATTGGATCTACTTGAGAAGCTCAGTCAGATTCACAACACTTTCCATGTTTGGCAGCTACGAAAGTGCATACTGGATGAGGATGCCGTGGTTTCCTTGGATGATATTTAGGTTGATGAGTGCCTGAGCTATGTTGAGAGGCCAGTGGCTATTGTGGAAAGAAAGATGAAGGTGTTGCGCAACAAGGAAATACCTTTGGTCAGGGTGTAGTGACAACATTAGAGGGGCTCCG
This sequence comes from Lactuca serriola, assembly GCF_051521515.1. Classification (NCBI taxonomy): domain Eukaryota; kingdom Viridiplantae; phylum Streptophyta; class Magnoliopsida; order Asterales; family Asteraceae; genus Lactuca; species Lactuca serriola. Next base: position 88,088,019 of record NC_136413.1, on the reverse strand, counting down.
AGTGGACCTGGGAGTCGGAGGCTGAGATGCGGGAACATTATCCAGAGCTATTCGCCGTAGCAGACTTTGAGGATGAAGTCTTGGAGGAGAATTATAACATCACAGTGTTCATATACTTCTAAATTCAACCCTATAATCTTTTATATCGCATTTTGGACCTTAAGTAGAAGGATGTGTCCATTTGAGGCCCTAGTGGCAAAATTGTAATTTTGGAAGGAATGGGAGTATGTCATGCATACATGTGTACGCTTAGTGTACATCATCCTTATAGCCTCATTTCCCACACCTCTTCATCCTCCACTCTCCTTGTGACGTTTTTGGCAAATCCTAACCCTTGAGTGCGTGTTGTGAGCTTGAGTGTGTGTTCTTGGTGTGTTGAAGGAAGAAAGAAGATTCATTGAGGAGACTTAGTGTGTAAGTAAGCTTGTAGATTTGGGATCCTTTCCTCTTTGGGAAGCTCTAGAAGGTATAAAGCTTTGATCTTGACTTGTATTTCCTTAAGATCTAGCCATGTGAAGTTTTATGAGTTTTTAGTCCCTTTTCATGGACTTAATGAGTAAGAGCTACTCTAAGACCAAAAGATTTGTCCTTTTAGAAGATTTGAGGTGCATTAAGTCGTAAAAATGCTATCTTGACTCATTTAGTGCTTGCATGCAAGATATAGAGGTCTTAAGTGGTTAAGACAAACTAGGGTTTTGGTTTTGGGACTTATTAAGGCATTCATAAACATAAAGTTGGAAAGTTTATGGTTAGGAGCACCTTTTTAGTCTTGTATATGGATTTAGATGTTTGGAAATGTTGAATTAAGCCCTTAATGGAGCTTTTGCATGGCTACTGCGTACGTTGGGCGTACCATGCCGTACGCTGAGAGTAGGTAGTTAACTGACTGCTTTTGGTCAAGGGTGGAGTACGCGGGGAGTAGAGACTAACTACGCTGGGCATACTTAGCTAGGTTGACTTTTCTTTGACCGTTAACTTTTGATCTACTTTGACCCTAGGGGCATTTTGGATATTTGTTATGAAGCCTAAGGTTGGGACTTTCCCTGTGTATAGGTGATTTGTAGAATGGACTCGTGAAATGATATTTTTTTCTGCTATCTTTTCGGATTTTGCAAGGTGAGTTTCCTCACTGTACTTTTGGGTCGAAGGCACCAAGGCTCGCCCCTTTGGATTTGTAACATCCCGACTCCCATGTATAAATTTTAAATCTTTTATATTCATAATTATAGACCTACTCCATGAGTTGGCTGCCCCAACTCGTCGTGTAGAAACTGATAAAGCCGCATGGATTCTAGAACCTACTTGACGAGTTGGAGGACTCAACTCGACGAGTTGAGGCTGGACATGAAAACCCTAATTTTTAGGGTTTGCTCCCTATTTAAAGGACCTTAAGTCCTCCCCTCCAACCTCCTTACCACCTTTCATGTCTAGAAGCAAACCCTAATCGAGTTAACATGCTATTCGAGTGTGTGTGAGGCTAAAAGTTTGTGTTTGGTGCATTTCTTGAAGAGACTTGAAGATTGAGAAGCTTGGAATGAGAAGGAGCTTGTAGATCTAGCATCTACTTCATTTTGACATTCATTTGAAGGTAAAAAGTCATTATCTTGATCATTCTCTTGTTAGATCTCTTCATTCAAGAGTTTAAGGTCATTCTAGCTTATTCTTGAGGCATTTATGGTATTGAGCACGTTTTGAAGTGAGGAGTTCAAATATGGACTCCTCTAGGCCCTCATAGACATAAAGTTCTCGACTTTAGCAAGCTTTGGCCTTTCTCTATGCCCTAAACCTCTTCCTAAGGATATTTTGGGGGTATTTAAACCTCTTCAGGCCTTGCATGCACGTAAAGTAAGCAACTTTACGTGGTAACTACACCTTAGGAGGCTAGATCTACAGTTTTGAGCATTGGTTTCGCTTAAAAGCGTCTGGATGAGAAAAAGACTGAAGGAACTCAGCGAGTTGCATAGTCAACTCGACGAGTTGGATGAGAGCTTCCCGCTTTCTGGATTCTGCGTGAACTCGGCGAGTTAGTGAGATAACTCGACGAGTTGGTTAGGGTTTTCTTGATATTCTGGATGCTGCATGGACTTGATGAGTTACTTGGTAACTCAGCGAGTTGACTCAGGCTTTCGTGGTTTTCTAAGTTTTGAAGGAACTCGACGAGTCTGTAAGTTGCACTCAACGAGTTAGGTCAACATGGACCGTTGACCTTGTACGTTGACTTTGACTTTGACCAATGGTTGACCAGTTTGATTTCTGAGGGTATTTTGGTAATTTGAAATTTATGGGATTGGATCAATGGTGGTTGTAGGTGTTTGAGTTTGGAGCCGTGTTTCGGGAGTTTGATCTTTTCAGTTCAGTTCGACATTGAAATGTGAGTTTTCCTCATTATACTGATAGGGTCGAAGGCACCAATGCCAGCCCTTTTGGATTGTTATTTTGGTTATCGCATGATGATATGCTTAGTGACCTATTAGGTTGGTAACCTGGTATATAGGATGATGCTATGTTTAGTGACCTGTTAGGTCGGTATCTTGGTTTATTGGATGATGCTATGATTAGTGATCTGTTAGATCGGTCTGACTGTTTGTATATGCTAGCATTTGTTATCTATATGTTGATTGTATGCTTGAGGGTGGCTTGAGGCAGACCTGCTTTGTGCTGTAGGCCAACATACCCAGGGCGACCCGGGTAGACTGCAAGCCTAATGGGGCATACTAGTCAGGACGAAGGCCCGGAGAACGGTCTAGACAGGCTGAAGGCCCGATAGGGCGGACCAGACATGCTGAAGGTTCTGAGAGTGGGCCAGATATACTGAAGGCCCGGTAAGGGCGGTCCAATCATACTGTAGACTCTATATGCATGCTGTTTGTTATGATATGATTATGGTTTGTATGACATTGATATTTTGGGGGAACTCACTAAGCTCCGGGCTTACAATTTTGGATTTGATTTCAGGTACTTTAGATGATCGCAGGAAGGCGAAGGCTTGATCGTGCACCTCCTCATATTTTATGATTTTGATTTCTGGGATACTCTGATATGAAACTATTTTGGAAACATTTTGTAATAAATAATGGTTTTTGAATGCTTGAAAAGTTTAAATTTTCATGAATTTTATGGATGTTACATGCTATTCTGATTTATCTTGTGATTGTATGCTGCAGTGATCTGTTAGATTTGCTTCCTGATATTTAGGATGATGCTATGCTATGCCTAGTGATCTGTTATATATGTATGACTGTCTTTATATATGTTAGCTAGGGTTTGATATGATATATGTTGATATGTGATGGTATGTTGGGTTGAGGCAGTCCTGCTATGTGCTCAAGGCCAAGAGACCCAGGGCGTCCCAGATAGACTGCAGGCCGGTGGGGCGTACCGGTCAGGACGAAGGCCCGAAGAACGTTCCAGATAAGCTGAAGGCCCGGTGAGGCGTACCAGTCATGTTGAAGGTTTCGTGAGCGTACCAGATAGATTGTAGGCTGGTGGGGCGTTCCAGTCAGACTGAAGGCTCTGTATGCATGCTGTTTACTGTTATTTTTATGAGTGTGTATTGTGTTGGTACTTTGGGGAACTCACTAAGCATCGACTTACAATTTTGGGGTTATGTTTCAGGTACTTCAGAAGATCGCGGGAAAACAACGGTGTGACCATACACATTATCATGTTTTGGACTTATGATTTTGGGAAACTCTGGAACATGTTTTGAAAACTATGTTGTAATAAAATCATAAGATAATATGATCTTAACATCAACATGATTGCTATTTTGTTAAAATCATTTTTTTAATAATAAAATCATATATGATCCTAAAACCAACATGATTGCTATTTTAACAAAATTGCTTTTACTTTTTGTAAAAAAAAAAAAATCAAAAGCACCAAACCTTGAGAAATGAAAATGTAATTTACCCATTAAATAACGACTAATATATTTTAGTGGGTAGAAATTGAAATCCAATTAAAGCGGGATCTTTGGACAGATATTCTGTGGCGAGAGTTGATTTTATATTATTATATTTCATTTTTATTTTTCCAGGCTCACCACGCTCGACAAGTAACCGAAACTGGTTTTGTTGCTTCCCATTCTCTGTTCCCCTTCTACCCCAAAACCCTACGCTCTTCTCTCAAAATGGAATAGATTGTAGGAGAGACAGAGATACGGCGTACACCTAGAGGTAAAGGGAGATACATATTGATGTACAAACGTACATACACACACACCCCATCATGTTTGTATATTATTTTCCATTATTGGTATTTAAAGGCTTTAAAAAGTTGAAATCTTTTTAAAAAGCCATTCTTTTAAAACCGGTGGTGAGTTATATTACACATTGTGTTATAGAAAAAGATCTTTCTTCAACCTACCTTTTGGCCAATACACCGAAAAGGTGAGGTGTTTATGATTGATTTGAGTTTGATTGAGTACAGAAATACAGAGAGAGTAGGGTTTTTTAAATTCTTTTGAATCGAGGGTATTTTTATATTATCGTGCAAATTTTGGGGTTTAGGGCAGAATCAATCAAGTAATCTCTCTCGCACTCTCACTTCCTGGACTGAATTTTGTTATTTGATATTTTCTCCATTTTTAATGGAGGAAATATCATCTGATAATATCCATGGACTTATTCTTGCTCTTGCATCAAGTATATTTATTGGGTCTAGCTTTATTATCAAGAAAAAAGGTCTCATGAAAGCTGGTGCTTCAGGAACCAGAGCAGGTTCCATTCTTGTTCTTGTTCTTTTTTAGACTATTGTGTTTGTATACAGGTGTATATAAAATTATAAATGGAATTTATCTTATATTGAATAAGTTGCACATCCTTGATCACGAATCATTGTTAATCCGAAACCCTAGTTTAATCTTTCTGTAGGTAAATAACTAAATATCAAATCCTAATACCATATATGTTAAGAGTAGATGTTTAATATTCATTCAATCAAAAAATTACTTAATTTTGCTTAATGTAAAATGAAATTGAATACATTTTAGAATATAAAAAAACTCATTGAAATAGGGAATCTGTTTCAGGTTCAGGAGGCCACTCATACTTGAAGCAACCAATGTGGTGGGTTGGGATGATTAGCAGTAAGTACTGATTTAATCCCAATTGTCTTTCATTTCTCTCTAAATACATTAATCTTTTAATAAAATCATGTCTTTTTTGAAGTCGAATGACAATATGAGATTCTATGAAATTGCAGTGATTTTAGGCGAAATAGCAAACTTTGCAGCATATGCATTTGCCCCTGCTATTCTTGTTACCCCTTTGGGAGCTCTAAGCATAATTGTCAGGTTAGTTTTTTGCAAATGATAAGAGCTTCTGCAATTTGGATATTTTTTAAGAGATTATGAGAAGGCTTTGGTTGATGCAAAGATGACATTTTTATGTGTTTTTATGTAATGAATGCAGTGCAGTGTTAGCCCATTACTTTTTGGATGAACGAATGCATATATTTGGTGTTGTAGGGTGTGCACTCTGCTTAGTGGGGTCCACCACGATTGTGTTACATGCTCCACACGAGACACTAATTAGTTCAGTCAAACAAGTGTGGTATTTCGCAACTGAGCCAGGTATGCTTAAAGGGTTAAGCACTTAATCTTGACAACTATATAATCACTCTTTTTTTTTTTACTTAATCTTGACATAATGACTTAATGGATTGTAAGGATAAAATGGTCATTTTTTTGATTGGTGTAAACAGGTTTTTTGGTCTATGCTTCCATTGTAGTGGTTGTTGTTGGGATACTCATTTACCATTATGAGCCACGTTATGGGCACACACATCTAGTGATATATGTTGGAATCTGCTCTCTTATGGGCTCATTAACGGTTTGTTTTTTGTTTATCTTTTTTATTTTTTTTTTCGTGCTCTCATTAGGGTTTTAAAATGTAGGTTATGTGTGTGAAAGCAGTGGGGATTGCCATTAAGCTATCGTTTTCAGGACATAATCAGTTCATATACTTCGAAACATGGTTTTTCACCTTGCTACTTCTTGCTTTCTGTCTTATGCAACTAAACTATTTGAACAAGGTACGCACGTTTGTCGAATTAAAAATTGTTATTATAGTGCATACTCTAGTTGAAAATCTTTGATTGGTTTTATGAAATCTTGATGTTTATTTATAAATTGGGAATATTTATTTTCAGGCACTAGATACGTTTAATACAAATGTGGTTTCTCCGGTGTACTATGTCATGTTTACTACCCTCACCATTCTCGCTAGCATAATCATGTTCAAGGTATTCCTGATTCTCCATTTTGTTACACATGACAATACAAACGCCCTTGTACTGCTTTTGACATACATTGGACTGAGACTGGGGCCAAATTGTAACTTTTATCTGTGCAAAAGACGTAAATGTCGTCCTGATCTTCATCATCGAAAATAACCCTAAAAAAGGTTGTCCTGATCTTCATCATCGAAAATAACCTAAAAAAGGTTGACACAGGTATTGATGTCAATAGGACAAATTGTTAGTTTTTGTCCCACACAAAAAAGTTGGTGGGACATGGGCTTTTGTCTATGTAAAAAGACGTAAATGCCCTCCATTTTAGTAAAACTTTATGATTAGGTTTTGTGGTGGTGTGCATGATGACAGGACTGGGACAATCAGAGTGGGGCCCAGATTGCAACGGAGCTTTGTGGTTTTGTGACAATTCTATGTGGGACTTTTCTTCTTCACAAAACTAAGGATATGGCCATGGTGGGTTCACATCCACAGGTCACAACTGCAGACACAAACTCCAGACAGCTGGAACTTTGACATAGAGAGGCTAGAGGAGAGAGGATTATTGTTAATACTTAATAGTAACGGATTAGAAAATTTATAGAATTGGGAAGAGTGTTACAAATTGGTTATAAATTATCTTCAGGGAGGCCAACATTCTTTGATTATGATTTTATACTAGAATTTGTAAATGATATTTTTTTTTACTATATTGATTATATAAGTGTCTCAAAACCCCAACGTAAAGAGTTCGTCCTTTTGAATTCTTTGTGTCGCAGAGAAAGCTTTACTCAGTATTTGGCAAGCTTTATGGGATTAAGTACTATTTATGTCATCGATTTTTAGGGCTGTTGCAATGAGGTGAGATTTTATCAAGATCATGGAAAACATAGCTTTAAGAGTAAAGTACAATTTTCGTCCCTATGCTTCACCGGTTTTTGCTGGTTTTGTCCAAGTTCAATTTTTGTTCATTTTCCTTTTTAATTTTTTAAATTAATATTTTTCCCTTTTTTTCTCCCTAGTCGAAGTGAAGAACTCCCCGACCCTTACCCTTGACACAAAATTGGTGTTGCACCTTCCATTTATCTCTTGTATCTTTGCTCCCTTTTTTGATTAACAAATTTATAAATTAAACCTTAATCTAGTAATAAAATTAAAAAATAATAAATTAATTTGAACTACATCTTCTAATCGGGTCAAGATTATCCTAAATGTAATTCATCAAGAAGAGAGCACCAATTGTATAAAGTTAAGCTCATAACAAGAAACAATTTGCATAAGCAACAAGTGAATACAATGGCAACATGTATAGGCATCATTTGTGTCTTGTAGCACCCCATAGAGATGCATAGACATCATTGTCTCATTGATGACAATAACGTTCATGTTGCTCGGTAGATTTAAAGGTTGTGTTAGAGTTGTTACGAGATGGGTTTTGAATATTAGTTGATGGTTATGGTTTGTCTTTCGTGGAAAAGTGAAAGTAAATTACAAAATAATATATGGAATGTGTTTTATAGCCTTAGTTTTGCATGAATGAGCCTGTAAACTCATTACATGTTGTGTTGGTTGTTGGAAATATGTTATATATTGTTTTTTATCTAGTTAGGATGGGTTATGTTGGTTAATGATTATCAAACCAAAATTGCATCTTTGACTAACAATCTCATCGAGTTTTGCGACTAAATTTCAATGAGGAGCTTAAGGCTACCCGGTATGGGAGGCATTTCATACGTCTTGGGCTGAGGTGGCAGCCTCTCCCACGCGTGAACACGGCCCCTAAACCGGTGGGCTGCGTGTGATGTGAATGGGAAGACGGAGCTTCCTATTGGTTGTTTCTTTTTCGGAAAGTTGTACCCGTTTTACAGAAATCGGGTGAAGAAGACACCGGTGGACATTACATATGATTTAATTGAAGTTACAACTTTCGTCCCTAAGATTCTATCATTTAATCTTATTTTATCCTTTTATTTTTATTTGAATTAAGTTAAACCCTTAACTATTTATAATTATGTTTATTTAATTTTTATAATTAATAATATGTTTATTTGATTTTGTAATTAGTAAAATGATTACTTAAGGTTATAATAATGTTTTTTTATTTAATCTAATGTTTTAAAAATAAAAAAATAAAAATATAAATGATATGGAGTGGTAACCATTTCCAATCTTTAGTGGTTTGGTGGTGAGTTGGGTGTGAAGCTGACGTGGTGCATATATGACAACACTTTTCCAGTGGGGTGGATGTGACCACTCACCATAGCCTAATAAAAGAAATTCCCAGAGCACGAAACTTTTTAGAAGGCTGCATTAAGGCTCATAAACGTATCACACTGGTCCAGCATGAAATATGATATTCTAGAAAGTGTCGCTTAAAGTCCAAAAGGTATTGCCTTTACATCTTATTATAAACGTGACAAAATATCTAGTAAATAACACTCGATTAAATATTTAAGTGGATGTTTTAAGTAGGTTGCATTAAGGCTCATAGTGTTAGAAACTAGATTACCATTGTAAGTGCTAGAGCGTATGAGTTTGATCCCATTGTACTGAGACATCTTGTTTAAGGTTTCGAGTCTACCATTAAAGATTCACTATGTTCTATTGATCGACTGTTGGAGGTGTAACGAGTAAGCTTTCCATGTAGAGTCCAACCATTATATATCTTTTTGTTTGATTTGCATTTTATATCATACACTTTATTATCTTTTTTGTGTGTAGTTTAAATCTCTCTCTCTCTCTCTCTCATGTTATTATTATTATTTTATTTTTATTAACTTGGTTGATTATTGGTGTGTTAGATTGAAGTAGAGAAATCTTCAGAAAAATCTCAATGTTTTAGGAAATTTTTTAATAAAATCCTAAGTTTTATTTTTTAAACAGAAAGTCCCATCTTTTTAACTTTTTGAATAGAAAAAGTCAAGAAACCGGCTAATTTATTCACTTTAGCCTTTTTGACCTGTTCGGCAGGTCATGAGAGCAAGTCGTTAATTTTTCCAAAATAATGAGACTTTTCTGTAGATTTCATCAAAACTTATATATAATGTATAAATATATTTTTAGATACTTATATCAATTTTTACGTAATTTTGTATTTTTTAAGTTTTTATATGTATATTTTTTATGTATTTTAAATGTATAAACATATTTTTTATGTATTTATATGTTTTTTTTAAGTATTTTACATATTTTTAATGTATTTTTATGTGTTATTTGTGTTATGTATTATGTATTTATATCTATTTTTACGTATTTATATATTTATTTAAGTTTTCATATGTATCTGTTTACATTTTTTTATGTATTTTAAATTTATAAATGTATTTTTAACGTATTTTTAAGTATTTTTCATATTATTTATTTATTTTTATGTGTTATTTTTTTATATATTACATATTTATGTATTTTTTAAAGTATTTTATATAGATGTTTATGTATTTTTTTTATGTATTTTAAATGTATAAATATATTTATATGTATTTTTAAGTATTTTACATATTTTTATATGTTTTTTTATGAATTGCTTATTTATATGTATTTTTCTTTCAAGTTTTTTTAAGTAGATGTTTATATATATTTTATGTATTTTAAATGTATAACTGTATTTTTTTTGGTATTTATGTATTTTACTTCAAGCCGTCTTCACGATTTCATCAAATTTGTACAACTTATTCTACTATGTCTAGATGATTTTCCTACATACCCACATATTTTAAGTTTTTCACATTCACTTATCTTGAAATTAAACATCGAATGAAAAAAACTTAAAATATGTGGGTATGTAGAAAAACCATCTAGACATACTCGAAAAAATTGCACGGATTAGATGAAATGGTAAAAACCAAGGTTCTAAATAACGTAAGGCGAGACTTGGCGGCAATGTCAAGCCTCAAGTTTTTCCAAGCCTTGGCGAGTCACGGCGTTTGTAAGGCGTGACTTAAGTCAGCAATTTTCTATATAATTTATATTTTTATATGTATTTTCAACTATTATTCATTTTTATACACGTATATGAGTTAAGGCGGCGTTTTGGCAAAGCTTGGCGGCAGGTGCAAGCCTTGGAGTCGTGGCGCGCCATGGCGAACTTTTTAGAACCTTGGTAAAAACAACTTAAAGTAAAACAAAATACATAAATATATAAAAATAATACGATTATACATATAAAATATATAAACATCTATATAAAAAACTATATATATATATATATATATATATATATATATATATATATAAATACGTAAAAATACATATAAATATGTAATACATAAAAATACACAAAAATATGTAAATCACTTAAAAAAACATATAAATACGTAAAACGATACGTTTATACCTTTAAAATGCATAAAAATACATGAACATTTATATAAAAAACTTTTTAAGAAAAAAAAAATACATAAATACATCAGAATACATATAAATACGTAATACATAAAAAATACATAAAAAATATGTTGAATACTTAAACATACACATAAATACGTAAAAAAACACATTTATACATTAAAAATGCATAAACATTTATATAAAAAAATTTTAAAAATATATAAATATGTAAAAATACATATGAATACAAAATACATAAAAAATAACACATAAAATTACATAAAAAATATGTAAAATGTTAAAAATACATACAAATACATAAAAAAAAATATGTTTGCACACTTAAAATAAGGTTAATGTCATAAAAACCCTCAAGTTTTCAGGTTTTTGTCGGTTTTTCCAAAGTTGAATTTTATATCCGTTTTACCCTCATATTTTCCAAAAAATATATAGTTTACCCTTTTACCGGTGATAATAAGTTTTATAGGTTACCATTATTTTAACTCCACAAAAAAATTCTTAAGCTTAGAGTTATTTTACGTTTTTACCCTTAAGTATGTGATTTTTTTTAGACTTTCTCCATAAGTATTTTGTTTTCATATTATACGTATTCATGCAGAAAAATCATATTTATATATGAAAAAAAATGTATAATTAAATATTGTATTTACATTTTATTAATGTTATATATATATATATATATATATATATATATATATATATATATATTTATTTATTTATTTATATGGGTGAAATCTGTTGAGAACTCATAGTTTCCCGAAAACCTGAGAACTAAAAGTGGAGCGTTACATCAAAATTAACTTATTAAGAGCATGATCTTGATCTTACCGATCTCATTTAATGTTTAATTTTTTTTATTGAAAATATTAACAAAAGGTTTTAAAAACTAACATAATAAATAAAATTTTAAAAAATAATTTTTAATTTTTTTAAAAAAATGGAGATATTTTTTTTTCAGAAAACATGAATTTTTAAATAAAAATGATTTTTTTAAAAAATAACATTTTTTTAAACCTGCAATTTTTTTAAAAAAATTGTATTTTTTTAAAAAAATTGTATTTTTTTAAAAAAATTGTATTTTTTTTCAAAAAAAAATACAATTTTTCAATAAAACTGTAATTTTTTCAAAAAAACTGTAATTTTTTCAAAAAAACTGCAATTAAAAAAATATATATTAAAAAAAACCGCAATTTAGAAAAAAATGTATTTTTTAATAAATGTGCGATTATTTAAAAAAAACTGTATTTTTTCAAAAAAAAAACTATAATCTCTGTAAAAAAATGTATTTAAAAAAAACTACATTTTAAAAAAAAAACTATATTTTTCTAACATGTAAATTTTTAAAAATCAATAAATTTAGAAATTGATTTCCATATTTTCTTCAAATCAAGATTTCCATATTTTCTTGAATTTATCTTCAATATTTTCCACAACTTCTTCAAAATCTGCAAGAAAATTTGATAAACTTGATTAATGCAAGAACACTCACAAAAATGCACATTTATATATCATGTAAGATTCATATGTGAATTACTTGTGAATCACATGTAATTCATATGTGAATTACATGTTATCTACACATGAATTACATGTAATTCATATATGATTCACTTGTGATTTACATGTGAATAACGTGTAATTCATATGTGATTTACATGTGAATCACAAGTGAATCATATGTGAACTATATGTGATTTACATGCAAGTCACATGTAATTCATATGTGAGTCACATGTGAATCACATGTAATTCTTATGTGATTTACTTGTAATCTACATGTGAATCACATGTAATTCATATGTGAATCACTTGTGATTCATATGTAACTCATATGTGAATTACATGTCATTTATATGTGAATCATATGTAATTCATATGTGAATAACTTGTGAATTACATATGATTTACATGTAAATATGCAATTTACATATGATTCACATGTAAATCACAAGCAAATGATGTAATGATGTGAAGAATGAAAATTTATTTTGTCATGAAGTATAGAATACGTAGACGCTACAAGAACACATAATAATGACAAATATATAAAATTGGAACATCAAGTAAATATTAAAAAACTGTATAGATGTTTTGAGTTTTTGACAAATATGTAGAGTAAATCAATGATACTCATATGGAACTTAAATAATCATATAAAAGAGACATGGCTGATAGTTGTGCGTATGGCTTTAACCACATTATGTAATACTGAAAATAAATGCTCCAATACCACAGGCCTATGGCAAAAAGTAGGCCAATTCTTTGAGCTCATTAATGTTTCTTACCAAACCCATGGCAAACAAGCCTTTTTGAGATTCCAGCCTTAATTATTTGTATGTTTTAGGGGACCATTTCTTTCACCATACATGTAGAGGCTAAACCAACACACAAACAAATCAAAAAAATCTTATTAAGATAACTAAAACCTACCATAGCAGGATTACTCGCTAACTACAATTCATCAGGTTAAAAAAAAACTTGATCATCAAAATTTTGAGCAATAGACCGAACTGAATCCTGCTTCTACTAAAACTCTGTTAATAAACCAAATTTTGCCCTAATTTCCTCAAATCAATCACAAAATGTTGACGAGAAAATGTAAAACAAAAACGAAATAGAAATCCGGCGATGACGATTACATACGTAAAACGCGACGACGATTCCTGTGGTGTACTTCGTTGGCAATTTGATTTTCGCACCAAAGAATCCATAATTGTAATAATCCGTTAATATAATACTAGCACCTGCATTCATTCATCCTCAAGATGTAATTAATCTATCAGTGTTCATAAACAAAAGATCATTTCTCTCATTGAAATCTGAACCTGACCTACAGATTGACAATTGAGGATGGCGGTGGTGGATTGCAACCATGTGGTGATTGTCGAGGAAATCGGCAAAGATATTGGTAGATCATTAATCTCCAATGATCTGTCAATCTGAAGATGCAACTCGCCGACGTCGACTATGGGAGATGAGGAATCGTCGACACCAGAATCGAAGAAGGTGAGGATCGCTTAGTGAAGATCGCAGGCGACATTGGGATATTTTGTATTTTGTTTTAGTAAATCAGATTTAACATATAATGTAATAAACTAATAATGTATTTATTTCCAATAATACCCATTATCTCATTTAAATAACATGCCACCGCCTCTTTCGTTTTCAGATTATTTACAAGAATGCCACGTTGCATCTCGACCATCCTTTTTTGTTTATTCAATGCTCCACCTTTACTTCTCGGGTTCTCGGGAAACTTTGAGTTCTCAAATGATCCCCCCTCTCTCTCTCTCTCTCTCTCTCTATATATATATATATATATATATATATATATATATATATATATATATATATATATATATATATATATATATATATGCGTTTATTTTTGCATGATTATAACATTTAAAATGTAAAAAAAAATATTTTTAGAATTATACATACGTATTTTATAGATATAGTATATACTTATAAAAACGTAAAAATAAATAGTTGTACTTCTAAAATACATATTAATATTTCTAAAACACACACACACACACACACACACACACACACACATATATATATATATATATATATATATATATATATATATATATATATATATATATATAAACAAGTTTATGATATCTCTAAATACATAAAAATACGTATTTGTAGTTCTAAAAACATATTAATTTGTTTTTTGTATTACATTTTAAGCGGTTTAACCAAGCAAAATAAAAAACTCATATATATATATATATATATATATATATATATATATATATATATATATATATATATATATATATATATATAAAATAGGGTTAATATCATAAAATCCCTCAAAATTTTTAAAAATATTCGGTTATATGGTAAGTCCATTTTTATGTCCACAAAAACCGCACATTCGGGCAAAAATTGTCATAATTGCCCTATTTTAAGATTTTACCCTTCTATGACAATAGGGGTGTTTGGTTCGGTGGTCTGTTGTTCGTCACCATAGAAGCTCAAAGATATGCCCTTTTTACTCAACGAAATCCGTATATTGAATCAATAAAATGCCATGTAACAATCTCAGTTTGGCCTCAAGGAATCAATTCGAATAAACAATTGTAACATCCCAAATTTCAGAAGTTTGAGTTAAGGGCTAAAAGTTTAAATTGAAGAAGGGATTCGACGAGTAGGTATACTTACTCGCCGAGTCGGAGCGGGTTTCGGGTCGCGAGTCAAGTGACCAACTCGCCGAGTCGGAAGATGGACTCGATGAGTTGGTGTTGGAATGAGAAAAACCCTAATCTCGCGGGTTGCACCCTATTTAAAGACCTGTATGTCCTTATCTCAGCCTCCTTGTTGCCCTTGAGAACCAGAAAACTCTAAGCTCGTGTGTGTGAGGCCTTTGGAGGAAGATTGAAGCTTTGGAAGTTGTTTATAGTGGAGGAAACTTGAAGATCAAAAGGGCTTGCATCAAGAGAGTGGTGTGGATCCAAAATCTACTTCAGTTTGGGCACATCTTGGAGGTAATAAGCTGTTACCTTCCCTTTTTGCATCTAGATCTAATCTTGAATAAGATTTTAGGGGCTATTTTGGTAAGATTGAAATCTATTCCGGGTTTGGGGCCTAGATCTGAGGTTGCTACTTCAAATCTAGGGTTGTGATGGTCCAGAATGTCTTAAAGCAGCAGTCAATGAGTTAATGGTGAAGCCCTTTTGTCTTAAAACCCTAGCCTTAGAGTGTTTTGGGCCTTTAGCTCCTTGGTTTCATGTAAATTTTGCAATTTTACGTGGGGGTTAGGCTTTAGAAGAGTGGATCTATGGGTAGGAGCCCCTGCATGGCTCGAAAAGCCACTGTATGGATTGAGAGCTAAAGAGACTCGGCGAGTCACATGGTGTACTCGGCGAGTTGTATGAGCATGAGCATGGACTCGGCGAGTTGGAAGAACAACTCGGCAAGTCTGTTGAAGATTGCCTTGGACTCGACGAGTCTGTTCTTGGACTCGGTGAGTCTGGTCGCAGAACCCCAACCTTTTCTAGTTAAGACACATATCAGTGAGTTGAGTGGTGACTCAGTGAGTTGGACAGGATGGGACTTAGAGATCGATGAACTCGACAAGTCTTGGGGTGACTCGACGAGTTGAGTCTTATTTTGAGAGTTTATGAGTTTAAGAACTCGACGAGTCTACGGGTTGACTCGACGAGTAGGGTCAATCAGGAAGGTCGTTTTTGACCAGGAATTTGACCTTGACCAAGGTTGACTCAATTTGACTTATGGAGTTCAGTTTGGGACTAAGTTTTATTGGTATTGGTTGCTTAGGGAGCTAGAAGAGCAGCATTTCGGAGAGTTGTCGGTTAGCAGCCAGAGGGTTATCGCCCGAGTTCAGCAGTTCAGGTGAGTTTCCTTCCAGTAAGAACGGGTCTACGGCCACAATGCCGACCCGTCTAGTTAGTAGTAGCTTCCGGACTTCGGTACGATGCAGTAGTTCAGTGTGCTTGATGTCTTTGTGATTCAAGTATGTTTTTGTGTTATGTGTTCCAGACTTCGGTCCGATGTAGTATGCAGTATATGTGTTCATGCTAGTTGATATGTTTATGCTATGTTATGTTCAGTTAGTCCGGACTCTGGTCCGATGCAGTTAGCCGGACTTCGGTCCGATGTAGGGGTCAAGGCCCCAGTTAGTCTGGGCTTCGGCTCGATGCAGTTAGCCGGACTTCGGTCCGATGCAGGGGGCACGACCCCAGTTAGTCCGGGCTTCGTCCCGATGTAGTTAGCCGGAATTTGGTCCGATGCAAGGGGTAAGGCCCCAGTTAGTCTGGGCTTCAGCCCGATGTAGTTTCCGTATTTCGGTCCGATGCAGGGGGCAAGGCCCAAGTTAGTCCGGACTTTGGTCCGACGTAGTGGGCAAGGCCACTATGTGCTTTATATGTTATTGTATGGTATGTGGTGGATTGGGGGAGCTCACTAAGCTTCGTGCTTATAGTTTTTAGTTTTGGTTTCAGGTACTTCTGGTAGCGGAGGAAAGAGCTCGGGATGATCGCATGGCACCCACCACAGTTACTGTTTTATCATGGGAGTTTTATTCAGGTATTTTGATATGTTATTGACTTCAGTTTGATTTGATACATTTAATATGATATTTTGGAGACTTACGATGCGTGGTTTTATTATATAACGTTCGACGTTGTGGTTTTTAGTAATGTTAAAACAAAAATTTTTGGGTCGTTTCAAGTTGGTATCAGAGCCTTGGTTTGAGGGATTCGGGCACACTTTCGGGTGTGTCTGAACTCAAACTAAGGAAATGGTATGACGTTTTCAAAAGAAAAACACTTTCGAAAGAAATTTTTGAAAAAGAAACTTAAAAAGAAAACAGTTTTAGCAAAAGAGAAAATAATTTTTGGAAAGAAAGAACTTTGAAAAGAGAAAAGAGTGTGGTGCATGCAATCAACCGAGCTCAAGTAAGTACTCCCAAATTACCCATACAAGTTTATGTTATGATTATCATTTTCAGTTTCAGTAGAACAACATGCTAGAATAGGACTAAGGATCTAGGTGGATGCATTATGTGCCTGCTATATGTGTTTCAGCTTTATGAGAATTGCATGCTAGTATTGAGTAGACAGTAGTAGGATAGCCTGTTTATGTTATGCTTGATAGTATGAGCTTAGCATTGTATGATAATATAGTTTTGCGTTATAAGAATTGACTTGCTTGAGTAGTTTCCTGTGTCCGAATGCTGCTTGCTTTGTGCTTTGTAGGACTCTAAGTGATGGGAGTTAGCCATCAGGTGAATACATCACGTCGCATGTAATTAGGGTTGAATAATCTCAGAGTGCTGGATTTGGCCTTATTGCGCAGCTCTCGTTTGTGTCTAATTGTTGTAGGGACGAGTCTTTTACTCGAAGGATTACTTGATCCTCGTCACATGTGATGGTATTTAGGTGATGGCTAATTGGCATTACAAGGACGCCTTCAGCAGCTGAGGATTGGTTTGGGTGGAGTCAGAGATTTTCCCTAGGGAAAGCCTAGTATGAGAGTAACAGAGATCAGTAGCAGTAGAAGTGGCTGGTGGAATCGAGGCAGTTCTTGAGGAAAGTACAGATAGATGTGGAAGGTAGTATGGGCCCGTACTACTGAAAGTAGAGGATTCGTACTCGACTCAAGAAAGGCCGAGATGAGACCGGGAAACTTGTAGCGTGTGTATGCGATCCCTCAACAGTGATGAGTATTCTGATAGTTATTGTGATATGTTTTCCGCATGGTGACGTTGCGCGAGATACCAGTTGGCAGTTCAGGTACCGAAGAGGGATCTGGATCAGGCTCTAGAGCCGGACAGTTTGATGATCAGATGAGAGATGTCATTTCCACAGAGATTATGTGCAACATCATTAATCAGACTCCTGTGATATTCAGTTCGGTTAGGGAGGCCATCGAGGAGCTTTTGGACAGTCGTCTTGAGGCCCTTAGGGCCGGGCTATTTTCAGGGCAGTTTGGGGCTGGTCTAGAGCCCGATTCTTATGGATCCTAAAGATCCATCAGTGAGGGGAATCCTATTTTCAGCTCTTGCCATCAGAGGTCAGGAGTGAGTGGGGCACCCTGCCCCCAGAAGAGTTCTCTGCATGATTGGGTTGTTGCGGAGGTCTTACGGGTCGTTCGCGAGGAGCTACCCGACATCGTCGAGAGGGTCACTGATAGGTTGACCAAGAAGCTCCAGAATCAGACGGTGGTTGTTCAGACTACTGATAGGGACAACGGGGTAACGCAAGATCAGGAGATTGACCGGGAGTCGGAAAGGAAGAGGAAACCGTATGAGGTTCAGTGGCCCATAGGTTCGGGTAAAAGAACCAAAGGGCCGAGTTCGAGATCGAGAGACTTCCAAGGCCGCAACCGATACGTTAAGTGTGGCAGGACGCATGGGGGTGAGTGTAGGAGTAGTAGAGGTGGCGATCCTGGCTGTTTCAAGTGCGGTCGGACTGGTCATTTTAGCAGAGATTGTACTGCTACCATCGCCCAGGGACTTGACTCAATATGTTTCCATTGCAGTCGGAGGGGCCACAAAAAGCCCACTGTCCGAGTTTGTGTTCAGTAGGGCAGGTGACAGCTCCTGCCCCTGTGACTTCGAGAACCGCCAGCAGACGCCAGGGTCGGGCAAGGGCACCCACGACTCAGAGCAGAGCATTCCGGTTGATTTAAGCATGGATTCAAGCAGTACGGGATGTTGGAGGTACGTATCTGTTACCTTCCTGTCAATTATTATTTATGGTGTTGTTGTTATGTTACTGCACTGATTTAGTAAGTGCATATATTAGAATATTATATTATCTACTTGCGAGTGAGTCATATGACATCTGCATATCTTGGATTTGGAATGATATTTGGAGTTCGTTCCCTATAGAGCAGGTTACTACGGATGCAGTAACTATAGCAAGTATGAGTGAGACTCGGTAGTATCTTACTACCTTCAAGACGGTGTCGTTCGGGTATAGATCGGTTATTTTCCAGCATGAGGAGCACCTGAGGGAGGTGCTATGGACTTGGAGGAGGGAGAGACTTTTGCAAGGTACTCCAAATGTGAGTTCTGGATGTGCGAGGTGCAATTTTTTGGGTACCTTGTCAATCTGAAGGGTATTCTAGTCGTCCCGGCTAAGTTAGAGGCCACGATACTGAGGGAGTTTCCAAGGTCTCCAATTGAGATGCGGAGCTTCCTGGGTCTAGCAGGTATTTGTCGGAGATGTATTCGGATTCTTGGAAGTGGTGTGATCTTTTGGACTGGTTAGTATTGACACACTAGCGATGGTAAGCGTGGTATTCAGCAGATTGCACATAGAATGGTAAGAAGGATTGAGAATCCTTCCAGCATTGTGTGTTGTAAGACGTTAGTTGAATCAAAGTGAGGAAGAATCATCCAAGGATTCAGAAGTAGGAGCAGTTTTGAAACTGGGATAAATTTCGCATCCTTACCAGAAG
Organism: Lactuca serriola; assembly: GCF_051521515.1. Classification (NCBI taxonomy): domain Eukaryota; kingdom Viridiplantae; phylum Streptophyta; class Magnoliopsida; order Asterales; family Asteraceae; genus Lactuca; species Lactuca serriola. The sequence goes on along the minus strand of NC_136413.1, from coordinate 88,068,492 downwards.
GGAAGACAGCCTAGGCAACTGTGTGGTTTGAGGAAAGTGTGAGATGGAAGTTTGGAAAAACTTGCCAATAAGGAGATCGCATTCTCGTAATATTTTCCAACAAGCCTTAGGGAATCAGGTTAGGGATTCCAGTCAGGTCATGGGTTCAGTCCTGAATGATAGGTCGTATGTATACTCGTCTTCGGATGTGTTCGGATCAGTAACCAACGAATGAGATAGTGTTAGAGTGTTGTAAGTCTGCGGGTGTAGCCGTAGCATTCACTAGCAGCCAGATAGTGTTAGAGTGTTGTAAGTCTGCGGGTGTATCCGTAGCATTCACTAGTAGCCTGATAGTGTTAGAGTGTTGTAAGTCTACGGGTGTAGCCGTAACATTCACTGCAGCCAGATAGTGTTAGAGTGTTGTAAGTCTGCGGGTGTAGCCGTAGCGTTCACTTGCAGTCAGATAGTGTTAGAGTGTTGTAAGTCTGTGAGTGTAGCCGTAGCGTTCACTAGCAGCTAGATAGTGTCAGAGTGTTGTAAGTCTATGGGTGTAGCCTTAGCATTCACTAGCAGTTAGGTAGTGCTAGAGTGTTGTGAGATTGCGGGCATCGCTGTGGAATACACTTGGCTGGTAGACAACATGAGCGCGTTGATAGGACACGGAAGGAACATTAGCCCCTAGTTCGGGCATAGCAGTAAGGATGTGGAAATACACGAGGTGGATTTCTGTTGGGGTGCAAAGTTCTTCATTCATGACTTTGTAAATGTTTGACTTTTGTAAAACCCACTTGCATGTGGTGCTTTAGCCTTTAGACCCATTTGGTAGTTAGAGTGAGAGAGACATGTAAACACCTCTATAAATAGTGGGTTTGTCCACTTGTAGAGGTGTGCTTGAGAGATGTAGAAGTGAGTGTGTAAGTGTGTGTTAATTATGTAGTCTAGATCTAGATCCTTTTTGTAACACCATACATATTCAATATATCTCTTAAATACCCAAATCACCATGTTCAATTGTGCAAGCTTTAATTCCGCATGCCAAACCATGTTCTTTGTCACTACAATTGGTATCAGAGCGGGTCTTCAAGATCAAGGTGATATTTGAAGAACGATTCTCGGTTTGGCAATTTTTGTCGCAATTTGATCAATTTTGGTGAGTGTCTCTCTATGATCTCTCGTAATCATTCAATCGTGCGTTGCAGTTTTGATTTGTGATCGTTTGAATCGTTGGATCAAAATTTCTTTGAAAAACCCATTTGTTGTGATCCAATAATTTTTTTTCATTAATCAAGCCCCGATCCAATCATATTCTTGTGTACGATTTGATTCTCAATTGAAATTGTTGGTTTAAACCAAAATTTTATCCATAAATCATTTTGATTCATTTTTTAGAATTTGATACTGTTCATATTCGCAGTCATATTTTTTGAGCCCACATTCGAAATTCACTGTTTATCAATAATTCATGATTGAGCCCAACCTTCAATTTGTTACTGTTCATGATTCCAGGCCCAATTTTGTTATATAATCGATCTTGTTCATCTAAGTCTAATTCATTAGATGAGTTCTGGTTGTGATACTTATTGACTTTCTTCGTCAGATTCAAATTGTTCGAGTTAGCTTCCGATCTATGACCCTAAATAAATTTGTGCACCTGATTTTTCATGTGGCCAGTTGATAGTATATTGATGATTGAGAACATTAATTTGATTTCTATATTTGAATCGCATATTATACTCAATGTCTCAATCGATTTCTTAATCTGATCCATTTGGTCATTCGATTTTCTTATTCATGTTCATCTGATCGATTTATTGATCTTGTTTGTTCGATTTTTATATTATCTATGAATCTTGCTTTGGAAATCGATCATCGATTTGAAAATCGTTGATTAGGATTGAAACTGATAAACTAATGAAGAACATTCAAGAACAGATGAAGAACATTATTTTTTTTTCGATGGTCAAAGACGAAAGTCAACTGCTTGTTTTTGATCAAAATTGATTTTCGTTGGTTAGATTTGGAATTAAGAAGTCCATTCGTTGTGGGAGTTTGATGTGATTTGAAAATCGATTGAAAAGCGAATAATGGATGTTTGGAGTAGGCCTGTCAAATCGGGCCGTTGTTTCGTGTTTTTGTCTGACACGACAATGTTTTTTGTAACACAAACACGACACGACACGATGTCGTGTTTTTTTCACTAACACGAAAGCGAATCAATTAAAAAATGACAACACGACACGACACGACAAAGATAATATTACATAATTATTATTTTATTTAATTCATACTTAATCATATATAACACGATAAAAACGACAAACATGAAAAACACGACAAACACATGCTCAATCGTGTCAATTTCGTGTGAATTTGTAAACACGAACACGACACGACACAACATCGTGTTTTTTATACTTGACACGAACACGACACGAAAACGAATTCGAATTTTGATTTCGTTTCGATTTTGTTTCGTGTCATGTATTTTTGTCGTGTCGTGTCAGAAATTGACAACCCTAGTTTGGAGTCGCAATGATTTTGGATTTTGATTTCTAAGGGCTGTTGATAATTGAAAAACAAAGACTGTGAAATTGTTTTGGTATAAAATTGGAATCTTGGAGTCGGTTGTTGAATTCGATTTGGATGGGTCAGAAATCAAACGAGTCATTTGATTTTGTGTTTGATGAGTCAAAATCGTGTTGGATCTAATTCGTTTGTTTGGAGTTAATTTGGAATCGTTATTCCTCGATTTCAAAGGAGTAATTGTCGAAGGATTGAATCGATGGAACTCATTAGGTTAATTGATGAAGGTCTGTGATCAAATGTGTTGGAATCGAAAATCAACTGGAATGGGTTGGAGCCAATCGATCGACATATATGGAATGAAAAACGAAGGGTTCTGTATGGATGATAGTTTGAAGACGAATCAAAAAGGTTAATAGGTTGATGTCGACTTTGGAGTAAAAATTCGAAGGGTTCCTGAATCGGAGGCGATGAACGTGTTTGATAATTTTGTGTTTGGGAAGTGGATGAAATTAATGAAGAATGAAAAACTGGGTTGTACGTAGGGTCTTTGATTGAACAAAGGGGGTTACTATTCACCACTGTTCATTACTGTTCATAATAGAGGCTTCGTATGCTTCGTATCTTTGGTTAATTGGGGAAGATGGAGGATGATACGAAGAGGAGAGAGAAAGAACAAGTATTCGTATCTTTTGCTAAAAGTCTTCGTATGTTTGTGAATTGAAAGAAAATGACATATTTTCGAAAACAGCCCCTGAACCTTCGAATTTTTGACACTTCGAAAATTAAAGCATGTTTCGTATGTTTGACACTTTTCACCCAACTTCGAAAATTGTTTGAGGCTTCGCATTTTTGGAACAAGTCTTCGTATGTTTGAGAAAAAGGGCAGAATTTACGAAGATGGTCCCTGAGACTTCGAATTTTTGGCAGTTTTCACCCAAATTCGAAAAGGACTATTTTTTGCTGAAAATTGAAGAAAGTGCATTTCAGGCCCCTGCAGTTTGTGCAAATTGACGTTTTCTACCCAACTTTGGAAAAGGGGGAGAGTTTTGCATATTTTGCTGTTTTGGGCGCAACGGGTCACTGCAGAATTTTGGAATTGACAATTTCTACCCATTTTTGAGAAATTTTGTCAAAGGCGATCCGTGAACGACAATAAAAGTTGAATATTTTTTGGGTTTTCCGGATTGAAGCACAAAGTTTATGCCACATGTTAAGGGGGAGTTTTGACACGAAAAATTCTGAATAGAGCATGTTCTTTTTCCTTTGGAGTTTTATAATCAAATTTCGATTATAAAAAGGGGGAGAAGTTTTATATGGAAATTCGAACTTGAATTTTTCATATTACGCGGATTTGAAGACCGAAGTGATCTTGAAGTTTTGAAGCCTATGAGATGATGCAATTGGATGTTCGAAAGTGATATATTTGAAATGGGTTTGGTTATATTGAAGATTTTTGGGGTGTGTTTTTATGCGCAACTTTTGGGTGATTATTTGGAGTTTGGAATACTCTTAATCATTCGTTGCTGCTCGGATTGTATGGTCTCACATCCTAGATCCCAAATTGAAGAGTCATGGAAGAATTGAAGATTGAAGTTCATTTCGACATGTGTCACCTTTGAGGCTCGAACCGCGCAGTGCTTGATTTTGGAAAATTTGAGGTGGGTCATTCATTCCTAACTTTGAGGGGGAGAATGTTAGGGTGCAGAGTTCTTCATTCATGACTTTGTAAATGTTTGACTTTTGTAAAACCCACTTGCATGTGGTGCTTTAGCCTTTAGACCCATTTGGTAGTTAGAGTGAGAGAGAGACATGTAAACATCTTTATAAATAGCGGGTTTGTCCACTTGTAGAGGTGTGCTTGAGAGATGTAGAAGTGAGTGTGTAAGTGTGTGTTAATTATGTAGTCTAGATCTAGATCCTTTTTGTAACACCATACATATTCAATATATCTCTTAAACACCCAAATCACCATGTTCAATTGTGCAAGCTTTAATTCCGCAAGCCAAACCATGTTCTTTGTCACTACAATTTCAGAATTATCTGGATGGATTAGACCTAGTTGAGCCAGTGATAAGACTGTAGGAATGCCACTGCAGTTTTGAGATCGAGGAAGCAATGAATTGCTTCAGGCTAGTTGTTATATAAGGCTACAATTGGTCATGTAGGAATCACATTTAGCCATGGGTTGGTAACATCAGAATGCGACTCTCGGACCCAATCAATTGGATCAAGAGGTTGTTAGAGCCTCAGTGACATGAATAACTAGTGGCAACTAGTTCTAGGGAAGGTTTTGTTCGCAAGTCGTGTGAGGCGATTAAAATAGGGAGTCCTTTGGCTCCGTAGTCGGGTTGGAACCCGATATTTCAGGTGGCTGACGAATGAATTAAGACCAGGAAGGTCTCAAGAGAAGTTGGAAAACAGCCAAGTAGCAGCATGCTGTTTCAGGCAGTTCAGTGTTTCAGACAGTCAGTGTTTCAGGCAGTTCAGTGTTCATGCAGTTCAGTGTTTCAGACAGTCAGTGTTCCAGGCAGTTCAGTGTTTTCACGCAGTTCAATGTTTTCAGACAGTCTTGGGTCTCCAGCACTAATGGTATTTTGAATTTTCATGGATAGCTTGTGGAGTGGCAAGTCACTAATAGCACGATTATCTAAGTTATGGCCAAGTATAAGTTAATCATAGGGATAAGTGGATATGTGAATTCTGTTGCTCTAGTGGGAACCTGGGGTAGTTAGCATGAAAGGAACGGATTCAAGAAGAGGACAGAATGACTTCCAACCTTGCGGGTTGCTCGGGTTACCATCATATATGGAAAAGGGAGGATAGATTGGCATTGGGAGAGGACCCAGTGAATTATTGTGGTATCTAACTTTCTCAAGTCACGAAAGTGTGTTCCTGTCAGGAAGGAGACAATATCATCGGGTGATACTTGTGTGTTATGTGTTGACATTGAGACCGGTGGTCGGCATGGAGTTTTGGCAAGGATGCCACGCAGGAAGAAGTTCTTTTAAAAAGGGGTGCAATGGTAGGGTCTGGAAGGACTTGAGGTATTCAGGAATTCGGAGTCTGCAGTACAAGTGGTTAGTTCGGAAGCGTATACTGCAGTAGGCTTTGAGGACGAAGCCTAATTTAAGTGGGGGAGAGTTGTAACATCCCAAATTTCAGAAGTTTAAGTTAAGGGGTAAAAGTGTAAATTGAAAAAGGGACTCGACGAGTAGGTATACTTACTCGCCGAGTCGGAGCGGGTTTCGTGTCACGAATTAATTGACCAACTCGTTGAGTCGGAAGATGGACTCGACGAGTTGGTGCTGGAATGAGAAAAACCCTAATCTCGTGGGTTGCAACTTATTTAAAGGACTTTATGTCCTTCTCTCAGCCTCCTTATTGCCCTTGAGAACCAGAAAACCTTAAGCTCGTGTGTGTGAGGCCTTTGGAGGAAGATTAAAGCTTTGGAAGTTGTTTATAGTGGAAGAAACTTGAAGATCAAAAGGGCTTGCATCAAGAGAGTGGTGTGGATCCAGAATCTACTTCAGTTTGGGCACATCTTGGAGGTAATATGCTGTTACCTTCCCTTTTTGCATCTAGATATATTCTTGAATAAGATTTTGGGGGCTATTTTGGTAAGATTGAAATCTATTCCGGGTTTAGGGCCTAGATTTGAGGTTGCTACTTCAGATCTAGGGTTGTGATGGTCCAAAATGTCTTAAATCAGCAGTCAATGAGTTAATGGTGAAGCCCCTTTGTATTAAACCCTAGCCTTAGAGTGTTTTGGGCCTTTAGCTCCTTGGTTTCACGTAAAGTTTGCAACTTTACGTGGGGGTTAGGCTTTAGGAGAGTGGATCTATGGGTTGGAGCCCCTGCATGGCTCGAAAAGGCACTGTATGGATAGAGAGCTAAAGAGACTCGGCGAGTCACATGGTGTACTCGGCGAGTTGGAAGAACAACTCGACGAGTCTGTTGAAGATTGCCTTGGACTCGACGAGTCTGTTCTTGGACTCGGCGAGTCTGGTCGCAGAACCCCAACCTTTTCTGGTTAAGACGCATATCAGTGAGTTGAGTGGTGACTCAGTGAGTTGGACAGGATGGGACTTAGAGATCGATGAACTTGACGAGTCTTGGGGTGACTCGACGAGTTGAGTCTTATTTTGAGAGTTTATGAGTTTAAGAACTCGACGAGTGTACGGGTTGACTCGACGAGTAGGGTCAATCAGGAAGGTTGTCTTTGACCAGGAATTTGACGTTGACCAGGGTTGACTCAATTTGACTTCTGGAGTTCAGTTTGGGACTAAGTTTTATTGGTATTGGCTGCTCAGGGAGCTAGAGGAGCAGCATTTCGGAGAGTTGTCGGTTAGCAGCCAGAGGGTTATCGGCCGAGTTCAGCAGTTCAGGTGAGTTTCCTTCCAGTAAGAACGGGTCTACGGCCACAATGCCGACCCGTCTAGTTAGTAGTAGCTTCCGGACTTTGGTCTGATGCAGTAGTTCAGTGTGCTTGATGTCTTTGTGATTCAAGTATGTTTTTGTGTTATGTGTTCCAGACTTCGGTCCGATGTAGTATGCAGTATATGTGTTCATGTTAGTTGATATGTTTATGCTATGTTATGTTCAGTTAGTCCGGACTCCAGTCCGATGCAGTTAGCCGGACTTCGGTCCGATGCAGGGGGCAAGGCCCCAGTTAGTCTGGGCTTCGGCTCGATGCAGTTAGCCGGACTTCGGTCCGATGCAGGGGCAAGGCCCCAGTTAGTCCGGGCTTCGGCCCGATGTAGTTAGCCGGACTTCGGTCCGATGCAGGGGGTAAGGCCCCAGTTAGTCCGGGCTTCAGCTCGATGTAGTTTCCGTATTTCGGTCTGATGCAGGGGCAAGGCCCAAGTTAGTCCGGAATTTGGTCTGATGCAGTGGGCAAGGCCTAGTATGTGCTTTATATGTTATTGTATGGTATGTGGTGGATTGGGGGAGCTCACTAAGCTTCGCGCTTATAGTTTTTAGTTTTGGTTTCAGGTACTTCCGGTAGCGGAGGGAAGAGCTCGGGATGATCGCATGGCACCCACCACAGTTACTGTTTTATCATGGGAGTTTTATTCAGGTATTTTGATAGGTTATTGACTTAAGTTTGATTTGATACATTTACTATGATATTTTGGAGACTTACGATGTGTGGTTTTATTATATAACGTTCGACGTTGTGGTTTTTAGTAATGTTAATAAAAAAAATTTTGGGTTGTATTTTTGGGTCGTTTCAAGTTGGTATCAGAGCCTTGGTTTGAGGGATTCGGGCACACTTTCGGGTGTGTCTGAACTCAAACTAAGGAAATGGTATGACGTTTTCAAAAGAAAAACACTTTCGAAAGAAATTTTTGAAAAAGAAACTTAAAAGAAAACAGTTTTAGCAAAAGTGAAAAGAATTTTTGGAAAGAAAGAACTTTGAAAAGAGAAAAGAGTGTGGTGCATGCAATCAACCGAGCTCAAGTAAGTACTCCCAAATTACCCATACAAGTTTATGTTATGATTATCAGTTTCAGTTTCAGTAGAACAACATGCTAGAATAGGACTAAGGATTTAGGTGGATGCATTATGTGCCTGCTATATGTGTTTCAGCTTTATGAGAATTGCATGCTAGTATTGAGTAGACAGTAGTAGGATAGGCTGTTTATGTTATGCCAGATAGTATGAGCTTAGCATTGTATGCTAATATAGTTCTGCGTTATAAGAATTGACTTGCTTGAGTAGTTTCCTGTGTCCAAATGCTGCTTGCTTTGTGCTTTGTAGGACTCTGAGTGATGGGAGTTAGCCATCAGGTGAATACGTCACGTCCCATGTAATCAGGGTTGAATAATCTCAGAGTGCTGGATTTGGCCCTATTGCGCAGCTCTCGTTTGAGTCTAACCGTTGTAGTGACGAGTCTTTTACTCGAAGGATTACTTGATCCTCGTTACATGTGATGGTATTTAGGTGATGGCTAATTGGCATTACAAGGACGCCTTCAGCAGCTGAGGATTGGTTTGGGTGGAGTCAGAGATTTTCCCTAGGGAAAGCCTAGGATGAGAGTAGCAGAGATCAGTAGCAGTAGAAGTGGCTGGTGGAATCGAGGCAGTTCTTGAGGAAAGTACAGATAGATGTGGAAGGTAGTATGGGCCCGTACTACTGAAAGTAGAGGATCCGTACTCGACTCAAGAAAGGCCGAGATGAGACCGGGAAACTTGTAGCGTGTGTATGCGATCCCTCAACAGTGATGAGTATTCTGATAGTTATTGTGATATGTTTTCCGCATGGTGACGTTGCGCGAGATACCAGTTGGCAGTTCAGGTACTGAAGAGGGATCTGGATCAGGCTCTAGAGCCGGACAGTTTGATGATCAGATGAGAGATGTCATTTCCACAGAGATTATGTGCAACATCATTAATCAGACTCCTGTGATATTCAGTTCGGTTAGGGAGGCCATCGAGGAGCTTTTGGACAGTCGTCTTGAGGCCCTTAGGGCCGGGCTATTTTCAGGGCAGTTTGGGGCTGGTCTAGAGCCCGATTCTTATGGATCCTAAAGATCCATCAGTGAGGGGAATCCTATTTTCAGCTCTTGCCATCAGAGGTCGGGAGTGAGTGGGGCACCCTGCCCCCAGAAGAGTTCTCTGCATGATTGGGTTGTTGCGGAGGTCTTACGGGTCGTTCGCGAGGAGCTACCCGACATCGTCGAGAGGGTCACTGATAGGTTGACCAAGAAGCTCCAGAATCAGACGGTGGTTGTTCAGACTAGTGATGGGGACAACGGGGTAACGCAAGAGCAGGAGATTGACCGGGAGTCGGAAAGGAAGAGGAAACCGAATGAAGTTCAGTGGCCCACAGGTTCGGGTAAAAGAACCAAAGGGCCGAGTTCGAGATTAAGAGACTTCCAAGGCCTCAAACGATACGGTAAGTGTGGCAGGACGCATTGGGGTGAGTGTAGGTGTAGTAGAGGTGGCGATCCTGGCTGTTTCAAGTGCGGTCGGACTGGTCATTTTAGCAGAGATTGTACTGCTACCATCACCCAGGGACTTGACTCAATATGTTTCCATTGCAGTCGGAGGGGCCACAAAAAGCCCACTGTCCGATTTTGTGTTCAGCAGGGCAGGTGACAGCTCCTGCCCCTATGACTTCGAGAATCGCCAGCAGACGCCATGGTCGGGCAAGGGCACCCACGGCTCAGAGCAGAGCATTCCGGTTGATTTAAGCAAGGATTCAAGCAGCACGAGATGTTGGAGGTACGTATCTTTTACCATCCTGTCAATTATTATTTATGGTGTTGTTGTTATGTTACGACACTGATTTAGTAAGTGCATATATTAGAATATTATATTACCTACTTGCGAGTGAGTCATATGCCATCTGCATATCTTGGATTTGGAATGATAGTTGGAGTTCGTTCCCTATAGAGCAGGTTACTACGGATGCAGTAACTATAGCAAGTATGAGTGAGACTCGGTAGTATCTTACTACCTTCGGGACGGTGTCGTTCGGGTATAGATTGGTTATCTCGAAAATTCTAGCCTCCTAGGGTTTATTGGCAATAAACCCTAACATGTCAAGTTCATAAAATTGTATAATACTAATTGAAAACAAGTTAACCAAAGGCTCTGATACCACTGATGGGTTTTATACAAACAATCCTATGTGTTCATGCAACCCTAGAATTGGATCTATGTTTTCACTATTAGATACACAACATTATGAACACATAATAAAACACTAATGAGTCATACTATTTTCGAAATTCACCAAGAATATTAGATTACATACCTCTTGTTGTTATATTGCAATAACAACTTAAATCTTCAAACCCTAAGTCTTGAAAGCAAGCACCACAAGTGTAGTGCCTCTAGTGGCTCACAAACACCACAAGCAATTGGAGAAGATATGGAGAGAGAAGGAGGAGGTAGAAATCGGCCTTATGATCTCTTAGAATCAAGTCAACGAATTCATGAGGCCTAGGGGTCTTTATATAGAGTTGAGATTAGGGTTTCAGTCCTTATCCTTATCTAGTTGCTTGCCCACCAAGTAACAATAAGAAAAGCCTTGAAAGCCCATATCTTTGGACGATTTCAAGGATCCATATCCTCTAGATTTCGTTCAACCCATGTGTAGGATAATCCTTACCCTTCTTTGTAACTATCACATAATTACAATTCAGCCCCTCTAGTTTAATTAATTACACTTGATCACAAAATTAATTCCTAATTAATTATTGACCAATATTAATTAAACAAATATGATTTCTCCTTTAATATATTATTCTTATAACATATTAATAAATCATAATAACCTCTTTCTCTATTACTTCTACAATCAAGTTGCTTTGGTGAAGGCAACCCAAAAGGACCATGCACAATTGGGTCAAGTACTTACCAAATATGGTTACGGGCTTAGACACTAATACAACAGTCTCCCACTTGGATAAGTGTAGTAACCACAAATGCAAGTACAACTCGATTAGCAATCATAGCTCTCAAAGATGCTGTCGAACTCTGATCTTATCAGTAACCTGTCCTTTAGATAAGGGATCGTATATTCCTCCATTCTAGATATCGTATAGACAAAGACATGGATTTGAATCATTCTCTCTGTCTATGTGTTGTTTCCCGATTTCCGATTTATGACGACTGACAACAGACTACAATTTGAACACAGCAAATTAGTCCCGGCTTGGCCAAGCGCTTAGGTGTCATCACTAAATCATCGAGGGGCCCACAAATATCGCTTTCATCCCACTTTGGATAAAAGGAACGGATAAACTTTGATTCAATGCTTTCTTGCACTTACTCACTGAATCACACACAACAATATGTTTTATGGCACCAAGTTACTGGTGCGTTTACATATTATCATTGTGTAACCGACTCGCAAGATACAACTCACACATCTCGGTTTCAAGAATATAAGATATTATCGTCTCACCAATCACTCGTGATAAAATCCATGAAGTGATCCAAGTGAGCGTGGGTTTAATCCAATGCTCAAATCATATTCATAAGCACTCATGAACGTTGCAGCAAACATTTTCTTATGTCTAATACACTTTAGACAATCCACACACCAATTCACGACAGTCTTCATTCATACCTACTTCCAACATATGAACGACTGTGGTCCGTTCGAATAATTCGATTATTCTGAAATAATTAATTATTCAGGAAGTCAAAACATGTAAAGTGAAACACAAGAATAATACTAATCCTATATGGTCCCAAACCCTTGAGTATAAATAAAACACCTTTTATTTATCACCATATCGATTACTCATTATTTGTTGTTTCGGGTAATCAACTTCTTACTTGTATTTTTACTACACTTGTCCCATGCTCTCAGCATGCACACAATGTTTACTTATGGTCCTTAATTTGTGAAACAGATCAAATGAACACATTTCCAATCATACTCATTTCACAACTCCCGATCCTTATCACAAGTGTAAGAATATCAAATTCTTGTCACTTATAGAATATGCTAGATTCTAACATTTTATGAAATGATCCTTTTGTAAAGTCATAGCTCAAAATCATCAAGACTTGGCCAATCTCTATAAGAAACAATTCTATAGATATGATGTCTCTCACTCAAAGTACATTCCTTTGAACATCCTTTCTTGCATAAAATTTTCTAATCTAGACATAGACTCTCAATATCCAACTCCCAATACGAAAGCATTTCCATATTTGCCGTATGACAACCCATTCTTAATAGAATCTTATCTATTCATAATAATGTCGATATGGTCCATCCAATACCATACTTCCAACTACCACAATTGACCAATCCTCAGCGAGCTTTGGATCGTCCTTTGATAGTTGTTTAATTATCTTAGTCAAAACCGATTCTTGTCCTTTTTCCCTCTAAATGCGCTAGACATTTGGAAAACTTTAGAATGGTCAAATATTATAGCACTTGCAATCGATCCTATACTCGAAGCGTATGGGACACGATACATAATGTCTTACATAAAGATACGATACTTTATCAATCTTCTGCCATAATATTTAATGTGTCACGTTCTCACAATTCGAACTATGAAGAAGGATGCCATAATCATAATCGAAATTTTGAGAACGCACTATGTATCCTTGACTAAATTTATTAACATTCCACAACCTAAGCCTTTACATTTGAAATGAAGCATAATATTCTCTCCCTTAATTATAGCAAAACAACTTTTCAACCCTTGCGACTTTGCAAAGTATAACTCTTGTTTTCTATAATTAATATTGCTAACTTGCAATACTTGCCATAATAATCATACAAGCACAACATTTATGCTCCCACTATCATGATGATTATTATCATATAAGCATAACTCTTATGCTCCCACTAGCTTTGACATGTATTCAGAAACCAGCTTAACTTCCAGAAAAACAATACTTATCAAATTTCTTAAGTTCATATTTCTAATACCTAATGCTTTGATAATCCTTTATCTAAGCTTATACACCTTTGCCATTAGATAGCTCATATGTGTGTCTAAACAATTCAGACTAATTGCCAAATCTCACAATTCGAATCATGGGAAGGGATACCGTAACCATAATCGAATTCGAGAATACAATTTCACAATCACTATCTTCTTAAAATCTCTCTTAGTGAAAGCATTTCCTCACAGTCATCTTCATGAAGGAGGGAATCTTATGACACTTAGATTTTAATGGTGTATGTGTTCCTATCCATGTGAATTTTTCAAAACCAAAGTTTGCGACAAATCCAAACTCATATGGACCGAACTTTCTCAATCTTGATTTCTTGCCTTATGGTAACACGAGTGCCCACCGTGTCTTCCAAGTAGTTAAGCAGCTCACCCTTTCCAATCAATGTACTTTCCATTGATCATGGTGCTTGCCTTTTATGCATTCAAATGAGAACTCATAGCACTCACATGCATAATTAACTCAATTGGAACGGTCACAGAAACAAGATAGTGTCAACACGATAGGTTGTGAACCTCAAGTCGTGTGCTAGTGATGATCGATAAGGTTTATTCTTGATTAGTTCTTTGAACTTTTCAAGACCATTAAGACTCCCACTGACTTCTTGACATATAAGTTTCTCTTGTCAATAAACATTTCTCGACAAACAAATATTCAAGAGTTAGTGTAGCTTTTATCAAGACAAAACACTCCACAAAATTGGTCCTAGTTGGTCTTTGTCTTATCCAAGACATCACAACTTTCCACATTTGGTGAATGTTATAAACCTTCTTAAGACTTGTCACTCAATGTCACAATCTTAACTCTAAGACTTATTTTGAACGAAGTATGATTGACTTCTTGATTTAACCATTTCTTCAATTCTTGATTCCGCTTATCAGACATACAATTGTACTAAGACTCACTTAGAGGATCAATTGAGATATGGTTCTTAATCATTAAGACCTATCATAAAACATAATAAAAGGCACTCTCCCCTCTTCTTAGAATAGAGAAACGTCTATCTTTCTGCCTACTTGATTCTTCTTATTCGTTCTACTATTGATTTAAACTCTTTCAATCAATTCAGAATTACACTTAATGTTATAAGTATAATCATATTTACTAAACCTTTAGTAAATCATGACGAATATCTTTGTTACTCTTGTGGTGGACTTGATCAACACACAACTTTGTGTACTCGATCTCCTAGTCCTTCACTTGACACTTTGTCAATGGATTAGTGTAATTTCCAAATATGAAATTTCTCATTCATCATGCAACCAAGTTGCATGATTCCAAGTTTCTGTCCAATTGAAACTTGGGTGATGAGAAACTCTCCCTATTTGGTAAATTCTTGTCATTTCCACATAATTAAGAATCAAATCCATTATCGCTAATAATAGAAACATTCAAAACATCAATTTTTCATACACGCCATCGCAAGGATAAATAAATAGTATAAAATCAAAATTTTATTTTATTGCGGAAAAATTTGTCCTTACAATGCAATTCATTGAAAAACTATGCCAATACATATTTCTTAGCACTCTTATTCTAACTCTAAGTAGTAGCTCAAGAATCTAATCTTCAAGTAATGCGATCGAACTCCATTTCTTCACGATTAGATTCTGCTCACTTCTTCCCTTAAGCTTCCTCTCTTTTCTCCGATCCTACAAAACATCAATTGTAATCTTATCACATTATGTATTAAGAATCTAGAATAGGAACTTAAAAGAGTTAGTTAATGGAATTTACCTAAAGCAGAGCCATACATTTTGACTCTCCCATCTCTTAGATCTCTTAGGTAAATAGGGCAGCTTCGTCTCCAATGCCCCTTCTCTTGGCAATAAAAGCAAGTTGACTCTTTTGGAATAGAACATGGAACTACTTCAGACTTTGCCTTTTTCTTATGATCAAACTTTTCGATCATGGCATGCCTTTCGTTTCCATTGCCTATATCCATGGACGTCTGGGAGTTTGATTTACCAGACAAATTTGCTCGACCAGCTCGCCAAATCATTTCTGATTCAACAGCTATAAGCAAATAGGTCAAATCAATGAGGGTCACGTCATGATCCATCATATAGTACTCTCTAATGAACTCACTATATGATTCATGAAGCGACTGAAGAACCCAGTCAACAGCCAACTTACCTGAAATCTCGACACCTAACATCCTTAACCTTTCAATGTGTGACTTCATCTCTAAGACGTGTACACACACAAGTTTCCCATGTTTACTTGCCAAAAGGGCTTGAGTGAGCTTGAACTTTTCAAGCCTTCGAACTTGTGGGTTAGGGAGAATAATTGGAGGAGGTGGAGGAAGTGAAGCATGATCTCTTGTTCCTCGATCGAATCGTGGAATATCATCTTCATGTGGAAAGCTTGTTGAACGGGATTTGGGAATACCATAGTTGTCGTACTTTCACGGGAGAAAACAAATTCAAGTTAGTTGATTGATTGAGTCCTTAATAAATAACCCAAATGGGATATTAAGGCTAGGACCCAACACAATACGCTACAACCTAGAAAAGGGATGCCGTAATCTAGTTGCAGAATATTTGAAGGTAGGTAAATGACGATTTACCAATTTCCACCATGAAAAACGAAAAAGAAATTTAAGTTTTAAATCTATGAAAACTCCTAGATCCTTTGAGATTCATTGAACTTTTCAATGGCATGTTTAAATCTCGATATGCCCCTCTAGTTTGTGACTGGGATACCGAGGATCACAAAGCGGGTGTGAATAACCATGCAAACTTACATGGTGCCCCCACATGTTACAGTCACCTATTCGATGTGTCGGTTAACCACACACGCTCCACCGAACTATGACAAACATTGAGTCACCCTTTGCTACCTTTTCTTAGAACCATTTAGTGTGCCGGTTAACCACACATGCTCCACTAACATCTTCGCAAGGGCACAAAGTGTAATTTCATGGGATTGCATCAATTTCACTTTTGCCTAAAGTAACTAGGATTGGGAATTTGCAAAAGTGTTTAGTTACTTTAGATAGATTCATTATACTTATTAATGAGGCCTAGGGGTCTTTATATAGGGTTGAGATTAGGGTCTTTATATAGGGTTGAGATTAGGGTTTCAGTCCTTATCCTTATCTAATTGCTTGCCCACCAAGTAACAATAAGATAAGCCTTGAAAGCCCATATCTTTGGATGATTTCAAGGATCCATATCCTCTAGATTTCGTCCAACCCATATGTAGGATAATCCTTACCCTACTTTGTAACTATCACATAATTACAATTCAACCCCTCTAGTTTAATTAATTACACTTGATCACAAAATTAATTCCTAATTAATTATTGACCAATATTAATTAAACAAATATGATTTCTCCTTTAATATATTATTCTTATAACATATTAATAAATCATAATAACCTCTTTCTCTATTACTTCTACAGTCAAGTTGCTTTGGTGAAGGCAACCCAAAAGGACCATGCATAATCGGGTCAAGTACTTACCAAATATGGTTACGGGTTTAGACACTAATCCAACACCACCGCCACCACATCTACATTGACATCGTCCACCACCACCACCACCACCTCCCTTTCTTACCCATATCTAAAATCAGTGCCTAGACCGATGCCATGGATGCTCAAACTTAAAAATTATACCCAAATATGATACCCAAAAATTAAACTAAAAAACATTGGAAGCATAAATGCATAAACTTGAAAATAAACCCAAATGAAATCTAAACCAAAACTTACATTTTTTTTCCGATTCACATTTCAAAGGTTAGAGAGGTGAATGAGATGATAGTGATGAAAAATCAAGGGCGGCGTTGGGAAGTGGGTCAAGTCGCAGGAGTTTGCGTCTGATGAACAATCAAGGACGACGACATGAGTTGGGTTTCATGGTAGTAGTTGGGAGAAATATGGGTGGAGTTCTGGGGAAGAAAGGTTTCATCGTTCGATTCATTGGACTTGAGGTTCGATTTAGAGGGGAGCAACGATCTTCAGGGGGTGCTCGTCGGTTTGCTTAGCAATCAAATGAGGTGTTGGAACAGTGGTGAGTAGGAGATGGCAGCCGATGGGTTTTTGGCTCATTTTCTCTTGGTAGGAAGCTCACCGCTAGAGTTCTTTTTGGTCTCCATCAACAATATAAATCGAGCAAAAGGACAGGGTGTTTGGGTGACAATTACTGAAGAAAGAAGAAGGTGGAGGAGGGGTTGCTGAAAATGGTTGGAACGGAGGTGACGACCCTCCATTTCAAACTTGGTTTACCAGTGATGGAAGGAAAAGAGTGAGCAAACCAAACACACTCTAATCTTAGAACTAAACACCCCTTAATTCCATAGAAGGGTAAAATCAGAAAATAGGGCAATTATGTCAATTTTTTCCTCAATGTGTGGATTTTTTGGACTTAAAAATGGACTTAGCATATAACCAAACATTTCTTGAAAATTTGAGGGTTTTTATGACATTAGTCCCATATATATATATATATATATATATATATATATATATATATATATATATATATATATATATATATATATATATATATATATATATAATTAAACTTTTTTTTTTTCGTATATAAATACGATTTTTCTGCATGAAGACGTGTAACATGAAAAAGAAAAAAATACTTCGGGTAAAAGTGTAAAAAAATTATAAACTTAAGGGTAAAAACATAAAAAACTGTAAACGTAAGGGTTTTTCTTTTGCGATGTTAATATAATCGTAACCCGAAAAACTTGTTATCACCGGTAAAAGGGTAAAAACGGATATAAAGTTCAAGTTTGGGTAAAACCAACAAAACCCTGAAAACTTGAGGGTTTTTATGACACTAACCATTTAGAATACAAAAAAAATACGTAAAAATATACATATAAAAAAATTAAAAAATACATAAATACGTAAAAATAGATATAAATATGTAAAATATACGGTTATACATTATATACAAATTTTGATGAAATCTGCAGAAAAGTCCCATTATTTTGGAAAAATTAACAATTTGGTCCCATGACCTGCTAAGCAGGTCAAAAAGGGTTAAAGTGAATAAATTAGCGGGGTTTTTGGGATTTTATATTAAAAAATTTAAAGTTTCGAGACTTTTCTGTTTGAAAAATAAAATTTAGAACTTTATTAAAAAATTTTCCAAAATATTGAGACTTTTCTGGAGATTTTCCGATTGCAATATATATTACAGGTTATTAAATTTTTATAAGCACCTCCCCCGAAGTGCGATCTAATAATGGACATGTGTTTAGATCTTTTGAACAAATGGAATGTACAATTTATGGTGTTGTAGGTAAAGTCATGCCATATAGGAGGATGTAAAACGAATTTACACATGAAGTGGTAAAGTTGCACCAAGTTTAGAGAAATCAGGGAAGATTTGTTAGCGCTAGGATATATGTAACAAGCATATTTTTGAAATCTAAAATTTATCAGGCTTGTACAAATACTATGAGAATAAATCACAATAATAATACGGCTTTATAGAAAAACCTTTTCAAAATTATCAGAGTTTATAACTGCTTGGTTATCAGAGTTTATAACTGCTTGGTGTTACAACAATAATATCAACAAACATAGTAAAATAGATGAGATTATACAACTCGAAGACTTTGCTAAGTCCTCTATAAGCCTTTTCTAGCAGTGCACCTCTAAGCTGTAACTTTCATACTTGAATACATAACACATTTAAAAACAACACATAAGTCAAAAGACTTGTGAGCTACGTGGGTTTTAACCCAATAAACTGCACACATAGAAAATCTATGTCCCAAAACATAAACTCACACATACGAGGACTATATACCTCAAATCACAAACTCACTCATACAAGTATTTTATACCTCAAAACATAAACTCACATAATAATGATTCACGTCACAAATGCTATCCACGGGAGTACCATCCCAAGAGTTGTCACCACATTCCCTCGTGGGACTTGTCCGAACCTTATAACGAAAACTATGAATGCATTCATACCTTGTTACATAAGTAGTGAAAAGTCATCATGATTAATCAAATCCAA
The DNA here is from genome assembly GCF_051521515.1 of Lactuca serriola. Taxonomy (NCBI): domain Eukaryota; kingdom Viridiplantae; phylum Streptophyta; class Magnoliopsida; order Asterales; family Asteraceae; genus Lactuca; species Lactuca serriola. The sequence continues at coordinate 88,049,550 of NC_136413.1, read as the reverse complement.
TCAAATATTAGGTAACTCGTGAAAATCACATACCAAGAAACTAGCAATACCCTTTTAAACATCATTTAAAAATATGGCATGCTAACATTTCAAAACATATTATTGTCGGTGTTTCCTTTCTATCAGTAAGAAAACCTAGGAACTCAGAGACTCACGCATCAAATACTTTCCCATGAAAGACTTGCTTGTTATCAAACATTTTCACATAAACAATTCACTTTGCTATATACCCAAAAAATTAGTATGTACTCACCTAACTTGTTAGTGAAAACTAACTTCTGATTTGAAATCTTACTTGCATTGCCTCTCTATTATCACCTTACCAAAAACACATTCAATCACAATACCAAGTTTCTAAAACGCATATCAATTCACTAGGAGCTGAACTTGGTAACCATTTGTCATCAAACTAATTAAGCTCAACAATGTTGGATCTATATGCTAAAAAATTATTGTAGAATGATTTTTGCCAGTAACATGTGATCCTATAGAGTCATACATTTAGCAAATTAGCACATATTGAATATCTATTATTAATATTATTATTAATAAACATATTCAACTCTTGTATTTAATTAGGAAATTATTGTTTATAGAAATAATATTTTCTAAAAGAGAAAACAACTAGTAATTTATAATGTATGATTTATATATTTTGTAAATCCTTTTGGACCCTTTGTAGTCCATTTATATAAAGCTAGTTTCTATAAATAAAATTTGCACAACATGTATAAAATAAGTAGTGCAAGAAAACCATGCTTTGACCCTTTGAAGGTCAAAGCCATACGTATGAATGGAGAGTGTGAAGTTTCTTGTAAAGAAACCTCTTACACCCGATGTCACTTCCTTTTAGCCAATGATTTCATTTATGAGAAGTATGTCCCTTACTACTTGCATTATACTATAAAAGGAGAAGACAGACTAAGTTGTTTGGTTGCTTGATGCTTTCTTTTTTCTCTCTATAAGAATCATGGGTTCTTACTCTTCTCCCTTTCTTCTTGTCTTTTGATTCTAGTTTTCCATGCTTTTTCTTTCTTGATACCTAAATCCGAGGGCATTCCTGCTCCTCCTCTTCTTCTTGTCTTTTGAAGTGTAGTGAAAATTTGGTGCTTAGAAGTGCTTCTCCTTTAGTGCTTAATTGTTTTAAGCACTTAAAGGCTTAGGAAGTACTTCATACAAGATGAGAACTAGCATTCTTTTTTGCTCACTCTTGTTGGTGGATACATTATATACAAACTCTTTCTTGATTTTTTGCCATATTCATCAACTCCCCAAAACCAAGTGGGATCAAAGTCTTTAAATGTTGTGTTCTTAACATCCTATGGTTTTCATAATATTTCTAGTTCATGTAATTAGATCCTCTAGGTGGATTTTTTTTTAAAAATGCTCTAAAATAAAGTAGTTATTTTAAAGTATCCTGTTTGCCATATAAAATTGTTTTATAAAAAAAAATCAATTTTAGCTTCCCAAAACCCATCACAAAATACAAATGCTAAATGACTTAACTCCATAAGTCGTTAGCCTATATCATATTTCTAGAAATATTATAACTAGGGCTTACAACCCTCTCTAATCAAACCGATAATCCCACAATGGAATCCTTCTAGTAAATAACTGTGTTCACAACAACACCGTATTATGAACTCCAATAATCGACTCGGGTTCTAATCAACCCTTAATCTTATGCTACGTAAACATATTTATTTAATAATTAGATGAGACAATATCTTAGCTCGCATGATAATTTTATTCTCGTATACTAATATTGTAACGACCAGATTCTTCTCAACTAATATTCTGGGGGATTTATCATAGTTTTCTACAAAATGCAGAATTCTAAATCTAAAAAACATTTTATATCCCAAGATACTATTGAGTTTACAATAACTCATAACCACAATTTAAAGCAACAAGGAAAAACTAAAAATAAAATCTACATCTAGTCCAAGTCCTTAGTGCTTCTATCTCCTCAAGTACAATGGCTACTACTTGAACCTACGACACATGTAAATTTACAACATCATAAAACATTAGACCACAGGTCTGTTGAGTTATACCTTAATTTGTTCTCATGTCTTCACACTCTACTACTTTGTTATCTTCTTCCCATAGTCTACCATTCTACTATATCTGTCTTATACTATTTAACTCTAATCTCATATATGTCATTTCATTTACTCTATTCTCAACTCTTTTCATCTCATTTACTCTATTCTCACCTCTTCTTATCTCATCTACTGTATTCTCATTCCTTCTCATCTCATCCACTCTATTCTCATCTCATATAATCTCATCTAATGTATTCTCATCTCTTCTCAACTGATCCATTCTATTCTCATCTCTTATCATCTTATATACTCTATTCTCACCTCTTCTCAGCTCATCTACTTTTCCCATATAATCTATTTACCCTTCTCATACTCTTTTTATCCTATGTTCTCATATCTTCTCACTAATCTCTCATATCTTCTCATCTCTTCTCACCTTTTACCTCTTTATTCTCATCCTCTCATGCTTTGCGATTCTATACTTATTTAGACCCAAATGGTCTTTTAATATATATGATATCTTCAACTTTCATTTAGGGGGACAATATACTTTGACCTTACTGGTGTATAATCATCCGGACTTAGTCAGCTCACTTTGATCCCTCGCGGATCCTTAGGAAAAGTATATTTTCATGCATTCCTCACGAATTGCAATAAATCATTATGAATTCTCTATGCATAATCCACATGGATTGCTTATCAAGGTTCTCTAAATAAACCTCTTACTTTGTTCCACTCATGGAAACCTTTCTTAATCTTCTCTAACCACAGATAATCTCATTCCCGAAGGAATCATAATCTTATTCCTGATGGAATCATCATCTCATCCCCAAAGGAATCATCTTTCTATTTTCTCATAATCTTTCATATGAAAGCTGTGATCTTCCCATGGTCTTACATATCACATGTCACATAACATTCTATCTCATCATCTTATCAAAAAATCTTCTACTATCAATCGAGTACTTAATTCATTAAGTACTTAATCTAAATATTCATCTAATAACATGTAGGTATTTAACATAATACCATTGACACCTAATCGTGCATACATAATCATCCACAAGCTTATAATCCATATAATCATACTCTATCTTCATCTAATATCTTCTAGGTATCTAAGATAATACCATTTATAGCTAATCAAACATTCATACTATATCTTCTTCTAATATATATCACAAGTATTTGACGCAATACCACAAATATCTAAACATGCATATATATATATATATATATATATATATATATATATATATATATATATATATATATATGATGGGTTTTGATACAAAATATAAGTTTGTTTGTCATAAAACCACAACTGAAGTCTTATAAAATAACAACTTTATTTTTAAGTTTATAACAAAAAAAACCATCTAGTATAATATACTCAATTGAATGATGGAAATTAAATAGTTCTATCATATAGATATATAAAGTCTTGGTCAAGCCAAACTTCCTCAACTTGGTGAGTTAAGAAGAGTCGTTCCTCTTTTAGTGTTCAGTTTCTTCACAATAGAAACAACACTAATTAGTTTGATCCTTTATTGATTTCTGGGTTTATGATGCATTTCCCTTAACTGAACTATAAATCTATTTGAGTACACAATCTTGTAGACTTCCTTTATTCAATGCTTGAACAGAGTTGAAACACTTTCTATTTTTCTAATTAAATATATGCTTTCCTTGATGAGACATTTGACATGTTTCATAATTATCCAATGTTTTTTGTAAGTCAAGGTTAATTACTCCAATATGATATGAAACACATAAATATCATCACAATAATACTTCCATCAAAGTATCATGATCAGACTGAATGGCTTGCAGAGGTTGTTCAGGTATGGTATATCTCAGTATAGATAATTTCTATTAGTCCTTAGGGTAGAACCTCAATGTATTATACCAGTTACATAAATTATAACCATCAAATGTTACTGTCTCATGAAACTCAACAAGAGAGAGTTTTTTAAGGGACATAAGAGTATTAACAATTATGTACAAAATTTAACAAAGTTTTATTTAGTATTTTCAATACCAAGTCTTTAAAAATTAATACATTTTTATTATTTCTCAAACATTAATTTACTAAAGTCTAGGATCCAAGTAACGAAACAAGTAAATGGTTAGGTGACATTTATCCCATTAACTTAATCAAAATCGGTAGGTAGCAATTACCAATTGCATACGACATGTAACTCATTTATTCCTTGGATCTCTCATGCTCTGGTGACCTTTATCATACAAGATACCGATCAAGTCATCCTACTTGAAACAACTTGTAGTATTGCAACTAACTTATGACAAGGTGACCCTTTAGTCACCAGAAACTAAAAACTACCCTGATCATCATGAGTGGTTAGTTGAACCATCGCCCACTAAGACCATACAAATGATACCGAGTGCTTTTCAAAAGGACATCAATGACTTGCCTTTTAAGAAAAGGTTTTATATATGTTTTACTATTATAGTTATAAAAACACGGTCTCATGAATATTGAATGCATCCAACAATTCATGTACCCTTTAGTAAAAATCATATAACTTGTTCTAAGGTTCTTTAGGTACTAAATAAAACTTCATTTTATTTACCATTATCCGCGATCAATTATAAACTAAAATCCGATATTTTAATGTTTAGTCGTAGAGCGGGTTTAAGAACTGCTAATAGTCTTAATAAAATTTCATTTTATTCTTAAGACTTGGAGTTTTGGATGAGTTCTAAATCACTAATTTAAATCTCCTTTTAACAATAAAAAACTTATGACTTCATGAATTTGTAGAATAAACTCATTTTAAACTTATGACTTCATGAACCGATATTTTAAACTTATGGTGTTCCCGGATCTTATGGAAAAAGCTTTCCTCGTGAAGATGATGTTACCAGAAATCATACTTCACTTCCTCCACCTCCTCCAATAATTCTCTCCGACCCACATGTTTGTCGACATGAAAAGTTCAAGGTCACTCAAACTCTAATGGTAAGTAAACACCAAGATGGAAGGTCTGTGTGTGCACATGTATTGGAGATGAAGTCACACATTGATAGTCTGGGAATGTTAGAAGTCATTGTCTCAAGGAAGTTGGCTGTTGACTTGGTTATCCAATCATTTCCTAAGTCATATAGTGAGTTCATTAAAGATTACTATATGACAGACTACGACGTGACCCTTATTGATCTTACCTATTTGCTAATTGCTGCTGAATCAACAATGATTTGGCGCACTGGTAATCAAAATTTGATTGGAAGATCTACTTCCCAAACATCCATGGACATTGACAATGGAAACATTGGAAGTCTAGAAAAGTCTTCTCTTCCCAATGGAAAGGGAAAGACAAAGTCTAAGATTGTCCTATGTGGCATTCCAAAAGAATCTGTTTGCTTCTAATGTGAGGAGAAGGGGCATTGGGTGTGAAGCTACCGTATCTACCTAAAGGATCACAAGGATGGAAAGGTCAAAATATACAACTTTGCTTCAGGTAAGTCCACTATATAACTCTATTAAGTTCATATTTGTGGATTCTTAATACAGGATGTGATGAAATCACATTGTGATGCTTTGTAGGATCGAAGAAAAGAAAGGAAGCTTAAATGAAAAGCATGTTGATTCTGATCGTGAAGAGATGGATTTCGATCGCATGATTCGATGATTAGAGTTTTGAGCTGTTGCTTAAGAGTTATGATAGATTGCTTAGAAATATTTAGGAACAGAGTTTTCATTTGTAACTGCATTGTAAGGAAAAGTTTTTCCGCTCATTTTTATAAATAAAGAAAAATTTGATTTTTATCTTATTTTATATTTCCTTGCAATGGCATTTGTGAAAATTGATATTTGTATGTATCTACTTTTAATAATATGGATTTGATTTTTTTTGTTTGTGGTAGTGTCTAAATTTACCAATTAAGAAAAGATTCTCATCACCCAAGTTCCAATTGGACGAAAACTTGGAATTATGCGACTTGTATTGTGTGATCAATGAGAATCTTCGTCTTTGGGAAATTAAGACTAATTCCTTTTTCACATATGTATGTGAGTCAAGTGAAAGACTTAAGGATCAAGTGCACATTTATGTGTACTGGTCAGATCTACCACAAGAGTGATAAAGACTATTTGTCATGATTTACAAAGAGTTTAGTGAATATGATTATGCTTACAAGATTAAGTTTAATTCTGAATCATTGGAAAAGTTTCAATGTATAGCAGAACGAATAAGATGATTCAATTAGGCAGAAAGATAAAAGTTTCTCCAATATGAAAGGAAAGGAGAGTACTTCACTATCATGTTTTATGATCATGATTATGAAAACCATATCACAATTGATCCTCTAAGGACACCTTAGTGCACTTATATGGCTAAGAAGAGGAATCTGGAATTGTTGAAATGGTTAAATCAAAATGGCGAATCATAATTCGTTCCAAAATTGAGTCTTAGAGTCATTCTCCAAGATTGTGACTTGAGTGACATATCTTAAATAGGTTTAGAGCACATCATGAAATGTGGAGTAAGAAATGGTTCTTGCTCATGCACATTTGAAATTGGTAGTTGTGATGTTTTAGATAAGTCAAAGACCAACTAAGACCAATTATATAAAGTGTCATTCTTGATAAGAATCCGCACTAACTCTTGGATATTTGTTTGTCAAGGAATGGTTCTTGACAAAAGAATATTATATGTCAAGTGGTCAGTGGAAGTCTTAAAGACCTTGAAAAGCTTCAAGAACTAATCAAGAATAAACCTATTGTTTATCACTAGCACATGACTTGAGGTTTGTAACCTATCGTGTTGACACATTCTTTTTTCTGTGCTCATTCTAGTTAAAGTTGACTATGCATGTGAGTTCTATAAGTTCTCAATTGTTTGCATAAGGCAAAGCACCTGGATCATTGAAAGTTCATTGATCAGTATGGGTGAGCTGCTCAACAATTTGGAAGACATGGTAGGCCCTTGTGATACCAAGTGGCAAGAAATTAAGATTGAACATGTTCACTCCATATAAGTTTAAATTTGTCATAGACCTTGTCTTATGATAGATTCACATGGATAGGAACACATACGTCATTAAATCTAAGTAACAGAAGGTTTCTCTCCACTTCATGAAAAAGATAGTGAGGAAACGCTTTCACTAAGTAGATTTTAAGAAGATAGTAGTTGTGTTAATTGCGTTCTCAAATTCGATTATGATTATGGCATCCCTCTTCATAGTTCGAATTGTGAGAAATGGCAAATAGTTTGAACATTCGGGACTTATTGTTGTAAGTTCTGAAATAGTTTAGACACGCATATGAGCTTTCTAATAAAAGGTGTATGAGCTTAGATAAAGGCTTATCAAAGCATCTCGTATCAGAATTCTGAACTTTGGTAAGAAAGTCAATAAGTATTGATTTCTAGAAGTCCAGCTGATTTCTGGATACATGTCAATGCTAGTGACGACCCTCCATTTCAAACTTGGTTTACCAGTGATGGAAGGAAAAGAGTGAGCAAACCAAACACACTCTAATCTTAGAACTAAACACCCCTTAATTCCATAGAAGGGTAAAATCAGAAAATAGGGCAATTATGTCAATTTTTTCCTCAATGTGTGGATTTTTTGGACTTAAAAATGGACTTAGCATATAACCAAACATTTCTTGAAAATTTGAGGGTTTTTATGACATTAGTCCCATATATATATATATATATATATATATATATATATATATATATATATAATTAAACTTTTTTTTTTTCGTATATAAATACGATTTTTCTGCATGAAGACGTGTAACATGAAAAAGAAAAAAATACTTCGGGTAAAAGTGTAAAAAAATTATAAACTTAAGGGTAAAAACATAAAAAACTGTAAACGTAAGGGTTTTTCTTTTGCGATGTTAATATAATCGTAACCCGAAAAACTTGTTATCACCGGTAAAAGGGTAAAAACGGATATAAAGTTCAAGTTTGGGTAAAACCAACAAAACCCTGAAAACTTGAGGGTTTTTATGACACTAACCATTTAGAATACAAAAAAAATACGTAAAAATATACATATAAAAAAATTAAAAAATACATAAATACGTAAAAATAGATATAAATATGTAAAATATACGGTTATACATTATATACAAATTTTGATGAAATCTGCAGAAAAGTCCCATTATTTTGGAAAAATTAACAATTTGGTCCCATGACCTGCTAAGCAGGTCAAAAAGGGTTAAAGTGAATAAATTAGCGGGGTTTTTGGGATTTTATATTAAAAAATTTAAAGTTTCGAGACTTTTCTGTTTGAAAAATAAAATTTAGAACTTTATTAAAAAATTTTCCAAAATATTGAGACTTTTCTGGAGATTTTCCGATTGCAATATATATTACAGGTTATTAAATTTTTATAAGCACCTCCCCCGAAGTGCGATCTAATAATGGACATGTGTTTAGATCTTTTGAACAAATGGAATGTACAATTTATGGTGTTGTAGGTAAAGTCATGCCATATAGGAGGATGTAAAACGAATTTACACATGAAGTGGTAAAGTTGCACCAAGTTTAGAGAAATCAGGGAAGATTTGTTAGCGCTAGGATATATGTAACAAGCATATTTTTGAAATCTAAAATTTATCAGGCTTGTACAAATACTATGAGAATAAATCACAATAATAATACGGCTTTATAGAAAAACCTTTTCAAAATTATCAGAGTTTATAACTGCTTGGTTATCAGAGTTTATAACTGCTTGGTGTTACAACAATAATATCAACAAACATAGTAAAATAGATGAGATTATACAACTCGAAGACTTTGCTAAGTCCTCTATAAGCCTTTTCTAGCAGTGCACCTCTAAGCTGTAACTTTCATACTTGAATACATAACACATTTAAAAACAACACATAAGTCAAAAGACTTGTGAGCTACGTGGGTTTTAACCCAATAAACTGCACACATAGAAAATCTATGTCCCAAAACATAAACTCACACATACGAGGACTATATACCTCAAATCACAAACTCACTCATACAAGTATTTTATACCTCAAAACATAAACTCACATAATAATGATTCACGTCACAAATGCTATCCACGGGAGTACCATCCCAAGAGTTGTCACCACATTCCCTCGTGGGACTTGTCCGAACCTTATAACGAAAACTATGAATGCATTCATACCTTGTTACATAAGTAGTGAAAAGTCATCATGATTAATCAAATCCAATCAAATATTAGGTAACTCGTGAAAATCACATACCAAGAAACTAGCAATACCCTTTTAAACATCATTTAAAAATATGGCATGCTAACATTTCAAAACATATTATTGTCGGTGTTTCCTTTCTATCAGTAAGAAAACCTAGGAACTCAGAGACTCACGCATCAAATACTTTCCCATGAAAGACTTGCTTGTTATCAAACATTTTCACATAAACAATTCACTTTGCTATATACCCAAAAAATTAGTATGTACTCACCTAACTTGTTAGTGAAAACTAACTTCTGATTTGAAATCTTACTTGCATTGCCTCTCTATTATCACCTTACCAAAAACACATTCAATCACAATACCAAGTTTCTAAAACGCATATCAATTCACTAGGAGCTGAACTTGGTAACCATTTGTCATCAAACTAATTAAGCTCAACAATGTTGGATCTATATGCTAAAAAATTATTGTAGAATGATTTTTGCCAGTAACATGTGATCCTATAGAGTCATACATTTAGCAAATTAGCACATATTGAATATCTATTATTAATATTATTATTAAGTTTAAATTTGTCATAGACCTTGTCTTATGATAGATTCACATGGATAGGAACACATACGTCATTAAATCTAAGTAACAGAAGGTTTCTCTCCACTTCATGAAAAAGATAGTGAGGAAACGCTTTCACTAAGTAGATTTTAAGAAGATAGTAGTTGTGTTAATTGCGTTCTCAAATTCGATTATGATTATGGCATCCCTCTTCATAGTTCGAATTGTGAGAAATGGCAAATAGTTTGAACATTCGGGACTTATTGTTGTAAGTTCTGAAATAGTTTAGACACGCATATGAGCTTTCTAATAAAAGGTGTATGAGCTTAGATAAAGGCTTATCAAAGCATCTCGTATCAGAATTCTGAACTTTGGTAAGAAAGTCAATAAGTATTGATTTCTAGAAGTCCAGCTGATTTCTGGATACATGTCAATGCTAGTGAGAGCATAAGTGTTATGCTAGTTGGAATGTAATTATCATGATTGTGGGAACATGATTATTATGTGAAGTGTTGCAAGTTAGCAATACTGCTTATAGGAAACAAAGGTTAAGAATTTTGCAAAGTTGCAGAATTTGAAAAGTTGTTTTGCTATAAGTAAGGAAGAGGATACTTATACTTTATTTCATATCTAAAAGTTTAGATTGAAATTTTAATCAAACTTAATCATGGTCATGTCATGTTGAAATGTTTCAACATAGGAAACTCTATATTTGGGAATATTTTAGCAAAAGACTGGTCAGGTATCATGTCTTTATGTAAGACATTATGAATCGTATCTTATATGCTTTGGGTATAGGATCGATTGCATATGCTGTAATATTCGCCTGTGCTGATTTTTCCAAATGCTTAGCGCATTAAGAGGGAAAAAGGACTTGAACCAGATATGACTAATGTTATTAAACAACTGTCAAGGACAATCTGAGGTTTACCAAAGATTGGTTGCTTATGGACAGTTGGAAGTATAGTAATAGATGGACCGTATTGATATAATTCTGAATAGATAGGATTCTATTAAGAATGGATTGTCATATGGTAATTATGGAAATGTTTCCATAATGGTAGTTGGATATTAAGAGTTTATGTGTAAGTTAGAAACTTTAATGCAAAAAGGATGTTCAAAGGAATGTACTTTGTGAGACTTCAATTCCAGGGAATTGTCTTGTAACATTATTTAATGGAATACTTTGTAATATCATTGGCCAAGTCTCTGTGACTTTTGTGCCTAGACATTACAAAAGGATCATTGCATATAAGTTTAGACTCGAACAGATTCTAGTAGTGGCAAGAATCTCGTATTCTTACACTTATAATAAGTATTGGGAATTGTGAAATGAGCATCATTGGAAATGTGTTCAATTGATCTATTTCACAAAGTAAGGACCATAGATAAACATAGTGTGCATGCTTGGAGTATGGGATGACTATCGTTTTAATTCAAGTATTAAGTTGATTGTTTGAAACATTATACAATGAATAAAGTCCAATCATTATGGTAATTAAATAATAAGTGTTTTATTTATATTCAAAAGTTTTGAGACCATACTTGATTGTTTTATTCTTGTGTTTCACTTCACATGTTTTACTTCCCGAGTAACTAGGTTATTCAAACATCCACAGTCAATCATATTTTGGAAGTAAGTAATGAGGTATGACTGTCATGAATCCGACTGTAGATTGTTTAAGTGTTTAGACATAGCGCAAGTTTGCTGCGGTGTTCATGAGTACTCCTGTAATAAGATTTGAGTATTGGATTAAACCAATGCTCATCTGAATCACTTCATGTATTTCATCATGAGTGATTGTGAGACGCTAATATCTTATATTCTAGAAACAGAGAGATATAAGTTGTTGTTTACATGTCGGTTGCAAATTGATAATATGTAAACACATCAGTAACTTGATGTTATAAAACGTATTGTTGTGTGTAATTTGATGAGTAAATAGCACAAGCATATGGGTCGAAGTTTATGCGTTACTTTTATCATAAGAGGATAAAAGTGATATCTATAGGCCCCTCGATGATTTAGTGATGACACCCCTATGTGCTTGGCCAAACTTCGACTAATTTGATTTGTTCAATTAGCTAGTTGTCATAAATCGGAAATCGGGAAACAACACATGGACATAGAGAATGATTATAATCCATGTCTCATGTCCATACGATATCTTGTAGAATGGAGGAATATTTGATCCCTTATCTAAAGGGCGCGTTATTAATCAGAGTTGACAACGGATTTTGAAGTTACATTGGCAGTTATAGTTATTAGACTTATCCAAGTGGGAGACTGTTGGATTAGGTGTCTAAGCCCATAACTATAATTGTTATGTACTTGACCCGATAGTAGCATGATCCATTATGGGTTGCATTCACCAGAACAATTTGATAGGATGGATATTTGAGAAAGAGGTTATTCGTGATTTATTAATATATTATAAGTATAACATATTAATTGATAAATCATATTATTTAATTAGTATTGATCAAGAATTAATTTGGAATTAATTTAGTGATCAAAAGAGACTGATTAAATTAACTGGGACTGATTATGTAAATTAGTGATACATATGGTTTGGGCAAATGATCTGTGATTAATTTGTGATGGACTAAGCTTATGAGATAATCCATGAAGTATTAGTCCAAATCAATCGTTGGATCGTAAGCCTAAGTGTAAGAATTAGGGTTTACAAGTGACTCTTGGAATTCTACACTATATATGTAACCTCTAAAGCCCTAAAATGATGCCTATGGAAATTCTAATAGGATATGGTCGATTTTGGCGCTCCAATCTCTTTCTCATTGTCATCCAATTTTTGGTGGTGTTTTGTGAAACATTTGAGGCATCACACTTGAGACGCTAAGCTCTTGAAAGGCAAAATAGTACAAGCTACAACAAGAGGTAATCATCTAACTAGTTTTTTATGATTCAAATATCAAATTTGTATGCTAGTTAGGCTTCATGATTTGGAAAAAGAATATTACATGTATAACTTAAGAAAACTTAGATCCAAAGCATTAGGCTTTTATGTGCACCATAAGGATGTTATGGTGCTTAAAACCCAGCAAAATAGCCCCAAATAATGCTCACTGATCTCGTTATCGAGCTCCCACGTACATTATGGACCCTTGCAGTGTTGGCATTGCACCTTCACCAACTCAACAACCTTTTTCCTCAAGGTTTTCATGTTTCTGTCATGAATTGCCACCAGTCTCTTGATATAGTTCAGGTGATCATCCACTTGAATATCCTCAAATGGAACCACTACAGAATCATCAACCAAACGTTTCCACAGTTGAGAGACATGAAACATGCTGTGGATCTATCTAAGCTCCTCAGGAAGATCCAAGCGATGAGCAACCCGACCTACCCGAGCCAAAACCTTGAAAGGACCGATGTACCTAGGGCCAAACTTGCCCATCTTCCTGAATCGGATTACACCTTTACAAGGTGGCACCTTAAAGAGAACCATATCCCCAACCTGGAAGTCTAGGTCTGATCGACGTTTGTCAACATAGCTCTTCTGTCGATTTTATGATGTCTAAAGTCTACCTTGAACATGTTGAATCAACTCGGTAGTATTGAGTTTCACGTCAATACTCCCCATGACTCACTGAACGACCTCACCCCAACATATCGAGGTGTTGCACGTCGACTCATAGAACATCTTAAAAGGAGGTCGACCAATGTTGGTGTGATAAATGTTGTTATACGAAAACTCCACCAAAGGGAGATATGTAGACTAACTCCTACCGAAATCCAATACACAAGCCCGGAGCATATCCTCCAGGGAGTCTGCTCACTCTGTCCATCAGTCTGCAGGTGGAATGTTGTGCTGAAATGTAGACGAGTACCCAAATCCTCATGAAACTTCTTCAAAATCCTAGAAGTAAATCGGACATCCTTGTCTGAAAGCACTGAAATTTGCACCCTATTTCATGCCACAAACTCCCTGATGTAGATGTCGGCCAACTTCTCTTCGGAGATACTCTCCTGGATCGAAATGAAATGCGTGCTCTTAGTCAATCGATCCACAATGAGCCATATCGGATCTACTCTCTGTGCTGTATGTGACAATTTTGTGATGAAATCCATAGTAATCTCTTCCCATTTCAAAATGTGAATGTCTAATGACTGCATCTTGTCGTGAGGTCGTTGATGTTTGGCCTTGACTTTCCTGCAAGTAAAGCACCTCTCCACATACCATGCCACATCTCGCTTCATACATGGCAGCCAATAATCGGGAAGAAGATCTCTATACATCTTTGTCTCCCTGGGATGAATAGAGAATCTTGACTTGTGTGCCTCTTCCATCAAAACCTGTCATGCACCACCCCAGTAAGGAACCCACACCCTACGAAGGAGAGCCAATAACCCTCAGCTATTATAATCAAAGGAAGCCACCTAACCTACAATGAGCTCATTCTTTCGGTGCTCTTCCTTCATCGACCGAACCTGAGCCTCTCGGATCCGATCTAAGAGTGGAGTAATCACTATCATCCTCAAACATATATCCCTGATTGGAGCCACGATTGCCTTATGGCTGAGCACATCGGCCACCACATTAGCCCTCCCTGGATGATAAAGGATCTCACAATCATAATATTTCACCACATACAACCACCTATGTCGACTCATGTTCAGATTCGGCCGATCCATCAAATACCTCAGGCTCTTGTGATCTGTGTAGATAGTACAACGGACCACATGGAGATAACGCTGCCAAATATTGAGGGAGAATAACACAATCCCCATCTCCAAATCTAGCATAGGGTAGTTCACATCATGAGGCTTCAACTGCTGCAAAGCGTAAGTACTAATGCAACCTCTATGCATCAAAACAACACCCAGACTTGTGATCGACACATCACAATAAAGCACAAAATGCTGAACACCCTCAGGCAAGGTCAAAATCAACGCCTCACATAGTCTCTGTCTCAGGGTCTCAAAAGCTACTTGCATCTCAGGCCCCCAATGAAATGTGACTGACTTCTTCATCAATCGAGTCAGAGGAACCACTATCTCAGAGAAATACTCAATGAATATCCTATAGTAACTTTCCAGACCAAGGAAACTCTGAATCTCAGATGGAGACTTCGGAACCTCCCATTGCATCACCACCTCGAAAGTGCTGGATCAACCAGAATATTGTTCTGTTTGATAATGTGCTCTAGGAACTGTACCTCGTGAAACCAGAACTCACACTTGGAGAACTTCACATACAGTGTCTCCTTCCTTAGAGTCTCTAATACCTCCCTTAAATGCTCCTCATGCAGCTCCTGGGTCTCAGAATAGACCACTATGTCATCAATAAACACAATCACAGACCGATCCAACATCGGCTTGCATATGTTGTTCTTGAGGTCCATGAATGCAACTGGAGCATTGATGAGCCCAAAGGGAATCACCACGAACTCGTAATGACCATAACGATTCCGGAAGGTTATCTTCTACACATCGTACTATTTGACTCTCATATGATGATCACCCAAACGTAGATCAATCTTGGAAAATGAAGATGCACCCTGAAGCTGGTCACATAAATCGTCAATCCTTGGGAGAGGATTATGATTCTTCACCGTTAGCTAATTCAACTCGTGGTAGTCGATACACATCTGATGTGACCCATCCTTCTTCTTCATAAATAGGATCGGTGCTCCCCATGGCGAACTACTCTGCCAAATGAACCCTTTGTCTAACAGCTCGTGCAACTGTGTAGACAACTCCTGCATCTCTAGAGGTGCTAACTGCTAAGGTGCTTTGGTTATGGGAGTTGCACCGGGAATCAGGTCAATCCGAAACTCTAATTGCCTCTCTGGAGGATCTCCAGGAAAATTATCGGTAAACACATCCAAATATTCCCGAACGACTGACACATCAGCCACAGTCGACTTACCCTTCTCCCGTATATCCATAATATTGGCGACATATCCGAAATAAGCCCGCTGAAGATAACACCTGACCCTAGCTTGTAAACATAAAATTAGCCTGCACTGAATGGCCTCTCCTTGAACCATCAACTCTCCCCCACTTGGGGGTCTGGATATGAACCAATTGCTGCTCGTAGTCTATCATTTCCCCATTGGGGCTCAAACAATCCATTCCCATAGTAACCTTACTCTCACGTAGGGGAATATGAACCAAATCAATCAGATAACACTTGACGAACAACTCCAGTAGAGAGCCCCCATGAACCCTAGATACCCCCACATGACGATCATCAGCAATCTCAACCTCTAATGAGCAATCTTGCTCCCTCAAAGCATCGACAAACCTCATTCGGAACACAAGAAATACAAAAGATCTAGTGGCCCCCGATTCAAACAATACCAAGGCAGAGATACCATTCACGAGGAATGATCCTAAAACAAAACACACAAATATAAGTAGAGAAATCAACATAAATAAATAGATAAGGAGAAGATACATATCCATCACCACATCAGGCGTTGTACGAGCCGCCTTGGCTATCAGCTGAAAAGCCCTGCTCCTCTCAACATGTGCATCCACTGGTCCCGCCACTGCCAAAATCGGGAAATTGGCCTTGTTATGGTCCCTTTGATTGCAACAGAAGCAAATCAGATCAGATGTATGGGTGGTGATGGTAGCAGTGCAATCCCTACTAAAGTGACCTGTCTTACCGCACTTGAAGCAGGCAAAACCACCCACCTGACACTCCCCATCATGTTTCTTGCTGCACTTACCAAAGTGGCCTTGACCCTGCTAGCTTATCGATCTTGAATCAAAAATCTTGGGCCTCTCGCCCGAACTCCCTGAACCTTGAACTAGATCTGGATTCCTCTTCCTATCCATCTCCAAGTCAATCTCTCTCTCTCTCTCACTCACTCTCTCTCTCTCTCTCTCTCTCTCTTTCTCTTTCTCTCTCTCTCTCTCTCTCTCTCGTGTGCATGCGTACAATCATATCCTCCAGTGTCCTACAACTGGATCGATTCATAAATGGTCGGATATCACTCCTCAACATCTCATGGTATCTCGCCTTATCCATCTCGTCGCCTGCCACATACTGCAGAACCAAAAATGCCCTCTCGTGGAACATAGCAGTGATCTTAGCCACTTTCTCAGTAGTCTGGCGAAAGTCCCAACTGCTGCACCTCAATCACCGAAGCAAACTCAGCTCAGAATCTTGTCACAAAATCATCCCATGCCATCAAATCAAATTCCTTGTCCCGTATGACATGTCTAACCTCCTCCTACTAATCTCAAACTTTGTCTTTTAGAAGACAGGAAGCAAGTCCAACCTTTGCCCCGTCAGGACAACTGCTAGTGTGGAAGGCATTAGCGACATCTGCTAACCAACGTCTACTCGCGATCGAGTCCTTCTCCCCGAAGAACTTCAGAGCCTCACATGTCCAGAACTCACAGAAAGTCAACGTGCGAGCTCCCATCAGTTCCACCATCTCAGAACGAAAAGCGCCCAAGCCCTCATCTAAAATCTCCAATACACCCTCCTTGAACATACCGAAGATCACAAGAGTATGCTCAAGAATACTGCAGGTAACCTCTGATTAAATGAGCTCCTGTATCTCATCATCCAACTATCCGACTCTAGATCCCGAACCAGAACCACTACCAGAACCTCCTCGTGTGGCCACCAAATTGGAAATAGACCACATAAACCAGAAGAACATACATATATATACATAGAGGAGTCCTAAAACCTGCAATCTTCATAGTCTCATCACAACGTTCCTTGACTCGAGTATGGATCCTCTACTTCCAATAGTATGGGCCCATACTACCTTCCGCATTTATCCACACTTTCCTCAAGGATCACCCCGAATTGTCCAAGTTACTCATATATCCATACATACAACCCTCTACAAGAAAATGCTCCTAGCACCATATCTCTTCCCAGGTTTTCCTAGGGTAACCCACACACTACTCCCTGACCTCATCTATAGAAGGAACTCCCCCTAACACCCTCTAACTAGCTTACAATTACAGTTACATATCACCGACGCCAATTAGTTCTTTGAATGAAAGGTCTCACACTACAACAGTTGGACTTAAACAAGAGCTGCGTAACAAAGTTAAAACCTAACCTTCTAAAATTATCTAGCTTCAATAATATGTAACTTAGCATATTCACTTACTAGTTAGCTAAAGTTAATGGGAAATCCTAAAATCACAAAGCAAGCAACATTCGAGCATCAGGTAATCAAAAACAAGCATAACCTAATCAGACCATCCTATCACCGACTGATCAGTACTAGCATGCAAGTCTACAACTCATATAACAGACATATAAAGGCATCTCTCCTAGATCCTTAGCCCTAATCTAGCATGCGATTCACATATTCACACTTCAAAGCATAATCATAAAACATGCATGGGTATTTCAGGAAAACCTACTTGAGCTTGGTCGATTGCATGCACCACACCCTTTTCTTTTGTTAGAAAATTATTTTTATAAAACATTCCTTTTATAAAAATCTACCAAATCCTCAGTTTGAGTTTAGACATGCCCGAGAGTGTTCTTGAATCCCTCAAACCAAGGCTCTGATACCAACTTGAAACACACCGAAATTTAAGACTAAAATTTTCAATTTTTAGAATAATAAAACCACAATTCAAAATGTTTTCATAAAACCATAATAGAATCAGAGTATGACTAAAACATCCAAATACATCAGACGTCCAAATACATAAGAGTCAACTAAAATGTGGAATAATATGGTGTGTGCGATACAATCTCTCTGAGCTCTTCCCCTTTGATTTGGAAGTACCTGAAACATAAACTGAAAGTCGTAAGCCCCACCCGGTATACATATCACAGACAACACATGCAAGAGTCACACCGACAACTAGCATCCTATCCATAACAAATCATGGGTTAACATTGGTTCCTTCGACATGATAAGCACAACGAGGAAACTCACCTCAGGCTGCTAAATATCTAAGATAAAAGCTCGAACTACTGATCCGAAAAATCCCCGTGCTAACACCATCAAATAATACCCAGTTGATAATAAGGCCAGAACCCATAACTAGAATTCTAGTTCAATTGTCCAACACTCAGGGTAAAATACCATTTTACCCTTTCCTCACTTGTCCCAACAACTAAGGCCCAACCTAATTGCTTCAGGAGCCCCATTCTGGCCAAAAATCCAAAATGGCACCCAAAAACCCATTATGGGCCTAATCCTAGAAGACCTGATGCCAACAATGTCCCAAAGTCTAGAAATTATCTAATGTCATAGAAGTTAAGGGTACAAGCCCAATCAAAACAAAGACCAAATAAACCAAGCCCACAAACTCCATCGACCTACGGATTTATGTACGCTCGGCGTACCTGGCTCGTTTCGCCCAACGTTTGCAATTGATTCAGAGACGAGGCTCGCACCCAGTACGCAGATCGTACTAAGGAGTACACCCAGTGTACTGGCCTGATTCCAAGTCCTTGTTTAAAAGTCTTAACCACTTAAGAACTTAGCATCAAACCATCAAACTAACATCAAATGAAGGCCTTAAACCATGAAGTCAAAGATGCTCAGCCTTTGCATGGCTAAAAACACCCCAAGGTCCAAATTTAGCATCTTAAGTCCATTAAGGAGAACATCGACCTTGCATGGTTGAGCTAAACCCATCAAACTATCATTTTTATGAACAAGGGACCTCAGAAAACCCTAGATCTATCACCCCAAGCTGATGGAGTAGCCCATACTCCCAAAAAAGGCTTAAAGGACCCATAAATGCACAAATAAAGCTGTAAACTAGATCTAGCATAGGGATGAGATTTAGAACCGGAAAACCGGAACCGTAATTGGACCGGAACCCGAACCATTAGAACTGAAATATATAGAACCGGTTCGGGTTCCGGGTTTAATTATTTTCTTTATGCGGGTTCCAATTAATCCGGGTTTGGGTCCATCGGGTCTGGGTAAACTTGATCTAAAAACCGGAACCGCATTTAGGAACCAGAACCACTTTTAGGGCTGGAACTATTTTTTTTGAAATGTTTAAAAGATGTATATTTCATTCGTTTCAAATCTGATTGACATGCGTTTTTTCCAACGTGTAGTTTAGAGTTTTTACATGATTTTAGACTATAAATTTGCCATTTGTAGCTTTATATTCATTGACTTATAGTCCTAGAAAGTCGAGATATCAAAGCTGAAAATTTTAGTTTTTTAGTTTTCTTTTATTTTGTGAACGTTTTAAAACATGCATATCTAACTTGTTTGAAGTCGGATTGACATGTGGTTTTTTCCAACTCGTATTTTAGAGTTTATACATGAGTTTAGACTATAATTTTTTCAATTTTGGTTTAATATTCAATGATTTACAGTCCCCCAAAGTCGGGATATCAAAACTAAAAATTTTCAACTTTCCAGCTATTTGTTTTTGTACTTTGTATTCTGTGAAAATGTTAACACATGCATATCTCATTCATTTATAGTCGGATTGACATGTGGTTTTTTCTAGAGTGTAGTTTAGAGTTTGTACATTATTTTAGACTATAATTTTTTCAAATTTGGTTTCATATTCAATGAGTTACAGTCATTCAAGTTCGGGATATCAATATGAAAAATTTCAAATTTCAAACCACTAAGTAGTAAGTAATTACCAAAAAATTCCGGTTTTTCCAGGTTTTCTGGTTCTAAACCCACTTTATCCGGTTCCAACCTAACCACTTTGTTGTTTCTGTGTTTTCCAGTTGTAGACCCACTTTACCCGATACCATACCCGGAACCGAACCGGAACCGATTCCTATATACCGGTCCGGTTTCCGGTTCTATAAAATTCCGTTAAACGGTTTCGGTTTTTCCGGGTCTGGGTTCATTCGATTCGGGTTTGGACATACTTTCATCCCTAATATAGCATAAGGAACCATCAAGTTAGGAGCTTTATACATCACATAGCTTGCAAAGTTGATGAAGATCCTAGATCTTCAAGCTCCAAGTCCACCAAGGCTTCACCACCAAGCTTTACTTCCTTCAAGGGGGCCCAAAAATCACTACAAAATTACACAATGGCTCACAAACACTCAAATGAGGGTAAGATTTCATTCTTAAGGATTGGAGGAGTGGAGGCTAAACAAAATATGCTCTCAAGCCAACATAAGTTGATTAAATTGGGCGCAAACGCTAAAAATTAGGGTTTACCCATGTTTAGCGTACGCTCAACATACTCACAAATACGCCCAACATACGTGGGTGCCTCCGTGTCCAATCTTTGAGCTAGTACGTCCAATGTACCTATAGAGCACACCCGACATACTCGAATATGGACCAAAGTGAAAAGAATTTACAATTAAGGGTTAAAAGGAAGATACCTAATATTTGTGAATGTTACAATTCTCCCCCACTTGAATCAGTCTTCGTCCTCGAATTCCGCTGCGGCAAACAGCCTTAGATAACGCTCACTAATCTGGTCATCGGCCTCCCACATCTATTCTAAATCCTTGCGGTGCTGCCACTGCACATTTACCAACTAAACAACCTTTTCCTCAAGATTTTCATCTTTCTGACATGAATCGCCACCGGTCTCTTGATATAGTTCGGGCGATCATCCACTTGAATATCCTCCAATGGAACCACTACAGAATCATCAACCAAACATTTCTATAGCTGAGAGACATGAAACATGCTATGGATCTAACTAAGCTCCTCAGGACGATCCAAGTGATAAGCAACCTGGCCCACCAGGGCCAAAACCTTGAAAGGACTGATGTACCTGGGGACCAACTTGCCACTCTTCCTAAATCGGATGACACCTTTCCAAGGTGACACCATCAGGAGAACCATATCGCCAACCTGGAGCTCTAGGTCTGATTGACGTTTATTGGCATAGCTTATCCACCAACTCTGTGATGCCTGAAGTCTACCTTGAACATGTTGAATCAAATCGGTAGTATTGAGTTCCAATTTAGTACTCCCCATGACTCGCTGACCGAACTCACCCAAAGCCCTTTATGGGCCCAATCGAAGAAGACCCAAAGCCTGTTATGGGCCCAATCCATGAATACCCAATGCCAACAATAGCCCAAAGTCTAGAAATGATCTGATGCCATAGAAGTTAAGGGTAAAAGCCTAATTAAAACAAATACCAATTTAACCAAGCCCACAAACTCCATCAACCCACTGATTAGCACACGCTCAGTGTACCTGGCTCATACGCTCTGTGTATGAGATTCCTACGGAGACGGGACTCGCATCCAGTATGCTCAGCGTACTCAGAAGTACCCCCAACGTACCGGAGTGATTTCAAGTCGTTGTTTAAAAGTCTTAACCACTTAGGAACTTAACATACAACCTCAAACTAACATCAAATTAAGGCATTAAACCATAAAGTTGAAGACTTTAAGCCTTTTATTGCATAAAAATACCCCAATGTCCAAATCTAAAATCTTAACTCCTTTAAGGAGAACATCAACCTTGCATGGTTGAGCTAAACCCCTCAAGCTATCATTTTTATGAATAAGGGACCTCAGAAAAGCCTAAATCTATCACCCCAAGCTGCCAGAGTAGCCTATACCCCCAAAAAAGGCTTAAAGGACCACACATGAAAAAATAAATCCCTAAACTAGATCTAGCATATGGAACCATCATGTTAGGAGCTTTATACCTAAAATATCTTGCAAAGTTGATGAGGATCCTGGATCTTCAAACTCAAAGTCCACCTAGCTTTACTTCCTTTAAGGGGTCCCAAAAACCACTACAAAGTCACACAATGGATCACAAACACTCAAATGAGGCTAGGGTTCTGTTCTTAAGGTTTGGATGAGTGGAGACTGACCAAAGGATGCTCTCAAGGCAACATAAGTTGATTAAATAGAGCGTAAACCCTAAAAATTAGGGGTTGCCTTGACTTAGCATACTCTCAGTGTACTCCCATGTAAGCTCAACGTACGTGGGTGCCTCCACGTCCAATCTTCGAGCTAGTACGCCCAACGTACCCATAGAGCATGCCCAACATACTCGGCTAAGGACCAAAGTGAAAAGAATTTACAATTAAGGGTTAAAAGGAACATACTAAGTGTAACATAATTTTTTTTAGCAAATTAAAACCTTTAAAAATAACCCATTTACTATTAAAAGTGTTTACAAAATCATTGTTTCCAAAACATTATTTAAAATCAGTATCTCCAAAGATTCATTCATTCTTAAAATCAAGGATGTGTAAGGTCACACCTTCGCCTTGCCACAGTCCTTCAAAGTACCTGAAACCATAAACCAAAACTATAAGCATGAAACTTAGTGAGTTCCCCAAAATACCACCACACAACCTTATCAAATGCACAAACACTCATACTTGGCCCAATCAACCTCAGGCTGGAATACCAGACATGTCCACAATGGGCACAATCATCCTCGAGATGGAATACCCTTGTATCATAAGTATATTTGGTCCAATCAACCAGCAGGTTGGAATACCAAAAATTGTCGGGTCTATTAACCATCGGGTTGGAATTCCCCCGGCCTGTTGACGATGCACAAAGAAGTCCAATCCCACCATATACCATAACAAGCATGTCGGGTCCAGTCAACCATCAGGTTGGGATACCCCCAAGCCCAGTCAACCTCCAGGTCCAGTCATCCATCGAGATGGAATACCCCTGGTTGGAATGTCAATATATATAATAGGTCCAGTCATCCTCGGGATGGAATACCTTTAAGCCTAATCAACCATCACGTTAGAATGCCCCAGGTCTGTTGTCTCACGCACATAGTAGTAAAGCCTCAACTACAAACAAATATGTACCCATATAACCGATAAATGTGTAAACAATCTACACACAGTCAGACTGATCCACATATCACTAACCATAGCATCATCCTATATACTAGGATAGTAATCTAACAGATCACTAAATCATAATAACATATTGTCACATACCAGGATATCAAATCCAAAGGGCCGTCCTTGGTGCCTTCAACCTACAAAGTACAATGAGGAAGGACTCACCTCAATCCACTGACAATTATATGCCTGCTCGGGTTGCTAAACTGGATAACCTCGCACCAACTAACAAAATACAATCTTAATTAATAGTTATCCCGCTAATCCAAAATCCGAGGCCCACTCCATAAACCAAATTTCTAAAGGGTAATAGACCATTTTACCATTTTCTCATTTGGCCCAAAACCAAGTCCTAACCCAATCACACAAAAGCCCAAGATGGCAACTCAAGCCCAATATGGCCCAACTTCCTAATTGGGCTTAAAACTATCATGGGACCAAAACCAGGAAGCCCACGGCATAACCGTGGTGCACAATCGGAAATCCAGTGGCCCAACAAAGCCCAAAAGCACATATCACGTTGTGAACAACCTTGGTCATCGTGAAAGCTCACTCAATCAGATCCCAATCCACCACGACTCAACCTAGCCAACTTAGCCAAGGGAAAGTCAACGGGGCCGCCCTCAGATTGTGAGAAACCTTCTGTAGCGCCCCATTCCCGGTATGTATTTAAATAAGTTTATTCCACTTTTTTGAGAGGAACTCGACGAGTCCGTTGCCCGAATCGTCGAGTAGAGACGGGATGAGCATGCGTATTTAGCCGGCTACTCAGCGAGTCCATACGCTGGACTCGGCGAGTTTGCCTGTCTGGAGGAAACCCTAATTTTAGGGTTTTGCACCTATTTAAACCCTCTTATGCGCCCAACCTCGTCTATTTCACCCCCATAGAACCTACTAACAAACCCTAGCCATTTTCTTAGTGAGTGTGTGTGTTTATTGCTTGCGAAGACATCTTTGGAGTAAGAAGGAGAAGGAGAAAGTTGGAGAGTTCAAGGAAGAGGAAGTAGATCCAAAATACACACTCTATTGATCATCTTTTCTGGTATTAAACTCTATACCTTGCTTATTGATCATATAGATCTAGGTAGTCCCTAATTTGTGGTTTCTCAGCCCAAAAACCCCAAATCCTTTATGATTAGGCCTTATGGCCGGGTTATACCTCAGATCTGGACACTCATGGCATGCTTGGAGTATAAAGTTTTGGTTGTGGTTATGATTGAGTCCCTATTGATCCTAGAACCTTATTAAGAGCTTATTTTGGACATATGAAGCCTTTAAAGCCATGCATGCACGTAAAGTTAGCAACTTTACGTGAAAAACATGCCCTAGAAGTTTAGATCCATGATTTGGAACCACTGCATGGCTTAGATCAGGCCTGTATGGAAATAGGACTGAATGAACTCGGTGAGTCCCCAGGGCGACTCGGCGAGTTATATGAAGTTAGCCGTCGACTCGACGAGTTGGAAGAACACCTCGGCGAGTCCGATGAAGTTTTCCTTAACACTCGACGAGTTGTGTGAGCAACTCGGCAAGTTGGATGAGTTTTCCCGAGTAAAGTTGTGTTTGAGTAGGATGGCTTCATTCCTTCGTAGTTACACATAAAGTTAGCAACTTTACGTGTTCAGATGCTTCCAAGATTTCAGATCTACGAGTTAGGAACCATAAAGCGGATTCGAATGTAGTTGTATGGAGTTTGCACGACAGAACTCGGCGAGTAGTTCCTCAAACTCGGCGAGTAGTTTTCGGACTCGACGAGTTGAGTCGCGAGTTCCCGTCTTTCTTTGAGTCAAGAGTTCAGAGTGAATCGGTGAGTCGAAAAAGGGACTCGGTGAGTTAAAGTTAGAGTCAGTAAAGGAAGGACTCAACGAGTCGGCGCCCTAACTCGGCGAGTCCGGTCAACTGGAAGTTGACTTTGACCAGGGGTAAAATAGTCATTTTACCCTCAGTACAGTTATCAGTAATTGATTAAGTGTATTTATGGAAATTGTAGCCGGGGAGATACCGGAGCAGCAACAGATAGTTTCCAGAGTAGTTCATTTAGCAGCCAGTGTACGAGGTGAGTGTCCTTCCAGTAGGAACGGATCTACGGCCACAATGTCGGCCCGACTAGCTAGCAGTAGTTTCTAGGCTTTGGTCTGATGCATCGGTTAGTATGTTTGATTCCTTCGTGGCTCAGACAAGATTTATGTGTTGTGTGTTCTGGGCTACGGCCCTATGCAGTATGCAGTATATATGTTCATGCTATTCTGTTTATGCTATGCTATGTTCAGTAGTTCCGGACTTCGGTCCGATGCAGCTAATTCCGGACTTTGGTCCGATGCAGGAGGCAAGGCCTCGGTAGTTCCGGACTTCGGTCTGATGTAGCTTCCGGAATTTGGTCCGATGTAGAGGGCAAGGCCCTGGTTAGTTTCGGACTTCGGTCCGATGCAGTTTCCGGACCTCGGTTCGATGCAGTGGGCATGGCCCAATAGTTGCTTATATATGATTGTATGGTATGTGGTAGTTTGGGGGAGCTCACTAAGCTTCGTGCTTACAGTTTCAGTTTTGGTTTCAGGTACTTCCGCAATAAAAGGGAAGAGCTCAGGTTGATAGTATCGCACATACCACAACTTCACCAGTTTTCCTGGGAATTTGATTAGACATCTTCGCATGTTTAATTCAGTTTGATATGATACATTTTATTATGTTTTGAGATTCATAACATACGTTTTATATTATGGTTTTCAGTATCATGATTTTTAATATTATAAACAAAAATTTTTGGGTCGTATTTTGGGACGTTACACCTTCTCACGTTGTGAGCCTCAAGCAGATAACCAGAAATGGGACCAAACGCTTCTCACATTATGAGACCTTGTGTCTCACGTCTTGAGAAGAATCTGAGGCTAAAAATCTAACTTTTAAGTCCTTAATCCATTAGGCTTTCAATCCTAATTCTTCCAAAAGCTAACAAGGACTCCAAAGGCCAATAAAAACGATTACTTTATGGACATGCATTCCCCAAGCATGTCCTAAATCCATCTTAGGTCAAAATGACAAGAAATGTCCCCAAACTCAAACAAGATTCATAATTTGTAACCATGCTTCAGATCCATAAGACTAAATCATAGAGAATAACTCATTAATCCATAAAGTTGCCAACTTTATGGATCCCAAGCATGTAATCCATCATAAACATGAAAAAGGACCTTAGAACTTAGATCTAGCAATTTGAGCTCATAAAGATTGGATCTTAGACACTTATAATGGTCCAAAATATGCACAAGATGATGATGATGATGAAGCCTCCTAGCTGAACCAACAATTTAGAACTTCTTTTTCTACTTCTAGCAACCAAAACAAAAAAATAGATCCAAAATCACCAAGATGGATTAGGGTTAGGGTTTTTCTCAGTTAAGGGAAAGTGGAGGCTGAAAAATGAACCCTAAAACTGAGTTAAGGGGGCTTAAATACATGGGAAATCGTAAAACTTTGTGGGCTTGGGCTACAGTGAACCTCACATTGTGAGCACTTATAGTTCACGTTGTGAGATCAGTCCCTGATAGAATCTTCATGCGGCCCTCGTCACGTCGTGAGCCTCCATGCCTCACTTCATGAGGACCCCTTTTCTCCAAAAAATCTAACCTTTTAACCCTCTAAAATCCTAATTCAATTCCTTTAAGAAAACAGATGTTACACTAAAAATTGCAAATGTTACAATGTATATTCTCCTTATCTCTTTATTTATGTTGATTTATCTAATTATATTTGTGTGTTTTGTTTTAGGATTGTTCCTAGTGAACGATATCTCTACCTTGGTATTGTTTGATTCGGGGGCTACCAGATCTTTTGTATCTCTTGCGCTCAACAAGAGGTTTATCGATGCTCAAGGGGAGCTGGATTACCCATTAGAGGTTGAGATTGCTGACGATAGTCCTATGCGAGTATCTAGGGTTGATCAGGGTTGTGTACTATAGTTTTTTCGGTGAGAGGTATCTGATTGATTTGGTTCCTATTCCCCTACATGAGAGCAAGGTTATTGTGGGGATGGATTGGTTGAGCCCCAATGGGTCAATGATTAACTACGAGCCAGGTGGGGGAGAGTTGGTAGTTCAAGGAGAGGGTGTTTAGTGCAGGACAATTTTATGTCTAGCCGCTAGGGCCAGGCGCTATCTGATGGGTTTTGAGCATTCTAACACTTCCTAAGTGTACATGCAACCCTAATAACCTTGAATCTATGTTTTCTCTATATACATGCAAATTTCTTTTTCAAGGTTATTTCCTAACTAGCATGGCATGGGGAATATATATTACATAAAACTAGTTGAAATACATACCTTGTTGTTGCTTGGATTCCTTCAAGACTTTGTGAGCCTAGCACTCCAAATGTTGTGCCTCAAATGCGTCACACAACACCACAAAACTTGGAAGAACTTGAGAGAATACTTCTACACTCAAAAATTGGTTATGCCCTCTCAAAATGCTAGGTGGCCGATTTTTCTAGCCAAAGGGTTCCTTTTATAGTGTTGTCACAATTAGGGTTTTCACATGAATACTCTTAATTTTCATGACTCTTCATTTCTCATGACCCATGGGTTTGTAACTCCCATGGACTATCCATGGAGCTCCATATGGTTATAACCAAACCCGTAAACCATGGATCATTAATCCACCATAAAAGAATTGATGATTGTCATAATCAACCCTATATATTTAATTAGTCTCACTTTGATCACCAAATTAATACTAGATTAATACTTGATCAATACTAATTAAATAATACTATTATTAATATATTAGAACTTATAATATATTAATAATCACAAGTGTACTTTCTCTCATTTTGTCTATCCAAGTATTGCAATGCCATGCAACCCACATGGACCATGCCGGGTCGGGTCAAGTACATACCAAATAAAGTTATGGACTTATACACTATATCCAACAGTCTCCTACTTGGATAAGTCTAATAACTATATTTGCAAATATGACTTTAGAATCCGACTAGCAATCGTAGCTCTTTCAAAGTCTCTCAGAACAGAGATAATAATGATACGCTATTTAAGATAAGTGATCAAATAATCCTCTGCTCTCAAGATATCAACCGGACAAACACATGGAACATGGTCTTACTTATTGTCCAACATTTTTTTCTTGATCTCTGATTTGCTTTGACATAGAACTAAATTGAACACATCAATTAGGTTCTGACCGGGCCCGATACATAAGTCAAAACCAAATCATCGAGGGGCCCATATATCGCTTCTATTTCTAGAAGGAACAGATAAACTTCGACTCATATGCTTGTACTGACTATTTGTTGAATTATGCACAAAAGCACGTTTTATAACATCGAATTACCAATGTGTTTTCGTACAATCAATGGATAACCAACTCATAGTCAACAACTCATATCTCTAGGTTTGAAGGTTTATATGATATTACCATCTCATGATCACTCGAGATAAATTCCATGAAGTGATGCAAGTGAGCGTGGGTTGAATCCAATACTCAGAACTTATGAGCACTCATGAATGTTACAGCAACTATTTCTATGTTTAATCCCCTTCAGACATATCATACCAACCAAATTCATGACAGTCTTAAATCAATACCTACTTCTAAAGTATGACCGACTATGGAGAGTTTGAATAATATGATATATACCATAACATAATTATTCTGGAAGTCAAAACATGCGAAGTAAAACACAAGAATAATACTAATCTTATATGGCCCCAACACTTTGAGTGTAAATAAAAACACCTTTTATTTAAGCACCATATTGATTACTCATTATTTTTGTTTCGATTAATCAACTTTATACTTGAATTAAAACATTAGTTGTCCCATGCTCCAAGCATGTACACTATGTTTTCTAGACAATAGCTATGCCATACATCTAGTATGCATGCTATGTTTGTCTTTACTTTGTGAAATAGACCAATTTGAACATAATTTCAATGATTCTCATTTCACAATCCCAAATTCTTATCGCAAATGTAAGAATACCAAACTCTTGCCATTTACAGTAATTTGTTAGATTCTAAACTTATATACAATGATCCTCTTGTAATGAATATGCACATAAGTCACCAAGACTTAGCAACAAACATTACAAAGTATTCCAATGGAGATCATTTCCATGGAAATGAAGTCTCAGATTCAAAGTACATTCCTTTGAATATCCTTCTTTGCAATAAGTTTTTCTAATCTTCAAAGAACAACTTCCACCTATGGAAATATTTCCATATGCCCATTTTGACTATCACTTTTGAACAAGAGTTGCCTCTTTACAGAATATGTCAATATGGTCCTAACTATATACTTCCAATTGTCCATGAGCCACCAATCTTTGGTAAACCTCAGATTGTCCTCGACAATTGCTTAATCATTTTAGTCATATCCAGTTCTATTCCTTTGTCCCTCTTAATGCCCCAGGCATTTGAAAAATTTAGAATGAATAAATATTATAGTACATGTAATCGAACCTATATCTGAAGCATATGGGACATGATTCATGCTATAATTTTTTTTCCATGTTCTCACAATTCAAACTATGAAGAGGAATGCCATAATCATAAACGAAATTTGAGAACGCAACATATATAGAATTTCCTTATGTAAACCATTCCAGCATAACATTTATATATATATTCTTGACTAAAGTAGATTAAATTCTCAATCTACGCTAACATATATAGAATTTCCTTATGTTGAACCATTCCAACATAACATTCATATATATTCTTGACTAAAGTGGATTAAAATATAAATCTAAGCTTGTAGAATTGGAGCGAAGTATAAAATCCTCTCCCTTAATTATAGCAAAACAACTTTTTCAAGGTGAATTGAAACTTTTGTTTTCTATAATTAATATTGATGACTTGCAACACTTAACTTAATAATTATGCTCCCACTAGCATAATGATTATTATCTTACTAGCATAACCCTTATGCTCCCACTAGCTTTGACATGTATCTAGAGATCAGCTGGACTTTTAGAAACCAACACTTTATTGACTTTCTTTCCAAAGTTCAGATTTCTGATATGCAATTGCTTTGATAAGACTTTATCAAAATCATACGCCTTTCCTTAGATAGCTCACTTGTGTGTCTAAACAATTATGAAGAGGGATGCCGTAATCATAATGTTTAGACCTTTTGTCATTCTCATAATTGCTATCTACTCAAAATTTACTTAGTGAAAGAGTTTCCTCACCATCATTTTCATAAATCGGAGAGAAACCTTATGACACTTAGATTTTATGGTGTAAGTGTTCCTATCCATGTGAATTTTTCATAACCACAAGACAAGGTTAGTGTCAAATCCAAACACATATGGACTGAACTTGTTTAATCTTAATTTATTGCCACCCGGCGGCACAAGGGCCTACCACTGCTTCCAGGTTGTTATGCAAACAATTGAGAACTCATAGAACTCACAAGCATAATCAACTTTTAACTGGAATAGACACAAAAATAAGAATATGTCAACACGATTGGTTACAAACCTCAAGTCTTGGGCTAGTGATTAACAAAACTCTTGATTAGTTCTTGAACCTATCTTAAGATCTTTTAGACTCCCACTGTCCTCTTGACATATAAGACTCTCTTGCCAAATATTCAAGAGACAGTGTCGAATCTTTTACAAACACTTCACACAATTGGCCTTAGTCGGTTTTTGTTGTATCCAAAACATCACAACTTACCAATTTCAAATGTACAAGAGTAAGAAAACATTTTACTCTACATTTGACAAGTGTTTTAAACATTTCTTAAGATTATGTCACCCAAGGCTCAATCTTGGAGTATGACTCTAAGATTTGATTTTGGAACGAAGTATGGTTTATCTTTTGATCTAACCATTTCCACAATTCATGATTCCTCTCCTTAGCCAACAAATGCACTAAGGTGTCCTTAGAGGATCAATTTGATGGGTTTTAGTCATAAGACATCCTATGTGCTCATACAAACCCTAATGCTTGGATCTAGGTTTCTCTATTGTACATGCTTTGAATCCAAGACTATAAACCCTAATTCTAGCATATGGAAATCGATATTAACATATAATTAGGTTTAGGATATTACCTTGATTGTTATGTTGCAATAACAATCCTAATTCCTCCTTGAATTGACTTTGGAAGGCTTAGAGTCACAAGTGTCACTCCTCTAATGGCTTACAAACACCAAGAGCAAATGGAGAAGGTATAAAGAGAGAGGAGAGGTATAATAATTCGTCTCTAGGACCTCTTGGGAAGGCATGGACGAATTCATGAGCCTTAGGGGTCTTTATATAGGTGTAGAGATTAGGGTTTTAGTCCTTATCCTTATCTAGTTGCTTGCCCACCAAGTAACCATAAGATAAGCCTTGAAAACCCTTATCCTTTATCCTTTGGACGATTTCAAGGATCCTTATCTCCTTGAATTCATTCAACCCATATTTAGGATAACCATTACCATATTTTGTAACTATCATATAATTACAATTCAGCCCCTCTAGTTTAATTAATTACACTTTATCACAAAATTAATTCTTAATTAATTATTGACCAATATTAATTAAACAAATATGATTTCTCCTTTAATATATTATTCTTATAACATATTAATAGATCATAATAACCTCTCTCTCTATTTATTTCTCCAATCAAGTTGCTTTGGTGAAGGCAACCCAAAAGGACCATGCACCATCGGGTCAAGTACATACCAAAATAGTTATAGACTTAGACACTAATCCAACAGTCTCCCACTTGGATAAGTCTAATAACTATTCTGCGTATGACTTCAGTTCCTGATCTGCAATCGTAGCTTTCCAAAGCCGCTGTCAACTCTGATCATATCAGATACGCGTGTCCTTAGATAAGGGATCATATATTCCTCCATTCTAGATATCATATGAGACATGATTTCTAATCATTCTCTTTTGTACTATATCTCGATTCCCGATTTATGATGACTGACTAATTGAACAAATTAAATTAGCCCTAGCCCGGCCGAGCATTTACGTTTGTCATCACTAAATCATCGAGGGGCCCAAAAGATATCGCTTTTATCGTTCCTTGGATAAAAGGAACGGATAAACTTTGATACAATGCTTGCTTGCACTCACTAACCAAATCACACACAACAATATGTTTTATAACACCAAGTTACTAGTGCGTTTACATATTATCAATGTGCAACCGATTCGCAAGATACAACTCACACATCTCGGTTTCAAGAATATAAGATGTTATCGTCTCACTAATCACTCGTGATACAATTCAAGGAGTGATCCAAGTGAGCGTGGGTTTAATCCAATGCTAAAATCATATTCATAAGCACTCATGAACGTTGCAACAAACATTTGCTTATGTCTAATGCTCTTTAGACAATCCACACACCAATTCACGACAGTCTTCATTCATATCTACTTCCAACATATGAACGACTGTGGCCCGTTTGAATAATTCGATTATTCTTAATAAACTCAATTATTCTGGAAGTCAAGACATGCAAATGTGAAACACAAGAATAATACTAATCCCATATGGACTCAAACCTTTGAGTATAAATAAAACACCTTTTATTTATCACCATATCGATTACTCATTATTTGTCGTTTTGGTTAATCAACTTCTTACTTGAATTATTACACTTGTCCCTTGCTCCTAGCATGCACACAATGTTTACTCATGGTTCTTACTTTGTGAAATAGATCACATTGGACACATTTCCAATCATTCTCATTTCACAACTCCAAATCCATTTTTCATAAGTTTAAGAATGTCAAATTCTTGCCACTTATAGAATATGCTTGATTCTAACATTTTATGCAACTATCCTTTCGTAATGTCACTGCACCAAAGTTACAAAGACTATTGCCAATGATATTACAAAGTCCTCTATCGGAGATTGTTACAAGAGAATTCCTTAGATATGATGTTTCTCACTCAAAGTACATTCCTTCGAACATCCTTTTGCATAAAAGTTTCTAATCTAGTCATAGATTTTCAATATTCAATTCCCAATATGGACACGCTTCCATATTTTCCATATGACAACTTATTCTTAATAGAATGTTATCTATTCATAATAATGTTGATGTGGTCCATCCAATATGGAAACATTTCTATATTTTCCAATACTATACTTCCAACTACTCACAAACGACCAATCCTCGTCGAAATTTGGATTGTCCTTTGATAGTTGTTTAATTATTTTAGCCAAAACCAATTCTTGTCCTTTTTTCCCTCTAAATGCGCTAGAAATTTGGAAAATTTTAGAATGGTCAAACATTAAAGCATTTGCAATCGATCCTATACCCGAAGTGTATGGGACACGACGCACAATGTTTTATTTGCTATGTTCTCAAAATTCGAATTGTGAAGAGGAATGCCGTAATCATAATCGAAATTTTAAGAACACACTTTGTACCCTTGACTAAATTTATTAACATTTATCAACCTAAACCTTTAGATTTGAAATGAAGCATAATATTCTCTCCCTTAATTATAGCAAAACAACTATTCCATCCTTAAAACTTTGCAAAGAATGACTCTTGTTTTCTATAATTAATATTGCCAACTTGCAATACTTTCCTTAATAATCATACAATCATAACATTTATGCTCCCACTATCATGATGATTATTATAAGCATAACACTTATGCTCCCACTAGCTTCGACATGTATTCATAAACATCTTAACTTCCAGAAAAACAATGCTTATTGAATTTCTTAAGTTCATGTTTCTAATACTTAGTGCTTTGATAATCTTTTATCAAGGCTTCTTGAACTTATACACCTTTGCCTTAGATAGTTCATATGTGTGTGTAAACAATTGCCAAACCTCACAATTCAAATTATCGAAAGGGATACCGTAACCATAATCGAATTCGAGAATGCAATTTTACAATCACTATCTTCTTAAAATCTTTCTTAGTGAAAGCATTTCCTCACAATCATTTTCATGAAGGAGGAAATCTTATGACACTTAGATTTAAATGGTGTATGTGTTCCTATCCATGTGAATTTGTTAAAACCAAAGTTTACGACAAATTCAAACTCATATGGACCGAACTTTCTTAATCTTGATTTCTTGCCTTATGGTAGCACAACTGCCCACCATGTCTTCCAAGTAGTTAAGCAGCTCACCCTTTCCTGTCAATGTACGTTTCATTGATTAAGGTGCTTTGCCTTTTATGCGTTCAAAATGAGAACTCATAGAACTCTCATGCATAATTAACTCGATTGGATTGGCACATAATCAAAATAATGTCATCACGATAGTTTGTAAACCTCAACTCGTGTGCTAGTGATGATCGATAAGGTTTATTTGATTTGTTCTTGAAACCTTTCAAGACCATTAAGACTCCCACTGACTCCTTGACATATAAGATTCTCTTGTCAATAACCATTTCTTGACAAACAAATATTCAAGAGTTAGTGTAGCTTTTATCAAAACACTTCATAAATTGGTCCTAGTTGGTCTTTGTCTTATCCAAGACATCACAACTTACCACATTTAATGAATGTTATAAACCTTCTTAATACTTATCACTCAATGTCACAATCTTAACTCTAAGACTTGTTTTGGAACGCAGTATGATTGACTTCTTGATTTAACCATTTCTTCAATTCTTGATCCCTCTTTTGAGACATACAATTGTACTAAGACTCACTTAGAGGATCAATTGAGATATGGTTCTTAATCATTATGACCTATCATAAAGCATAAAAGGTACTCTCCCTTCTTCTTAGAATGGAGAAACTTTTATCTTTCTGCCTACTTGATTCTTCTTATTCGTTCTGCTATTGATTTAAAACCTTTTTCAATCAATTCAGAATTACACTTAATCTTGTAAGTATAATCATATTTACTAAACCTTTAGTAAATCATGACGAATATCTTTGTTACTCTTATGGTAGACTTGATCAACACGCAACTTTGTGTATTCGATCTCCAAGTCCTTCACTTGACACTTTGTCAATGAATTAGTCTAATTTCCAAATATGAAATTTCTCATTCATCGTGCAACCAAGTTGCATGATTCCAAATTTCTGTCCAATTGAAACTTGGGCGATGAGAAACTCTCCCTATTTGGTAAATTCTTGACTTTTCCATAAACACCATAAATAAGAATCATATCCATTTGTTGTAGAAATATGCAAACACCAATTTTCATAACGATTTCATTGCAAGGAAATAAACAAATAAATAAATAAGTCAAACGAAAATTTATTTTATTTATAAAAGCAGCAGAAAAAATTTGTCCTTACAATGCAAAATCCATTGAAAACTATGTATTTCAAAAGAAAAAATTTCTAACAACTCTATCATAACTATCTAAGCTCAAAATTTAATCTTCAAGTCCATGCGATCAAGATCCATTCCTTGTGATTAGATTCATCTTGCTCTTTCACCAAGCTTCCTTTCTTTTCACCGATCCTGTAAAACATTCAAATGCAATCTTATCACATTATGTATTAAGAATTAATGAATAGGAACTTAATGGAGTTAGATAGTAGATTTTACCTGAAGCGCAGCCATACTCTTTGACTATCCCATCTTCTGGACTCTTCAGGCTCTTTGGACAGACTTGTATCCAACGCCCTTTCTTTTGGCAGCAAACACAGGTCAGTTCTCCTAGAACGTTCTCGGAAGCATGGTCGGTTGACTTTTCCAACAAATATGCTCCATTGCTTCGCCAAATCATTTTTGATTCAGCAGCAATGAACATGTAAGTTAGGTCAATGAGGTTGTCGTTATGATCCATCATATAATACTTTCTTTTGAACTCATTATATGATTTACGAAGTGACTGCAAAACCCAATTCACAGCCAAATCATATGGGAACGACACACCCAACATTATCAACATTATCAACCTATCAATGTGTGATGGGTTTTAGTCATAAGACATCCTATGTGCTCATACAAACCCTAATGCTTGGATCTATGTTTCTCTATTGTACATGCTTTGAATCCAAGACTATAAACCCTAATTCTAGCATATGGAAATCGATATTAACATATAATTAGGTTTAGGATATTACCTTGATTGTTATGTAGCAATAACAATCCCAATTCCTCCTTGAATTGACTTTGGAAGGCTTAGAGTCACAAGTGTCAGTCCTCTAATGGCTTACAAACACCAAGAGCAAATGGAGAAGGTATAAAGAGAGAGGAGAGGTATAATAATTCGTCTCTAGGACCTCTTGGGAAGGCATGGACGAATTCATGAGCCTTAGGGGTCTTTATATAGGTGTAGAGATTAGGGTTTTAGTCCTTATCCTTATCTAGTTGCTTGCCCACCAAGTAACCATAAGATAAGCCTTGAAAACCCGTATCCTTTATCCTTTGGACGATTTCAAGGATCCTTATCTCCTTGAATTCGTTCAACCCATATTTAGGATAACCATTACCATATTTTGTAACTATCACATAATTACAATTCAGCCCCTCTAGTTTAATTAATTACACTTGATCACAAAATTAATTCTTAATTAATTATTGACCAATATTAATTAAACAAATATGATTTCTCCTTTGATATATTATTCTTATAACATATTAATAGATCATAATAACCTCTCTCTCTATTTATTTCTCCAATCAAGTTGCTTTGGTGAAGGCAACCCAAAAGGACCATGCACCATCGGGTCAAGTACATACCAAAATAGTTATGGACTTAGACACTAATCCAACACAATTATGATATGGTTCCATAATCACTAAGATAATCATAAAACAAGATACACAAGTACTCTTCCATCTCTTCAGATTGGAGAAACTTTTATCTTTCTGCCTTATTTGATTCTTCTAATGTTTCAGAATTACACTTCAACTTGTAAGCATAATCATATTTACTAAACTTTAGTAAATCATAACGAATAATCTTATCAACCTTTGTGGTGGACATGACTAGTGCACAACCTAATATACCCGATCCTTTAGTCCTTCGCTTGACTCACATGCGAATGTGAACAAGGAATTAGTCATAATTTACCAAAGATAAAAATCTCATTCATCACACAATACAACTTGCATGATTTCAAGTTTTTGTCCAATTGAAACTTGGGTGATGAGAATCTTTTCTTATTTGATAAATTATGACACTACCACAAACGAAAGAATCAAATTCATTTTCCAATATTGCTTATCAATGGAAACATATAAGCAACAATTTTTCACAAATACCATTGTAAGGATACTTAAAATATATAAAACAAAATTTTCCTTTTATTTTAAAAACTTTGTAGAAAAACTTATCCTTACAATGCGAATTCATATGAAAACTTTGTTGTTATCTATTCCTAAGCAATATCTCATAACTCTTATGTAGTGGCTCAAAATTCTGGTCATCGCACCATGCGATCAAAATCAGCACACCATTTCTTTAAGCTTCCTTTGATTCTTCAAAAACATCAAAATGTAATTACATTACATCATGTATTAAGAATATCCAAAAGAGACTTAATAGAGTTAGATCACAGACTTTACCAGAAGTAGAGTCAAACTTTTGACTTTACCATCCTTATGAGGTTTCAGGTAAATTCGGCAGCTTCGCAACCAATGCCCCTTTCTATTGGCAAAAGGAAACATATGGACTCTTTGAAAATGGTATACAGGACTATCACAAACTTAACCTTTCTCTTTACCATTAGGTCAAACAACTTGACCATGGCCAATCCCTTTCAATTGGGAAGATAAAGTTTTTCTGGACTTCCAATGTCACCAATGTCAATGTCCAAATAGGTTTGGGAAGTAGATCTTCCAATCTAATTTGCTTTACCAATGCTCCAAATCATTGCTGATTCAGCATCATCAAGCAAACATGTAAGATCATTAAGGGTCATATCATAGTCTGTTATCAGAAAGTGACTAAAGAACCTAGTCAATAGACAACTTTCCTCAAGACTTCGACACCCGACTCTTCCGGCTTGTTAATATGTGACTTAATCTCCAAGACCTAAGCACATATAGACTTTGTTTGCCAATAGTGATTGAGTGACTTAGAACTTATCAAGTCTTGAAACTTGTGGGATAGGGAGATTTATTGAAGGAGGTGGAGGAAGTGAAGTATGATTTCTAGTCCCACTAATGCACAACAAAAGGATTGATCTTTCACCTTGGTTGCCATTTGGCATATCATCTTCATTAGGAAGCTTGTTCCTAAAGATTTGGGAAGACCATAGTTGTCTGAAGGAGACATCTATAAGGGAGAAATTCAAGTTAGTTGATTTAAAGTCCTTAATATAACACCCAATATGAAATATTAAGGCTAGGATCCAACAACCTATTTATAACTGGAAGAGGGATGCCGTAATCCAAGTTATAAAATAGTTGAAGGTAGGTAAATGACGATTTACCAATTTACACCATGAAAAATGAAATATAATTAAGTTTTAATTGGATTTGAAACTCCTAGATCTTTTGAGATACATTGAACTTTCAATGGCATGTTTGAATCTCGATTGTGCCCTCTCAAGTTTGTGACTGGGATGCCGAGGATCACAAACAAGGTGTGAATAACCATACAAATTGACTTGGTACCCTTAACTTTATCACCTAATCGATGTGCCGGTTAGCCACACAACTCCACCGATCTATAATAAGGTCATGTTACCCCTTGCCATACTTACTAGTCCTTGTTAGTGTGCCGGTTAACCACACACGCTCCACTAACGACTTGGTAAGGTACAAAGTGTAATTTTATGGGTTAGCACCAAATTCACATTTTCCTAAAGTAACTAAGATTGGGAATTATTAAGGTATAGTTACTTTATAATTTCATTATACTTTTAATGAGGACTAAGGTCCTATCCTACCTTTTTCGGCTAACGACCCTCCACCAATCAAGGAAGCGGTGGGTGAGAGTGGACACCCATTAAACGCCATTTTATAGGCAGTAACCTTATACCCCCTTATAGACCGGCTTCGTGAGTGAGGCCTACTAATGGTAAGATTGACTTATTCTTATACATATCTATATAATTAAAATTATAATAATAGTATAAGGGTGTATTTTAGACATTAAAATACTTGGTGGTTTAATCTATTAATTAAACTATACTCTTAATTTAATTAAACGTAAACCATGTCTTTATGGAATTATTAACTCTTTTAATTAAACACTTTAATTAATTTAATGAAGTCCATAAAGTTTGAATTTTTTAACCTTTTAAAAAAACTAAGGTTTAATTTGGAATTGAAGTGTAAGACTTTACAAATTCCAAAACTTGAAGGCAAGTTTTGAAACTATTTCAAGACTCTTCAAATTTGTAACTTATGAGTTTTAATGGTTCACAAAGTTGAAGACTCTTCATTTTATGAAACCTACTATTCTTTAATGACAACTTTTAAAGAAGTGACTTTTGGTTATCCACAACTTGAGGACAAGTTATGGACACCATCATTAACATTAAGATCATGAATTAAACAAGCATGTAGGTTACACACAATTCCTATGATCTTCTAAAACTCATAAGAACAAATATTAATATCAAACAATTTCAAGAAATCATATGAACACATATAAAACTTTAAAATTGATAATAGTCATTTGAAATGGGTTAACATAATCATTACCACTTTTAAAAACAAATTTTACAAGTCCAAAACAGTTTGGGATAATGATTCTAGCCCATTTCTAGCAACAAAACTCAGAAAACTGCCCAGCACGCTCCTACTCGTCGAGTGCATTATCCTACTCGACGAGTAGGATGAATTTTTCCTTGGACTCATCGAGTTGTCCCCTTGCACTCGGTGAGTCCAGTCAAACAGTGAGCAGTTTTTCGATTTTTCATCTAGTTTGCATCAAATATACAGAAAACAATCCTAGGCTCTGATACCACTGATGGGTTTTGAGCATTCTAACACTTCCTAAGTGTACATGCAACCCTAATAACCTTGAATCTATGTTTTCTCTATATACATGCAAATTTCTTTTTCAAGGTTATTTCCTAACTAGCATGGCATGGAGAATATATATTACATAAAACTAGTAGAAATACATACCTTGTTGTTGCTTGGATTCCTTCAAGACTTTTGGAGCCTAGCACCCCAAATGTTGTGCCTCAAATGCTTCACACAACACCAAAAAACTTGGAATAACTTGAGAGAATACTTCTACACTCAAAAATCGGTTATGCCCTCACAAAACTCTAGGTGGCCGATTTTTCTAGCCAAAGGGTTCATTTTATAGTGTTGTCACAATTAGGGTTTTCACATGAGTACTCTTAATTGTCATGACTCTTCATTTGTCATGACCCATGGGTTTGTAACTCCCATGGACTATCCATGGAGCTCCATATGGTTATAACCAAACCCATAAACCATGGATCATTAATCCACCATAAAAGAATTGATGATTGTCATAATCAACCCTATATATTTAACTAGTCTCACCTTGATCACCAAATTAATACTAGATTAATACTTGATCAATACTAATTAAATAATACTATTATTAATATATTAGAACTTATAATATATTCATAATCACAAGTGTACTTTCTCTCATTTTGTCTATCCAAGTATTGCAATGCCATGCAACCCAAATGGACCATGCCGGGTCGGGTCAAGTATATACTAAATAAAGTTATGGACTTAGACACTATATCCAACACTATCTTCAGCAGGGTTGTTCCGGATTTTTAGCCTATGTTATGGATACTCGGGAGACAGGTAAGGCGATTGTGGATGATGTGTCGGTCAGTCGGGAATATCTGGATGTTTTCCATGATGATTTTCTTTGAGTGCCTCCGAAGAGGCAAGTGAAGTTTTGGATTGACCTAGTTCTCTGTGTTGCTCCGAGAGCTAAAGCACCTTATCGGTTAGCGCATACAAAGATACAGGAGTTGTCTACATAGCTGTAGGAGCTATTAGACAAAGGGTTCATTCGACCGAGTAGTTCGCCATGGGGAGCGCCGATCCTGTTTGTGAAGAAGAATGATGGGTCACATCGGATGTGTATCGACTATCGGGAGCTAAATAATATAACGTTGAAGAACCGTTATCCACTCCTGATGATTGACGATTTATTTGACCAGCTTCAGGGTGCATCTTGGATTTCCAGGATTGATTTGCCTTTGGGTTATCATCAGATGAGGGTCAAAGAAGTGGATACGCAGAAGATATTCGTTCGGACTCGTTATGGTCATTACGAGTACTTGGTGATTCCCTTCGGGCTCACCAATGCTCTAGCAGCATTCATGGACCTCATGAATCGTATATGTAGATCTATGTTGGATCGGACTATGATTGTATTTATCGATGATATTTTGGTTTATTCTAAGACCCATGATTTGCATGAGGAGCATTTGAGGGAGGTATTGGAGGCCTTCAGGAGGGATAAATTGTATGCAAGGTTCTCCAAGTGTGAGTTCTGGTTGCGTGAGTTTCAGTTTCTGGGGCACATTGTCAACTAGAATGGTATTCTGGTCGATCCGTCCAAGGTCGAGGCGGTGATGGGATGGGAGGTTTCGAAGTCTCCATTTGAGATTCAGATTTTCTTTGTTCTAGCAGGTTACTATTGAAGATTCATTCATGATTTTTTAAGATAGTGGTTCATTTGACTAGGTTAATGAAGAAGACTGCCACATTTCATTGGGGGCCTGAGCAGCATGCAACTTTTGAGACCTTGAGGCATAAATTGTGTGAGGCACTGATTTTGACCCTTCCCAAGGGTTTTGAGGATTTTATAGTTTATTTTGATGCATAGATCACAAGTTTTTGGTGCAGTTCTGATGCAGAGGGGTCGTATTATTGCTTACGCTTTGAGGCATCTAGAGCCTTATGAGGAAAAGTGGTAAACTATCCTACACATGATTTGGAGTTAGGGGCTGTGGTGTTTTCCCTCAAGATTTGGCGGTATTACCTCTATGGGGTCGTTTGTACTATTTACACGGATCACAAGAGCATGAGGTATTTTATGGACCATCTCAATCTGAACATGAGGCATCGTAGGTGTTTGGACGTGGTGAAGGATTATAATTGTGAGATCCTTTATCACCCAGGGAAGACCAATGTGGTGGCCGACGCCCTCAACCGCAAGGTGTTCTTGGCTCTGATCAAAGATATATATTTGAGGATGACCGTGGTTACTCCATCATTAGAGCGGATTCGTGAGGTTCAGGAAGGGGCTATGAAGGAAGAGCACCAGAAGAGTGAGCAAATTATGGTTCAGGTGGCTTCCTTCGATTATGACAGTCGTGGATTATTGACTCTGCCTCGGCGAGTCTGGGTTCCTTATTGGGGCGGTGTGCGCTAGGTTCTTATCGAGGAGGCCCACAAGTCTAGGTTCTCCATTCATCCCAAGGAGACAAAGATGTATAG
Organism: Lactuca serriola; assembly: GCF_051521515.1. NCBI lineage: Eukaryota > Viridiplantae > Streptophyta > Magnoliopsida > Asterales > Asteraceae > Lactuca > Lactuca serriola. Next base: position 88,006,711 of record NC_136413.1, on the reverse strand, counting down.
GGATCTTCCACCTAATTATTGGTAGCCTTGCATGAAGCGGTATGTGGCATGGTATTTTGAGTGATGCCTGACTTGCAGGAAGTTCAAGGCCGAGCATCCACGTCCTCACGACAAGATGCAACTGTTGGAAATTCAAGGCGGTCGTAGCTCTGATTAGGGATGTGTTCTTGAGGATGATACTGATTACTCCACTCTTGGTGCAGATCCGAGAGGCTCAGATTCATTCATGATTTTTTTAAGATAGTGGTTCATTTGATTAGGTTAATGAAGAAGATTGCCAAATTTCATTGGGGGCCTGAGCAACATGTAGCTTTTGAGACCTTGAGGCATAAATTGTGTGAGGCACCGATTTTGACCCTTCCCAAGGGTTTTGAGGATTTTATAGTTTATTTTGATGCATAGATCACAGGTTTTTGGTGCAGTTATGATGCAGAGGGTTCGTATTATTGCTTACGCTTCGAGGCATCTGGAGCCTCATGAGGAAAAGTGGTAAACTATCCTACACATGATTCGGAGTTAGGGGCTATGGTGTTTTCCCTCTAGATTTGGTAGTATTACCTCTATAGGGTCTTTTGTACTATTTACACGGATCACAAGAGCATGAGGTATTTTATGGACCATCTCAATCTGAACATGAGGCATCGTAGGTGTTTGGACGTGGTGAAAGATTATAATGTGAGATCCTTTATCACCTAGGGAAGGCCAATGTGGTGGCCGACGCCCTCAGCCTCAAGGTGTTCATGGCTCTGATCAAAGATATATATTTGAGGATGACTGTGGTTACTCCATCATTAGAGCGGATTCATGAGGTTCAGGAAGGGCTATGAAGGAAGAGCAGCAGAAGAGTGAGCACATTATGGTTCAGGTGGCTTCCTTCGATTATGACAGTCGTGGATTATTGACTCTGCATCGGCGAGTCTGGGTTCCTTATTGGGGCGGTGTGCGCTAGGTTCTTATCGAGGAGGCCCACAAGTTGAGGTTCTCCATTCATCCCTGGGCGACAAAGATGTATATGGATCTTCGACCTAATTATTGGTAGCCTTGCATGAAGCAGGATGTGGCATGGTATGTTGAGTGATGCCTGACTTGCAGGAAGTTCAAGGCCGAGCATCCACGTCCTCACGACAAGATGCAACTGTTGGAAATTCAAGGCGGTCGTAGCTCTGATTAGGGATGTGTTCTTGAGGATGATAGTGATTACTCCACTCTTGGTGCAGATCCGAGAGGCTCATATTCATTCATGATTTTCCTGTGACATCCCCATTTTCACGGCCAGAAAATACCATTTGTGTTTATGCTTGTTTGAAAATCAGAGTAACATTTTAAATAAAAGTGTTGCATAATTTGTTCCCAGTAAAACATGATAAATACATTATCAAAGTGTTTCCGAAGAAAGTATTTTTATTCATTTTAAAACGTTTGGGATGTCATCGTCAATACAGAAACATAAGCATAAATAGAACTTACATTCATTATCACTAGTGATCTATATCTCCTTAATCTCTCAGTGTAATGTGACTTCATATCAACACCTGTGATATAAATAAACTAAGCGGGTCAGGTTGGGAAACCTGGTAAGTACATAAGTTTTCAACCCACAATAATATAATTATTATGTTTAATCATCAAACAGTTAACCCAATTACGCATCCCTATTATCTTCTTTACTCTTAAGGGTTTACCCTAAGAAACAACTATTTCTAGTTCATTCATTCCTAAGGATTTTCCTAAGGAATATATGAAGTCCATCGTTGCCTATGATACAGCTATCAAGCACATCTGCTAGTTCTATCACTTAAGCGTAGCTTCCAGAATTGTGACATTCTCTATATGGCGCATCTGCCGGTATTGTCCTTTAGGTGCATCTGCAGGGGTTATGAGGTTTTCTATTAGGCGCTTCCACCGGTAGAGTCCTTTAGGCACATTTTCCAGGGTTTTATTGACAGTATCGCTTTCGAGAGTCCACTCGCAATACATGTCAATGGGATTTTAGAGTACACCGGTAAACACATCGTTCACAACACCTGCAGGTTGCGAGCCTGCTAGAGTTCCACTGGACTGTCTAGAATAGTCCGTGGTTGTCATCTATACTCTGCTAGATGACAGGGCCATCATTTGGGAACAAGGCTTCTCACATCATCCACCTCTCACCCTCACCTCATGGTCTATTTCACCTCTCACCTCATCATCCAACTCATATTTCATCTATTACATCTACCCATGTTTTACCCCAACATTTTCGTAGATATAAAATACATATACAGTTCAAATCATTTAAAACGTGTATAAAATCGTTCATCTAGCATAGATAGCAAGTACTCAGATAATATGCACACATAGGACGTAATTTATATAAAATACTTCATATCTATGTGTAAGATGAAAGTAACTATGCACTCACCTGATACGGTGGTGACTCAGTACTCGGACAACACTTCGTTACTCTTAAAACAATTTCCCTCGACAAAACCTAGTATCATTACCACTAGGGTTTAGTTCAGTATTTACCAAGACTAATCTAATAGTCTAGCTGTTATTATTATTATATAAGCGTTAAACAACACTATATAACTCATAATAATAGCCCAAATAATTATTTTAAGGTCCTAATAATGTTACTATAATTAATTAGAAGCTATATTAAAAATAGCGTAGGCGTAGCTCACTTACAACGGGTATTATCGAAAACCGATGCTTTGCTTGGAGCAGCGTATCCGAACCGAAATACCCTTTTTTTTCTTGGGACTCTGGAAGCCTCGAAGCTTCCTTAGGGTGCTAGGGGTTCACCTAGGCTTTAGGGGGGTTAGAAACCCTAGAGAGAGAAAGATCTTAGAGAGAGAATGAAGAAAGGTGTGAAATTTTCAAAAGAGTTCACACCCTTTTATAGGTACCATCAACTTTGGACTACGCTGCGCGTTCAGCAGGTTACGCGGGGTGTAACTTCGGATAGGGACGACAGATAGCGAAGGCTCGGTGGTGCGACTTGGAGCTTGCTGGGCAGAGGAGTGCGAGGCGTACGTAGCGCGTTCCGAGCTTCATATGCTGGGCGTCATGCGAGGACTATGTGTCGCAATCCGAAGCGAATTCTTTGATCGGCATCGGACGACTAGTACTCGGCCACGTCATCATCATCGCATCAGGCTTCGCAAATCCGAGTGCAAACTTTAAAAATTCGTAACTTTCGCGTACGACCTCTGTTTTCGACGTTCTTTATATCCACTCGTAGGTGGGAACGTACTCTACAACTTTCGTTTAGACTTCGTTGGCTAATTTTGAATCTATTTTAGAAGTTATATTTTTAATAGGCCGAGACAAGATTGGTCCGTTAAAAATTCATAACTTCTTCATCCGACGTCCATTTTCGTTTGTCTTTTTACCGATATGCTACTATTAACGAGATTTTCAATTCTCGTTTAGGTTGTGTCGGCTAAAAACCGCTCGATCTAATATTCGAATTTCGGGTTGTACACTTCTAAGTCGAAACTTCAAAAAATCATAACTTTCTCATACGAAGTCAGATTTGTGAGTTCTTTTTAAGGACATTCTCGGTTTAACGAACACTATGACTTTCATTTAGATCTCTAAGGCTGAATATTTCTATATCGTAAATTCACTATTTACACTTCCCGGTGCCGTGTCAGTTCTGTCGCGAAACTTCGACGGGTCATAACTTCTTCGTTATAACTCGGATTTCAGCGTTCTTTATATGTACGGAACCCTTGAGACGTATTCTACAACTTGGTTAAGATTATTTATTCTAACTAATCTTTTGTTGAAAAGTCGTTTTCGACCCCTATTATCTCTAAATTGACTAGCCCGGATCTACGGGCGTTACATTTCCATTTAAACCCTTGTTATATATAATTGTTTTCAAAATTGGTCCCCAGTCGAGTATGTTGGGTGCACTAGCTCTCAAGACAGTCTCAGAGGCACCCACGTATGCTAGACGTACGTGGGGCATATGCTTAGTAGGGAAAACCCTAGTTTTTTAGAGTTTGTACCCTATTTAAACACCTTAATTTGCCTTTAGGGTTTTTTATGACCAACCTCCATCTCTCAAAACCCTAAGAACGAACCTAGCCCTCATTGAGTGTTTGTGAGCCTTTGTTGCGATTTTGAGGTATTTTTGGATCCTTTGAAGGAAGTGAAGCTTGGTGGTGAAGCTTTGGTGGACTTGGAGCTTGAAGATCCAGAATCTCCATCAACTTTGCAAGCTATTTGAGGATATAGATCCTAAATTTATGTTTCCTTATGATAGATCTATCTTAGGTCTTGTATGTATGCCTTTTATTGTCCTTTAAGCCATGATTAAGATAATGAGATACCCCAGAAGCTAGGACTAGTATATCTTGGCATTTTTGAGATCCCTTGTTCATAAAAATGCAATATTGATGAGTCATCTTGGCCCAAGAATGAGTTAGAGTTACTTTTGTGGTTCTTTTTGAGTTTTGGGCCCCATTAAGTCATGAGAAAGTGTAAAGTTTCCAACTTAATGTATTAAGACTCCATTTGAGATCAGATATGAGAGTTTGGCTTAGTAGCATAATCGATTAATTGCTTAATGGAAGGGGTTGGTTGTCTGTGGAGTACGTTGGGCATACCCAGCTCGTATGTTGCATGTATTGACCCCAGAGGGAGTATGCTAGGCGTAAGTCTGAGTACATCGGGCGTACTCAACAACTTGACTTTTATTGACTTTCAGATTTTGGGTCATATTTGGAGTTTTAGGGTTGGGCCTTGTTGGGCCCAAAGTCCTTTTACCTTTGGGTTATTATCAGGCTTTTGGTCTTCTTGGATTGGGCCCATAATGGGCTTTGCGTTCCATTTAGGATTTTGGGCTATATTAGGTCTTTGGAGCTATTGAGTTGGGCTTTAGTTATTAGGCCAAGAGAGGAAAGAGTGAAATGGTCTTTTATCCTAGGAGTTGGACAATTAAATGAGATTCATAGTTTTGGTTTATGAACTAATTTATTAATTGGGTTTATTTGATTGGCTCGCATGGGAATTTTCCGAATTAGCAGTCTGAGCTTTTATCTAAGACATTCAGCAGCTTGAGGTGATTTCCTCACTTTTCTTGGCGAGTCGAAGGCACTAATGTCGGTCCATGATTTATTATGGTTACGATGCTGGTTGTATGTGTGACCCTTGCATACGCTATATTTGATATGTATACTGAGCGGGGCTCGATGCCTAGCGGGGCCTGATGAGTGTATTATATGTTATTTGTCTTAGTGATTATTGCATGTGTTTACGTATCTATATGTATACCGGTCGGGGCTTGATGCCAAATGGGTCCTGATGAATGTGATGAGGTTAGGCCCATCTCATATTACTGACATATCTATTCCGAGTAGGGCCCAATGGTTGTTGGGAATGGCCTGTTGTATATTTGATATGTATGGTATCAAGTATTTTGGGGAACTCACTAAGATTTGTGATTACGGTTTTTAATTTATGTTTCAGGTACTTCCGGATCAAAAGGGAAGAACTCGGGATGATCGCATCGCACACACCACATTGTTCTGCATTTTATTTGACTCTGATGCAAGTGGATGATTATTGATATATGATTTCATTATGTTTTTTATAAAACATTTTAGATGACGATTTTATTACTATAAAAATGAAATTTTTGGTCTTAAATTTTGGGACGTTACAAACTCAGATTGTTAGTTAATGAAAACTAACTACCACTAGCATCAAATCTTCATTTGATTCTCTTGATCCAGATTCTTTGCCCAAGGCCTATTTATACAACATATCAAGATCCTTAGAACTTTTCTTATCCTATTAAGAGCTTAATCACTATCTATGTCAAATGATCATCCAGTTTATCATAATTCTAACATTTCACTTTCTATCTCAAAATCTATTATACCTCATGAATTAAGCACCCCATTCTACCAAATTCATTATGCTCTAAACTCTATTACATCAATTCATCCATCTCATTAGTTAGGGTTTAAAATCCTAACTATCCACATATGGACTTCACCATGAAAATCATATACAAAGCTTGTTCAAAGCCTCTAAACACTCCCAATAACATACTTATTCAGTTACAATTCTATTAAATCAAGTAATTCAACTAAACTGACAATTTCACCATTGAAACAAAAAGCTTCATTAAAAAGGAGAAATCATTACCTTAATATGGAAGGATGTAAATCCTTGCAATCCTCCGTCTCTAGCTCATATTATATCTTATTGGCCTCAAAATCGACATCTTGCAGCTCTGAATCGATTTGGGGAGAAAATAGTTCAAGAATGAACCCTTAAAACTTTTTAATCTGTTCTTTGATCTGTGAAACTATGTCCTGATATGTCTACCGCTCTGTGATGCGCCTTGTTAGGCTGTGGTCTCCTTTTAACTGATTCACCATGACTTTCTCTTATAGCATCCTAGTTTCGAAACCACATCGTGGTATTACCATGCCACGGTGCAAATTACATTTCCCTCTACTCATGATGAGACTTTCGTCCATTTTACTGATTTGCCCATCGTGTCATGGTAAAGCCCTTACCGTGCTGCGGTGCCTATATTTCACAACTCCTTAGTTGATTCCATTCTAGTTTTGGGACAATTTTTCATCGAACTTCGAAAACTCATAAACTCTTTATTTTTAACTCATTTTTAGTGGTCTTTATATCCATGCAAAATTTGGGATGAGTTCTACAAATCCATCAAGTCACTTCAGACTAAGAACTTGCCGATCTTAATCTATTAAGTCATAAACTTGGCCTAAAAGCATAAACTTGCCATTTTACCCTTTATGGCCTAAATACACAATCTCTTGTATTTCTTCTCTTGAACCCACTTATCTAATCTTATAAAAGTTACTTAGACTTATATTGACTCATTTCATGAAGTTACCTCTTCTCAATTCATGAAATTTCTCTAAATAACCAAATTTCCATTTTGGTCACTTCTTCAGGCAAAGTCAAATCTTTCTAATTTTTGGGTTCTTGCAATCTCCCCTCCTTAAATAAATACTGTCCTCAAAATCTTTCCATAACTTCTATAGAAATTCTCTCACTCTACGATTTTATACTATGGCTGCTTTCTTTTTTAATTCCCATTTCACAAAATGGCAATCTACTTGCCATTTCTTGCATTCTCAATGCACTTACTAAACCTTCAAATATTAATAATGGTTGACTTGAAACATCTATTACCATATATACTCTTATGTAAACACATTTATTATATAACATTATCTTTCATATTTTGTCCCATTATACACAACTATAAGCATGCCCATATTTTTTTTTTCATTCCTTTTCTTACAAGTGTAGTTACAGACCAACATAATCTTGACCATCCATTCTTAGATAGGTTATAAAACTACTTGGTTTCCACTTTGCAACTATGACTCCATAGGTGGCTACACCACCACTTTTCTAACTTATTTAAATTCTTTTGTGCAATATCATATCTGTTCACTTCACATTCATTCTAAACTGTCACATCTAACAATGACTCTTCTGCTCAATAAGCACTTAGTGTTCATACACCAAACCTTCACATCTACACTTGTACCATTCATGAGACCCAAAGTCTCAATCCATACATGGAAAATTCTTCCCGAATACCATGCTAGCATTTCTCATCTCAATCCACTTAATCCGTATGTCACTTTATGATTCCATTGAATCACAATAAGTATCATGTGTATGTAGTGATATATGCCCATAATACTGCATGTACACAATACTTATATAGTTTCAATATCTCCACTCCATTCCCTGATTCACATGTTTTCTAATCTCTTTTATCACAACCAAATCCTCTACATGATTTTTTTTGGGAATTCTTTTCCATTGACTTTCAACTGCTTATCATCCAACTTCTATCACTTTCACACTTCTACTTAAAAATATATGATTGATACATACATACATATATATATATATATATATATATATATATATTAAAATACATACTTATCTTTCACATCGGGAAATCATACACTCATAATATTTCAAACTTCTCATTTCTCTACGACACTCGGTTGTCGCATTCTCTACTATAGTTCTACTCCAGTTGTTGACTCTTATCACGAGTTTACTAACTTTTGACCATTCTATGCAACTTTACAATCTTTCTTTAACTACCCCTTATTACACATAAGATTCAATCTCTTATTTTTCTAATTGTTCCACATAGCGAACCGTCACCTTACACATATCTTAATAATCTCATGGGCCCAACATTTCTCACTTTAGGAGTTACATATCCATTTCTTTTTCTTTACACATGTTTAAATCTTTCTTTTATGGACACATTATTAATATATGTCCTCTCACTTTTTAAGCATTACATCTTACTTCCATAGAAGTCTTGACTCATTTTCTCACTTCCCTAAGTTACCAAAAAGTAACATTGGAACATTCTCACTAAACTTTCTCTTCTTTTCTCTTTCTTTCTCTTACTCCCTTTACTCATTATGTCCCTTCCTTTCTACTCTTTCTATTCTCTATTTTACCCTTCTTTATCTCTATCTCCACATCTTTATCTCTATCTCTTTCTATATTTCCATCTCTTTTCATTCTCTTTATATTTATAACTCAATCCCTATATATCTATCTCTATCTCTCTTCATATCTCTATCTTTATGTCTCAATTTCTTTGTCTATTTTTTTTCTACATCCACTCCCATTATCCCTTTATCTCTACCTCTTTTCTTCCTCTATGTCTCTACCTTTTACCCTCCCTGTATCTTGATCTCTATCTCTATTATCTCTTTCTTTTAGGGACACATGCCCTAACTATGGTCCACTTACTAGGATGCATCATCTTTAATACATCTCTTTATCATGATAACCACGATATCAATCTTTTTACACACATAACATCTCTTTACATAGAGAGAGCCATTTGTTATGTCATTTTGCAAAATGACCATTCATTCCTTCTTCTTGACATACTTGACCCAAACCTTCGTGGTTGATCTAGCTACTAAATCAAACTCCTTGATTCTTTATCTACACATAAGTATAGATGTGTACCTAAAATCTCATAACATGGTTTATTAAGAACCAGTTCATACTATATCTCTTAGTCGTGTACAATAACACCGACTATAAACATAAAGGGCCTAGGTGTTCATCACTAATTGTGGTCCTAAACACTCTAATTCTTCTAATTTCCCACAATAAAAGTCTAGATCTGGAGATCCTGAACTAAATTCGCTCAAACTATGGCTCTAATACCAAATGTAATAACCCGATTTTTCTCAACTAATATTATGGGTGATTTATCAGATTTTTCTGTAAAAATGCGGAAATCTAAATCTCAAAGACATTTTAAATCCCACAATGTTATTGGGTTTACAATAAATTATAACCAGAATTTAAAGCAACAAAGAGAAACCGAACATAAAACCTACTTCTAGTCGAAGTCATTAGTGCTTCTATCCCCTCTCGTACAACGGCAACTGCTTGAACCTGTAACACATGAAAATGTACAACATCAGACCACAAATCTGGTAAGTTATACTTTAATCTATTCTCATTAATTCATACTCTAATACTATGTTCTCTTCTTCTCATACTCTCCCATTATTTTATTTTCGTCTCATACTCTTTAACTCTAATCTCATATCTTCTCATCTCATCTACTCTATTCTCATCTCTTCTCGTCTATTCCACTCTATTCTCAACTCTTCTTATATCATCTACTCTATTCACATCCATTCTCATCTCATCTAATTTATTCTTATCTTTTCTCATCTCATCTACTCTATTCTCATCTCTTCTCAACTTATCTACTCAATTCTCATATCTTCTCTTCTCAACTCATCTACTCTCCTCATCTCATATCGTAACCCTTTTCATACTCTTCCCATCCTCTATTCTTATCTCTTCCCACCTTCTACCTCTCCATTCTCATCCTCTCATTTAGACCCAAACAGTCTAATCACAAATGATAACTTCAACTTTCATTTAGGGTGACAAGATACTTTGATCTTACTGGTGTACAATCATCTAGATTTAGTCACCTCACTTTGATCCCCCATGAAACCGTTGGGAACTTTTCTTTTCATGCATCCCTCGCGGATTACAATAATCCCATATGAATTCCCTATACATAATCCCTTGCAAATTGCGTATCAAGGTTCTTTAAAGAAACCACTTACTTTGTTCCACTCTTGGAAACCTTTCTGAATATTCCCTGACCACACATAATCTCATTCTTTAAAAAATGATAAACTTATTGACAAGGAATCTTAATCATACCCTCGAAGAAATCATCATCTCATTCACTCTGTCTACATTCTCATAATCATTCATGTGAAAGCTATGATCTTCCCATAGTCTTACATATCAACGTCACATAACATTCTATCTCATCATTTCATCAAGAAATCTTTGGTGGTGTTTCTTTTTAACTTAGTGTACTTAATATGGATAAAACTTAATATGTTAAGATATATCTAGGTGTTTCTTTTTTACTTAATTGATAAATGAATACTTAGAATGGAAAGTGGGGTTGGGGAGGGTCTAAAGGTTTAAACATGACATTTTCCACAGTTACTGTCATATTCTAGAAAATCAAATCACGTTACCAGGAAATTTAAATTTTCACCTTCGCCTTTTTATTTTTCTTAAATCTTATGAAATCTCAGTTATTTCTCCAACTTTCACCCTTACTCTTTCTCCCCAAAATCGGTGAGCATATGAGTTAGACGTGCTTTGAATGTTTCAGCTATGTATTCTTGATCTTTGCATGCACGGGTGTGTATAGTTGCATTTTTTCTATAATTTCGATGACACAAAGGAGGGGGAATTGAAGTTGCTATTTACCAAAAGTGAAGACACAGAATTGGTCTAACAAGTTGGTGTTTGGCCAAAGAAGAGATAAAAACTAATGAGCCTCTTCACATTTTTTGTTTGTTTCTTGTCGCTGATGAGAGAGAAAGATACTTTGGCTATGCATGTTTCATCTTATGTACTATTTACATAGAAAATAAACCAAATAACTTTGAATTTTCGTTAACAACACACAAATTACATCTAACTTCTCTTTTCTTTTTCTTTAGGTGATTTTTCTATGTACCCTCAATGATTTCTCAATGTACCCCTTTTTTTGCCTTTTTCTTTTTTCTTTTTGTGTTTTTGTTGTTTTTTTGTTGTTTTTTATATTTTTTGTTTTTTTGTCTTTTTTTTTTGTTGTTTTTGTTATTATTACATAATATTAAACAAATAAAAATCTTGTATTTTTCGTCTTTTTCCTTTTAAATTGTTTTGATGGTACTCTTTTTATCGAATTAAAAAATAATTTTTTAAGACATTAAATAAATGATCTTAATGCTACCCTTTTGTTAATTGAGGAGTTTCATAATATGGACCATGTCTACAACAAATTAAATTTATTTTTTAACTAACAGAGAATTAGAGATGATTGCAAATATTAAAACAAAATTTAGAATTTAGAATTTTATACTTAAAAAGGAAAATTTTCTAAAGATTTTCACCACAATATTATTATTAAACATATAATGTTATTATTAAATAAATTAATATTAAATATGGATAAATTAAAATTTTACATTCGATTGAGTGTGATACAACGTAAGCATACAACGTTATTATTAAACAAATTTTTTTACATTTTACTAATTATCTGATACATTAACTCTTTCAGGACAATGACTATTGCATGGTCTATATGGTGGAACGTAAGCATTCTATCGAGCATGATACAATGTGTGCCATCCAGTAGAGCATGTTGATTTGTGCATATTCCATATCCAAGAAATATTAGCCTTTCGATGATCCTTTTGTTAGTCAACCTTGACATAATGAAAATCGTTAAGGAGGGCGATATTTATAATTGGATGATTTGTGAAATCTTGTGGACCACTCCAAAGTGGGAAAGACATTGAAGATTTGAGCTTTCTTAAGAAATGAACAATAACACCATAGTTATTAGCAATTAGAATACCACTGTCATGCATAATCATCTAATATTTTCGAATCGTGGGTGTTCCATAGAAATTCAACGATTCACTAATGGTATTTATGTCATTTGCAAAAACCACTCTATAATCATCAATGTGCATCAATAAATCTTTGTATAAGTCCGTATGAATTTGATGCCTAAATTCTTCACTATAACCAAGAGCAACAGCTACTTCCCGGAATCCACAATGTCCATCTCCTTCCAAAATTTGTATTTTTGACATATATGCTTGAAATTCACTTGAAATATCATCCATAAGTGCATAGTTGAAGTATGATCTTTGATACGTTGGTTCCTGGTTGAACATTGAAAATTCTCTAAACGAATACGTATTGTGCCTCTCCAGTTCTAGTTGTTGGTTTAAATCAAACATATTAGACCCCAAATAATATGGTGCATACATAGAAAAACTAGAGGATCTTGAGTTGGCGGAACCGGAGGTTTTGCTTGTGATGGTTTTGTACTCGCTCGTGGACATCCACCGGTATTTGTACGAATAGCAGGCTTAGAAGCCATAGTAGGTGATGACTTCCATATATTCATCATTTTTTGAAGATAATTAGCCTTCACATCGTTTGGCTGGTTATTGTAGCTTTTCTTTAAATGGTCTGCTTCACCATCAAAAGCCGATTCATCATATCGAGTGACCGGCACAGATTTCTCTACTTCAAGTCTCCTCTAAAAAAATCAATTGGCTCCAAGGGTATTTTCCGTCTTGTATTTTAATAAACTAAAATTTTGTAGGCACAAGCCAACCCACAAATACGACTTAGTTTACACCCACAGTTGGCCTCAGTTATATTTTGAAATTTTGGTCGATCTAATTCTTGGAGCATTTTTTGTAAACCATGTTGTGAAACTTTACATAATAAGCTTTTGAAAATGTCTATAGTGTGGAAATACTTTACTTGGATTCAACTTTTTTCAAGGCTTCCTTTTATGGTTGTCTATTGTGATTCAACTGTCTTGTCAATATACTCAAAAAATCTATGCAACTTGAAGTGATTTGAATCTAAGTAGTTTTTAAATCTAGCATGTTGACTCTCGACTCTATTATTCGTGTGGTTGCCGAAGTGTAAAACTTTGTTTGTCCATAAAGATGCAAACATTTCCTTGTATAATTGAAAGGAACTGAAAAATAAAAAAATAATCAATAAGGAAATATGTAATAATTCATAATGATATAAACTGTAATTATTCATAATGATGTAAACTCTATTTGTCCATAATGATATAAACTGTAATTATTCATAAAGTAAATAATTAATAATTCATAAAGAAATATGTAATAAAATAATTCATAAAGTAAATATTTAATAATTTGTGTCTAATTTGTTTTGTAAAATAAATATCTAATAATTCATAAAGTAAATATGTAATAAAGTAATTCTATTTGTCCATATGTAATTGTTCATAAAGTAAACATCTAACGGTTCAAGGAGCGGACACAAGTGCATAAACATGTAATAAAGTAATTTATAAATTAAATATCTAATAATTCATAAAGTAAATATGTAATAAAGTAATTGCAACCTTATAAATGCATGTTTATGTACTTGTGACCGTCCTTACCCATTGGATGAAACTAGAAGTCCACACTTCTCTTTTTCTTCTCCTTTTAATGATTATTTAAAAAATTTGGCACTATTAAATAAAAGTAATTAAATTTTATGTTTTTTCAATGTTATAATACAAAATTTTAATTTATAAGGTTTACTGCTTTGCTCATCGCACCATGGTAAATCCCTTACCGTGTCGTGGTGCCTGCATTTCAGCAAATCCTTTGTGATTTCATTCCAGTTTGGGGCAAATTTTCTTGTAATTTCAAAGACTCATAACTTCTTCGTTCTAAATCAATTTCAGTTATCTATCTATCTATCCATCCATGTGAAGGTGGGGATGAGTGTTACAATTTCATCAAGTCACTTTAGACTATCTTTTTATAGGTCTTATAACTGTTAAGCCACAAACTTGGCCCAAAAAGCATAAAATTCTCATTTTATCCTTTATGACCTAAATACACCATCTCTTGAATTTCTTCTCTTGAACTCCCTTATCTAAACTTATTAAAGTGGCTTAGACTTATCTTGACTCATTTCATGAAGTTACCTCTTCTCGATTAATGAAATTCCTCTAAATGACCAAATTTCCCTTTTGGTAAATTATTTACCCAAAGTCAAAATAATTTTTGGGTTCTTACAAATATCATTCCTTCAGTTATGAGCCTCTGGAAATCCTCATCCAACTTTCTGAAACGGATGACATCATATATTCAATGTTTATATAGGCTTGTCAGGGATACACGTTGTGCTCCATTATTGGTAGTGTCACGTCTAAGTGTTTCACCCAAATCACGCCACATGTCATGTCTACCCACTTGTCGACATACACATCCACGTATCCCATAGGCACGACGTGCATACCTGGAAGATGCACCACGTCTTTGCTTCGTCACTCATCCAAGAATTGCCACATCTTTTACCCTTGCTACACGTGTTCATTACCCAAACACGTTCACACGTCGCACCTATCATTTAGACGTGCCATGTTTTATCACCGACTTCCGTTGAATTTGACTTTGACCAAGCATGTCACATCCTAACCATTACGCGGCACATTCTTCATTTTCTTCAAGTGTAAATTATAATCAATACTTAGATTTTTCGATGCTGAAAACTCTCTCTTTCTCCCCCTAAGAAGAGTTTGTCCTAGGAATCTCTTGGTTGTTTTCTTAATCATATCACAAGTTTTCTAGTATAGTGTTGGTACTTAGGTTGAAACAAACCTAACATTCGGCGAATCATCTGTGAACTACTGTTCGGCGGGAAGCTCGTTTATGTTCATTTATTTCATAAATGAATGAACATGAACACAAATTCTCATTCGTTTAGTTAGATGAACGAACATAAACAGTGGTCTGATTCGTACATTTATGTTTGTGAACATTCATTTTTTTTACGTTCATTTATGTTTGCGTGTTTAAGTGTATATATGCTCAATTGTTTTTTATTATGTTACTATATTATATGTTCATTTATGTTCAATTGTGTTTGTTCACCTTTGTTCGTTTATGTTTGTTTAGCATGTTCACTAATATAAACGAACGAATGAACAAAGTATTTTGTTAAATGAACAAACATGAACAAGAAAACTCATTCGTGTTCATTCGTTTGTTCAGCTAACTTAAACGAATGAATATGAACAAGTCTGTGTTCATGTTCATGTTCGTTTGGTTCGTTTACAACTCTCGGTACTAACAATATGTGCTTAAGTGTTATGCATTATAGTTTTCAATTACTATGTGATCAAAGTATGCTTATTGCTTTGGTCGAAAAATGACTTAGAAAATATCAATCGAATTGTATGAGAGGTTGTGGTGTTAAAATCAATGTGAATGTGAAAATGAAAGGGACATGAGTGATCTTACAAGGAAAGCCCTTGATCCTTGCTTGGATCTCTAACATAAAACCTTGGGAGGTGATAATGATCACCTGCCTTATTTAATCTTATTAATCAAAATGTAAATTATAGAAATGTGTTTGAGAATACATGTACAAGTCATTCAATTGCTATAGATATGTGTTCTATGATTTATACATGAGTATTTATGGCCTAGGTTGACTAACAAGATGTTCGATATTCTTGGGATACTTTTGAACATGACCTTGCGTGTTGCCTTGACTAAGTGACTTGATATTTTAAGCTTTGACTAGAGCAATTCTTTAGTGTAGACGCACCTTGTGTTTACCATTTCTACACATTTAAATAATAAACAAGAAATATATCCGTTGATCTTGTAGGGAAATAATATTAGTAATAATTAGGATCCTGACTTGTTACAACATATGAATCAGGATCTTGACCCCTAACACTTATGATTGATATATTGTGTGATTTATGTGCATGCTCACTAAGTGTTTTCGCTTACTAGGTGTTTATTAACATTTTTTTCATAAATTAAGTGATTCGGCCTGACTACATCGCTCTAGACAAGAGTACCTTAGACTTTTATGACTATTTAAGACTTTTGATTTTATGCTTTTAAATGATGTTTGAAAAGATATAATATTATAATTTAATACTATAATTATTTAAGAAAAATATTTCCATTGGATTGTTATTTGAGTTATTCAAGTTTTTATAAATGAAAGAATTGTGTTTTATGAGTTTTACAAAGAAATTGTTAATTAAATTATGATGAGTTTTAGTTAAAGGGTTTCACTTAGCATTTTTATATTTCCACTTAAAAAGTAAGTGTTTAGACCTTTTTACCCTTGAACTTAATATTGGAACCTTACCAAGTATTTGTTTTGGTTTGGGTAGTCCTATCGTTAATGATTAGGAAATTAAACATGTCTTGGACGACAAGCAATAATTAGATAAATAAGAGGGTTAGTTTCAAGAGTTCTAGAATCAAATGGAATAGAATTAAAAAGAAACGAAAGAAGAAGAATATGTGTACATGACATTGAGCAATTAGGATGTAACATCGAGATCCTAGAGGTACGAATAAATTAAGTAAAATATAGATTTGAAGGGGGTCACAACGTGAAGGAAGCACCCTCACTTCGTGACATGATCATGTTATGTGGATTGAACCATTGAAGTGTCACGATGTGACTCTATAAGGGTCACGTCGTGACACCTAATTAAATGGAAACCCTAATTTTTGGATTTTGGACCCTATTTAAAGGAAGTGAAGGGTTAGGGTTTCTTCCATTCTCAGGCTCCATCACCTCCAAACCAGAAAAAGGAAACCTAATCCCTCTCCTCTATTTTTAGCTTATTTTGGTACTTATGCATGCTTTTGATGGAAGAAAGAGCCATTGGAAGAGTAATGAACGCATTAGCCAATTTTGAGCAAGTTTGGACCTTTATAAGTGTGTACATTTGGAAATGGTAGAGTAATGAACGCATTGGCCAACTTTATGGATCCTCGAGGTCCTATGTTTATCATATTGTGTAGATTTGGAAATGAAATGTGTTTTGGACCCTTGTATGTGAATTTTGGTGATTTTCTTCATTTTGACCCAAAATAAGATCTAGAGATGCATGTCCATAAAGCATCGATTTTTAGGTTTATTTAGATTTATAAGACCCTCTAGAAAGTTGGATTGCATAAGCTAAAGGATTAGGACTGAATGCATTAAGATGCCCATTTTGTGTAGGTCACGACGTGACCATTTGGTGGTTACAACGTGGTGAATAGATTTTCCCTGACTGTTTTGGACTGGCTCTTTCACGACGTGAGGCTATGGCCATCATGATGTGACGATGGCCTGAATCATTTATGAGTGGATTTGAGTTGAGTTGAATCATAACTGAGTGGGGACTAGGTGGGATTTGATTTCATGACGTGACCATGAGGTAATGTAAATGCTGACCGTGGACTTTGACCGTGACCATTGACTTATTGACCTTGTTTGACTTTTTGTCAAAATGTCTAGTTTTGGAAGTTAGACTAAGGTGAGACCTTTCTTGATTTGATAGGTGTGATGAAGTGTTGTTTGCATGGCAGTGAGCTATTTTAGTTGATCTCGTGAGACAGATGAGTTTTCTCACTAGACTGTGTAGGATGCTAGTTGTCTTTTTGACTCTTGCATGTGTATGTTGGGTTGGACCCATGTATTATATGTTACGTTGGAAACCCATTTATTTGTATGTTGGGCTAGGCCCATTTATATGTTAGGTTGGGCCTATTTATTATGCGTTGGACTTGGCCCATTTATATGAATGTTTGGTTGGGCTCATTGGCATGATTGGGTTGGGCCCATTTGTATGGTATGTGGTATTTTAGGGAACTCACTAAGCTTTATGCTTACGGTTTGTGGTTTAAATATTTTTCAGGTACTTCCAGTTCCAAAGGGAAGGGTCCGACGTGACTGCACATAATCCCCTTATGATTTCCGCATCGATGAATATTTACTCTGATGATTTTGATACATTGTATTATGATTGATTTTGAGACACATGATGTATGAGTTTGATGATTTAAAAAACGAAAACTTTTATTAGTATTTTGGGACGTTACACAAGATCTCCACATGAGGTGTAAAGGAAAGAACAAATTGAAAACTTACCATGTATACAAAGATGATTATTGATGAAGAACCAACAAATCTTTCTCTCAATGAAAAAGCAATGGTGAACAGTAGTGATGAAGCAATGACAAATACATCATGGAAGAAACATCAGGTGATTCTCTTGAAACCGTATAGTCAAGGATATTTCTCCACTCTCCAAATTTAAACTAAGGGGTAAAAGGGTCTAAACACTTATTTTTTAAGTGGGTGGATAAAGTTATCAAGTGGAAATATCATGACCCTAATATATGCTTTTTGTTCAATAATTATTTAACTATAACTAAACTTTTATTATACTTCAAATGATTACAAAACAATCAAACAACAACACCGAGAAAAATGTTTCAAAAAAGAAGTTGAAAATTATATGGCATGGGAACTTAAAAGGAAATGTTACATTTAAGGGGTATTTCAAAACAGATTATTAACGTATTAGAACATGCACAACGGTGCAAGTTTAAGATCTTGCAAAGAAATGCCAACTCAGCCTCGTTCATCAAGTCTTGGAAAGAGAAATTAACGAGCCATCTAATTTTGATTGGTTTTAGTATTTAATTTGATTGTTTGATTAAAATAATAACATAAAATCACCTGTAAGTCTTACAGATATAAAAAGACCCAATGTGGCACAAGCCACAAAGTCTTTTCTTAGTGGCATTGCAAACTCTTTTTGATAGCCCATTGTGGATGGTCTTTTCCACTACTATAAATTAAAAAAAATGTTTGAATAAAAATAACTTATAATAGTGGCAAATACTAATAAATCATTTTTTCATAAGTTAACTCACGTATTAACTTATAAGCTAATAAATTGTTAGAGTTTTTTTTTTTTTCTTAGAACACCGCCTTAATCTATGTTGGGTTGATATCACTTGGGCAACTCCTACTCTTTCCCTATATACTCTCATTCTCTCAAATCCCTGTTGGGTTTCTCTCAACTTAATTAGGATTTAGGATAATGATTTTGGGGGAGAACACAGTGATTCTTTCTCGCTATGGTTGTAATTATTTCCCACCATATGTTGTGTTTCTTGTTGGTGTTTTCTCTTCTTTCTTCGGTTATTGTGTTCTCTAGCTTCCTATCACCCGGACTGTTCTTGAATTGTCTTAGTGGGCTGTAATTTGTTCACGAAGTTTCAGTTGTTGTTAATTCCTTGGGAAGTGACTCTTTCTTTTATTTATACGCTGATTCAACTAGTAAAACCTCCAGGATTTCTTTCTGTTACTTTTCTGTTTTGTTTAATTATAGGATTTATTTTAGGTTTTGACTGAATTGTTTTGAATTTTGAAGGTTTGTCACGATGAATATATAATGAGAGACAAAGAATATATGTTCAAAACAACCATTTTAATGAATTTATCGCATGAGCTGTTAATAAAAACGGCTTTTGCATTAAAAACATGACACTAATACTTTTTAGAGATAACAAATGCTAATGCTAAAGACATGGAGGGAATAATGTGGGTACACATAGAGGGAATAAGCCAGATCCTTGGGAAGATAATTTGTGGCGAGAGTTGACTATATATAATTATATTCATTTTTATTTTTACATGCTCACCCCTGGCAATGGCATACCCAAAATTTATTTGTTGCTTCCCACTCTCTATTCCCTTGAAAAGAAAAAAAAAACCTCGTCTCTCTTCTCAAAGGGAAACAGATTATAGGAGAGATAGAGATAGAGATTATAGATGTACTAAACGTACATATACACACACCATCTTGTTTTTATGTTCTTTTCCGCTATTGATATATAAAGGTTACGAAAGTTAACCTCTTTTTCAAAACCTTAAAAAAAACGGTGTGAATCATATTACACATTGTAATCTCTCTCACTTTCTGCACTGAATTTGGCTATTTGATATTTTCTCCATTTTTAATGGAGAAAATATCATCTGATAATATTCGTGGACTTATTCTAGCTCTGGCATCAAGTATATTTATTGGGTCTAGCTTTATTATCAAGAAAAAGGGTCTCATTAAGGCTGGTGCTTCTGGAACCAGGGCAGGTTCAAATCCTAGCTACTTCTTTTTTTCTTTTTTGTTTTTTCTTTGTTTTAGATACTATGTGTATATAAAGTGACTTTATGCCATATTGGTTATGCTGCTAAACTTGATCATGAACCATTGTGAATCCAAAAGCCTAGTTTAATCTTCGTGTAGGTCAATATTCAATCCTAATACCATATATGTTAAAAGCTGAGGTGACACAAAAACTATATTGTTAAAATAATATTGCAAAACAATTTAAATCGTGATCATTAATTTGTATATAAACTTTAGAAGCAGCAATTCTTATGTCATATAAAAACTTATTGCTATGAGGAATTGTTTCAGGTTCAGGAGGCCACTCATACTTGAAGCAACCTATGTGGTGGGTTGGGATGATTAGTAGTAAGTACCAATTGCATCCCTATTAGCTTTTATTTGTCTATAAACAAAAAGGCTTTTTAGTTTTTATATAACTACGTCTATTTACCATTGTGAGGTTTTATGAAATTGCAGTGATATTCGGCGAAATAGCAAATTTTGCAGCATATGCATTTGCTCCGGCTATTCTTGTTACCCCTTTGGGAGCTTTAAGTATAATTGTCAGGTATATTTGCTATTTGGTATCATTTTCGTTCCAATAATTGTTATTATTTTGCAATTTGGAATCTAGGAAAGCTTATAATTAATAAGGTGAGATTTTTATGCTTGTTTATATATAATATGTGCAGCGCAGTTTTGGCACATTATTTTTTGGGGGAACGGATGCATATATTTGGTATGGTAGGGTGTGTGCTTTGCTTGGTGGGTTCAACCACAATTGTGTTGCATGCTCCACACGAGACGCAAGTTAGTTCAGTCAAACAAGTGTGGAACTACGCGACCGAGCCAGGTATCCTTAATTATTCATGTGATGCTTGGCGTGCTAATGAGTAATATATAGGATATGTTTTTCACTAACCTTTATTTAGCAAAAACATATTATCACAAACTTTCTCCAATGCATAATCTTTCCAAAAACTTTTTCTAAAAATTAAATAATTGATCTGCATATATTTGTTTGCCAATTTTTAAGCATGCATCGATCATATGTCTAAAAAGGAGTTACTTAGGTTAACATTTAAAAAATTGATAACATTTGTCAAGTATAAGTATGTAGTTATAACAGTGAAATATTATTGAAGGAATAGGGCAATATTGTGAAGACAAATTGATAAAAACTTAGATAAAAATGAGTGGTTAGAGTATATTACGAAAATTTGATATATTCTAATGGCACTAAGTTTTTTAAGACTATTTCAAATATCAAATTACAAAATTACGATTAGAATTGCTCTAAGAAACCACTTTTGGCCATGTTTCTCTGTTTGTGACGTCGCATTTGGGGATATAAAAGAAAAAGGTAAATGTTGACAAACATGTTTAGTGTTAGGACTTAATAGAAAACCTCTTTTCTCTGACTTTAGTTCTTTCTGCATTAAGGGGAAAAGAAACATTCATACCAGATTAAGTCATGTCGATATTATCATATTAAGTAAACAAGAAACAACATTTTGGTACTACATTATAATGGATAATTGTATGGTTTTAACAGGCTTTATAGTCTACGCGTCATTTGTATTTGTTCTTGTTGGCATACTCATTTACTATTACCAGCCACTTTATGGGCGAACTCATCTAATCATATATGTCGGAATCTGCTCTCTTATGGGATCATTGACGGTTTGTCTTCTGTTTATATTTTATTTTCTTTTCATTCTTCATTAATATTTATCACTCTCCTAATGTTCTAAAAAATGTAGGTCATGTGTGTGAAAGCAGTTGGAATTGCCATTAAGCTATCTTTTTCAGGACATAATCAGTTTATATACTTCGAAACATGGATTTTTACCTTGCTACTTCTTGGTTTTTGTCTTATGCAACTAAACTATTTGAACAAGGTATGTTGGACATGACTTTGTTATAACTATAGTGTAAAAAATGTAGGAAAACATTATTGTAGTGTAGCCCTAGTCCAAATTTTTTTATTATTATCATGAAATCTTGATGTTCTTAAATTCGAAGGGTTGTTTTCACTTTTCAGGCACTAGACACGTTTAATACAAATGTGGTTTCTCCGGTGTACTATGTCATGTTTACTACCCTCACCATCCTCGCTAGCATAATCATGTTCAAGGTGATTCTCAATGCCCCATTTGTTATACAAGACATAACAAACGATGATGTATTGTGTATTAAAGTAGGATTGGGATAGACTAATGTCTATAGGACAAATTGCAACTTTTTGTCCCATCTAAAAAGGTGTGGCATGGACTTTTCTCTGTATCTTTTGAATATGCAGAAGACATGAATGCCATCACCACTATCATCAAAAATATACTTATAAATCTTTCCCGTCTCATCTACTTCAGTCTAGACTAGTCCGGTCTGGTCTAATCCAGTCGTGTCATATGTAATAGACTCTCCACTTTAGTCTAGTCTACTCATGTTTTGCCATGTGTAACAAACACAACCAAATCAAAAAATAACAAAAAGTTTTACTTCCATTTATTATGGAACTTTCTGATCAAATTTGTGATCGTTGGCATGATGACAGGACTGGAATGATCAGAATGGAACACAGATTGCTATGGAATTTTGTGGTTTTGTGACAATTTTATGTGGGACTTTTCTTCTTCACAAAACTAAGGATATGGTGGGTTCACGTGTGGGTCCAAATCTATTGGACACAAGTACAGACACGAGTGCAAGGAACTCCAGCCAGCTGGAACTCTGACATGACAAAGTATGATTGTAGTAGAAGTCACATAGCTAGAGGTATTGTTAATAGTAACGCAATAGAACACTCATAAAAGGCAGCCGAATGTTACAAATGGGTTAAATTATCTTCAGGAAGCGAAAATTCTTTGCTTATGTTCTATACTAAAATTTGTAAATGCAATTTTTCGAACCATATTAAGTATGTATCTCGTTTCTTTAAACTTTGTTTCTGTTTACAAAATTCATGTAATAAAAATCAATCTCAAAACTGAAATATTAAGATTTCATCCTTTTTGGTTATGGAGTTGAACATCAAGAAAACGGAGATTTTTTGGCCCTCTTGTGATGGTAGGAGGCTTCATGCCGATTTATTCCCAACGGATATAGGGAGACCTTATTTGGGGGTGAAGCTCCTTGGGGGGCTGTTAGCAGAGACGCAGGGTTTATTAGCGGGCTGACCATGAAGAGAGCGGTCAATGCTGTTGATTTGACGGGCCTTCTTCCACAACTATGTGACCTGCAGAGTGAGCTCTATTTGCTTCGATCATGTATGGGCATTGCAAAACTTTTCTTTGGTTTAAGGACATGTCAGCCGATACACATAGAAGAGGCAGCGTTATTCTTTGACAAAGGATTGCGCAGGTTTATCGAGGATATGGTGGTATGTGGAGGCCCCTTCTTTGGAGACATTCAGTGGCGCTTGGCTTCCTTACCTATTTGTTTTGGTGGTTTGGGTTTGTACTCGGCCTACAAGGTTTCCTCCTACGCATTTGTAGCCTCGAGGGCCCAATCTTGGGCATTACAAGACCACATCTTACGTGACAGTGGCATATGTGGTTTGGATTGAATTATCTATGTGCTATGACTCGTCTTCTCAATACGATTCCAGGATTTGACTGTAGCGGTTTCACTAATAAGGACACCGCCCCCCTAAATCCCAAAAAGCTTTGGCGTGTGCCCATTTTAGCAAAATCGTCCAAGATATGGAAGTCAACTTTGACATGACTGTCAGACAGAAAGCAATCTTTGAGTGTCTGCGGGCGCCTCATGCTCAGGATTTTCTGCTAACTATCCCTATTGATGGTCTTGGCCAACATATGTCTCCTATGGAGTACTGAACTATCTTTCGTTACCGCCTCATGATTCTCATATTCCCAATTGACGAGATATGTCCAGTTTGTCGCAAGGCATGTTTGGATACCTTTGGGGAACACGCGGTTCACTATAGAGAGCTCCCTGGTTTCAAGTATAGACATGATGTGGTTCGGGATGTTCTCTTTGATGCTTGTCGGCGTGCTGGTATTTCTGTGAAGAAAGAAGCGCCACTGGACTTTTTGACGGACCCGCAGGATGGAAGGTCCACACTTAGACCGACTGACATTTTGGTCTTTGGATGGATAGGAGGGAAGCAATCGTGCGTGGATCTTACTGGGGTCTCTCCTCTCATTGGTTTGGGGAGCGGGGATTTCACAGTTGGGCATGCCGCTTTGAAACTCGCTGCATGCAAGTGGTAAAGCATGAGAATGCATGTATAGCAAATCAACGTGTGTTTGTTCCTTTTGCATTCGATACATTTGGTTTTCTCGCACCAGAGGCGGTGGAGCTCCTCAATAGAGTCCAATGGGTCATGCATTCTAATGTTATATCTCCTAGATCCACAAATGTAGTTTTCAAAAGAATTGGTTTTGCTATCCAGAAAGGGCTAGCGGCGCAGCTTGTTGCCCCGTTTGTCTTCAATCAATATGTATTGAACTATACAATTAATCAATGAGATATATTAATTAACCTGTGATAAAAATCTTTGGTTCATATCATTAGGGGTATCTTGCAAAAAGATTGTTACTCCATACCACAATCTAAAAATTGATTCACCCCCAATTCTTAAAAGAGGGTTTGAAGGTTGACGTGGTAAAGTATTTAAGATTTGTATAAGCAGATTTCGGTAATTGATAAAGCACTGTTTATTTTATTTGATAACTCTTATTTTTTATTTTATTTCTACATATCTTCCTGTCCATATGAAATGTTGACATGTGTTATATTTTGATAAAATTATTATTATATTTTTGAGCACTTATTATCATTTCAAATGGATAGGAAAATAATTAAAAAGAAAAATAGAAAGATATTTAATTTCTCCTTATTTTTAGGGCCACAGTGAGTCGAAATTTTATGGAGCTATTTTAGTGTGAACTTGAATACGTGAACATAATTTTTTCGAGTTCAAATACAAAAAGGTGCTTGAATACTAAAAAGTGTCAAGCTTGAACTTATACGGACTCGATTCTAGCTTTAATTAAGTCTATCAAGCACCATGTTATCTATTAACTATAACTAGACAAGCAACATCTAGCGTTGCATATAAATTGAATTAATTAGTTAAAATATTGACATATTATTAAAAATAACTTAAAGAAATTTGGTTCGTAGACCATAAAGATTAAATTTATTTCTTGTAAGTAGTAAAATTGAATTTATAGGAACGCTTTCATATAGAAAATTAAAGACATTTAATATATTCATTAAAAAATCACGTATTATAATTAATTAATATTGTTAACTAATTTTAAATATTATAATTTATATCTAAGTAGATGTTTTATTTATTTTTTTTTTTTATATATTTAACATTAATTAACCAGTTTTTATAATTATTATTATTATAAAGAAATTAAAAAGTCATAAGAGTTTTAAATGTATCTTGAAATATATATATATATATATATATATATATATATATATATATATATATATATATATATATATATAATTATTATTATTATAAAGAAATTAAAAAGCCATAAGAGTTTTAAATGTATCTTGTAATATATATATATATATATATATATATATATATATATATATATATATATATAGGGTTATGTTATATTGTTTTTGTTAAGTATTGTGTGCCTATGTCAATGATTGTAAACCAATCATTTGTGGTAAATTAAGAAAGTAATTTTCTTTTAATATTAAATAGAAAAAAATCAAATAAATGGGCTTTAATCAATTGACCGGTCAATCAAGGGTAGAATGATACATTGCTCGTCATCTAATATGGAAACGGTTCCAATAATCCCAAATATCTCGCATACTCCGAAAATCAAAAACCCACTTCCTTCGAAGATTGAAAAACATTCTGATTTGTTGTAATCAATCTTCAAAATCGGAAGATTCTTTGAAGGTTTTTCGTATAAATATCGACATTTAACCCTAGAAGACGGAATCGGCATTTGGGGGCTTATATTAACGGGATTCTGCAAGAATGAGGAGTACATGATCAAGTTCATTCAAGTCAAAGTTCAAGAACACAGCAGAAACGACCTTGAATCTTGAAGATGACAACGATGATTTCGTTGGTGAACCTGAAGGCAACATTTTTTTGTGGTATTTAATGGTTTTTTAGTTCGAAAAATGTAGTATAGTGTAAGAGGTGTATTTGAAATCAGTTATGCATGTATGAGTTGTGGTCTGGAAGAAGAATGTGTCATTTTTTGGTATTTTCTTAGTAATCGTTACCGTTAAGTAAAGTAAGCGTTGAATTTTGAACAGTATGATACAATGAAATTATGGTGTATGTTATTCTGCCAGAATGTTCTAATTATATGAAGATGAACATGGTTGTTATTCTACTAGAATTAGTCTAAATGATTTTTTAGTTAAAATTGTAAACTAAATTTCTCTATACAAGTAGTTAATTAGCATGTTATAAAGATTTTGAATTCTAATGGAATCAAAGTTTGTAGATGATTAATGACTTAAACTGAAAAAATCATAATTCTTGTATATGGAATAAGTTCACATGTTTAATATTCTAGTAGAATGTAATATTGTATATGAGTGTCTACCAGGTCAAATGTATCTGGTAGAATTCTAAATTAAATGTATTTGATTCTTATAGAATTAGTGTACTTGGTTTATTAGGTAAATTTGTAATGAAGGTTTCTCCATCTAAGTAGTTAATTAGCATGGTATGAAGATGTTAAATTCTAATGGAATCAAAATTTGTAGATTAGTAATTACTTAAACTGAATCAATAAGAAATCTTATATATTGGAAAAGCTTACATGTGTAATATTCTAAATGAACGTAATGTTGTATATGAGGGTGAATATCGATTATGTGATTCTGTTAGAATTCTAAATTAAAAGTATTTGATTATCGTAGAATATTTTAGTAGAATACTATTTTAATGGGGTATGGTTCAGAATAAAATTTATGATGTTTTTGTATTGTATTTTTATATTCTGTTAGAATAAAATTTACTTTTTATTCTGTTTGAATGGGAATTTTCTGTGTATGATGCATATGTTTTAAAACATTAATACCAAATATCTAATACTAAACATTATACTATCTATTGTGTGTTGTATCAGAACAAATTTAGGAAGAAGAACATGTGAACCGAGAAAGAAGGTCAAAGAAAAAACTTGATAAATCAGTTAAACGAAAGACAAGTCCTAAACCTTTAAATGCACTACTTTTGGAAAGAGAGATAAGGTCGAAGAGGCAATTTGATAGAGTTCCATTTGTAAAACGTTTAAAGAATAAGAGAATTGTTGAATCTGTAAAAGAGGAACAAGAAGATAATGTTAGAAAAACAAATAAGGAATACCCACCTGGTTTAAGATACCTTCCAACCAGAATGAAATGTGATAACATCACTGCAGCTGTTATGGGAATGTCGCCGGAACGGAAACAAGCAATCTTGAAAATGGGTTTTGGATCAATTCTGCAAGTGAATATTACAAGTTATCCGAAACAACTAAGCTACTATCTTTTAGATGTGTATGATGTAGATAGTAAAAGTATTGTCCTACAAAACTCTGTTACTGAGATAACATAACAAATAGTGCATGATATGATGGGGTTGCTAATTGGTGGAAAAGACATCAATGAGTTACCATTGTGTGATAAGGGAAATGAAATTCTGGAATAATAAATAGATATCACTAACAAAAAATGTTTACAATTCCCAATTTTTAACATTATGTGTGTTGATTTTATGAAACATCAAACAAATTGAATAAAATTTATTGAACATTGTTTTTTGACATAATGTTGGAATGAAAACTGTAATGTTTTGCTCTGGTATTTTGTTGGAATGATAAAGTGTATGTTCATATGAAACATAAATATAGCAGAAAACACGAACATCTTATTAGTTTTAACCATAATAATTAAAGAAAGCCACACATAGAATTCATCAAACAACAACTTTATTACACTGATCTGAAACTTAATAATACCATATAATACATTAAAAACATACTTTTATTTTACTGAAATCAAACTAAATAATAACTAAAAACGACCAATTTGATGAATTTCTTGTAGATCTATGATTTCTTCAATCCAAAAGGACAGTTCCTGCTATAAAATGACAAAAGAAAAACTTCTCCCTTTGCATCATTAACCGGTGTAGGATTAAAGATCAGGTCCAGGATTCGAGTCAAATCGACCTTCCCTCTCATCTCAGGGTGAGGCAAGGAATTCAAGCAAATGTTCGTTCTTCAATATCTCGGCTAGTTCGAGTGAGGCATCAACCATAGATTGCGGAATTTTCGAGATGCTTCCTTGTGTGACCAACTCCAAAGCATGTTTTACATCGTCTTTTTTTCTTCACAACTTCATTCACCGGATTCTTGGGATCATTTAAATTACCCAGTTCCTTATCGGGATTTTGATCTTCATTATCCTAGAAGATTATCAGATTTCATACATATGTATATGTAAAAACAGAAAACGTGTGTGTGGGGGCGTTTGAAACAATATCTTCGTTATCATATACAGATCCTGGTAAATATGTAGCAATACCTGGTTCCAATTTCCAGTATGAACATCCATCGAATGTGTAAAACAAATTGATCAGCAAGTAATATAATCAACAATTGTGATATGTGTTTGGGGGGGGGGGGGGTAGAATCGATTATATAGTGAAAAATAAAGATAACTAAATCAATCATAAATCATTGCCTAATATAAAGGGATAAGAATCAGACTAAATAAAGAATTAAAATGAAATATTACATAATTACCCTCATGGATTAAATAAATTAATTAATAATTTGCTAAATTGTGATTGATGCATCTATGCACACAATACTTGTTGAAAAAATTTGAGCCTAACTCTCTCTCTCTCTCTATATATATGTGTATATATATATATATATATATATATATATATATATATATATATATATATATATATATACTTTCTAGTCGAACTGATATAATCAACATAATTTCTCATGTTGATTATACCAGTTCGACTAAAAATATCTATTGACAAGATAATTAAAGAATATACAAACATTTTTCTTTTACACAGACCATAGTAAATTATTAAAGAATATAACATACTAACATATCCTCCCACAATTTAAACATGGAAGATGAGAGAAAATGAAGTATTATTGATGAAACGAGACAACATTGTACAAGAAACCGATAAAGATTGGGATAAAAATGAAAGGTTAGAGTATATTACAAAACATGATATATTCTAATGGCGCTAAGCTTTTGTAAGACAATTCAAAGAGCAAATTGAAAAGCTATGATCAAGAGTTACTCTAGGAAACCACTTTTGGCCATGTTTCTTTATTTTGTCTTCTGTAATTTTTTTTCCCTTTATTCTTAATCTCTTGTCACCCTGCATAAGTGCACAACCATCTTACGACCCTAAGGGGCGGTGTTCACGTGTAAGGTGGCTTTTGCCACCTCTAACTACAGAAGCAATTATGGGACCATTATGAATAACATTATGTTTAAAGATTATCATCTTAGAAAAAATTAGAGTAAATTACATGAATCGTCTATCGCGTAGGTGCAAAGAGCACATTCAACCCCTACTTTCAAAAATTAACTTTAAGCATCTCTTGTTTAGTTTAAACTTGCATGCATCATGCCTAAAAGACAATTTTGTTGCGAGCTTAATCTATTCCAAAACTGAAATTACCATAATACACTTCTATTTTATTTTTTTTAATTAATTTGAGGTTTTTATTATAATTTTCAATTAGAGAGAGAGAGAGAGAGGCCCACTACACCGCCCCTTCCCTTCTACTTTCCCCACTTCATCCATCCCCCTTCACTACGAAACCCTTACGTCTAGTGTTACTGATCAGAGAGAACATAGAAAAAACATACACATGTGTGTGTATGTTTGTTGATTAGATACCAAGAGAGGGGTAAGAGAGACTGATAGATAACATGATACAAAGAAAGAAAGAGGCTTGGGAGACAGACTCGATGTGAGGAAAAGGGGAGACCAATTTTTGGGCACTGGACAGATGCCCACTTAACCCCATGATGCTTGTAATATAAAGAGATAGACGAATGCTTGGGCTAGACCTGAGCAATAATGACAGTTGTGGGATAGAGACAACATAAATCGATTGATTTAGGATTTTCTACAACTTAAAAAGAAAAGGTAAGAAAGGGGTTATTGGTTGGATGTTGGACGCCTTTAGTGGTCATGGGTTGGATGTTGGACACCTTCGATGGTGGGTTGCCACTGTGGTAGAAAGTATAATAATCAATTTCCTTATGTTTCAGATGATTTATTTCTTTAGTTTGTTTTTTAATCGATTTTTAGATCTCTTTACTTGTGAAGTTTTGGGATTATACTAAACCTTTAACAACTTTTAGGTCTGTAATATTTGTTGATAACGGGGCTGGATTTTAGGTATTGTTTTTTACATAGGTGGCTGGTGGTGTTAAAGCTATGAGAGTATTGTTTCAATATATATATATATATATATATATATATATATATATATATATATATATATATATATATATATATATATAGAGAGAGAGAGAGAGAGAGAGAGATAGGTGGTGGAGAAGAAGAAGAATGAGGGATAAAAGAAGGTGGGACCCACAAATATTTAATGTAACGACACTACTTTTCATAAACATTTAACACTTAAATAATGAGAATAATATCAGAGTTTTCATAAGTGATACAAAAAAACCAGAGTTTCAAAAACATAAAAAAGTATTTCCAACCAAAACATGCAGGTGTTACCAAATTCATATCACTACCATAACTAAGTAAACAAGGATAAATGTAAAACAAAAGTCTAGTTCATAGTCCTTGATGCTTCTAAATGCTCTCTTTCTAATGCTAGCTACCAGAACCTATTAAACACATGGAAACGGGGGTCAGACTATAAGTCTGATGATTTATAACATAAACATAAAATTGTTGGATCAGGTATCTAAGCCAATGACTGAATTAGTATAATCTTGAATTATTAGCAAAGTCCTTTTGGGTTGCCCTCAAACCTAGTAATTAAATAGGATATTTTTAGATAGAGAGACATATTTATTAATTTATAATAAATTAATAAGAAATCAAAATAAATGTATTTGTTAATATCTTATGAGAATTATATTAATTAGAAATCATATTATTTAATTAATAATTAATCAGAAATTAATTAGAATTAGTTTAAGGATTAATTTGATTAATTTAAAGTGCAAGGATTGTTTTGCTATTTGTTTAAAGTTGAAGCTAGAAGGCTCTAGAACCTCATCAAATGATGTGGACGAAAATTGGCTAGAGGTCATCTAGAATTTTCGTCCAAGGGTCATTTGATAGGTAGACAAGGCAGTTTGATTATTATACTGATCAATCTAGGCCTTATCCCAAAGACCCTAGCTTTGGACACAAGTTTCCTTCAACTATATAAACAACCCCTAGTCTTTAATTTTCTGCTACCACTTTATTGTGAAGAGCGTAGGCTGAAAATGACATATTATAACGCCCGTAGATCCGGGCTCATCAATTTAGAGATAATAGGGCTCGAAAATGACTTTTCAACAAAATATTATTTAGAATAAATAATCTTAACCAAGTTTTATAATATGTCTCAAGGGTTCCGTACATATAAAGAACGCCGAAATCCGAGTTATAACAAAGAGGTTATGGCCCGTCGAAGTTTTACGCCAAAACCGACACGACATCGGGAGATGTAAATAGTGAATTTTTGATAAAGGAATTTTTAGCCTTATCGATCCAAATAAAAGTTGTATTATATGTTAAACTGAGAACATACAAAAAAAGAACGCCCAAATCTGACTTCGTATGAGGAAGTTATCAATTTTCTAAGATTTGGCATAACAATGCACGACCCGAAACTCAAATTTTAGTTCGAGCGGTTTTTGGCCTACGCGACCTAAATGAGAATTGAAGAGCTCATTAATAGGAACTAAACGGTAAAAAGACAGACGAAAACAGAGTTCGTATGTAGAAGTTATGAATTTTACGCGGACATTTAACAGTATAATCTCCTCGTACTGTTAAATTTAAGATCGGTCGAGAATTAGCTGACGGAGTCAAAATGAAAGTTGTAGATCTTATTTTTACCTACGTGTGGATATAAAGAATGTAAAAAACGGAGGTCGTATGTGAAAGTTACGGATTTTAGAAGTCGGAAGTGTGTTGTGCGAAAATGGGTGATGTGACACAATCTTGGCCAT
Source organism: Lactuca serriola (assembly GCF_051521515.1). Classification (NCBI taxonomy): domain Eukaryota; kingdom Viridiplantae; phylum Streptophyta; class Magnoliopsida; order Asterales; family Asteraceae; genus Lactuca; species Lactuca serriola. Next base: position 87,974,421 of record NC_136413.1, on the reverse strand, counting down.
TGATTTCTCCCCAAGTCTTGCCACTAGATGGTGACATGTGGCACCAAGCTCAGCCATTTTCACCCTATAAATAGAACCTCTCCCACCCTCATTTTCTTCACACCTTTCCCATTCTTTCATCTTTTTACTCTCTCTCTAGAACCTCTCTCTAGCCCCGAAACCCCCCGAAAAGCCTAGGGAACCTCCCTAGCACAAGGCGGAAGCCCCAGAGTGCTCGATGGCTCCGAGAGGAAGAGCTTTTCGGCTCGGGAATGCTGCTCCAAGCAAATCCTGGTTTTTCTATAAAACCCGCTGTAAGTGAGCTACGCCTACGCTATTTTTAATATATCGTTTATTTAATTATAGTAACGTTATTAGGAACTTATAATAAGTACTTGGGCTATTATTATGAGTTATATAAGTATTGTTTAACGCTTATATAATAGTAATAATAGCTAGACTATTATTTAGTATCGACAAATAATAGACTAAACTCAAGTGGTAATAATACTAGGTTTCGTCGAAGGAAATTATTTTTAAGAAGCGAAGCGCTGTCTGAGTTCGGAATCACCACCTTTTCAAGTGAGTGCATAGTCCCTTTCATGAACATGATTTTAATACAAGTATTAATTAAAGTATTAAATATATGTTAAAAAGTTAAGTATTTGTTGAAGAGTTTATGTGTGAGTGCATAGTCCCTTTCATGAACATGATTTTAATACAAGTATCGATTGAAGTATTAAATATATGTTTATGTGCGAATTATTTGATGTTGCCTGAGATACTTGTTAAAGAACATACCTGATTATATATGTTGATTTAGGATAAAGAGTAAACTTAAATTAATTATGTGGAATATTGGGTAGTGTTTTCTTACGAGTACGAGTGAATTATACTCAGAGAATAAAACCTTAGTATATGTCATTTGATCCGGGAGCATGGATTAGACATAGTCATTGTCCCTAGTCTGAGAGTATGGATTAGGCATAATCATTCATCATTAATCCAAGAGTATGGATTAGTCATTCGTCCCTAGTCCGAGAGTACAGATTAGGTAAAGTTGTTCATTTCTGATCCGAGAGTATGGATTAGGTCAAACGGCTAATCTTAGGTCCGACAGTATGGATAGTCTCGTTGTGAGGATCGACGGGGTGGGATAAGAGTTGTTTATATATATGGTGAAATTGTATATTTTGTGAGTTTTAAACTATATATATGGTATAACATTGTGGGATTGAAATCCCTATGTACTCACCAGGTTTCCCAACCTGACCCACTCAGTTTATTTATATCACAGGTGTTGATATGAAGTCACATTACACTGAGAGATTAAGGAGATATAAATCACTAGTGATAATGAATGTAAGTTCTGTTTATGCTTATGTTTCTGTATTGACGATGACATCCCAAATGTCTAAAAATGAATAAAAATACTTTTCTTCGGAAGTGCTTTGATAACGTATTTATCATGTTTTACTAGGAACAAATTCCGCAACATTTTTATTAAAAGAGGTAATCTGATTTTTATAAAGCATAAACAAAATCGGTCTTTTCTGGCCGTGAAAATGGGGATGTCACACATATCTCCCCTCCTCTCTCTTTAAATATCCTAGCTACTAGGGTCGGGTGTGAACCATCAAAGGCATGACACTTGTGGTGCTCGCTTCCAAAAGCTTTGAATAAAGGATTCTTATTTATTTACTACAACAGTCAACAATGTATGTAATCTTCCTCATGAATTCAGATTTCATTAGAAAAATTTTATAGTTTGATAGTTCATTATATGTTGCCTTTATGTGAAAGACATAGATCCTTCTTAGGTTGCATGTACCCTAATCATTTATCTGTTAAATGTTTTTCCGCTTAGAGCATAGTTTTGTAATCTACGTTTTCCATTAGTGGTATAATAGCCTATGGCTATTTTTCATATAATTTCCCATTGGTGAATCGATCAAACAAAGTTTTTCAATTTTTTTTTGCATCTCACGACGTGAGCATTGATGCTCACAACGTGATATCTGAACAGAACGAATTTTTCGAGTTTTTCTGCCTCGTCTATTTTGGATGCTTTTAATTGGTAATTATCTGCTTTAAATAGCTGCCAAAGCTGAATTTGTTGAATATTTGATGATAAAATAAAAACCTATATGTGTCGTCCCAATTTCCGATATTTTTATTTTTCTTTTCTTATTAATTGAATAAATGGATATTGCTATAAATACAAATAAATAAGTAAGTTTAATAATAATTAATGTTTGAAATAATAAAGATTGGTAATAATTAATAATTAAGAAATGAGTTTTTAATGGTTTAGTAACCATATTCTAAAGGAGGGACCGAAACTGTCAGTTCATGAACTTATGGATGTAAAGAATTTGTTTTAAGGGGTCTGTTTTTCTCATTATGGGATAAATTGGGAACTAATTGTGTAATTTCAATTTTAAGCCCATCTTTTGGACGTGTTTAAGGCTACAATCGGTTCATTTGCTAAGCCTTAGTCCAACTCATATCGGATAAACCTAATAGCCCAAGAACGCTCCTTGCATTCTGTTTAAGGTTTATGCGTATGTTTTGGTGGGTGCAGATTCAACAGAGAACAACGAGGGGGAAGGGACGGAAGGTGAAGTTGTGATTGAGGAACTATACTCATCAAGAGAAGGAGAGGTCGATCTAGATGTGTTTGGCTTGTAGTTTGCATTTCCAAGGTAATGGTTCTCCTCACTCATTCTTCACTTTCTTTTGTTTGGTCCTCGTCTTCAAATCACCATCACCGCCGGCCATTGTTGCCATCGTTGACTACCTGCCACCTTGCTATGGTGGCAATGGTTGTGTCTTGGGTGGTTCATGTTTAGGCTTTGAATGGCAAAGGGCTAACCCTAGTGGTGTTCTTTTAATGGCTTTGCACTTTGTTTCTTCTTTCTTTTTAAGCAATGTACTTTGGGGTGTGGAATTATCCAATGATTAGGTTTTGTTAAACGTAATTAATTCACTTTTAAGGACTTATTTTTCTAGAATATAAGTCATTTTGGTTAGGTCTTTATGGGGTAATATGAGTTAAGAGGCTAACTAACTCTGAAAAGCCAAAGTTGTGAATTCTTGGAAATCCCCTAATCCGTCCATAAATTAAAAAGGTCATATCTCAGTCATGGAAAACTCTTTTTAGTAGAAACCAAATCTCAGGGTTTCGTTATTGAGTCCTCTACATTTCATTAGTTTTGACCTAAGGCCATAAATGCCTCTAAGTAGTGTGAAATTGATCATTTACCTAGACTGATATGTAGTGAATTGTTTTGCAAGATAGTTTTATACAAATCACCAAAATTGTAGAAAAATCGTACAAAGGTGTGCGAATGCTACTTTTAAAGCTAAGGTCCTGATCTTCATGCATATAAAATAGTTTTAAAATATAGGGTGATTAATGGGGAAAAACAGGTCCCGATTAGACCATAACTTTCATGTAAAAATATGGAAAAATTAGCCCATGAGTCATTTGTGTTTTGGGGTATCAAATAACCATAACTTAACTATATTTTCTATTATTAAGAAGCTTGAAGGTTGACCTGGTGTAAAGGGTGTATCGGGCTACTTTGGAGAGTGTTTTTTCTATTGGAGGTGAGTTCCTCACTTCATAATCTTAGGGTATTATTTGCCTACTGTTAGGTCAGGTGAGACTAGGAATTAAATAGTTGATAGTTAAAGTAATACTTGTTGCATTAGTTATATTTGATGTACTTATTTCTTATGTGGAATATGTTTGGTCTCGACGGCTGAATACCAAGTCGATATGTTTGGGCTCAACGGTTGAATACCGATTCGATTGACTAAAGGCCTTGTGCTGAGTCAGACTGGCTGAACACCATAGTGTTGAGTCAGGGGGACTGAAGGCGGAAACGCTTAGTCCGTGGACTTGACGACTGAATACCGAGTCCTTATACGGGTGTTATTTGGGATGTGTTCCCACATAGACACGAGTTATTTGATCTTGATGTTTATGCTATATGAATGCTTGTATGTTTGATAATGGCATGGAATGTAGGAGTAGGGTGTAATACTTATACCGTTATGTTGTGATGGAATTCACTAAGCTTCATGCTTACCCTTTCCTTTATAAAATGATTATTACAAGTACATCATGTACGAATGAGGATTTAGCTTAAGTGTACACTGACGCGGTTGAAGATTGGGTCCTCGTCACAGACTCTTCATATGAGATTTTAAGAATATTAGTTTGTCGCTGTTGTATTGAATTATAAATGGATTAATATTTTTGAATGTATGTTTTGATTTATAAATGTTATTTGAATACTTGAAACTTAATGGTTTTGGTTAATAAAAGGATTTAATGGTTTTTATTATAACTATAAATGTTTTCAAAAGTTTATATTTGTTGTAATTTTTGGGACGTTACACTATAGGTTATGAGATAAATCTTTGACTTGATTAATTATTTTTATTGATTAATATAACTAATTTTTAAGTGTGTAAATAATTAATTTAGATATTGCGGATTGATTCTAATAACTAATGTCAAATATTAATTGGTTTATTAAAATAAAATAAATTTTTAATTTTGAAAATTTAATAAAGCTAGTATTTTAGAATAGTTTTTAAAAAATACATCTTATATATATATATATATATATATATATATATATATATATATATATATATATATATCATTACTATATATAAAATTCCTTTTATTCTGGTGCCTTAAATATGAAATTCATAGCGTTCCAGTTCCTCCACGTACCCAATCCTGGAACGATATAACGCACATATGTCGATTAAATGTTCCTAATCATCCCATCCCGCTAACATACACCTTTGATCGAACATGCTTACCATTTCTCTCTTCAGCCCTCTGATTCACCATAGTTTATCTACAAGACTGTGAATGCAACTATAACCTGTCAAAATATATGGTTTATCATAATCCAAAAATGTAGCTCCTAAAAAGATGAAACTAAGGATGTAATTTTTTATGTCTTCTGTTAACCGGTTACTTGAACCTTGATGAATAGACATCATTTTTTTTGAATAAAGTAAGATTAACATAAACATTTTCCATGAATGCAAGTAATGATAAAAATAACTATTTGAATTGAATGTCAAAGGTTTTAACCTTTCTTTAAAGAAGTTCTATAAATCAATGATTATAAGCTTTATTTATTTTACCTGTAATAGCAATGCACTTATATCTGTTTGCTAATAATAACATTGTTCTTGTGTTTTTTTAATTGATTGAATCAATACGAAACAAGTAGGAATGAAACTTCATTTCTATTTTCCTTATATAAAATTCAAGAAAGAGCATTTCAATATTTTTAGGGGATTGTTTCTCATTGTGATCTTATGATTATTTCAAGAAATACCAAAAGTACATTTCATGGGTCGTGCTTAGCACGGGCCTTAAACATACCTAATATAATATATATATATATATATATATATATATATATATATATAATATTAAAAGTTAATTACTATATGTATAAAACTAACTCAGTCGGATCGCTAGTGTGCCTCATTCACAAAGCCGAACTATAAGAGGGTATAAAGAATCTGTCTATAAAATGGTAGTTGAATGGGTGTCCACTCTCACCCATTGCTTCCTTGTTAGGTGAAGGGTCGTTAGCAGAACGGATTTGATAGGACATTAACTTCATGAAAAGTATAATGCTATTAAGTAACTAAACTATTTTATAAAAATCTCACTCTTAGTTACTTTAGGAGAAATGTGAAAAGTATGTAAATCCATAAAATAGCACATTATAATTTATAGTAGTTGGGGGAGTGCATGTGGTTAACTGACACACTAATAGTGACTATAAAGAGTAATAATGGGCATCTCAAAAATTATCGTTGATTAACGGAGCGCGTGTGGTTAACTGACACATCAAAATGAGATGATAAATGACATCGAGCGTGCCAATCATATTTGTATGGTTATTCATATCTTGTTTGTGATCATTGGTATCCTAGTCACAAATAGAAGAGCATAATCTGACATTAAACATGTCATTGATAGATTCAATGAATCTCAAAAGATCTACGAATTTCACAGTTCGAAATTGGTAAATAGCTTTTACCTACCTTCATAAATTCGCAATACAATTACGACATCCCTCTTCTTAGTTGTGAATTATTATTTTGGATCCTACCCATAATTGTTTTATTATAGGTCAAATATTAAGGAATATTTTCATCTAACTAAAATTTTCTCGATAGATATCTAAACATGTTGATGCTTCCGCTCCATCATCGTCTACGCATCACTCGAGTTTCTCCCTACTCTCCATCATCTCCAAAGTGACCTTTGATGGCTCCAACTACAATGATTGGATGCGCAACATCAGAATGGATCTTTGCTTTGAGGTCAAAGAATGTCTTGAAGAAAAGCCCGTTGAAGTCGATGAAGCCACTGCTACTTATAACGTCCCAAAAATACGACCCAAAATTTTCATTTTTAAATTAATAAAACCAGTATCCAAAGAACATCATTATAAAATGTATAGATAAAAGAAATTTATCAATCAACATATCACATCAGAGTAAATCAAGAAAATACGGAACGAGGTGGTGTGTGCCCTACAATCAACTCGAGCCATTCCCTTTGGAACTGGGAGTACCTGAAACATAAACTGAAAACCGTAACCGTAAGCACAAAGCTTACTGAGTTCCCCAAGATACCACATACCATACAAAATAACACATAATGGGCCCTGTCCGGCATCGAGCCCCGCTCAGTATACAGATCGGGGCCCGCCCGGGATACATATAAACATATACACATGCAAGAATCACAAAGATACATAGCATACCAAATGATTATCGGGCCCTTCCTGGTAGACATAAGAATACATAACACATGCAAGAGTCACGCAGACATCTAGCATCCTAACATAACAAAATCGTGGGTTGGCATTGGTGCATTCGACCTGCTAAACACAGTGAGGTAACTTACCTCGAACTGTTGAATCACACTGATAAATCTCTGGCTGTTGGGCCGACTAATCCCCGAGCTATCAATACCAAATAACATCCAATAAATAAATTGGATTCCATTATATAACCATTAGGTTAAAAAGACCATTTTGCCCCTTACCTAGTTTGGTCCAAGACTGAGGCCCAAACCTACAATCCAAAGGGCCTAATTACCAAAATAATCATCAAAGGCCCAATCATGGCCCAATTTGCCAAATTAGGCTCAAATTCCTTTCATAGGCCCAAATAACTCTAAATAGTGCTCCCTCATCTCATCTTCGAGCTCCCACGTCCACTCAGAACCCTTGTGGTGCTGCCATTGTACCTCCACCGACTCGAAAACCTTGTTCCTAAAGGTTTCCGCCTTCCGATCCAGAATCGACACTAGTCTCTCAATATAATTCGGGCGGTCATCCACCTGAATATCCTCCAATGGCACCATTACAGAATTATCCACTAAGCACTTCCACAACTGAGAGACATGGAATGTGCTATGAATTTGACTAAGCTCATCTGGAAGATCTAAGCGATAAGCAAGTTGGCCCACCCGAGCCAAAACCCTGAAAGGACCAATAGGGCCCAGCTTGCCTTGCTTCCTGAACTGGATGACACCTTTCCAAGGTGACACCTTTCGGAGAACCATATCTCCCACCTGGAGCTCTAAATCTGACCGACACTTTTCGGTATAACTCTTCTGTCGACTCTATGTTGTATGAAGCCTACTACGAACTTGCTGAATCAACTCAGTGGTCTTAAGTACAACTTTGCTACTCCCCATAACCCGCTGACCAACCTCACCCTAACAAATCAGGTTCCTACACTTCCTCCCGTAGAGCATCTCGAAAGGAGGTTGATCAATATTGGCGTGATAACTGTTGTTATACGAAAATTTCGCTAACGGAAGATACGTATCCCAGCTCCCACCAAAATCCAGAACACATGCCCGCAGCATATCCTCTAAGCTCTGAATAGTTTGCTCACTCTGACCATCGGTTTGCGGATGGAATGTTGTGCTGAAATGGAGACGAGTAACCAACTCGTCCTGGAACCTCTTCCAAAACCTAGAATTAAACTGGACATATTTTTCAGAAACCACTGATACCGACACCCCATGACGTGCCACAACCTCCTTGATATATATCTCATCTAATTTCTTTGTAGAAATACTCTCCTGAATTAGGATGAAATGCACGCTCTTGGTCAAACAATCCATGATGAAGAAAATTGAGTCCACTACACGTGCAGTCTAGGGTATCTTTGTGATAAAATCCATGGTAATATCTTCAAATTTCCATACGGGAATCTCCAACGGCTGCATCTTGTCGTGGGGTCGCTAATGCTCGACCTTGAATTTCCTGCGACTCAAGCACCACTCCACATACCAGGCCACATCCTACTTCATGCAGGGCGACCAATAATCAGGACGAAGATCTCTATACATCTTCATCGCCCTATGATTAATGGAGAACCTAGACTTGTGAGCCTCTTCCATCAGAACCTGATGCACACCGCTTCAATGCGGAACCCAAGCCTGCTGATGTAGAGTCAACAATCCACGACTATCATAATTAAAGGAAGCCACCCGACCCACAATACGCTCACTCTTTTGGTGCTCTTCCTTCATAGCCTCAACCTAAGACGCACGAATCTGCACCAACAATGGAGTAGTCATGGTCATCCTCAAACATATGTCTCTGATCGAGGTCGCAACCTCCTTGCGGATGAGAGCATCGGCCACCACATTGGCCTTTCCTGGGTGATAAAGGATCTCACAATCATAACCATTCACCAAATCTAACCAATGACGCTGCCTCATATTAAGATTTGACCGATCCATTAAATACCTCAAGCTCTTGTGATTCGTGTAAATAGTACAACGGACACAATAGAGGTAATTCCACTAAATCTTGAGGGTGAAAACCACAATCCCCAACTCCAAATCATGTGTCTGATAACTCGCCTCATAAGGCTCCAAGTGCCTCGAAGCATAAGCGATCATGCGACCTCTCTACATCAACACTACCCCCAATCCTGTGATCGATGCATCATAATATACCTCAAAATCCTCAACACCCTCCGGTAGAGTCAAAATTGGTGCCTCGCACAACTGCTGTCTCAAGATCTCAAAAGTTGCCTGCTGCTCAGGCCCCCAACAAAATGTAACCATCTTTCTTATCATTCGGGTCAATGGAATAACTATCTTGGAGAATTCCTAGATGAATCTTCGATAATAACCCGCCAAACCAAGAAAACTTTGAATCTCAGATGGAGACCTTAGAACCTCGGACTGCATCACGACCTCGACCTTGGCCGAATCAACCAGAATACCATTCTGGTTGACAAGGTTCCCCAGAAACTGCCCCTCGTGCAACCAAAACTCACACCTTGAGAACTTTGCAAAAAATCTCTCCCTCCTCAACGTCTCCAACACTTCCCTCAAGTACTCCTTGTGCTGCTTCTGAGTCTTGGAATAAACCAAGATATCATCAATGAATACAATCACAGACCGGTGAAACATCGGAATGCACACATGATTCATGAGATCCATGAACACGACTGGAGCATTGGTGAGCCCAAAAGGCATCACCATGAACTCGTAATGACCATAACGAGTCTAGAAAGCTATCTTTTGCACATCCACATCCCTAACCCTCATTTGATGATAACCCAATCGCAAATCAATCTTAGAAAACCAAGATGCACCCTGAAGCTGGTCAAAAAGATCATCAATCCTCGGGAGTGGATAATGGTTCTTCACCGTTACCTTATTCAGCTCTCGGTAGTTAATGTGCATACGGTGAGACCCATCCTTCTTCTTCACGAACAAGATCGATACTCCCCAAGGCGAACTACTTGGTCGAATAAATACCTTGTCTAATAGATCCTGCAACTGTTTAGACAACTCCTGCATCTCGGGAGGAACCAGCTGATACGGTGCTTTGGCCATCGGAGCCACACCAGGAATCAGATCAATCCTAAACTTAACCCGCCTCTCCGGAGGCATCCCAGGCAAATCCTTCGGAAACACATACGGGTAATCCCGCACAATCGGCACACCATCCACGGTCGCCTTACCCGTATCCCGGGGATCCATAACATAGGCGCCATAACCGGAACAACCCTGCTAAAAATAATGTCTGGCCCTCATTGTTGAACACAGAATCGACCCATGTTGAGATCTCTCCCCAGGAACCACTAACTCTCCCCCACTTGGGGTCCGAACCCAAACTGACTGCTGCTCACAATCGGTCACTACCACATTAGGTCTCATACAATCCATGCCAATAATAACCATGTTCCAACGAAAAAGGAATGGGAACTAAGTCGACCATATATTTCTCTCTGAATAACTAAAGAGTACAACCCCGATGAACCCTCGCAACCCGAAAAGACCTATCATCTACAATCTCGACATCTAACGGAAAATCCAGCTCCCCCGAAGCTCCAGCAAACATCTCGCTAAGCGCAAGCGATACAAAAGATCGGGTAGCCCCCGAATAGAACAATACCAAAGCAGAAATACCATTAACGAGGAACGATCCTAAAATAAAACACACACACACACACACACACACACATATATATATATATATAAGCAACAATTCAATATAAAAAAGAGATAAGGAAAAGATACATAACCGTCACCACATCTGGTGTCGTGCGAGCCTCCTTGGCTAACAACTGAAAGGCCCTGCTCTTTACCACATGTGCATTGCCCGACCCTGGTGGACATCAGTAATCTAAAGAGTTTCAGGAGCAGGTGCTGAAATTGGTCCTACTACTGCCAAACTCAGACAATGGGCCTTCTTGTGGTCCTTCTGATTGCATTGAAAGCAACTCAGATCAGATATCAGGGTGGTGGTGGTAACAGTACAATATCTGCTAATATTACTAGTCCAGACGCACTTGAAGTAGGCCGAACCGCCCACCCTGCTCGCTCCCTCGTGCACCTTGCTGCACTTGCCACAGTGGATACCTTCGGCCATGATGGCATATTGACCTGGAATCGGATACCTTGGGCCTCTTGCCCGAACCCTCAACACTTGGCACATAATCTGGCTTCCTTTTCTCCCTCTCTCTATCCCTTTCTATCATATCCTCCAACGTCTTGCAGCTGGATCAGCTCACAAACTGCCGAATGTCACTCCTCAACATCTCAAGATATCGAGCCTTCTTCATCTCCTCATCTTCCACATACTGTGCAACCAAAAGTGCCCTCTCCCAAAACATCGCCGTGATCTCAGCCACCGTCTCAGTATTCTGGTGGAGATCCTGAAACTCTCACGCTAACTGTTGCACCTCAATCACCGGTGCAAACACATCCCTAAACTTGGTCATAAAATCATCCCAGGTCATCGCAGTAACAACCTCATCACCCACTGCGTGTCCGACCTCCTCCCACCAATCTCGTGTACTGTCCTTCAGAAGACAGGAGGCTAGTCCAGCCTTTTCCCCCCTTAGGGCAACTGCTGGTGTGGAAGGCGTTAGCAACATCCATTTACCACCTACTGATCGCTATCGAGTCCTTCGCCCCGTCATAGTCTGGAGCTCCACATGCCCGGAACTCCCTGAAGGTCAGTGAACGCGCACCAACAAAGGCCACCATATCAAAACGAAAGGCTCACAACCGCTCATCCAAAATCTCCAAAATACCCTCCTTGGTTGTGTCAAAGATTAAAGGAGGTTGCTCAAGAATGCAACACGTAATCTCAGACGAGATGAACTTCCTAGTCTGATCATCTATCTGCCCGACTCCAGGGCCTGAGCCCGAGCCCTCTCCAGCACTAGAACTGCCAACAGGTCCACCTCGCAATGTCACCATACTGAAAATAGACCATAATAACCATCAGAATAAGCATCCGAATACATCGAGGGATCACAGTCTCTACAAGCTTCTTGGTTTCGTCGCAACCCTTCTTGACTCGAGTACAGATCCTTTGCTCCAGTAGTACGGGCCATACTACCTTCCACATCTATCTGTACTTTCCTCAAGGATTTCCTTGAATCCACCAAGTCACCTTATATCCATACCAATAACCCTAAAAAATAAGGTTCCCAACATTAGAGCTCATCCTTGGTTTTCGTAGGTCAAACTCCACACCACTCTCCGCCATCAGCTGCAGAAGGAACTCCCGCTAAATTCTTCTAACTAGCTCACAAATACTATTACATATCACTAAAACCAGTTAATTCTTCAAATGAAAGGTATCACACTACAACAGTTGGACTCAGACAAGAGCTTCGCAATAGAGTTAAAACCTAACCTTATAAAGGTCCAATAGGCCGAAGAACTTAATGAGTCTGCCCTAGGCCCACAACCAAACAAGGAACAGGACCCAAGGTGGACTCACCATTTCTAAGTCGATTATCTCTTAATTACACCCGACCTCGAGGTATACATTAAGAATTCTTGGAGTTACCATAAGTAAATTGTTTGTAATACTGAGTTATGAAATACGTGGAAAATTCCTAATGAATTTTAATACGAGCCAATTTCTTTAATATAATCTAGTGTATAGGGTTCGAGGAAATTTGTCCTTATAATAGGTCTACATCTTATTAATGTAAGGAAATTTTTTGACAATGCCACGATTCCCTTGAATAGTGTAGTCTCCGGATTTTGAAGGATTCAAATGTCTCTATACATATATGGGGGTAGTCGTTAGATGCATGCTAGTAGACCAAGTCTATACCGATATGTCAATGGTGTACATCCTACTTGTGGCGGGTGATGCTTTGTGGGTCATAGAGTAAAGACATGAATGTCTATATTGATCTAACCTCTGCCCTGCTTTCTGTCATTCAATGATCTGTCTTTATTATGCGTTTTCTCTAACGTTGCTTGACATCCGCGATACTCTTTAGTATCAGCTCAAGTCGCGGTTACTTCTCTCTGAAGGCTTGAATGTGGCTCCTGATTTGTTCATGGCCTCCATCCCGGTGACGAAGGCAAGTTGTGGTGATCCTGGTGGTAGTGCCTACTTTCATGATTCGGCTAACCGATGCTCATATTTATATATTCCGGCGAGCAATGCGGTATACTATGGAAAGAGGGCCCTGTCTACTGATCCTTCCCTATTGAGGTTGTAGAAGCCTCTTTCTATAATCCAGATGGGGTGTTTGATCTTGTTCCAAGTTCTATCTCTTTAAATCTACGGTTCATCGAGGTGTCTGACCATGGAAGTTTCGTCGGGCTGGGGGACACTAGAGGGTGTGTTGCAGACTTCGGGCTCTTTGTCAGAGTCTTCTCCTATTTCCCTTTGTCTTCGTCTTCATTTGGTTTCGCTTTCTCCGGATCCTCTTCGGGCTCTTCACCTATTACTTCTTTAGGATCCTCTTCAGGATTCTCTTTGTTCTAGCCACCATCGTCCCAGTTAGGAGAATAGAGGTCTCTTGGTAGTTGGGTTCCCTCCACGTTGTTCGTGCGAGAACAGGGGTAGAAGAGATAGTTAATAGGCGTCTAATCCTATAATTACTTATAGGGGTGATCCTGATTAGTCACTTCTATAATCACATAGTGCGTACCAGTTATATATAATCTGAGATAAAATAGACCTTCGAATAAATGACTCTACTCTAAATCCACAACCAAACAAGGAACATGAAGTAGAGCAATAGTCATAGATTATGAGTCTGTAATATCTTTGATTATGTATAACCTTAGCGTATGCACTTAGTCATTTTAGACCTACTCCTGTAGTATTTTAAATGTTTTCCTATAGTATTTTGATTATGTATAACCTTAGCGTATGCACTTAGTCTTTAGTTTTCACATAAGTTAGTTATAGTTCCACAAAATACTCCTATAGTATTCTAAATGTTTGTCTTATGTTCTCAATGTTTCTTTGTAGATAGATTTGGTAAGTTTTTAGACTTGTTGCAACACCACGACCATTCCTGGGCAGATGCTAATCACTTCTGGGTGAGACATAGTTGATCAGGCTATGTCATTCCCAGACCTGACTATACATCCCCAAGCCTACTCGTACTGTTCAACAATCACCACTTTTGTCCCATCCCACCATGATACTGACCCTAATGTGTATGCATGTCCTCATACTTTTTAGCGGGAAAATATTTGTTTCTAAAAGTATAGTTATTTGGAAAACGTTAAATCAGAGACTTTCAGTCCCAATGTATTTATAGTTTGTATATCTTATATGGTTCGATATACTTAGTTCACTATAAACAATGCTATGATACCAATCTGTCACACCCTTAAACCAGAATGGCGGAAACGTTTGGGGGTGGATGACTTCATGTATAGTATCATAACAATGAATGTAATAGTGAAGAAAGCAAACACAACCATCATCAATATAATTGAAAGAGTTACATCATTGAGTAAGTTTACATGTTTCAAAATCAATTACATCACGATGACAAAATAAGTTTTGAATTTAACACCTTAGCGCCCCATCCTCGAAAGTAGATGATTACCTGTTTAGTGATTTCCTGAGAATACAAGTTGTTTGAAAAAATGTCAACACAAAGGTTGGTGAGTTCATAAGAGTTTTAAGTGAGAAATAAACTTTTTTCCTTGTAAAAGCAATTAAGTTGTTCCAGAAAATCTGATATTTTCCTTAAAGAGTGAATTGAAAGTTTCTATGTTATGAAATAGTGCATCCTAGAATTCCCTATAGTTTCCTTCTATAATCTCCAAGTATATATATAATTTATATAAAATTAAGGTTAGATAAACCGTCGAATGTAATGGGTATGCCCTAGGCCCACAACCAAACAAGGAACAGGAAATAAAGCGGACCCACCAATTCTAAGTCAGTCATGACTAGATTCTATATAACTCTAGCATATACATTTAGAAATTTTAGCTGAAAACTAACAATTCTAGATAGAATGTAGTCTTAAAACCAAAGACCAAAACCAAATCCTAGTGTAGTGTATGAGATAGTAGTAGTGGCTGTGAACATAAATTATACATATCATAGTTCATCGAATAGTGATGGTGGTAGTGAACATGAACTATGCATATTATAGTTTATCAAATGTGATGGTGATGGTGAACATAAACTATACATATCACAGTTCATCAAATAGCGATAGTGGTAGTGAACATGAACTATGCATATTATAGCTTATCAAATGTGATGGTGCTGGTGAACATGAACTATACATATCACAGCTCATCAAACAGCGATAGTGGTAGTGAACATGAGCTATGCATATTATAGCTTATCAAAAGTGGTGGTGATAGTGAATCCCCTCTTGTAATAAGTTCGTAGTGTAGATGAAACATAAACTATACCTATTATAGTATATCACATTGTTTGTAATGTATATACGCCCTAACTGTACCGATTATAATTAGTGTATTCGTTTGTGGGGGTATAATAGACTTAACTATACTTATTATAGTTTATCATAATTATTCGTAGTGGTCGTAACCCTTTTGTATATGTAATACCTTTAGTAATGTGTTTGTTATGTAAATGAATCATAAACTATACCTATTATAGTTTATCAAATAATTGTTGGGGGTAGTGAGCATAAACTATACTTGTCATAGTTTACCAATGTTTGTATTTCAATGGATATAACCCTGTAATACCATTTATATATTTACCATACTTGTGAAGGTAAGAATCCATTTGTTTTCTGATGCATGTCCATATAACAAGACAAAATGACATATATGGTAATAACATATCATCACATGAAGGTACACACCTTGCTCAACAAGTTACAAGGTGTAAATGAAATTGAAAACATTTTTCTAGTATTACCATTTCTATTCTGTTTTTAGAAAATTCATAGGAAATCATTAAAGGTCCAATTCAGAATCCGTAAATTCTGAGAGTTTGGAAAATGAGTCTAGTTTGTTCATAAATTTTATTATGATTTTTAGTGCTCTCCAACTTGTGTGAAAATATCCATATTCACAGACTGGTCCGGATTTGTTCTTGAAATGATAGGCTGTTTAGTAAAAATCACCATAAATTATAGAAAAATCGTATGGAGATGTGCAAGTAGTCATTTTAAAGGTATAATCCTGAGCTATTTTCATCAAATATAGTTTTGAAAACTAAAATGTTTAAGTTGACCAAAACAGTCCGTGAATGGAGTTAAACTTTCTTGATGAAAGCTGTTGAAAAAGTTTAGTTGTGTTCTTGGTGTTTTAACTTGTATTCCCCCCCCCCCCCCCCCTTAAAAACTTAAGAAAAAATGAAAATGTAGGGGTATGAACTCACCTTGAGTGATTTCAGTAGATGGATGATGGAGGAAAGAACTGCTCAACTCAAGAACACTTGGAGTTGCTTGAAGATTTGAAGATCTAACACAAATATGACGATATTTGTGTAAGCAAACTATGATTTGGATGTAGGATAGTAGAATATCTAAGTGTAGGAGAACGATATTTACCAAATGTAGAAGAAAAGGTTGGAAACAAGCCTTGAATCTCAAAATCTTAGAGAGAGGGAGTGACAGAAAATGAAGTTGTCACTTGGTGGAAAAATGGAGTAATGTGAGGAGAGACGAGGATATCTCCAGCTTTTGTTCAACATTATGGCTGAAAAAGAGTGGGAAAAGGAGAACTATTGGATAGGTATGGGTGAATAGTAACTAGGGGTTGTACTATGAAGGTATAGGGAGGTTACTTGTGTCATACCCTAAGGCAAAGTCAACACTCCACCCATAAATCTTACCTACTAGATTTTATTCTTAGGCAAGGATCTTCCCCAAAATATGATTAAAATATGAATATTTGGGGTTTATTATGTTAAAATATGAGTTTGGGTGAAAATCTCGCGTTAAAATCACGAAAAATAGGCTCAAAACGCTAAAGATATTGAAAACCGGGTGAAAATTGTCAAAATCCGAAGTTCTGGTCGAGGATGCGAGGTTCGGCTCCTTAAGAGCTTAGAACCGAGAGTAGAAGAGGAGAACGAGAGTGCGACGAGAAGGGACAGAAGGCAAGGCTCGGTCTTGGCTTGCATCTTGGATTCGGAGGTCAAGTCCTCGGACCGAAGGTGAGAAGGGGAGCCGAAAGTCAGTCTCGGTTTAGCATGATTAGGGGACCGAAATAGACAGCGCACTCAGTCCATTTCGGTTGAGAGGGTCTCGGTTCTCAGGAGGTTCGGCTCTTAAAGGTTCGGCTCCTAAGAGGTTCGGTTCCTAAGAGGAGTTTCGGCTCCTGAGAGGGTTTCGGCTCCTTAAGGCTGTTTTTCGCGTAGACTTCCGTTTTCGAGCGGTTTTCGACTAAATTAAGAGCGGGATGCCCCGAATGGTTTTAAGAAGTTGAGAGAGATTTGGGAGAGATTCAACATACTTGGAGAGATTTCGCATTCAAAGAGAGATTTGGGAGAGATTTCACATTCTTGGAGAGATTTCTCATTCAGAGAGATATTTGGGAGAGATTCCACATACTTGGAGAGATTTCTCATACAAAGAGAGATTTAGGAGAGATTCTAAATAGAGAGAGATAGAGTAAAAGAGATTGGGAGAGGTTTCGTTAGTGATCTTTTTTAGTGTCCGGCTTCGCAACGCAAGGTCCGTAAACCCCGTTAAGCCATGTTTAAGGGTCTTACACACTCCCGATGCGTATGCAACATTGTTTTATCGGTTTGGTTTGTTACTTACTATAATTTTAGGTTAAGGAAATCTAGATATACGAACTTTTCAATTGATGATATCTCATTAGTGTAGCGAGTTGTATAGTAATTACTTAACGTAAGCCCTAGTACACAAGGGTTAATTGAGTCGATCGGTTTGATTTGTTGACTTTATTTGACTTTGACTTGACCGGAAATTGACGGTTGTCACATTAAACATAAAATAAAGACCATAAGCACAAAACATAGTGAGTTCCCCAAGATACCACACACCATACAAAATAACACATAATTGGCCCCGCCCAGCATCGGGCCCCGCTTGGTTTACAGATTGGGCCCTGCTCGACATACATATAAACATATATCATATACACACATGCATATGCAATAATCAGTATAGCAAATGATTATCAGGCCCCGTCCGGTAAATATAAGAGTACATAATAGATGCTAGAGTCACACATACATCAAGCATCTTAACATGACAAAATCATGGGTCGGGATTCGTGCCTTCGACCCGCTAAACACAGTGAGGAAACTCACATCGAACTGCTAAATCACAATGATAAGTCTCTGGCTGTTGGTCCGACAAATCCCAAAGCTATCAATACCAAATAACATCCAATTAATAATTGGATTCCAATCAATAACCATTAAGGTAAAAAGACCATTTTACCCCTTACCTAGTTTGGTCTAAGACTAAGGCCCAAACCTACAATCCAAAAGGCCCAATTACCAAAATAATCATCCAAGGCCCAATAAAAAGTTGGGCCCAAATCCCTTTCATGGGCCTTTTCCAAGAGAACCCAAAGCAATCATTAGTCCAAAACCTGATGGCCCAACAAGGCCATAAGCATCTAAGTCTAAAATGGCCCAAACCAAAGCCCAAAACGTACGAAGCCCAACAAGCTGAGTACGCGAGGTGTACTTAGCATGTATGCATAGCGTACTTACTTTAGGGTTTGTACGCTAAGTGTACCTGCTTGTACACCCAACGTACTTCCCGATTTGGCCATTTTCCATTTCCATCTCTTAATCCATTAAGACATCATTCCAAAATTTAGATCTGACTTCCTTGATATGGTTTATCACATAAAGTTGCTAATTTCACATGCATGCAAGGCTTAATGAAGCTCTTAAAGCTCAAAAGGACTTAATAGATGACTTAATGCATGCATGAGACCATAAACCCCATAAAGTTTGCACCTTGAAGCACAAAGAACCCTCTAAACATCCAAATCTACAAGATTTAGCTTCTAAAATGGCCTTATCCCATCAAGACCAACCAAAAGGGGACAAAAAAGCATAAAACCATAATTTGAAGAGATCTAAGCAAGGAAAAGACAAGGTATGAACTTTATACCTCAAAAGACTTGCAAAATGAGTGATGACTTTGGATCTCTAAGCTTCACGTTAAGCAATACACCTTAAATCTTCTTCAATCCCTTCAAAAAGAGAAAAATAAGCACCAACTTCTTCTCAAGATCTCAAAGACACAACAATGGAGTCTAAGGGTCAAAATTTAGGGTTTATGAGGTTTGGAAGCTGGTAAAGAGGCTAGCCCTAGGGACGTAAGGACCTTAAAAAGGGTGCAATACCCTAAAACTAGGGTTTATTATACTCCACATACGCCAAGCGTAACCCTCGTACGCCTATTGTACAATGCGTCGCACCCGTGATCAAACTCCTCCTTAGTAGACTAAGTGTACCATGTGGTACACCCCGCATACTAACTCCAAGGGCCAAATATGCAAGACTTTAAAATTTAAAGGGAAAAAGGAAACATAATCATAACAAGCACTACACTACTCCTGAACAACTAGTCTCCTACAAAAAACACTTAGATGATGCAACAAAAGTTGTGTGCATCATGGCTGCCACAATGACTCCTGAGTTGCAAAGGTTTTATGAGGACTATTGGCCATTTGAGATGAACAATGACCTTGTAGAAAAGTACTATAAGAGAGCTCATCTAAAAAAGTTTGAAGTGGTCCAGTTCCTTATGGCTTGCAAGATGAAATACAGAGAGTATGTTTGCTACCACGTGCAAAGAATGCAAAGATACGTGGAGTGCCTTACTAAGCTGAATATGCACTTTGACCAGGAGCTGGCCATATACATGGTCGTAAAATCTTTTCCATGTTGTTATGTTCTGTTTATATTAGCTTATCATTTGAACAACAAATAAACCAAATTGGCTTAACTCCACAACTTGCTAGAGACTACTAAATCAGGAATGAAGGGTAAGAGTCAAGCCCCTACTGCTACTGCTAGTGCTCCCGTTCTCGCCATTAGTAAAGGAAAAGAGAAGAAGATAAAGGTTGCTCCTAAATCTAACTACACGAATAAGGCACAAGCTGGTTCTTCAAGCAATGGGCCAAAGTTGAAGCCCAATTCAGACATTCTAGCTGTTTGAGACCCAAAGAGGCCACTTGTTATTATTGAAATGAAAAAGGCCATTGGAAGAGGATCTACCCCAAATACTTGTAGGACATCAAGGATGACAAGGTAAAGCCATCATCAGCATGTATAAACATTATTCAAACTAATAACTCACCATTTGCTCTTTCTTGGGTCCTTAATACAGGATGTGGTTTTCACATTTGTTCTAATTTGCAAGGCCTAAGAGAAAGTGAAGAGGTGGAGCATGGGAAGATGAATTGTATCATGGGAAATAGGCAATCTTCTCATGTTACCAAGATTGGGACTTATCAACTTATGCTTATTAGTGATGTTAGTTTAGATTTGATAATTGTTGCTATTGGTCAGAAATGACACAAAACATTATTTCTTTTTATGCATTGTTTAGACAAGATTTTCGCTATGCTTTTAATGATTTGAATGGTTCAATTCTAGTTTATAAAAATGGTTTTTTTTTATATTTGAAGCTCTACCTTGTAATGGTGTGTATGAAACTGTCACTTGTGTTAATAGCTTAGGAAATAGTGTATTTCACATTGGTTCATCTAATGGTTTAGACAAGGCATGCTTATGGCGTTGTCATCATGGGCACATTAACAAGAAATGCATCGCCCAACTCCAAAAGGATAGAGTGTTAGTATTATTTGACCTAAGGCCAGATGATGAATGTGAATCTTGTCTTTTGGAAAAGAAGACAAAATCACCTTTCACTAGATCTTGTGAAAGAGGCAAAGGTTGTGTGCAGACCCTTCAGATCTACCACAAGAGATGTCAATCAGTTTTATGTAACATTTAGAGATGATTATCGTAGATATGGCTATATTTACTAAATCAAAATAAATCAGAAACCTTTGAAAAGTTCAAAAAATTTAAACATGAAGTCGAGAATAAATTAGGCAAGAAGATAAAGATACTCCAATCTAATAGAGGAGGAGAGTATCTTAGTATCGAGTTCCATGACTACCTCAAGGAATGTGGAATAGTTTCATAATTGACTCCTCCTAGGACACCAAAACTTAATGGTGTGGCTAAGAGGCATAATCAAACCTTGTTGGACATGGTTCGTTCCATGATGATTCGATCAACTCCTCCCATTTCCTTCTGGGTTATTCCTTAGATACGGCCTCTCACATCCTCAATCTTGTCCCTACTAAAAAGGTTGCCTAAACACCTCACACAATGTAGATATGGAAAGTTCCATCATTAACACATATCAAAGTCTAGGGTTGTGAAGCTTTTGTTAGACGAGAGACTCATGACAAGTTAGAACCTAGAAATGAGGGATGTATTTTCATTGGCTATCCACAAAAGTCTTTTGGATATTTGTTCTACATGCCTAGTGTAAACGTGGTCTTTGTTGCACTAACGAGAGCCTTTCGCATGAGAGAGATTATATGCAAAGAGAACAGTGGGAGCACAATTGACCTTGAAGAGATTCAAGAGTCAACCAATGAAGGAGCCTTAGAAGACACTAGCACTCAACTAGAGGACTAAATTCTAGTTGATCCAATTGACAATTTATTTCCTGTTCGTCATTCCATTAGATTTAGCGTGCCACCTGAATTCTATGGTTTCCATATAACTATAGAAGGTGATACGTTTATCAGTGATCAAATACTCATAAATTTGGATGAGCCAGCTAACTACAAGGAAGCAATGGCAGTCCTTGAGGTAGTAAAGTTGAAAGAAGCAATGGAAAACGAGATCAAGTCTATGTATGATAACACAGTTTTGAATTTGGTTGATCAAGACCTAGTCGAAAGACAGTTCGTTGCACATGGATCTCTAAGAAGAAGACCGACATGGATGTAAATGTGAACACGTTCAAGGCACGAACGGTTGTGAAGGGCTTTACTCAAACCCTAGGGATTGACTATGATGAGACTTTCTCACCAGTGACTAAGATAAAATCTATTAGGATATTGCTCGCCATAGCCGCTTTTTATGATTATGAAATTTGGCAAATGGATGTCAAAACCACTTTCCTTAACGGAAAGTTGGTTGAGGGTGTTTATGTGAGTCAGTCGGAGAGTTTTGTTGATGCAAAGTTTCCCAGTAGAGTGTGTAAGCTTGATAAATCCATTTATGGATTGAAACAAGCATCTCACAGGTGGAATCTTTGATTCCATGAGAAAGTCAAAGAATTTGGTTTCTCTAGAAGTAAGGATGAGTCCTATGTATATGTCAAAGCTAGTGGGAGTATAATAACTTTTCTAGTGTTGTATGTTGATGACATACTAATTATAGGAAACGATGTTCCAACCTTGCAAGAAGTAAAAGATTGTCTTGGAAAGTGTTTTGTTATGAAGGATCTAGGAGTGGCTATCTATATTATCGGGATAATGATTTTGAGAGATAGAAAGAGAAAACTAATTAGACTTAGTCAAAGTACATACTTAGAAAAGGTGCTAAAGTAGTTTAGTATGGACAATTCTAAGAAATAAGAGCTACATATTCAAAGCAATGCCGAATTAAGTAAGACTCAATGCCCAAGTACAGATGAAGAGATAGCTTATATGAGTCAGGTCCCTTATGCTTCGGCTATAGGATCTGTCATGTACGCTATGACATGTACTAATCCTGATGTGTCCTTTGCTCTGAACATGGTTAGTCGTTATCAAGGAAATCCTAGTAGAGCTCATTGGACAGCAGTAAAGTACATTCTTAAGTATCTGCGAAGGACAATAGATATGATTCTAGTGTTTGGAGGCCATGATATGTTGAGAGTAATTGGGTATAGTGAAGCCAGCTTTCAAACGGATAGAGACAACTTTCATTCTCAATCTAGTTGGGTATTTACATTAAATGAAGGAGCATTTACTTGGAAAAGTTCCAAGCAAAACACAGTGGTTGATCCTACTTATGAATCAGAGTACATAGCAGCAAGTGAAGCATCAAAGGACGCAGCATGGTTGAAGAACTTCATCAGAAGATCTTGGAGTTGTCCCAACCATTCAAGAATCAATGGAACTTTTATGTGATAATGAAGGAGCGGTTGCTTTAACCAAAGAACCGAGAGATCATGGAATGTTTAGACATAGTGATAGAAAGTACCATTATATCAGACATAGAGCTGAATAAGGTTATCTCATAATGAAGAAAGTCTCGTCAGAAGATAATCCTGCAGATCCTCTCATAAAGGCCCTGAGTAGGATTAAGTATAAACATCATGCTATGAGCATTGGATTGAGAAATGACATTAGTTTTAGTAGTTAGATGATTACTTTGAAACTTGTAGCAAAATAAGTTTAACTAACTTTTTGTGATTAAATAATAGAGATTATTTATAACTTTGTTTACTGCCTTTGTCAATTATTTATTATTGTGTTTCATTTTGCTTGTTTTACTTCCCGAATACTTTAATTATTCAAATTCCATATTCGTTCATTCTTTGGGAAGTATGTAGTGGATTAAGATTGTCATGAGTTGGATTTTAGATTGTCTAAGGAGGTTAGACATTGCAATTGTATTGCTACAACATTAATAAGGACTTAGAAATAGAGATTTAAGTATTAGATAAACCCATGCTCATAAAATTACTTCATGGATTACATCACGAATAATTCTTAGATGATAATATCTAGTATTCTTGAAATGAAGATATATGGGTTGTAATTTATAAGTCGGTTGTGCATTGGTGTTATGAAAACACATTAGTAACATAGTATCATGTATGATTTGATGAGTAAAGGATACAAGCATATGAGTCAAATTTTATCCGTTCCTTTCCCCTAACGGGAAAAACGATATCTTTGGGCCCCTTGGTGATTTGGTGTTGACTTATAGTGTTGGTCCTAGCCAGGACTCAGTTGATGTGTTCAATTTGAAGCCTTACATCGTCATCACAAATCAAGAAATCGAGAAACAAAACTTGGACAATTAGATTGATTCTAATCCATGTCTCATGTCCGAATGATATCTAGAAGAACGGAGGAATATTTTATCACTTATCCTAGGACCAATGTGTGTTTGTTTCAGAGTTCGACGATTGCTAAGGAAGCACTCTTTGCTGTCTAATTTAGAAGTTATATTAGTAATTGCAGTTATAGACTTATCCAAGTGGGAGATTGTTGGATTAGGTGTCTAAGCCAATAACTGATTTAGTATAATCTTGAATTATTAGCAAAATCTTGAATTATTAGCAAAGTCCTTTTCGGTTGCCCTCAACCCTAGTAATTGAATATGATGTTTTTAGAGAGATAGACTCATTTATTAATTTATTATGAGATTAATAAATTAATTAGAAATAAAAATAAATGAATTTATGAATATGTTATTAGAATAATATATTAATTAGAAATCATATTATTTAATTAGCAATTAATTGGAAATTAAGTAGAATTAATTTCGTGATTAACTGGATTAATTAAAAGTGTATGGACTGTTTGGTTATTTGTTGAAAGTTGAAGCTAGAAGGCTCTATAACCTCATGGAATGAGGTGAATGAAAATTGGCTATAGATCATCTAGAATTTTCATCCAATAGTGATTGGATAGGTAGACAAGGCAGTTTGATTATTATACTGATTAATCTAGGCCTTATCCCAAAAATCCTAGCTTTGGCCCCAAATTTCCTTCAACTATATAAACAACCCATAGCCTTCAATTTTCGGCTACCACTTCATTATGAAGAGCCTAGGCCAAAAATTGCATATCTCCTCTCCTCTCTCTTCAAGGATCCTAGCTACTATGGTTGGGTGTGAGTCATCAGAGGCACGACACTTGTGGTGCTCACTTCTAAAAGCTTTGAAGAAAGGATTGTTGATTGTTCACTACAACAATCATCAAGGTATGTAACCTTCCTCATGAATTCAAATTTCATTAGAAATTTTTTTTAGCTTGATAGTTCATAGTATGTTGCCTTTATCTGAAAGACATAGATCCTTCTTAGGTTGCATGTGCCCTAATCATTAAACTGTTAAATGTTTTTCTACTTAGAGCATAGTTTTGTAATCTACATTTTCCATCAAAAACAACATAATCATACATAACATATCTGGCTTGTCATGTAAGTAACCAAGCATCAACACATATACCGGGTGGTCAACCACCAGTCATCATCTCTGTTTCCATGCATACTCTAAAATACACTTCCTAGGGATCCCTTAATCTAAATTTTTGCATACATAACATACATATTATAAAACATAACACAAGTTATGCATCATACAAAAGTCTAACAATGATGTAATTAACAACTACGTCCATAGATTCACATGCTTGCATATGATCTATAACACATAATCGTACAATGAAGGGGAAGCATAACTCACCTTATGTTGAAGAATAGCAATGTACTTCTAATGCTTCCAAAGCTTCTCTTGAGAGCCTCCAAATCCTTCCTTTCTACCACCTAGAATATTTACATACATTAAGCCCCTCATGCTTGTCTTTGTTGGGATTTTATTCAAACATAGTTTCAAAAACACAAGATTTAGCAAAGGAAGTTTATAACCCACCAAGGGTCTTCTTGCAAAGTTTGGAAAGAAAACAACAACCAAAAACGAAGAAGAACGTAACAACCTTTGTAGTCTTTGAATCCTCAATGGGAGATTAGGAAGTTGATGGAGAATGAATGAACCTTTGTGACATTAACAATAATCCAACTTTATGATGATGCTAGTCTTTAAAATTTTAAGCTCTTAAGCTTTAAGTTCATAACCAAAGTATGAACTTACAGAGAGCAAAATGCAAGTGTTCTTTCAAGTGTAAAAGCAAAAACAAGAGAGAATGAGCATTCCAAGCATACTCATGTTTTTGGCATAGGAAAATGTCAAAAATGAAAGCCATTCATGTACTCTCTTAAAGCTAATAAAACAATACACATTAGTCATTAACCAATTAAGCACTAATGTCATAAAAGGAACTTGTCCCATATGTCTTTATGAACTAGCCATGCTTTTGATTAAACAAATCAAAAGGACATGCTTCTTTTATTATTTCTTATAAAGATATAAAAGAAGACATAAGTTTTTAAATTTTGTGAACTTCTTTTATAAAATATAAACTTTGGCTTTTGGCTAAAATACAAAAGTCTTTCTGGTCCAAAATAATTTACATGACTTAATAAATCATATCATATGATATATTATGTTACTTGTTAATGAAATATTACTATTTCCAAGAAATAAATAATTTCCAATTAATTATAAGAGTTTATTGAATACTTATTAAAATTAATTTCTAATAAATAAGCAATTGTATCAAGTTGTGTTAGTGTGACCCATTAGTATCATATCTTAATTAGCAATATCATTTTAATATGACTCTTGAGCATACAAGATCTTTCCATCTCCTACTTATGCAAGACTCATGATAGATTGATATAAACACTATGAATGTCTAGCAACATTTCACTCCCCCTAACAGCATATGACTTTGTGTCATTCTATCAGCATCTAATTCCCCATAAGCTTAAAGCTACAATTGGTATATAAGGTAAGTTATCAGTTATCCCTTTGTCACAGACATCAGGTTGAACATGAGATACGGATCACAATCAATCTCATATGGTGTTCAACTTTTGATAAGACACCTTATATGTCTAACTCTTAACACATAAGAGGAACAAATATCATCTTGACTATATAAGCATCTTGCATAATTCACACAATACCTAAAAATTACTTTTATAACTGCCCAGTTTAGGATCAACATTTGACCATATATAAGCACAACACTCACTACACTTAAGTCCCACTGTGTATCTCAATGTTAAGGATAAAAAGATAGTACTTTTTAATCAAGTATCACTCATGATAGCGATGCATGAGGTGATCTTGATGCGGGTCAGTTCAATACCAGATCTCTGACAAGTACCTATGAATCTCGGTTACAACCACTTACCTACTTTCATCTGGTGAGAGTCAACCAATCCAATTCATATTATTCTTACTTCATAATCACTCCTATAAAAGGACTTTATTAATGGTCTGACTAAATTTAACTTATGTGAATTATATGAAGACTATCATCTCTATAATTAACTTTACTCTAGGTATAGTTTAAAATCTTGGAGAATATGATTGGTGTTCTTTTGTGACATAGAGTCTCTTAGTTTGATTAACTATACTCTCGAACTCACAAAGATTTTTATATGATCCTTGAATGGCAAAAATCAACATATTTTTTCAACGGACTCATTCATCCAATCATATTTATTTCAACTTCTAAAGTATTGTATTCTTATTTTGTAGTAAATTGTGTCATTATGTTTTGCTTGGACCTCATTCCAACTAAACTTACTCTTCATTCCATAAAAAAGTCAAAAACCAATTATAATTCATAATTATTTTAATCAGTATTGAAGTCAGAACCCTATGTAGCTCTTTACGTGAAGATTTTATTCTAAACTAATTAGCTCATATACATTCTCTTAGTTCTTCTTAAGTACTCTGAGAATGTTCTTATAATCATCCAATGACTTATCTATGTATTCAGTTGGTATTTTATGAAATGTTCATACCATAATCATATACCTACTCTTATGTATAATATGGAATAACTGATGGATTCATTTTCCAAGCAGATCGAATATAAATCATTTCAGCTAGTTTAAACCTATGATCTAGGTCCTTGTGATGCAGGCTCAAAATTATGTCAAGTGACAATATCAAGAATCCTATAAAGGAATTTTCTATCTTGATTACTTTCAAGATATTGTTGATATAGGCATAAAGACAGAAAACTTTAACATGCATTTTATCTATTTCTATAGATTTTACATTTCAATAACGTATCTTGTCCTTCGTAAGTCTTTCATTTTAGATACACAATCCAAGTCAATGTAAAAAGGTCTGGCATAGTTAGAATGTTATTGCTCATAATTAATTATGTCCCATTCATACAAGATTAGGAATTTCACTATGCTCCCATTAATTTTTAGTAAACACGCATGTTCTCTTCATTTTAATTTTCCAGAAACCAACAAGATCTCATTAATGATAGATTCCATGTTTCTAAAGTAATAGATGATTTCTACCATTAATGCGAACAATTTGGGTTTGAGAATAACTATTATTCAAGTTTAACAATCCCTTGTTAAAACTAGTGCCAACTATTACTACATCTGGCTATGGTTCTTGAGCTCCTTCAAGCTCCATTTGTCCCCTACTTTCTTTGTCATTAGAAGCTTGCTTTCTGCTAACTTAGATTTCAGGGGAATAAGAAAGCTTACTCTTGGTGGGTTTGTATATAATATTTTAAACCACATTTTATAGTATTCTACAAATATGTAATTAGTAGATTTAGGTTTAGAAACTTTTTTCTAACATAGACTTTAAATTTTCAAAACATTAAATAAGATAGAGATGGGGCCTTCTATACAAAAATTTATAAAGATAATGTTTTTATCTACTCTTTAGTTGGTATTTATACTCAAAGTATAATTGATAGTGATTAAGAATAATCTCAAAAGAATAAGGGAGGATAATTTCCACCTATTAGAAAGTAAATCATATCAAGTAAGATATGATTCATCCTTTATTATCACTAAGGCTTTAGATGGTTCTTAGCGGTTTGTATCTCAACTTTATATTTGAAAACTTTAACAAAGATTTTTTCAACCATGTTTTAACATGTAAAATATAATTTATAACTACCATATTTGTTAATTAAAGTTGATTTGCTATCTTATGCTAAATCTTAGATATTTATTAGAAAGGAAGTCATACATCACACTGTATAGTTCCTTAAAAATTTGTTTTCTTTACAACTTAGTGAAAATATCATTATGAATCTCTTATATATAAATAAGATTTACATATTTCATATAAACTACATTATTTGCCTTCAAGCATTCATTTCTTGAAGTTGGAATATGTGAGTGTCCTTTATATAATAAAGATAACAATGTCAAAGATGAGTTTGATTCAAAACAAGTTTAAGTCAAAAGTACTTTACATATAGAACTTGTTATTAATAAAATATTGATATTTACTCTTAATTCTTATTAAGAGATCTAGTCTTATAAAAATAATTGTAATCATTTCCGAATATGAAGATGATTGTTATGAAAAATGATTTAAGCAAATGGTAAATCATTCATAAATTAACTGAGATATATACTTAGACAAACTAAATTAAAACATACATTGTTCCAAAACAAGCATTGTTTTATAATACCAGTACATGATGTTCCTAGCATAATTACTAAACTAAACTCTGGGAGTGTAGTTTCAACTTGCTTGTGCTCAGTTTTTTACTCTTCTGTAAATATCTACAAGCCACTTATAAATCTTAGATCAACATTAAGTACCAAGTACTTGAGTAGCATATTAAAAGTATAAGTTCTATCTAGTAGATACAAGGAGTACTAATCTCTCTAGACTTTCTTCTTAGACAAGAGGGTCAATTCCTCTTCCAGTGTCCAGTTTCTTTTTAGAATAAACATGATCCATAATTGTTGGCCTTCTTGGACTTCTTGGCCCTAAAGGTGTCTCTTCCATGAGCATAGTGCCTCTTAGAGCACACAATCTGACTCTTCTAATCCTTTCATTCTTTCCGTGTTTGATCTGTTTCAAACCAAGTAGCTCTGTATCTTTGGGATATTTGCCCCACCTGACGAAGCATATAAAATGTTTCTAAGCCTTCTAATTCCTCCCAGAGGTTAGGAATAACTGAACATATTATCTTCAGAATGATTGCAATGTTTCCAGCAATCATTATGCTCAAGTATATTGGTGACGTCAGGTTTTTCAGGAATAGGTCCTTCAATAGTGTACAATTTTTTATCTCTTTCAAGATTCTTTTCAAGACACGCAGCAAGTCGTAGAAATTGTATCCATCGAATGTTATGTGTTCTCGATGATCATTAAGATTAAATTCATGCATGGTAATAAGATTGGATTTTTTTCTCATTTACAAAAATTTAACACAATTCATTTAGTACTTTCAATAATTAATACTCTTTTAGTTTCCTAAAACATTAATTATCAAAGTATAAAATCCAAGTTTCAAAACAAATAAATGGTTAGATCACCTTTATGCCATTCATTTTAATCCAACCTGGTAGATATCGATTATCAATTATATTCTACTATATAATTCCTAGATTTATGGGATCACTAATATTAAATTTAATTAGACATGTTGTATCTTATTTTTGTCTCATATCTCTCTTTCTTAGGTGACCTTTATCACACCATTACATCCATAACACACCCTCTTGTTAGATGTACACTAATTGGCGTGATGTCCAGTTTTCCTGCACTTGAAACAAGTCACCTCCTCGTCACATTTTCTAGAGTGCTTTTTTTTTGCACTTCTCACACCATTTTGCTTCACCTCCTTCCCCTCCAAACTTCTTGGAACCAGATTTTGAGAACCTTTTTTTTCTTTTTGGACCTTAAAGATCCCTCAAATTTCCTTTTCTCTCCTACCTTCGTCCTCTCCAGACCCTTTTCCCAAAGTTGGGTCTCTACATTCTTGGCTGCTCTAACAGTTGTGTTCAAAGTAGTTGCCATTTTGACCATTAGGCCAAAGTCCATTGGCAATCCGTTAGCAAACTTCTCTATCTTGGAGAGTTTAGTAGGCACTAAGTAGGGGAATAAGTTCATCCTCTTGGTGAATGCGGTGGCATACTCATCAACACTCATATTCCCTTTCTTTAGGTTCTGCAACTCATTGTTTAAGTGTATCAGATCTACCTCCGAGCAGTATTGCATTTTTAATTGCTCCATGAATGCTTCCCAAGACATCCGCAGGGCTTCTCCCCATCGCATTGTATCTGCAAACAACTTCCACCAACTTAAAACTCTGGTATTTAGTTGTCTGACTGCAAAGATGGTTTTCTGTTTATCGCTGCAGACGAAGCTTTAAAATACCATCTCCATCTCGGAGATCCAGTCCATAATCTCCACTGACTTTGGGCTTCCAGAAAGACTTGGTGGCTTGGCACCCAAGATGTTCTTATATATACGCCCATCCATGTCAATCCCTCTGCTCGGGTCGTTCCTCCTTACCACTCGGGGTTCAACTTGACTCACAGTATGACTGTAATTTCCCTCCTTTGATATTTCTTCATTCAGTTTGGGTTGCATAACATGCATAGTAGGTTCATCCTTATTATTTTGAAGTAGGCGCCTTGTCTTTTCCATCTGACGATCCAATATCGCATGTATCATTACCAACGTGATAGGTTCGGGTGTAGTTGCTACCTTAGGTGCATGCTCAATCACTTGTGGCTCAGGATGTTGGTTTCCATTAGCATTTCCTAATCCACTACAAGTTCTCACCATGTCGATCTATACATCCAATTTCAGTGTACATCAACGGGAATTAAGATAGGAAAAGCTTTATTTACGACATGCGTCTAAATCTCCTTATCACTCCGAAAAGTTACATGCCAATTCTAATACCGTAATTAAAAATTTAGATATGTAAACACATAAAGTTTCCAGATCCGGTCAGCAATAGACCATTGATCCGATCAAATAATATCATCATAAGGCATATAAGGCATTTTATAGCTATGCATAAATCATTTTGCACATAAATGCAATTTAGGGTTCGTTCCAAAAATAAGCTAGTGCTCGTGTCTATTCAGTTATATTTCCTAAATATAGTAAACACTCATCTCACAATCATCATTTAGCATTCCAGGTTTAAGTCTAGAAATCCTACAAATTCCTAGTTCGCAACTAATTCTCTAATACCATCTGTGACATCCCTAATTTCACGGCCAGAAAATACCGATTTGTTTGTGCCTTATTTAAAAATCAACGTATCCTTTTGAAGAATAATATTGCAGAATTTGTTCCCAAAAATATGATAAACATATCATCAAAGAATTTCCAAAGAAATGTACTTTAATTATATTAAAAACATTGGGATGTTATCGTCAATACAGTACATAAGAATAAATGGAAATAGTACAGGCCTTACAGACATCTATTATTCTAATGGCCTATAATCCATAGATATATCATCCGTTCATCACACATATGCTCTTGTGCTACTACCTGTAATACAAGAAACTGAGTGATTCAGGCTTGGGAGCTTGAAGAGCACATAGGGTTTTCAGCCCACAATAATTAAATTCTTTATTTTCATCAAATCATTCAACCAGAATACATGTTCCCGTTATCCCCACTTTCTATCCCTAAAGCATCTAATTTAAGAGACCTATCCTAAGGATTATCTTCGGGATAGAAAATAATATTTAGGGTATTCCTTAGCAATATATGTCAGTAAGGCAACCATGAGGGGGATGAAGTACACATGGTGAACACTTAGTTCAAAAACACCTACATCTTGCGAGCCTGCTAGCATTCAACTAGACAGTTTAGAATAGTCTGTGGTCATCATCTATACTCCGCTAGATGATTGGATCATCTTTAAAGTCAAGGCCTCTCATCATTTATTTCATCTTTCATCATCTATATCATCTTTCATCTATCCATATGTACCCAATATATTTATATGTATAAAATACATCTACAATTTAAATCAAATAAAACATGTATAAATCGTTTATGTAGCATAGATATCAGGAACACAGATAATATGCACATATAGCATGTAATTTATGTTAAATATTTCATATCTATGTGTAAGATGAAAATAACTATGCACTCACTTGTTAAAGTGACGACTTGAAATTCGGGCAGCGGTTCGCTTCTAGCAATTATCTTTTCCTTTGATGTAAACTAGTGTCATTATCACTAAGTTTTAGACTAATTTTTATTGCGACTAATTATTAGTCTAGGTTCATTATTAATTTAAAGTCTATTGATCTATAGCGGATAAAGGACAACCAGGTAGGATCATATCAGAGGTAAGGTCTATTTGGTATCCAAAGTATACTATTTGGAAATCGTTGAGAGAAAAACTTTGAAGAACACTTGAACAAATGATAGTTCAAGATAATAAATTGCGGAATAAGTTAATCTCAATTATCTTTCTTAGCTCAACAATAATAAGTTAGAAATGTTAGATTGCGGAAATATAAAGGAAATATAAATGACAAGAAGTTATATCAAGTATACACCAAGTTGATTCGTAACAAGGATTGCATGCAAACACAAGTTAATAAATATGATCAACTTAAAGTGAAGAGGAACTTCGAGGAATTAGTTAATATAGAATAGAGATGAATGATCTTTGTATTTCGATGATTAATCTGGAAGTAGGTGATGTTACATGAAGATGGAAACTCTATTTATAGAGTTCCGAAAAGTTACATTGGAAATAAAAAAAATACTATTATACTGACTTCATTGACCATGAAAGGTTCATTGGAAAAAACAAAGAAAACACTCTAAGTTAGTAAAGTAACTTGAAAGTCTTCATTCATCATTCATCTCTATCGTAGCTGTTGCGGTTGCAGTTCACAAAGGATGTTCTCCAATTACGGTGGTCAACTTCTTCTTCGGTAACAACAGCAATCCATAATAAGGTACCTTAGCTAAATATGGTCACTTTTTGTATCAACAATTTCCCCCAAGGTGACCTCTTAGCTATCTTTCTTCATTTGTTCAACTTGAGGAACCAAATGAGATTCCACCAGAATTTCTAACTTTGAACAACCACTGGATTCTCCTTGGTATTTCAAATTTGACTTCATCAGTAGTGTGTTTCGACTTTTGCACTGAAGCCAAAGTGATGTCTAGTTTTTTCTTGGTGAGTCGATGGATTGCGATGACCAGAACAAAAAAAAAGTTTTGAGGACTTGCAGAAAATGGTTTGAGCAAGAAGATGAAGTTCGTCAAGAGAGATCAGATACCGTAAAGGCTATCTTGGGAAGAATTGGGGGTTTTTATACCTCCAGATTTCAAAAGTTATTGACATCACTTTAATTATAGCTGTTAAAGTGAAAAACCCTTGCGTTTTTTACCATTATCATCTAGAATTAAAAAGAAATCAAAATTAAATTATTCTGGGAAAAGAGGAACATTTAATGTGTTGCAGAACCATGATCACATGTCGATTAAACGTGGGGTGAGGGTGGTTTATCTGTTGTCAAAAATGGGGAAATGGAAACGGATTAGACATCCAACAGCTGTGTGACATGACGGGTTAAGGAAAAAATTTCTTAAAAAGATTGCGTTTATGGAAAAATGTTTCATTTGTTTTTTATCCGAAAATGGACCTGACTCAAGAAAGTCATTTGAAAAGAACTGAAATGTCATGTGAGAAAAAATGAATGTTTTCAAGAATGTTATTATTAAAGTCCATTAAATAGCACACAATGTTATTTAAGAAGTTTTTTTTTTTGAAACGATGACTGCAAGTTCATTCAATTCAACTGCAGTAGCATGTGGTATGACTGGAGTAGCAGTAGCTGAAAACAAACTTGATCATGAAGGTTAGAAATAAAAGAAATAAAGAGACCCAAAGAAATATGGAGCATATGTGATTTCAGTGTACAAGATATACTGAAAAGAGATATGAAAAATATATTAATCACTTTGAAAGGACCGCAGCGAAGGAAGTGCTTCAAGAGTTTTGATTTGAAAAGCAAAGAAGTAGTTCATTCACTCTTGGAGACCTAAATTTGTCTATGGTACTTATCATTTAATAAAGAACTGGTGGTCTAGGTTCATCATTCCTAGCATTCCTAAAAATCCGTTTAACTTTGTAGCATCGAGTGCCTTATTAAAAACATCGGCTATTTCTTCGTGAGTGTGCACAAAAATGAGTTGGATGTTACCTTTGAGAATGTGGTCTTTGATGAAGTGGTACCGTAATTTAATGTGTTTCGTCTTCAAGTGGTGAATGGGCACCCAGCACGATCTGCATCTGTGAATGTTTGAAGACTGCGGTCAAGTGTGGCATTTTGAGATCAGCCTGGTACTGAGCATATAAACCTATTGCAAATACAATATTCAATCAACTGGCAGTGAGGTACATCAACGAGCCAATCATCCCTCGATAAATCTTGTGATCAACTGACTCTCTGGTAGGGTCAGCTGAGATTTTATATCCAAAGGCCATCGGGACCTTAGCTGAGTAGCAATTTGTTGGGTTTTGAGCATTCTAACACTCCTAAGTGTACATGCAACCCTAAATACATTGGATCTATGTTTTCTCTATTATACATGCAAATATGAACTTTCCAAGGTATTCATCCTAACTAGCATAATAACATTGATTCATACGAATATATCAAGTTAGAATTACATACCTCTTTGATGTAGAATGTCTTCATGAAGCTTGAGTTCCTAGTGCCCCAAGTGTGATACCTCAAATGGCTCACACAACACCAAATACACTTGGAATAGATTAGAGAGAAATCTACACTTCATAAAATCGGCTAGCCCTTACACATATACTCTAGTGCCGGTTTTGTCACCAATAAGATCTTTATATAGTGTCACAATTAGGGTAAACCCTAATTGTCATGGCTTTCCATTTCCTTGGATCCATGGGTTAAAATACACCATGGAGCATCCATAGAGCTTCCTATGGGTTTTAGCCCAACTTGATAATCCATGGAGCATTAACCCACTATACAAGTATGGATGATTTACACAATCAATCCATATATTTAATTAGTCTTCTTTTGATCAATTAATTAATCCTAGATTAATTCTTGATCAATACTAATTAAATAATCTTATTAATATATTATAACTTATAATATATTAACAAACCTTAAGTGTTATTTCTCTTATTATAGTCTATCCAAATGCATGATGCCATGCAACCCAAATGGACCATGCCGGGTCGGGTCAAGTCTTAACAATTATAGTTATGGACTTAGACATTAATCCAACAGTCTCCCACTTGGATAAGTCTAAAACTATTATTGCAAGTATGACTTCAAGAACCGACTGGCAATCGTAGCTCTCAAAAGCTTCTGTCGAACTCTGACCTTGCCGATGATATCTGACCTTTGTCAATGACTTTTCCATTAGATAAGGGATCATACATTCCTCCATTCTAGATATCATATGGACTATGACATGGATTATAATCATTCTCTCTGTCCATTTGTTGTTTCCCGATTTCCGATTTATGACGACTGACTAATTGAACAAATCAAATCAATCCTTACCCGGCCGAGCACTTACATTTTTCATCACCAAATCATCGAGGGGACCACAAATATCGCTTTTATCCCGAAGGTAAAAGGAATGGATAAACTTCGACTCATATGGCTTGTTCTACTACTTGTTGAATCATACACAAAGGCACGTTTTATAACATCGAGTGACTGAATGCGTTTTCGTGCAATCAATGTACAACCAACTCATAGTAGCAACTCATATCTCTAGGTTTGAAGAATATAAGATATTATCGTCTCATGATCACTCTTGATAAAATCCATGAAGTGATTCCAATGAGCGTGGGTTGAATCCAATACTCAGAACTTATGAGCACTCATGAGTGTTGTAGCCCTTTGTCCAGCATCTTAGACCTCTACAACCCAACCCATGACAGTCTTAATTCATATCTACTTCTAACATATGACCGACTGTGGATGGTTTAAATAACTTAGTCATCCAGAACAATGACCTAGTTATTCTGGAAGTTAAAAGATGCAAAGTGAAACACAATAATAATTGAATCCAATATGGTATCAAAACCTATGAACATAAATAAAACACCTTTTATTTATCACCATATGATTACACATTATTCATTGTATACTGTTTCAGCTATCAACTGTATTCTTGAATTAAAACACTAGTTGTCCCATGCATGTATACTATGTTTTCTAAACACTAGTCATGCCATACACCAAGTATGCATACAATGTTTGTCTATGATCTTTACTTTGCGAAATAGACCAGTTGAACATAACTCCAATGATTCTCATTTCACAGTCCCAATTCCTTACTGCAAATGCAAGAATTCCAAATTCATGCCATTTACTGAAATCTATTAGATTCTAAACTTATATGCATTGATCCTCTTGTAATGATTATGCACAAAGTCAGAACGACTTGACAACAAACATTTCAGAGCATTCCAAAGGAGATCAACTCCTTGGAAACATCCTTCTTGCATTATGTTTCCTAATCTTACACAGATTGAATAATTTCTAACTTTGAAACATTTCCATATTCCATTTTGACTATCACTTCTGAACAAGAGTTGCCTCCTTACAAATTATGTCAATATGGTCCTTCCAGAATTAACATTATACTTCCAACTGTCCTTGAGTAACCAATCTTTGGTAAACCTTAGATTGTCCTCGACAATTGCTTAATCCTTTTAGTCATATCCAATTCTAGACCTTTTCCCTTCTTAATGCCCCAAGCATCTGGAAAATTTTAGAAAGGATGAATATAGCACATGCAATCGATCCTATATCCGAAGCATATGGGACACGATTCATGATGTCTCACATAAAGACTAAACCAGTCGTTTGCTATAATATTTCCATTTCAATTTGCCAAGTTCTCATAATTCAGATTATGAAAAGGGATGTCGTGATCATAATCGAATTTTAGAACGCAAATAATGGACCCATATATTAGAATTTTATTATGTTGAGCCATTCCAACATAACATTCATATATATAATTGACTAATTATGATTAAAACCTCAATCTAAGCTTTTATATTTGAGATGAAGTATAATTTTCTCTCCCTTAATTGTAGCAAAACAACTTTTTCCCAATTGAGACCTTTTGTTTTCTATAATTAACATTGCTAACTTGCAACCTTTATCATAATTACCATGCTCCCACTAACATGATGATTATTAGCATAACATTTATGCTCCCACTAGCTTTGACATGTACTCAGAAATCAGCTGGACTTCTAGAAATCAATACTTAATTGACTTTCTTACCTAAGTTTAGATTTCTGATACTAGATTGCTTTGATAAAACTTTATCAATACATACACCTTATCTTAGATAGCGCACAGGTGTGTCTAAACAATTTTAAGAACTATGAAAAGGGATGTCGTAATCATAGTCTCGACTGTTTAGACCTTTGCCACTTCTCACAAGTCCATGTTAGTGTGTCGGTTAACTAAACACGCTCCACTAACGACTTTGAGAATGCAAATATCACAATTGCTATCTAGCTAAAATCTACTTAGTGAAAGTGTTTGTTTTCATGAATCGGAGAGAAACCTTATGACACTTAGATTTAATGGCGTATGTGTTCTTATCCATGTGAATTGTCAAAACCATAGTCACAAGACAAGGAAAATAACAAATCCAAACTCATATGGACTGAACTCAATCTTAATTTCTTGCCACCTGGCAGCTGAAGGGCCTGCCATTGCTTCCAAGTTGTTGCACAACCAATTGAGAACTCTAAGAACTCATATGTAAAGCCAACTTTAATTGGAATGGGCACAAAATATGTCAACACGATAGGTTATAAACCTCAAGTCGTGTGCTAGTGAAGAACTTCAGGTTTTATTCTTGATTAGTTCTTGAGACTTTCAAGACCATTAAGACTTCCACTGTTCTCTTGACATATAAGACTCTCTTGTCAAATATTCAAGAGATAGTGTGGATTCTAATCAAGACAAACACTTCACACAATTGGACTTAGCTGGTCTTTGTTTTATCCAAAACATCACAACTTACCAATTTCAAATGTACAAGAGTAGAAAACTTTTACTCTTACATTTGACAAGTGTTTTAAACCTTCTTTAAGACATGTCACTCAAGTTACATTCTTAGAGTATAACTCTAAGAATTGTTTTTGGAATGAAGTATGAATCATCTTCTTGATTTAACCACTTCAACAATTCATAGCTCCTCTTCTTAGCTATCAGAATGCACTTAGAGGATGAATTGTGATATGGTTTCTTAATCATTAAGATGATCACAAAAACTGATACTAAAGTACTCTCCCATTTTCCAGATTTGAGAAACTTTTATCCTTCTTCCTAATTTGATTCTTCTTATTCGCTCTGTCATACATTGGATCTTTTCCAATGTTTCAGAACTTATACTTAAGCTTTTAAGTATAACCATATTTACTAAACCTTAGTAAATAATGATGAATAGTCTTATCGATCTTTTGTGGTGGACTTAACCAGTGCACAAGAATGTGTACTCGATCCCTTAGTTCTCCACTTCACTCACACATCCATGTGAACAAGTAGTTAGTCTTAATTTTCCAATGCTTGAAAGTTCTCATCCATGATGCTATACAACTTGAATGATTCCAAGTTTTGGTCCAACTGAAACTTGGGTGATGAGGATCTTTCCTTATTTTGTAAATTTATACATTACCACAAATGAAAGAATCGAATTCACTTTCCAATATTGCTATCAGTTAAATCTTATAAGCAACAATTTTCCACAAACGCCATTATAAGGATACATAAGATAAATAAAATCAAAAATTTCCTTTTATTTTAAAACTTTGCGGAAAAACTTATCCTTACAATCCATATGAAAACTTGTTGTTATCTATTCCTAAGCAATATCTCATAACTCCTAAGAAGTAGCTCAACAATCCGATCTTCAAACTATGCGATAGAAATCCATCTACGCGATCAGATTCAACATATTCTTTCTTTAATTTCCTTCACTTTTCTTTGATTCTTAAAACATTACCATGTGACCCAGTCACATCATGTATCAAGAATCTTAGAATAGAAACTTAGCAGAGTTAGATAGTGGACTTTACCTGAAGTAGAGTCAAAGTTATTGACTTTAACACCCTTAGGTAAATTGGCAGCTTCACAACCAATTCCCCTTCCTTTGTCAATTTAACATATGGAAGCTTTGGTAATGGAACATGGGACTATCACAGACTTAGCCTTTCTCTTTACCATTTGGTCAACCGATTTGACTATGGCCGATCCCTTTCCATTGGGAAGAGATAGCTTTACTGGATATCCAATGTCATCATTATCAATGTCCATCAAGTTTTAGGAAGTTGATCTTAGCAAATAGATAAGATCATTAAGGGTCTTGTCATAGTCTGTTTCATAGGAGTCCCAAAAGGAACTGACTATGTGACTTAGAAAGTAGTTGAGCCACCAACTTTCTCAAGATTTTGACACCCAACTCTCCCGGCTTGTCAATATGTGACTACATCTCCAAGATGTGATCACACATAGACCTTTGCTTGCCAATAGGGTTTGAGTGACCTTAAACTTTTCAAGAACTTGTGGGTTAGGGAGAATAATTTGAGGAGGTGAAAGAAGTATGATTTCCATGGGGTATCATCTTCATTTTAGGAAAACTTATTTCAAGAGATTTGGGAAGATCATCAATTGGGAGATATTCAAGATAGTTGATTAAAAGTCCTTAATATAACACCCAATATGAAATATTAAGGCTAGGACCCTACAAACTATTTTATAACTCGGAAGAGGGATGCCGTAATCCAAGGTATAAAATATTTGAAGGTAGGTGAATGACGATTCACCAATTTCCACCATGAAAACGAAATAATATAATTAGGTTTTACTTGAATTTGAAACTCCTAGATCTTTTGAGATTCATTGAATTGTTCAATGACATGTTTCAATCTCGAGTGTGCCCTTCAGGTTTTGTGACTGGGATGCCGAGAATCACAAAACAAGGTGTGAATAACCATGAAAATATACTTGGTACCCTTAAGTGTTTACCCCTTAATCGATGTGTCGTTAACCACACGCGCTCCACCGATACTATGATAAACATTAAGTTACCCTTTGCCTACCTTGTTAAATCCAGGTTAGTGTGCCGGTTAACCACACACGCTCCACTTACGACTTAAGCAAAGTGCAAAGTGTAATTTCATGGATTAGCACCTTATTCACATTTTCCTAAGTAACTAAGATTGGGTATTTATAAAAGGTTTAGTTACTTAGTATTTATCATTAATACTTTTAATGAAGGGAGAATTCTAGTCCTTGTCCTACCTGTTCAGTTAACGACCCTCCACCGGTCAAGGAAGCGGTGGGTGAGAGTGGACACCCATTAAACTGCCATTTTATAGGCAGTAACCTTATACCCCCCCTTATAGACCGACTTCGTGAATGAGGTCTGTTAACGGTAAGACTGACTTTCTCTTATATATATATATATATATATATATATATATATATATATATATATATATATATATATATATATATATATATATAGGGCTAGGTTATTTTATTTTTTACATTTATTGTGTGCTAGAATGCACCAATAGAAATTTAGTAAATTAAATCATTATTTAATTAAATAATTATAGATATTAAATGATTTCCATAATTATATGTATATTAAATGATATCCACAATTATAATTCTCTTTTTATGGAAACTAATTAAATCTGTCGTTAATGCCAGCAATAACATTTTTCAGAATGAATTTACATCTAGGTTTTTATATATGAGTTCGTACTTTGTTTCAAGACTCAATCACTTGAAATACAATAAATTTGTATGGAATATGAAGAACGAGAGTGTATTCTACTAGAATACACTCTCATTCTGCTGCAATACACTTTCATTCTTCTAGATATGAATTTATTCTGAAAGAAAATATTATTGTTGACATTAATGACGAATTTAATTAGTTTCCATAAAAATGAGTTATAAGTATGGATATCATTTAATATACATATAATTAATACTAAATTCCTACTGGTGCATTCTAGCACACAATAGATATGAAAAACATTTGAACCTACCTCAATATATATATATATATATATATATATATATATATATATATATTAACTTATAATATTATAAAGTTATAAGGGTTGAATTTTAACTTTTAAAATTCTAAGGGCTAACTTGGAATTAAAGTATTCATAAGTGAAAACGTTTTCAAATTCCAAAACTTGAGGGCAAGTTTTGAAACTATTCAAAACTAATTAATTCCATAACTTATGTGTTTAAAGTAGTTTTAATTAAAAAACTCTTCAAGTTCCCTAACTTGAGGACAAGTTATGGAAGACTTTAAACTAATAAAAGAATGTAACTTTTCTTTATTTTTGTAACTTATGGAATTAATTAAGGTTACACATTTTATTACTTAATGAAGTGACTCTTGAACCTCCATAACTTGAGGACAAGACTCTTCATTTTTATAACCATTGCCAACTTTTATGAGTTTTATGAAACTTAAATGTGACTTTTCATATAACTTGAGGACAAGTTACAAAAACACATTTTAGAATCAACTTTAAGATTAAAATGGATTGAAAACACATAATCAATTAACTTATCTATTAATCTAAGCAACTCATATGAAAAAAGATAATTCACATCAAACTTTTTCATGTAATTAACATAACTTTTAAACTAATACAAAACATGAATCTATTGACAATTATCTTTGAAATTGGATTAGCATGAACATTACCACATCAAAAAACAAGTTTATAAGTTCAAAAATAGCTTAGGGTAATGTTCCTAGTCCAAGTCCATCCAAGACAGCAAACAACAAGTTGTCATCACCCAAAACTCGTCGAGTACCTTGAGAAACTCGTCGAGTTCATGCCCAAAATGATGAACTCGTCGAGTTTTATGGTCTGGACAGACTCAACTTTGAAAAAAAAACACATTTGCATCAAGTATAAGAGAAAGCAAGCCTAGGCTCTGATACCACTGTTGGGTTTTGAGCATTCTAACACTCCTAAGTGTACATGCAACCCTAAATACCTTGGATCTATGTTTCTCTATTATACATGAAAATATGAACTTTCCAAGGTATTCATCCTAACTAGCATAATAACATTGATTCATATGAATATATCAAGTTAGAATTACATACCTCTTTTATGTAGAATGTCTTAATGAAGCTTGAGTGCCTAGTGCCCCAAGTGTGACACCTCAAATGTTTCACACAACACCAAATACACTTGGAATAGATTAGAGAGAAATTCACACTTCATAAAATCGACTAGCCCTTTCTCATATACTCTAGTGCCGATTTTGTCACCAATAAGATCTTTATATAGTGTCACAATTAGGGTAAACCCTAATTGTCATGGATTTCCATTTCCTTGGATCCATTGGTTCAAATACACCATGGAGCATCCTATGGGTTTTAGCCTAACTTGATAATCCATGGAGCATTAGCCCACTATACAAGTATGGATGATTTACATAATCAACCCATATATTAGAACTTATAATATATTAACAAACCTGAAGTGTTATTTCTCTCATTATAGTCTATCCAAATGCATGATGCCATGCAACCCAAATGGACCATGACGGGTCGGGTCAAGTCTTACCAATTATAGTTATGGACTCAGACATTAATCCAACACAATTGTCCATTGAAAATTTATTCAACAACTCAGAGGTATACTTTTCTTGATGAATGAATATCCCTTGAGGGATTTTTTTGACTTGAAGACCTAGAAAGAAATTAATCTCTCTATTCATGCTCATCTGAAACTTGTTATTCATGAGCCTTGCAAAATCATCCACCATACCCTGATCCGTTGATCCAAAAATGATATCATCCACATATATTTGAATAAGAATCAAGTGATTATCATTTGCTCGTCTAAATAACGTGGGATCAATCACACCTCGTTTGTATCCTGAGGTGGCAAGAAACTCAGAAAGAGTCTCATACCATGCTCTAGGTGCCTGCCTAAGACCGTATACGGCTTTCTCCACTTTGTACCAGTGGTTTGGAAATTCTAAACTTTCAAAACCTGGAGGTTGTTGCGGGTATACTTCTTCCTTCATTTCTCCATTCAGAAAGGCACTATTTACATCCATTTGATGCACCTTGATGTAATTGTGAGCAGCATATGGCAAGAAGATACGTATGGATTCCATTCTTGCTACAGGGGCATATGTTTCATCATAGTCAACGCCCTCAAGTTGACTATACCCCTTGGCGACTAATCG
This sequence comes from Lactuca serriola, assembly GCF_051521515.1. Classification (NCBI taxonomy): domain Eukaryota; kingdom Viridiplantae; phylum Streptophyta; class Magnoliopsida; order Asterales; family Asteraceae; genus Lactuca; species Lactuca serriola. Next base: position 87,930,739 of record NC_136413.1, on the reverse strand, counting down.
AGCTTTGTTTCTCACCACCGCATCGGATTCATCTAACTTGTTCTTATACACCCATCTTGTACCAACAATTCTGTGACCTTTTTGCTTCGGTACCAATTTCCATACATTATTCCGTTCAAACTCAACCAGCTCATCTTGCATTGCAACGATCCAGTCGGGCTCCAAAAGCGCTTCTTTTGTTGTTCTAGGCTCGTCCGAAGACATAGATGTTGCATAATGACAATGGTTATTTAAATCAATAGAGGATCGAGTTTGAATACCTGAGGATGGGTTGCCGATGATTTGACCCAGTGGGTGATTTCTTGTCCAGATATGTAGTCAAGATTGTTGATGATATGCAGCTGTGGTTGAGGGAATATATTCAATGTCTGAGGACTCTGCGATAGAGGAAGGTAGATCCCCCTCAATTTGAGAACAACTAGCAGATGAGTCCTGGTTTGTTGGAATGGGGACCACGGTAGGTAAAGGAAGTTCCCCTAGATTAATGAAAGGATTTCCCCCTGAACCATGGATGGTTCCCCCTAGACAAGTGACATCGGTTCCCCTCTGAATTGATGAGTGATGAATAATCCTTGGGTCCGATCTTGTGTCAATGTTTTTAGCTACTTCATCGTCAGAGTCTTCAGATACATTTAAGTGAATGGTTGGTCTGCGGGTGGATTCTGGATCAGTTTCTTCAAGTACTAGAACCTCTGTGGTTGTAAATTCCAAAGGAACAGGTCTTTCCCCCTCAACCAGAGAGGTGGAAGAATCGAGTGATGTGCCTTCAGATATGATTGGTCCAGATACTTCTGCATGTTGCTGTTGAGCCATCAGAGACACCAAGATCTCTGAAAGATGAGTTGTTTATGTAGGATCGAAGAGGGTGTCATAGTTAACTTCTACTATGTTCAAAGGACCCGAGGATATGGGGATATCACTTTCCATGATGTACATGGTTTCGATGGAAGGAGCAGTGTTTCGAACGTAATAGTCATAAAACTTAACATCAAAGCTTTCGACTATTAGTCTGGTACGCCGTATGAGAACCCTGTATACAACCTTATTGGTGGAGTAACCCAGGAATATGCCTAATGGGTTTTGAGCATTCTAACACCTCTAAGTTTACATGCAACCCTAGAAAACCTTGGATCTATGTTTGTCTAAAATACATGCAAAATATGATTTCCAAGGTTCATAATCCTATCTAGCATACATGGGGAACTTTTAATCTAAAATATGGCTATAATTACATACATTTTAGTTGATTTGATTCCTTGAAAACCTTAAGAGCCTAGCACCCCAAGTGTGATGCCTCAAATGCTTCACACAACACCAAATGCTTTGGAATGACTTTAAGAGAATGCAAACACTTGTAAAAACCGGCCTAGCCCTCTTGTAACTTAGTGTAGCCGATTTTGGTGGAGAACATGTTACTTATATAGTGTGTCACATCTAGGGTTACACCATGTAAACCCTAATGTGACATGACTCTTCATCTCCACGACCCATGGATTTGTAACTCCCATGGAGCATATCTATGGGTTTAACCCAACTTGATAATCCATGGAGCCTTTTAGCCCACTATACAAGTTATGGATGATTTACATAATCAACCCATATATTTAATTAGTCATCTTTTGATCACTTAATTAATTCCAAATTAATTCTTTATCAATACTAATTAAATAATACTATTAATATATTAGAACTTATAATATATTAATAAACCACAAGTGTTATTTCTCTCATTTAGTCTATCCAAATGCATGATGCCATGCAACCCAAATGGACCATGTCGGGTCAGGTCAAGTACATACCAAATATAGTTATGGACTTAGACACCTTAGCCAACAATGCCTTCATTAGACTTGGGTGCAAATTTGTTAAGATGATCCTTGTTGTTGATCACAAAACATCTGCAGCCAAAAATGTGAAAGAAGCGGACATTGGGTGTGCGGTTGTTGAGACCTTCATAAGGAGTCTTATTGAGGCGTTTGCAAATGATACTTCTATTTTGAACAAAGCACGTAGTTGGCACTGGTTCCACCCAGAAGTATAGAAGAAGATTTGAAAAGTTTAACATGGATCTAGCTGCTTCGACCAATGTTCGATTTCTTCGCTCTACTACTCCGTTTTGTTGTGGTGTGTAGGGTGCCGAGAATTTGTAACTGGTGCCCATGGAAACTAAGAAGTTATTTAAGAGCTGGTTTGTAAATTCAGTGTCATTGTCACTTCGTATCCATCTGACAGGTAGTTTGATCTGGAGCTCTATTTATTTTATGAAGTTGATCATGAACTGCGGTGTGTCTGATTTGAGTCTCAAGAAGAAGACCCAAGTAAATCGAGTAAATTCATCTACTATAACCAGAATGTATTTCTTGTGATGAAGGTTGGCTATGGTAGATAGACCACAGAGATCAATATGAAGTAGCTCTAAGAGTTCAACGATTGAAGAATCTACTAACATAGGATGGCTACCCTTTGTTTGTTTTCCACATTCATAAGTCGAGCATAATGTACATTGTTGTATTTCAGGATTGGCAATTCACAGACTAAATCTTCAGTTACTAGGTTGTTCATGTATCTGAAGTTGAGGTGAGCTAGTTTGAAGTGCCATAACCAACTTACTTCGGATACTGCTTTAGAAATAAAACACAACTATACTTTGCCAATGATCAAAGAGACGTCTTGTGGGTACATTTTCCTTTTAGCCTTGGACTTGATCAAGCATGTGTTCCTATCACTCGGCATGATGTAGCAGTATTCATTGTCAAACTCAACTCGATGCCCAACATTGCATAATTGACCCACACTGATCAGATTATGCTTTAGTCACACTACGTAAGCAACTCTTTGAATAGAGAAGCTCCCCATAATCAATACTCCATAACCCCTGATTAATCCATTTGTATTGTTTCCAAAAGTGACGTGTTCACCACTGTTGATTGGCCTAAAGTTTCGAAGGTATTCCAACCTTCCATTCATGTGCAAGGAGAAGGCATTGTCGATTAACCATTCCTCCTCTTGTTCCTCCTTGCACATTTCCTAAAAAATTATAGGGTTAGTTTGGGCACCTAAATAAGTTTGGAGCCGTGAGTAACGTGTGACACTTTCTTAACAAATGCAATCTCATGATACATGTGGACATGTTTCTTTTCTTGCTTCAGTCCAAGTCCAGGACGTTTTACTCTTTTTGTAAAGTCACAAGTTAGAATATGACATGGCTTTTGATGTGGATAAAACCCAAACGTAAGATTCTTCTCATTTAACCAAAAACCATATTTTCTCAAAGGTCCGAAAGGTGAATTTTCTTTCTTGTGTCTGGTCCTTGAATGATGTTTTGCTGGAGTATTCTTGGGGTTTGAAAAAGATTTGTCACGTAACGTAGACTTAGGCTTTGACTTGGTGACTGGCGGAGGTGAGTTTGAAAGCTTTGGAGTTGGCAAAATACCTTTGAAATTCGGATTTGTTAAGTATTTTGTGAAAGTGACCTTACTTGTTTTTTACTTTTCACAAGATTGTTTCGAAAAGATTTTGTCAAATTGGTTTCCCTTTTGTTTGATCCCTCGACTGCAGTTTGATTTTGAAAATTTGTTGTAATGACGTGTTTTTCAAAATTATTTCTAGAAATCCTAGTTTGTTTTTGAAAGTTTTACTCTTGAAGTCAGCTTTCCGCTTTTCACATCGGGATCTGATCTCCTTTTGTAAGGCCAATTTTGCTTGACCTTTTGGTGAGACCATATCAAAAACATTTAGCTGTGGTTTTTTGAGATTCTTTGATTGAGCTGAAAATCGAGGACTTGAATAATCAGAACTAGAGATTTCATGATTTTGTGAAAATTGGCCAAATTCAAAGTTGTTAATTGGCAATTCATGCAAGATGGGCTGAAGAGTGGTTGTACTTAGAACTGGGGTCTGCGGTAGAGAAGATTGAAAGATGACTTCGAATTGGGACATGTTTTGAAAAGCATGGATGGACTATTTTCAACTACTTCAGGTCCTTCTAAAACAATTTCTTCATCCACATCTGAACTTGATTGAGATCTAGAATAAATTGTGCCAACAATGGGTATGGCTTCATTTGAAATACCCGAGGATTCAGGAAGAATTTCCTCTATGACACAATTGTTAATCAGTTCACGAAGTCTAGCGAAGTGACACTGGATGTCTTCGAGATATGTCTTACTGTTAGCTGTAAATTAAAAAGGTTTATCAGGTGGGACATATGGACGATCAACATTGATTCGGGGAGAGGATGTCTCATCAGTTGAGTACTCATTGGACCATCCCCAAGTATAAATGTTGTTTACGGTCCCATTGTTAACAAGATTCTCAATAGCTTCATTTTCATTAAAGAGTTTTTCAATTAAAAGATTCAAACATACAATCTCTTTTCATGCTAAATCACGTTGACTTAAAGTGATATTAAACTGAGTTTCACTTAAAATCCTAGCATGCTTTACTAACAAGAAGTCCTTTTCTAGCATGGCAACCTTAAGGCTTTGTTGTAGACTGTAAGGACGGCAACACAGGTGTCATTAAGTCTTTTTAAGTAAAGTTCACAATCATGCATGTTGTAATTGTTATATTAAATCATAATTTTTACCTATTCGATGATGCTAAGAGTTCCATCTTTTGCCATGTAGCAGTAGTTATTTTTCAGGTTTGATGATCTGTCTTCTTCATTAGGTGCCACCATACAAATTTTCCCTTTCCTTTTGTTGTTGTCCATTTCTTCATCTTCGTCACCCGAAGACTAAACTTGATGATCCATTCTGACTTGAGCAACATAAGCTCTTTCTTTTTCACTTTCCTCCACTTCTTGAGCCATTCTAAGATAGAATGCCTTGTCCTTAACCATGTTTACTTTGCATTCTTTGGCAAAGTGGTTTTCTTTATGACATTTATGGCAAATAACGACTCCATCTTTGTCATCAGTAGTGGTACTGGAGTCTGTAGGTTTGTTGTTCTGTGTTAGATCCTTTGAAGATGTGTTTTATGGTTGTGAAGGATGATGAGGGTTTCTGGGATATCTTGGATGGTTATTCTGTGGGTTGAAGTTGCGGTTGAAAGGTGGTTTGGTGATATGTTGGTTTTTTACGAAATGATGGTGGTGGGAGTCTATTGAGTTGTTGGTTGACCAAGGCAATGGCATTTTGAAACTATTCTTCGTCATCAAGTTATGCATCAACTTCATACAAGTGCGGTGGGTTGTCATATGAGTGTTGATATGATGACTCTGCGGTATATGGGTACTAAGGAGCTTTGAACTGTGGGGTTTGAGCCATCAAAGCAAGTGGTCCTCCTAGATTTGTACAATCCTTTAACACGGTTGATTCATGTGCTTGGAGTTCACCATAAAGTTTGAACATTGAGAGATTGTGGATCTTTCTGTCTCCTTGGACTATCATTTTTGTTGTGATCCAATGTCTTCCCTAGCCATTTAGGAATTGTAGATTCGTCTCGTGATTGCTTCGAAATGTACCAACATTTGATAGTTTTGTGATGATGAGGTTGAACCTTTTGAACGAGTCTTCAAGACTTTCACCAGGAAGAGCTTTAAAGTTGTTAAACCCATTGGGTGCAGTAGTGAGTTTCTTGTCTTGAGCTTGTTCAGACCCTTGATACAGGTTTTTGAGCACATCCCAGATTTTCTTGGCAGATTTGCAGTTGATGATGATTTCGAAATTGTATGGAGCAACACCACATGAGATTTCATAGAAGGTTATGACATCTTTCTCCATTTTTTCAAGATCATCAATTGTTGGTCGATTCATGGCTGCTTGACCTGCACCTAGTCATGCTTGAGTACCATCTGCTTGAACAGGAGTGAGAACAGGGACATGAGGTCCTTCTTCCACAGATCTCCATTCATCTTTACCGAACCTCTTAAGATACATTTCCATTCTTTGAGACCAATGGTGGTATTCATTTGCAACAAGTATTGGACCTCGATTTGAACCTCCAACACTGTTGCAAATGGTTAATGATAAATCTTGTGCCATATTTCCTTGTTTTTTTTTTGTTTTTTTTTAACAATGAGCTTAAGTGGTATAGAAGGCTTTCTAAAATCAGATTTTTGTTTAAAAAGCAACCACTTTGGCTCTGATACCAATTGTTGAGAGAAAAACTTTGAAGAACACTTGAACAACCGTTAGTACAAGATAATAAGTTGCGGAATAAGTTAATCTCCATGATCTTTGTTAGCTCAACAATAATAAGTTAAAAATGTTACATTGCGGAAATATAAAGGAAATATAAATGAAAACAAGTTATATCGAGTATAAACCAAGTTGATTCATCTCAAGGATTGCATGCAAATACAAGTTAATAAATGTGATCAACTTAAAGTGAAGAAGAACTTCAGGAAATCAGTTAAGATAGAGTAGAGATGAATGATTTTTTTATTTCGATGATTAATCTAGAAGTAGGTGATGTTACATGAAGAGGGAAACTCTATTTATAGAGTCCCGAAAAGTTACATTGGAAATAAACAAATACTATTCTACTAACTTTAGTGACCATGCAAGGTTTACTGGACAAAACAAAGAAAACATGCTAAGTCATTAAAGTAACTTGAAAGTCTTCATTCATCAGTCATCTCTGCGGTAGTTGTTGCGGTTGCGGTTCACAAAGGATTTTGTCCAACTATGGTGGTCAACTTCTTCTTCGGTACCAGCAACAATCCAGACTACGGTTCCTTAGCTAAATAGGGTCACTTTTTGTATCAACAAAATCCCACTATAAACACCTCACTAAATCCAGACTAGACATCATCCCCATAAGTAGATCAATCAGTATAACGACTTGAAATCACTGATAAATCTTGTTTATAGGTTTATAATAATGATAATGAACTTAAACATAAGTTATACTTAAAGTACGGTAAGCATAACACAACATACATGTGATTTAGCTAGACACCAGACTCTATGTGAGCAGAGCTTCTAAGCCAAAATCTCTACCTCTCGGGGATTTCTGACGTTCCGGATCTTCGCTACTAACACCTAGGAAGTGCTAGAGAAAGGCATTGAGGCCTTGGGGGGTTTGGGAGAGAGTGGAATGGAATGGTGTGAAGAATGGAGTGCATTTCGACTTTTATTTATAGATTGGAAGTGGTCTAGTATGCAGGGCGTACTCAATTTATGCAGGTCGTACTAGGGGCCACATGTCAGCACCAGATCGCAAGCCTTGGGGAAGAATGTGCGGTGCCAGATCGCGACACATGTCGCCCTCTTGTTAATCCGAAAATTATTTATCTTGTAAAATTCATAACATTCGCACACAAGCTCCGTTTTTTATATTTTTCATATCCACGTGTAGCTATCGACGTGATCTAGAACGTTCATTTAGATTCTGTCGGCTAATTTTGAATTTATTTTTTAAGCTATATTTTAACAGTTTTAGACAGTTCAAGTGAGTTAAAAATTTAGAATTTTGTCATCCGATGTCCATTTTCGACTGTCTTTATATCGTTGAGCTCCAATTAATGAGATCTTCAATTCTCATCTTGATCATCAATGTGACATCCCAATTTCACAGACAGAAAAGACCAATTTGTTGATGCTTTGTTTTTTTTAAATCAGAGTAATCTTTCGAAGAAAACGGTTGCAGAATTTGTTCCCAAAACAAAATATGATAAGAATTAATCAAAGCATTTCTTAAAGAAATGTATTTTCATTATATAACAAAATCTCGGGATGTCATGTTCCGATACAGACACATAAGCATAAACAGAACATACATTCATTTACACTAGTGATTTACATCTCATTCACTATCATAAGCCTTTTCATTTCCTCCATTTACTCAATTCCCTACGAGTCTTCACCATGACCTTTCGTACACCCAAGCAGACATTCGGTGTACTGGGCGAGAATTTAAGATAGGAAAGCTTCATTTACGATAAACGTATAAATCTCCTTATCACTCCGAAACGTTTACATGCTAGTTCTAATATCGTAGTCATACGCTTAGAATCCTACACACATAAGGTTTCCAGATCCGGTCGGCAACAGACCATAGATCCCAACAAATAATAGCATCAATATAGCTATCACACAAGACATTTAGCACATAAAGCATTTTAGGCATCATTCCTAAAATAAACTAGTGCTTGTGTCAATTTAGGTGTACTACCTAACATATTTTAGACACACTCCTCATAATCATTACTTAGCATTCTAAGTTTAAGTCTAGAAAATTCCTACAAATTCCTAGTTCGCTTAAACTAATGCTCTGATACCAACTGTGACATCCCCAATTTCACGACCCGGAAAGACCGATTTGTTTATGCTTTGTTTTTTTCAAATCAGAGTAATCTTTCGAAGAAAACGGTTGCGGAATTTGTTCCCAAAACAAAATATGATAAGAATTTATCAAAGCATTTCTTAAAGAAATGTATTTTTATTATACAACAAAATCTCGAGATGTCATGTTCCGATACAGACACATAAGCATAAACAGAACATACATTCATTTACACTAGTGATTTACATCTCCTTTAATCTCTCAGTGAAATATGTCTTCGTATTGATACATGTGATACAAAGAAAACTGAGTGCGTCCGGCTTGGGAGCCTGGTGATCATATAGGGTTTTCAACCCACAATAATATAATTACTATATTCAATTATCAAACAATCAACCCAATTACCCATCCCATTATCTTCTTTACTCTTAAGGTTTTACCCTAAGAATCAACTATCCTTCATTCATTCATTCCAAAGGATTGACCTAAGGAATCAGCATGAAGTCCATTGCTGCCAAAGTTTATCTATTAGGTACTAAATCCATAGTTACCAATGTTTATTTCTTAGGTACTAAATCCATAGTTATCAGGCGCTAAGTCCATAGTCACCAAGGTTCACTTAACAGGCACGAAGTCACATCGTCACCAAGGTTTATCAAATAGGCACGAAGTCGCATCGTCACCAAAGCTTACTCAATAGGCACAAATTCGCATCGTCACCAAGGCTTACTCAATAGACACGAAGTCGCATCGTCACCAAGGCTTACTCAATAGGCACGAAGTCGCATCGTCACCAAGGCTTACTCAATAGGCATGAAGTCGCTTCGTCACCAACTATTCCATCTACCCATGTTCTACCCAACATTTTTGTAAATATAAATACAAACACAGTTTAAATCATTTAACACCCATATAAAAACATCAATTCCAAGCCCATCTCAAATAGACAAATAATATATAACACATAGCATGTATTTTTTAGCTAATACTTTATATTTATATGTTAGAAGAAAGTAACTATACACTCACACATAACATAGATGTAATACATTCAATCGATACTTGTATTAAAATTGTGTCTATGAAAGGGACTATACACTCACCTGATCAGAAGATGATCGGACAGCGCTACGGCTTGTAGAAGTAGTATTCTTCAGTGAAACCAGGAGAACTTCACAAAAACCAGGCTTCTCGTGGGCAAAGTTTCGACTCGGGAATTGCACTTCTCGGGATCTTCGAGGCTTCTGGACTTGCTTCGGGGCTCAGGATTAATACCGGGGCTTCGGGATATTTCTTGCATGGAAAACGAGGTAAAACAGGAGAGAGAGAGAGAGAGAGAGAGAGAGAGAGAGATGAGAAAAGGAGCAAGAAGGCCGGCTGCCCTCGCATGGTATTTATAGGGCTGAGTTTCGGAGTTACGTTGCGCGTACTGCTCAGCTACGTGGAACGGATGCGAAAAACGTCATCGCTTTCGTATGCGAGGCACTCGAGTCCGAGACGGTTCATGCACCGGGGTACGCTTGGCGTACTTCAGATAAGATCAATGCCTCCTTAGGATATCTATCCGATTTAAAGATTAATTAATAAATATTAGTTATTTAAAAACTTTAGAAATTCATATCTTCCTCATACGAACTCCGTTTTCAACGTTCTTTATATCCACGCGTAGGTGAGACTATACTCTACAACTTTCGTTTAGACTCCGTCGGCTGATTTCGACTTTATTTTTATTATATTACTTTTAGTAGGCTGGGACAGGAAAACTTCGTTATAAATTCATAACTTCTTCATCCGACGTCCGTTTTCGTCTGTCTTTTTACCGATGGACTACTTACGATGAGATATTCGATTCTCATTTAGATTATTTTGTCCAAATATCACTCGATCTCAAATTCGGGTTTCATACTGCATACTGCTAAGCTGAAACTTAGAAAAATCATAACTTTCTCATACGAAGTCATATTTGGGCTTTCTACATGCTCTCGGTTTAACATACTCAACAACTTTCATTTAGATCACTAAGGCTAGATATCGCTCTAATGTAAATTCAGATTTTACGTCGCATTGTGTCGTGCCGGCTCTGTCGCGAAACTTCGACAAGTCATAACTTATTCGTTATAACTCGGATCTCAACGTTCTTTATACGTACAGAATCCTTGTAACATATACTACAACTTAGTTAAGATTATTCCTTCAAAATAATCTTCCATCAAAAAGTCATTTTTGACGCTTAACGTCTCTAAATTGACTAGCTCGGATCTATGGGCGTTACAATTATCTCCCCCTTAGGATGATTATGTCCCGGAATCATCAACGAAAATAGGTCTTGGATAATGATTCCATACGTTACCTCTTCATCCTAAGTAATAATCGTAACTTCCATGTTTCCTCGAATAAGTATTTAACTCTAGGGCTTCTTGACTGCAGACGATGCCCAATCTTGCATCTGCTTTTCGTACTATGTTGTACTTTCAATCATAACCTTCAAGTTACCAAATAAGTCCTTATTGTGGACTCCTCCTTCTTCTTAGGATAAATACTTTCCTTTATCTATTGCAATAGACCGATGGGTCGTGCTCCATGACCTCTCATCGGACGATGCAATGCTTAGACTCAGGTCTTTTAGAGTTAAATTCCAGAATGGAATATACCTTCCTTCATATTCTAATGTGATATAATCACATCTCAGCATGTAGCATTTCTAGCTACAAACTACATTATCAATGAGCGCGATACCAATGATCGCATTGATTTCAATCTTCTGACTTCAGTCACATGCTACATCGAACTTGGTTCTTGAAACCACGTAACAACTTGTAAGGTCCTGAAACGGATCTTACCAGTGATCAAACAATAAACACAATCGATAATAATAAAGAACAGGGTAGAAACAAGAATCTAAACAAGCTTGCACACGCTTCTATTAGCAAAAATGTCTGGTACAACTTGTGAAATAACGGCGGAAACTCTGTGGCATCAACAACCACTAAATGACCTAGCACACCTCTATTTATAATGGACCTGAGCCGGTCTTGGGTTTACGGCCGTAAACTCATAGCTGGCTGTAAACTCACAGCTAGACTACAAGAAATGCGTATTTAAACAAAAGAACCTATTACATTGAAAGCCTAGACCAAACCATTAACTGGACCCTTCAATCTCCCCCTTGGTTTGGCGCTAGCTTGAAGTTAATCTTTGTTGACCACCATCACATCTGCCTGTCCCATTGCCCTGTTCCACATGCGCTTATTGATAATCTCGGCAACCATAGACCTGTACTCTTATGCTGCTTGTTCAAAAAGTTCCTTGGCAACTACTATTTGAAAAGCACTCAGGTGATGAATGTCCCACCTCCCGAACTGGAACAAATCCCTTCGATCATACAGACGAATGCACCCATTTTTAAGCTTGATAACAGCAGAAGTCGTAGTCTCGTCGAAAAACCAATACACCATGGAGCTTAGAGATCCATCTGGGTAACTTTGAAGCACAGGAATTTGTTTGACCTGATTGGTTGAAAGCCACATCACCACTTGAAGATGATGACCAGTCTTGGGATCGAAGACATCAGGGTAATGCTTGATAACAGACTCAACAGTCTTCATCGAGGGAAAACCCTTTTTCACCTGGTCTTCTAGAAAATGTTTGAACTGAGTTGCATGTGGATTATCCGAGGGATTTGAAAAAGGAGATCGTGACAGTTCTGATAAATCCACCCTAGTCCATGAATTGAAGTCATGACTGTCTTTGTAGAGCTCGGTGTTGCCACTCTTTCTTCGAATAATCCACATATTAATAGGATCATGAAATCCCCAAGAAATTATCCCCGATCTATCACCATACGTATCTCTAAAGCGAACCGCTCCAAGATCCGTAACAGTAATTTTTGCTTGATCCGCAGGTACGTTCTTGTCATAACTCCTCTTGAACAAGAGTTGTCCTTTCTCAGCAGCTTCAGCTTGTCTATCATGTGTGATTGCCTCAACATGGGGAGCATGAACGGGCTCTTCTTCGAAACGATTAACAACCCGCAAAGTCTGAGCGGTTGGCATGGTAGCAGGAAAAGCTTGAGCATGTAAATTGATCCTATACTCATCTGCAGATGTTTGGTATTTGTCACCAAGATCACTTTCAAGCTTTTTCTTCAACTCAAAGTAATTGGAGGTCAGGAGATTGAAATGGTCTTGAAGATCAGAAATCTGCTTTGTCTTTGTTGCCCTATCTTCTTGGAGATCAGAAACTTGAATTTTCAAATTTGTATTCTCACTCAAAAGATCTTCAACTCGAATGCTGAGCTCAATGTTTGTCTGATCCATCACATTCACTCTCTTCTGAAGTTCATCAATCACAGAATCATCTTCTATTGAATGACCTTCTCTAAAAGCAATTCCTTTACCCTTAGAATAAAGTGCAACGCTTTGTTCTTGAGCAAGATGCAAGGCCAAACGCACAGAGGCCTCATCGAGATCTGTCCTTGGAGGAGAGTATCCTGGGGGAACAGAGGAACCATCGGATTCAAAAATGGTGCTAGGGCCTTCACGCAAAGGTTCTATAGTTATAATAGCAGGAGTGGTAGTTGGAGTAAATGGCAAGCCTTGAGACAAGCTAGAATCCAGAGGCCCGAACCTAGGATCTATTCGTCTTCTTTTGGATGGAGGCTGCGAGGTCTGGTCTGTTGAGTGATCACCCTGTAGTGGTTCAGATGAAGGTGAGACAACGTCAAGGGGAGGAATCCCTGACACTATCACCAATGGAATTGTAGAGACAACCACTTGTTCTGTAGTTATGGGTGTTGATTCGAGAGCATCTTCTGTATCCCTAATCTTCGTTCCCATGTGAGCAAACTCGTCCAGTTACTTGAAAGATCACCTTCCCTTTGCGGTTTTGTTTAATGAGCCTAATAGTGTAAGGGCCCAAGGACTTCATATCGAGCGTTTCTCCCTCCTTTATGAAGTCAAGAAATTGTTTATTGATGAAGAGCTGAACGAACCGAGGGTACATTAGGAAGGTATCCCGAGTGGTGACATTAATGTTGACCACAAACTCGTCCAGGATAAACCTAGAAAAGTTGAAGCCAGTCCCCGCAGCAAGAGAAACAATAGCGCCAGTGTTTCGCAAGGATATTTCATCTGTACCAGACCTTCTGCCGGAGATGCAGCTCACGAATACGTGGGCTAGAAATCTCAAATAGGGTGGCAGAAGCTTCTTCATAGTAGGAGGAGAATCACCTTCATACCCCATCTTCTTTAATATCTTCTGAGCATCTTCAATACCAATCTCCGTGGGAAAGCTCGGAAGGTCGATGATCAGCAATGTTTCTCTGATGAACTGCTCATTGATCACAATATTGCATCCTTGAATAGCTGCCTCCACAGTCACAACTCCATCGTCATCTCTTGTTATTTTGGCAGTCTGCCAAAACTCACGTATGATTTTCTGATAGACAGCAGTGTTCATAGTAATGGCAGAGGCCAAGCAGCACTCTCGTAATCCATGAATCATTGATTTGAAGTCCAAATGAGCCACTGGAGGATCAGCAAGAACCATCGCCAGGTTGTGCATATCTGCAAATTTTAATGCCGCCATTATATCTACACGAAAACACAACAAGTAAGACAAGAGAGAAATTTGAGCAACTAATATTTTAAATGATTTAATTTCGATCCCAAAAGAGAATTATCAATTTTTTTAAAAAATAAATTTCAAGTCAAAGGGGAGTTTATGGTCAACGGGGGTTTACGGCCATAAACTCCCCTTTGACTTGAAATTTAATTTTTTTTAAAAATTGATAATTCTCTTTTGGGATCGAAATTTAATCGGGGTTTACGGCCGTAAACTCGTGACCGTAAGTCTGTGGCCGCAAACGGTGTTTACGGTCGTAAGCTCTTCACGGCCGTAAACTTCGACAAACCCTTTTTCGTCAATTTTAGGCTCAAAACTCGCTTAATCTCTGAAATAAACACATATCCATGGTCGAAAACATGATACCTTCGAAGTTATCGGAGCAATTTCACAAAAACGAGAAAAAAAAATCGGAGAGAGAGAGAGAGAGAGAGAGAGAGATGAGGAGAGGTTGCGGCCGGAAATGGAAGAATGAGGATGATTCCGGCTGTAAACTCTATTTATACCCTCAATCCTTTTACCTGCTGACTACACAGTGTAAGGCACAGTCCAAGATTTTTAAAAATTTTCAAAAACAAAACTTTTGAGGATTAAAATTACAACTAAAATTAAAATTAACAGTTAAATTTTAACAATTAACTAAATTAAAAAATAAAATTAAAAATTAAAAATAAAAGTAAAAATAAAAATAAAAATAAAATCAAACAAAATATACAACTTAAAAATTTAATTACTAAGAATAAATTTGTGACATTGGGATCAAAGTTGTTGGACAGTCCTATTCCACTTGTCGTTACCCTTATTTTCAGGTCTTCGTCCGATCGATCGCCATGTTCCCCTTGTATATATATATATATATATATATATATATATATATATATATATATATATATATATATATATATGTGTGTGTGTGTGTTAGGGTGAGGAGTAGAGATTGATGAACAGAAAAGGAGTGTACGGCCTAGAAAGAGAGAAAGAGTGTGTATTGTGTGTGAATCTTGTATCCGGATCTTCATTCATATCAAATAATACAAGATTCATCAACTTCTTCTTCTCCTTTTCTTTTATTTGATCTGACATCATCCGTTTGATTGGGATTCCGCACCATCAAACGGATCTGATTGATACACAGGCAAATTAGGACTTACAATTGATATCAGAACAAAACCGGTGTCAAAGCGGAATACAATCGAGTTTTGAACATATTCTTCACTGTTTACGATTGAAGTTAGCTTTTTCTACGAAAGGGTTTCAAGATTAATTCAAAGATCATATTTTTCTCAAACTTCTGGGAGAATACGGCTAGAGCTTACGGCCGTAAACACAGATTACGGCCGCAAACTCCTGTCTGTTCTTGAACCGTAAGCTTGGTTCTTAGGCCGTGAGTAAGGATTCTTCAACAACCGGAAACTTGGACTCTTAGACCATAAACTTAAACCGCATACTCTTTACGACCATAAATCCCGACCATGAACCGAGTTTACGGCCGTAAACAGCTCCTTGACCTTGAACTATTGTTTGACCGGAAACTAAATTTATTTTTTTAAAATAATTTAATTTCTATTTTATATTAAATGGATTCACAAAGTCAAACACACCACCACGAGCCGGATTCTGTAATGGGCACAACCACTCGAATTCCAAGACTGCTGTTCGTTGACGGTTTCCCTAAATGGAAGTACAGGATTGAGAAGTACATTAAAATGAAGGACTTCAAAATTTGGAGAAGCATCGTAAAAGATCCTGTCAGAATAACCACCACTGTTGTTGGGCAAGTGGTTGACAAGAAAATTGAGAGTTACACTAATGAAGACTTTGAGAAGGTTGAAGAGCAAGAAAAGGCTTTGGCCACTCTAACCATGGCCCTATCTCCGGATATAGCTCAAGGTTTTAGGGAGTATACTTCAGCAAAGGCTTTGTGGGAAGCCCTAATTGAAGTATATGAAGGGAATGAAGATATGAAGGAGAGTCGCCAGGACATGATGCGTCAAAGGTTTAACATGTTCAATTACATTCCTGGTGAGACCCTGGAGGCGCAGCTTCAACGATTCACAACTCTCACCACTGAGATGATTATAGCCGGGATTTTTTACACCAAGTCTAAAATAAACAAGAAGCTACTGAATGCTCTCCCAAAGTCATGGGACATGAATGTAGCTATTATCAAGAAAACTAAGGATCTAGGCCGGCTCTCTCTTGCTGAAGTGATGACAGTCATCAAGGTCTGTGATATTGATGACAAACAGTGGGAGATAAATCATGTGAATTCATACTCAGCTGCAAACCTTGGGATCTCTTCTAACAATGCTCTTTCATCTTTCACCTTTCCTTCTGCAGGTCGACCCTTTGCTGCTCAGCAAACTCAGATTCAGTCTCTTTCCTCTCCATCAGCTACTTCACTTCCTACTGCATCAGCCATGCCATTCTCTCAGAACCAATCATTCTTGGCTACTCAAGCTGCTTCTCCCTCTAATGTGGCTTCATCATCAAATGGAAAGGAGGGTGATGAAAATCTTGCTCTTGCTATAGGTCTTGTTAACTGCTACAATGCACTTGTAGCTAGAGATCTTCCGCCCCAATTGTCATTTGCTGATCTCGATCAAATTCACCCTGAAGACGTAGAAGAGATGGATATCACATGGCAAATTGCCATGGCAGTTTTCAGGGCGAAACAGATTACAAAGAAGACCGGGAAGAACAACTGGGGGATGAGTGCTGACAAGAAGGTAGGGTTCAGCAAGGGAAAGCTGCGTTGTTTCAACTGCCATGAGCCAGGGCATTTTGCTCGTGAGTACCCGCAGCCGAATAGAAGATTGAATAATGACCGGACAATGGTTGCAGTAGGGAATAATCGAAGCGGTGCTCAGGTCAATGGTGAGAAGGCCATGGTTGCACAATCGTTTGACTGGGAGGATCAGATGCAGGACCTGAACATATCAGGACCTAAAAATGTTCATTTGGCACAAGTTGGTGATGATGTTCTCGCGGAGATTGTTGCAACTGAAGATCAAATGATGGAGCTGCAGTTTGCGTTGATGGTATCCTCTTCTCCTGAACCAAAGAAAAACGAGGTAAGTCTACCCTCATGCTTTCAAGCTTGTATTGATTATGTTAAAATTCTCCATGATGAAATTGAGACACTACGTAGAGAAGTAGAGAACCTTACAATTCTTCGTGAACATAATGACTTGCTTAAAAGGGAAGTAGAGGACCTTAGGTATGAGGGTTACCAACTTAGAAAAGGAAAAAAAACCTCTTAAGGCCCAGTTAGAATCTAAAATAAAGGACTTTAGAAGACTTCAGGAAGACTATAGTAATAAATGTGAGAATTATGACTACATAAAGAGACAGAACGCTGAGTTAGTGACTGAAATTGAAACATTAAAGGGAAAAATTGAAACTGTTGATTTTGATTTTCGAAAATTTGATATATCGAGTGAGGTAGTTGCCAATCTGATAGACCACTGCATAAAATTCATAGATAATCAAAACAAGGGTCTAGGGTATGATAGTGTTCCTCCACCTTTTAATCATAACTACACATACATCCCTATGACACAAGAAGATATTGCCAGGGAGGCACATCTTCAATATGGCAAACCAGCTGGATTTGTGTCAGGAGGTATTCAGGTTGAAAATACTAATGTTTCTACTTCATGTGCAAGTAAAGTAGCAGAAGATGAGAACAAGGAGAACACTACTAAGCAAACCAATGACTCCTTGACCTCAGAATCTGTTGCTTTGAATTCTGTTACTCCTAACAAACCTGCTGTTGAGAAATACAAGCCACCAATTCCAGTGCAACAGAATGCTTGTTGCAAGTGTGTGTGTGGGAAAAGCAAGAGACAAGGCATGGATACGCCACCAAGAGTAGGAAGAAACAACTTTACAGTGAAGAAAAAAGACTTGTTTTCACTGTGGAACACCTGGACACATTGCCAAAAATTGTCCTAATCGCGCATACGTTCCCTACTATGCATAAGGGTGGCAGAACGCGCCAAGAGGGAGATACTTCAAAAGAAACCCCTCAAGGTCACGTTCAGACCATGGTGACTGGAATGCGCAGAAGGCCACGAATCTGAATCCCAAGGGAAAGAAGGAAATTCCGGCCAATAAGCCCAATCCAAGAGATGCTCCAGTGAAACAAAAACCGGTTAGGTCAAAGTCATCTCAACGGCCGACATCAAGATCAAAAGCAAGTACTGAGCCACCCATCGGATCGAAAAAGAAATGGGTCAAACCCAACTACAGATAGGTTGCAAAGGTTCTATCTTCCAAATCACCTAATGACTCTAATAGTTCTTCATCTTCTGTTTGTGATAAACAGGATATGTCATGGGAGAGAGTAACTTGAATTGATGACAAAGGTCGACCTAGTTTCAAAATGGACTGGGTTCCAAAGACCAACTGATCCCGCTCGGTGTCGGAGCAGCTATGGAGGCATATGATCAGACTTCGGTTTGTTGGTAGTGGTTGTTCCAGGCACATGATAGGGGGCATCTCTCAACTGTACAACACTCAGAACATTGTTTGAGAGTATGTGTCCTTTGCGGGAAGGGAAGAAAGGAAGAGATCACTCATGGGTTTAGTCCTTAACGATGTGAAGAATTTTCGATTTGTTGTGAGATTATGTGTGTTGTTCTCAGACCTTCTGGATGCAAATTCAATCGGTGAATTACGGTTTGCATTTTCTTCTCTATACTCCTGAGTTTATCTAACACTGTTTCGTTTTAAAGACAGTTTTTCAATCTTTTATATTTTTCGTTAGTAAGTATTCTTTGGGAAGTGATATCAAGAATGTGATAACGGGCAGTCTAAAACATGTGTAAAGGACTGAATCTGAATTGTCTAGACTCTGTGATCAATGTGCTGGTAGGCACGAAGGATTTGACAGTGTGGATTTAGTTAGGATTGTTTAGACTGACCATATGATGCTCGGGTAGATTGAGCAACGAGATAAACACGGGAACCTACAGGATACATTTAATTAATACGCATCTAGAACTGTGGCTTAACTTTTCCTTGATGTACGGACTTATGTCCTTAATTTTGGTTCTGATAGGGCAACTGGGGGGTTCTGATAAAGTAGGTCTGTAGGAAATTATTTTCTTGTTTTCTATCTGTCAATCATATGTTGCTTCCTCTACGTGATTGGAAGAGATCCGACCTGGAATGCAACATATGCGACTTTATATCTACAAATCTTCTTATCTATGAAACTATTTATGTCTGTTAGCCATATGTTGTCCCCTCTGCGTGATCGAAAGATCCGACCTAGGACACAGTATATGCAACATTCTACCTCTCAATCCCTCTATCCTAGTTAGCCATATGTTGTCCCCACTACGTGATTGAAATATATCCGACCTGGGACACAACATATGCATCTATCTCTAAATCAGACTTCCTCCTTAACAATTGTTTACTCACCTAAAGTAAGGAGTTCTTCGGAAGTTCTTGATAACCAGGGTATATCGGGAAGTAGGGAACACATTCTAGTGCATCTAAAATTGAACCATTTAAGAGGTTGTCTGTACATCTTGCTGCTTAATTTAAGTGGACAGCAATACCCGTGGTCGTCGTCAGCTAAACGGATTATTTAGAAAAGTTTATCGATATCCTTCGTGTTTAAGTGGACCACAATACCGACAATTGACCAGATTTATTCATGAAGGTGAAGGTTCTGATAAACAAGTTCAGGTTGTCTCACAACTTTAATCCCAAATATTTTTGTTTTGTTAAATTTGTTCATAGTTTTCCTCTATGCACAAATTTAAGGGGAGAATTAAAAAGAAATTCAAAAATCAAACAAAAATCAGAAAACTAAAAATCCAAAAATAGTGCTATTTCTATTTTACTTTTTGTTCAGAAAATATCAAAAATCCAAAAATATTTTTGTTTCTGTTTTAATTTAAAAAAATCCAAAAATATATATATATTTTTGTTTCTGTTTTAATTTGTGTGCTAAGTTTTCTTTTAGTTTTGTTTTGTCTTGAAAAGTGAATCCAGGTGTAGAAGAGACTCATGGAGACTGTGTCGAAGATTTCTAAGCCAAGGCTTTGTCCGTGAGCGTTAAAGAATTCTCATTCGAAGGAGCAAGAAATGAAGATTATTCTTTCAACATTCACTCATTCAACCCCAGAAGCAAGGTGAAGCTGAAACTGAAGATTATTTGACAAATTGCATTGAAGCCTCCTCAATCAATTTGCTGCTATCATGAACCTACTGAAGTGATCCAGATGATTTGTTCTCTCTAATGTTCTCTCTAAAGATTCTCAAGCCGAAACTGCTATCTTTCAAAAATCAGTACATCAAGCATCCTCATCCAATGTGCGTTCAATGTCAAATTCTGAAGAAAAGCCCAACTACTCAAGATGAAGTCATTTATTGAAGATTCATCAAGTTCATCTTGAAGCTATGAAGTCATCGAAGATAAACACTGAAGCCAATCTCCAACTGAAGATTAACAAGAAAAGCCAGCTACTTTTTAGGGGGAGCTTGTTGGGTCAATTAAGAAAAGAAATTTATAAACCAATGGGAGATTGTTGGGTCAAAAATATGGTTTATACTTTATTTTTCTAGGAAAATGTATATTTGTGTCTTGGGCCGTAAACAGCTTGGTGTTTACGGTCCTATACGTGTTTACGATTGTGTTTACGGCCGTAAACCCATTTACGGCCCATGTTCTCCGGCCCATGTTCCCCTTGTATATATATAGGTGTTAGGGGTGAGGAGTAGAGATTGATGAACAGAAAAGGAGTGTACGGCCTAGAGAGAGAGAGAGAGAGAGAGAGAGAAAAGAGTGTGTGTTGTGTGTGAATCTTGTATCCGGATCTTCATTCATATCAAATAATACAAGATTCATCAACTTCTTCTTCTCATTCTCTTCTATTTGATCTGACATCATCCATTTGATTGGGATTCCGCACCATCAAACAGATCTAATTGATACACAGGCAAATTAGGGACTTACACAACTCATCGTAGTTGAACTCAATTTGGATATGACCACTAGGGTCGGAACAACAACCATCGTACTAGTCATTATCGAAACAATGGTAATGACATACCAGAATAAAACGGAATCAATCACTAGCTTCTTGGTAACCTTGTGACTTTCCCTGATCCAAGTGCGAGTCTTGTGCTTCCAGTAGTATATGCATCTACTACCTTTCACACCTACTCATACTCGTCCCAAGTATTGTCTCGCAGTCCCCAAATCCTAAAATCACAAAACAATTTAACACATACAAATGTGTCCAAATAATCATAAAAATTTCCCTAGACTCTACTAGGACTTCTTCATTGATCAATCATCAACTCTACTTCAACTCTATTGGTGATGGAAATACCAGACGATGAGAAAACTTCAAGAATTTCACCAATCGTTCCATCATCCTGCCAATCGAAGGTGTACTTCACACGTACCGTACTCCTTTAAACGTAATGTTATCTTATAAGACTTTCTAAAGGCAATATACCACTCTTACTATATCTTCCGATAGGTGTCATTCACTATCATAAGCCTTTTTATTTCCTCCATTTACTCAATTCCCTACGAGTCTTCACCATGACCTTTCGTACACCCAAGCAGACATTCAGTGTACTGGGCAAGAATTTAAGATAGGAAAGCTTCATTTACGATAAACGTATAAATCTCCTTATCACTCCGAAACGTTTACATGCTAGTTCTAATACCGTAGTCATACGCTTAGAATCCTACACACATAAGGTTTCCAGATCCGGTCGTCAACAGACCATAGATCCCAACAAATAATAGCATCAATATAGCTATCACACAAGACATTTAGCACATAAAAGCATTTTAGGCATCATTACTAAAATAAACTAGTGCTTGTGTCAATTTAGGTGTATTACCTAACATATTTTAGACACACTCCTCATAATCATTGCTTAGCATTCTAAGTTTAAGTCTAGAAAATTCCTACAAATTCCTAGTTCGCTTAAACTAATGCTCTGATACCAACTGTGACATCCCCAATTTCACAACCAGAAAAGACCGATTTGTTTATGCTTTGTTTTGTTTTAAATCAGAGTAATCTTTCGAAGAAAACGGTTGCGGAATTTGTTCCCAAAACAAAATATGATAAGAATTTATCAAAGCATTTCTTAAAGAAATGTATTTTCATTATATAACAAAATCTCGGGATGTCATGTTCCGATACAGACACATAAGCATAAACAGAACATACATTCATTTACACTAGTGATTTACATCTCCTTTAATCTCTCAGTGAAATATGTCTTCGTATTGATACCTGTGATACAAAGAAAACTGAGTGGGTCAGGCTTGGGAGCCTGGTGATCATATAGGGTTTTCAACCCACAATAATATAATTATTATATTCAATTATCAAACAATCAACCCAATTATTCATCCCCATTATCTTCTTTACTCTTAAGGTTTTACCCTAAGAATAAATTATCCTTCATTCATTCATTCCTAAGGATTGACCAAAGGAATCGGCACGAAGTCCATTGCTGCCAAAGTTTATCTATCAGGTACTAAATCCATAGTTACCAATGTTTATTTCTCAGGTACTAAATCCATAGCTATCAGGCGGTAACTCCATAGTCACCAAGGTTCACTTAACAGGAACGAAGTCACATCGTCACCAAGGTTTATCAAATAGGCACGAAGTCGCATCGTCACCAAAGCTTACTCAATAGGCACGAAGTCGCATCGTCACCAAGGCTTACTCAATAGGCACGAAGTCGCATCGTCACCAAGGCTTACTCAATAGGCACGAAGTCGCATCGTCACAAGGGCTTACTTAATAGGCACGAAGTCGCATCGTCACCAACTATTCCATCTACCCATGTTCTACCCAACATTTTTGTAGATATAAATACAAACACAGTTTAAATCATTTCACACCCGTATAAAAACATCAATTCCAAGCCCATCTCAAATAGACAAACAATATATAATACATAGCACGTATTTCATAGCTAATACTTTATATTTATTTGTTAGAAGAAAGTAACTATACACTCACACATAACATAGATGTAATTCATTCAACCGATACTTGTATTTAAAATCGTGTTTATGAAAGGGACTATACACTCACTTGATCAGAAGATGATCGGACAGCGCTACGGCTTGTAGAAGTAGTATTCTTCGGTGAAACCGGAAGATCTTCACAAAAACCGGGCTTCTCGTGGGCAGAGCTTCGGCTCGGGAATTGCACTTCTTGGGATCTTCGGGGCTTCGGGACTTGCTTCGGGGCTCAGGATTAATACCGAGGCTTCGGGATATTTCTTGCACGAAAAACGAGGTAAAACGGGAGAGAGAGAGAGAGAGAGAGAGAGAGAAGAGAAAAGGAGCAAGAAGGCTGGCTGCTCTAGCATGGTATTTATAGGGCTGAGTTTCGGAGTTACGTTGGGCGTACTACTCAGCTATGTGGGGCGTAGATGCGAAAAACATCATCGCTTACGTATGAGAGGCACTCGAGTCCGAGGCGGTTCATGCACCGGGGTACGCTGGGCGTACTTCGGATAAGATCAATGACTCCTTCGGATATCTATCCGATTTAAAGATTAATTAATAAATATTAATTATTTAAAAACTTCAGAAATTCATATCTTCCTCATACGAACTCCGTTTTCGACGTTCTTTATATCCACGCGTAGGTGAGACTATACTCTACAACTTCTGTTTAGACTTCGTCGGTTGATTTCGACTTTATTTTTATTATATTATTTTTAGTAGGCCGGGATAGGAAAACTCCGTTATAAATTCATAACTTCTTCATCCGACGTCCGTTTTCGTCTGTCTTTTTACCGTTGGACTACTTACGACGTTATCTTCGATTCTCATTTTGATTGTTTCGGCCAAATATCACTCAATCTCAAATTCGGGTTTCGGGCTGCATACTGCTAAGCTGAAACTTAGAAAATCATAACTTCCTCATATGAAGTTAGATTTGGGCGTTCTACACGCTCTCGGTTTAACGAACTCTACAACTTTCGTTTAGATCACTAAGGCTAGATATCGCTCTAACGTAAATTCACATTTTGCGTCGCGCTGTGTCATGCCGGTTCTTTCGCGAAACTTTGATAGGTCATAACTTCTTCGTTATAACTCGGATCTCAACGTTCTTTATACGTACAAAATCCTTGTAACATATACTACAACTTATTTAAGATTATTCCTTCAAAATAATCTTCCATCAAAAAGTCATTTTTAACGCTTAACGTCTCTAAATTGACTAGCCCGGATCTACGGGCGTTACAATCTCAACTAAAATTTGACCAATATGTAATTCGATTTTTGAGTTGTATACTGTTATGCTGAATCTTTGAAAAATGATAACTTCCTCTAATAAAGTCAGAGTTGGATGTTATCTATATGTACACTCTCGGATTAACATCTACTACGACTTTTGTTTAGATCAATAAGGCTAAAAGTATTTTGTCAAAAATTTACTTTTTACGATACGCGAAGCTGTACCGGTTTAATCGTGAAACTTCGACGAGTCATAACTTCTTCATTCTAAGTCGGATTTCAGCGTTTCTTATATCTTTGGAATCCTTGTTACG
Organism: Lactuca serriola; assembly: GCF_051521515.1. NCBI lineage: Eukaryota > Viridiplantae > Streptophyta > Magnoliopsida > Asterales > Asteraceae > Lactuca > Lactuca serriola. The sequence continues at coordinate 87,906,316 of NC_136413.1, read as the reverse complement.
ACTACTTCAACTTTCTTGAAAGATATTGGGTCTAATTATTATTTTATTTTAGACGCGTATTTTATTCCTATTTTAGTATATCGCTATAAGCACGTACGTTGCACATAATTTACACGTAAATCACATAATACTCGAATAATTCTTGTTCATTACATAAAATAGGTTACAATTGTTGACCCTAACTATTACGTCGTTTTATTAATTCTTAGCGAGAAACGTGGGTGTTACATATATGGTATGTGGTATTTTGGGGAACTCACTAAACTGTGTGCTTACAGTTTATGTTTAAAATGCTTTTAGGTATTTCTGGTTCCAATGGGAAGGGGCGACTTGATCGCACTACATCCCCTGGAGATTCATTCTGCATTGACTGTTGTTTTTACTCTGATATTTTGAGAAATAATTTTACTTTGATTATCTTTTGGAACAAATGGATGTATGGTTTTGATTTATTAAAAATTAAATTTTTACTTAGTATTTTTGGGACATTACACCATGTATTTTAACCATAATAACTTCATACAATCCATGGGTTATGTTTTTAAGCACTTAATCAAGCATTAATAACAATAGTACTTGAAAAACTTAGCATCAAAACCCTAAACTCAAATTTTACCATGAAAGCCTACAAAAGCTTGAAAATGAAGAAAACAATCACTACAAGGGTTTGAGATGGTCTTACCTAGTCCAAAGCAAGAAAAATCACCACTTGATGCCTTCTAGAACTCAAGATCACTCGATCTCCTTTCTCTAGGGTTTGCGTGTGCATTTGTGAACAAATGAGCTCTAACTTGGGATTTAATCCTGCTTGAAATTGTGCCATCGTCACGCCCCTGGAAAGTGACGAAAATGACGGGTTGTGCAATGTAACACTAGATTACAAATATTGAACATACAGTGAATGGTACAAAAATGTAAATTTCTATTAATATCGAAATAGAGATTACATTATCGAAATACAATCCAAGCCTATTACGATAGTATGCGTGTTCTTCTAACTACTTATGATCTTGAGAATACATGTTTTTAAAGATACGTCAACAATAAGTAGGGGTGAGCAAAACCGAACCTGAAAACCCAAACCGACAAAAACTAACAAAACTGAAACCGAGAAACCAAAACCGAACCCAAACCATCGAGTTTGGGTTTAAATTTTTAAAAACCGAAAAATGGGTTTTGGGTTCGGTTTTAGTACCTCAAACCGACCCAACCCGAAACTATTACATGTTTTTTAGTGATATGCTATAATTATAATTTGACTTTCTATGTCAAAGGTAATATACGTCGAATGAAAAAGAAGGTAGATTTTGGTACTAAATTACACCAAATATATGGCATGTGTTGTTGTTTTAGTGTAACCTATATTATTACATGGTTGTTTACTACTTGTTTTTTATTCTAAAAACTTGTTAAATTTAGTTGTTTTTAAACTTAGTTGTTGTAAACTTTTAGCAATATACTTTTGATGTTGTGTTGGTGTTGAAATTGGTTTTAGTTTCCTTAATCGAGATTAGTGAATTTGTTTCATTTTTTTAAGTTATAACGATTTGCTGAAAAATGGACTACAACACAAAACCCAAGGGTTTAAACCCATAACCCATCAACCCATGGGTTGAACCAAAAAAACTGATGAAACTGACTCAAGAACCCAAAAACCGATGAAGTCGACCCAAGAACCCAAAAACCGAAACTGACCAAAAACGAATCTGACGGGTTCTAAAATCGAGAAACCGAAATACACGATTTGGGTTTGGTTTTACCCTAAAACGACACCAACCCGTCCCATGCTCACCTCTAACAATAATGTTGGCATGTTGGTGAGTTCCACAGGTTTTGACACATTGTACTTTTATAACCAAAAGTGTTTATAAAATGTTGTCTGGCTCACCGGCTTTTATAAAAAGTGTACTTTTTCTAACGGAAAAGTATAAAATGATATGAATTATATAAGTGCTTTGGACTTATATAGAATGTTACTTTTTCTAACCCAAAAGGTATAAAAATAAACAAGATATATAAGTGTTTTGATCTTATATAAAAACATTTCTTTTCCTAACCCAAAAGTATAAAAATTGAGATTTGAAAGTGTTTATCCAACTTATCAAATATGAATCTACTTGTAAATACGTACAAGTGTGTTTATGTGTGTTTACTTGTTTAGTATATTACAAAAATATACTTGAAAACTATTTTGTTCTTAATCATAAATTCCTTTACCAACTTATATAAATATGTTTGTATCGTCGTAGTAGTGTTCAACATTCAGTTAAGTTTCATACCAACTTAACCTATTATTTTTCAAGTGTACTTTTATGATCAAAGTGTATTTTATATAAATATATTTGAATGTCCATTTATACAAAATAAATGTACTTTTTCCAACTAGAATGTATCATTTACACCCTTGTAATCTCATGTAAGTAAAAATGTTGTTTGTGTAAATAACTCATTAGATATAAGTTTATAAACAATAAAAAGTCATGTCAAAAGGTTTTTTAAGTAATATTCTACTTAATCCATTAACTAACACTTACCCATTTGAGCATAAAATCCCTACCACATACAATCTTATTTCAACTCGTATGAGTATCCACACCATATATAAATAATATTTCAATTATATATGTGCATTAAAACAAACTTCGGGGTCTATAATGCCTATAACTAAACTATGGACGAGCAAACCTCTAAAATAGCACTGCAAGTGAAGCATGCCGAGAACATCACTGATGAAACATCGACGTCATGAAATAATAAGAGGATGAATATTAATGATTGTTTCGACTTGTCAGACATATGTTGTAGCTATCAACCACATGCGGGGTAGTCATCTCGTATAAATATATACAAAAAGTGCATCGTTCCTAGCGGATTAGCGATTATAACATAGAGGGTTTTACTAAGATCGGTGATCTTAAATGATGAAGAGCACATCTCATATATGGAAACCCAAGTTTAACATATTTAACAGTGAGTGTGTGCAATTTAGTCCAATACTTCAATTAAAAGTTCACTAGAATATTATTTGTTGAAATCGTTTACTAAGTTCAAATCATTCACTAATTTCAAATCGTTCATCAAAGTTCAAATCGTTCATTAAGTTCAAATTGTCCGCTATATTCAAATCACTCAAATAGAGCTTTGTGTCTTAAAACTTAAGTTATAAGTTTACTTAGACATAAATGTTCACTTGTTATGTAAAAACTTTAATAAAAGATTTATAACAAAAATTAGGCACCATAACGGTTATATTTTGACCAAAAAACCAAGTTTCATCCAATTTGAAACCAACTATTCCAATAAATATACAAGAACGCAAATGGAATTCAAATCTTACATACAAAACCAGGTGAAAATGACATTTAAAGTTTTGTGTTTATAAAGTTTCAGACAGTTTTCGTGAATTGTCTAACTTCAGGTTAAAAATCTCATAAAAATGAATTCATACATTAGTCCTAATCCTGAGTTCAAAAACATGCTCGAAAACTATTTACGAAATGTGTAGCTATCCCAACGAAACGGTATAGTGTTCGTTTCCAGGAAAATCAGTTAAATACTGATTTTACAACCATAAAAAGGGCATGACTCTTTCGTATGATCTATGTTTTCGACGTTCTTTATATCTATGCAACTGTAAGAACATAATTTATCCAATTTGATCATCAATTACTCCTAAGTGCACTTAATGCATAAATTTAATTTATTTTTAGGGCATTAAACGGTACTTATTTTTGTGAATTGTTTTCTATTCATTAACGATTGTCAACCGTTCGAGAAAATTGGAGTAATTCTTGTGCGATGATGAGTAACATAACTTCAATTGTATTAAAAAAAACATAGAACTACATACAATAGATTCTACTACAAAGGGGTCCGCGGTGGTTTGACCGACGAACTTTGACCTATTTTTACCAATTGTTACATCACCACGGACAACAACTCCCGCACCGCAGTGGGTTAAATGAAGTCATGGTTCCCTTTTTGCCACATTGTGGCGACCATTTTCCTTAGAAACATATTTTACCCACCGCGTCGTAGCACCCATACACCACGTCGCGGAACCAAAGTACATTGCCTACGACTTACGACAGAGAATGCACCCAATCACCGCTTCGCTCACCATGTCGCGGTGAGGCTTAATTCTCCATTTCCATTTTTTTTTATCAATGTCATTACATTCCAAACTTTCATTTACCGATTCCGCTCCATTCTAATTCATAATATCACATTCTAATAGCTTAATAACACATGATAAATGCATAAAACATATCTATAACATTTCACAAGTCTTAATAACATAAAAATGACCAAAATGCTATTGGCATCAAAATGACATTTCACAAAATAATCAATCTAAAAATCTCGGTTCTTAGATTCAATATCTATTAAACATAATTATATAAATAAACTAAAAGCAATATAAATGAATTAAAAACATTAAAAGAAATTAGTAATAGCAATATAGTTATTTTATGTTTGAAGGGATCAAGCGTGCAAGTTTAAACTAAATTAGTGACATTAAAAGAAATTAGTAAGGAAAATATAGTCATTTTATGTTTGAAGGGAGCAAGCATGCGAGTTTAAACTAAACCAGGGACGATCATGTCGTTTGCCACCATGAGAGATGATCTGTATAATTTACTCAAATATAGTTGTAACAAAAAGAACCACATAAATAAATAAATAACAATGGTACAGAGCAAATTTGAAGAACGAAGCTGTGAGATGAAATCAAAAATGAAAAAAAAAAAAAGTAACTTAGGGACCAAAATTGTAAGGGTTAATACCTTAAAAGCCATTATTTATACATCCTCGTTTCGATTTATCCCTAAATTTATTTTTTGTTCTTCATTTGTCATTATATTTTAGAAAATGTTTCATTTTCGAGCATTTGACCGGTCACCAACAGGTCATGATGACATGTCAGTTTTGCATTTTCCTCGGTTTGCATTTAGCCCTAACATTATGTATAAGTTTGCATTTAACCCTAATATTTTTTTGTTCCCCATTTGTCATTGTTTTTTAGAAAAAAAAATATTTTAGCCATTCACCAGTCATTAATATGTATTTTCATGTCTTTGGTTTCTCAACAAATATGTCATTAGAAATATTTGTTTCTTAACAAATATGTCATTAGAAATAATATGTTGTTTATTTAGATGAGTTATGAATGAATTAACAATTTCGATTGGCTCAAATATTAACATGTCTTATTGTTTATTAGATGTCACGAACTCAAGATGTACATTAGGTCATTTTTCTTCATTTTAAAATACATGTGTACATTAAATACAACAAATATTGATAATACAAAAAAAATCATTAACTTACCGGCTAACACTCATGTCCCTTAAAGAGAAGACACATTTTCAACTCTTTAGAAATATATAGTTTCTCAACAAATATGTGAGTAGAAATAACCAATTGTTTTTTAGATGAGGTTACGAATAAATTAATAATTTTGATTAGCTCAAAGATTTGTATGTCATATTGTTTATTAGATGTCATGGACTCAAGACTTACACTAGGTATTTCCTTCATTTTAAAATACATGTGTAGATTAAATAGAAAAAACACTTATAACACAACAAAAAAAAAGTCATTGACTTACTAGGTAACACATCTCGCCATCAAGAAGAAGTCGCGTTTTTGACTCTTACCTCTGTTTTTTTCTTTTTCATTTTATGTTATTACATTTTAAAATACCTATTCGTGGCTGACCAATGGCTAAAACAAAATGTTTTCTAAAAAACAATGGCAAATGGGGAACAAAAACATGTTGGGGCTAAATGCAAACTTATACGTAAATGTTCGGGCTAAATGCAAAATGAGAAAAAATATAAAATCAACACGTCATCATTACCTGTTGATGATTGATCAGGGTCAAGGGTCCGAAAATGAAACATTTTCTAAAATATAATGGTAAATGAAGAACAAAAAATAAAATTGAGGTTAAATTGAAACGAGAGTGTATAAATAATAGTTTTTAAGATATTAACCTAAACTGTAATATGTGCTTAGTATTATAACAACTAAAAACTAGTATCGCCATTTTAGCATGGAAGAGAATGGAAACTCTCAACTTCAACAACATCAGAACGAACAGATTCAGAAGGAAACCTACAAACACTCACAGATCAAAGCAACTCCTCTTCTGTGTGACAACCGTCAATTTCCGGTCAAGTCAAAGTCAACTAAAGTCAACAAGTCAAATCAGTCGACTCAATTAACCCTTGTTTACTAGGGATTATGTTAGGTACTTACTATACAACTCGCTATTCTAATGAGAAATCATCAATTTGAAAGTTCGTATACCTAGATTTCCTTAACCTAAAACTATGGTAAGTAATGAACCAAACCGATAAAACAATGTTGCATACTCATCGGGAGTGCGTAAGATCCTTAAACATGGCTTAACGGGGCTTACGGACCTTGCGTTGCGGAGCCAAGCACTCAAAAAGGTAACAAAAGAAGCCTCTCCCAATCTCTTTCATTCTATCTCTCTCTATTTAAAATCTCTTCCAAATCTCTCCAAGTATGCAAAATCTCTCCCAAATCTCTCCAAGTATGTGAAATCTCTCCCAAATCTCTCTAAGTATGTGAAATCTCTCCAAGTATGTGAAATCTCTCCCAAATATCTCTAAGTATGAGAAATCTCTCCAAGTATGTGAAATCTCTCCCAAATCTCTCTAAGTATGAGAAATCTCTCCAAGTATGTGAAATCTCTCCTAGTATGTGAAATCTCTCTCAAATCTCTCCAAGTATGTGAAGTCTCTCCCAAATCTCTCCAAGTATGTGAAATCTCTCCCAAATCTCTCCAAGTATGTGAAATCTCTCTAAAATCTCTCTAAGTATGAGAAATCTCTCCAAGTATGTGAAATCTCTCCTAAATCTCTCTAAGTATGAGAAATCTCTCCAAGTATGTGAAATATCTCCCAAATCTCTCTCAAAATCTCTCTTAACTTTTTATAATCACTTGGGGCATCCCGACCCTCGAATTAGACGAAAACAGCTCGAAAATGGAAGTCTACGCGAAAAACAGCCTTAAGGAGCTGAAACCTCTTAAGGAGCCGAACCCTCTTAGAGGCGAAACCGTAAGAAGCGAAACCCCAAGAAGCCTCCTGGACCGAACTGCTGAAGGACCGAAGCCGAACACTAGGAGGACCGAACCCGAACTCACCCTTCGGTCCGAGATGCTACCTTCGGGTCCAAAGCCACCTTCGCTCCATTTCGCGTCCCTCCCCAGGCTCGCATGCAAAGCTGCTCAAGACCGAACCTTCCTCTCGGTTCCCATCTACCTTCGGTTCTAACCCTCTCAAGACCCAACCTTCGGCCAGATTTCGGAAATTAGCATTTTCTTCCCGGTTTTTTTACCCAATCTTCGTTTTAAGCCCGTTTTTCGTGATTTTAACGCGGAATTTTCACCCAAAATTTTATTTTAACATATAAGACCCCATATTTATTAATTAATCACGTTTTTGGGGATAAATCTTATCCAAGAAGAGTGGGTGAAGTACAAGAGGTGGAGTGTTGACTTTTCTTTAGTTTATGACACAAGCAACCACCCACACCCACTCCATGACCATACCCATCCACTATTCAGTCAATCATTGTCCTTTTACACTCATTTTCCAGCCATACTCTTGAACAAAAACTGGAAATCCTTATCTCTCCTCCCATTTCACTCATTCTCCACCAAAAAGCAAGACCCATTTCTCTCACACTTTCTCTCTCTAAAATTCGAGATTCAAAGGCTAATCTTGGGTTTTTCCTCCACATTTGGTAAGTATCTTCCTCCTACACTTAAGTATTCTACTATCCTTCATCCTAATTATGGATTGCTTACACAAATATCGTCATATTTGTCGTTAGATCCTCGAATCTTCAAGCATCATCTAAGTGTTCTTGAGTTGAACACTTCTTTTCTTCACCATCCATCTTCTGAAATCACTCAAGGTGAGTTCATACACTTATATTTTCATGTTTTCTTAAGTTTTAAAGGGGGGGGGGGGGGGGGGGGAATACAAGTTAAAACACCAAGAACACAATTCAACTTTTCCAACAACTTTCATCAAGAAAGTTTAACTCCATTCACGGACTGTTTTGGTCAACTTAAACATTTTAGTTTTCAAAACTGTATTAGATGCAAATAGTTCAGGTTTATACCTTTAAAATGACTACTTGCACATCTTCATACGATTTTTCGACAATTTATGGTGATTTTTACAAAACAACCTATCATTTCAAGAACAAATCCGGACCAGTCTGTGAATATGGATATTTTAACACAAGTTAAAGACTTCCAAAAATCATAATAAAAATTATGAATAACCTAGACACATTTTATGAACTCTTAAAATTTACAGATTTAGTTTTCAACTTCGTATGATTTTTCTAAAACAGTGCAGAAAGGTTAAAAACTAGTTAACAGCTTATAACTTTCATAACACTTTGTATTATGTTGAGCAAAGTGTATAACAATAAGTTCTAAATATTGAATGTGATTTCTTGTTAGTTTATCATTATAAACTGAAATTTAGTCATTCATGATAAGATTCTTCATTCATTTAGAACACATATATTAAGCTATAATAAGCATAGTTTATGGATTCATAGTGTAACACCCCGAGATTCAGGTGCATTTCCTTCATCCTTGTTCTTTATTGTATTGTCATGTTTAGTCCTTAAGTGGAGGATGTATAGCAAGTGAGTACGCTGGGCGTACCAAGGGGGGTACGCTGCGCGTACTCACGCGCTTAATTTGGACGCGGAGTCGCCAAGGTACGCTGGGCGTACCTAGAGTTACATCGGGCGTACCCGGCCCAGGTGCAAAAAAACCCTAATCCTCATTGTGCACTATTTAAAGGGTGTTATGGCTCATTCCTTAGCCTCCATATCAATGAGTGAAACCCTAAAAGAGAGCCCCATCGTTCTTAGAGTGTAAGAGTGTTGATTTGAGCTTATTGGTGCTTTAGTGGCTTGGTGAAGAAGGAGGAAAGGAGATCTTGGAGGCTAAAGCTTGAGGTGCCATTTTGGATCTGAGATCTACAGAGGAAAGAGTTACTCTTGGAGGTATAAAGTTCAAAACTTTCCTCTTCTTTTGGTTGATGTTGTATGAGTCCTTTTTAGGGCTAAAAACCCCAAAGGTGGAGACATTATGAGTGTAAAGTGCTCCATGGTCCGAGATCTGTCCCTTTTCAGTGTTATTAGTGATGTAGAGCCATAAAGTTCCCATCTTGGATGTTACTATGGAGTCATGCATGTGTTTTAAGCCTTCTAGAGTGGAAGGTTGGATCATTTTGGGAGATAGTGACTTGTTCAGCCATGCAAAGGCTTAAAGTCATTAACTTTATGGATTAAGGGGCTTAGAAGGGGTCAGATCTAAAATATGGACGTAGGTATTAACTGATTAAGACCTCAAGAGCAAGAGGGCTGATGCAGGGGAGTACGCCGAGCGTAATTCCTAGTACGTGCCGCGTACTGGGAGGCGCTCCCCGATTCTGTGGTGCATCCGGGTACGCCCAGCGTACACATCTGGTACGCGCAGCGTAACCCGAAGAGTTGACTTTTGGTTGATTTTTAGGGTATGGTCTATTGTGGGGCCTTTGAGCTATGGGAGGGGTAAAATGGTCTTTTACCCTTCTGAGAGTGTCATAAGATAGCATAGTCTAGCCTTGAGAGTTATATTAAATAGAGTGTTATTTTTATATGATTAGGCGGAGGCTAGGCCAGCATTTACCGAGTCAGAGATTTACCGAGATACCCGAGGTGAGTCTTCTCACTATACTTTACCTAGTGTGGTAATAGAGTTAAGAGACAAAGTATTATAGAGTTATATGCTAGTGTGATTACATGTTATTATGTGTTGTGATTTATTGTGATATGTGATATGCATGATTCAGAGTTACAGAGTTGGGACTTTCGGGTCCCTAGAGTTAGGGCCAGAGGGCCCACAGAGAGTTGGGGCTAGAGGGCCCCACTGAGACACATTGACCAGAGGGTCAATAGAGTTACAGCCTCGAGTGGCTATTATGTGATTATTATGGTATTTTGGGGAACTCACTAAGCTTATGCTTACAGTGTTCAGTGTTATGTGTTTCAGGTACCAGTGATGACCGCGGGAAGGCGTCGGCTTGATTCGTACACACATATGGGATTGGATGTATTTTGATCTTGGGAGATATTTGTGAAACAAAAATATGATGTTATGACACTTTATGAATGAATGGTTTTAACTAAAATGTGTTTTTCAAATGTGAAAAATTGTTTTAAATTTTACGGTGTTACACATAGCACTAATGTATTTTCATAAAAGAGTTCTTTTACATTACAAATATTTTGGATAAACTGTAATAGGTATAGTTTATGTATCATTTACTTTTCAAACTTATTTACCAAAGGTTTTCAGTTTAGTTCACATAAATTTGTTAATGAAAAAATTTGTGAGACATTCCCTTCGTGTTACCTTCATGGTAACAAAGTCAAAAGTCCTGTAAATTGTAACTAGAGTCTCTTGTAGGGAGAGCGTGATAGTTGTGTATAGATCTATATTTGGTCTGACAAGCCCGCACCTGAGCTGCTTGCAACAGCTAGACCGGCAGGTCTGAGGTGACAAGTTTCATTTAACGTTCGATGCCCGAAGAACGTCGTATTACGAGGCCGTCTGAGTCTTAGCATGGTTATAATAACTCACATGTGGTATTAACAAATCATAAGATTTACGTGTTCTACTTTTAAACTAGCGAGTTATGTCGATTTAACTCATAGGAATTACTTTAAGTATGGAAAAATACTTGTACACTTTTATATCAAAAAGGGTTTTATGCCAATTTAAAATCACTTTTATATCTTTAAGTATGGAAAATATTTGTTTACTTTCTGTAACACCCGTAGATCCGAGCTAGTCAATTTAGAGATAATAGAGGTCGAAAACGACTTTTCGACAAAATAATATTTAGAATAAATAATCTTAACCAAGTAGTAGAATACGTCTCAAGGGTTCCGTACATATAAAGAACGCCGAAATCCGAGGTATAACGAAAAAGTTATGGTCCGTTGAAGTTTTACGGCAAAACCGGCACGACACCGTGAGACGTAAATAGTGAATTTACAATGGAGGACTTTTTAGCCTTAGTAATCTAAACAAAAGTCATAGAATATGTTAAAATGAGAGCATCCATAAAAAAGAACACCCAAATTTGACTCCGTATGAGGAAATTATGATTTTTCTAACATTTAGCATAACAATGCACAACCCGAAAATTCGAATTTTAGATCGGTCGATTTACAGCCAAAATAATCTAAACGAGAAATGAAGATATCGTTAATAGGAGTTAAACGATAAAAAGACAATCGAAAAACAGAGCTCGTATGCGAAAGATATGGACGAAGCTTAGTCTCTACTCTTCGAGCGCGGCGAATTCGATACAGTTTTGTAAATCCGAGATAGAATGAGAATTAGCCAACAGTGTCTAAATGAAAGTTGTAGTACTCATAAATACCAACACATGGATATAAATAGCGTCGAAAATGAAGCTCGTATGCGAAAGATATGGACGAAGCTTAGTCTCTACTTTTCGAGCGTGGCGAATTCGAATACAGTTTTGTAAATCTAAGATACAATAAGAATTAGCCGACGGGGTCTAAATGAAAGTTGTAGTACTCATAAATACCAACGCCTAGATATAAACAACGTAGAAAATGGAGCTCGTACGCGGAAGATAAGGACGAAGCTTAGAGACTACTTTACTATAAAACTCCTATAAATAAAGGGTGAACTCCTCATATTTTCTTCACACCATAAGCCTTTCTTTCTCTCTCTAAATTCTCTCTAGCCTCCCTAAACTCCTCCCAAGTCTAGGGAACCTCCCTAGCACGAGAAGGAAGTCCCGGAGCGCCCGACGGCTCCGAGAAGAAAAACTTTCAGCTCGAAAACGCTGCTCCAGCGAAGCCCAGTTTTCCATAAAATCCGCTGTAAGTGAGCTACGCCTACGCTATTTTTTAAATAGCTTTTATTTAATTATAGTAACGTTATTAGGAACTTAGAATAAGTAATTTGGCTATTATTATGGGTTATATAAGTATTGATTAATGCTTATATAATAGTAATAATAGTTAGACTATTAATTAGTCTCGGCGAATAATAGACTAAACTTTAGTGGTAATAATACTAGGTTTCGTCGAAGGAAATTATTTTTTAAAAAGCGAAGCGCTGTCTGAGTTCGGAATCACTACCTTTTCAAGTGAGTGCATAGTCCCTTTCATGAACATGATTTTAATACAAGTATTGATTGAAGTATTAATTATATGTTTATGTGCGAGTTAAATGATGTTGCCTGAAATACGTGTTAAAGAACATACCTGGTTATATATGATGATTTAGGATAAAGAGTAAACCTAAATTAATTATGAGGAATATTGGGTAGTATTTTCTTACGAGTACAAGTGAGTTATACTCGAAGAATAGAACTTTAGTATATGTCATTAATCAGGGAGCAAGGATTAGACATAGTCATTGTCCCTAGTCCGAGAGTATGGATTGGACATAGTTAACTGTCATTAATCCGGGAGCATGGATTAAGACATAGTCAATTGTCCTTAGTCCGGGAGTATGGATTAAGACATAGTCAGTCGTCCTCAGTCCGGGAGTATGGATAGGACATAGCCATTCGTCGTTAATCCGGGAGAATGGATTTACACATAGATACTTGTCCCTAATTGGAGAGTATGGAATGGGCACAATTATTAATCCGAGAGCATGAATTAGATCCGAGAGTATGGGTTAAGTAAGAGGTAAAATTTAAGGTCCGAGAGTATGGATAGTCTCGTTGTAAGGATTAACGGGGTGGGGTAAGAGTTGCTTATATATATATATATATATATATATATATATATATATATATATATATATATATATATATATATATATATGGTGAAATTGTATATTTTGTGAGTTCTAAATTATATATATGATATAACATTGTGTGATTGAAATCCCTATGTACTCACCAGGTTTCCCAACCTGATCCACTCTAGCTTATTTGTATCACATGTGTCTATATGAAGTTACATTACACTGAGAGATTAAGGAGATGTAAATCACTAGTGATAATGAATGTAAGTTCTGTTTATGCTTATGTTTCTGTATTGACGATGACATCCCAATATTTTAAAATAAATAAAAAAAATACATTTCTTCGGAAATGCTTTGATAACGTATTTATCATGTTTTTCTGGGAACAAATTCCGCAATATTTTTATAAAAAAGGTACTCTGATTTTTATAAAGCATAAACATAATCGGTCTTTTCTGGCCGTGAAAATGGGGATGTCACACTTTCAGTCCTGGGATTTAGGACTACCTAACTCTTATAAGGAAAATATTGGATTTTCTTTGGAAACAAATTTCAGTTAAAACTACATTCATCTAGAATTGTTAGGCTACGACTATAATTGATAAGTGTATATGTTAGAGTTATATAAGAATCTATTCATAATCGACTTATAATTGGTGGGCCCGCCTTTCTTCATGTTCCTTGTTTGGTTGTGGATCTAGGGCATACCCATTATATTCGACGGTTTATTTAATTTAAATCTTATATAACTTATATACACTGAGTGATTATAGAAGGAATCTACGGGTCTTTCTAGGGTTCATTATCGCATAACATAGAAGCATTCATTTCACACCTGATAAAGAAAATATTTGATTTTCTGGAAACATACTTTGTCGTTTTTACAAAGAAAACGGTTTCTTTCTCAAACAAAACTCTTATGAACTCACCAACTTAAGTGTTGACACTTTTTCAAAACTACTTGTATTCTTAGGAAATCAGTGAAACAGGAAAACCAACAACATTTTGAGGATGGGACGATAAAACGTCAAACAGTTCATTTTGTTATCATAATGTAATTGATTTTGAAACATGTAAACTTACTATGATGTAACGTTTTCAATTATATTTATGATGGTTGTATTTACTTTGAGCACTATAATACTCGTTGTTGTGATACTATACATGAAGTCTTCCACCCCTGGACGTTTCCGCCATCCTTGGTTTGGGGGTGTGACATTCTGCTTCTCCAATAAGTACGCCATCGACTCTCTTTTCCTTTCGAATCCCCTAAAAAACACCTGATTTTCCCTATGTGTCAAACCGAACGATGTTCAATCCCTAAAGGGACATAAATTCCTTTGCTACGCACCACACAGCGGGTTCAGCAACCGGCTCTCCGAATTCAAGAATGTCGTGTTAATGTTGGCCATACTTAACTGGACACTGATTATTCCTCTTGTTTTGGATCACCACACAATTGTTCTAGGAAGTTGCCCAAAATTTAGGAAGGTAGAACATTTACATACATTAAGCCCCTCCTACTTGTCTTACTCCATTAAGACATCACTTGTGATTTTAGCCAAAAACTCATAATTTGGAAAAAAAGCCCTAGTTGACCATCATTTGCTCAAATACTTTTGGAACTACACCAATCAAGCTAATAAACACTCATCTTAACTAGATTATACTATATAATCATCATCTTCTTGATTTCCATTTCTAAGGTTTCAAACCCTAGAATCAAACCATGTATTTCAACCATAATAACTTTATACAATCCATGGATTAAGTTTTTAAACACTTAATCAAGCATTATTAACAAGAATACTTGGAAGAATCTAGCATCAAAACCCTAAACTCGAATTTCACCATTAAAGCCTTCAAAAACTTGAAGATGATGAAAACATTCACTACAAGGGTTTGAGATGGTCTTACCTAGTCCAAAACAAGAAAAATCGCCCCTTGATGCCTTCTAGAACTCAAGATGGACCTCCTCTCTCTAGGGTTTGGGTGTGTTCGTGAACAAATTTGAAAAAACAAAACTTTGAGACGAAATGAAAATGAAAAAAAGTAACTCAGGTACCAAAATTGTAATATGCGCTTAGTTTTATAACAACTAAAAATTAGTATCGCCATTTTAGCTGGGAAGAGAATGGAAGCTCTCAACTCCAACAACATCAGAATGAACAGATTCAGAAGGAAACCTACAAATAACCACAGATCAAAGCAAGTCCTCTTCATCTCTCTCCTCGCAATCTTCTTCGTTCTCCTCTTCTGCTTCTCCAACAAGTACACCATCAACTCCCTTTTCCTTTCGAATCCCCTAAAAAACACCCGATTTTCCCAATGTGGCAAACTGAACGAAGTTCAATCCCTAAAGAGACAGAAATTCCTTTGGTACGCACCACACAGCGGGTTCAGCAACCAGCTCTCCGAATTCAAGAACGCCGTGTTAATGTCGGCCATACTTAACCGGACACTGATTATTCCTCCTGTTCTGGATCACCACGCAGTTGTTCTAGGAAGTTGCCCAAAATTTAGGGTTTCTGATCCAAAGGAGCTGCGTTTTGCCGTCTGGAATCATGCGATTGAGCTTATTCAAAGCCGCAGGTAAATGAATTTAAGTTTTTTTCTTCTAATTGTTATGAACGATTTATTGCTTATGAATACTATAAAGATCCAAACTTTATATTCAATTTTGGATTTTTGTATGTCATTACTGAATATGAGATACAAACACATTCAGTTCATCTGTAGTCGGTGATAAGCTTCAATATGTGACTGCTGCATACTTGATTGCAGATATGTATCAATGGCAGATATCATTGATCTTTCATCATTGGTCTCTGATTCAGCACTTCAAGTTATAGATTTCCGTAACTTTGTATCCCTATTTTGTGACATCGATTCCAACTATTTCTGTGTTAAAGATTCAAGCATCATCCAAGATTCCTTGCTGGAAAAACTAAGCCAATGTGGATCTCTGTTATCCGGATACAGTGGTGATAATAATGAATGTGTATATGCTGTAGAAGAAGATTGCAGGACAACAGTTTGGACATACCAAAGAGATGGTGAAAATGGGGTACTTGATTCCTTCCAACCAGATGAACAACTCAAAAAGAAAAAGAAGATTTCATTTGTCAGGCGAAGGAAAGATGTCTATAATGCCCTTGGTCCTCATTCAAGAGCCAAATCAGCCACCATTTTGTCATTTGGTACCCTTTTTACAGCTCCATATAAAGGGTCCGAGTCATATATTGATATCCATGAAGCTCCAAATGATAAAAAGATACAATCTTTAATAACAAAGATTGAGTTTCTTCCATTTGTGCCTGAGATTTTGGATGCAGGGAAAGTATATGCTTTTCACACAGTGAAGTCACCTTTTCTATGTGCACAACTTAGACTATTAGATGGGCAGTTCAAGAACCATTGGAAGGGTACCTTCGAGGGTTTAAAACAGAAAGTTGATTCTTTAAGGGAAAAAGAGAGATTACCTGTTCATATCTTTGTAATGACGGATTTGCCCTTGAGTAACTGGAGTGGAACTTATTTGGGGGATTTAGCAAATGAGTCGGATTCTATTAAGTTGTTTGTTCTTTCAGAGGAAGATGAACTGATTAGAAAAACTGCCATGAAAATTGTGGATAAGAAAGATTGTGATATGAGGCCTCCTGATATTCTTTTACATGTTGAAGAAAGTGTTTGTAGTTGTGCTTCACTTGGTTTTTTTGGGACAGCTGGCTCTACCATTGCTGATACTATTGAAATGATGAGAAAGAAAGAAATATGTTCCAAGTAATTCTATGTATTTGATCAATGGAGATTACACAAACCTAGAAGATGGATTTTATGATTTTTTGTAGACATGTAAATGATGTATAATTTATTTTATTAATAGGAAACGATCCCACCTTATTTGAAATCTGAACTTGTCCAACATGAGCTTGATAGATGAAAGAGAAAAAAGGAAGGGTGGTTAGGTTTTTGGTTATCACTGTTTTTTAGAAACTAATTTTTCAGAATATCTTAAAATTGTCAAATAACAGATTTTATGTTTTGAAAAGGTAACCAACTCATATTTTTTGTATGATTACTTGTTATATTGCAGGTTGAATAAGTCTCTCTCTTAAATTTTATACCTTTGTCATAGATTTTAGATTGTGTTAGGAATTCTTTTCAAATATAGTATTTTTTTACAACTTTTTTTTTCTTTGAGGGAAAAGGGGAGATTGCCTGTTCTAACTTTTTCCAACTTTTTTTTCTAAAACTTCTTTTACAACTTTTTTTTCCAACTTTTGCATTGCTTCATATACATATTAGTAAACCAAATTTTCTTGTTGATTCTTTGCTTTATTATTTCTTCCAATTTTAAAAAGTATTTGCCATTTCAGCAAATTTAGGTGCCACACAGTCGGCAAGAAAAAATTGTTTACTAATGTATAAGAAGCAATGCAAAAGTTGGAAGACAAAGTTAAGATGTTGTAAAAGAAGTTTTTAAAAAAAGTTGGAAAAAAAGTAAAAGAAAAAATCTTATATACCATTATCAAAAAGTTGTAGGGAAAAAAAAATAATAACTAAATTTGGGATGAATTTCTAACAATATTTAAAATCTAGACCAAAAGTATACAATTTGAAAAAGATACCGATTCAACTTAATAACAGATAATCATACAAAAAAGAAAACATGAGTTGGTTAAGCTGGTAGTGTCGAGTTCGCCACAGTCCACCTCAGTCAAAATGTTGTCCACCTCGCTTTGCCACCATATTGTGTGTGTGTGTGTGAGAGAGAGAGAGAGAGAGACATGCTCGGCCCATGCCACACCACCAGGGACGGTGTGTGCCACACCGCTAAGCCAATCCATTCCCAAAACGATGTCGAAACCATTAAGTTCGATAGACAATAATTCATCGTGGAACTTATTCCCATTTAAATCAATTAAGATGTTTTCATACGATGGCTAACAGGTACAAACTTGCCACTAGCAACTTCGACTAATAAAACATCATTTAGTCTAACAACAGGCAAAGCTAGTTTTCTACCAAATTCATGCGATATAAAGGAGTAATTGGCTCCAGAATAAAAAAAAATTAGGCAGGCAATTCATTTACAAGAATGGTACCTGAAGCGACATCAGCTTCTTCTTTGGCAGCTTCCAGTGTCATCTGAAAGGCTCTTGCTTTCGGCTTTGGTGGAATGTTGGGTCTTGCTGCTTCCTTCTTCTTAGGGCAGTCCCTCGACATGTGACCCTCCTCACCACAACCATAGCAAACTTTCTTGGTAAGTGTGCATTCGTTGGCATAGTGCACTGACTTTCCACATTTAAAACATGTGACCACCACTTCACACTTTCCATGATGCTTCTTCTTACATTTTTTGCACCATTTCGCTTCCTCTCCTCCTCCTCTCGAACTAGACTTCGAGAACTTGTTTTTTCTTGTTAGACCCTGAAGTTCCATCGAACTTCCTCTTTTCACCAACCTCTATCCTTTCTAGACCTTTTTCCTTCTGTTGGGCCTCCACATTCTTAGCTGCTGGAACAACTGTTTTCAGAGTAATTGCCATCTTGACTGTCGGGCCAAAGTCGGCAGGCAGTCCATTAGCGAACCTCTCAATCTTGGAGAGTTCCGTTGGCACTAGGTACGGAAATAACTTCATTTACTCAGTGAATGTAGTCGCATAGTCATCTATGCTCATCCTCCCTTTCTTCAAGTTTTGGAACTCATTGTTCAGATCAATCAGATCGATCTCTGAACAATATTGCACCCTTAGTTGTTCCAAGAACTCCTCCCATGACATTTTCAGGGCTTCTCCTCGTGGCATAGTATCTGCCAGCAACTTCCACCAACTCAAGACTCTAGTCTTCAGTTGTCTAACTGCAAAGACAGTCTTCTGTTTGTTGCTACAGTCGCAACTTTCAAATACCATCTCCATTTCGGAGATCCAATCCATAATCTCAACAGGCTTTGGGCTTCCAGAAAGACTTGGCGGCTTGGCGCCCAAGAAATTCTTGTATATTCGCCCATCCTTGTTGTTTCTCTTTTCCGAGTCGTTCCTTCGTTCTCCTTGAGTCCCAACTTGACTCACCATGCGACTATTGTTCCCTTACTCCGATTGCTTAGGAATCAATTCGGGTTCCTCAATAGGTATGATAGGTTCGTCCCTATTATCATGCAACATCTATCGCATTTCATCCCTTTGTTCGGCTAACATAGCCCGAATCATGGATTGCACTCCAGCCATGGTGATCTGTTCTGGTGCAACAGCTTCAACTGCTACTTGTTGAATTACAGGTGGTTGATTCCTGTTCTCGTTAGCGTTTCCAACACCGCTTCTTGTTATCGCCATTCTTGATCTATACACCAAATAAGGTGAAATTAGATCTTCATTCGTGAAAGATATTACGATCTTCCATATAATTCCGAAACGTTTACATGTTAGTTCTAATATCGTCGTCATACGCTTAGAATCCTAAACACATAAGGATTCCAGATCTGGTCGGCAACAGACCATAGATCCGAACAAACAATATCATATATGGCAACATATAACATTTAGCACATAAAAGCATTTTAGGCAACTTTCCTAAAATAAACTAGTGCTCGTGTCTAAAACATAACAGACACACATCTCAAAATCTTCATTTAACATTTTAAGTTTAAGTCTAGAAATCCTACAAATTCCTAGTTCGCTTAAACTAATGCTCTGACACCAACTGTGACATCCCCAAAATCACGGCCAGAAAAGACCATTTTCATTTATGCTTTTAAAATAATTTCAGAGTAAATCCTTTTGATTTAAAAAGAGTTGCGGAATTTGTTCCCAATAATAAAATATGATAAAATGATATTTACCAAAGCATTTCATAAAGAAATGTATTTTCGTTATATAATCAAAACTCGGAATGTCATGTTCCGATACAGACCATAAAGCATAAACGATAACATTACAAGTCATTCAACAAATATATACATATACAGACTTGTAAACAAAACAAATTGATGATTCATCCATCTTATGCCCTTGTGCCACTTCCTGTAATACAAATAAACTGAGTGGGTCAGGCTTGGGAGCCTGGTGAGCATATAGGGTTTTCCACCCATAATAAATAATTATATTTAATTAATCAACCAACAATAACCCGATTACCCATTCCCGTTATCCACACTTTACGTCCCTAAAACAACATCTATTATAAGGGACCTAATCTAGGAATTTCATCGGGATGGACTTTACCGCGAGGGGTTTCCTCAGCAATAAAAGTCCTAAGGCAACCATGAGGGGGATAGAGTACACCGGTGAACACATCGTTCACAACACCTACAGGTTATGAGCCTGCTAGCGTTCCACTGAACTGTCTAGAAAGAGTCCGTGGTAGTTATCTATACTCCGCTGAATAACTAGATGAACAACAACAACAACAACAACGAGGTCTCCCATCTGTTTATCACACATCAACTATCTACCCATGTTCTACCCAACATATTAGTAGATAAAAATATATATTTTTATACATAGTTTAAAAACCTGTATAGCATGTTCAATCAATACATATTCCACATAACAGATGAGGCACACACACATACACGTATTTCATAGAGAATAAATCAGATCTATGAGTTACAAGAAAGTGAATATACATTCACACATATAATCAACAAAATATACACATAACACGTATTTCATACCAAATACTTCATAATTATGTGTTAGAAGAAAGTAACTACACACTTACTTGATCAGAAGATGATCGGACAGTACTACGGCTTGTAGAAGTAGTATTCTTCGGTAGATCTGGAAGATCTTCACAAAAACCGGGCTCCTCGTGGGTAGAGCTTCGGCTCGGGAATAATACCGGGGCTTCGGGTATAATTGGCACGTAAAACGAGGCAAAAACTAGAGAGAAAGAAGGAATGGAGCAAAAGATCTCGGCTGCCCTCGCATGCCTTTTATAGAGGCTGAGCCTCGCACGTACGCTGGGCGTACTCAGCTACGCGGGGCGTACGTGACCAAAAACGTCACTACATGCGTCATCGGAGCACTCGAGTGCGAGGCTTCGTCATGCTTCGCTGTACGCTAGGCGTACGCCAGTACGCTGAGTGTACTTCGGATAAGATCAATGACTCCTTCGGATATACATCCAAATTAAAGATTAAATAATAAATATTAATTATTTAAAAATTTCGGAAATTCATATCTTCTTCATAAGAACTCCGTTTTTGACGTTCTTTATATCCACGCGTAGGTGAGACTACGCTCTACAACTTTCGTTTAGACTCCGTCGGCTAATTTTGAATTTATTTATATTATTTACTTTTTAGTAGGCCGGGACAGGAAAACTTCGTTATAAATTCATAACTTCTTTATCCGACGTCCGTTCTCGCCTATCTTTTTATCGCTTCGCTACCACTAACGAGATCTTCGATACTCGTATAGATTGTTTCGGCTAAAAACCGCTCGATCTCAAATCGAGTATTCGGGCTGCATACTGCTAAGTCAAAACTTTAGAAAATCATAACTTCCTCATACGAAGTCAGATTTGGGCGTTCTATATATATTCGGAAACCTCGTTTCGGCCACTACAACTTTATGTAAAGATATCAAGTTTATTTTACACTTAAACTTTGTCGCTTATTTTATTCTTAATTAAATCGAATCACATAATTAAGCAATTAAGCACAAAACCCTTAATACTCAAATAATACGTTCTTATTATTTCAAAATGAGTTACAAAAGTTAACTTAGACTATTACATTGCTAAAAATGGCAAGCCTAGAAACACAGACGTTACAATTCTCCCCACCTTAGAATGATTCCGTCCCCGGAATCACACATCAACAAATAACTGCGAGTAGCGACTCATCATGTCACTCTCCGTTTCCCAGGTGAGATTCGGCCCTTTCGTGTGTATCCATCGGACAAGCACTAACTCAACCATCTTACATCGCAATTTCTTAGTCTTTCGGTCAACGATTGCCTCTGGTTCTTCAATCAACCTTTTGTTCTCATCGATTCTCAACTCCGAAAGTGGAATCATGTCGAGAACTTCTCCCGTGAACTTCCTCAAATAACACACATAGAAAGTGTTATGAATTCCATTCAGTTCTTCTGGTAGTTCGAGCTTGTAAGCTTGGTTCCCAATCCTCTGAAGAACTTTAAACGGTCCAATAAACCTTGGACTTAATTTTCCCCTTTTACCAAACCTTATAAGTCCCTTCCACGGCGAGACTTTAAGTTAGACCGAATCTCCAACTTCAAAAGTTATCGGTCTTCACTTTTTGTCAGCATAGCTCTTTTGACGATCCTGAGCTGCTAACATTCTCTCCCTAATTATCTTCAACTTTTCCGCAGTCTGATGGACTATCTCCAGTCCCATAAACTGCTTTTCTCCAGCCTCAAGCCAATAAGACGGCGTACGACACTTCTGGTTATACAAAGCTTGATAAGGTGTCATCCTTATGCTCGAGTTGAAACTATTGTTGTAGGAAAATTCTACCAGTGGTAAATGTTCATCCCAATTACCTTGGAATTCTAGGGTACATGCTCTCAGCATATCTTCAAGTGTTTGTATCATTCGTTCGCTCTGACCATCAGTCTGTGGATGGTAAGTTGTACTCAAACACAACTTGGTACCCATCTCCTCTTGTAGACTTTTCCAAAACCTTGAGGTGAAACGGCTGTCATGATCCGATACAATCGTTAACGGAACACCGTGAGGCCTCACAATTTCCTTCACGTAAGAATTCGCAAGCTTCTCCATAGACCATTTCTCTTTGGCTGCTATGAAATGCACACTCTTAGTGAATCGATCAACGACCACCCAAATCATGTCGTGACCACTATTTGTTCTGGGCAGTTTAGTGACAAAATCCATAGCAATGTCTTCCCACTTACCCATAGGCACAGGAAATGGTTCTAAACTCCCGTACGGTTTCTGATGTTGTGCCTTGACTCTCGCACAGGTCACACACCCCGCCACGTACTTTGCAATGTCGCGCTTCATCGTCAGCCACCAGTAATAGGGTTTCAGGTCCTTATACATTTTAGTGCTACCGGGATGAATCGAGTACATGGTTTTGTGAGCTTCTTCCATCAGAAGATCTCTGACTCCTCCTGACTTAGGTATCCAAATCCGATCTTGGAATACCTTCAGTCCATGACTGTTTATACCGAACACCAACGTTTTACCCAAACGTTCCTCTTTTCGGTCATTCTTTTCAGATGCTTCATTTTGAGATTTCTTTATACTTTCCACAATTTTCGAGACAACTTCAATTCTCAACACTCTTGGCCTTTTCCTTTCAAGATTGACTTTCCGACTGAGAGCATCAGCGACAACATTTGCTTTACCGGGGCGGTAAAGTATCTCACAATCGTAATCCTTAAGTAATTCTAGCTAGCGTCGTTGTCTCATGTTCAATTCTTTTGACTAAAGAGATATTGGAGACTCTTATGATCAGTGAACAATTTGCACTTTGTTCCATAGAGGTAACGCCTCCATATTTTCAAAGCGAAACTACCGCTGCCAACTCCAAATCATGAGTCGGGTAGTTCTTTTCATGCTCTTTTAGCTGTCGAGATGCATATGCGATCACCTTTTTTCTTTGGGTTAAAACACAACCCAATCCAACCCCAGACGCGTCGCTATAAACAGCGAAGTCTTCAACTCTATCGGGTAGAGAAAGTATCAGTGCCTCGCATAGCTTTTTCTTTAGCTTCACGAATGCTTCTTTATGCTTATCACTTCAAGCATAAGTAGCTCCTTTGTGGGTCAAAGCTGTTAATGAACTAGCGATCGAAGAAAAACCTTGGATAAACCTTCGGTAATATCCGGCTAATCCCAAAAAGCTTCGGATCTCTGTGGGATTCTTCGGTTGCTCCCATTTTGTTACAGCTTCAATCTTTACCGGATCAACCATTATACCTTCTTGGTTGACCACGTGACCCAAGAATTGGACTTCTCGAATCCAAAAATCACATTTGGAGAACTTAGCATACAACTTCTCCTTCTTCAAGACTTCTAACACTTCTCGCAAGTGTCTGCCATGCTCCTCTTGGCTTTTCGAGTAAATCAGAATGTCATCTATGAACACTATCACAGATTTATCAAGGAACGGATTACAAACCCTATTCATCAAATCCATGAATGTTGTTGGAGCATTGGTTAGCCCAAACGACATAACCAAGAACTCATAGTGTCCATATCGCGTTCTGAATGCAGTCTTCTCTATATCCTGCTCTTTCACCTTCAGCTGATGATATCCTGACCTTAGGTCGATCTTTGAAAAATAACTTGAACCTTGTAGTTGATCGAATAGGTCACCAATCCTTGGCAACGGATATCTAGTCTTTATTGTTGCCTTATTCAGCTCTCTATAATCGATGCACATTCTCATACTTCCATATTTCTTCTTCATGAATAACACCGGAGCTCCCCAGGGTGATGAACTAGGTCTAATGAAACCTTTGTCCAATAAATCCTGAAGTTGCATCATCAGCTCCTTCATCTCCGTTGGTGCTAGTCGGTAAGGTGCTTTTGCAATCGGCGTTGTTCCGGGCAACAAGTCAATACGGAATTCCACTTGTCGATCAGGCAGTAATCCAGGAAGATCTTTGGGAAACACTTCCGGATAATCCCACAACACGGGAATATTCTGCATCACCTTCTTTTCCTTCTTAGCATCGATCACGAATGCTAAGTATGATGTACACCCCTTGGTCAAACACTTTCTGGCTTTCATTAGAGAAATGATTCCAGAATTTACTCTGCGTTTATCTCCATACACCATAAACGATTCCTTCCTAGGCGGGTTCACTTTCACTATTTTCTTCTTGCATAAAATTTCGGCATCATTGGCGCTAAGCCAATCCATTCCCAAACCGATGCCGAAACCATTATTTTTGATAGGCAATAATTCCTCGTGGAACTTATTCCCATTTAAATCAATTAAGATGTTTTTCATACGATGGCTAACAGGTACAAACTTGCCACTAGTAACTTCGACTAATAAAGCATCATTTAGTCTAACAACAGGCAAAGCTAGTTTTCTACCAAATTCATGCGATATAAAGGAGTAATTGGCTCCAGAATCAAACAAAATTTAGGCAGGCAATTCATTTACAAGAATGGTACCTGAAGCGACATTAGCTTCTTCTTTGGCAGCTTCCAGTGTCATCTGGAAGGCTCTTGCTTTCGGCTTTGGTGGAATGTTGGGTCTTGCTGATTCCTTCTTCTTAGGGCAGTCCCTCGACATGTGACCCTCCTCACCACAACCATAGCAAACTTTCTTGGTAAGTGTGCATTCGTTAGCATAGTGCACTGGCTTTCCACATTTAAAACATGTGGCCACCACTTCACACTTCCCATGATGCTTCTTCTTACACTTTTTGCACCATTTCGCTTCCCCTCCTCCTCCTCTCGAATTAGACTTCGAGAACTTGTTTTTTCTTGTTGGACCCTGAAGTTCCATCGAACTTCCTCTTTTCACTAACCTCTATCCTTTCCAGACCCTTTTCCTTCTGCTGGGCCTCCACATTCTTAGCTGCTGGAACAACTGTTTTCAGAGTAGTTGCCATCTTGACTGTCGGGCCAAAGTCGGCAGGCAGTCCATTAGCGAACCTCTCAATCTTGGAGAGTTCCATTGGCACTAGGTACGGAAATAACTTCATTTTCTCAGTGAATGCAATAGCATAGTCATCTATGATCATCCTCCCTTTCTTCAAGTTTTGGAACTCATTGTTCAGATCAATCAGATCGATCTCTGAACAATATTGCACCCTTAGTTGTTCCAAGAACTCCTCCCATGACATTTTCAGGGCTTCTCCTCGTGGCATAGTATCTGCCAGCAACTTCCACCAACTCAAGACTCTAGTCTTCAGTTGTCTAACTGCAAAGACAGTCTTCTGTTTGTTGCTACAGTCGCAACTTTCAAATACCATCTCCATTTCGGAGATCCAATCCATAATCTCAACAGGCTTTGGGCTTCCAGAAAGATTTGGCGGCTTGGCGCCCAAGAAATTCTTGTATATTCGCCCATCCTTGCTGTTTCTCTTTTCCGAGTCGTTCCTTCGTTCTCCTTGAGTCCCAACTTGACTCACCATGCGACTATTGTTCCCTTACTCCGATTGCTTGGGAATCAATTCAGGTTCCTCAATAGGTATGATAGGTTCGTCCCTATTATCATGCAACATCTATCGCATTTCATCCCTTTGTTCGGCTAACATAGCCCGAATCATGGATTGCACTCCAGCCATGGTGATCTGTTCTGGTGCAACAGCTTCAACTGCTACTTGTTGAATTACAGGTGGTTGATTCCTGTTCTCGTTAGCGTTTCCAACACCGCTTCTTGTTATCGCCATTCTTGATCTATACACCAAATAAGGTGAAATTAGATCTTCATTCGTGAAAGATATTACGATCTTCCATATAATTCCGAAACGTTTACATGTTAGTTCTAATATCGTCGTCATACGCTTAGAATCCTAAACACATAAGGATTCCAGATCTGGTCGGCAACAGACCATAGATCCGAACAAACAATATCATATATGGCAACATATAACATTTAGCACATAAAAGCATTTTAGGCAACTTTCCTAAAATAAACTAGTGCTCGTGTCTAAAACATAACAGACACACATCTCAAAATCTTCATTTAACATTTTAAGTTTAAGTCTAGAAATCCTACAAATTCCTAGTTCGCTTAAACTAATGCTCTGACACCAACTGTGACATCCCCAAAATCACGGCCAGAAAAGACCATTTTCATTTATGCTTTTAAAATAATTTCAGAGTAAATCCTTTTGATTTAAAAAGAGTTGCGGAATTTGTTCCCAATAATAAAACATGATAAAATGATATTTACCAAAGCATTTCATAAAGAAATGTATTTTCGTTATATAATCAAAACTCGGAATGTCATGTTCCGATACAGACCATAAAGCATAAACGATAACATTACAAGTCATTCAACAAATATATACATATACAGACTTGTAAACAAAACAAATTGATGATTCATCCATCTTATGCCCTTGTGCCACTTCCTGTAATACAAATAAACTGAGTGGGTCAGGCTTGGGAGCCTGGTGAGCATATAGGGTTTTCCACCCATAATAAATAATTATATTTAATTAATCAACCAACAATAACCCGATTACCCATTCCCGTTATCCACACTTTACGTCCCTAAAACAACATCTATTATAAGGGACCTAATCTAGGAATTTCATCGGGATGGACTTTACCGCGAGGGGTTTCCTCAGCAATAAAAGTCCTAAGGCAACCATGAGGGGGATAGAGTACACCGGTGAACACATCGTTCACAACACCTACAGGTTATGAGCCTGCTAGCGTTCCACTGAACTGTCTAGAAAGAGTCCGTGGTAGTTATCTATACTCCGCTGAATAACTAGATGAACAACAACAACAACAACAACGAGGTCTCCCATCTGTTTATCACACATCAACTATCTACCCATGTTCTACCCAACATATTAGTAGATAAAAATATATATTTTTATACATAGTTTAAAACCTGTATAGCATGTTCAATCAATACATATTCCACATAACAGATGAGACACACACACATACACGTATTTCATAGAGAATAAATCAGATCTATGAGTTAGAAGAAAGTGAATATACATTCACACATATAATCAACAAAATATACACATAACACGTATTTCATACCAAATACTTCATAATTATGTGTTAGAAGAAAGTAACTACACACTCACTTGATCAGAAGATGATCGGACAGTACTACGGCTTGTAGAAGTAGTATTCTGCGGTAGATCTGGAAGATCTTCACAAAAACCGGGCTCCTCGTGGGTAGAGCTTCGGCTGGGAATCACACTTCTCGGGATCTTTGGGGTTTCGGGACTTGCTTCGGGGCTCGGGAATAATACCAGGGCTTCGGGGTATAATTGGCACGTAAAACAAGGCAAAAACTAGAGAGAAAGAAGGAATGGAGCAAAAGATTTCGGCTGCCCTCGCATGCCTTTTATAGAGGCTGAGCCTCGCACGTACGTTGGGCGTACTCAGCTACGCGGGGCGTACGTGATCAAAAACGTCACTACATACGTCATCGGAGCACTCGAGTGCGAGGCTTCGTCATGCTTCGTTGTACGCTAGGCGTACGCCAGTACGCTGAGCGTACTTCGGATAAGATCAATGACTCCTTCGGATATACATCCGAATTAAAGATTAAATAATAAATATTAATTATTTAAAAACTTCGGAAATTCATATCTTCTTCATAAGAACTCCGTTTTCGACGTTCTTTATATCCACGCGTAGGTGAGACTACACTCTACAACTTTCGTTTAGACTCCGTCGACTAATTTTGAATTTATTTATATTATTTACTTTTTAGTAGGCCGGGACAGGAAAAGTTCGTTATAAATTCATAACTTCTTTATCCGACGTCCGTTCTCGCCTATATTTTTATCGCTTCGCTACCACTAACGAGATCTTCGATTCTCGTTTAGATTGTTTCGGCTAAAGACCGCTCGATCTCAAATCGAGTATTCGGGCTGCATACTGCTAAGTCGAAACTTCAGAAAATCATAACTTCCTCATACGAAGTCAGATTTGGGCGTTCTATATATATTCGGAAACCTCGTTTCGGCCACTACAACTTTATGTAAAGATATCAAGTTTATTTTACACTGAAACTTTGTCGCTTATTTTATTCTTAATTAAATCAAATCACATAATTAAGCAATTAAGCACAAAACACATAATACTAAAATAATACGTTCTTATTATTTCAAAATGAGTTACAGAAGTTAACCTAGACTATTACATTGCTAAAAACGGCAAGCCCAGAAACACAGGCGTTACATCTCTTATCCCTTTTTGCCTTCAAATTCTTCCTTTCCATGTTGTACACTTGTACAAAATTTTGCACCCCAATTGCATCCCTTATCCTATCTCTCACCTCTTGTTCAAACTGCTTCACTTCATCTGCAACAACACCACATAAGGGGTAAAACAGGAAATGCAAAAAAAAAGCAACTAAAAATTTGACAACAAAACTTACCTTAAATAACCTTCCCAATAAATCCTTCGCAGATTTTGTATAAAGGAAGGAGCACTTGATAAGAATAAGTTCCACCATCTTTCTTCTCAGATTGTTCTAGAATTTTCAATGTTCTTGGGGATTTTTGGTGATATTTGTCTAAAACTATCAAAGATGATTCTCATCTAAAAATAGTTTACAATCAATTAGCATGGATAAGAAACTCCAAGAAAAGATAAAGAATTTCAAATTTGATTCTAACCTGAACTTCCTCCATATCAGGTGAAAATTTTCCCATTTTTTTAAGCAAATAGGAGATAAGCAAATAGAAAAGAAGCTCGTAGTTCTCCACATCATTACAATCATCAAGACCAGAAGCAATATATGCAAACATACTTCTTCAATCTCTTCATCCTTTTTTTGAAGAGTTAACCAAAATACTTGAGCCTCCTTTTGCTGACCTAAAATCGAATGCAATCCAAGAATTGTAATATTGTGTATGAGATAGTTGTTGGCTTTGGTTTAGAGCCCAAGGGTATCAGTAAAGGCATTGGTTCAAGCCTTTCATGGATTTTGGATTTAGTGCAATTGGTTTTCAAAAAAAATAAAGTTGATATTTCTGTGGATATAAAGAACTTCAAAAACGGAGTTATAATGAAGAAGTTATGATCATTCGAAATTTGAAGGGTTTGGGCCGAACCCGGTACACAGGGCATACCCGATGGGAACGCATGGCGTTCAGAAGGAATGGACGTGGGCAACTTAGGGGGAACGTTAGGCGTTCATAACGAACGTTGGGTGTTTGCGCTGAATCTAGAAACCCTAATTTAAAGGGTTTGGACCCTATATGCTCATCATCAACTCCCAGCCCTAGTTCATTTCATCAGCCTCTTTCCTCCCAAATGTGTTTTCCAAGCCCTAAACCTCCTTGAGAGAATTTGTGATATTTTTGGTGTGTTCTTGAAGTCTTAAAGGAATAAAGAAGGAAGTATAACCGGTCTTGGAAGGGTGAAGCTTCATAGATCCAGAATCACATCACCATTTGGCATCC
Organism: Lactuca serriola; assembly: GCF_051521515.1. Classification (NCBI taxonomy): domain Eukaryota; kingdom Viridiplantae; phylum Streptophyta; class Magnoliopsida; order Asterales; family Asteraceae; genus Lactuca; species Lactuca serriola. The sequence goes on along the minus strand of NC_136413.1, from coordinate 87,876,395 downwards.
ATTGGAGGTATAAAGTTCTAAACTTGGTAGATTGTTTCATAGATCTTGTTTTGGACTCGGTTTTATGCCTTTTTGGTCCCTTAAGAGTTGTATTTTGAGATGAAGGAATTATGATTCATTTGGGTTGTCCTTTCAGAGACCTTGGTGCCTCTTGAGTCATAAAAATGTGAACTTGGACGTTAGTTCTCCCCATGTATGTTTTCTTGATGGTCTTAATGGATTAAGACATTAGGTTTTGTTGTTGGGCACTTAATGGCCATGAAAGACCATAAAGTTGGAAACTTAATGGTTAAGGACATAATTTTGGACTTAGTTATGGAAAATGGGCTTAAGAGCTTAAGGAATAAGCTCTTAATGAAGTTTTTGGTGGAAGTCCAGCGAACGCTATGCGCAGCTCAGAGGAACGTTGTGTGTTTCGTCCCCTACTCACGATCTGAACTAAAGCACTAAACGCCCTGCGTTCAAGATGAGAATGCACCACGTTCGTACCGAGTTGGCCCGGGCTGACTCGGTTGACTTTGACTTCTGATGAAGTTTGACCTGGGGCATTTTGGGTATTTTGGGTTATTAAGTTAACCCAGGTTCATTGTTGGGTCATGGGCCATTATTTGGGTTATTGGGTCAGATCTGTTGTGCCCATTAAGGAAAGGGTAAAAAGGTCTTTTACCCTAGGAGTTGGGAATTATGAGGTGAAACCCCGGTTATGGTTCATGGCATGATAATTGATTGATGTATTTGTTATAGTACAAGATTTTAGGGTTGGCAACCGTGTGTCATCTGTGTAGCAGCTTGCGTGTTATTCATAAATGGATTGGGGTGAGTTTCTTTCACTGTACTTGTGGGTCGAAGCCACCAATGTCGGCCCATTGGATTATGTTTCTTGATTTTGGAGTGATGATATGCGGGTATGGTATAAAGATGGGATATTGGGTATGTTATAGGATGATATTGTAGTATAGGGATCTGCTAGATTCGTATGGTTACACGTTATTTGGATGATATGTGTTATGTGTTATGTGCTAATGTATATGTTGACATATGGTGGGTGGGTTGAGGTGTTATTGCTCTGTGCTGAAAACCAACAAACCCAGGAGAATGCCAGTCATAATCTATGGGCCTGAGGGTAATCCAGTCTTATGTTGTGGGCTCGGTTGGAGTATTCCAGTCATGGGCTAAGGGCCAGTTGGCCATTCCAAGTCTCATGCTGAGGGATTGACGGGTAGCCAGACTTATGATGAAGACCCCGAGGGGTATTCCAGACATAAGTTGTGGGCCAGGTGTTATTGATTGTGTGTGTGCGCTATCATGTGTGATGTTTTGTGTGTGGTGGTACTTTAGGGGAACTCACTAAACTTTGGCTTTCGGTTTCAGTTTTTATGTTTCAGGTTTTTGGAGTTTCGGGACTCAGCGGAGGCGTGGTCGGGAACATCTTCCTTGTTTATGAATTATAAAGATTTTGGGATACTCTGATAAACATTTAAATACCTTTGGAAACCATGGTTGTAAAAATATGAAGCTTTGTAAACAGTTTTAAAAATGAAAATTTTACCTTGATTTTTTGGACGTTACAACAACATCTCTAAATCTTTTTAAGTTCAATAACTCCTATGAAAGCCTGTATACTGATGAGCAACAGAAAAAAGAGAATGAGACAAATAGGCCACGACTTTTAAACACCTTTGAGTGGTTAAACCGTACAGAAAACAAACCATCTACAGATTACTTATCTGTTCAAGAGGTGGAAGAAGTTAAGATCAAGAGGTTAAACTGTGCAGAAAACAAACTATGATTCACAAAAACTAATGAATTACAACCAAACAACATTAATTAAACCAATGATATGGAAAAAAATTACCTTAACTGTAGAATACTTCGTTGCCTATATTCGAGGGGTTGCCAATCTTCGACTAGTAGAAAAATTGTTTAGGGCATAATCATGCTATACAAACGAACCAGTCCAAACTCGAAGCAAAAGGGAAGATTGAAGGCAGAATGAAAAATCGAAGGCAAAATACGATTGGATGTAGAGTGTAGGGATCGAACCATGGAGAACGATTTGAATTTTCAACTCTCCACTTTTTTTTTTCTATTTCTCGGCTTCTTCAATTTTCTATTCCCAATCTTTTCCTTATAAATAAAAGAGAATAAAATTGATGGCAATGGGATTCATTCTTTCCTTTTTTTCTCTACATTTTAATGCAACGCAAACAAAGAAATAGAAACAATTCCATTTCTCTTCTCATATTTCCATGTACCAAACACCTACTAAGGGTTACCAAGTAAATTTTCAGGTTTGACACATTTAACCCCTAAATGCTGCCACAATGGAAACATTAGTCTTTATGACTAATGTTATACTAACATTTTTACTTTGAAGTATGGAAAAGTCTCACTTTAATCCATCTACTTTGACTTTAACATTTTAGTGTTATTCACATATATTTAATTGTTGGGTCTGGATCCGGTAGAACTCCAAAAATGGTAGGAGCCATGAGAACAATTGTCTACCACCCATTTCGTGAAGGTCAAAAATGTCAAACACAATTACTAGTTTTTGATGCATTCACATGCAACACATGTCCGTGGAACGTAATACTAACTAGGGGAAATAATCACGTGTGATGAGTGTCCACGGGACGTCATTTAAATGAGTTTTTCTTTTCTTTTACGTTTTTTTTTTAAAAATTATTTAAAAAAAACTTTTTTTAGAGTCATATATACTCGGTTTTGTTGTTTTTATACCTTTTTTGTTATATATATATATATATATATATATATATATATATATATATATATATATATATATATATATATTTGTTTTATACTTTTTGTCTTTTTAAGAAAGAAAACTTTTTTAGATCAATATACTCAATTTTTCCTGCGCTTTTTTTATTATTTTTTTCTTTTTTTAATTAAATATCGGTTTGAACTTTTTGATGTTTAACAATTATAAAATGTTTTGAAACATAACGGTATTATGCATCATACTATTTGGGATCATATTACATTTGGATCATTAAATTTGAATCATATCATTTTTTATCATAAAATTTTAGATTATATCATTTTGAATCATAGTAATTTGGATCATATTATTTTGAATCATAGTAATTTGGATCATATCATTTATGAATCATATGATTTTAATCATAATATATTGAATTAAATAAAGTTTTTGTTCAATACAATATTTGGATTATTATATTTTTTGGATCATTTAATTTTGAATCATAAAAGATGTAATAATTAAGGATCATGAAAGATTTGAATCAAAATATATTTACATCATAGCAAACTAAGGATAATAAACATATTAAATCTTAATATTTTTGAATCATAAATAACTATTTAAAAAAAAATTGGAGACATATATAATCGGTTTTGTTGTTATTATATACATCTTTTTGTTTTGTTTTTTTTTATGTATTTCATTTTTTTTGTTTTTTTTAAATACTTTTTTAGATCATTATACTCAGTTTTTTGAGCTTTTTTATTATTATTTTTTTATTTTTTTTGAATTAAATATCAGTTCGAGTTTTTTATGTGTAACAATTATAAAATGTTTCGAAACATAACGGTATTATGCATAATACTATTTGGGATCATGAAAATTTAAATTTGGATCATATCATTTTGAATCATAGTAATTTGAATCATAATCATTTTATATCATAGTAATTTGGATCATATAATTTATAAATCATATGATTTTGATCATAATATATTTAATTGAATAAAGTTTTTGTTCAATACAATATTTAGATCATTATATTTTATGGATCGCTTAATTTTGAATCATAAAAGATGTAACAATTAAGGATCATGAAATATTTGAATCAAATATTTTACATCATAACAAATTAAGGATCATAAATTAACTCATTAAGAGCATGGTCGACATTTTACCAGTCTGGTTTAATGTTTAATTTTTTTGTGTTATTAGAAACAATAATAAAAAGGTTTAAAAATTAACATATTAAATTAAAATTTTAGATTCTCTTTAAAAAATAATAATAAGATAGATTTTTTTTTTAAGAATACACATTTATAAATTTTTTTAGAAAATATGAATTTTTAAAAAGAAATTGAAAAAATATTTAAAAAAACCAGTAATTTTTTTTAAAAACAATAAGTTTTTAACAAAATTGGGATATTTAAGAAAAACTATAATTTTTTAAACCAAAAAAAAAATCAACGTTTTAGATGTATATATGCAATTTTTTTTCAAGTGCATATGTGCGTATTTCTTATACTATAATATTTATAACTAAATAATAAAAAAACATATTTATTAGTAATTTATAAATAGAATAGTACATGTATTATATTTGATACAAAATAAAATATAAAAAACAAAAAATGCTACAAAATTTGAACGCGTTTTCATGTCTTCATGTCAAGATTTCCATATGTATATATAATGTAAGATTCACACGTGATTATATCATGTAAGACTCATATTTGATTATATAATGTGATAATAACATGTGACTGTATCTTTTAAGATTAAAATGTAAAATTCACAAGAAAAATTAAAAAAAAATAACGAAGAACACTCACATAAAATGCATGTGCGCATATAGACACAATTCATATGTGATTCACTTTTAATTTACATGTGAATCACATGTAATTCGTTTGTAATTTACATGTGACTCACATATGATTCATATGTGAATTACATTTGATTTATATGTGAATCACATGTAATACATATGTGAATTACATGTTATTTACATGTGAATCACATGTAATTCATATGTGATTCACTTGTGATTTACACGTGATTCATATGTAATTAGATGTAATTTACATGTGATTCATATGTAATTCGTATGTGATTTATGTGTGATCTACATATCAATTTCATGTGATTCATATGTGAATATGATTCACATATAATTCATATGTGATTTACATGTGGATTACATGTAACTCATATGTGATTTCACAATTTGTGTTTTTTGCACCCTATTTAAGAATCATATATGACCTCCATTCCAACCTCCATCGTCTCCAAACCCTAATCTCGAATCCCTAACCCGCCATAAGTGATCTTTAGCTATTTCTTGCCATTTTGAGTGTTATTTGTGCCTTTTGAAGCTTGTGGAAGAAGTAGAAGATAGAACACTCAATGGTGTTATTTGTATCTTTTCTTGGAGTTTCTTATCCGTACACTATTTGTGCCTTTTGAAGCTTGTGGAAGAAGTAGAAGATCGAAGACTCAAGAGTGTTATTTGTATCTTTTCTTGGAGTTTCTTATCCATACATAATTTGTGCCTTTTGAAGCTTGTGGAAGAAGTATAAGATAGAATACTCAAGAGTGTTATTTGTATCTTTTCTTGGAGTTTCTTATCCATACACAATTTGTGAATTTTGAAGCTTGTGGAAGAAGTAGAAGATAGAAGACTCAAGAGTGTTTTTTGTATTTCTTACCATTTTGAGTGTTATTTGTATCTTTTCTTGGAGTTTCTTATCCATACACAATTTGTGCCTTTTGAAGCTTGTGGAAGAAGTAGAAGATAGAAGACTCAAGAAGGAAGGAGTAGATCCAGGAACTACACTCCATTTGCTACATTTTCTGGTAATCAAGTTCCCAACTTGATTATTATTCTCTTAGATCTATTTGTTTCCATTTTATGAAGGTTTTGGTTCAAGAACCTTGGTCCTTGGGTTTGGGACGTCCCAAGTGACTTATGTCTCAGATCTAGGATCTAGGAAGGGTTCCATGGCATAAAGGTGCAAACTTTATGACCATGGAAGCCCTATACAAGCTTATAAGCAAATTTATGGCCTTTTTAGCCCTAAAAGACCATGCATGGAAGGAAAGCTCGGGACTTTATGTGTCCAACAGATGTTAAAACCCTAGATCTAGGTTTGCATGTGTGGATTTGAGCTTCTAAGTATTTTTGGACAAGATATATGTCTTAAAGGAATTAGGGTTTTGTCTAAACCCTTTAAGAAGAGTTATGAATGGGTAAAGTTAGAAACTTTACCCTTAGAATGGTCTTTCCAGTGGGAAAACGAACTAAGGTCCTTGGATTTAGAAGATAGGGGCTTAATCTGTTAAGATGGCCAAACAGACAGAAGGACTCGTCGTGTCCATAAGGGAACTCGACAAGTCGAGTCGTGTTGTCCCGATTCCAGTTTATAGTAGAACTCGACGAGTCTATAGAGGGACTCGGCGAGTGGATTAGCTAAGTCGCGGATAAGCAGCTTGATAGGACTCGACGAGTCGTTGGAGCGACTCGGCGAGTTGAGACGCGATTCCAGGATTTCTGAGTTCTAGAACTCGATGAGATACTAGGCTGGCTCGGCGAGTTAGGTCAACTTGGAAAGTTGACTTTGACCAGGATGTTGACTTTGACCAGGGGTAAAATGGTCATTTTACCCTAATAAGGATTATCAGATTTTGATTAAGTGTTATTATGGAATTTATAGCCGGAGAGTCGCCAAAGTAGCAGACAGGGATTCCTCACCCAAGTTTTCAGCAGTCAGTCTTGCGAGGTGAGTTTCTGTAACAACCCAAATTTTGCAACGAAAATTTTTCGTTTTAATTAATTAACCGATTCCATATTCCATGAGTTTTCAAAACATTTGTTTCCAATTCACATTCATTACATTATTGTTTTGTTTTTATGAAATCATCAGAGAGTCCCCAAAACATCCAAAAGAGAGGTAGAGTACACGCCATGTCATCACGCCTTGCCTTTTCCCTTAGGCTCCGAAGTACCTGCAATAATCAACAACCTGTAAGCAAAATGCTTAGTGAATTTCCCAGAGCATACCACACACAATCACATATCCTGATAGCCATAAAGCTACACACATAACACATAAACCATGCATACATCAAATCTGTAATAGTGCCATGGGCTACCCCACATGGTCTTTACCTAGGACTGCCATGGGCTACCCCACGTGGTCTTATATCTGGTGCCATGGGCTACCCCACATGGTCTTCACCTAGGACTGCCATGGGCTACCCCACATGGTCTTACATCCAATGCCACGGGCTCCCCCCGGGGTCTTCATACAACATGCAATCAAATAGCAAAGCAAACACAGAGTATCTAGCATGTCTACCATAATCACATAATGGGTCGGCCTTGGTGCCTTTGACCCATAGATATGGTGAGAAGACTCACCTGACACGAATGCTAAACAAATACTTTTTCGACTGGATATGCCCCACGAACTGCTCCAACTCAACTACCTAAAAAATGACATATAATACACAATCATTAACCTCAAAGTCTGCCCTGGTCCACTTCAGTTAGGATCAAGTCAACAGTCCATGTTGACCCTAACTCGCCGAGTACAACTAATGACTCACCGAGTCATCGAGGTGACTCGCCGAGTCATCGAGGTGACTCGCCGAGTTCATATGGTCTTGGCTGCTAATCTAAGGTCCACTCGTCGAGTTTCCTTGCTTGATACTCGACACGTTTATGACCATCAAATCAATTGGGGAACCTTACTTGACTCGCCGAGTTGTTCCTTCAACTTGTCGAGTTCTAGGCAATCTTCATCCGACTCACTGAGTTGTTCATCCAACTCGCCGAGTCCATGCCTATCTTCATATGACTCGCCGAGTCCCCCCTTGAGACTCGCCGAGTCCTATCATATCTCGAGCCATACAGACTCCTTGGAGCCATGCAATGCTTCCAAATTACAGATCTAGGCTCCTGAGGCATGCTTTTCACGTAAAGTTGCAAACTTTACGTGCATGCAAGGCTTTAAAGCCTTAAAATAGCAAATCTAAGCTTGGAATTGAGTCATACACTTGAGGGGAGGCACATGCTAGGCTAAATTGATAACTTTATGCATCTTAAGGTCAAAAGGAGTCCAGATCTGAAGTTACAACTTTAGATCTTGGCTTAAACACAAAAGCCCTTTCCTAGAATCCATGCACAAAAGGGTTTGGAAGGAAATGAGCCAAGGAACAGCTTAATATCTCCAGAAAGTGCCCCACATAGGTAAATCTTGAATCCCCACGAGTCCTTTGCTTCTTCTAGCTTGTTTCCCCAAGTGCTTCCTTCACAAAATCCCTCCTTCAAGCTTAAAATCACCAAGAACACACTCACACTCGAATCCAGGTTTTTGGGAGGAAAAGAACTGTAAAGGGGAGGCTAAGGGAGGCTTATGACCCTTTAAATAGGGTGCAAGGCCCCGAATTTTAGGGTTTCATCTGCCAGCATCTACTCATCGAGTCCCATAGCGAACTCGACGAGTAGATCATTAAACTTCACGGGCAAACCCGCTACTACTCGACGAGTAGGGAGGCCAACTCGCCGAGTAGGTTCTAAAAAGACAAACCAAAATGTCAATATTAATACCTGAGGATCAGGGCATTACAACTCTCCCCCACTTGAATTACGCTTCGTCCTCGAAGCCTGCTGGTTCAAATAACTCCGGGTAGAAACCCCGCATTTCATCTTCCGATTCCCAAGTCCATTCGGAACCCCTTCGGTGCTGCCATTGCACCTTAACCAACTTCACTTCTTTATTCCGGAGCTTTGTTGTCTTCCTACCCAAAATCGCAACTGGTCTTTCGACATAATTCAGGCTCCCATCCAACTGAATGTCGTCCAAGGGTATGACTGAGGATTCGTCGGCAACACACTTACGAAGCTGAGATACATGGAAGGTGTTGTGAATCCGACTAAGCTCCTCTGGAAGCTCTAATCGATATGCCACCTTGCCCACCCGGGCTATGATCCTAAACGGTCCTATGAACCGGGGCCCCAATTTGCCCTTCTTGCGGAACCGAATAATCCCTTTCCAGGGCGATACCTTTAATAAGACAAAGTCCCCTTCCTGAAATTCAAGGTCTGATCGCCGTCGATCCGCAACCGGGGCCCCAATTTGCTCTTCTGACGGCTCTACGCGACCCGCAACCGGTCGCGTACCTGCTGAATCAATCTGGTGGTCTCGAGTACCACCTCCGTGCTCCCCAAAACCCGATGCCCAACCTCGTCCCAGCACACTGGGGTCCTGCACCTCCGCCCATAAAACATCTCAAATGGTGCTCGGTCAATACTAGCATGATAACTGTTATTATACGAAAACTCTGCCAGTGGAAGATACGCATCCCAACTTCCTCCGAAGTCCAGCACGCATGCCCGCAGCATGTCTTCCAGTGTCTGGATTGTCCTCTCACTCTGGCCGTCGGTCTGGGGGTGATACGCCGTACTAAAATGCAACTGGGTACCCAGTTCCTCATGGAACTTCTTCCAAAAGCTGGATGTAAACCGAACATCCCTATCTGAAACCACTGATACCGGCACTCTGTGCCTAGCGACCACCTCTCGAACATAAATGTCCGCCAACTTTTCTACAGATATACTCTCGGAGATCGGGATGAAGTGGGCACTCTTCGTCAGTCTATCCACGATTACCCATATGGCATCTACTCCCCTCGCTATCCGTGGTAGCTTTGTGACGAAATCCATAGTGATCTCTTCCCACTTCCACATGGGAATGGGTAATGGCTGAACCTTGCCATGAGGTCGTTGGTGCTCGGCCTTGACCTTTCTGCATGTCAAACACCGCTCCACATACCCGGCGATTTCTCGCTTCATGCAGGGCCACCAATAGCCCCGCCTCAAATCCCTATACATTTTTGTTACACCTGGGTGTATAGAAAACCTGGACTTATGCGCCTCCTCCAACAGTCTCTGCCTCACTCCCCCTGACATCGGTACCCACACTTGGCCACACTGAGTCAATAAGCAGCGACCATCCTTATCAAACAAAGGATACTGCCCCCGAATCCTTTCCATTTTCCAGTTCTCTTTCTTCGCCCCTTCGACCTGAGCCCCTCGAATCATGTCTATCAAGGGGGGACTTACCATCACCCTCAAACAAATACTCCTGATTGGCGACCCCGTCGCCTTGCGACTCAATGCAGCGGCCACCACAGTGGCCTTCCCTGGATGATATAGTATCTCGCAATCGTAGTCCTTTAGCACATCCAACCATCTCCTTTGTCACATATTTAGGTTTTTTTGGTCCATCAAATACTTTAAAATCTTGTGATCGGTATACACAATGAATTTCACCCCATACAAGTAATGCCTCCAAATTTTGAGGGCAAACACCACTGCCCCCAATTCCAGATCATGAGTGGGGTAATTAGCCTCATGAGGCTTCAACTGCCTCGAGGCATAAGCGATCACGTGTCCCCTCTGCATTAATACTGCACCCAACCCTGAAATAGATGCATCACAATACACTACTAAGTCATCCAATCCCTCAGGCAGAACTAGAATTGGAGCCTCACATAATCTCCGCCTCAGGGTCTCAAAATCCCTCTGCTAGTCTACACCCCATCGGAAAGTCACATTCTTCCTGGTTAAGCGGGTCAATGGCACGGCAGTCTTGGAGAAGTCCTAGATAAATCTCCGATAATAACCCGCTAAGCCCAAAAAGCTACGAATCTCAGAGGCATTCCTCGGTACTTCCCATCGCATCACCGCCTCCACCTTTGTTGGGTCAACCAAAATACCCTCCTGATTAATGACATGACCCAGAAACTGCACTTCCCACAACCAGAATTCGCATTTGGAGAACTTCGCATACAGGTTCTCCGTCCTCAAGGTCTGCAATACCTCTCTTAAATGTTGCTCGTGCTGATCTTGGGTCTTAGAGTAGACCAGGATGTCGTCAATAAAAACAATCACCGACCGATCCGGCATCGGCCTGCACACCCGGTTCATGAGGTCCATGAACGCGGCCGGAGCATTAGTGAGCCCAAATGGCATCACCATGAACTCGTAATGCCCATAACGAGTCCTGAAAGCTGTCTTCGGTATGTCCTCATCCCGAATCCTCATCTGATGATACCCTGACCGAAGATCAATCTTTGAGAACCACGATGCTCCCTGGAGCTAGTCAAATAAATCGTCAATTCTAGGCAAGGGGTAGCGGTTCTTCACCGCTAGCTTATTCAGCTCCCTATAATCGATGCACATCCTATGCGACCCGTCCTTCTTTTTCTTGAAAAGGATTAGAGCTCCCTATGGAGAACTACTTGGACGGATGAACCCTTGGTCTAGTAGCTCTTGAAGCTGGGCAGATAATTCCTGCATCTCGGGTGGCGCCAACCTATATGGTGCCTTTGCTATCGGGGTGGCGCCTGGCACTAGGTCAATACGAAACTCCACCTGCCTCTCCGGAGGCACGCCGGGTAATTCTTCGGGAAAAACATCCGAAAATCCCGCACCACTGGTACACTATCGATATCCTCCACTGCCTCCACTCGTGTATCTGAAACATACGACAAAAATCCCATGCAGCCGTGCTGCAGAAAACCTCCTCGCCCTCGCGGCTGAACAAAGGGTCGGGCCCTGCGTGGTCCTCTCGCAGTGAATAACCAGTTCTCCTCCCCTTTGGGTACGAACCCGGACTAACTGCCGCTCATAATCGATCATGGCCCTATTGGCCCCCAGCCAGTCCATCCCAGTAATCACTTTCAATCCTCGCAAGGGTATGGGGACCAAATCAACGCGAAACCTTTTGCCGTGCACATTCAGGACGCAGTCCTAATATACCCTTGCAGCACTCACGGTGCGATCATCTACAATCTCCACCTCGAGCGGGGCATCCAGAGTCCCCGGTGCGTCTCGGAATTTCTTGCTAAGTGCAAGAGACACAAAAGATCGGGTAGCCCCCGAATCGAATACGACATGAGCCGTCATACCATTAACCAGAAAGGTCCCTATACAAATCATAATAAGTATACATGCAAACATTTAACACTAAAAGAACAGAGGATAATCAAAACATACCAGCCATAATGTCCGGCGCAGCCTGAGCCTCCTCGGTAGTTAGCTGGAGCTTCCGCCTTGGGGCGGCCATCAGTAATCCTCATAGTGGCGGGCGCCGGCGCCGCCACAGATCCTCCTCCTGCACCCTGCAACCTTCGATAATCGGCCTTTTTATGACCTGTCTGGTTGCAGTGAAAACATATCAAGCCCTTCTTGGGGCAATCCTTACTCAAGTGGCCCTATTGGCCACAGGAGTAGCATCCTGACATCCCGGTTGTCCGACAAGCCCCACTATGAAATCTCCCACACTTGGCACACCGGCCCCGGCCCTGTTGGCCCTTACTCGAAGAATCAGAGGTCTTAGGCTTCTTAGCCTGAGTCCCCGCTACCTGTACCTGCTCAGTCTTCCACTTTGTGCGGGACTCCAACTCCATCTCCCTTTCACGGGCCTTCTCAACCATCTCATTCAGGGTTTTGCACCCTGTAAAACTCACAAACTCCTGAATGTCCTCCCTAAGCATAAAGTGGTATCGGGTCCTCCTCATGTCCTCATCCGTCGAATACTAAGGAATCAGCAAAGCTCGCTCTCGAAACTTAGCGGTAATTTCCGCCACAGTCTCAGTAGTCTTCTGTAGATCATGAAACTCTCTCACCATCTGTTGCACCTCAATAGGCGGTGCAAACTCCTGATCTAAACGTCGAACAAACTCAGCCCACGTCATGCTAGCCACACCGGTTGTCCCTATCTGACTAGTAACCTCGCCCCACCAATCTTGGGCCCTGTCCCTCAGCATATAGGAAGCAAATCCGACCTTTGCCTTCTCCGGGCAAGAACTCATGCGCTGAGCATTTTCAATGTCTGCCACCCAGCATCTACTCACAATGGGATCCCGGACCCCTGAAAACTCTGGAGCTCCACATGCCTTGAACTCCCTAAACGAGGAAGTTCGAGCTCCACCCTGGCTCGCAGAAATATCGGCCCTGAATTCTCTAAGTCTCTCCTCCATGATCTCCATCATGCCCTCCTTGACCGTCCCAAAGATGACTGAGGTAGCGTCAAGGATGCCCCTCGTAACCTCAGCCACGATCAGCTCGTGCAGCCTCTCGTTAATACCATCGGTAGGGCCGCCTGACCCAGCCCCGGATCCCGATCCCGATCCTGATCCCCCCACTCCAAATCGCATAACCACCATGCTGAACTGTCATAACACAAACATAAAGATCAGGATTCCCATATCGAGATTGTATCCATACCAAACTTCCTTGGAATTCCCAGATAGAACATGGGTTCGGGTATAGGTCCTGTGCTTCCAATAGTATGGGCCCAGTACTACCTTTCACACTTACCCGTACCTTTCCCCTACTTTACCCAGTACCTCCAAATTTATCATAACCGAAAACTATGACTCACAACCCTCACATGAATCAATCCCTGAACACCTTATGATTGTCCTACTCACAACAATCATACCAATCACTGCAGGTTGCTACTAGGCATGCAAATTATACACAGAAAGGATCAAATAGAATTTTGAATAAGAGATTCTACCCTAAAACCACATCCAAACAAGGAAAAGGAAATAAGGCTAAATCATTCATTCTAAGGCTGCAACTCCTAACTGTATATAATTTTCTTTAAATACACTTAGCAATTTCACATAATCAACAAAGCTCATTTTCAGTATAACATGGCTATTCGAATTGGGAAACTACTTACTTGGCTCGGCTGATCATGCGCGTTGTACACTCTTCTTTTGGGTTTAAAATCCTTTTTAAGTTACTTTTGAAAACGTTTACCACTTCCTTAGTTTGAGTCCTGACACATCCGAGGATGTGTCCGAATCTCTCAAACCAAGGCTCTGATACCAATTTGTAACAACCCAAATTTTGCAAAGAAAATTTTTCGTTTTAATCAATCAACCGATTACATATTCCATAAGTTTTCAAAACATTTGTTTCCGATTCACATTCATTACATCATTGTTGTGTTTTTATGAAATCATCAGAGAGTCCCCAAAACATCCAAAAGAGAGGTAGAGTACACGCCACGCCATCACGCCTTGCCTTTGCCCTTAGGCTCCGAAGTACCTGCAACAATCAACAACCTGTAAGCGAAATGCTTAGTGAGTTTCCCAGAGCATACCACACACAATCACATATCCTGATAGCCATAAAGCTACACACATAACACATAAACCATGCATACATCAAATTTGTAATAGTGTCATGGGCTACCCCACATGGTCTTTACCTAGGACTGCCATGGGCAACCCCACATGGTCTTATATCTAGTGCCATGGGCTACCCCACATGGTCTTCACCTAGGAATGCCATGGGCTACCCCACATGGTCTTACATCCAATGCCACGGGCTCCCCCCGGGGTCTTCATACAACATGCAATCACATAGCAAAGCAAACACATAGTATCTAGCATGTCTACCATAATCACATAATGGGTCGGCCTTGGTGCCTTTGACCCATATATATGGTGAGAAGACTCACCTGACACAAATGCTAAACTAATACTTTTTCGACTGGATATGCCCCACGAACTGCTCCTACTCAACTACCTAAAAAGTGACATATAATACCTAGTCATTAACCTCAATGTCCGCCCTGGTCCACTTCAGTTAGGATCAAGTCAACAGTCCATGTTGACCCTAACTCGCCGAGTACAACTAATGACTCGCCGAGTTTCCCGGGATAACATCCACTCCCCGAGTCATCGAGGTGACTCGCCGAGTTCATACGGTCTTGGCTGCTAATCTAAGGTCCACTCGTCGAGTTTCCTTGCTTGCTACTTGTGACAACCCGAAAAACTTCTCGCATGCACTCTTCAATTCTTTCCAATATTAGACTTATTTTACTATATGGTAGTACCCTTTAGAGCCTAATGAAGCGTTCTAAATGTGATATAATCAAGGTAGGAGTGTTAAAAAGGGTTAACTCGAAGTGTAGGAATCAAAATCGGGCCAAACACTCCAACACATGGAGTGTGCGGCCACACACTTGTGTTTGCGGCCGCACACTCTTCCCAACCGCACACTCCACCTATATATACCATACTTAGTCATTTTTGAACACTTCTTTCACTTCTTCAAGCATAGAACTCGAAATCCTCTCAAATATCATCCATTCTCCTTGAAGATCTTCATAAAAGGTACCAAGAACACCAAGAACACCATGTTTCTGGCAGCACACACCATCTGGCAACACCCATGGTGGCACACATGGCCGCACACATGTGCTGGCCGCACACCAGGCCGCACACACACATATAGTGTGTATTTTGACCATACACTTTCTAGTATAGCCTTATAACCCTTCATACAATCAGATATGATTGTAACACTTCATTATAAGTGTTTACTAGTCCCTAAGGTGGTTCCAATACATTAATTAGTTATTCATAACACTAATTATATTCATATATGTACAATATATGCTAAATAGGATTCGTGTGTGTACTCAAGTCACCACTTGACACCTAGCATCTAATCCAACATTTTCATCAGAACCACTCACTACAGGTGAGTTCATACCCCTTTAATTAACCTTTGAAATACTTTTAAATGTTTTAAATGCTTTTATGGGGGGAATACAAGTTGAATACTTATAGTTATTACATCAATCACATGTGATTAATAACTATAAAACCAATGATTTTATCACTGTCCAAATTGTTTATCAAACTGCTTTACTTCAAAATGTTTTACAAACTCTTTTACTTATCAAATACTTTTATTTAAACTTTAATATACTTCTTATAATTTGCATGTCCATATATGTACAGATATATAAGAAATGTTTAAAAGGCTTAGGAAGGTCGTCCGCCCTATTTCCTTTTCCTCGATTTGGATGTGGTCTGGTGGGATGTCGGGTAGCCGTCTGAGGGTCGTTTCAATATTAATTATATATCATATGTGCATATATAGACATAAAAGTACTTCCATATTCATGCGTATTAGTTACATCATTAGTAAGTTACCATCGGGGTAACACAGGATTACACTTATACTATTGTTAGATCAATCAGTCAGTTCATTCATGAGTCAGTACTTAGTACTATGAGAAACATATACATTACATTACTATGAGAACATATACATTATAATACTATGATAACATATACAACTATACTAGAGAAGAACATATACAACTATACTAGGAAGAGAACATATACAACGATACTAGAACAAGTAACATTACATTACATATACATGAATACGTTAACAATTGTGATCCACTGTATCGAAGCATGCCTTAAATGTCATGGCCCGAGTTGTAGCCAGAATTCTCTTGGAGGGAGAGCGTGAGTTTGCATATAGATCTATACTGGATTGACTATCCTACACCTTGCTCCTAGCTACAGCCGGACCTGCAGGTCTGCGGGTGCCAAACGTCATTCCGTTCTACGACCATTCGTATGTCGTTGTTACCAGTCAATAGTATGGTGCAATTAATCACATGATATCTTAATATAAATCCAGTTGAAGGTAATTAGTACAACAGTAGTTCCTATAATACAACACTACAGTACTACAATAATTTATCCCTTACATACATTTAGTGATTATTTCACTTAAACATTAATGTACAAACTATAATTTGATAATGATAGTTACACTTGGGAAAATTACACACTTTTACGATAAACAAACGTACAAAACAGTTATGCCTTGGTAGAAGGCTACTTTTAATAGAAAATATAGGTTTTTCTGAGAGATTTAAACTTTTACAAACACGTACAAACATTCACATACTTTTATAACTAATGTTTACAAACTATTGTTTAAAAACTATGTTCAAACGTTTTGATATAACCACTGACACTAAAATACTTATGAACTCACCAGCTTAATGCTGATAAACTCTTTCAAAATAACTTGTATTCTCAGGTCATCAGTAGACAGGTACCGATGCCAGCTTTTGAGAAGATGGAGCGCATCCAAGACTCATCTTATTATTTTGATTCACATTATTTTTGGTGTCTATAACTGTAAAGAACACACGTGTATTAAAATTATATATTTAATGCAATGGATGATATAGCGAACTCGACGAGTATATCACTAAACTTCACGGGCAAACCCGCTACTACTCGACGAGTAGGGAGGCCAACTCGTCGAGTAGGTTCTAAAAAGACAAACCAAAATGTCAATATTAATACTTGAGGATCAGGGCGTTATAGTTTCCTTCAGTAGGAATGGGTCTAAGGTAGGAATGTGTTAGTAGTTGGGTGTTGGCGAGGCCCATATCTCATAGTAGCCGAGTGTAGGCAGGGCCCGTATCTCACAATTTAGTTTGATTATGGATATATGTGTGATTAATAAATTTAGTTATACTCGATGTCTGTGTGATACATGTATATTTGTTTAGTAGCTGAGTGTGGGTGGGGCCCGTATCTCATAGTAGTCGAGTGTGGGCGGGGCACGTATCTCGAAGTACTTGAGTGTGGGCAGGGCCCGTATCTCCCAGCTAGCGAAGTGCGGGGCCCGTATTTCCATGAGTGTGGGAGGGGCCTGTATCTCTTAGTTGCATGTTATATGTGTATGGTATGTGGTAGTTTGGGGAGAGTCACTAAGCTTCATGCTTACAGTTTTTAGTTTTGGTTTCAGGTACTTCCACTAGCAAAGGGAAGGGCTCGGGATGATCGCATGGCACACACCACAGTCTTTAGCCTGGAAGTTTTACTCTGGTATTTTAATATGAGATTTTGATATGTGACAGAAATTATGATATTTTGAGACACACGGTTTATGATTTTATACTATGGCAATGATATTATAGTTTTAATAATGATTTAAAAACGAACTTTTCGGGTTGTATTTTTGGGACGTTACATAGTATGAAAAAATACTATAGCTTTTAATAAAGTAAAAACACTACAACATCTATTATAACATTTACGTCAAACAAAACTTATTAAACACCAATAAATCACTCAAAATGAATATTTAGAAATCAACATACATTTGATATATAGAAACACTGTTATAAAAAATCTATGTTAAAATAACTATTGATGCGACAAAACTTATTTTTTTCAACTATTTCATTTTGAATCTTAAATCTTTTCAAACATATGATTTTTTTAATCAAAATGTAGCACCTGGTTCTTGGTACGTATTCTTTGTAATTAACTCTTTAAATATTATCATTTTTGGCCTTGGACTCGGCGAGTTGAAGGACCAACTCGCCGAGTAGAAGCGGGATAAGACACGAAACTTAAGTGATGGACTCGACGAGTCCGTGCTGTCTGGAAAAAACCCTAATATGAGGGCTTGCACCCTATATAAACACATTAACTCAGCCTCCCTCGTCCCTAACACTCTCCCAGAGCTGCATATCGAAACCCTAGCCGTTTGTGTGTGTTAAGGCCATTTTGGTGCTTTTGTGAACTTGTGAAGCTTGGAAGGAAGAAGAGGAGTGGAGTATTCGACTTGGGGCTTGTAGATCCAGAAATCTCATTCCATCTTCAGCTTAATCAAGGTAAAATGCCCCTGCTTTGGTCTTTTATTTGATTGTTCATCTTTAGAATGTGGACTTTGACTTCAGATCTGGACCTTAAGAGGGGTTTCATGGCATAAAGGTGCCAACTTTAGGGCCATGAGAGACCCATGCACATTGTAGGACACTTTATATCGACTTTTGAGCTAAAAACCCCATGCATGTGCATCAAGTTTGGAACTTTACGTATAAAGTGAACATTAGGAGGCCAGATCTATGGTTTTGGTGTGTTAGATCTCATTTAAATAGACTGCATGGAATCGGTCAAGTTTGGACTCGGCGAGTCCAAGGCATAAAGTCCCATATTGGTTAAGGGTCTGAAGAACTTAGTTGGGTGTTAGAAGGACTGTAGAAGGTCAGAAAGGGTGACCCAATGTTCTGGACTAAGCCATGGTCCGGGATATTCATGGGACTCGGCGAGTCCATGGCAATCTTCTGATGGATGAAGATGAACTCGATGAGTTGCTCATACAACTCGGTGAGTCAAGGACAGGACCTGTTTATCAGTTGAAGATGAACTCGACGAGTTGATCATACAACTCGGCGAGTCGGATGAAGATTCAGTCAATGTTCATTTAGAAGGGAAACTCGTCGAGTCATCGCCTAACTCGACGAGTAGAGGCGGGTATAAGGACAGATGGAAGGATAGGGACTCGGCGAGTTGGCGAGCCAACTCGACGAGTCAGGTCAACTACTGGTTGACTTTGACTTTTACTTTGACTTAGTCAGGGGTAAAATTGTCATTTTACCCTAAGAGTAGATATTAGTTCTAACTAAGTGTTTTTGTGGTAATTATAGCCGGAGGATTTCCGGAGCAACAACGGAAACATTTAGAGGATTCCCACACAGATCAGCAGCTACTACGACGTGAGTTACCTTCTAGTAGCGTTGGGCCTACGACCACAATGCCGGCCCACCAGTAGGAGTTGTATGTTAGATGATTGTCTTTGTGATATCATCTAGGTTTGCTACTACCTGATATGTTGTATGCTGGCATGATATCCGATAGTAGTAGAGTTCGGTTGTTGGACCGAAGGGTAGGTCAGGCACCCCAGATATGTCTGACAGTACGTGATTATGTGTTTGTATGCTGGCTTGATATGTTATATGAGATAGCGGTAGCAGGAGGGGAATAGTCCCCAAGTTCGGTTGTCAGGAACGACGGGTAGGTCAGCACCCTAGAATGGCTTGACACGGGTAGGACAGCACCCTAGAATGGCCGCACGGGTAGGTCGGCACCCCAGAATGGTCGTACCGGGTAGCTCGGGCACCCCAGAATTGTGTGGCAGTATGTATGTTATGTGATGGTATGGTATGTGGTACGATGGGGGAACTCACTAATCTTCGTGCTTATAGTTTATAGTTTTGGTTTCAGGTACCTCTTCAGCGAAGGGGAAGGAGCTGGCGTGGTAGCAGCACATCATACACACATTTTGTTTTCCGCACTATGAGATTATTCTGGGATTTGTACTCTGACACTATGGTTAATTTCATGTTTTGGTTTTCAGACACGAAATATGTTTTAAGAAATGATATGATTGAATGTTGTTTATTTACTAATGTTTTGCAAAGTGTTTAGTTAAAAATGAAATTTTTGGTCTTGAAAATTGGGTCTTT
Organism: Lactuca serriola; assembly: GCF_051521515.1. Lineage (NCBI taxonomy): Eukaryota > Viridiplantae > Streptophyta > Magnoliopsida > Asterales > Asteraceae > Lactuca > Lactuca serriola. Next base: position 87,856,496 of record NC_136413.1, on the reverse strand, counting down.
ACACAAAATTTACCTATATACTACTAATATGTCACACCCCCAAACCGGAACGGCGGAAACGTTCGATGGCGGATGACGTCATGTATAGTATCACAATAATTGTATCATAGTAATCAAAGTAAACATAACCATTACATTTAATATATAAAAGGTATTTACATATGTTTAATTCATATTCATATACATCAAAAGTAGTAAAATATAAAGACGTGACTCTATATGCTCTGTCTTTTCAAAAGCTGCGAGAGTACCTGTCTACTAATTTCCTGAGAATACAAGTTATTTTGAAGAGTGGATCAACATTTAAGCTGGTGAGTTCATAAGCGTTTTGATTTAGAAAAACAGGTTCTGAGTTCGTTGACAAGTGTGTTACGTTTCTTCAGAAAAATCTTATAATTACTGATATAATGAAAATTAAGATAAGTATGATAATACTAGTTTCTTCTGTAATCTCTTAACTCATGCTAGTTACGTATAAACCAATATCGAACAGACAGTTAATTATATGGATTTTCCCTAAACCCACAACCAAACAAGGTACATGATATGGAGCAGAAACCACACATTCCACAGTCTATCAGATATTCTTCATACATGACTGGATGTATAAACTAAGGGATTATAGAATTAACAATGAATATTCAATGGTTGAATGATAGTCTGATTGTTTGTAAAATACTGATGTTTGTCCGGGAAAATCCTATATTTTCCCCCTGAAAGTATGTTGTCGCTTTAATTATTCCATAACTGAAGCTACAAGTATTTTCCATACTTATATTATTAAGGCATTGTTCATGAAAAGTACATTACTACGTAAATATATCGTTGCTATCAACTTGCGAGTTTTATGACCATACTAACTGATACGACATGAATCGAATGCCAATATCCTTTATGACTTTGTCACCTATAGACCTGCCGGTCCTACTATAGCTAACATCAAGGTGCGGGATTGTCAGTCCCATATAGATCTATACACAAACTCACGCTCTCCCTCGAGGAGATTCTGGTTCATAAGGGTAGTCTTCCACTAGTACAAGTAATTATACCCAAAGACGTGTCTCTCAAACTAGATAAACGACTTTACAAGTAATAATTCGAAGAACCCTTTTATAAATAATGGAAAGTTTATTGAAAGATATGTTTGTTCCATAAACTGTATTCTTATAATAGTTTAAATGTCTGTATATGGAAAACCGTGTATTGAATTCGCAAACTATACCTATTATAGTTTGTATGCATGTTATGAGTTGATGTGAAAAACTATGTAATTATGCTTGTAAGTTGAAAACGTCCCTTATGCTCAGCGTGTTACAAAAGGGATAAAATATCTATAAATATTTTAGAAAATATGAAAAACGTAAGGTTGTATCAATTGCATCAGTTTTAAGTGTGTTGAAGTCTTTTTTGTATAAATTCATAAAATCATTTGTGTTTGGCTTGTATTCTCCTCCTGAAAACATTAAAATCATAAAAGTATATGGGTATGAACTCACTGTTAGTTGCGTGAAAGTTTCGGGCAATGAAACTGGAAATGAACACCCTCGGGTTGATATACGCGACACTTAACGGAATCCTAACAACAATTAAGTACATATATGCATTTTATTAGCAAAACCATTATTATAGTGTTGGAAAAACACATTCATTTGGTTTAGGAATGTTACCGAGACTCGACTGAAGTGGAAAGGCAGGTTTGCAGCCAAGATTCACGATATACGGCCGATTACGGCCGTGAAAGAGATTACGGTTATGAACAGTTTGGTGTCTTTGAAGGGTTTACGACCTTTGAAGGTTTGAAGGGTTCACGGCCTGTTCTTGATGATTTATGAATATTCGAACGATTCACGATTGTGAACTCAAGAACAGCAACACTTGATTTTGATGAAAAACGGATGTTTTGATGCCCCAAAATGAGATCCAAGGCGGATAGAGTGATAGATGGAGAGAAATCTTGTGTTTTCGGGTGATGATTTTTAGAAAGAGAAAGGGTGTTCGCGGTCAGAAAAAGGATAAATGAGGGTAGGAGTTAGTATATATAGGTTGGGTGTGTGGGCGGCGGTGGGTCCACCAACCATGAATGGTTTACGACCATGATCGGGTTTACGACCGTGATCGGGTTCACGACGATGAGCACCAGTCAGGTCGGTTTTCGATGATTTTCGAAGTAACTCGGGTTTTCGCACGATTTTGGTTCCAACTCATAAAAGAAAATTCAATTATATAACTTAAATGGTTTTCCAAACCATAAGAATTTTACAGAACTAAATAAAACTCAAAATTTATTTGGCGGGATCGGGCTAATGTTAACGGAGAAAGGTTCGGGTTGTCATATCATCCCCCCCCCCCCCCGATGGAGAGAATTTCGTCCCGAAATTCAAACGTAGAATACAACCATGGACTCGGAAAAAGATTGTAACAGCCCGAAATCCAGGTAAGCTTTATGACCCTTCTATTTTGAGAGTTGGCAAAATTAGTCCCTTAAGTGGTATGTTGGTTTGGTGAGTACGTTGGGCGTACTGAGGTGTACGTCGCGCGTACTCACGCGCTTATTTTGGATGCGGACTCGCCCGGGTACGCGGGGCGTACCCAGGGGTTACGCTGGGCGTAGTGAGCCCAGATGCAAACCCTAATTTCTGGCTTGTGCACTATAAAAGAAACATGTTGTCCTTTGCCCTAGCCACCATATCCCCTTGAGTGAGTCCTTAGAGAGTTGAGATCTGTGCTTTAGCTTGTGTGTGTGTGTTTTTGAGCCCAGCGTACATGTTTGGTACGCGCAGCGTAACCCGGAGGGTTGACTTTTGTTGACTTTTAGGGTTAGGTCAACTTTAGTGTATTTGAGCCAAGTAAGGGGTAAAATGGTCTTTTACCCTTCCTGAGAGTGATATGAGAGGGAATGGTCTAGCCTTGGGAAATATGTTGATGACGAGTGTTTATTTCATATGACTAGGCGGAGGCTAGATACTATTTTTACAGAGTTCGGGATTCCGAGTTACCGAGTTACACGAGGTGAGTCTTCTCACTATACGTTACCTAGAGTGGCATTATGTGTTGACCAGAGGGTCTTATGTGCTATGTATGAGATTATGTGCTATGTGATATATGTGTGTCCTCTGATTTTATAGACCGGACCGAGGGTCCAACGATACAGACCGGACCGGATGGTCCAATGATTCAGACCGGGCCAGAGGGCCCAACGAGCTATGACCGGACCAGAGGGTCCAACGAGCTACGGGGCTGGAGGGTCCCGCTGAGACACATCAACCGGAGGGTCGTGCCATAGCCTCGAGTGGCGTATGTGTCGTATGTGGTATTTTGGGGAACTCACTAAGCATTTATGCATACAGTTGTTGTGTTATGTGTTTCAGGTACTAGCGAGGACCGTGGGAAGGCGTCGGCGTGCACCGTACACACGAAGTGGATATTTTCTATGATCTTGGGAATATGTTTTGAGTGATAAAAATTGTGAAAGACTCTTTGAGAATGTTTCTAAATGTAATTTTGATTGTTGGAAAAATGAAAATTTTGTTTTGAAAATTTACGTTGTTACAAGTTGGTATCAGAGCCTTGGTTTGAGGGACTCGGATGCACCTTCGGGCGTATCTGAACTCAAACTGAGGATTTGAGAAATTTTCAACAATAAAAATTATTTTTTTCTAAAAAGAGCAAGAAGTTTGAGACAACCAGAGCAAAGCAGTGTGTACGGTCTGCCAGCGCCCGAACGGTGAATCCCCGAAATACCCTTACATTATGTGTTATGAGATATTATATGTTATGTTATGCATGCTAGAGTAGGCTAGGTATATATATTAGGACTAGAGTGGCCTGATTTGTGATGCCTTAGCCTAGGAGATTACTGCTGCTATGAAATGCCTTGATAGTGAGTAGGTAGCAGTGAGGAGCTCGTGAGAGTTCTATCGGAGGGTAGCTAATGCATAGCGAGAGTAGAGTACTTGCGATCTGAGATCCAAGGAGGAGGACTTGGGGTGAATGTTGATGCGGTGTAGTCGGTAGTATAGGGCCCGTACTACTGAAGACACCGGATCAGTGAGCAATCCAAGTAAGAATCCTTAGGATACTGGAGGGCAGGTAGGGTTGTGTTATCGAGTGCGAGTATGCTCGATCGAGTCTCTGATGTTTTTATGTTGTATTTCAGAGGCATCATGGTTGGGACATGACACACACCTAAGAGCAGCGGTGTCAGCGACGCGGAGATCCGTCGGTTGATTCATGAGGAGGTGGCTGCAGCCATTTGGGCAGAGATATCGAAGATGTTTGGGTCTATCAAGACCACGCTGATTGAGACTTTTGATGAGCGGTATGCTGCTCTTACTGAGGCTATTGTTGCTGTAGCCACCGCAGCTATCACAGCTGCCAGGCCGCAAGGGGGTGATTCGTTGCTATATCGGGAGTTCAGCAACACGAAACCACCAGAGTTTGATGGGACACAGGATCCGATTGCTGCCATGAGATGGATTGCAGATGTTGAGGGGTGCTTTTACACTTGTTCATGTCCAGAGCACTTGAAAGTGTGGTTCGCATTAAACCAGCTTCGCCTAGGGGCGAAGGACTGGTGGAAGTTTGTGTCAGCAAATTTCACCCCAGCGGAGCTTACCGCGGTGACCTGGGAGAGGTTCACCACCATGTTCCGGGATGAGTACATTCCCCCTTATGGAAAGGGAATGACTAGCTCAGGAGTTCTTGACCCTCAAGCAGGGTACTGATTCGGTTACTGTGATTACGCGGAAGTTCCATGAGAGGGCGATGTTTTGCCCTGAGCAGGTGTCTACGGAGCAGACTCATATGAGTCGGTATCTGAGTGTGCTGAGGAGGGATATTCGGGATTTCATGGCGAACTCGACATACCGGACATTTTCCGAGCTCCAGGAAAATGCCCAGAAGAGGGAGATAGAGCAGGAGACTCAGGCCAGGGAGGAGGCGGAGTCTCAAGGGAGGGATCGGCGGCCGGCACAGTCTTAGCCGGCAGCCAAGCGGGCTAGGCCCGCTGATTCGAGATCTGGCGGTGCGAAGGGCCGTACTTATGGGAAGTGCGGCAAGAGTCACGAGGGGTCGTGCAGAGCGGGGGTATGCTACAAATGCGGGAAGGAGGGGAATATCGCGAGGGATTGCCCCAAGGGGATTTCGGTTTGCTTTCATTGCAACCAGACCAGCCATCGGAAGGCCGAGTGTCCTCGGCTACATCAAGAATCAGTGCAGGGATCTGCACCTGCTGCTAAGGTTACCGAGGTTCGACCAGCGAAGGTCGAGGCGTCGAAGGCTCGCGGGAGAGTTTTCCAGTTGACAGCGGAGGAGGTTCGCGCAACACCCGACGTCGTGGCCGGTATGTATTCTTCTGTCTATTTATTTCGAGTCTGCTATATTATGCTTATATTATGTTATGCGTAGGTACTTTTCTTGTGAATTCTGTACCTGCCTTAGTGTTATTCGACTCGGGAGCGAGTCGATCTTTTGTGTCGGTAGCTTTTGGTCGCCATATCAGTATTTGTCGGGAGGCATTGAGTCGGCCTCTGCGAGTTTCTATAGCTAACGAGCGAGCGGTGTATGCCGCCGAGGTGATTCAAGGATGTAGACTTGAAATCCTCGGTGTGGGGTTTCCGATTGATCTAGTCCCGATTGCGATGGGGGACGTATGTATTATAGTAGGCATGGATTGGCTGTGTCAATTTGGAGCCATTATAAATTACGAGCGTCAGTTGGTGACGATACGAGACCCTAGTGGGGGAGTGCTTACGGTGTACGGTGAGGGTACCCGTCCTGAGTCAGCATTTTGTTCGGCTGTCAGGGCGAGGCAGAGTCAACAGCAGGGCTGTAGGGGGTTTGTGGTTTATGTGATGGACACGCGGAAGGCTGCTGGGAGGCCGAGTTCGATTGATGAGGTCCCGATTGTGCGGGAGTTCCCTGATGTTTTCCCCGAGGAGTTGTCGGATGTGCCTCCCGAGAGCCAGGTGGAGTTTCGTATCGATTTGATACCGGGGGCTGCACCTATTGCCAAGGCACCCTATCGCCTTGCGCCGCCAGAGATGCAGGAGTTATCCTCACAGCTTCAGAAGCTGTTGGGGAAGGGGTTTATTAGACCGAGTAGCTCGCCATGGGGAGCGCCGATCCTTTTTGTCAAGAAAAAGGATAGTTCACACCAGATGTGCATTGATTACCGGGAGTTGAACAAATTGACAGTCAAGAACCGTTACCCGTTACCGAGGATCGGCGATCTGTTCTCCAAGATAGAATTGAGATCGAGATATCACCAGATGAGGGTACGGGATGAAGATATCCAGAAGACAGCATTCAGGACTCGATACGGGCATTACGAGTTCGTGGTGATACCCTTCGGACTCACCAATACGCCAACAACGTTCATGGATCTTATGAACAGGGTGTGCCGGCCGATGTTGGATTGTTCGATGATTGTATTTATCGATAATATCTTGGTATATTCGAGATCCCGAGAGCAGCATGTGGAGCATTTGAGGGAGATCCTTGGAGTTCTGAGATCGGAGAGGCTTTACGCCAAATTCTCCAAGTGCGATTTTTGGTAACGGGAGGTCCAGTTCCTAGGGCACCTCGTTAACCAGAAAGGGATATTGGTCGATCCGGCTAAGATTGAGGTAGTGATGAGTTGGGAGGTGCCGACGTCGCCTACCGAGATTAGGAATTTCTTAGGGTTGGCTGGTTATTATCGGAGATTTATCAGGGATTTCTCCAAGATCGCCGTGCCACTTACCAAGTTGACCCGGAAGGGTGTTACTTTCTCGTGGGGTCCGGAGCAGCAGACTTTGTTTGAGACCCTTCGCCAGAGATTGTGTGAAGCTTCGATGCTTGCACTACCGGAAGGGATGGAGGATTTCATGGTGTACTGTGATGCATCGATATCAGGGTTAGGAGTGGTGCTTATGCAGAGAGGGCATGTGATAGCATATGCATCGAGGCAGATGAAACCTCATGAGTCGAGGTATCCCACCCACGATCTGGAGTTGGGGGCAGTGGTGTTCGCCCTCAAGATCTGGCATCACTATCTATATGGGGTTCGATGTACCATATACACAGACCACAAGAGCTTGAAGTACCTGATGGATCAGCCCAATCTAAATATGCGCCAGAGGAGATGGTTGGATGTGGTAAAGGATTACGACTGCGAGATCCTATACCACCCGGGCAAGGCTAATGTTGTAGCCGATGCCCTGAGCCGTAGGGCGGAGGGCGCCCCGATACGAGATGCTTGTATGAGATTGACAGTGATGACTCCGGTGTGGGACACCATTCGAGGGGCCCAGGTGGAGGCCGTGAGACCAGAGAACCGCAAAAGGGAACGAGTGGTCAGGCAGGTATTGGAGTTAGTTACCAATAGTCGAGGACTTATGACCTTTCAGGATCGGGTTTGGGTACCGTTTGTGGGCGGAGCGTGTACCATCTTGATGGAGGAGGCGCATAGATCGAAGTTCTCGATCTATCCCGGGGCCACTAAGATGTATTTGGAGCTAAAAAGGGAGTATTGGTGGCCCTATATGAAGAGGGATGTCACATGGTTCGTAGAGAAGTGCTTGACCTGTCGCAAGGTTAAGGCCGAGCACCAGCGTCCGCATGGTAAGTTGCAGTCGTTAGAGGTTCCCGAGTGGAAGTGGGAACAGATTACCATGGATTTTTTCACCAAATTGCTGAGGACTGCTAGGGGTGTCGATGCAATTTGGGTGATTGTGGACAGGTTGACGAAGAGCGCTCACTTCCTTTCCATCAGTGAGAGCTCTTCTGCTGAGAGGCTGGCAGAGTTGTACGTGAGAGAGGTGGTATCGCGACATGGAGTACTGATCTCGATTGTCTCAGATCGACATGTGCGCTTCACTTCCATATTTTGGAAGAAATTCCATGAGGAATTGGGTACGAGGCTGCATTTTAGTACCGCATACCACCCACAGACTGACGGGCAGAGTGAGCAGACGATTCAAACGCTCGAGGACATGCTCCGAGCATGTGTGTTGGATTTCGGCGGGAGTTGGGACACGTATTTTCCCTTGGCTGAGTTTTCCTATAACAAGAGCCATCACTCGAGCATTGGTATGCCACCCTTTAAGCTGTTGTATGGAGGAGGTGTCGGACCTCCATTTGCTGGGGTTAGGTAGGGAAACGCGTGATGGGTAGTACGGAGATAGTGCTTCAGACGACAGAGCAGATACAGCAGGTCATACAGAGGTTGTTGACCGCTCAGAGTCGCCAGAAGAGTTATGTGGATAGGCGACGATCTGAGCTCGAGTTCCAGGTCGGTGATTTCGTGCTCCTGAAGGTATCTCATTGGAAAGGAGTGATCCGATTCAGGAAGAGGGGCAAGCTGGGACCCCAGTATATTGGGTCGTTTAGTGTGATAGCGAGGGTGGGCAAGGTAGCGTACCCTTTGGAGCTACCTGCGGAGTTGGACCAGATTCATGATACTTTCCACGTGTCGCAGTTGAGGAAGTGTATAGTCGATGAGTCGGCAGTGGTACCATTAGAGGATATCCAGTTGGACTCAAGTCTGAATTATGCTGAGAAGCCGATCGCAATCTTGGATCGGAGGATCAAGGTTCTGAGGAACAAGGAAGTGCCCTTGGTTCAGGTCCAGTGGCAACATCGGAGAGGGTCCGAGCTGACCTGGGAGCCGGAGTCGGAGATGCGGGAGCAGCATCCGGAGTTGTTCGCAGCATGAGACTTCGAGGGCGAAGTCTGGTTCTAGTGGGGGAGAATTGTAACAGCCCGAAATCCAGGTAAGCTTTATGACCCTTCTATTTTGAGAGTTGGCAAAATTATTCCCTTAAGTGGTATGTTGGTTTGGTGAGTACGTTGGGCGTATTGAGGTGTACACCGCGCGTACTCACGCGCTTATTTTGGATGCGGACTCGCCCGGGTACGCGGGGCGTACCCAGGGGTTACGCTGGGCGTAGTGAGCCCAGATGCAAACCCTAATTTCTGGCTTGTGCACTATAAAAGGAACATGTTGTCCTTTGCCCTAGCCACCATATCCCCTTGAGTGAGTCCTTAGAGAGCTGAGATCCGTGCTTTAGCTTGTGTGTGTTTTTGAGCTTGAAGTTATCTTTTCAAGGTGAAGAAGGAGTAGAAGGAGCCATTGTTGGAGCAAGAAGTTGAAGAACAAGTGTAGATCTGTGTCCTACAGTGGTTGGAGATCCCTTTTGAGGTAAAAAGCTCATAGCTTTCCTTGTTCTTCATAAGTTTTGCTTTTCGGACCATTTTTAGGGTTTTTGGTTCAAAGTTTGAGACTTTGTGTGCAAATAGTCTCCATGATCTTAGATTTGGCCTTATCTAGTGTGTATTGTGTTGAGGATTCATAAAAATCCAGTCGTGGTCGTGGATCTAGTGTCATGCATGAGTTATAGTCCCATTATGGAAAGAGGAAGGGTGTTTTGAGCACAAAGTGACCTTTACAGCCATGCAAAGGCATAAAGGTCTCGACTTTATGGATTAAGTCGTATAAGAGGAGTCATATTTGGATTTTGGACGAATGTCTTAACCGATTAAGACCTGAATGAGCTGGATAAGTAAATTGGGTGTTACATTGGGCGTAATCCCAATACGTGCGGCGTAAGGGGTCGCATACCCTAATTCTGTGAAGGCTCCGGGTACGCCCAGCGTACATGTTTCGTACGCGCAGCGTAACCCGAGGGTTGACTTTTGTTGACTTTTAGGGTTTGGTCAACTTTAGTGTATTTGAGCCAAGTAAGGGGTAAAATGGTCTTTTACCCTTCTTGAGAGTGATATGAGAGGGAATGGTCTAGCCTTGGGAAATATGTTGATGACGAGTGTTTATTTCATATGACTAGGCGGAGGCTAGATACTATTTTTACAGAGTTCGGGATTCCGAGTTACCGAGTTACACGAGGTGAGTCTTCTCACTATAAGTTACCTAGAGTGGTATTATGTATTGACCAGAGGGTCTTATGTGCTATGTGATATGTGTGTGTCGTGTGATTTTATAGACCGGACCGGGGGTCCTACGATACAGACCGGACCGGAGGGTCCAATGATTCATGTCGGGCCAGAGGGCCCAACGAGTTATGACCAGACCAGAGGGTCCAACGAGCTACGGGACTGGAGGGTCCCGCTGAGACACATCGACCGGAGGGTTATGCTGATGAGATATGGTCCACTAGCGTGGCCTAGACTGCTCTAGCACGCCAGCTTGGCCTGGCGCGCTCCTGCCAGCCCTGCCTGGCGTTCCCTTGCCAGCCCCTACTGGGGACTCCCTTGCCAGCCCTTGTTGGGGACTCCCTTGCCAGCCCCGCTGGGGACTCTTCTGCCGGCTCGGCCAGGCGCTCCCTCGCCTGGCACTCCCTTGCCATCCTCTCCTGATGCGCGCCCGCCAGCCCTGCCTGGGGCGCGCCCACGAGCCCTGCCTGGGGCGCACCCGCCAGCCCCGCCCGGCGCCTCCGGGCGGCCTTGCCCAATTCCTTGCTAGTTGGGCCTAAATTGGGCTGGCCCAAGGCCTGACCTAACTGTCCCCTATATAATGAATAGTACCTCCTCCATGGATGGGGACCTGGCCCTAGATCTTCCCCCATGGCTCAGCCGCCACTACATTCCGGCCGGGTGGCTCAGCCGCCACCCGCCGCCGTCAGCCACCACCAGCACCAAGATGGTTCTCTCCAGCTATGGAGGACCATCTCAGATCTTCTAACTGATCTAACTTGACCGTCGGAGCCCGCTCCCGGGGCACAGTCTCTGGGGCGGCTCTAACGCGTCTCTCTGATGGTGACTTGCAGATCTCTGCCGTAGCAGAACACCAGGAGCGCTGCCGGAGGTCCATGTTCCATCATTTGGCGCCATCCCGGATTCGAGCAAGTAGCAAAATCCTTAGTTGGTCTCAAGCTCATTTTTGCCCAAGATCCCTTCAGATCTGATGTGTTCTCATCTAAGGTTTGCTCAGATATGTTCAGTTTTACATTCCTTAGTTCAGATTTGTTTGGATCTTGGCAAAGATATACCCAGATCTGATTAGCTATGTTTCAGATCTTTGGATCGGATGACTTTTTTTTCAGATCTGTTGATCTACTTCATTTTTAGCTTAGATCTCTAGATTTGAAAGTTTTTTGTTTACTTAATCATCTCTCAAGTTTCAAAACACCAGCTCAAACCCGTCTTTATTTAAATTTTCGGGGATAAAGGTGGTTTTTATGAGCCTTCTTCCATTTACGTTCATATTTTGGTGTTTTATGGAACCAACTTGAGAGCTGAAGAACTTTTTGGTGGGTATTTACTTTGTTTTCAGTTTATGTTGCAAAGAAATCACCTTCAGTCTATGATTTTCTTTGCAAGACTCCTTTGAAGTTGTTTACATGGTGTTTCTTTTCAAAAATTTAGAGAAAGAAAATGAAAATATTTTCAGATTTGTTCCTTGTTCATGCTCTTGTTAAACAAGTTGAAAAGAGAACGAAAATTTATCAGATCTTCTTAGTTTTCCAAGATCTGTCCAAGTTTACTTCACAAATCTGTGGATCTGTAGATCCATTTCATTTTAGTTCAAATCCATAGATGTATATGATTTTCTTCACCAAAATACTCCCCAAGCTTGCAAAAACCCTTTTAGATTGGGTTTTTGTTTTGATTTTGGGGGCTTGTTTCAGAAGAAAAGAAAGTTTTATGAGTTTTTCTCCCATTTCAGTACATATATTATCAGAAAATCATTTTTAGTAAATATTTTCTGTGAGCATCTTCACTCCCACTGCAACAACTATTTGTATATACAGCCATATGGCTTGTACGTTTCAAAGAACCTTCAAAAAAAAGAGGAGGAGAAGATTTGATGGGTCTTAACCCATGTTGAGTTGTTTAAGTTGTACACACAGCCATACGGCTTGTACATTTCTGTGAACAAGTTTGTTTAAGTTGTACATTCAAATATGTCCAAGTTAACACTGAGAAAGTTACATTTCACATCAGTGTACTATTTCAGTTAATGGTTTTCATAAAATATATATGCATATAAAGAGTAAATATATATGCAAAATATACAATTTTTACAGCTTTCATTTACACTACTTTTGTCACCATTTCGGAATATAATAAAAAAAAAGGGAAAAGGGTGCCTAGTGCACCAAACAAATGACACAGCTGTCAATATAAAAAAAGTATATCCAATACATATAGCACAAAGAGAAACTCAAATACAACATACAGCTGTTGTTTAGTTGTTCTTGTCGTTTCATAGCTGACAAAAAAAAAGGGATAAGGGTACTCAGTGCACCAGAGACAGAGATGTCTACAGAAGTCAAAAACAAAGGACCCCATCTGGTCCAATTCTTTACGTACAACAAAAACAAAGCAGTCGGGACCCACCGGGTCAACACATTTTCCCGGGCAATCAAGGCAATCCCAGCGCCAACAGCCATCGCTGGTCGACTGCTTCCCCTGACCATCACGACCCAACTACTCACTCCCCGGTCGCGCCTAGCCCCGCCAGTCGACCTACTCAACCCAGATCTTACGAACCTTCAATCGCCGACAGCAACCACTAGATCAAACACATTAGCGGCCCTAATTAGCCCATCTACAATCAAACTGTAACCACCGTGAACCAGCATATCGGAACCACTGGGACCACTCCGCTCGCTGTCGTCAACACCAGCCTGCGAACCTTCGATCCCGCTGAAGAACCCTTGAAGCTCCAGTCACCAGCCTCATCGCTAGGCAACCACCTCCCCAGACAGCACCCGCCTCCGCTCTGATCTCCTCCAACAAATGACGAAGCACTTTTGAGATATTGCTTGTTCTAATGAAGCACTATAGAAATCGCAGCCCCACCACTCTTGATTTGTCGCTGCCAACAGAACCAAACCCACCGAGCAACCACCAATCGCTCCGCCAACGATCACAGCCATGTCGATCTCCCTGCAATACAAGCGACACCACTTGACCATCGCTACCCTAACCGGTTAAATTGTCGGCTCTCATACTTGATTAATTACCCTGCACTCGTCGAACCCTGGTGGGTAATTACCAGGAGCTCTGATCACCGGACGATCTCAAATCGCCAGCCAATCATCGCTGAGATCGCCACCCAACGACTAGCAAGATATCGCCGGAAGCCGCATGATTGCCCCGATTTCCTTCAGCGGTGGCCGATTTCCTCCTTCTGGGCATTTTCTCAAACCAAAGCGTGAAAGTGAAGAGCCACCGGAACATTTTTACCTGATGCATTTCATACACAAAGTAGAATTCGGGCCTACGACTTCTAAACCCTAACGGGCTGTATTGTAGTATTTGAGCTATAATAATTAATTTGGGCTCCTCATACATTATATCTAGGGTGCCTATAAAACAATTAAAGCAGCCCAAATTCCGCAAGCAACTCCAACAATCCCATATTGGGCGGGCTACCTCATTACTGGGCCCACAACTCGAACATGGATTATCATTTTGCAGTTAGATCGTTTAATGAATAAATGGGCTGCATGACTTAAGTTGGGCTCCTTGTTATATTGGTTATCAACAGTAATAAATTAGACCAATATTACTAGACAAAAGTCAGCAATTAGCAAATACACTTCAGAATATGTTCGCTTCTCTAAAAAAAAATTGAAGCTCACACGCTCCAACCAGCTTGATGCTCTCATTAAAAAAAATGGGGGAAGGAGAAGAGTAGTACATTGCTACTACTAGTCGTGAAGTGTTTCGAGATAGCCATTAGTAATTGCGTTGTGCGGTCATCAGCAGCCGTGTTGACCAATCCCGGGAAGTCGATAATCAACCCTCACATTCATGTTGACCGTCCCTCGCTAGTCTCGTTGCTTAGCCCTCAACAGTTGCGCTGCCTGGCTCTCATCGGTTGCATAGCCTGACTCTCAGTAGCGATGCGGCCCAACTCAGCAGCTGCAAGGCCTAGCCATCAGTAGTTACATTATTGGACTAGCAGTCGCGTTGCCTAGCTCTCGGCAGTCGCGCCAACCAGTTTTTGTTAGTACGCGAGTCGCCAAGCTCTTTCCAGCAGCTATGTATCTTGCCTTTCAGCGGCTATACATCCGTCTTCGCCTCCCCTAAAAAAAAGAGGGGGGGGGGGGAATAGTGTTGGTACAACACTATGCATGATAGTGTATTCCTGAGGTGACATTAGTATTTCGGATTGAAAGAGTAGCCCCGTATTTCAACCCTCAAGAGTCTCGTTGTCCAGATTTCAGTGGTCAGGCTGCTCATCTATTGCTAGCAGCTCAATGCCCGGGCCTCAACGGTCCTGCTGACCAGTTCTTGACAGCAGTTTCGCTATGCACCTCCTAATACCAGCTACACTATCAAGCTCTAAGTAGCATCGCCACATAGCTCTCTGCAAATAGCCAAGCCACCGAGACATTAATTATTAATACGACTAGCGAGGCAGCAAAGCATCAGGTACCATTCCGCTTTAAACCAGACTGGTCACACGAGCTAGACACATAGATTGTAGGGTGCTACGCCCAGTCATGCGAGGTTCAGTACCCTCACCTCGATTCGCCTGGCTTCTCAGCCTAACTCCATTATAGCGGCAAGCTCCGCATGCGAGGTTCAGTACTCTCGCCTCGAGTCGCCTGGCTTCTCAGCCCGACTCCATTATAGCGGCAAGCTCCGCATGCGAGGTTCAGTACCCTTGCCTCGAGTCGCCTGGCTTCTCAGCCCGACTCCATTATAGCGGCAAGCTCCGCATGCGAGGTTCAGTACTCTCGCCTCGAGTCGCCTAGCTTCTCAGCCCGACTCCATTATAGCGGCAAGCTCCGCATGCGAGGTTCAGTACCCTCGTCTCGAGTCGCCTGGCTTCTCAGCCCGACTTCATTATAGCGGCAAGCTTCGCATGCGAGGTTCAGTACTATCGCCTCGAGTCGCCTAACTTCTCAGCCTGACTCCATTATAGCGGCAAGCCCCGCATGCGAGGTTCAGTACCCTCGCCTCGAGTCGCCTGGCTTCTCAGCCCGACTCCATTATAGCGGCAAGCTCCGCATGCGAGGTTCAATACCCTTGACTCGAGTCTCCTGGCTTCTCAGCCCGACTCCATTATAGCGGCAAGCTCCGCATGCGAGGTTCAGCACCCTCGCCTCGAGTCGCCTGGCTTCTCAGCCCGGCTCCATTATATCGGCAAGCTCCGCATGCGAGGTTCAGTTCCCTTGCCTCGAGTCGCCTGGCTTCTCAGCCCAACTCCACTATAGCGGCACGGCCCGCATGCAAGGTTCAGCACCCTTGCCTCGAGTCGCCTGGCTTCTCAGCCCGACTCCACTATAGCGGCACGCCCCGCATGCAAGGTTCAGTACCCTTGCCTCGTGTCTCCTGGCTTCTCAGCCCGACTCCAGTATAGCAACATGCTCCGACCATTCCCCACGATGCTCTTCCGTGTGATTTATCTACGATCGTTGGCAGCCAAGCCCGATCCATTCCATGCGAAGCTCTCCCGCGTGATTTATCTACGATCGTTAGCAGCCAAACCCGATCTGTTATACGCGATGCTCCCTCGCAAGACATCTCCAGTCACCATGGTTCTCTTGTGCTCGGACGATCGATGAAGTGTTATCCACATTACAACCTGCTATAGTGAAAATACTCTCCAGCAAGAAGTTCATCCCGACAGCGGCCCTACTACCTACGACCCTACGGCACCTCTGTCTCCTGGCTCTCGGATACAGTCTCGCTGTGTAACCCTACTTGTAGCCTCGTCGCATACCCCACATCATCTCTGTTTCCTGGCTTTCGGAAATGGTCTCGCTGTGTAACCCTACCTGTAGCCTCGTCGCGTACCCCACAGCACCTCTGTTTCCTTGCTCTCGGAAATGGTCTCGCTGTGTAACCCTACTTGTTAACTTATCACGTAGCCCATGACATCTCTGTTTCCTGGCTCTCGGAAACGGTCTTGCTATGCAACCCCAACCTACAGCCTCACTGCCTATCCCTCAACAATTCTGTTGTCTGGCTATCGACAATAGTCTTACTACGTGACCCTCGCTAGCAACCTAGTCGCCCAGCTCCCGGAATCTATTCCTCGCATCCTCTAAGAAAAGGGGGGGGGGGGCGGGAATAGGGGTGGTACGCCGCAATGCAAACTATGTATATGGTTACTGGTGACATCCCATCTCACATGGCTACCACAACAATCACGTCGGATAATAGTCTTAGGGACTGAATGGCAAGCTTACGCTTCTTAACTACCCCGGTCCGACATTCCACCGACATTAGTGTCGCGTAACACTCTGTAGCAGCCTCGGTCCGCACGACCACAACAACAGTTATGTTGCATCTCACCGATCGGCTCGCAATCCTCTCAATGAAGGAGTATCAAATCAACTCAAGCAGCGTTTGGCTCATCGCATAACCCTACGGCTTTCGTGGGCGAGGTTCGGTCATTTCTCTTTATTATTTAAATGCTTTGGTGCTTTAACTAGTCCGATCCGATTGTCAGCAACTCAATCGCATCAGACTAGGGGGACTTGACGACGCACAGTTTATATGACTAAGTTCAGTCCGATGTCATTGGTCGCATACCAATAACACCAGACTGGGGGGACTTGATGAGGAATGGTCCATTAGCACGGCCCAGACTGCTCTAGCGCGCCAGCTTGGCCTGGCGCGCCCCTGCCAGCCCTGCCTGGCGTTCTCCTGCCAACCTTGCTGGGGACTCCCTTGCCAGCCTCGCTGGGGACTCTCCTGTTGGCTTATATGACTAGTTCCAGTTCGATGTCATTGGCCGCGTACCAATAACACCAGACTGGGGGGACTTGATGAGATATGGTCCACTAGCGTGGCCTAGACTGCTCTAACATGCCAGCTTGGCCTGGCGCGCTCTTGCCAGCCCTGCCTGGCGTTCCCTTGCCAGCCCCTACTGGGGACTCCCTTGCCATCCTTGCTGGGGACTCCCTTTCCAGCCCCGCTGGGGACTCTCCTGCCGGCTCGGCCAGGCGCTCCCTCGCCTGGCACTCCGTTTCCATCCTCTCCTGATGTACGCCCGTCAGCCCTGCCTGGGGCGCGCCCGCTTGCCCCGCCCGGTGCCTCCGGGCGGCCTTGCCCAACTCCTTGCTAGTTGGGCCTGAATTGGGCTGGCCCAAGGCCTGACCTAACTGTCCCCTATATAATGAATAGTACATCCTCCATGGAGGGGGACCCGGGCCTAGATCTTCCCCCATGGCTCAGCCGCCACTACACTCCGGCCGGGTGGCTCAGCCGCCACCCACTGCCGTCAGCCACCACCAGCACCAAGATGGTTCTCTCCAGCTATGGAGGACCATCTCAGATCTTCTAGCTGATCTAACTTGACCGTCGGAGCCCGCTCCCGGGGCACAGTCCCTGGGGCGGCTCTAACGCGTCTCTCTGATGGTGACTTGCAGATCTCCGCCGTAGCAGAAGACCAGGAGCGCTGCCGGAGGTCCATGTTCCATCACGTGCCATAGCCTCGAGTGGTGTATGTGTCGTATGTGGTATTTTGGGGAACTCACTAAGCATTTATGCTTACAGTTGTTGTGTTATGTGTTTCAGGTACTAGCGAGGACCGTGGGAAGGCGCTGACGTGAACCGTACACACGAAGTGGATATTTTCTATGATCTTGGGAATATGTTGTGAGTGATAACAATTGTGAAATACTCTTTGAGAATGTTTCTAAATGTAATTTTGATTGTTGGAAAAATGAAAATTTTGTTTTGAAAATTTACGTTTTTACAAAGATGCGGGTACTTCTATTTCATCTAATCTTTGCGCTCCCAAGTGAATTCAGGTCCTGCTTGGCATTCCAGCGGACCTTCACTCTCGGTATGCGTCTTTGCTTTGTTAGTTGGGCTTCCCGATCCATGATTTCGACTGGTTCTTCCACCAAATTAAGGTTCTAGTTGATCTCGATCTCATCAAGAGGGATCACAATGGTTTCGTTGGATAATCACTTTTTAAGGTTGAACACATGGAAGAAAGGATGAATGTTGCTAAGCTCTTAGGGTAACGAAGTTTGTAAGCTACGAGACCGATTCCTAGCGAAGATCTTGAATGGTCTTATGCATCTTGGATTCAGCTTCCCACGCTTTCCAAAGTGTATCATGCCCTTTCCAGGGTGAGACCTTCAATAGAACATGGTCACCAACTTGGAAATCTAAAGGTTTTCGTCTCTTATCGGTGTAGTTCTTTCGTTTATCTCTTGAAGTTTTTAATCATTCTTGAATTTGTACGATCTCTTCTGTGGTTTCACAGATGATTTTTGGGCCATCGAGAGAGTTATCCAAGACTTGACCTCTAGCTAGCTGCGTATCACCCACCTCAGCCCAGCACAGAGGGGATATGCACTCACTGCCATAAAGGGCTTCAAACGACGCAGTCTTGACACTGGTATGATAGTTGTTGTTGTAGGAAAACTCGACCAAGGCAAATGGGTGTCCCACGACTTGTCAAAGTCTATAACACATGTTCTCGGCATGTCTTCTAGGGTTTGAATGGTTCTCTCACTTTGCCCGTCTGTTTGTGGATGGTAAGTTGTGCTCATATCCAGTTTAGTTCCAAGAGCCTTCTGCAGTGACTGTCAAAATCTCGATGTGAATTTGCTATCCCGATTGGAGATAATAGACACGGGCACACCATGCAGATGAACTACCTCTTGAATATAGATTTGTGTTAGTCTCTATGCTTGAACTTGCCCCATTGGACAAGTGGTAGTTCTGGAAGGTTTGTTGGGTATACTTCGGAAAGGTTTTGGAGGGTAAGGCACTCCTCGCATGAGTAGTTCGGGGTCTAGAATATGAGAGAGACGATTCAGAGATCTGTGTCGGGTTATCTTTACGAGTGACAAGGGTTTCGATAATCGGTCGGTTAAGGCGGTGGGTTTTCGTAACACACAAACTTGGTATGGTGAGGACCACGCCAATCCCTGTCGAATGACTACGCCGGACTCTTTATAGAAACAAGTGTTAGGTCGATTTGAAAGAAACGTCTGTTATAACGATGGTGTATCCCGAGTGTGCTCGATAGTGTATTATGTGTAGTCTTTCTAGTGCTTTCTCGATATTACCACTGCCAAAAATCGTACTGCAAAAAGCGAGTACTAGTAGTGAAAGTGCTTTGATAATTAGTGACGATAGTTTATATTATGATCCTTCTCGGTACCTCTATGATCGCTTGGCATATACAATTTATGTATAATTAAGATGAATAAGACGGTCGACTGAGTGACTCTGCCCTAAATTCACAACCAGACAAGGAACAGGAATTAAGGCGGAATCACTCACTCTAATTCTGTAAAATCTTAGCTATGCTTAACCCTGATGTACGTACTAAGCCATCATAGCTCACCTGCGCCGATCTTAGTTCTCTTATGAATGTCGTGACTTGTTCGAACGAGTGAGTTATTTATAATTACCTTTTAATTTCCTCAAATTTTAATATTAATATAAATTAAATATTTAAAGCAATTTCATTTAGAAGACGTACCAAAATCTAAAGGGGTAGGGGGTTCCTCGTTGCTCTTTTATGTCATGCAGTTAAATTCCTCCTTCTCCTCCGTCATTTCTCTCTGTCGGACAGTCTCTCTTGAAATGCCCCATTTCACCACATGCATGGCATACTTGAATTTTACTAGCATCGGTAGTTGAAGTGATGTGTTGAGTCAGAGTCTTACAGAAATGAGCTTCTTCACCATTTCTAGTCTTTGGGAAATCTCTTTTGAAATGTCCAGATTTGCCACACCTATAACAGACCTGACTTAAGCCATCGCCGAGGACTAGGGTGGCTGGTTGTGCCGGTATTCTGAAGAAACAAGTGGTATGTCCTCGTCTGTTGTAGTTCTTACAATGCAATTTGCGGCATTTTCCTAAGTGATGGAAATTACATTTCTTGCAATCCGGTAGGTTTCCATCATACTGTCGTACTGGCATTGGTACTGGAGTGGCAGATGTTATGGCTATATGGGTTGCCACAAATTGTTGTCTCTTGGCAAGTCTTTGAGATAACTTGCGCTCCTTTTTGTTCCAAAACTTTCGTTTGTGGTTCGTAGGTTTATGAACTAGAGTATCATTATGGCTAGGTCCTTTTCGGTTTCCTTGAGTGATACTACGGTTTGAACTTTCAAAATTGTTTCCATTCTCGTTTGGGTTGTTAGTATTGAATTGCGCCATGACAGCTGTTACGGCGGCTGTGACCGCGGCCTGCAATGTAGCGGAGTCTATCTGTAGAATTGGTGTCTTGCTAGTTGGTTGGTTACCTTCTTGTGAAGACATGGTTCTGTGGCATGACGAGAAACGATCTTATGAGTAACAATGGTCATTGGTAGTTGTATTTCACAAATTTATATATACTTATAAATTTCCCTCTTGAGTCTTCTATCTTCTACTTCTTCCACAAGCTTCAAAAGGCACAAATTGTGTATGGATAAGAAACTCCAAGAAAAGATACAAATAACACTCTTGAGTCTTCTATCTTCTACTTCTTCCACAAGCTTCAAAAGGCACAAATAACTCTCAAAATGGCAAGAAATAGCTCAAGATCACTTATGGCGGGTTAGGGATTCGAGATTAGGGTTTGGAGACGATGGAGGCTGGAATGGAGGCCATATATGATGCTTAAATAGGGTACAAACCCTTAAGATTAGGGTTTCATCCAGCATGTCCTACTCGTCGAGTCAGAGCTGCGACTCGTCGAGTAGCTCACTTAAAACCCGTGTGAATACTACCTTCTACTCGACGAGTCAGGGCTACAAACTCGTTGAGTCCTTCTCACAATCACAGTCCTTCACCACATCTAACCACCGACGTTGCGTCATGTTCAGATTCGGCTGATCCATGAGCTACCTAAGACTCTTGTGATCCATGTAAATGGTACACCGGATCCCATAGAGGTAATGTCGCCAAATCTTGAGGGCGAACACCACTGCCCCCAGCTCTAAATCGTGCGTCGGATAGTTAGCCTCATGAGGCTTCAACTGCCTCGAAGCATAAGTTATCACATGACCCCGTTGCATCAAAACTGCTCTCATGCCTGTGATTGACGCATCACAGTAAACTACAAAGTCATCTACACCCTCTGGCAAGGTCAAAATCGGTGCCTCGCATAACCGTTGTCTGAGGGTCTCGAAGGCCGCCTGGTACTCAGGCCCCCAGTCAAAAACCACCGACTTCTTGGTCAGTCGGGTCAATGGAACTGCAATCTTGGAGAAGTCCTGAGTAAATATCCTGTAATACCCTGCCATACCCAAGAAACTCTGAATCTCAGTTGGAGACCTCGGAATCTCCCACTGCATCACGGCCTCTATCTTGGCTAGATCGACCAGAATACCCTTCAGGTTGACGAGATTCCCAAGAAACTGCATCTCGCACAACTAGCACTCACACTTGGAGAACTTTGCGAAAAGTCTCTCCCTCCTCAGTGTCTCCAGAACCTCCCTCAGGTGCTCCTCATGCTGCTCCTGGGTCTTGGAGTAAACCAAGATGCCATCAATGAAAACTATTACAGACCGATCCAACGTCAGTCTGCACACTCGGTTCATGAGGTCCATGAATGCGGTTGGAGCATTCGTGAGCCCAAACGGCATCACCACGAACTCATAGTGACCATAGTGAGTCCTAAAAGTTGTCTTCTATACATCATCATCACTGACTCGCATCTGGTGATAACCTGACCGTAGATCAATCTTGGAGAACCAAGATGCTCCCTGAAGCTAATCAAACAAATCATATATCCTCGAAAGTGGGTAACAGTTCTTCATCGTTACCTTGTTCAACTCCCGGTAGTCTATGCACATACGATGTGACCTGTCCTTCTTCCTCACAAACATGATCGGGGCTCCCCATGGCAAACTGCTCGGCCTGATAAAACCCTTGCCTAGCAGCTCTTGCAACTGCGTAGACAACTCTTGCACCTCTGGAGGAGCCAAACGATATGGTGTCTTGGCTATTGGAGCCGCACCAAGAACCAGGTCAATCCTAAACTCAACCTGTCTCTCTGGAGGTATCCCCGGTAAATCCTCTTGGAATATGTCCGGGTACTCTCGCACTACCGGTACATCATCAATTGTATCCTTACCCTTATCATGGGTATCCATGACATAGGCGACGTATCCGGTGCAACCCTGCTGAAGGTGGCGCCTAGCCCTCGCTGCTAAATAGAGAATCGGTCCGCGTTGTGGCATCTCGCCCTGAATCACTAACTCTCCCCCACTAGGAGTACGAACCCTCACTAGCTGCTACTCGCAGTCAATCACTACCCCATTGGGACTCAACCAATCCATACCCACTATAACCTTATTCCCTCGTATGGGAAAATGAACCAGATCCACTTAAAACTGCGGATCGAATAATTGTAGTGTACATCCTCTATGAACCCTCACGACTCTGACGGATCTATCATATGTTATCTCTACGTCAAGTGGGCAATCCAGCTACCCTAGAGCTCTACTAAATCGCTTTCTAAGTGCGAGCGACACAAAAGATCAGGTAGCACCCATATCAAATAGTATCATGGCTGATATGTCGTTCACTAAGAACAACCCTATAAACGAACACACAAACATGAGTAATAATCAGAAATAAATAAGAGATAATGGAGTAGATACATACCCGTAACCACATCAGGAGCTGCTTGTGCCTCCTTTGCTGTCAACTGAAAGGATTTGCTCTTCACCACTTGCACCTCAACCCGACCCTGACGATCGTCTGTAATCCTCAATGTAGCAGGGGCAGGTGTCACCACCTTCCCTGTTGCTGCTAAACTCGGACACTCGGACCTCTTGTGGCCCCTCTGATTACACTGAAAGCAAATAAGATCAGATAATGCGGTGGTAGCAGTGCTAGAAGCAGAAGTACAATCCCTGCTCACATGTCCAGTTCGGCCACATTTGAAGCAACCCGAACTCCCCGCCCTGCACGTCCCCTCGTGCGACCTTCCACACTTGCCGCAACGGCCTCAGTCCTGCTGGCCTTTGTTGGATAAGTTGTCTAAGTCCATAACTATTTCTGGTATGTACTCAACCCGGTTGGCATGGTCCATTTGGGTTGCATGGCATCATGATAATTGGATAGACAAAATGAGAAGGACACTTATGATTTGTTAACATATAATAAGTTATAATATATTAATATGAAATCATATTATTTAATTAGTATTGATCAAGAATTAATTTGGAATCAATTTTGTGATCCAAAAGAGACTAATTAAATATATGGGGATTGATTGTTTAAATCATTCATTCTTATATAGTGGGCTAATGATCCATGGTTTATTGAATTGGGCTAAAACTCATAGGGTGCTTTGTGGATGCTCCATAGAGGTTAAAACCCATGGATTATGGAGGAAATGAAAATCCATGTCAATTAGAGTTTACATGGTGTAACCCTACTTGTGACACACTATATAAAGACCCCATAGGCTAGGAAAATCGGCACATAGAAAAGAACAAGGAGAGCTAGCCCATTTTGAGTGATAGTGTGCTTCTCTCAAGTTATTCCAAGAATTAATTGTTTGTAAAATATTATTAGTGATGTAATCACACTTGGAAGTTATGCCAAACTTGCTTCTACTCCAAATCGGTTTCTAGGTGTCATTAGGAGCAACATATTATGTTTGAGAATGATAACACAATTATAAGTTAACCAAATCAAACTTATTAGCCAAAAGAAACCCCAATATTTCAATTTGTAAAAAAAGAAAAAGAAAACAAGCCAAATTCATTTACTTTTCTTGAAACTTTAAAAAAGATTCATTTAACGTTCTTAAGATAGCAACAACTTCCTTGACATAACCAACTTATTTATTTGAGATGGATCCCCTAAATTAGCACCTGTTTATGGACTTAGGAGGAAATTGCATTTGACAATATGACGTCCAAATGGTGATCTTGACAGGATATGAGGTAAAAGAGTTGTTCTAGTCAATCAGGAAAATAAATGGAAAAAAATGGGGAGGTAAAAATGAAGTTTGTCTAAAAAGGGCATAAATGGAAAATTTGGGAAGGTAAAAAAATTTACTAGTTTAACAGGGGCATAAATGTAAATACAATGGGATGGAGCATTAGAGCAAAGGTTATTATATTGGAACAGGGGCATAACTGGAAATTAAATGGAGGATAGTGAAGGCTAAATTGGAACATGTTCAGCTCAGGAAGGTATCACCCCGGGCCCATGCGACGGTTTGGGGCCGAATGATTATTAATATAGTTATCGTATTAAAATAACGAAACATGCTGTAGCTGAGATGGAATAAAAGTTTCGCTATTGTGTTCAAATCTTTGTACAAACATTTAGATTTAAGCTATCTGCCTTGGTTATTATATAAAAAGTTTACTTCCCGATAAAATATTTGCTTCTAGTTCGTATGGTTAAAACTTTTCCCTCCAAACCCAAAGCTCATGTGTTTTTGGTTGAGATGTGTTTACTTTTTATGATTTTGTATACTATCTATGTTTATGTTTATTTACCAAAAATATTTTATTTTTAAACGATCATTCTAAAATATCGGTATTAACTTTATTTTACAAATCATTTTAAATATCTTTTTAATCTAGGGTTTATTTTTTTCTTTTCGTCCCGAACCTGAAATATATTTGGACCGGGCCCTAGGAATAAATGCATAACATGAAATAAAATGGGATGGACCGAAGGATTTATTAGAAGAGGGGAATGACTAGGATCTCCATGTAAGCCATGATCAAAGAACCATCTGACTCGAAGGAGTGGGAGAGAAGTTTCCCTCACTTTTGATAGGTCATACCCCTCTTTCCCTCACTCTCATTTCCCTCACCTAAAACCAAAGAATGGGTGGGAAGTCCTTCCCTCACTTTTTTTTTATTAAATAAAATTAGTTTTTTTTTTGTTATGAATTATAATTTTTAAATTAATATTAAACATAAAATTTAATTAAAAATAAAAAGCATTTCATTAATTAAAATAAAACTTACATTAAACCTAAAATATAAAAAAGTAGAATTAAAAAAAAAAAAAAAAAAAAAAAAAAAAAAAAAAAACACATAAACTAAAAATCAAACAAACTACCAACGATCTACGGAAAATATTTTTTCAGAATTTTTTCTCTCTTCTTCATTACGAGCTCGAGAGCCGGTCCCGAGAGATGATCGACGTTTTCCATCAAAAACTCCATGTCTTCCATTTCTTGTCTTTCCGTCCGCTCCTTTTTCCTTGTTTCTCCTTTTTCTTTGTCGAAAGTCAAACGTTCGGAGAAATTTAGATTATATCGATCAAACGACGATGTTATCTTCCGCATTTCGTCAATGTCTACGTTGAAATCAGATGCACTCGAAGAAGTCTCTTTTCCCTTTCTCTTCGCTTTGTCCCTACCCATTGGGCGGACAATTTCTTCTAGCTCGAGTTCATCGTCCTGATTTAAATCTAGACCGACACGAGCATCGAAGGAGGTTGTGTAACCACTAGAGCCCGTTTTCGTTCACTTTGATTGTTGGACTCCAAAAATAAAATCTTGCTCGTATTTTTTCCACCTAGGACTTCGAACCAATAATTTCCAACAATCGGGACACTTGAATGGTTTTCCGACTTCCTCAAGGTAAAACTGCAATGCTTCTTGAAGTATTTATTCGTCGCATTGGCCGCTTTTTCGTTGGGTTTTTAGGTTGTTGTACAACCCGTTTATTTTTGAAACCCCCCTTGCTATTTCACGAAACTTCGAATTAAGTTGATGTTTCGTACGGTAGTCGTCACATTTTCCTAGCTCCTCTCGAAATCATTCTAAAATGCAAAATCAAAAATGTTCTCCCGGTTGTGCGTTTCCTTGAATCGAATCTTCAGAAATATCAACTCAAGCTTTGACCAAAACTAGCTCTTCGTGTGGAACCCATGTTGTCGGCTTTTGTCTTCCCGGTTGTGCGACACCCTCGCGCACTTGTTTTTTCCCTTTACGTCTTTGTGGTGGTGGTGTTGGTTGAGTTTCGGGAACTATGTCTTCTTCTTCCGCGTCATCCGATTCATCGACAAGTTGGTGGTGGTGTTGGGTTTGGGTTTGGGTTTGGGTTTGAGTTTCAGTTTGAGTTTGGGGTTGAGGTTGATTTGGCGATTGTTGATCCGGAAACACAACAAAGTTTGAAAACATTTGCGACGTAACATTTTGAACATGCATCAGGTAATATTGGCCAACATTTTGGTATTGGAATTTTAGAGGGGGTTGAATGGGAGCATCGAGTTGGGGGCGATAAACTCCTTGCGGAGATGAGTCGATAGCAAAAATGTTGCGAGGAGGGATGTTTATACTCGAACCATGGCTTTTGTTCCGTCGATCGGAACTTGGGGTTTGCTTGTCGGGATTCATTTTTTTTTTTTTTTGATATAAAGTAGAGAGAATAGAGAATAGTGTGATATAGTGTGATGTTTTTAAGTTATATGTATATATTTATAGTAGTGGTAACAGGATAAATAAAAATAATAAAATAAAATAAATAAAAACAAAAGTAGCCGTTACAGTAAAAAAAAAATACATTTTTTACCGTTATTCAACGGTAGCTTTTCAAAAAAAAAATTAAAAAACCGGCCAATCGCAGCAAGAGAGAGAGAGAGAGAGAGAGAGAGAGAGAGAGGCTCCCCTCTCCGTTTCCCGCACAGCTCATTCCCGCGCCGACGGTGCGGTATTCCGCCGGGCGGGAAGCTTCCCGCTTCCTTTCCCCGCACCCGCTCCGTCCGCCCTTAGAACAATTTATTGATCTATTTGAGAACATCTTAAAGCCAAAAAAAATTAGCTTGTTTTTCAATAATAGCAGTAAACTTAATTATCTTTGTGGGAACAACTTAAAACGAAAACTTTTAAACTTAAAACCAAAAAAATTCATTGAACTCTAGAACAACATATAGATATAGCAACAATCTTTGATCTTTGAACCACAAAAAAAAAAAAAAAAAAAAAAAAAAAAAAAAAAAAAATCAGATAAAACCAAACATGAACGCCCACAAAAAGGCATTACACTTTGGAACAATATGCAAGATAGCTGAAGGAAAAACTTTGTTTCAGGAGAAAGAGCAGTGTTATAGAGATTTAGAAGAAGAGAATGATAGTTTGTAATGCACATACTCTAATTTAACATCTTGATCATTATATTGGAAAAGGGGCATAACTATACCATTTTTTGGTAAGAAATCAATTAGGTTTTCAATTATGCATTGTTGCAACTAGACATGGGCTAAATGTTTTTTAAACAACCAAAAATTATTACACTCAAACTTGTTTATTCTTCTAACCATATGATAAAAAGAAAGAAGACCATAGTCAAAGTACTCCAAAAACGTCTAATCCTAATTATTTCAAAGCATGATAGACATAGTTTTCAATCAGCAAATAGTGTAACAAGATTACCTGATCATTCACTCATATCCTTTGTAGTTCCTACGGATGAGGGTGGTGATGGTGCTATGGATGGCGGTGGTGAAAGTGGGAGTGTGAAAGAGATTTCACCCTAAATCATTGACAGAATAGTTGGATGAAATGAAAAGAAAAGCCCAATGATGACATAAGTTAATCTGTTTCAAACATGAAAGGTTTGTAATTTCTTTTACCACATTAACTTCTGACGTCGCCATGTTAAAAATTGCAATGAAACTAGCATAGTTCCCATCCTTTTTGTGACAAAAGTTCAAAAAAAGAAAACATTAGTGGAATACATTTGGAGTTTGAGAGTGTAAAACATGTTGTACTTGATTACTCTTTAATTGCACGCTCCAGAACCTCTTCTTTGAGTCGCAAAGCAGCTGAGTCATGCTCAACTAGGGATGTTCATTTGAATGGATCGGTTTGATCCAATACAATCAAGTAAATCCAAATTGATTTCGTTTTTCAAAACATAGATCCAAATAGATCAAACTAAATTCAAATCCGATCCGATTCAGTCAAATTACAATTCGGTTGGATCGGTTTTTATAAATCAGTTTTCAAAAATCGGAATATTTTTTAAAACCACATATAATTAGAATATTATCCAACTTTATAAAAGAAAAAAATAGTTTAGTCCCGGTTTAAAGTTTATAAACAACTACTAAAAAATATATTAAATTTTAATAGTTTATAGATAAAAAACTTTTGAGAGAAAATACATATTAAGGTTTTTTATTAGGTGAAATTTTTTGAATCTATTTGAAAATATATATATATATATATATATATATATATATATATATATATATATATATATATATATATATATTGAAAATAAATAAATATGCAATTGTTATTCGGGTTTTTGAAATATTCGATTCTTATTTTATAAAACAAAACCAATCCGAAATCCAAACTAATAATTTGGTTTTGTAGAAAACCAATCCCAAAATTCAAATCAAATAGTCTAATCCAAATTACCCAATTGGGTAATTCAGTTCAATCCAAATAATAAACAACCCTACTGTCACTGACCAAGTTTTTCGAAGTCTCATCAAATCATCTATTGAATTTTGGAACGATAAAGAATACCCGAGGAATCTCCAGATAGATCATGAATACTCTACGAAACCCTAGAAGACGCTAGAACATTATAGATGTGTAACAGCCCGGATTTCCAGGTATCTTTTATTCATGTATTTTGGTGTTTTGTGAGGGGACTCGGCGAGTTGGACCTCAAACTCGCCGAGTACGATCGCGGTTCTGGACGCGGGTTCGCGCCTGGACTCGGCGAGTCCGCGCTGTTTAATGAAACCCTAATTTCCCGGTCCTAAGCCCTATTTAAAGGACCTTATGGTCCTTCATTGCGGCTACCTTGACCTTGAGAGCACCTAAACAGCTGAGGGTTCTTGTGAGTGAGATAAGAGGCCATTATTCACCAATTTTGTGTGTATTTGCAAGAAAGGAAGGGGAAAATCAAGCTAGGAGAATTGGGGAGCTTGGATCTACTTCCATTTCGTCAGAGGAAGCTTCTTGAGGTATTATTCAGAGCTTATTCTCGTGTTTTTGTTGTTATGGTCAAATCTAGGGTTTCTTCATGCCTTGTTTGCTTTGTATTTGGAGTGTGAGAGGTCCCATGGAGATATGGTACCTAGATCTGGACCTTAATAGGTCCAGAGAGTCCCAAATGCCATGCTTTATGTCTTCCCTTTTGAGTTGGAAACTTAGGTTGCCATTTTAGAGGTCATTTCTTCAAAAGAAGCCTTGTAGGCATTGCATAGTAGCCAAGACTGTGACTTTACGTGATGAATGAGCTTGGGAGGGCCAGATCTATGAGTTGATAGAGCGGATCTGACCTCAGAAACGAGATTGAGTTGATGCATGGCATGGACTCGCCGAGTCCGAAGAACAGACTCGGCGAGTAGCATGAAGATTGTCCTTAACCACTCAGCGAGTGGTCTTGCCGAGTTAAGGGTGGACTCAGTGAGTCAGGGAGAGTTAAAGAGGGTTGACAGGTGGACTGAGTCGAGTTGAGTCGTGGTGGCCCCGCGATTCACGCCAGGTGGGACTCGTCGAGTTGGGGGTGTACTCGACGTGTCAGGAGAGGATCCTAGGGAGTCAGTGAACACGTATAGACTCGCCGAGTTGCCATAGTGCACTCGCCGAGTCCGGTCAAAGTTGACCGTTGACTGTTGACCAGTGATGACTTGATAGGGGTAGTCAACCTTAGTGGTAAAAGTGTTAATTAGAGATATACGATGTTATAGGAGGATTATAGCTCGGAGGATCGAGCACAAGTGATTTTCAGGATTCGCGAGTTATCGAGACATACGAGGTGAGTCTTTTCACTATACTTTACCTAGAGTAGGTAATCAGAGTTATGTGACATAATATTTGTATGCTATATGTATGTTATGTGTTGTACTGCATTATTTCTATGTGATTTATGCTGTGCATGTTTATAGAGTTGGAACCGGAAGGTTCCCAGAGTTAGAACCAGTGGGTTCACAGAGTAGGGTCTACGGACCCACAGAGTTATAGCCTCAAGTGGCTAATATGTGTTATGTGTGGTATATTGGGGAACTCACTAAGCTTTCTGCTTACAGTGTTAGTGTTGTTTGTTTCAGGTACTAGTGATGACCGTGGGAAGGCGTCGGCTTGATTTGTACACACGCATGGGATTTTTATGATATGTGATGTTGGGATTTTGTATGATATGGATTGGAGTTTTGAACTTGATGTTTTATGAAAATTAAATGAAAATGTTTTTATATTATGCGAAAAATTATTTTGAAATTCACGGTGTTACAATTTGGTATCAGAGCCTTGGTTTGAGGGATTCGAGTACACCTTCGGGCGTATTTGAACTCAAACTGAGGATTTGAGAAGTATTTTCAAAAAGAGTAAAAGATTTTGGAAAAAAAAACGCAGAGTAGAGTGTGTGTACGATCGGTCCGCGCCCGAACGGTGATTTCCCAAAATACCCTCATGTTATGTGTTATTGATATTGATATGATGTATTCGCATGCTAGAGTAGGCTAAGTATTCCTATTGGGACTAGAGTGGCCTGATTTATGATGCCTTAGCCTAGGAAGAGGTGAGCTGCTATGAGATGCTTGAGAGTGAGTAGGTAGCAGCGAGGGGCTTATGAGAGATCTATTAGAGAGTGGCCTGTGCATGATAGAGTACTTGGAATTTGGGATCCAAAGAGGAGGAATTGGGGTGTATTTTGATACGGTGCGGACAATAGTATTGGGCCCGTACTACTGAAAGCACTGGAGCGGTGTACAGCCCAAGTAAGAATCTTTGGAATACCAAGGATCAAGGAGGGATGAGTTGTCGAGTGTGAGTATGCTCAAATGGAATCTAATTTATCGTATGTTGTATTTCAGAGGTAGATCATGGTGAGGACACGTTTGATGCCTGAGAGCAGTGATACCAGTGATGAGGAGATCCGCCGGATCATCCACGAGGAGGTGGCTGCGGCCATCAGGGCGGAGATACTAGAGATGTTCGAGTCTATTAAGACCACGCTGATTGAGACCTTTGACGAGCGTTATGCCACTCTTTCTGAGGCTGCTGTTACAGTGGCCACCGCAGCTATTGTTGCCGCTAGGCCGCAAGGTGGTGATGCGTTGCTGTTCCGGGAGTTCAGCAACACAAAACCACCAGAGTTTGATGGGACCCAGGACCCGGTGGCAGCTATGAGGTGGATTTCTAACATAGAGGGGTGTTTCTTCACTTGCTCATCTCCTAAGCATTTGAAGGTTCGGTTCGCGCTGAACCAGCTTCGCTTGGGAGCGAAGGACTGGTGGAAGTTTGTGACGGCGCACTTTACGCCTGTTGAGCTTGCGGCAGTGACCTGGGAGAGGTTCACTACCATGTTCCGAGATAAGTACGTTCCCCAGGTGGAGAGGGAGCGTTTGGCCCAAGAGTTTCTGACCCTCAAGCAGGGTACTGAGTCGGTTACAGCGATCACCAGGATGTTCCATGAGAGGTGTTCTGCCCTGAGCACGTGTCCACCGAGCAGGAACGTATGAGCCGATATTTGAGTATCTTGAGGCGAGACATTCGGGAGTTCACGACGAACTCCTCGTACCGGACATTTGCTGAGCTTCAGGCAAATGCCCGGAAGAGGGAGATTGAGCTAGAGACTCAGGCCAGGGAGGAGGCGGAGTCTCAGGGGAGGGATCGGCGACCGGCACAGTCTTAGCTGGCAGACAAGCGGGTCAAGCCCGCTGATCCCAAACCAGGGAGCCAGAAGGGCCGCACTTGTGGGAAGTGTGGCAAGGGTCATGATGGAGTTTGTAGAGCGGGATCTTGCTACAAGTGTGGCAAGGAGGGGCACATGGCCAAGGACTGCCCCAAGGGGTTTGCGGTGTGTTTTCACTGCAATCAGACCGGACACCGGAAGGCAGAATGTCCGCAGTTGCGAGGATCATCTCAGGGAGCACCTCAAGGATCTACCCCTGCTTCCATCAGAGCTACAGAGAGTCGGCCAGTGAAGGCCGAGGCACCGAGGGCACGAGGGAGAGCTTTTCAGCTGACCGCGGAGGAGGTCCGCGCAGCGCCCGACGTCGTGGCTGGTATGTATTCTTTTGTATACTTATTTTGATGTTGAGATATTATGCTTATATTATGTTGTGCGTAGGTACTTTTCTTGTGAATTCTGTACCTGCCTTGGTGTTATTTGACTCGGGTGCGAGTCGGTCTTTTGTATCTTTGGCCTTTAGTCAGCACATCGGTGTTAGTCGTGAGGCGTTGAGTCGGCCTCTGAGAGTGTCCATAGCTGATGAGAGGGTGATATATGCCACGGAGGTTCTCCGAGGGTGCGTAGTCGAGATTTTCGGTGTTGAGTTCCCGATTGATCTAGTTCCTATTACGATGGGTGATGTTTGTGTCATTGTGGGCATGGACTGGTTGAGTCGATTCGGTGCGGTTATCGACTGCGAGCGACAGCTGGTGACCATACGAGACCATAGTGGGGGAGTTCTTTCGGTGTACGACGAGGGTACACGTTCAGGATCAGCGTTTTGTTCGGCCACTAGGGCGAGGCAGTGTCTACAGCAGGGCTGTAAGGGTTTTGTGGCATATGTGATGGATACGCGGGTGGATTCCGAGAGGCCGAGTTTAGTTGAGGAGGTTCCAGTGGTGCGTGAGTTCCCGGATGTATTTCCCGAGGAGTTGCCGGGTGTGCCTCCTATGAGGCAAGTGGAGTTCAGTATCGATTTGGTTCCGGGGGCCGCGCCTATCGCTAAGGTGCCCTATCGTCTTGCACCTCCAGAGATGCAGGAGTTATCCTCGCAGCTTCAGGAGCTGCTGGGAAAGGGTTTATTCGGCCGAGCAGCTCGCCGTGGGGAGCGCCTATCCTGTTTGTCAAGAAGAAGGATGGTTCACATCGGATGTGCATTGATTACCGGGAGTTGAACAAGCTGACGGTCAAGAACCGTTACCCGTTGCCGAGGATCGACGATTTGTTTGATCAGTGGCAGGGAGCATCTTGGTTCTCCAAGATCGACTTGAGGTCTGGATATCATCAGGTGATGGTGCGAGATGAGGACGTCCAGAAGACAGCGTTCAGGACGCGTTATGGGCATTATGAGTTTGTGGTGATGCCTTTTGGGCTCACCAATGCCCCGGCAATGTTCATGGATCTCATGAACCGAGTGTATACGCCGATGCTGGATCGGTCGGTGATTGTATTTATCGACGACATTCTGGTATATTCAAGATCTAGAGAGCAGCATGAGGAGCACTAGAGAGAGGTTCTCGGAGTTCTGAGATCGGAGAGGCTTTATGCCAAATTCTCCAAGTGTGATTTCTGGTTGCGGGAGGTCCAGTTTTTAGGACATCTCGTTAACCAGGAAGGGATATTGGTCGACCCGGCCAAGGTTGAGGCAGTGATGAGTTGGGAGGTGCCGAAGTCACCCTCCGAGATCAGGAGTTTCCTAGGGTTGGCAGGGTATTATCGGAGGTTTATCAATGATTTCTCTAAGATCGCAGTGCCACTCACCAGATTGACCCAGAAGGGTGTTGCTTTTTCATGGGGCCCCGAGCAGCAGGCCTCCTTTGAGACACTTCGCCAAAGGTTGTGTGAAGCCCCAGTGTTAGCCCTCCCGGAAGGGATGGAGGACTTTGTGGTATACTGTGATGCATCGATTTTGGGGTTGGGAGCGGTGCTGATGCAGAGAAGGCATGTGATAGCATATGCATCGAGGCAGCTGAAGCCTCATGAGACGAGATATCCCACCCATGATCTAGAGTTGGGGGCAGTGGTGTTCGCCCTCAAGATTTGGCGTCACTACTTGTATGGGGTTCGGTGTATGATATACACGGACCATAAGAGCTTGAAGTATTTGATGGATCAGCCTAACCTGAATATGCGTCAGAGAAGGTGGTTGGATGTGGTCAAGGATTATGATTGTGAGATCCTGTACCACCGAGGCAAGGCTAACGTGGTAGCCGATGCATTGAACTGCAGGGCGGAGAGCACCCCGCTGTGGGATGTATGTTTGAGATTGACCGTGATAGCTCCAGTGTTGGACGCCATTCGTGGGGCACAGGCTGAGGCTATGCAACCTGAGATGCAGAAGAGGGAACGGGTTGTTGGTTTGGTTTCAGAGTTCGTTACCAATGGTCGGGGGCTTATGACATTTCAGGGGCGTATCTGGGTACCGTTTGTGGGAGGAACGCATACCATTTTGATGGAGGAGGCGCATCGGTCGAAATTTTCGATCCATCCGGGGGCCACTAAGATGTATTTGGATCTGAGAAAGGAGTATTGGTGGCCCTGTATGAAGAGGGATGTCGTGTGGTTTGTTGAGAGGTGATTGACCTGCCGTAGGGTTAAGGCCGAGCACCAAAGGCCGTATGGTAAGTTGCAGCCATTGGAGGTTCCAGAATGGAAGTGGGAACAGATCACTATGGATTTCATCACCAAATTGCCAAGGACTGTCAGAGGAGTTGATGCAATTTGGGTGATTGTGGACAGATTGACGAAGAGCGCTCACTTCCTTGCTATCAGCGAGAGTTCTTCAGCAGAGAAATTGGCGGAGGTGTATGTGAGGGAAGTGGTATCTCGGCATGAGGTGCCGATCTCGATTGTTTCAGACCGTGATGTGCGCTTCACTTCCAGATTCTGGAAAAAGTTTCATGAGGAGTTGGGTACTAGACTGCATTTTAGTACCGCATATCATCCCCAGACAGATGGTCAGAGTGAGCGGACGATTCAGACGCTCGAGGACATGCTCCGGGCATGTGTGTTGGATTTCGGGGGTAGTTGGGATGCATATTTGCCCTTGGCAGAGTTTTCCTACAACAACAGCCATCATTCGAGCATTGGTATGCCACCCTTTGAGCTGTTGTATGGGAGGAGGTGTCGGACCCCCATTTGTTGGGGAGAGGTTGGACAGCGGGTGATGGGCAGTACCGAGATCGTGCTTCAGACGTCAGAGCAGATCCAGCAGGTCAGACAGAGGTTGTTGACCGCTCAGAGTCGACAGAAGAGTTACGCAGACAGGCGCCGGTCCGAGCTTGAGTTCCAGGTCGGCGACCTTGTACTCCTGAAGGTCTCTCCTTGGAAAGGAGTGATTCGATTCAGGAAGAGGGGCAAGTTGGGGCCTCGATATATTGGTCCTTTCCGTGTGATCGTGAGGGTAGGCCGGGTAGCCTATCGTTTGGATTTGCCAGCAGAGTTGGGGCAGATTCACGACACTTTTCATGTGTCGCAACTGAGGAAGTGTATAGCCGACGAGTCGGCGGTGGTTCCATTAGAGGATATTCAGGTGGATGCGAGCCTGAATTATGCCGAGAGACCAGTGGCCATCAGAGATCGGAAAGTCAAGGTTCTGAGGAACAAGGAGGTACCCCTGGTGTTGGTTCAGTGGCAGCATCGGAAGGGGTCAGAGATGACATGGGAGCCGGAGCGTGAGATGCATGAGCAGCATCCGGAGCTATTTGCAGAGCGAGACTTCGAGGGCGAAGTCTAGTTCTAGTGGGGGAGAATTGTAACAACCCGGATTTCCAAGTATCTTTTATTCATGTATTTTGGTGTTTTGTGAGGGGACTCGGCGAGTTGGACCTCAAACTCGCCGAGTAGGATCGCGGTTTCTGGACGAGGGTTCGCGCCTGGACTCGGCGAGTCCGCGCTGTTTAATGAAACCCTAATTTCCCGGTCCTAAGCCCTATTTAAAGGACCTTATGGCCCTTCATTGCGGCTACCTTGACCTTGAGAGCACCTAAACAGCTGAGGGTTCTTGTGAGTGAGATAAGAGGCCATTATTCACCAATTTTGTGTGTATTTGCAAGAAAGGAAGGGGAAAATCAAGCTAGGAGAATTGGGGAGCTTGGATCTACTTCCATTTCGTCAGAGGAAGCTTCTTGAGGTATTATTCAGAGCTTATTCTCGTGTTTTTGTTGTTATGGTCAAATCTAGGGTTTCTTCATGCCTTGTTTGCTTTGTATTTGGAGTGTGAGAGGTCCCATGGAGATATGGTACCTAGATCTGGACCTTAATAGGTCCAGAGAGTCCCAAATGCCATGCTTTATGTCTTCCCTTTTGAGTTGGAAACTTAGGTTGCCATTTTAGAGGTCATTTCTTCAAAAGAAGCCTTGTAGGCGTTGCATGGTAGCCAAGACTGTGACTTTACGTGATGAATGAGCTTGGGAGGGCCAGATCTATGAGTAGATGGAGCGGATCTGACCTCAGAAACGAGATTGAGTTGATGCATGGCATGGACTCGCCGAGTCCGAAGAACAGACTCGGCGAGTAGCATGAAGATTGTCCTTAACCACTCAGCGAGTGGTCTTGTCGAGTTAAGGGTGGACTCAGTGAGTCAGTGAGAGTTAAAGAGGTTTGACAGGTGGACTGAGTCGAGTTGAGTCGTGGTGGCCCCGCGATTCACGCCAGGTGGGACTCGTCGAGTTGGGGGTGTACTCGACGTGTCAGGAGAGGATCCTAGGGAGTCAGTGAGCACGTATAGACTCGCCGAGTTGCCATAGTGCACTCGCCGAGTCTGGTCAAAGTTGACCGTTGACTGTTGACCAGTGATGACTTGATAGGGGTAGTCAACCTTAGTGGTAAAAATGTTAATTAGAGATATACGATGTTATAGGAGGATTATAGCTCGGAGGATCGAGCACGAGTGATTTCCAGGATTCGCGAGTTATCGAGACATACGAGGTGAGTCTTCTCACTATACTTTACCTAGAGTAGGTAATCAGGGTTATGTGACAGAATATTTGTATGCTATATGTATGTTATGTGTTGTACTGCATTATTTCTATGTGATTTATGTTGTGCATGTTTATGGAGTTGGAACCGGAAGGTTCCCAGAGTTAGAACCAGTGGGTTCACAGAGTAGGGTCTACGGACCCACAGAGTTATAGCCTCGAGTGGCTAATATGTGTTATGTGTGGTATATTGGGGAACTCACTAAGCTTTGTGCTTACAGTGTTAGTGTTGTTTGTTTCAGGTACTAGTGATGACCGTGGGAAGGCGTCGGCTTGATCTGTACACACGCATGGGATTTTTATGATATGTTATCTTGGGATTTTGTATGATATGGATTGGAGTTTTGAACTTGATGTTTTATGAAAATTAAATGAAAATGTTTTTATATTATGCGAAAAATTATTTTGAAATTCACTGTGTTACAAGATGTCCTTGGAACAAGATGGAACGATCCGAAATGATCAAGACGACACTAGATGAAACTAGAATGAATCGGAAGACTCGAGAACGATCTAGAACATGCTAGATCATACAAGAATAACTTGGATAATATCATAACATCCTAGAGATATCTAGAACATCATAGAATAGTGTAGCATGATATGGAGTCTTGTAAAGATAATGTAGATATTGATAGAACACTCTAGAATAGCCAAGAATATATGGGACCTAGAATCTTCCCATGAGGAGGTGTAATGTCCCTATAAATAGATATAAATAGATAGGAGGTCTCATTTGTAGAGACCATTGAGAAATTGTAGTCTCTTGAGTTCTCTTAATACAAACACTCTTTGCAATCTTGAAGTCTTAGTCTTTTGCTTTCCAAAACATCTAGATCGATGAAGTTAGCCTGACTTAGTTAGAGAAAAGCTAAGTGGCACACGGTATTGACTAGTCGACAGAGTCGTCTCGTGAAACTACGCTCAGCTTTGGCCTAAGCAACGCTATAATAAAATCATATATATATATATATATATATATATATATATATATATATATATATATATATATATATATATATATATATATATATATATACACACACAGTAGATGTAAAACCCGTGTATTACACGGGTTGACTAAAAAAAATAAAATATTAAAATTAAAATAATAAGTAATTTTTAAATAAAATTTTGAAATAAGAAATGAAGAACATATTAATTGCAATTTATTATAATATTTATTAATTTGATGTTTTACATATATATATACATATAAGATTATGTGTCTTTTTAATTTAAAAAATTGAAAAAATCATAAATTGACATGTGGATATTATTTATTTAAAAAATATCACAAAATGACAAGTGTCAAAACTTATTAAAGATTGACATGTGGCAAAAAAAATCTTCATGTATTAGAGAGGATATATATATATATATATATATATATATATATATATATATATATATATATATATATATATATAAACTAAAGATCATAAGAGTAAGAGCTCACTCTTCAAGACATGACGAGTGTAGATCTAGGAAAATCCTAGCTCGACCAACAGCTGATTTCCTACATTGTTCAAATTCACTCATTTGCTACAAAGATTCAAATAATATAATATGAAGACGAAACCAAAACTCAAAAATCAAACCGAATTAGATTAGGTACAAATTGATCTTACTTTCTCTGTCAAAGAGGTCCAAATGGGAGACGCATTGGCCAAGAGCTGCAACAAGATAGATATTAACCCAAACAACTATATAAATCTGCGGAATAAGAAGGATAAATAATATTGTAAGTTCGTCCACCGTATTCATGGCCAGAACCTGTGATTTTCTAACAAAGTCTCTGTGATAAATCTGTGTTCGTTAACATCCTCAAAATTAAACTTCGGTAATCTAAATTAAACATCTACAAATCAGCGATCTAAATTAAAGTTCTTGAAATCATATTGCTTACACAAACGGCTCGAATGCAGATCGGGATCGGGGAGTCCGTGTCGTAGCCATCAGTTCATTTCCTGTTGAATTCGATTGAAAATGGGGAAAAGATACATCGACATAATCGGTCTAGGTGTTTATAGTGTGAAAAGAATTGGAATAGCAAATAGACATTTTTATCTAATTAATACATGTGAGAAAAATGTTAGAACAACAAGGATCGATTTGTAATTAAAAATTATAATGAATATGTTAACAAGGAATATTCAATATGAATCTAATTTTAAACATATGAGATCTTGATCTTTTTAATTCTTTTACAGAATGTCACCCTTAATGGTCGGTCTGGTAAATATGTGAAATTGTATGACTTTACAATTTGTATTAAGTTTATTTTAATATTTATTCTAATATTATTAATTTAATGTAATTAGAGTGGGAAATTTAAAATTTGAAATTTGAAATGGAAAATCAATAGGTTACAAATAACATGCATTAATTAGGAGATATAATATGGTGACACATGGCAAAAGGAGAATAAAATTATTCTTTTATTAGATAGGAAGATATATATATATATATATATATATATATATATATATATATATATATATATATATATCATCCATTTCCCGACGGTTCGGCTTTTTTCCTATGTTTCGGTCATTTCCCGACGGTTCGATTGTTTTACCATGGTTCATCATCGGTAGTTATTGACTTCTCTTTCCCAAGCCAAGAAGTACTCCTATCACCTCAAGTACAACTCATGTTTACCTTCCTACTGTATAGTTGTTAGCTTCTTCTCCAAGGTTAAGGTACTATTGATTATAAATACCAATCACCACACATCATAAGGTTGGGTTCTACTTCTCTCTCTTTCTCTCTTTCTCTTTTTCTACATACATACGATCGGGTTCCTTCCACTCGAAGGACCCAACCTTCATTTCACATCGATACTAACTTGATCATCAGACGCCGCTCCTGGGACGCAAGTCCTGGGGTGACTCTAACGATCCTCGTTTATGAATGTAACAGGAGTCAAATTGGGGCTCGCTGGTGGCAACGAAGAAAACATCGAAGATCCCGACTCAATCAACCTCGTGACAAAGTATGGGTTACATCAAGTGGCGCCATTCGTGGACCTCGAGCAATTAGCTACTTCTTCACGAGGTTCTGCTTTCTCTCTTTAAAGATCTACGAATGTCCGCTACGTTCTTTATAGGTTTTCCTTCCTAAAACCCATCTTTCACAACTCCATCTTTTTTCATTCAAAAACATGCAATAGTTACCAAAACCTCTAATGTAAAAAAAAACTTGCGTATTTGCAATGTTGTTGGTTAGATCTTGTTAATTTTCTACTTTAGCTCTTCCTTCTCAAACAAAGATTTGTACCCATTTCATGTCGGACAAATTAAACAATCAAATTAGAAGCTTATTTGATGAGAAAAATGATTGGGATCGAACACAGATGAACAACTCTCAAAAAAGATACTTGTTGAAAGTCAAAAGAGTGCAAACTATTTAGCACAACATACAAGTTGTTTGATGCACCTCTTGGGAATAGCACCATATGCAGCACAATCTTCAAGGTCTTTTTTTTGCCACGTGTTTTGTTCTCCTTCATTTTTCCACATGGCCTTTTTGGTTTTTATTTCAATTTCTTATTTTTCACTTGTCATTTTTTGAGGTTTTTCATTCTTACACTAGGTGTAAGACTCATGTATTACATAGGTTCATTTAAAAAAATTAAATATGAAATTTTTAACATTTGAGAAACTTGAATTTATTAGAAAAAATAGAAAAATATTGAAATATTATAATTAAAGTGTTTTTTTAATTTAAACTAATAATTTAGATAAATAAACATAAGAAACTAATGAGATCTTAATTTATAAATTAGAAGAAATATCAATTAATGATATTAATATGTATTTATTATTATATTTGTTACGATTAATACATTTGAATATTATATAGAATTTAAGAAAATAGAAAAAACCCCAAAATGCCATGTTGAAAAATTGTAATTGAAAATAACTACAAAATGACATGTGTCCAAATGAATGAGAGCATGCCATGTGGCAAAAAGTTCTTTATTTATTAGGGAGGAATGATTAAATTTTCAGAATTTACGGTTATATATATGGAAGGTGCTCATTATATTCATGTAAGGTTGTCATTTTATTAATTTGAGAATAAATCCACATAAATGTTACAAACTCATTGATTTACTTTCTTTTTTCAGTTACTTTAATAAACTCACGTAGTACACTGGTCTCACACCTAATGATATTTTTATTTCAGTCGAGCAAAATATAGATGTCAAAAAGGCAGAGTATGGCTTTCACTTTCCATATCTGTTGTTACTAATTTCATTCAGATTATTTCTTGAAATGCATCATGTACAACTTAATAATGCAATATAAAAAAGAGATACACAACATTTCTAAAAACAGCTGGATTCTATCATTTATGTACAACATATATATTATGGGCCCCATACATTTCAAAAGGAATGTTCAAAAGCTGATAGAAAAAGACAAAAGCCTCATGCGGGTCCCACCTAGACCATTTCCTCCAAAGAAAATTCACGCAGGGCAGATTTTCAATAAAAAAAAAAAAAGAATTTTCGTCAAATAACCATTTTTTTTGGGAGGGGGGGTGTTTTTTA
The DNA here is from genome assembly GCF_051521515.1 of Lactuca serriola. Lineage (NCBI taxonomy): Eukaryota > Viridiplantae > Streptophyta > Magnoliopsida > Asterales > Asteraceae > Lactuca > Lactuca serriola. The sequence continues at coordinate 87,815,409 of NC_136413.1, read as the reverse complement.
ACCTTTTAATCAAGAAATTCAATATTTTGTAGAATAACCACAAGATCCACAGAGGGTGCTCTGAGGATCTGTTAGAATGAACACCTCTGCGGAAATGAGGTGGCGGCAATAAACGACAAAATTTTTGCGAGGTGGCGGCAATAAACGACAAGATCCGCAGAAGCGTCTCTGCGGATCGTTGTTAATGCTCTGAGGAATACGTTGTTGATTGATCCGCAGAGACGACTCTACGAATGTTCGAAAACCTCTGCGGATTTCATTAATTCTAGGCGGAAATGGTAGTTTTAGTTGTGTTTAAGCAATAACTGACGATTATATATGATTTTTTTAAGTTATTCTCATTTTATATGCCTTTAGTGACCATAAACGACTTTTTTTCAATTTTATGAATGCCTTAATCAGTAGAAGTCGTTTTTTCGTTATCTCTGTGGAGAGAGTTTTGTGTAAAAAATTTGGTTTAAATCTTCCTCCTAACTTTGACCATCAGATGTTATTACAAATGGATAGAAATAAGGTCGGTGTGTTCAATAGTCATATATCTTTGTCTTTTAAACACCCGGAGTGCAGGTATATCATGGAGCTTGCAGATGAATCAGATGTAGATCACCTGAGACATGTAATGTCTGAAAGAGGGACATTTTCTTTAAACGATATAACAATGCACTATGCAATAGGGAGAATTTCTATAACACAATTTAAAACATATATTTCATCAATTAGCAAAGTGAATGTTATTTTAAATAGTTATAAATTTTAACCTAAACTCCATAAATTTATTAAAGTACCTTGTTATTTTAAGTAGTTATAAAAAATCGTAATCACATTTAACCAATCCCAATCATATTTATAACATTGTCTATTAACAAAATCCCAATCACATTTACAATATATTCAAAATCGTCAAAAAAATATTAAATAATTCCGCAGAGGCCTCCGCGATCGGCAGAAAGGTCCTCTGCAGATTTGTTCTTCACAAACCTTCCTCTGAGGAATTGTTCTTCAGGTAACAATGGCAGAATCGAGATTTTGTGATCTATTACACTACCATACAATACACAAAATAATTCTCAGCATAATATTGATTCAATAACACATTTATAAAATCAAAAATCGACGTTACTAATGCTAATTAGGGTTTAATACAAATTTCAAAATGAGGAACACTTACGTGAGTTCCATACCCATCGGGTAAGACATCACCATGTAATTCTTGCACTTTCTGAAATCGCCTCATCATTTCTCTTTTGTTCGATCCTTGGTCCGACAACAATCTCCTCTGTCTTCGTCTTCGTCTTTCACTTCCGCATCAAACTCCCCCAAAGAAACCCTATTTCCGCAGCGAAAGAAGCCAAAGAACGACATTTTTGTGAATTTACTAAATTAACCCTCTTACTTAATTCCTCAGATATATCCTATTTCTGTAGAGGCTTTAGGTGATCCGCAGAGCACCCTCTGCAGATCTTGTTGTTATTCTACAAAACATTGAATTTCATGGTCAAAAGGTTAAAATACCCATCCAAAACCATCCATATAATCAAAGCAATCTATCATCAAGATCAACAGGCGCATCATTCAGGTATAACCATCCAATCCATCCTAGATTTTATTAATTTTATACTATTTTGAAAATCTTTGTATCAAAGCAAGGTATCGTTCTTATTATGAATTCTCGTCGTTATTTGCCCTGCATCATCATCATCATCATAAGTTCAATATTAAAAGCAATCACCGTTATCTCCGTCGTGTTTAGAAAAATAATTCATTAAAAAGTTTTTGGTAGTAATTTTTCGTATGAGACTTTTGGAATCATCACCATCATCGTAAATATAATATTAATTATAAACCCACTATCAACATCTTATTTAAATCTATGGTTTTTAATCGTAATAGAAAGCAAAACTAGAACTAAAATTATCGTTTTCTTAAAATTAAAATCATAAGTTTTCCAAGTCTTAATTTTAATAAACAAGAATTAAAAAAATTTCATAAAGCAATAAAACAATCTAAAAAATTTCTTTTGAATTTAAAAGTAGATTCTAACATATCACTAATTAATACTATATCTAATATTGAAGCAATAAATATAGTAGATAATAGTATAAATTGACAACAAGAACAAATAAAAAGTATTGAATATAAGATAACAAAACTAATTCGTTAAATATGTCTCAATAAATAGAAAATTCACCAATAATTATTAATAACGAAGAAAATGAATTTGGATACATTTTTTATGCTCTAATAAATAAAAACAATATTAATAAAGATGCTATATGAAAAACAAATTTTACATTATCAGAAAAACATAATTTTAAGTATCACACGTTAAAAAACTTTTTTTCTAAAAAATATTATATATTATGGAAAAATTATAGGAGAAGAACCTATAACTATCTAATCAACTCAAAGAAATATTATTATAAATAAGAAATCGATTATCTAATATTAAAGATGTGGATAGGATAAAAATCGTTTATATTCATATATCAACAATTCAAGTAATTTTAAAAAGTATTTTTAGTGATTTAGATACTCTATTAGAATTAGAAATTAGAGATGATCGAATAATTAATGATCAAGAAAGTATTATTGCAAAAGGAAAAGGTAATTTAATTGAAGGAAAAATAAAACTTAATATCAATATTCAATTAGAATTAAGTTTTAAAGATAAAAATTTAAGTAAAAGTATTACCGTACGATATAAATTATTAAGACAAAATTTTATGTTAAAAGGTAATCATCCGTTTACTATTACATATCAAATAAATTATGCGTTAACAAATTCTGATCATAGTATTATGTTTAAAACAGAAGATAGAATTACATTGATAAATTATTTACCCCTTTATTATCCCTTTAATCACCAAATATGACTAATAATAGAATATTTAATGAAGCTAATTTTCAACAAATAATAACTACTTCGTTAATAAAAAGAAATCCAATTATAGAACCTCCAATTTCAACCATAATAGGTAGATCCTCCATCTCGGAAAAGCAACCTACAACATCTACTGAAAATAAAGATGAAAATTTAGAAGATATTAAAGAAATGATTAGATCATTAAGTTTAAGAATATGATAGAATCATCTAGTAATCCTTTAGAATGTTTTAAAACACTTGAAGGTCCATATCAAAATACAAAACCATGCATACCAAATAAAGAAATGATTATAGAAATACCACAAAATTTACCACAAGCAACACTATATAATATTGGTCTTAGTTGTGAAGAAGATAAGTCAGTAGGAGATAAATTAAATATAATTAGTCAAAAACTAAAGAATATTATAGAAACAGAAAGTTTACTTTTACTTAAACAAATGCCTGAATTATTATAAAATTTAACTCAACAAAAAATATTACTCGAAAAATATTTTAAAAAAACAAAACTATTAAAGAAGAACCAGTTAAAGAAGAACCACTTAAACAAAAACCACTTACTATTAAACCACATTTTACATGCTAAAAATAAAATAATTATGACCAATAAAACTCAAGTATATTGTAATTTCGATAACAATTATAAAGTCAATTTACTTAAAAAATTATGAAAAGATTTAGATAAATCAACAAAACAATTAAAAGAAAAAGAGTCTGAAGTACATGATTTAATTTCTAAAAATTTAAACCATACTACATATCAGTTAATTAAAATTGGAAGATTAAGAACTAAAATTAATTATTTTAGAATAGTAATAAAAAGTCTTAACACATCAATTAGTTTGCTTTCGGATACTTTATTAATTTGTTAAACTGAACTCAAAATTACAAATTAATTGTTCAAAATATAATAGGCTTTGGACTACTATATTAAAAAACCATTGGAAAATAAACTCTGTTATTTCTAAAACTATTCAATATTTAGAAAATACATTATTATATGAAGAAGACTATTTATTAAAATGACAGCCAGAAAAAGAAAAGTATAATAACCAACTAAAAAAGATATCTCGATTAAAAGAATGATTTAAGAAATATAAAAAATCACAAAATCATAATTTAGAAACAATACGTAATGTTTCAACCATCCTAACAAACACAACTTGTTAACATGGAATCTTTTCAAGAAAAAGTAGAAACATTAACTAAATTATTTGCAGCATTAGAAATCTCATCTGAAATTCAAGATAACGAAATTAATACAGAAATAGAAAATAATATGGATAATAATGATGCTGAAATAATATATGATTTTTATCCAATGATGAAAATCCTTATTCAAATCCATATAAAAATTCACAAAATAATTTCGGATTAAAAAGAAGACAATCATATGTTAAAGATGGTTATCAAAATCAATATATTTACGGACCACCTTCATTAGAGGAAAAAAAATTATATCGACAAGGAATGGTTAAAAACAAACAAAATAAATGGGAAAAAGTACCTCCACAATACATAACCAAATTATTTACATTTCCAACAAATTCAGATATTCTTTTTATCGATTGTGATCAAAATCCCGAAGCCAAAATTCAAGAATGGGGTAACTAAATGGGAATTCAAATCCAATTAACTGAAGAATTACGAAATTTACATCCAACAAGTTTTCTTAACTATATTATTCATAAAACACAAGGCAATGCATATCGATTCCATTCATCTCTTGATGAAACTGAAACAATGATGATTGCTACAACTGATGCTATGGAAACATTTAAAACTGTATTAAATCGTCTTATTCAGTAATTCATTGGAAAACGAATATAAGATAAAGCATCGCAGGAAGTTTTTCAATTAGAATCATTATGTCATTTAACTAATCTACGAATTTGTAACATATGTTATTTAGACCCATTTATATGCGAGTATTCTGAACATTTCTACAATCTAGATTCCGTTAGAAAAAAGATAGCATTAGATATGTTTTATAATAAATTATCATCATTAGTAACTCAAAGTGTATTAAAAGATTTTGAAGAAGCTTTACAAGAAAATAAAATTGCAGATACTTTAGGAGCACGAATAAGTATATTAAAAGCATGGATGCAAAAGAAATGTTTAGAGCAAAAAACAACGCAATATGCAAAAATTAATTTATGCTAAGAAACTATTTCTAATAAAGTTAATCAATATGGTTGTAAAGATAATAAAAGACGACGATATAAAAATAAAATTTGGAAAAAACAAATTTATAAACCTAAATATAAACAATTTTATAAACAAGGTGAAATAAAATATTTTCGAAATGGAAAACAATATAGACAAATATATCAACCTAAAACAAATTATCGCCCATCTAACAAGAAAGGTTGTAAATGTTGGATATGTCAAGAAGACGGGCTTATGAATGCCCACAAAAGACTAAAAAGGAACGAGAAACTAATTTATTAAAAATTGCATATGATCTTGGATATGAACCTATAGAAGATTCAGACGTAGATTCATACATAGAAATTTATGCATACACAACTGATTCTGATTCAAATACAGACGAATGATCAAAATTCATTATACATTGGAAAGTATTATTAGGACTAGATAATGAGGGAAACCACATATCTAACCCATCAAAAGCATACAATGATGAAGTATACAATGATATGAATATATCACCAAAAGCATACAATGATATGAATATATCATCCGAAGTATACAGTGATATGAATATATCACCAAAAACATACAATGATATGAAAATATCATCTGAAATATTAAAAGCATACAAGTGTAAGCAACCATTCAGGTACCCAAAAGGCCCAGACATTCAGATAGCATATATATTCACGAAAGAATGGAAGCAATCATGAAGCAAATACAACATCAACTCAAACAGAAGCAAGAACAAAAAGCATCGCTACTCAGACAACTTGAAGCAGTCAAACGTGTAGAAGAACAACTACAACAAACATTACAGATATTATCATCCTACTCCGCACCTAAAGAAGAAGCAGCTAGCAGTTCAACCATAAAAAATCCAAAAGAAGACATCCAGAAAATCTCATCAGATGAAAGTCAAAAGCAGGAATCACTCACCAAAGTCACCAAAAAATCCACTATTCCACAAGATTTTCCACCACTACAAACAGAAAACAAAGACGTAAAGAAATGGTACGCAATATTTAATGGAGCAAACAAAGGCATCTATGACGACTGGGGAATATCAAATTCTTTTATCCTTGGTCAAAATGTCATACACAAAAGCTATAAAACCAAAAATGAAGCATAAACAGCCTACAAGGAAGCATATAAAGCAGTCATGAAAGATCACATCGAACATTCAAAAACAGTTCTTCTCACTCCACAAAAACCAATATCAAGTCCCAAATCCCTTAACCTACCAAATACCAAAGTCACCCTTGAGGCCATTCCATCAACCAAAGAAAAAGAAGCTATGAAAAAACCAACTACCCAAAAATTTGCTAAACTATGGGATAGCCTCATTTCATACACCGAAGTCCATTCCTTGATGGGCTTTTACCCAGTAGCCAGGCGCCCAGGCCCAAAGCAGTCTTCCTAGCCAATATATCCGATGCTATGACTTTATGTGATTATTTTATTCATGGATTTATCAACACCATCTATTTAGAAGGCACCAATCTACACTGCATCAATAGTAAACCCGTTTAGAAGGCACCAATCTACCTTATCGCTACCTGCACTTCCAAAAGTAGGAAATTGAATGGTTAGTCCAGGAAATGATGCAAAAAGGTCTCATTCGGCCAAGCACTAGCCCTTTTTCTTCACGGTTTTGTTGGTCCACAAAAAAAAAAGACGGCATATGGCATTTTTACGTCAACTATCGGGCACTTAATCCTATCACCATACATGATCGCTTTCCTATTCCTTCCATCGATGAGTTATTCGATGAATTACACGATGCTCACTAGTTTTCTAAATTGTATTTCTTGGTCGGGTATCATCAAATCCGACTAGCTCAAGGTGATATTATGAAAACTGCATTTCGTACTCATGATGGTCATTATGAATCTATGGTTATGCCCTTTAGGCTAACTAATGCACCCCCTGTGACATCCCCATTTTTTATGGCCAAAAAATACCGATTTAGTTTATGCTTTTTAATAAAAATCAGAGTAACTTCTTAAGAAAAGTGTTGCGGAATTTTTTTCCCAAAAAAACATGATAATTATGTTATCAAAGCATTTCTGAAGAAATGTATTTTATTCCTTTTAAAACCTTGGGATGTCAACGTCAATACAGAAACATAAGCATAAACAGAACATACATTCATTTACATTAGTGATCTACATCTCTTTAATCTCTCAGTGAAGTGTAGCTTTATATCGACACCTGTGATACAAATAAACCAAGTGAGTCAGGTTGGGAAACCTGGTGAGTAGATAGGGTTTTCAACCCACAACAATAAATTATTATGTTTTACCATCAAACACTTAACCCAATTACCCATCCCCATTATCTTCTTTAATTCCTAGGGATCTACCCTAAGAATCATGTAGCACCTGGTTCTTGGTATGTATTTCTTTTTATTTTTATCTAATTGTTTTTCATTTTTGGCCTTGGACTCGGCGAGTTGAAGGACCAAATCGCCGAGTAGAAGCAGGATGGGACGCGGTATTTAGGCGATTGACTCGGCGAGGTGGGTCTCGGACTCAGCGAGGCGGGTCTCGGACTCGACGAGTAGGCCTTGGCTTGACAAAAACCCTAATCTGAGGGTTTGCACCCTATTTAAACATCTCATTCAGTTACCCTTCGTCCCATTTGCTCCCAGAAGACCCCCATAGCAAACCCTAATCATGTGTGTGAGAATCTAAGTCCTTTTGAGTGATTTTGGAGCTTTTGTGATCTAAGAAAGGAAGGAAAAGCTTGAAGGAACAAGAAGAGGCTAGAGGGATCCGAGTTTGAGCATCTTCCTTAGTGCATTTGAGGTATAAAGCTTATACCATGCTCATTATTATTATAGATCTATTCTTGAAGGAAGTTAGGGATTCTAAGAGCCATTTTGGCAACCAACCATGATTGCAAGCATACTTGAGGGCTAGGGTTTCGGATCCAGGGTTCTTGAGGGACCCTAAGGCAGAAAGCAACTGTTTTAGAACCTATGAAAAGCCTCATGCATGTTAGGAGTCCCTTTTTGAGCCATTTGGGCTCATTCTTCCATGCACGCACATAAAGTTTGTAACTTTATGTGCTAGATCGAGCCTAGGGGCTTGGATCTATCTTTTGGTCAAAGGTTGTACATCAGAAATCGAAGATTAAGGTGTGGATGTTACCGACTCGGCGAGTCCGTTCTTGGGACTCGGCGAGTCGAAGGCTTTGAGTCCCATATCTGTTGAGGGTCAAAAGAACTCAGTTGGGTGTTAGAAGGGTTGTAGCAGGACAGAAAGAGTAACCCAATGCATTGGAATTAGTTTTAGACCTGGAGTTCATGGGACTCGACGAGTGCTAGAACAGACTCGGCGAGTCCAACGCAATCTCCTTGCAGTTGAAGATGAACTCGACGAGTTGTTCATACAACTCGGCGAGTCGAGGACAGGACTTGTTCATCAGATGAAGGTGGACTCGACGAGTTTTTCATACAACTCGGCGAGTCGGATGAGGTTCATACGATGTTCATATAAGAGAGGAGCTCGTCGAGTCGTTGCCAAACTCGACAAGTCGAGTCGTGGATAAGGACGGGTAAAGGGTTAAGGACTCGACGAGTTGATGGCCCAACTCAACGAATCAGGTCAACTTGAAGTTGACTTTGACTAGACTTGGACTAACCCTGTTTAGGGTTGCACGTGTTGTGTGTTGACTTGAAGGTTGTCGTGTAGGGATCGAGGAGTCGAAGGGAATCGACTTTTACGCCGAGGATAATTCAAACACTGCACGACATTGAGGTGAGTTACCTTCCAGTAGGGGTGGGTCTAAGGCCACAATGTCGGCCCACCAAAAAGGGGTATTTAGAAGATGATTGTCTTTGTGATAATTATCTTGGTCTGGTTATGTGCTTTGGTCATGACATGTATATGTATGATATGTTATGTGTATAGTAGGGATTAGTTTCCCTGACAGTGGTCCTTGAGACCGAAGGGTAGGTTAGTACCCGGATATGCCTGATTGTATGTTTATATCTGTTGTTTTATGCTAGTGGTAGGGGTGGAATAATCCCCAGTTACCGGTTGAAAGATACCGATGATGAATACCGGTTGAAAGATACCGATGATGGTTACCGGTTGAAAGATACCGACAATGGTTACCGGTTGAAAGATACCGATGATGATTACCGGTTGAAAGATACCGATGATGGTTACCGGTTGAAAGATACCGACGATATTGTATGGTATGTGGTATGATAGGGGAACTCACTAAGCTTTATGCTTACAGTTTTGGTTTTGGTTTCAGGTACCTCTTCGTCGAAGGGGAAGGAGTCAGCGGTGTAGCAGCGCATCACACACATACATGGTTTCTGCATTGAGTTTCTGGGATTGTACTCTAATTTTCATTACTTTTGATGTCATGGGTTGGGACACAACATTATGATTTTGTAATGTGTTGTTTTATCGACAATGTTTTGGTAAAATGTTTATTAAATTATTAATTCAAAAATGAAATTTTTGGCCTTGAATTTCGGGATGTTACAAATCATATATCACTCATTCCTAAGGGTTTTCCTAAGGAATAGGCACGAAGTCCATCGTTTATACAACAGGCACTAAATCCATAGCTTCCAGGGTTCGTCCAACAGGTGCTAAGTCCATAGCTCTCATTTATCGACAGTATTATTTGTGGGAGTCCACCTACAATACATGTCAATGGGTTTTTAGAGTACACCGGGTGAATGTATCCTTCACAACACCTATAGGTAGCGAGCCTGCTAATGTTCCACAGACTATCTACAATAGTCCATGGTTGTCATTCGTACTCTATTAGATGACGGGGCCATCATTTGGGTAAAGGTTTCTCTCATTTTTCACCTCTCACCCTCATCTCATAATCTATATCACCTTTTATCCCATCCCCTAACTCATCTTTCATCACACACCAACTATTTCATCTACCCATGTTTTACCCAACATGTTTGTAGATATAAAATATATATACAGTTCAGATCGGAAGAAATAGTTTAGATCTGTAAAGAAAATACATATACGGTTCAGATCTGAAGAAAAAAAAGTCTAGATCTGAAAAACAAATTTTATATCTTCCATCATAACTTTCAAAGCATAAAATACATACACAGTCTAGATCTGAAGAAAAGGTCAGATCTGGAAAGATAGAAGTTTAGATCTTTCATCCAGCATAGATCTCAAGTATAAATCATCCATATATCAGGTTTAGATCTAAAAAGTTCAGAATTGCAGTGATAAAGTCCAAATCTGAAGGAAAAAGTTCAGATCTGAAAGAAAAGGGTTAGATCTGACAAAATTACATATACCATTCAAATCTGAAGAAAAGTCTTAGATCTAAAAAGAAAAATTTTAGATCTGAAGGAGAAAGTTCAGATCTGGAAGAAAATGTTTAGATTTAAAGGAAGATGTTCAGATCTGAAAAGAAAGAGGTTCAGATCTTTCATCCAGCAAACATCTCATGTAAACAGACAACATATATTTATACACATAGCACATAATTTATATAAAATACTTCATATCTATGTGTAAGATGAAAGTGGTTATGCACTCACCTGATAAGGAGTGATTCGGACAGCACTTCGCTTCTTAGAATAATCTCATTTGACAAAACCGGGAAGTTGCTTGAATAATCTCATTTGACAAAACCGGGAAGTTTTCTCGGAGATTCTAGGCTCTCCGAGGCTTTCTACTAGAGCTAGAAAGGCTCCCTAGGATTAGGGGTGAATTATGGTGGCTAGAGAGAGAGTAGAGAGAGAAAGTAGAAGTGAATTGGTGAGGAAAAAGTGGCAGCGCTTGATCACCTTTTATAGGCTGATAAGCCTCGCTACGTTGGGCGTTCCTGCGAGGGTACGTGGGGTGTACCTCGTACGCAGGTCGTTCTTGGTCTATGTTGCGTGTTCGTACAACCACATGTCCGAAGTCTGTTGGGGCTACGTGGTCACCTCCGGAGCCAAGTCCTCGCGTACGCGGGGCGTTTCCTCTCTTACGTGGGGCGTACCCTTCGGACCAGACTCGCAATTTACACACTCGACTTCTAAAATTCGTAACTTTTGCATACGACCTCTGTTTTCGATGTTCTTTATATCCACACGTACGCGGAACCGTACTCTACGGCTTTAGTTTAGACTTTGTTGGCTAATTCTCGTCCGATTATAAATTTATATTCTTTAACAGACCGGTACAATAAAGCCTGTTAAAATTTCATAACTTCTTCATCTAACGTCCATTTTTGTCTGTCTTTTTACCATTGCGCTACTATTAACGAGATCTTCGATTCTCGTTAAGGTTGCGTCGGCCAAAAACCGACCGTTCTATTATTTGAACTTCGGGTTGTGCACTGCTGATCTGAAACTTAGAAAAATCATAACTTCCTCATACGAAGTCAGATTTTGGCATTCTTTTTATGCACGCTCTCGGTTTGACAAATACTACGAATTTCGTGTCGATCACCAAGGCTAAAAAGTCCTCTATCGTAAATTCACTATTTACGTCCTGCAGTGTCGTGTCGGTTTTGTCGTGAAACTTCGACAGACCATAACTTCTTCATTATAACTCGGATTTCGGCGTTCTTTATATCTAAGGAATCCTTGTCACGACCACTACACCTTTCTTTGTAGATATCGAGTTTATATATCATTTTATTTTTTATGCTTATTTCTATCATTTATTTATTATATTATTATAAACAAGTAATAAGCACACAAAAGCACATAATTCACATAATATTCAAGTGGATCATATTTATTACTTTAAAACGACTTATAATGGTTAGCCTAGACTATTTCAACATCATTAATGCTTAGCCCAGAAAGAAACACGGGAGTTACAATTCTCTCCCTCTTAGGATGATTCTGTCCTCGGAATCATGCATCAGCAAACAGATGCGGATAGCTACTCATCATGTCACTTTCCGTTTCCCAGGTGAGATTTGGCCCATTCGAATGTTTCTATCGCACAAGCACTAAGTCGACCATCTTGCGTCGCAACTTTTTCTTCTTACTGTCAACGATCGCCTCGGTCTCTTCGATTAGCCTCTTATTCTCATCCATCCTTAATTCTGAAATTGGAATTATTTCGGGAACTTCTCCCGTGAACTTCCTCAAATAACACACATGGAATGTGTTATCAATACCCTCTAGTTCTTCTGGTGGTTCTAGCTTGTAAGCTTGGTTCTCAATCCTCTGAAGAACTTTGAACAGTCCAATGAACCTTGGACTCAACTTTCCCTTTTCCCCATATCTTATAAGTCCCTTCCACGGTGATACTTTAAGCAAAAGTGAATCTCCAACTTCAAATGTCACCGGTCGTCTTTTCTTGTCAACATAGCTCTTTTGACGATCTTGAGCTGCTAACATTCTTTCCCTGATCACCTTCAGCTTTTCAGCAGTCTGATGGACTATCTACAGGCCCATAAACTATTTTTCTCCAGCGTCAAGCCAACATGACGGCGTACGACACTTCTGTCCACACAAAGCTCGATAAGGTGCCATCTTAATGCTTGAATGGTAACTATTGTTATAGGAAAACTCTACCAGGGATAAATCCTCATCCCAGTTACCTTGGAACTCTAGGGTACACGCTCTTGGCATATCTTCCAACGTTTGAATCATTCTTTCGCTCTGACCATCGATCTGCGGATGGTAGGTTGTACTTAAGCACAACTTTGTACCCATTTCCTCTTGTAGACTCCTCCAAAACCTTGACATGAAATGGCTATCATGGTCTGATACAATCGTTAAAGGAACACCATGAATTCTTACCACCTCCTTCACATAAGCATTGGCAAGCTTATCCATAGACCATCTTTCGTTGGCTGCTATGATGTGTGCACTCTTAGTGAACCGATCAACGACCACCCAAATCAAGTCGTGACCGTCCTTCGTTTTGGGCAGTTTAGTGACAAAATCCATTATGATGTCTTCCCATTTACCCATGGGTATAGGTAAAGGTTCCAAACTCCCATACGGTTTCTGATGTTGTGCCTTAACTCTTACGCATGTCACACACTCGGCCACATACTTTGCAACATCGAGCTTCATCGTCGGCCACCAGTAGTAAGGTTTCAGATCCCTATACATTTTTGTGCTGCTAGGTTGAATTGAGTACATGGTCTTGTGAGATTCTTCCATCAGAAGATCTCTTATTCCTCCCATCTTAGGTACCCAAATCCTATTGTGGAATACCTTTAACCCTTGATTGTTCGTACCGAACACTAGCATTTTGCCCAAACACTCTTGTTTTCGGTCATTTTTCTCGGAAGCTTCTTCTTGGGATTTCTTAATACTTTCCACGATCGTTGAGACAACTTCAATTCTTAACGCTCGTGGCCTTCTCCTTTCAAGGCTCACTTTTCGGCTTAAAGCATTGGCTACGACATTTGCTTACTAGGGTGGTAAAGTATCTCGCAATCGTAATCCTTAAGCAACTCTAGCCAGCGTCATTGCCTCATATTCAACTCTTTTTGATCAAAGAGATACTGAAGACTCTTATGATCAGTGAAAAGCTTGCACTTCGTGTCGCAAAGATAATGCCTCCATATCTTTAGTGCAAATACCACCGCTGCCAACTCCAGATCATGAGTGGGGTAGTTCTTTTCGTGTTCTTTCAATTATCTCAAGGCATGTGCTATCACCTTACCCCATTGGGTTAGAACACAAAGCAACCCAGCTCCAGATGCGTCGCTACAGACTACAAAGTTTTCAATTCCGTTCTCAGAAACACCAACAAGACATGACTTGTATAATGACTCCATACGTTATCTCTTCATCCTAGGCAATAGTCGTAACTATTATGTTTCCTTTAAATATGTATCTAACTTTTAGAATTATTTTCTGCAAGCGGTGCTCGATCTTGCACCCGCTCCCTATCCCATGTTTAACTTTCAATTGTGACCTTTAAGTCACAATCTCGATCCTTATTGGAGACTCCTCCTTCATTTTTTTAACAAACTTAAGTTAGGTTCTTTCCTTTGATTACCATAGTAGACTAATGGGTCATGTTCGAATGACCTCTCATCGTATTATGTACTACTTAGACTCAAGTCTTTTAGAATCGAGTTTCTGAACGTAATATACCTTCCTTTGTGTTCCAGTGTGATAATATCACATTCTAGCATGTAGTACTTCTAGCTACAAGCTTCTTGCTTTAACAATATATGATTTCGATACTTCAATCTTCTAGTTTGAGTGGAATACTACTTCGGACTTGGTTCGCTAAACCACGTGACTTACTCATTTTGGTAGGACTCGATTCGATATGACCTCTTGGGTCAGAATAATAATCATCTTCTTAGTCATTACCGAAATGATGGTAACGAAAGATATGAACAAAACGGGATCAATTACTAGCTTCTTGGTAACCTTGTGACCTTCCCTGATCCAAGTGCGAGTCCTATGCTACTGGTAGTATAGGCTTCTACTACCATTCACACCTACTCATACTTGTCCCAAGTATTATCTCGCAGTTTTCCGAGTCACCATTCAATAATTTCACAATAATCATTTAACACATCTGATAACAAAACGAAGCTTTATATTATTTCCTAAAATGATTACATAGATGTTAAAGTTCAACCCACACTATGCCTCTAATAGGCCACACTACGTGGTACTATCTTCGTGGCTACTTCATATCTTGACTTTTGAATATGAGGTCCACATCCTTTATTCCTTGCATCTTCACTTGCTTCGTCGAGGATTGTCTGAGATGCTCTTGCCTTCGAATTTGGAGGCGCATTTGCTCTTGTGGCTCCACTTTTTCTTGGGCAGTTCTTAGAAATATGTCCTTCTTCGTTACACCTGAAACAAACCTTCTCGGTAAACGTACACTCATCGGCGTAATGCCCAGACTTTCCACATCTGAAGCAAGTCACCTCCCTTCCAGAGTGTTTATTTTTGCACTTCCCGCACCATTTTTCTTTACCTCTGTCACAACTGGCATTTTGCTAGGAAATTCTATTCCCATGTAAACATCATCCATTGAAAAAGGCTATACTTACTATACTCTATTTTCATTCAAATACATCTCATATGTTCAACTAAGGGTTGGAAACCCTAGAAATTTCGGCTCAAATTCATTATGGACTAGGATTCTCTTATTGGGCCTAATGGACCAATAAACTTTCAAATCGACTATTTGGGCTCTACTTGGACCCACAATCATGAAACTAGATTGTTTTGGGCCATGTGAGCCTAAAATAATTCATTTTTATCTCTAATAGTCCTTGTTGGGCCATAAACTCCATTTCTTTTATTCAAAAGGGGTCGTGAATCGTCCTTAAGCACGATGGGCCGAAAAATAATATTGGGGCTATGAAGTTCGATCAAAGCCAAGAAATTGAGCCCAAAACCATTTTTCTTCATCCCATTAGACCCATTTTCGGCCAAAGGTAAAAAAAAAGGGTAAATTGCATGGTGACACATCATTTTTACATGTAGGGTTCCCATGCTAAATACCCTCCATGCAAAAACTAATCTCATGCATCAAGACTTCTATCACTTCAAACCTCTCTTCTCTTTTCCCCTCTCTCCTTCTTAATCTCGGCCATAGGGCCCAAAAATCACCAACACACTTATTTTACTTACAAATCTCTTGAGGAAAGCTCACAAGAACACTCCTACACTCTCCTCTAAATTTTCGAGAATTAGAGGATACTTCAAGAAATTCTTATTCAAGATCATCAACTTTGGTAAGTTCCCACTTAGATCTATGATATAATTTCTTGATCTCTTCAAAGATCTCCTCTTACATCCATATATTTGTGGATTATGTTCTTAGAACCATCCACATCTTCAAGATCTTTTGAAGGAAGTAAGCTAGGCCAAAACCAACATCATCTTCTCATATCTCTTCATCAAAATCGAACCAACCCTCAAGGTGAGCTTCATACCCCCTATTTTTCGGTTTTTATAAGTTTTGTGGGGGGAGAATACAAGCAAATGTGTAGATCTATGAGTATATGTATG
Source organism: Lactuca serriola (assembly GCF_051521515.1). Lineage (NCBI taxonomy): Eukaryota > Viridiplantae > Streptophyta > Magnoliopsida > Asterales > Asteraceae > Lactuca > Lactuca serriola. The sequence continues at coordinate 87,799,408 of NC_136413.1, read as the reverse complement.
CTTTGTGTGATTTCTATGCTTGTATATATGTTCTTATGTGATTGTGGTGTTGGATCTAGTCAAAAAGACCTTAAAACCGAGATCTACATTAAGTTGTATGAAATAAGTATAAATTATATTATTTCACACAAATCATTTCTAGAAAAATAACCAAGTTGGTTAATATGAACATCTTTGGGCTTAAAACCCATTTTTGGGCTCAAAATGCTAAAAATATAAAACTAAAGGGCCCAAAACGACAAAATACAAATTCTGAAGGTTGAGATGAGTCAAAACAGTTTCAAAAATGTATTTTCTGAAAATTTACCCTTTTGAAGGATTAAAATGTGGATTTTTAAACATAATGGGCCAAAAATGAACTTTTCGACCCAATATAGCCCAAATTGCGAGATTTTTAATTTAGAAGGGTTGAAACTGCACTTTTCTGTAAAATAGGGGACTACTAGTGTACCAAGTCCATTTCAATTTAAAAGGGACCAAAGATGTAAAAAATTTCCATTTTGGGTCAAAATTGTAAAAATTGCGAGAATAGAGGTTTCAACCGAGAAAAACTCCATTTTGAGGGACTAAAACTATTTTTCAAGTAAATTGGGGCTGAAAAATACCTTTTCAACAATTTTTGATACTAAAGTGTCAAGAAAAATGGTTTAAGGACTAAAATGGAAATTCTTTTATATAAAGGGTTAAAAGTGTAAATTTATACAAGAAAAGGGCTTCAAAAAAAATTCTAAGGTTTTAAATAATAGATCCTTTATGACAAAATACTAGTACCACGATTTCCGACGAAATATAATACACCTTCAACACCAAAATCGTTACCAAACGAATTGATTCGGTCTCGAATCCATAACGAATCAAAAATCTAAACACGACGATACTCCAATACACATGCTGAAATTACGGGAAGTCAATACACACGTGGGAATTCACCAGACGTCGATACACCATCTTTGATCCCGAAAGTTTCAAATCGTGCTTGTTGGGCCTAGCTAGCCCAATGACATGATCTTTAGGCCCGAAGGAAACGCGCTTACATGATATTGGGTCTTATACGACCTAATACCGTGTAAAAGGACTTTCAATAGCTCATGTGTTGTTGGGCCCCAAGGGTCCTTTGGTGCTGCTAGCAAAGTCAAGAATTCACAAATGCGAGTCGGGCCAAGGGCCTTTCGCATTCACGATAGCCTTTAACGACTCGTGGAATTAACGGGGACTTCACACCTCTTTTCTTCCTAGGTTGTGGGGCTATGGGAAGTCAGGGTGGTTGGATTAGGTGAGTAGTACGGACGACGCCTAAGGGATCGTTTGTATAGTTGTAAGCTAGTCATTTTCATTAATGCGTGATTATAACAACTCACCACCCATAATTAATCCAATGTCACCTGGAAATATCGAATACACACGTTGCAACGGTATAACCAAATATAAAACGCGTAATTTAAAGTATTAGGAAAACATCGGGTTTTCCTATGGATTTCAACACTTACCCCTACGTGATGCATACCAAGTCTAACAATTTTTCACACTTATAGAAATAAACAAGCATACTTACGGATCTTCACACTTTCTTACTTACAATAATCTTTTTAGAAAATATCGGATTTTCTGGTGGTTTTTCAAAATAATACAAAACATTATGTTTCAAGCATTACTTATGAACTCACCAACATTTCATATGTTGACGTTTTCCAAAATACTTGTATTCTCAGGTAACAGGTAAATCGAAGGAAAAATGTACTCAGTGATGTCTTGTTGTTTGTTTAACTAGTATCGAACAATCTACTTTTGGGAATGTAATGTTTTGAAATAATGTACTAAATGTAAACAATACCATTTGTAATATTTCAATGCATGGTGATGAATGATGTTATGTTTCATGTATATTCATTGTGATGGTATTCAATTGAGTCACAACAGCCCTCGGGCGTTTCCGCCGTCTGGTTCGGGGGTGTGACAACCTCCTCCTTTTCTAGACTTTGAGAACATGTTGCTCTTGTTGGACCTTGAAGACCCCTCGAATTTCATCTTCTTTCCAACTTCAACCTTGTTGGTAGTCCTACCGTTGATCATTTCTTCAATAGACTTAGCAACCCAGATGGTCGCTGAAATGACCCAAATTTATGACTAAAAATTTTTGTTTTAATACATTCCTAAAACCATATTTATAAAAACCTTATCATAAGTCATAACATAAGTTCAGAGTGTTAATTCAAAACATATTCTTTTATCATAGTGAAACATCCCAGGCTGGCTAGCTATGGTGTGTGCACTGTAATCTTCCCGAGCTCCTCTTTTGAAAACTGAGTACCTGAAACCAAAACTGAACACTGTAAGCACGAAGCTTAGTGAGCTCCCCCAAATCTACCACATACCATACAATAACATATAAACACATATTAGGCCTTGCCCACTGCATCGGACCGAAGTCCGGAAACTGCATCGGACCGAAGTCCGGAACTAACCAGGGCCTTGCCCTCTACATCGGACCGAAGTCCGGAAACTGCATCAGACCGAAGTCCGGAAACTGCATCGGACCGAAATCCGAAACTAACTAAGACCCTGTCCCCTGCATCGGATCGAAGTCTGAAACTGACTGGGACCTTGTCCCCTGCATCAGACCGAAGTCCGGAAACTGACTGAACATAGCATAACATAAACATATCAACTAACATGAACACATATATTGCATACTGCATCGGACTAGGGTTCGGAACACATAACACAAAACATGCATGAATCACAAAGACATCAAGCAATTTAACTACTACATCGAACCGAGGTCCGGAATTACTGCTAACTAAATGGGTCGACACTGTGGCCGTAGACCCGTTCCTACTGGAAGGAAACTCACCTCGTCACTCTGGCTGCTGAGATGCTAAATCTGAAACTGGCTTACTGCTGCACTGGAACTCCCCGGCTACAATTCCCATAAACACTAAATCAGATACTGATAACTAAGCCGAGGGTAAAATGACTATTTTACCCCTGGTCAAAGTCAACTCCCTGGTCAAAGTCAACTTCCAGTTGACCGAACTCACCGAGTCAGGGCACAGACTCACCGAGTCCCTCCTTTACTAACTCTAACTTTAACTCACCGAGTCCCTTTCCCACTCACCGATTCACCCTGAACTCACAACTCAAGGAAAAACGGGGACTCGCGGCTCGACTCGTCGAGTCCGAAGAACAACGCGTCGAGTCCTATTGTGCAGATTCCATACAATCGAATTCTAATCCCTTCCGGAACATCTAACTCGCAAATCTGAGTCCCTGGGACCATCTGAACACGTAAAATTGCTAACTTTACATGTAATTAAGAAGGACCAAAGCTATTCCTCTCAAACACTACTTTTCTCGGGAAAACTCATCCGACTCGCCGAGTTGTAGAACAACTCGTCGGGTCTAAGACAATCTTCATCGGACTCGTCGAGTTGCTCATCCAACTCACCGAGTCCACATCCATCTTCATATGATTCGCTGAGTCAAGCTTGGGACTCGCCGAGTCCATTCAGTCCCTTTTCCATACAGACCTGATTTGAGCCATGTAGGGGCTCCAAACTATAGATCCACACTTCTAAGGCCTAATCCTCACGTAAAGTTGCAAACTTTATGTGAAACCAAGGAGCTATAAGCTTAAAACACTGTAGAGATAGGGTTTGGGGTAAACATGGTTCACCAACACACCAAGACTGATGCTTTATGACATTCTAGGCCAACATAAGTCTAGATCTGGAGTAGCAACCTCGGATCTGAACTCCAAACCCGAAATGGATCTCAATCATGCCAAAATGGCCCTAAATCTCATTCAAGAATAGGTCAAGAAGCAACATAGGAAAGGTAACAACTCATTACCTCCAAGATGTGCCCAACACTACAGTGGATTCTGGATCTACACTACTTTCTTGATGCAAACTCTTTTGATCTTCAAGTTTTTTCCACTAGGACACCTCTCAAAGCTTCAGTCTCCCTCCAATGGCCTTAAACACACGAGCTAGGGTATACTGGACCTCAAAGGGGCTAAGGGAGCTGAGGGGAGGAGATTGAGTCCTTTAAATAGGGTGCAACCCTAAAGATTGGGGTTTTTCTCATTCCAGCACCAACTCGTCGAGTCCAGCTTCCGACTCGGTGAGTTGCTCACTTAATTCGTGACCCAAACCCCCTCCGACTCGGCAAGTAAGTATACCTACTCGTTGAGTCCCTTCTTCAATTTACACTTTTATCCCTTGACTCAACTTTTGAAATTTGGGATGTTACAACTCTCCCCCGCTTAAATTAGGTTTCGTCCTCGAAGCCTACTGCAGTATACGCTTCCGAACTGGCCACTTGTAATGCAGACTCCGAATTCCTGCATAACTCAGGTCCTTCCAGACCCTACCACTGCACCCCTTTTAAAATAACTTCTTCTCGCGTGGCATCCTTGCCAAAACTCCATGTCGACCACCGGCGTCAATGTCAACACATAACACACAAGTATCACCTGATGATATTGTCCCCTTCCTGGCAGGAACACACTTTCATGACTTGCAAAATTTACATACTACAAAATTCACTATGTTCTCACCCAGTGCCAAACTATCCTCCCTTTTCCATATATGACGATAACCCAAGCAACTCGCACGGTTGGAACTCATTCTGCCCTCTTCTTGAATCTGTTCCTTTCATACTAACTACCCCAGGTTCCTACTTAGAACAACAGAATTCACAGATCCACTTATCCCTATGACTCACTTATACTTGGCCATAACTCAGATGATCGTGCTATGAGTGACTTGCCACTCCACAAGCTATCCATGAAAATCCAAAATGTCGTTACTGTTGGAGACCCAAAACTGTCTGAAAACACTGAACTGCCTGAAAACAATGAACTCCCTGGAGCACTGACTGTCTAAAACACTAACTGTCTAAAACACTGAACTACCTAAAACAGCATGCTGCTACTTGGATGATTTCCAACATCTCTCGAGACCTTCCTGGTCTTAATTCATTTATTAGCCCTCTGAGATATCGGGTTCCAACCCGACTGCGGAGCCAAAGGACCCCCTATTTTAATCGCCTCACATGACCTCCTGATCCAACCGATTAGGTCTGAGCGTCGAATCCTGATGTTACCAAACCATGGCTAAACGTGACTTCTACGTGACCAATTGTAGCCTTATGTCATAAATGACCTTAAGTCGTCCACTGCTTCCTTGCTCTCATAGCTGTAGTGGCGCTTCTACAGTCTCATCTCTGGCTTAACCAGATCCAACCCGACTGGGCAAATTTTGAAATCCAACACGTGGATTTCCCTCTCCTCACAGCTACACCCGATCTGGTGGGTACTACTGAACTTCCCGAGTCCTAACCACGGACTCACGTTGTCTACTAGCCTAGTGAATGCTACGGCTACACTCGCATATTTACATCACTCTAATACTATCTGACTGCTATTGAATGCTACGGCTACACCCACAAACTTACAACACTCTAACACCATCTGACTGCTAGTGAATGCTACGGCTACCCCCGCAGACTTACAACACTCTAATACTATCTGACTGCTAGAGAAAATTACAGGAACGCGACCCTCTTATTGGCAAGTTTTTTCAAACTTCCCTCTCACACTATCCTCAAATCATACAACTGCCTGCCCTGTCTCCCTTTCTGACAAGGATGCGAAACTTATCCCAGTTTCAAAACTACTCCCACTTCTAAATCCTTGGATGATTCTCCCCCACTTTGATTCAACTAACATCTTACAGCACACAATACTGGAAGGATTCTCAATTCTTCTTACCATTCTATGTGTAATCCGTAAAAAACCACGCTTACCGTTGCTAGTGTGCCAATACTAACCAGTCCAAAAGATCACACCACCTCCAAGGACCCGAATACGTCTCCGGTAATAACCCGTTAGACCCAAGAAGCTCTAAATCCCAATTGGAGACCTCAGAAACTCCCACTGCATCACGGCTTCCATCTTTGTCGGAATGACTAGAATACCCTTCTAGTTGACAAGGTGCCCAAAAGATTGCAACCTGCACAACCAAAACTCACATTTGGAGAACTATATGAAAAGTCTCTCCCTACTCACAGTCTCTAGCACCTCCCTCAAGTGCTCCCCGTGCTGGAAAATAGCCCACCTATACCCGAACAACACCTTCCCGAAGGTAGTGAGATGCTACCAAGTCTCACACATACTTGTTACTGCTACTGTATCCGAAGTAACCTGCTTTACAGGTGATGTCCTCTAACTATCATTCTAAAATCCAAGATATGCAGGTAGCATATCACTCAATCGCAAGCAGGCCACAAATTCCGAAGTATCATTATCATTACTGATGCAGAACCTTAACAATAGAATTATTACAAAAGGGAGAATTCAAACGACATACCTGCGACCTAGCGCGGCTCGGTCTTGACTTCTTGCGGAACGAAGGGCGCCTGAACCTGGACTCCCTCTACCCCCAAAATAGGACAGCAAGACTTGAAATGACCAGGTTGGTGACAATGAAAACATATCTAATCCTTCTTACAATCCCGATACATATGTCCCCTCTCCCCGCACTTGAAACACCTGAACTTGTGACAAGCAAACCCATGAGTTCCTCCACACTTACCACACACCTCAAGGTCTCCTCGATTTCCAACACCCAAGACGGTCGAGTATGATTCTTCACTTCTTTCCAATTGTCCTGAAATAAATGCTCGCTTCCTTTTACCGCGCTGTCCATCCAAACCAATCTCCTTCTCCCGAGTTACCCCGACTACCTCATCAATCGATTGCGCAATCGCTAACTGACCCTGAAGCTTAGCTGCTAGCCCAATATTGTTGGGTAGTTCTTCGTGCATCGCTCGCGACTCCATTGCAGACAACTGAAAATCCTTGCTTCCCACCGCAGGCGCCTCTACTCGGCCCTGACGGCCGTCGGTGATCCTCAAAGTGGCAGGGACAGATGATATTATCTGCACTGCCGGAAACAAACTCGGATACTAGCCCTTCCTGTGGCCCCACTGACTGCAAAGGAAACATATCAGATCTGACCCCTGAGTGTTAGTAACAGTACAATCTCTACTAAAATGACCAGTTCGACTGCACTTGAAGTAACCCGAATCTCCATCACTACCACTCCTGCACGCACCCTCGTGCGTCCTGCCGCACCTCCCGCATCGTCCGCAACTCTGGTAATCCCTCGATCTTGAGTCTGACCCCTTGGGCCTTTTGCCCAAACCCGTGGTTACCTGAACCTCTTCCAGCTTCCTCTTCTTGATCTGCTCCAGATCAAACTCCCTCTCTCTGGCTCGAGCAATCATGTCCTCCGGTGTTTTGCAGCTGGACCTGCTCACAAACTGCCTGATGTCATATCTCAGCATTTCATGATATCTAGCTTTCTTCATCTCCTCGTCCGCCACATACTACGGAATCAAGGGGGCCCTCTCTCTGAACTTGGTGTTGATCTCCACCACCGACTCAGTGGTCTGCTGAAGATCCCGAAACTCTCGTATCAACTGTTGCACCTCAATAGCTGGTGCAAACTCAGCCCTGAACCTAGCCGATAAATCACTCCATGACATCGCGTCCAACGCAGCATCATCCCCCAAGGCATGAACAACCTCCTCCCACCAATCCCGTGCTCTGCCCTTCAGAAGACAGGAGGCGAGTCTGACCTTGTCCCCCTCGGGACATTGGCTTGCGCGGAAAGTATTGGCAACATCTGCCAACCATCTGCTGCTAGCAATGGGGTCCCTACCCCAATGATAATCTGGTGCTCCGCAAGCTATAAACTCTCAAAATGTCAACGTACGCGCTCCCATCAAAGCCATCATCTCGGTACGGAAGGCTCCCAGCCTCTCATCCAAGATCTCCAATATACCCTCCTTGACCGTGCCAAAGATCACAGGAGTCTGGTCTAGTATGTTGAGCGTAATCTCTACTGATACAAACTCTCTCATATGCTCCTCGAGTTGCTCGGTCCCTGAACCTTAGCCTGATCCCTCTCCGGCGCCTGATCCGCCCACTGGTCTCTCTCGCAATGTCACCATGCGGAAAACATAATACAATCACCATCAGAATACTCATTACTGCTGAGGGATCACATACACACTACAAGTTACCTGGTTTCATCTCAGCCTTCCTTGATTCAAGTACAGATCCTCTGCTTTTAGTAGTACGGGCCCATACTACCTTCTACATCTATCCGTACTTTCCTCAAGAACTACCTTGACTCCACCAAGTCTCTTCTACTACCATTGTTGATCTCTGCTTCTCTCATCCTAGTCTTGGCCTAGGGAAAATCTCTAGCTCCACCCAAACCAATCCTCATCTGCTGAAGGCCTCCTTGTAATGCAAATTAGCCATCACCTGAATACCATCACATGTGACGAGGCTCAGATAATCCTTCGAGTAAAAGACTCGTCCCTACAACGGTTACACTCAGACGAGAGCTGCGCAATAGGGCCAAATCCAGCACTCTGAGATTATTCAACCCTGATCACATGTGACGTGACGTATTCACCTGATGGCTAACTCCCATCACTCAAATTCCTACAAAGCACAAAGCAAGCAGCATTCGAACACAGGAAACTACTCAAGCAAATCTATTCACATGACGCAAAACTATACTAACAAACAATGATAGGCTCATATTATCAGGCATAACCTAAACAGGCTATCCTACTACTGTCTACTCAATACTAGCATGCAATTCTCATAAAGCTGAAACACATATAGTAGGCACATAAGGCATCCTCCTAGATCCTTAGTCCTATTCTATCATGTTGTTCTACTGAAACCGAAACTGATAATCATAACGTAAACTTTTATGGGTAATTTGGGAGTACTTACTTGAGCTTGACTGATCGCATGCACCACACCCTTTTCTCTTTTCAAAGTTCTTTCTTTCCAAAAATTCTTTTTTGCTTTTTCTAAAACTCTTTTTCTTTTCTCAACCCCTTTTTACAAAAATTGATTTTCCTTTTGAAAATTCCTATATCAATTCCTTAGTTTGAGTTCAGACACACCCAAAAGTGTGCCTAAATCCCTCAAACCAAGGCTCTGATACCAACTCGAAATGACCCAAATTTACAACTAAAATTTTTTGTTTTAATACATTGCTAAAACCATATTTATAAAAACCATACCATAAGTCATAACATAAGTTCAGAGTGTTAATTCAAAACACATTCTTTTATCAGAGTGAAACATCCCAGGCTGGCTAGCTATGGTGTGTGCACTGCAATCTTACCGGGCTCCTCTTTTGAAAACTGAATACCTTAAACCAAAACTAAAAACTATAATCATGAAGCTTAGTGAGCTCCCCCAAATCTACCACATACCATACAATAACATATAAACACATATTGGGCCTTGCCCACTGCATCGGACTGAAGTCCGGAAACTGCATCAGACCGAAGTCCAGAACTAACCAGGGCCTTGCCCTCTGCATCGGACCGAAGTCTGGAAACTGCATCGGACCGAAGTCTAGAACTAACTGGAACCTTGTCCCCTGCATCGGACCAAAGTTCGGAACTAACTGCATCGGACCGAAGTCCGGAACTGACTGGGACCTTGTCCCCTGCATCGGGCCGAAGTCCGTAAACTGACTGAACACAGCATAACATAAACATATCAACTAACATGAACACATATACTGCATACTGCATCGGACCAAGGTCCGGAACACATAACACAGAACATGCTTGAATCACAAAGACATCAAGCAATCTAACAACTGCATTGAACCAAGGTCCGGAATTACTGCTAACTAAACGGGCCGACATTATAGCCGTAGACCCATTCCTACTGGAAGGAAACTCACCTCGTAACTCTGGCTGCTGAGATGCTAAATCTGAAACTGGCTGACTGCTGCTCCGGAACTCCCCGGCTACAATTCCCATAAACACTAAATCAGATACTGATAACTGAACCGAGGGTAAAATGACTATTTTACCCCTGGTCAAAGTCAATTCCCTGGTCAAAGTCAACTTCCAGTTGACCGAACTCAATGAGTCAGGGCGCAGACTCACCGAGTCCCTCCTTTACTAACTCTGACTTTAACTCACCGAGTCCCTTTCCCACTCACTGATTCACCCTGAACTCACAACTCAAGGAAAAACAGGGACTCGCTGCTTGACTCGTCGAGTCCGAAGAACAACTCGCCGAGTCCTATGCAGATTCCATACAATCGAATTCTAATCCATTCCAGAGCATCTAACTCGCAAATCTGAGTCCCTGGGACCATCTGAACACGTAAAATTGCTAACTTTACGTGTAATTAAGAAGGACTGAAGCTATTCCTCTCAAACACTACTTTTCTCGGGAAAACTCATCCGACTCGCTGAGTTGTAGAACAACTCATCGGGTCTAAGACAATCTTCATCGGACTCGTCGAGTTGCTCATCCAACTCGCCGAGTCCACGGCTATCTTCATATGATTCGCCGAGTCAAGCTTGGGACTCGCCGAGTCCATTCAATCCCTTTTCCATACAGACCTGATTTGAGCCATGCAGGGGCTCCAAACTGTAGATCCACACTTCTAAGGCCTAATCCTCACGTAAAGTTGCAAACTTTACGTGAAACCAAGGAGCTATAAGCTTAAAACACTGTAGAGATAGGGTTTGGGGCAAACATGCTTCACCAACACACCAAAGACTGATACTTTATGACATTCTAGGCCAACATAAGTCTAGATCAGGAGTAGCAACCTCGGATCTGAACTCTAAACCCGAAATGGATCACAATCATGCCAAAATGGCCCTAAATCTCATTCAAGAATAGGTCTAGAAGCAAAAAAGGAAAGGTAACAACTCATTACCTCCAAGATGTGCCCAACACTACAGTGGATTCTGGATCTACACTACTTTCTTGATGCAAACTCTTTTGATCTTCAAGTTTTTTCCACTAGGACACCTCTCAACGCTTCAATCTCCCTCCAATGGCCTTATACACACGAGCTAGGGTTTACTGGACCTCAAAGGGGCTAGGGGAGCTGAGGGGAGGAGATTGAGTCCTTTAAATAGGGTGCAACCCCGAAGATTAGGGTTTTTCTCATTCCAGCACCAACTCATCGAGTCCAGCTTCCGACTCGGTGAGTTGCTCACTTAATTCGCGACCAAAACCCGGTCCGACTCGGCGAGTAAGTATACCTACTCATCGAGTCCCTTCTTCCATTTACACTTTTAGCCCTTAACTCAACTTCTAAAATTTGGGATGTTACAGTCGCCTCAAGAGTTGGTGCCTGGCGTACTGGCACCGTAAGTTCGTCCTTACTTTGTTGAGGTAAACACCTTGTTTCTTCCATTTGTTGATCCAAAATCATCTGCGCCATTGCCTGTACTCCTGCCATCATGATTGGTTTAGGTGCAACTGCTACTTCTGGTGCTTTCTCAATCACTTGTGGCTCAGGCTGCGGGTTACCATTTCCGAATCCACTTCGAGTGCTCACCATGTTGATCTATACACCAAAATCAGACGTTTGATGTGTAGTGACGAGAATTTAGATAGAAAAGATTTATCTATGATAGACGTATAAATCTCCTTATCACTCTGAAAAGTTACATGCCAGTTCTAATATCGTAATCAAACGTTTAAAAACCTGTACACATAAAGTTTCCTGATCCGGTTGGCAACACACCATAGATCCGATCAAATAATAACATATAAGGCATCTTTATACAAACCATTTAGCACATAAAAGCATTTTAGGTATCTTTCCTAAAATAAACTAGTACTCGTCTCTAAAATATGGTACACACTCATCTCATAATCATCGCTTAGCATTCTAAGTTTAAGTCTAGAAATCCTACAAATTCCTAGCTCGCATAAACTGATGCTCTTATACCAACTGTGACATCCCCATTTTTTTAGGGCCAGAAAATACCGATTTAGTTTATGCTTTTTAATAAAAATTAGAGTAACTTCTTAAGAAAAGTGTTGAGGAATTTTGTTCCCAAAAAAACATGATAATTATGTTATCGAAACATTTCCGAAAAATGTATTTTATTCCTTTTAAAACCTTGGGATGTCAACGTCAATACAGAAACATATGCATAAACAGAACTTACATTCATTTACACTAGTGATCTACATCTCTTTAATCTCTCAGTGAAGTGTAGCTTTATACCGACACATGTGATACAAATAAACTGAGTGGGTCAGGTTGGGAAACCTGGTGAGTACATAGGGTTTTCAACCCACAATAATAAAGTTATTATTTTTTATCATCAAACAATTAACCCAATTACCCATCCCCATTATCTTCTTTAATTTCTAGGGATCTACCCTAAGAATCATCTATCACTAATTCCTCAGGGTTTTCCTAAGGAATAGGCACGAAGTCCATCGTCGCCAAGGTTTATACAACATGCACTAAATCCAAAGCTGCTAGGGTTCATCCAATGGGTGCTAAGTCCATAACTCTCATTTGTCAACAGTATTATTTGTGGGAGTCCACCTGCAATACATGTCAATGGGTTTTTAGAGTACACCGAGTGAACGTATCCTTCACAACACCTACAGGTAGTGAGCCTGCTAGTATTCCACAGACTGTCTAGAATATTCCATGGTTGTAAACTTTTCTAGATGAGGGGCCATCGTTTGGTTAAAGGTTTCTCTCATTTTTCACCTGTCACCCTCATCTCATCATCTATATCACCTTTTATCTCATCCTCGAACTCAACTTTCATCACACACCAACTATTTCATCTACCCGTGTTTTACCCAACATGTTTGTAGATATAAAATACATATACAGTTCAGATCGGAAAAAGTAGTTTAGATTTGTAAAGAAAATACATATACGATTCAGATCTGAAAAACAAAGTTTATATCTTTCATCATAACTTTCAAAGCATAAAATACATATACAGTCTGGATCTGAAGAAAAGTTCAGATCTGGAAAGATAGAAGTTTAGATATTTCATCCAGCATAGATCTCAAGTATAAATCATCCATATATCATGTTTAGATCTGAAAAGTTTAGATCTGCAGTGAGAAAGTCCATATCTGAAGGAAAAAGTTTAGATCTGAAAGAAAAGGGTTAAATCTGGCAAAAATACATATACCATTCAGATCTGAAGAAAAGTATTAGATCTAAAAAGAAAAAGTTTAGATCCGAAGGAAAAATCTAGATCTGAAGGAGAAAGTTCAGATCTGGAAGAAAATGTTTAGATTTAAAGGAAGAAGTTCAGATCTGAAAAGAAAGAGATTCAGATCTTTCATCCAGCAAACATCTCAGGTAAACAGACAACATATATTTATACACATAGCACGTAATTTATATAAAATACTTCATATCTATGTGTAAGATGAAAGTGGTTGTGCACTCACCTGATAAGGAGTGATTCGGGAAACACTTTGCATCTTAGAATAATCTTCTTTGACGAAACCAGGAAGTTTGCTTGAAAATCGGGCTCTACACGGGTAGAGTTTCGAACCGAAAAACTCTTTTTTCTTGGAGACTTCGGGCTCTCCGAGGCCAAGTCCTCGCGTACGCGAGGCGTTCCCTCTCTTACGCGGGGCGTACCCTTCGGATCAGACTCCTAATTTACACACTCAACTTCTAAAATTCGTAACTTTCGCATACGAGCTCCGTTTTCGACGTTCTTTATATCCACGCGTAGGCGGGACTGTACTCTACGACTTTCGTTTAGGCTTTGTTGGCTAATTCTTGATTGATTTTAAATTTTATATTCTTTAACAGACCGGGACAATAAAGTCTGTTAAAATTTCATAACTTCTTCATCTGACATCCGTTTTTGTTTGTCTTTTTACCGTTGTGCTACTATTAACGAGATCTTTGATTCTCGTTTAGGTTGTGTCAACCAAAAACCAACCGATCTATTATTTGAACTTCGGGTTGTGCACTGTTGATCCGAAACTTAGAAAAATCATAACTTCCTCATACAAAGTCAGATTTGGGCGTTCTTTTTATGCACGCTCTCGGTTTAACAGATACTACGAATTTTGTGTAGATCACCAATGCTAAAAAGTCATCTATCGTAAATTCGCTATTTATGTCACGCAGTGTCGTGCCGGTTTGTCGTGAAACTTTGACAGGCCATAACTTCTTCATTATAACTCGGATTTCGGCGCCTTTATGTCTACGGAATCCTTGTCACGACCACTACAACTTTCTTTGTAGATATCGAGTTTATCTAACATTTTATTTTTGACGCTTATTTCTATCATTTATTTATTATATTATTATAAACAAGTAATAAGCACACAAAAGCACATAATTCACATAATATTCAAGTAGTTCATCTTTATTGCTTTAAAACGGTTTATAATGGTTGACCTAGACTATTTCAGCATCATTAATGTTTAGCCCAGAAACACAGGCGTTACATGCTCCACCTTTCAAAGACTAAAGAAAGATGTTTTCTGGCCATTTTTGCGTCGTTTCATTTTAGTTTTTTTTATGATATTTTGATCTATAGAAAAACATGGGCTGATCATTTACAACATATTCAGACTACTTTATAGCGGTTGAAGGATCACAAATTGGTGGAAAAGTTGTCTAAGTGCACTTTTGGACAGCCTCAAGTCACTTATTTGGGTCATATTATGTCAGCACAAGGAGTATCGGTGGACCCGGATAAGATTATTGTTATTCAAAAATGGCCGGTACCTACTACAATAAAGGCGGTTAGGGGTTTCTTAGGGCTGACCGGATACTATCACCGCTTCATCAAAAATTATGCCTCCATTGTCGGCCCCCTTACTGATTTACTAAGGAAAGACGACTTTACATGGAACTCAACCACGTTGCAAGCTATTACTCATCTCAAAGAGCTCCTAAATTCCACACCAACACTTAAGTTACCAGATTTTACCAAACCATTCACCATTGAAACTGAAGCTTCCGGTCAAGGTATTGGTGCTATCTTATCCCAAGATAAGTATCCCTTGGCATATTTTAGCAAGAAACTATTTCCACGCATGCAACAGGCTTCTACGTATCACCGTGAGATGTATGCGATCATACAAGTTATTGCTAAGTGGCGGCAATATTTACTCGGTCATAATTTCACCATTTTAATTGACCAACAATGCCTTAAACGTCTTCAAGATCATGTAATTCAAACTCTTGAGCAACAAAAATGGTTAAGTAAACTTTAGGGGTTTGACTTTGAAATATTCTATCAGCTCGGTAACCAGAATAATGCAGTTGACGCTCTGCCCCGGGTTCCTTTGGGGCATTTAATGGCCATCTCAACAACAATTCCTACCTTCTTGCAAGATTTTTTGAAGGCAGCCAAAACAGATTTTGATTGGTCCACACTATTCCAACAGATAACTTCTAACCCGATGAGTTTTCCAGACTACTGGGTTAAAGATGGCATGATCTTACACCATGGTCGTTTATTGGTTCCTAACAATGCAACCCTTTGTACACAGCTTCTTATCGAATTTCATTCTACGGACATCGGGGGTCAATCTGGTATCACCCGCACATATCAACGGTTGGGGGCAAATTTTTACTGGAAAAATATGAAAGTTGATGTTCAACAGTTTGTTGCAAATTGTCACATTTTTCAACAAACTAAACCATCCTTTCTTTCACCGGGGGGACTTCTTCAACCATTACCAATTCCCCAAGCCGTTTTCGAAGATATCGCAATGGATTTTATCACCTATCTTCCGCTGTCACGGGCTAAAATTGTCATTATGGTGGTGGTGGACCGGCTGTCCAAATATGGATATTTTGTTGTTTTACCGTCGTCATTTAGCAGTGTGTCGGTGGCTACTGTTTTTATCAATGAAATAGTTCGTCTTCATGGGGTTCCATTGTCGATTGTGACTGACCTCCCAGTTAGATTACCTTGGCCTACAACCTCGTGGTTGGATTGCCAATACATCATGCTGGGTCCACAACCTCCCGGTTAGATTACCTGTGGCCCACAACCTCCCGGTTGGAATGTCTCGGTCTATTGGCTCACCGCACAAAGCAGTTACCTCAACCCAATAAACATATGTCGACATATATATATATATATATATACACACACACACACACAATAATATCTAACACAGATAAGCATGCAAGACTACCATAGTAACATTCGACTATCCAAGATACATAATTCTAATGGGTTGGCCTTAGTGCCTTCAACGCACGAGTTCAATGAGGGAACTCACCTCGCGGTCCAAAGAAACAAAGTAGACACAACACCGAAGTCCAAACCTAAAGCTAGCTCAACTGATCACCTATCAAACCATAATCCCATTTATTCATTAGAGTCTGAATTTCCCAAAATGCCCCTTTAAGTAAATTAGGTCAACTCTTGGTCAAAAGTCAGGGTCAACACCAAATCAGTCAACCCCTCACGAACGCGGGGAGTTCATAGCTTGAACGCAAGGCGTTCAAGCCTTGGTCAATATTGCGGAGCCAGCTCAGAACACGTTGCGTTCCTCCAGTCTATGATGGGCGTTCGCCTAGACTTCTCAAAAACTTTAATAGGGGCTTAATACTTTAATTCATTACGTCCAGATACAGATCCAGGTCCAAAATATCACTAAGGGCTATAAAATTTCCAACTTTATGCCCTTGCATGTCCAATAAGTTCCTAATACCAATATTCCTAACCTCTTAACCCATTAAGACCACCAAAAGCATGCATGGGCTGAAAATGAGTACCAAGATTACATTTTTATGACTCAAGACCCCTCTATGGGTCTGGAAGGACAGCTTAATGATCAAGAACATGCCATATTCAAGAATCATCAATGTTTTGGACCATTAATGCCCTAAAATAGAGAATAACTAGATCTAAGGAAATAAGTGGTCAAGATGGAAACTTTTTACCTCCAAAGAGCTGAAGACTAGCAAAGAAACACAGACCAAGATTCTTCCACTCTTCTTTCTTCTTCAAGAGGACCAACAAACAACACCAAATTAGCTCAAATTACATTTTCAAGTACTAGGGTTAGCTTAACAGACGATGAAGGTTGAAGTGCTTTGGTCCATAATGGTGTTTATATAGGGTACAAGTCCAAGAATTAGGGTCTTAGAGATGGGTTGCGAATGCACCGTGTTCCATATAGGAACGCCCTATGTTCCCTCACATGCTCGCGTCCAACTTAATCTCATGTACACCATGCGTACATTTCTTGTACGCACCCCGTTCTGACCGTCCTCACACAAATAGACAGTTTTAAAAGGCATAAGAACTTACTTTTAAAATTCAGGTGTTACATTATTGAACTCAATTTATTGAATCACACACTCGGATGCCCTAACATGTGTTGGTCTAGTATACTCAGTTGATTCATCTCTACCAGTGAAAGTTGTATATCAATCGGAAAGAGGGAAAGTGAAAAGAAGGGAAAAATTGCAAAAATGGTCCCTATGGTTGACAAATTTATGTGCTTTTGGTCCAAAACGAAATGTTTGTGCACCACTGGTCCAAAATTGGATCTTTCTATTGTTTTTGGTCCCTATCTACTTAAAAAGAGCATTATGCCCTTATATTTATTTCCATTTTTTATTATCTACTTTTATTCAAAATAAAAAAACCACCAAACTCGTTTTCCCTTCCTGTTCAGACCCCTAGCCCATTCCCATTCACATTTTGATCTCCTACACCACCGTATACCGGAGATGTCGTCGGTTTCTCAGCTACTCCACCTGCCACCGAAGCAGAACCACCTCTTGTCGTATACACCTCTTTATCCGGTGACGATTTTCATGGGTTTTAGCTATAAGAACATCCTATGTGCTCATACAAACCCTAATGCTTGGATCTAGGTTTCTTTATTGTACATGCAATTCATCCAAGACTATAAACCCTAGATCTAGTATATGATAATCAATATAACATATAAATTAGGGTTTAGATCATACCTTGATTGTTATGTAGCAATAACAATCTCAAATCCACCTTGTAATGACTTTAGAAATCTTAAAGTCACAAATGTCACTCCTCTAATGGTTCACAAACACCAAGAGCAAGAGGATGAAGAAGAGGAGAGAAGGAGGCTGCCCAAAACGTGTGGAAACCCTAAGGAGTTACTTGCCCACGTTTTTGGTGCTCTAGGGATCTTTAAATAGTGAAGCTATTAGGGTTATCAAACAAGGAAACCCTAATTTGGATGCTTAAGCCCTAAGCAACCCATGGACTCCTTCCTTAAAGGCCCTAGGACGATTTCTAATGGGTTTCCCATAGAATTCGTTCACTCCTTTAATATGGAGTCCATTAGCTCAATATTCAACTATCATACAATTGACAGTTCAAGTCCCTTAAGTTTAATTAATCTCTTTTACTCACAAACTTAATTCTCATTAATTCTTGACTAATATTAATTAAACAATATGATTTCTCCTTTAATATATTATTCTCATAATATATTAATAAATCATATTTAATCCTTTATCTCCATAATTCATCCTATCAAGTTGCTTTTGTGAAGGCAACCCAAAAGGACCATGCACCATCGGGTCAAGTACATACCAAAATAGTTATGGACTTAGACACTAATCCAACAGTCTCCCACTTGGATAATTCTAATAACTATTATGTGTATGACTTCAGATCCTGATTTGCAATCATAGCTTTCCAAAGCCGCTGTCAACTCTGATCTTATCAGATACGCGTGTCCTTTAGATAAGGGATCATATATTCCTCCATTCTAGATATCGTATAGATATAAGACATGATTTCTAATCATTCTCTCTATACTATTTCTCGACTTCCGATTTATGACGACTGACTAATTGAACAAATCAAATTAGCCCTAGCCCGGCCGAGCATTTACGTTTGTCATCACTAAATCATCGAGGGGCCCAAAGATATCGCTTTTATCCTACTTTGGATAAAAGGAACGGATAAACTTTGATTCAATGCTCGCTTGCACTCACTCACCGAATCACACACAACAATATGTTTTATGACACCAAGTTACTGATGCGTTTACATATTATCATTGTGCAACCGATTTTCAAGATACAACTCACACATCTCGGTTTCAAGAATATAAGATGTTATCGTCTCACCAATCATTCGTGATACAATTCATGGAGTGATCCAAGTGAGTGTGGGTTTAATCCAATGCTCAAATCATATTCATAAGCACTCATGAACGTTGCAGCAAACATTTGCTTATGTCTAATACTCTTTAGACATTCCACACACCAATTCATGACAGTCTTCATTCATACCTACTTCCAACATATGAATGACTGTGGCCCGTTCGAATAATTTGACTGTTCTCAACCAATTAAATTATTCAGGAAGTCAAAACATGCAAAGTGAAACACAAGAATAATACTAATCCCATATGGCCTCAAACCTTTGAGCATAAATAAAACACCTTTTATTTATCACCATATCGATTACTCATTATTTGTTGTTTCGGGTAATCAACTTCTTACTTGAATTATTATTACACTTGTCCCATGCTCCTAGCATGCACACAATGTTTACCTATGGTTCTTACTTTGTGAAATAGATCAAATTGAACACATTTCCAATCATACTCATTTCACAACTCCTAATCCTTTTTCATAAGTGAAAGAATGTCAAATCCTTGCCACTTATGGAATATGTTAGATTCTAACATTTTATGCAACGATCCTTTTGTAATGTCACTGCACTAAAGTCACGATGACTATTGCCAATGAAATTACAAAATCCTCTATCGGAGATTGTTACAAGACAATTCCTTAGATATGATGTCTCTCACTCAAAGTACATTCCTTTGAACATCCTTTTGCATAAAAGTTTCTAATCTAGACATAGATTTTTTATATTCAATTCTCAATATGGAAACGTTTCCATATTTTCCATATGACAACTCATTCTTAATAGAATCTTATCTATTCATAATAATTTCGATATGGTCCATCCAATACTATACTTCCAACTACTCACAAGCAACCAATCCTCGGCGAACTTTGGATTGTCCTTTGATAGTTGTTTAATTATCTTAGTCAAAACCGATTCTTGTCCTTTTTCCCTCTAAATGCGCTAGACATTTGGAAAATTTTAGAACGGTCAAATATTATAGCATTTGCAATCGATCCTATACCCGAAGCGTATGGGACACGATGCATAATGTCTTACATAAAGATTTGATACTTTATCAATCTTCTGCCATAATATTTTATGTGCTACGTTCTCAAAATTCGAACTATGAAGAGGAATTCCGTAATCATAATCGAAATTTGAGAACATACTATGTATCCTTGACTAAATTTATTAACATTCCACAACCTAAGCCTTTAAATTTGAAATGAAGCATAATATTCTCTCCCTTAATTATAGCAAAACAATTTTTTCAACTCTTGCGACTTTGCAAAGTATAACTCTTGTTTTCTATAATTAATATTGCTAACTTGAAATACTTGCCTTAATAATCATACAATCATAACATTTATGCTCCCACTACGATGATTATTATAAGCATAACACTTATGCTCCCACTAGCTTTGACATGTATTCAGAAACAGCTTAACTTTCAGAAAAACAATACCTATTGAATTTCTTAAGTTCATGTTTCTAATAACCAATGCTTTGATAATCCTTTATCTAAGCTTATACACATTTCCCTTAGATAGCTCATATGTGTGTCTAAAACAATTCAGACTAATTGCCAAATCTCACAATTCGAATCATGGAAAGGGATACCGTAACCATAATTGAATTCGAGAATCCAATTTTCACAATCACTATCTTTTTAAAATCTCTCTTAGTGAAAGCATTTCCTCACAGACATTTTCATGAAGGAGGGAATCTTATGGCACTTAGATTTTAATGGTGTATGTGTTCCTATCCATGTGAATTTGTTAAAACCAAAGTTTACGACAAATTCAAACTCATATGGACCGAACGTCCTTAATCTTGATTTCTTGCCTTATGGTAACATAGCTGCCCACCATGTCTTCCAAGTTGTTAAGCAGCTCACCTTTTCCTATCAATGTACTTTTCATTGATCAAGGTGCTTGCCTTTTATGCATTCAAATGAGAGCTCATAGGGCTCTCATGCATAATTAACTCGATTGGGTTGGCACAGAAACAAGATAGTGTCAACACGATAGGTTGTAAACCTCAACTCGTGTGCTAGTGATGATCGATAAGGTTTATTCTTGATTAGTTCTTGAAACTTTTCAAGATCATTAAGACTCCCACTGACTCCTTGACATATAAGATTCTTTTGTCAATAAACATTTCTTGACAAACAAATATTCAAGAGTTAGTGTAGCTTTTATCAAAACACTTCATAAATTGGTCCTAGTTGGTCTTTGGCTTATCCAAGACATCACAACTTTCCACATTTGATGAATGTTATAAACCTTCCTAATACTTGTCACTCAATGTCACAATGTTAACTCTAAGACTTGTTTTGGGACGAAGTATGATTGACTTTCTGATTTTAACCATTTCTTCAATTCTTGATTCCTCTTCTTATACATACAATTGCACTAAGACTCATTTAGAGGATCCATTGAGATATGGTTCTTAATCATTAAGACTTATCATAAAACATAAAAGGTACTCTCCCTTCTTCTTAGAATAGAGAAACTTTTATCTTTCTTCCTTCTTGATTCTTCTTATTCGTTCTGCTATTGATTTAAACTCTTTTAATCAATTCAGAATTACACTTAATCTTATAAGTATAATCACATTTACTAAACCTTTAGTAAATCATGACGAATATCTTTGTTATTCTTGTGGTGGAATTGATCAGCACACAACTTTGTGTACTCGATCTCCTAGTCCTTCACTTGACACTTTGTCAACGAATTAGTCTAATTTCCAAATATGAAATTTCTCATTCATCGTGCAACCAAGTTGCATGATTCCAAGTTTCTGTCCAATTGGAAATTGGGCGATGAGAAACTTTCCCTATTCGGTAAATTTTCGACATTTCCACAAATAACATAATTAAGAATCAAATCCATTATTGCTAATAATAGAAACATTCTAACATCAATTTTTCATACACGCCATTGCAAGGATAAATAAATAATATAAAATCAAAATTTATTTTATTGCGGAAAAAATTGTCCTTACAATGCAGTTCATTGAAAAACTATGCTAATATATCTTTCTTAGCAATCTAATTCTAACTCTAAGTAGCAGCTCAAGAATCTAATCTTCAAGTAATGCGATCGAAATTCATTCCTTCACGGTTAGATTCTGCTCACTTCTTCCCTTAAACTTCCTCTCTTTTCTTTGATCCTACTAAACATCAATTGTAATCTTATCACATTATGTATTAAGAATCTAGAATAGGAGCTTAAAAGAGTTAGTCAATGGATTTTATCTAAAGCAGAGCCATACACTTTGACTCTCCCATATCTTAGATCTCTTAGGTAAATAGGGCAGCTTCGTCTCCAATGCCCCTTCTCTTGGCAATAAAACAAAATTGACTCTTTTGGAACAGCACAAGGAACTACTTCAGATATTGCCTTTCTCTTATGATCAAACTCTTCGATCATGGCATGTCTTTCGTTGCCATTTCCTATATCCATAGAAGTTTGGAAGGCAGATTCACCAATCAACTTTGCTTTTCCATTACGCCAAACCATTGTTGATTCAGCAGCAATAAGCATATAAGTGAGATCTATAAGGGTCACGTCGTGGTTCATCATATAGTACTCTCTTACGAACTCACTATACGAGTTAGGAAGTGACTGAAGAACCCAGTCAACAGCCATCTCCTCACAGACAACGGATCCCAACATTCTTAACCTATCAATGTGTGACTTCATCCCTAGGACGTGTGCACACACCGACTTTCCTTCTTTATGTTTACTTGCCAAAAGGGCTTGAGTGAGCTTGAATTTTTCAAGCCTTCGAACTTGTGGGTTAGGGAGAATAATTGGAGGAGGTGGAGGAAGTGAAGCATGATCTCTTGTTCCTCGATCGAATCGTGGAATATTATCTTCATGTGGAATGCTTGTTCCACAGGATTTGGGAAGACCATAGTTGTCGTACTTTGACATCTACAAAACGGGAGAAAGCAAATTCAAGTTAGTTGATTGATTGAGTCCTTAATAAATCACCCAAATGAGATATTAAGGCTAGGATCCAACACAATACGCTACAACCTAGAAAAGGGATGTCGTAATCTAGTTGCAGAATATTTGAAGGTAAGTGAATGACGATTCACTAATTTCCACCATGAAAAGCGAAAAAGAAATTTAAGTTTTAAATCTATGAAAAACTCCTAGATCCTTTGAGATTCATTGAACATTTCAATGGCATGTTTAAATCTCGATATGCCCCTCTAGTTTGTGACTGGGATGCCGAGGATCACAAAGCGGGTGTGAATAACCATGCAAACTTACATGGTGCCCTCACATGTTACAGTCACCTATTCAATGTGCTGGTAAACCACACACGCTCCACCAAACTATGACAAACATTGAGTCACCCTTTGCTACCTTTGCTTAGAACCATTTAGTGTGCCGGTAAACCACACACGCTCCACTAACGTCTTCGCAAGGGCACAAAGTGTAATTTCATGGAATTGCATCAATTCACTTTTTCCTAGGTAACTAAGATTGGGAATTTGTAAAACATTTAGTTACTTTTGTACTTCATTATACTTATAATGGAAGGTTTCTGTCCTATCCTACCCGTTCGGCTAACGACCCTCCACTAGTCAAGAGTGCGGTGGGTAAGAGTGGATACTCATTCAATCGCCATTTTATAGGCAATTTCCTTAAACACCCCTTATAGACCAGCTTCGTGAATGAGGCCTACAAACGGTAAGACTGACTTTTACTCATATATATAATGTTAGACTTTTAATGTTATATATAGTATAGGGTGTATTTTACACTTTTAAAATACTAGGTGGTCAAAATTAACAATTATACTTTTAATTCAATTAAATTGTAAACCAAAACTTTTATGGATTTATTAAACCTCTTTTAATTATACACATTAATTAATTAATAAAACCATAAGGGTGTGATATGAACTTTTCAAAAAAAAACAATACTAGGGTTTTAGAATTTAACATTCCTAAATTAAACCTTTAATCAACTTTTAAATTCCAAAACTTGTGGACAAGTTTTGAAACATTTCAAAAACATTAGGGTTTAGAATTTAAATGTACATCAAAATTAAACTTTTAATCAAAATTTAAATTCCAAAACTTGAGAGCAAGTTTTGAAACCTTTTTCAAAACATTAGGGTTTCAACTATTTAAATTTCAAAACTAAACTTTTGAGTTCAAATTTAAACTATAAAACCTAATGGGGAAAATTGAAACTTTTCATAACACAAGGATCAAATAACAAATAATATAAATTAAACAATTAATTTCATCATTATCTATATTTGACCTAATTTCAATTTCTTGCAAAATAAGTTACCCAATTAATACAAATAATCCAATCTTTATCATATAAGGAAGTTATTATCTAATCAATTGGTAATTATCTTTTGTTTAATCAAGTATATACTCAAAAATATGAATAAAATCGGATTTTAATGATCTAAAACAGATAAGGCAAGTATCCATGAGTAAAACAGCAAGAAATCCCGAAATCCCCTCTTTCTGACGCTCGAACTCGCCGAGTACCCATATGGACTCGCCGAGTTCATCAGGCAGGCTCACAAAAAATCGAATTTTTCAAGCATGAACAAATTAACAAGGCATCAATACAATAGAAACCAATCAAGGCTCTGATACCACTGATGGGTTTTAGCTATAAGAACATCATATGTGCTCATACAAACCCTAATGTTTGGATCTAGGTTTCTCTATTGTACATGCAATTCATCCAAGACTATAAACCCTAGATCTAGTATATGATAATCAATATAACATATAAATTA
This sequence comes from Lactuca serriola, assembly GCF_051521515.1. Taxonomy (NCBI): domain Eukaryota; kingdom Viridiplantae; phylum Streptophyta; class Magnoliopsida; order Asterales; family Asteraceae; genus Lactuca; species Lactuca serriola. The sequence continues at coordinate 87,774,637 of NC_136413.1, read as the reverse complement.
GGGTTTAGATCATACCTTGATTGTTATGTAGCAATAACAATCTCAAATCCTCCTTGTAATGACTTTAGAAAGCTTAGAGTCACAAATGTCACGCCTCTAATGGTTCACAAACACCAAGAGCAAGAGGATGAAGAAGAGGAGAGAAGGAGGCTACCCAAAACGTGTGGAAACCCTAAGGATTTACTTGCCCACGTTTTTGGTGCTCTAGGGATCTTTAAATAGTGAAGCTATTAGGGTTATCAAACAAGGAAACCCTAATTTGGATGCTTAAGCCCTAAGCAACCCATGGACTCCTTCCTTAAAGGCCCTAGGACGATTTCTAATGGGTTTCCCATAGAATTCATCCACTCCTTTAATATGGAGTCCATTAGCTCAATATTCAACTATCATACAATTGACAGTTCAAGTCCCTTAAGTTTAATTAATCTCTTTTACTCACAAACTTAATTCTCATTAATTCTTGACTAATATTAAATAAACAATATGATTTCTCCTTTAATATATTATTCTCATAATATATTAATAAATCATATTTAATCCTTTCTCTCTATAATTCATCCTATCAAGTTGCTTTGGTGAAGGCAACCCAAAAGGACCATGCACCATCGGGTCAAGTACATACCAAAATAGTTATGGCCTTAGACACTAATCCAACAGATTTTCGGGTGTTCTCCGATCTTAGATGAACTGCTGTCTCGGAATTCCTGTAAACCAAAACATCAAAATCAACTCACTTAACTACCAACCAAACCCATATCAAATTTGTGAAAATTTAGGGGAAAGTTCTTCGATTTACTATAAATAGAGATGAAAATCATCACCAGATTTTAAGAAAACTTAGAATTTTTGTTGAATCGGGAATAACTAAAGGTTTCAACCGAGATTACTATCAAATGAGCATCCGATCTTCAAAATAAATTTGGAAAAATGAATTTTACATTGGAAAAACATGAAATCAATATCAAATTTTCAAGGATTAAGAGAATTTTTCATTTTTTGGTGTTATTAATTAAATATATAGAGAATAATTAAAAAGAAATTAAAAAAAATATTGAAGGGAAAATTCGTCGTTTCAAGTCGGGTATGGACCAAAACCACACAAAAAAATTCCTATTATAGGGACCAAAAACAATAGAAAGATTCAATTTTGGACCAGTGGTGCACCAACATTTCATTTTGGACCAAAAGCACATAAATTTGCCAACCACAGGGACCATTTTTGCAATTTTGTCGAGCTTGACATCAACAAGCTTCCTCTATACGATGTAAACCAAACCCATATCAGATTTGCAAAAACAATGTAAACCAAAACTTCACTTTTATTAATAAAAAGAAAATTGGAACTTGTCCTTACAATGCATGAAATGAAAAAGTATGTTTCTAGATTCTCCGAAGTGTAATATCAAACTCTTAAAACTATCCTAACTCCATAGTAGTAGTTCAAAACTGTGACCATCAAACCATGCAACAAAAGTCCATTTCCCACGTCATATTTAGCTCACTTTTCTCAAGCTTTCTTCTTTCTTTTAGATCCCGAAATGCCATCAAAATGTGATCATCACATTATGTATTAGGAGTCTATAAAATAGAGCTTATGGAGTTAGATAATTGATGTACCTTGTGACATCCCCATTTTCACAACCAGAAAAGACCGATTTTGTTTATGCTTTATAAAAATCAGAGTATCTCTTTTAATAAAAACGTTGCGGAATTTGTTCCAAGAAAAAAACATGATAATTTCATTATCAAAGCATTTCAGAAGAAATGTATTTTTATTCATTTTAAAACATTTTGGATGTTATCGTCAATACAGAAACATAAGCATAAACAGAACTTAAATTCATTTACACTAGTGATCTATATCTCATTAATCTCTCAGTGTAATGTAACTTCACCTCGTCACCTGTGATACAAGCAAACTGAGTGGGTCAGGTTGAGAAACCTGGTGAGTACATAGGGTTTTCAACCCACAATAATATAATTATTATGTTTAATCATCAAACAATTAACCCAATTACCCATCCCCATTATCTTCTTTATTCCTAAGTACCTTCCCTAAGGATTTATCCTAAGGGTCGTCTCCTACATCATATTTACCTCTCATCTCCTTACATCGCATTTCCTTATATGTATGTTCCTAAGGACTCTCCCTAAGGATCATCGCCTACATCGCATAGACAGTATTGATTCAGGGATTACTCCCTCAATACTTGCCCAACAAGGGTTAGGGCATCATCACATGAATATGTAGTTACAACATCGACTGAACTCGTAATTCATAGTAAGGGGTTAGAGTATCATCACATGAATACGTAGTTACAACATCGCCTGAACTCATAATTCATAGTAAGGGGTTAGAGTATCATCGCATGAATGCGTAGTTACAACATCGCCTGAACTCGTAATTCATAGTAAGGGGTTAGAGTATCATCGCATGAATACGTAGTTGCAACATCGTCTGAACTCGTAATTCATCATCTACAGGTTATGGGCCCGTCGGTGTTTCCACGGGGTTGTCTATAATAGTCTGTGGTCGCCATCTATACTATGGTAGATAACTACATCTCCACATTGTCGGACAAGGCTATGGTATCTTTCATCCTATATCACCGATTCATCATCACCTATCTATCCTCACCTAATTATCATCACCTTCCTATCATCATCTATCTCTCATCATTTTATTTCATCACACACCAACTATTTCATCTACCTATGTTTTATCCCAACATATTTGTAGATATAAAATAAATATACAGTTTGAATCATTTAAAACATGTATAAAATCATTCATCCAACATAGAGTGCAAGTATTCAGATAATATGCACACATAGCATGTAATTTATATAAAATACTTCATATCTATGTGTAAGAGGAAAGTAACTATGCACTCACTTGATAAGGTGGTGACTCGGTACTCGGACAGCACTTCGTTTACTTTAAAATAATTTCCTTCGATGAAACCTAGTATTATTACCACTAAATTTTAGTCTAATATTTACCGTGACTAATTATTAGTCTTATTATTATTATTATTATATAAACGTTTAAACAATACTTTCCAACCACTATGTACAAACAGGGCAAGACATAAAACACCGGAGGGCAGGACCATTTTGGCATATAGCAGTTCTGAAATCCAACAACCCTATGCGGCCCTTTAAACCAGATTCTCTGTACCGCGAGTAGTTAAAAAGATATTATAACGACACTTATATAATAATAACTCAAATATTTATTATAAGTTTATAATAACAATACTAATTTTAAATATAAGCTATATTAAAATAGGGTAAGCATAACTTACTTACAAGGGGGTTTTAGCTAGGAGTCGGGCTCTGCAGGGGCAAAACTTCGTCATTGAATCTTTCTAAGAAAGATTCGTGCAGCACTTCAGCGCTCACCTTACTATACTAAAACTACAGAAAGAGAAGTCGAATCGCGAGGGACCGAAATGCTCGGGGGATAAGAGGAGAAAGACTCTTGAATCAAGAGAATGGTGAAAGAAATATGAGAGCCCAAGCCTCTTATTTATAGTAATTAAATTTACAAAAACTACCCTCCATAATTACTTAATGACATTATAGTTATATAAAAGACTAAACACCCCTTCATAATACTATTTTAAATAGATTTAATGATATTTGTACTAAACTAATGTCGAAAGTACTCAACACTAGTATTATAATAACCGCATCGTTGATACATTTCTAATGATATATACATTTGTATATATATGTGTACGTATATATGATTTATACTTTATTTTAATACATAAATATGTTATTATAATTTGTAACTCGTTCATACGAGTTCCATTTTTGATGTTCTTTATATCCATGCATTGGTATTTATGAGTACTACAAATTTCATTTAGACGCCGTCAGCTAATTCTCATTCTATCTCAGATTTACAAAACTGTATCGAATTTATCGCGCTCGAAGAGTAGGGACCAAGTTTCGTCCATATCTTTAACATACGAGCTCTAATCTCGACATTCTATATATCCACGCGTAGGTAAAAACAAGATCTAAAACTTTCATTTAGACTCCGTCGGTGAATTCTCGACCGATCTTAAATTTAATAGTAACAGGAGATTTTACTGTTAAATGTCCGCGTAAATTTCATAACTTCTACATACGGACTCCGTTTTCATCTGTCTTTTTACCTTTGAGTTCATATTAATGAGATCTTCAACTCTCATTTAGGTCGTGTAGGCCAAAAACCGATCGAACTAAAATTCGAGTTTCGGGTCGTGCACTGCTATGCCAAATGTTAGAAAATTCATAACTTCCTCATACGAAGTCAGATTTGGACGTTCTTTTTATGGACGCTCTCAGTTTAACATATTATACGGCTTTTGTTTAGATTGCTAAGGTTAAAAAGTCCTCTATCATAAATTCACTATTTACGTCTCCAGGTGTCGTACCAGTTTTGCCGTAAAACTTCGACAGGTCATAACTTTTTCATTATAACTCGGATTTCAGCGTTCTTTATATGTATGGAACCCTTCTAGCATATACTACAACTTGGTTAAGATTAATCCCACTAAATAATCTTCCATCAAAAACTCATTTTTGACGCTCATTGTCTCTAAATTGACTAGCCCGAATCTACGGGCGTTACATACCTGAAGTAGAGTCACACGGCTTGACCTCACCACCTCTAAGATCTTTTAGTTATTTTGGGCAGCTTCGCTTCTTGGTTTAGGTGTCTAAGCCCATATATATATATATATATATATATATATATATATATATATATATATATATATATATATATATATGGGAAAAGTGAATATACCCTTAAGGGTATATAAGCTTAGGTACCCATACTCACTATATTACGTCGTTTTGTATCATATAATACATTCTAATTGTCCAATGTTCTTATAATTTAACTTCTAATTTGATTTACTTTCATGATTTTTATAAATTACACATTTATCTTCCTCTTACATAATTTTCATTTTCAACTACAATATATATAGCCTAGTAGATGTTCGGCAAATAGAGGTGATATAATAAATAGATAATAGTGAAATTTCGAAAATTTTGAAAGTAAATCAAGTTAAGGGTTGAAATTTAAGAACATTATAATGAATATATCAAACAAAACGATGTATTATGATGTGTTTGGGTACCTAAGCTTATATACCCTTAAGGGTTTATTCACTTTTCCCTATATATATATATATATATATATATATATATATATATATATATATATATATATATATATATAACTTTGGGCAGCTTCGCTTCTTGGTTTAGGTGTCTAAGCTCATAACTATAATTGTTATGTATTTGAATTGATAGCAGCATAGTCCTTTTAGGTTGCCCTCAAGCTAACAACTTGACAGGATAATTATATATATATATATATATATATATATATATATATATATATATATATATATATATACATATATATATATATATAGAGAGAGAGAGAGAGATTAATTTATTATGAGATTAATAAATTAATATAATGATTTATTAATGAGTTATGAGTATAATATAGTAATTATAAATCATATTATTTAATTATTAGTTAACTAGAAATTAATTGGAATTAATTTTAGGGTTAACTAAATTAATTAAAAGTGCAGAGACTGGTTTGTAATTAATTAATAGTTAGGAGGAAGGTTTCAGAACCCCCTTAGAGGAGGTGGACGAGATCTTAGGGGAAACCCTAAGGGATTTCTTCCAAGGCTCCTTAGATAAGGAGGTTATAGGTTGTTTGGTCACTAAGCAAGGAATCTTAGGGTTATCCCTTTAACCTTAACTTTGGCACCAATTTCCTCAAGTATATAATGAGCCTCCTAGCTCCTCAATTTCAAGCACCTCTTCCCTTGAGAAGCTATGGACGATTTTTACATACTCGTTCCTCTCTCTCCTTATAATTTCCTCTTGCTAGTTCTTGGCTATGATTCCATTAGAGGCACGACACTTGTGGTGCTAAGCTTCCAAGAAGATCAAGATCAAGGATTATCAATTGTTTACAATAACAATTGAAAAGATATGTAATTCTAAACCCTTTTGGTAATTTTTAAAATAGCTATACCTTCTAGGGTTCTTGTTTTGCAATTCATAGTTATAGGTTCAATAGTTAAAACATAAATCAAAAGTAGGTTGCATGTGAACTTAGGAATTGTTTCTAGTTTATTGTTATACCTTAAACCCATCAGTGGTATCAGAGCCATTGGTTTTGTTTTAAATTGAAAAGCTATAATAGTTTAATTGCAAAATTAGGGTTTATAGAAATTAAACTGTAAAGGCTTAAAGATTTCGAATAGGGTTTAGGGATTTTCGAAAATCCCTTGCATATACCCTATTCCCGGAAATTAGGGTTAGGGTTTTGAAAAAACTCTAGCCTCCCTCCCTTTTTCGAAAACTGCAAGGCCTTAGGGTTTCCTTATTTAGTTAATTATTACTTAATTTGATTAATTGGATAATTATAAATTTTGGGAATATCCTATACCTTTTTTTTTAAATATAGAGGGTCAAGGATTAGGATTAAATTAATAGTTTAATTTAATTAGATAATCCTTAGATGATTTAATAATTTAATTAATAGTTAATTAAAAGGAAAATTGTTAAATCAATTTTTGGTTTATTTTAAATTTAAATTAATAGTTCTTATTTTTGAGATTTAAATAAACCTTAAGGTTTTAAAAAGTTTAAAACACACCTTATATATATTAGAATTAAAAGTTAATATTATATATGTATAAGATCAGTCGGTCAAATCTCTATTATGCCCCATTCACGAAGCTGGACTATAAGGGGGTATAAGGAAATTGCCTATAAAATGGTCGTTGAATGGGTGTCCACTCTCACCCACCGTTTCCTTGACTAGTGGAGGGTCGTTAGCAGAACGGGTTTGATAGGACAAACTAATCTCATTAAAAGTATAATGTTATTAATAAATTACTAGAACTTTTTTATTTAAAATCTTATATTCTAGTTACTTTAGGAAAAATGTGAATAGTATGTTAATCCATGAAATTGCACATTACACTTTATGATTCGTTAGTGGAGCGTGTGTGGTTAACCAGCACATCAATAGAAATGATAAATGACAATGAGGTTACCAAGCACATTTGCATGGTTATTCACATCTTGTTTGTGATCCTTGGTATCCCAATCACAAATAGAAGAGCGTAATTTGATATTAAACATACCATTGAATAGTTTCAATGAATCTCAAAAGTCGTAGGAATTTCACTAAGTTCATTTCGTTCCGTTCATGGTGGAATTGGCAAATTGTCATTTGCTTACCATTATGAGATTTACAATTAGATTTCGGCATCCCATTTCTAAGTTGTAAATTTCATAGTTGGATCCTTACCTTAATATTTTATTTTGGGTTTCTATATTAAGGTTTATATCTAACTAAAACTTTTCTTTCTTCTTATGCTGCTCGATCCTCCTCCTCCCACAACTTTTCGTTGTTGTCCATTTGTCAGAAAATGATCTTAGATGGCACCAACTACAATGACCGGATGCGCAACATTAAGAGACGCTTCATTTTGAGGACAAAGTATATGTCCTTGAAAAGGAACTTGTCGAGATTGATGAGTCGAAGGCCATGATAAGCCCCCAATGACTCTTAGTTTATGGTATAAGGGCTTGGAAGCCCAAAGTTTAATCTTCTGCAGCCTACTTCCAGAATTGGTGTATGGATGGCAGTTTGGTCTTTTATTTATTTTGCAGTTTAAAGTTAGTGGTGAGACAGAGTAGTGGGGATATCACATTGCTAAGCTGTTATTCTCTTTTGTCATTTTCTTTAGTAGTAGCATATATATAGTAGTTAGTAGTAGGAGTGAGGGAGCGAAGAAATATATTGTTAAGAACTTTGTTCTTCTTTTGGAGAGTCCATTCCTCTCGAATGAATGGTAATTCTATCCTAATTTTCTGTAATTGTTGAGTGTTTGTTGCTGTGAATCTGTTACTTCATATCAAGAATATGGAGGGCGTATCAGGCCACTCCCGAAAAACTAGCCTCCTTTAAGAAGCACTACGATGATGCGACAAAAGTTGTTTGCATCATGGTTTCCCCAATGAGAGAGAAAGAGAGGTGGCTTTGGATGCCACGCTTGGCTCATGCCACACAACGAGGGAAAGTGTGCGCCACAGCCACGTCATCCATGTCTCACCCACTTCATCGAGCCTTACCCTTTTAAAACATAAGATCGCAAAAAAAAAAAAAAATAATAATAATAATAATAATAATAATAATAATAATAATAATAATAATAATAACCATAAATTTTTTATATAAAGAAAATTGATCTTCGTCTTTTTAATTTGTATGATCATATTGGCTTGCACCTTGTTGAAAAAAATTATGCTAATTTGCATTATCATATTGGCTTGCACCTTGTTGAAAAAAATTATGCTAATTTGCATTATCATATTGGCTTGCACCTTGTTGAAAAAAATTATGTTGATTTGATATAAGTTTACTAAGTTGCATGTATTAACTTTTTTTTAAACTGCAAGAAATAAAAATTATAATTTGACCAGAGTTTGATTATTGAATCACATATTGTTTGTTGATTTTTGAAGCACATATCTCAAAACTTTATAGTTGTTGGCTGAGTTAGATTTAGTTTCAATTCCAAGTATAATCAAATCAGACCACCTGTAAAAGGCATATCATAAGACTATATTACCGAATCAAAAGGGCTTCTAATTATATTAAACAGTCTAAATCTGACAGAATTAAACTTAGCCTCTTTCCAAACACAATAATAATAAGCATATCAAACAGCCTCTAACTGTTCATGTAAAACACATTGAATGTCAAAATAAAACAAGCAAGATCTAAAACAGAATGATGAAAAGTGGAAATAATAATCAATTTCTTGAACAAAATAAATTGCAATAACTACTATATCCTTGAACATTTACAATGTGCTCTTCACACCCTACAAAACCTTCAAAATTGTGTTTGCTAATAAACTAATTAATTAATTACTGCGTCCATCTTCCAAACTTCATTGTCATTATTTTCCTCTTCTTGTTCTCTTTATGTTTGGCTGCAATTCTAAGCTTCCTCTTGGCATTCCTCATAGGGTTAACAACAGCCATGACTTTTTCACTTTGTCTTCTCTTATCCCTTTTCGCCTTCAAATTCTTCCTTGCCATGCTGTACACTTGTACAAAATTCTGCACCCCAATTGCATCCCTTATGCTATCTCTCACCTCTTGTGCAAACTGCTTCACTTCATCTGCAACACCACCACCACATAAGGGGTAAAACAGGAAATGCAAAAAAAGCAACTGAAAATTTGACAACAAAACTTACCCGAAATAACCTTCCCAGCAAATCCTTCGCAGATTTTGTATAAAGGAAGCAGCACTTGATAAGCATAAGTTCCACCATCTTTCTTGTCAGATTGTTCTAGAATTTCCATGTTCTTGAGGATTTTTGGTGATATTTGTCTAAAACTATCAAAGACGATTCTCATCTACAAATAGTTTACAATTAATTATTATCATGGATAAGAAACTCCAAGAAAAGATAAAGAATTTCAAAAATGGCATACTAACCTGAATTTCCTCCATATCAAGTGCAATTTTTCCCATCTTTTTAAGCAAAGAGGAGATAAACAAATAGCAAAGAGGCTCACACTTCTCCACATCACTACAACCATCAAGACCAGAAGCAATAGATGCAAACATACTCCTCCCTTTTCTTGGATCAAGAATCATAAAAGCTTTTATAAGAATCTCTTCATCCTTCGGTTGAAGAGTTGACCAAAATACTTGAGCCTCCTTTTGTTGACCCAAAATCGAATGCAATCCAAGAATTGCAAAAACAATATTGTGTCTGAGATAGTTGTTGGCTGAGTCATCAGTGAGTGATGCTTTTAGTTGAGAGCAGAAAGAGACAGAAAGTAGAAAGAGTCGACTCGGTCTCATTAAGAAAAAATCTCCAATCCATTTTTCATTATTTTTTCTATTGGCCTCTGTTAGTGTTGTGAAGTAGAATGCTATTAGCCGATTTGAGATGTTTCTTAGCCAAATGTGTGGATGCAGCAACAACTCACAGATTATTTCCCATATATCCTATATATAACACAAAAAGAGATGATGTAAAACAGATGGCTCATGGAAAAATGTTTTTTTTTAACTGTTGAAAAAAGTATAATCTTCATGAACATATTAAAAATAAGTGTACCTCAAGATCTTTCCCTAAGCATAACTCTGGAAATTGAACTAGAATCTTCTCAAACAAAACGAGAGAATAGTAAGCTTCTTTCCATAGGGGAACTGTTGAAGGATCTTGATGATGATCATCATTTTTCAAGATGTTAACAGCTGATGGAAATATGCGTCTCATTACTGGAAAAATAACATCAATATGTTTCACAAACCCTTTCTTCATTACTTCCACCAATAATCCCAACACCTGTTTATAAATAACAATAAAACACATAATTCATTAATCCATTCTCTCTCACACACACTTGAGGGGAAAAATGAAGAGTGTACCTGTGCTGCAGCACTCCATAAACCCTGTTTCTCTCCTGAATACCAAGACAAAGTGTACTCCAAAATAGAATGAAGACTTTGTGGAGTGACTCGACCAATCAAAAGCTTTATAGCAGCTCCAGTCATCAACCTGACTTTTTTCTCAGAATCATTCACTAAACAAACAACCAGTTGAAGAAATAAAGTCTGTGATTGCTCATTCACAACTTGTGGTGGAAACTTCATGATAATAGCATGAAGCATTTCAAGCACAGCTTCTCTTCCAGTCGAATGCTCATACCTACAACAAACAAAAACATCTCTTTTCTTTTAGATCAAGAACATTACAAACATGGCTTAATAAAACATTATTAGGCCTCAATCCTCATTCTTACCTTAGATTTGAAAGCAAGAAGTCAAGATGCTGTTGCAAACGTTTCTGTGAAAGAGAATAATCGAGCAAAAACTGTAAGAAAATCTGACTGCATTTCTTGCGAACTGGTTCCACTTGACTTGTCACCATTAACTCTGCAACTTGTTTAGCAAGATCATATATCTCAGGAGCCACAACTTTTCTATTCACAATCGCCTTCAATAAAGAAAGTGCAACAAAAGAAGGGTTTCTTTCAAGATCAACAAAGAGTGGAAACTGAAGCAGCATATGCATTTGGTCAGAAGAAAGTGTGATACTTGTGCTTTTCAAAAGCACAGTCAAAAGCCTCATGCAAGATTCAGCCAATGGGCTGCTTGCATTCACAGAGCCATGAAGGATCACAAAAAGTGCAGTTTTTATATTATCTGCTTGTGAATGAAGAGATGGAAGAGGGATTTTGACTACAAGTGAAAGACATCGAATAGCTGTAGATGTAATATCTTCATACTTTGAGCTTAAGCAACTGCATAACAATCCAACAAAAGGGTCTAACAATGACAACACTTCCTCTTCATTTTCTTTAAGTTTCATTTTCTTGATTCGATTATGGAGAATACCAAGAGCAAAGATTGTAATGAGATGGGAACATTGTGGGCCACCACGTGTACTTTTTGTACTGCTGACATCAGCATTTGAATTTCCCTTCAAACCATCGTCAATGAGGCCATAAACGAATATAAGAATGTCTTTGTGGTTTACAGTTGGGTTACATTCAATGCCTGAAGCTATATGTTGCAACATGGTTTCCAATTTTGACTTTAATTTTGGGGTCAACTGTTTCTGTAGATGACGTGTCACAGGTGACATCAGCTTCAAGGCATGGGTTTTGAACGTGACATTTTGAGCAATCAGCTTTAGGGTTTCAAATGACTTCTTTTTTCTTGTCTCTTTCATTTTTGAAGCAATCTGTTCAATGTCTTTCTCTTCAGAAACATCACCAAGAATGTCATTTTCAGCAACAGAAAGAATCTCCTCTAAACAATAATCCAATTTCCCGGAAACGGGACCCGATAAGCTTTTTGAGAGTATGAAGTTGAGTGTATATCCAAGAACATGAAGCTCAAATCCTCTTTTTAAGGTTGACCTCAAGATGTTGACCATGAACTGAAGATATTCTAACCCTAATTCCTTCAAACAAGCAGAAAGAGCAGATCTTGCCTCATCACGAACACTATCTAAACGATCTTTTAAAAAATTCGAAACACGGTGGAGTATAGTTGGAAGTTGAAGCTCCAATATATTTCCAGGAAGTAGTTTCAACAGCTTGAGTGCCACAAGACTTATATTGACATTGACTTTATCAGTATCAAAAGTCAACAGCTTCTGTATTTTGGGAAGAACGTTTTCTTGAAGACAGCTTTGTATATCAGAATGATGATCTTCATCAGCTGTAAAATGATAGTGATCTAGAATAGCACAAATAAGTCTTAAGAAAAGCTTCTGTTTGTCTTGTTTCAGTTTAAGCTCCCGAAAGCATCTGTTCAAAAGTGCATAGTATTGTTTCCATTCCATGGAGCCAGAAACAGATGAAAGAGCTTCAATGCAAGAGTTTCTAAGATGTTCTCCTTTTCCATCTTTTACTTCAAGTAACATATTGAATAAGAGAGGGACTAGAACTTTGTTTGTAACTACATCTGATAAATGGCTAGATTGAACAACCCCACTTAATCGCGATAACGCCCTTGCCCTCCTACGTTTCTGTATTCATAAAAAGTTAAAAGGGTATTTCGGTAATTTTAAGTTTTAACAAATCTGTTTATGTATCGACCTACTAACCTGTAAGTGGACAATATTGTTAAAGAAGTCCTTTTCTGCATCTTCACTACGAAGAACTTGATATGATTCTAGGTTAAACACATTAGGAAGCTTCAACACCATTTCACGTAGTAAATCCATCCACACCTGTAAATAGCAGCAATAAACAAATAAAAAATTATAAATATAAATATAACAAGAAATATAAATTGAAATATTTACCTTTTTAACAGAAGTTTCTTTGTCCATGGCTTCCCCCATGTACTTCAAAAAGAAGTAATTCACAATGTTCTGAATGGATGCTTCAGACCACTTCCCCATGTTAGTTTCCAACTCACCATTGAGGATCTTTTCACAGAAATCAAGAAACATAAGCAAAAGCCTATATGCACTGTCTCTCAAAAGCAAGTCTTGAGATGACATGTCATGTACACAATGTGACAAGATAGCTAGTGATTGATCTGCTTGAGCATTGCAGAAGAATTCAATGTTGATTTTCTCATAAGCACCAATTATGACATCATAATCAAGAACATCTAGCTCCATGGGAGATACAGCATTGAATTCCCTAAGAAGTTTTGCCTGCAAATAGAATGTTAGTATTCAATAGGTTTTACAAATCCTAATAAAACAAATCTGAAAGTGTATAAACTTTTCAAAGCACTATGTTGTAGTAGAAAAAAATAAAAGTATGTGAACCTTTAGACTTGGAATTTTAAAAACTTGTGTGGATAAAACAATCTTAACAAATTATAATGAAAAAAAAGAGCAGGAAGAGACTGTATTATTACCACATTGAGTACAGAAGGGTCACTTTCAGAAAGGGCATCAAGGATATCACAAATAGCCAACCGAACCTCTGTTGTAGCATGAATAAGAAGTGGAGAAATAGTTTTCAAGATTCTTGAACTGCCTTCATTTCCCAACATCGGTACCATTTTCTGAATGACACGCAAAGTCTCCAGACATGAATCTGTATAAAACAAAAAAATATAAAATAAGTTAGAAGGATGATTCATAAATTTAGTTTAACTAGAAAGAAACAAGAAATTACAATGCCAATTAGAAAGATATACTATTAGTCTATTACTAACCCCAGTCATGATGTTTCTTGGTCAAAGATGGAAGCAAAATATCAACAAATTTTTTCCCAAGTGAAGGATCTTTGATATAATCAGGCAGTAGCTTGAAAATGTTAAGCTCTCTTCCCCCAGGATATTTTAAAGATTTTCTACAAAAGCAATTTAAGTTAGCAGAAGTAGAGGGGATATAATTGTATATATACAAAAAGAATTAAAAGAACCAGAGACAATAATATACCTGTTGGTAGTTTTGGATGTGAAAAGGTGATGCAAGCTGCAGACAAGTGTATCGATGTTAGGAAGAAGAATTCCTTTCACATCAGTATCACTACTTTCCATTTCAATCTCAAGATTAAGAAGATTCTCAATGAATCTAAGAACACATGATATAATGGCTTCTGAAGCTGTTGTGATTGTTAGAATTGAGAATATATCAGGGACAAGATTCTTTGCTCTGTGAAAAAGTGACACGAGTTTTGGGCTTCTACTCATAGCAACAAAACAAACAAAGAGTGAACTTGGCTTATCACTGCTGGCTCCTTCTTGCTTGAAACCATCAATTAAAGGTTTTAAAGCTGAAAAAAAGATGTCCCAGAATTCCAAACTGAAATCATGGTTCTCGAATTTATTCAGCACCAAAGATATGATTTTTAGGCATAAAGATCTTAAATCTTTGAAGTGTTTAGGTGCCAAACTCGTCTGCAAAAAAGAAACATTTATTAGGATGAGTCTCTAAATATATTAACAAGTTTCATTCAAATGGAATGGAATGACCCATTCCATTCCTTCCACAATTCCAGTATAACATAAATAATACCATGGATTGCTTTTCTGCTCCACTTTCCTCCTCATCTACACACTCAATCCCCTCCATACTTCCTGCACAGCTGGCTAATATGCGAACAACACTTCCCATTAATGTATCAAGAACAGGTTTTATACGTGACTCATCAAAAACTCCAAGAATTTCTTCAGTCACATGTAGAAACCCGTATATTTTCTTTGAAGATAGTGACTTGATGTTATCCATTGTAAAATGTTTCAAAACACCCGAAGAATCAAAATTAGCAGAAGCTTTTGGTGTACTCCAAAGCAACTCATCCACCTCATCAACACCCGATGAACCCGTTTGTAAAGGCTTTATTAACAAAGCAAAAAATAGAGGAAGCTCGTTGATGTCAAGCTCAGCTAGAAACCCAATAACTGCTTTCCTGTGGTGCATGCTTGCAGCCTTTCTAGAAGCAAGTGTTTTTAACTTTCTCACTTTTGGGACAAGAATACGAATGACAAGTGGCACAAGAGAATCTCTGTGTTTTTCATTAACTAACTCTGATTCCCTAGATAAACTCCATCTTGTGAGTTCGTCTCTCAGAGTCTTGGGGTTGACCAGATTTCTCAGATGTTGACCATATGGGAGTAGATATTCGTCTTTCCAATTCAATAGACAATCAAGAACCTTCAACTGCAATTCAGGTTCATTCTCATCTAGCAACCTGAAAACACATTAATATGCATTAAAAAATAAACTTTTAAGAGTTTTTTTTAATTTTTTGTAAACCATCATGTAATGCTATAACAACCTATATTGTAAAACCTCCTTGAGAAATTGGCTCCTATAGAAAGACTTTGGATTGTGCAATGATTTTAGCAAGTTTAACCATTCTTCAAGAACACCCTTCCAACTTTTTCCTTTAGAAGCTTCCAAATTATACGATCTCACACTGCAACAAACACGAAAGAGATTGCATATCGAAGACAACAAAAGATTAATCTATTTAAAAGTAATGAATCTAGAAGAACTACCTTGACAGATCATCAGCCTCATAGCCCAAAAAATTTAAGAACAAAGGTATAACTTGACGTGACTTTGATTCCACAACAGCTGATACTAATTGTAACGACTTGATCAACAATGACAAAACAGTTGGGGATGCCAGGTCATCAAAAGAAGGACCCACAAATGCATTGAAAGAAGTAAACAGATCTGAAATCAACATATATAATGTCAATTACAGAGTTGGATAGAATCATAGAATGACAGCTTTAGAAAAAAAAACCAAAAAACATACCATCAGGATTTTCAGGTGATTCAGTGTTGTCTCTAGAATGTTCTTGATGTGATATGATGTTAGACACTGATTTTTCTAGATACTTCATGCATAAATCCCACACCAGCTTATTATACTTGCTAACTAAAACAGCAAAGCATTCCATAGCTGGATTCCATAGATAATTGAACTGGTTGTGGTATATGCCAATAATAGCATTGAAAACAAGGGGTATATAAGCATTGTGTATCCTTTCAGCAGAGAGATCCATTTGTATCTTTGTTATAAATAGAATAACTTTCCTACTAGTAGCTATAGAAAGAGAAGTTGCTTCAATCGCAAGCAATGAATGAAGAACCTAGGATAAAAAGAATATGAAAAACAATAATCAGACTAGATTAAAGAAAACTGTAATAATACATTAAGACAAAGGCAAAAAAAGGGAACATACGTTTTCACTCTGAACATCATCAATCATCATACTCTCAGAAGTCAGAGATTCATAGTGGCATAAGATTCTTAGGGTGAAAAGACGGATTCGTTTGTCAGAGTGACATAAATTTTCAGAAAATATATCAAACGCATCGACAGTTTTGCCCTTCTCTAACTCTGGGTGATACTTTCCATCTGCTAGAGTGGTGGACCTGAAAAGAAAGTAAAAGGATGTGAGTTATAGCACAAAATAAAGCTATATAAGCTATAAAATCGGAAAGGGTAAAAGGGTAAAATCAACATACGCATCAAATGAATCCAAGAAGTCAGCAACAGCAGACAATATATGGATTGAAGATTTGTATTTTTTAGCAAAATACAAGAATTTATCCACTGGTGGTAGTTGACTGAAGCCCAATTTCTGATAAGAAACTAAGCCAGCTCCAATTAATGTTTCCCAGGTCCTTCTAGGCAATTCCCCAATTGTCTCTGAAAAATACATTACATGAACCATTAACTACAAATAAAGAACTTGTCAAAAGTTTTTAAAAGACAACAAAATGTCATACCAGAGTTGACCATCAGAAGTCGGTCAATGGCTTCTACAAAGTCCATAAGTAAAGTGGGATTAGCTTGGAAATCTTCCATGTAAGAATAACATGTAACAATTCCCCACATTTGACCTAAATTTGTCCCACTAAACTCCACACAAGATGGATCTTTATGTGCAGCATCATTAATCTTCCCAATCCAGCAACTAATTTGTTCCTCGAGAAAAATACAAAGTCTTGAAATTTCCTCTCTGGGTTTCTCTTCCAATAGACAACTTTTTAATGATTGTAGTTTCTCAAAGAACTTGATAAACATGTACATAGCTTCATCCTCCATGGTCGAAATTAAATCAGTCAACACACTGAAAAAACAATTGTGAAAAAATTAAAACAAGTAAACAGAATCCACTACAACAACACAACAAAGTCATTAACTTTAGTTTACCTTATGATACTAGTTCTGAAACTCTGGAGTATGGAGGGGTCTTTTGATAAAAGCTTCTTAATAAAGCTTAAAAAACTGCAACCATACTATGTCAAGTTAAAAGAAAACTAGTAGAATCAGAATACAACCAAATTCCATACAAAAATAACATGCCAAATACCTCTTATTTCTCATCTCAAATATAGGAGCCCATTGTGTGGACAATTCAGTAAGAGTTGTGACATGATTACCGGTATGAAGACCATCAAGAATGCAAATCAAAAGCTGCAGAATTTTGTCGATTAATTCAGAGGATTCATCTTTCTTTAGCAAGATAAAAGTCTCGATAAGTAATTTAGCTAGCTCAAGCACTGGTTCGAATTCTGCAAAAGTCAAAGATGGTCAACCGAGTGTTTTCCATAAGGGAAAGAAAGAGAGATCAACCAAAAGGAGAATAGACTAATCTTATTCTTACCTATTATCTTGTGCACATTATCATTTTCCATAGTGGAAACAAACAAGGACAAAAGATGAGTTAAATGAAGAGAGCGTCCACTAGAAATAGATTTATATATTTCCTCTTTTTCACATTGCAACAACAATTTCAACTCTGAAGATTGCAGCTCTTCACATAACCGTTGAAAGACTGTGATCAAAACTTCAACAACTGGATTCGACCCTCCCGAGTCTTTGTCACCACTTTCAATAATTTCACTGTGAAGCAATAACCGAATCACTTTTTCAGCTCTGGAATGCAACTTTGATGAAAATCCTTTCATGACATAAAACAACAATGCACTGGCTCCAGACTTTCTAGCTTCCAATGGTTTTGACACCACTTCTGAGATGATCTTCTTGATACCTGTAAAGTGAAATCAACAAGTTATTATAAGGTATTTCACTTATAGGGAGTTCCCAAAAGCTTTACCTCTGTTAAGCTGCTCAATAGGTGCATTCCTCAACAAAAAAGATGCAGCTTCGGCCATAAATTCCTGAATGTAATCTTTCGGATAGAACCTCATTTTAGTTGTAACTCTGAAAGAAATAAATGAAGATAACATTAGGCAATTTTCAACATGATATGCCAAATATAGACATCATATACAAGATTTTTGACAAGAAAAACAATCCTAGTTACAAGTTTCTTACTTGAGGACATGGACAACATCTCTCATTAAATATTTCTGTAGATACATCATAATGCATGACCAGGATGTAAAAACCTGCATAACAAAAATTACATTGTAACTTCCTTGTTTATTAAATTGAAGGATATGAAATTGATACCACCAAAATTACAAATTACAGATTAGACCTGCTCAATTATTTCTGATTCCCTATCAGCACCACTACTGAGAAGCAAAACCATGGAATCTGCAACACTTGGAAGAAAGCTGTAGATATACAAGAAATGAGAGTTAGTATAAAGTATGAACTAAAGACCAATTATATATCATATGCACATAAAAAACAATACTAGAAAGGTAAGGTTTACTATACAAGATGTGAATTATAACCAAAAATATCAAAAGATATGAACTCACGGTATAAAGTCCTCCAAGATATCTCGTGATAACGCTGCAATTAACCTGCATAAAACATTTATGATTACCAAATGTTAAGATAAAAATAATAATAGAGATTAGAGATGCAAACAGAATAAATAAATAAAATGAGGCAATACCTGAGGATAGGTTCTAGAGATAATCTCCCTTTCATATCCAATCTAGAAAGAAGTTGTGAGAGTATAAGCTCCTTTTGTAAGATGATTTGTGGTAATGTTTGTACCAAAGGAAGCATTTCCTCATAAAACGATATAAAATCCTCAGCCGTGTTAAGTTCCTATATGTAGATGAAAGAGAGAACATTAATAAATAAAGACAAAAGTTAAAATATTTCTTTGTATAAGATTTTTTCTGAAGCCAAAATCATTATAAAATATGCATAGTTGTATTGCAACATTAGAGGATAACAACATACCCTCCATTCAACAAGGCAATCGCGGAAAAAAGATGAGCCTTCATATGGTTCTGGCTTGAGGGGATCAAGACTTCGAAAAACATCAACATCAATTTCTTCAATTCGTTGAGAGAATGTCTTGAACTATAAACACAAATATATTCAATGTCAAAGACATAATGTAACCAATTTCATTGTGATATCCGATAAGTACTGTTATATATTTATAAGTATTCAAAACTTGAAATGTAAAGCATACCACAAAGCGTCTTCTTCCAGCTCCCTTGTTCAAAGACTTAACAGCCTGGGCATGTGACTGTGTCGCCATTATCTCTGTTATTAAAACTGAAATAGAAAAGAGTGTTTTATGAGCTTGAGAGGATAAGAATAGAATGCAATCATAGGGAGCCAATAAAAAAAAATTAAAAAAAAAAAAAAAAAAACTCATTAGAAATCACAGTGGAACAATTTCACTTGTGTATCTTGCGTCTAAATCCGCATAGCCTCCAATTTGCAATATAATTCATCCATCTACTTCAAATTTTGGCTTCAAGTAACTTTGTGCAGGAACTTAAAATTTAACTTCAAACATTTCAACGCAATTCAATTCTAAACAATTACTTCAGATTCCTAAGTACAAGGTGACCGATTAACTATATACGTCAAAGGTCATTTCTAAAACTTTAGGCAAATTCATTTAATAACCGCTTATTTAAAATCATAAGCACTTTTTTACTTATAGCTTATTAGCTTATAGCAGTGCTAAAATAGAGTTTTCAGATAAGTGTTTGGATTAGCTTATCCGGTGTCAAAACGCTATAGGCTGATAAGCACATTTTAGTGTTTGGCAAAAAAAACAATTTTATATGTGTAAAAATACCAAAAAAGGCTTCCTTTTACATATAAGCATCTAAGAACATCAATCAGAAAAAAGTAGAAGGAAATCAGTAGCATCTATTGTTCATTCCAGAGTTACCAACATTAAAATCCAAAAGTTAAACATTAAAAACATCTATATTGGAATTGATATGTGAAAACATGCATATTAATAAAGTACTTCTGTCAGGCCTTTGATCAAACAGAACACTGTAAACATAGACTTCATAGATTTGAACATCAAACACAATTTGCTAATCAGTAGCAGCAAATAAATAGCAAATTAATTACCACCAAAAGTAAAAAATCACCTAACAAAATTCAAAAGAAAACTTGAACTTGCTGATTGATATTAAAAAAAAATAACACTACATAAATCTCGTATGTGAAAAGGAATCACAGGAAAAGAAAACCTTTTGGATAAAAAGAAAACACAATTAGCTAATCAGTAGCAGCAAACAAGGGAGAGTTACGGGAGGAGTTCTATGATCGTAACTAAGCTTAGCCAACACTTTGAACACTAAGCTTAGAAATCATGCATAACTGAATAAATAGACTTGATGTAAGAGTGTTAAAACTGTAGAAAGATGATTCATCATATGAATATAAGATATAACTCGTATATAACAATGTTTAACAGCATAGCAAACATATTAAGACCATGGTAAAATCAGAGATTTTCGTCTGTCAAACACCTAACCCAAATTTTACAATGAAAACCTGGTATCCAGCATCAGGCTCTAACATTTGAGATTTGTTGTTCCCTTTCAAACAAAATTAAGATGATAATGAAACAACATTGTAGATACCAATTATTATGCAGGTTCCTATATGAACATGAATTCAAGAACAAGAACAATTTTTTATTTCAAAACCAAATTCTGATTTACGATTTCACGAATCATACAAAGGAGAAGGAAAAACAATATTTTGATTTCACAGAAAAAAAAAACGAGGAGAAAGACAAATTTCTGATTTCACAGGAAAAAAAACGAGGACGTACCTGTTTTGATGTCTTTCTCGCGGGAGCTCGAATCGGAGGGAAGAGTGAGGCCGGTAGTCGAACTGAGGGAGGGATGGCGACGATAGAGGGAGCTGTCGATGGCGGCCAATTTCTTTGCTGTTTCTCTTCTAGATCACGATGGCACGAAAGTAAAGAGAGGGTATGAAGGTTTCAGTCAGACTACAACAAACAGGCCCTTAGGGTTCTATCTTGACCTTCCTATCTTCAATTTCTCCTCCCTCTTCCCGCTAATATTCTTCTCCGCAGGAGTTCGTGTAGTGTAGGCAGGGCCGGCCCTAGAGGAGCGTCCTGAAAAAAAATAGGCCCGAGGTTTTACCGTATTATGTATTTTATATTTAAATAAATAATAAAGTATTTAAAATATCATCATGCATACTTATAAAGCTATAAAGCTAACATTTTTTCTTGAATCTCATGCATTTGAAACTTCTATTCTTTTTTCCTTTCACCATATTCATTTGAAACTCTCATGACTTTTCAATTTCTTTACAATAATAATTATAATTTGGTAATTAGGTTAAATAAATATCAAATCTAAAGTGTAATCATATTTAAACTAAATTTTAATATTAAAATAATATCTTTAATTCTACTTATAAAATTATGTTTTTGAACTTTTAACATATTATACTTAATTTATTAGTTTTAATATATTGTTGGATGTAAACCATTATCATTTTAAAGGTATAATTTTTGAACAATTTGTATAAAATACTTAAATTATTATTTAAAATATAACATTATAGGCTCAACTTAAATATAAATTTTATTTAACTTAAACAACCCAAATGTTATTTTATAAATAGTTAAAAGTGATAAATTGTAGTGTCTTTTTAATAATGATTATAAGTTGGTTAATAAGGTTAAATAAACATCAAACCTAAAGTGTAATCATAAATAGACTAAATTTCAATTTTAAAATAATATTTTTACTTCTATTTATCAAGTTATGTCAATAAATTTTAACATATTATACTTAATTTATTTGATTTAAAATGTTGTTGCATGTAAACCATTATCAGTTTAAACTACAACTTTTAAACAGTTTGAACAAAATACTTAAATTGTTAATTTAACTATAACATTACAGTGTCAACTTAAATATAAATTTCAGTTCCACTAAAAAACCAAATAATATTTTGTAAATAGTTAAAAGTGATAAATTATAGTGATAAATGCAAAAACTAAATTGTAATATCAGTTTAACTAAAATATTTCCTAAATATATTTATATAATCGTTAAAAAATTTTAAATAAGTAGCTTAAAATAACTTATAATAACAATAGTTAAAAATAACTCTATATAAATGATTATATTGTTACCTTTAAAATCAAAAATAATGTTTGATGTTTTAAATAATTATAATGATAGATATTAAAACATTAAGCAAATAAATTTTAAAAAATTAGTTAAAAATAACAACTATAAATAATATTAAATCATATATGATATTTAATTTTATTGATGTGTAACTCGCGAGTAGAAGTCATTCAAACGATTGAGATTATGACGTTAAAATAGATGTATATATTATCATATAATTCAAAATAATCAATATATTATATCAAATTAATATACGAATTATTATATCAAATTTAACAACGTTAGTGTTATATTTTAAAATATATATATTTGTAAAAACTTCAACTATATAAGTGTTTCTGCACATTACAATGTCAACGCAAATATAAATTGCAGTTCCATTTAAAAAACTAAAGAATATTTTGTAAATAAGTAAAAGTGATAAATTGTAGTGATAATAGAAAAAAAAAACTAAATTGTAATCTCAATTTAACTAAAATATTTTTTAAATATATTTTTATAATCGTTAAAAGTTTCCAAATAAGTAGCTTAAAATAACTTACAAACAATAGTTAAAAACAACTCTATATAAATGATTATATTGTTAGCTTTAAAATAAAAAAAACAATGTTTGATGTTTTAAATAATTATAATAATAGAAATTAAAACATTAAGCAAATAAATTTGAAAAAATCAATTAACAATAAAAACAACTATAAATAACATCAAATCATATATTATATTTAATTTTATTCATGTGTAACTCGCGGGTAGAAATCATTTAAACCATTGAGATTATGAAGTTATAATAAATGTATATATTATCATATAATTCAAAATAATCAATATGTTATATCAATTAAGTATATACAAATTATTATATCAAATTTAACAACAACGTTATTGTTATATTAAAAAAACATATATTTGTAAAGACTTCAACTATATAGGTGTTTCTGCGCAACGCACGGGCATTCGCCTAATTATATATAATAAATTTCGTTTACTTGGTAAAAGAACGACTCGTCAATCCTGTACTCGGGTTCGATTCTCCGGTGGATACTTTTGTACGTCTTTTTTTTTCCATTTAAAACTACTTTTTGAATGTAACTTTAATTGGCCTTTTTCTTTAACATTGTTTCTAGGCTTTTTTTCCAACACAAATTGTTTTTAACTTTTTATATTACAAAATTAATTTACCTTGCATCCTAACTTCCTTATAAGCTTGTATTAAATAAAATAATGTAAAAAGTTATATGACAATAAGAATTTGTACATTTTATTAGTTTTTTTCTACAAAATGAAATGTTAAATTTTACATTTTTATTGAGATTTTTAATAACAATATATGGTAAACGATATTATATGCCAATTTATATATAAAAAAATCTAGATACATGGAAAAACATGGTCGCCCAAAAGGAGGTGCGAGGTGTAGGACCACACGACATGAGCTCAAATGTTTTTACGTATTAGGAAATTTTCGTTATCGACAATGTATTGCTAATCCGTCGAATAACTTATGTCATGATTTCGTTGTTAATTATCTTCTTTGATTATTTGTACATAGTAGTTTTTCCGTTTTTAAATTTACATGCTAATATAATTAACGACGGTAATAACATTTTCTTATATAAAAAAATTATATTTAGGACCCATTTTTATTTTTTGTACAGAGCCTTCAAAATCAATGGGTCGGCCCTGGGTGTAGGCGGCAAGCAGGAAACACCCAATGGTTTAAGGGTTTCCAAGCAAATTTTCGGGTTTGACACATTTAACCCCTAAATGATGCCACAATGGAAACATTAGTCCTTATGATTAATGTTCTAACATTTTAAGTATTGAAAGGTTTCATCTTAGGATTTTGTTTGCCTCTTAAATGACAAATTAAGAGATATCCTTTTAAAAGTTCAAACTGAGACTATTTGGTGAAATATAATTTTATACCTCTTAATTAGAAAATAATCTTATGTAATCAGACCTTATATTGCATATGAAAATAAAAAACGCCACATGTTCTCAATTATACCCTCTACCCTCGTGGTGGGATGTCAAGTCCACCAAGCAAATTACACCCTTTTGTTTGCAAATAAAACGTAATATAATGGTAAAAAGGGGTATCGATCCTCGGGGAAATGGTTGTATTCAATCACCAATGCAATCTAAAATAACTATTGTAAATAAACTAACTAACTACAATTAAACTAAAAGGGGGGTGTTTGATTACTTCAAAACTAAAAGACTTGAATAATTAAAAATCTTGCAATTAAGCAAGTTGATGAGATGCTCAAAGGTTGGGAATAATTAGTTAACTATGGCAATTCAACACAATGAACATTTATGTGTTTATCATTAGGATCTAATACAAAGCTTATCCTTCATCCCAAATTGGTTATAGCAATCATGAAGCATGAGATTCCAAGATTCCTTATATGTAGTATGGAGGTTGGGGAAGTCCACAACACAGTACACCTTCTTAATTAAGATCAACGGTCAATTGAAGCAATTGATCCCAAGAAATCAGTTAGCCTTAAGAATGAAGGAATCCCCAATTCCTAGAGGATGTCAAATGCTTACACATCCATAAAGGAGTTATGATTCATAAGCTAGAGATGATTTCTACCATCATAAAGCTTTTGTTCTAGATAAATTCAATGATCCAATGCAAAATCAAAGAAACAAATCAACAATTGCTCATTCAATTACTAAGCTCATGATCAAAGCATCAAATAAGCATAAGAATTGCAAACTAGAATCATAAACATGGAATAAATTGATAATCAACATAAATCCTTCAAAACCCACAAACATTCATTGGTTTTCAGCCAAAGTCAATCAAATAAGAGTATTAGCCACTCATGGCAACAAAGTAACAAGAACAATAATATAATTGCATAAAGAAACTACCTAAGATTTGGAAAGATGAAAGGAAATGATTTCTAGCTCCCAAAATCGCTTCTTGCAGGCCTCCAATAGTGAAAATCGAGAATGTTGTTGATGGATCTGATCCCCCAAGGTTATGGTGTGCCAAATGACCAAAATGCCCAAACTGGGCAGTTGTGCGGGTACCCGCGCAAACGCTGCTGTGTTGCCATTGGTCCACCATCCCACTACTCCACCCTTCCACTACCAAAGATTCCTTTGGTCCCCCCTTGTCCATGTAACTTGAATCCACCAATCATCATTTAGCTACCAAATAGATGCTCCAAACCCAAAATTAGAAATTTATGATCCATCTTCACAAGCCCAAATAATCCAATCCATTAACTTTAAAAGCCTAATTCTTCTTCTTTGATTCCGCTAAGTCCAACAATGCCTCGGGAGCCCACTAAGTCGTCTTCACTTTAATCCATAATCACAAAAAGCTCCAAAACCCTGCAAAATTCCTCATGCAACATAACAAGTCCCCGATACAATCCATGATAAAGAAAATAAAGAATATACAATGCAATACTAATAAAAAGAGCTAAAAATCTAAAATAAACTAATAAAAATAAGGAAATAAAATAAGTTATCACCTCGTCGCCATAAATCTTCTCTATTTTCTTGCATAACCTATTCTCTTTTTCTTGCAGCCATCAACGACCAATGATCCTCTCCCATGCACCTCGTCGAACGTCTATCCGCCCTCGTTGCACACTGCCACCATCGCACGCCTCGTTCTCTCTCCCACTCTCACTCTGATCGAAAACCTCCATATGGCTCCCTTAACGATCTGCAACCTGCGTATGTAACATTCGAGATTTGGTATGTTTCTTTTTTAACCCTTAATGTAAAATTTCTATCATTTAAGTCCCTAGCTAGTACGTGGGGGCGTACTCTATGAGTACGCTTAGCGTACTAGCTCATCAATGGATCGTGGGTTCACCTACATACGTGGGAGTACACATGGGGTATATAATGCAGGGGCAAATCCTAATTTTTAGGTCCGTGCCCTATTTAAACAACTTAAGACACCCTTGGACCTTCTATTGAACAACCTCCATCTCTCCTTACCCTAATATCAAAAGCCTAAGTGTCATTTGTGAGATTTGAGCTTGAAAGTGAGTTTTTGTGGTGTTTTTGGTGAAGTAGAAGAAGAAGAACACTTGGAGGTTACTTGGGAGTGGCTTGAGCTTGTAGACCCAGGGTCATCTTCATCTTAGCAAGCCATTTGAGGTATAAAAAATTATTTAAAAAATCTTATCTTGATGGTTCCTTATTCTAGATCCAACTTAGGGTGTTATTTGTGCATTTTTTAGTCTTTTAAGCCATATTTGAGATTAAGGTCTACTCCAGAAGCCATGGATGTTAGATCTTAACACATTTAAGGTCCCTTGTCCATAAAAATGCAACCTTTATGAATTATTTTGGTCAATGTATGTCTTAGGTTCCTTGTTATGGTTCTCTTTGAGTTTTAGGTCTTATTAAGACATGCATGAGAGAAAAGTTGCCAACTTTACATGTTAAGTCACCATGTAGGATCAGATCTGAGAGTTTGGCATGATGGCTTAACTGATTAAGTGCTTAATAAGTTGGTTTGGTTGTCTGCGGAGTACACAGGGCGTACCCAGCTCATACGTTGCGTGTACTGGCCCCGAAAGGAGTACGTTGAGCGTAAATCTAAGTACGTCCAATGTACTCAACAGTTTGACCATCAGTTGACTTTGACAGGTTTGGGCTATATTTTGGGCTTTTAGGGTTTAGGTCATTGGACTTCTGACTTTGGGACATGGATAAACTATGGGCTTTATTAGAATTAGGTCCATGATGATTTTGGGGCCTAATTAGGAAGTTGGGTCATATTAGGCCTTGGGATGCCATTTAGGAATTGGGCCTTTTGAGCAAATGGGTTCGACCTTGATTTGGTCCAAGTAAGAAAAGGGTAAAATGGTATTTTACCCTGGATTATGGACAGGTAATTTAGATTCTTGATTATGGGTCGAGGTATAATTATTAATTGGATATTATTTGATGGTGCTAGCATGGGGATTTTTTGGATCATCAGACCAAGATTTTACTTGATAGATTCAGCAGCTTGAGGTGAGTTTCCTCACTGTGTTTAGTGGGTCGAAGGCACCAATGTCGGCCCATGGTTATTTATGATTAGGATGTTAGTTGTCTGTGTGACTCTGCATGTATGTTTTCTGATATGTTTACAGGGCGGGGCCCGATGTCGGGCAAGGTCTGATGATTATAGTGTATGTTATTTGTCTTTATGATTTTGCATGTATTTATGTGTTTATATGTATACCGGTGGGGCCCGATGCTAGGAGGACTAACAGATTTGTTCTGAGCGGGGCTCGATGTCGGGGGAGGCCCATTATATGGTTGATATGTATGGTATGTGGTATTTTGGGGAACTCACTAAGCTCTGTGCTTATGGTTTTTCAGTTTATGTTTCAGGTACTTTTGGTTCAAAAGGGAAGAGCTCGGGATGATTGCATTTCACACACCACATTATTTTGCATTTTACATGACTCTGATGTACTTGGATGTTATTAATACACTATGATTCACTATGGTTTTTATGATATCGTTTTGGATAATGGTTTTATAAATTTAAAATCGAATTTATTAGTTGATGTGTGATTTATTATACATATTTTTTTAGTTGGTTCAAGTTTTTAATTTATAAAACTTAAATTATCTCAACTGAACTAATAAACACACTAGACAGTGTAACTAATCGTGCAATTGTATAGTTGTGGTAAGAACAGATATCGAACACAAGTGGAACGGTGGTGAATTAATTTGGAGTTTTTGATCATAGGTTGCACCAACACACTAAAGCATTAAAGAAAGGTTTTATTAAATTAAATCTCAAACAAACGACTAAACATCAAATCACGACAAATTGATCAAAGACCTAAGGAGCACACAAACTTATTTATTCATGTTCACAGATTTCTAATATGATTAGGTTCATGTTCACTAATACTAATCCTTTGATTTCAACACAACTATTAATTTGTTGATCAGGTGAACAAACAATCATGCAAATTAGTATTTAGTTCGTATTAAGCAAGATTTGATCTTATTTAACCCTAATTGTCATAGGAATTAAATCATGTAGAGAATGTTCATTCTACTCATGCACGAACATTAAAGTTCATTACTTAATTCCAAACCCTAGGTTTTGGTCAAAACTCTAGTTGACAACCTTGATTCAAATCAACACAGTCATATGGTCATCTAAACTCTATCAATTCGGCAATAAGGAATAAGTAACAATCTCTAACACATATGGATCTTTCAATCAAACTTGACAAAATAAATTAAACATGATTAAACAATCCAAATAGCAATTAATCCACGGAATCTAGGGTTCATCTTGATGGGTTTTAGGCATAAGAACACTCCTATGTGCTCATACAAACCCTAATGCTTGGATCTAGGTTTCTCTATTACACATGCTTTGAATCCAAGACTAACAAACTTAGATCTAACAAATTACAAACTGAATTAGGGTTTATAGAATTACCTTTGATTGTTATATAGCAATAACAATCAATTCCTTGCTTGAATTGGCCTTAGAAAGCTTAGTGCCTCAAGTGCTGCACCTCTAATGGAGTCACAAACACCTTATGCAACTTGGATGAAGAGGAGAAGAGAGGGGAGGCACCAAAAACGGCTGGAAACCCTAGAGAATCAGTTGTCCACGTTTTTGGGGCCTAAGGGGTCCTTTATATACTTGTGTGGGCTGCTAGGGTTTCAGTCAAAACCCTAATGGACAGCTTAAACTCTAAGCAGCCCATGGGACCTTCTGGATAAGGCCATGGACGAAAATATGATGGGCTTCCATCATAATTTCGTTCACCCCTTGTTCCTTTAGCATTCCTTAGCCCAACAACTCAATTATCCAATAATTGCAGTCCAGTCCCCTGAATTTAATTAATCTCTTTTAGCCACAAAATTAATTATCAATTAATTCTTGACTAATATTAATTAAATAATATGATTTCTCCTTTAATATATTATTCTCATAATATATTAATAAATCATATTTAAACCTTTCTTTCCTCAATTCATCCTACATATTGCTATGGTGAAGGCAACCCAAAAGGACCATGCTCATAATCGGGTCAAGTACATACCAAAATAGTTATGGACTTAGACACTAATCCAACAGTCTCCCACTTGGATAAGTCTAATAACTATTTTCCGTATGACTTCAGAACCTGATCAGCAATCGTAGCTTTCAAAAGCCGTTGTCAACTCTGATCTTATCAGATAGCGTGTCCTCTAGATAAGGGATTATATATTCCTCCATTCTCAAGATATCGTATAGACGTAAGACATGAATTTCAATCATTCTCTCTATACTGTTTCCCGACTTCCAATTTATGACGACTGACAACAGACTACAATTGAACACATCAACTTAGTCCCGGCTTGGCCAAGCGCTTAGGTGTCATCATTAAATCATCTAGAGGCCCAATGATATCGCTTTTATCCCACTTTGGGTAAAAGGAATGGATAAATTTCGACTCAAATGCTCGCTTGCATTTATTGATCGAGTCACACACAACAATAAGTTTTATAACACCAAGTTACTGGTGCGTTTACTTATTATCAATGTGCAACCGACCAACAAATAACAACTCACATGTCTCGGTTTTAAGAATATATAATTTTATCGTCTCACTAATCACTCGTGATAAAACCATGAAGTGATCCAAGCGAGCGTGGGTTTAGTCCAATACTCTAATCTTATCAAAGCACTCATGAAATCTGCAACAAACTTGTGCTATGTCTAAACCTTTCAGACAATCTACAGACTCTTCATGACAGTCTTCCTTCATACTTACTTCCAACGTATGATTGACTGTGGATGTTTGAATAACCTAGTTATTCTGGAAGTCAAAACATGCAAATTGAAACATAACAATAATACTTAATCCTATATGGCCTCAAACTTGTGAGAGTAAATAAAACACTTCTATTTAACCACCATATTGATTACTCATTATTATCGTTTACTGTTTCAGAAAATCAACTTATTACTTGAATTACAACAACAATTGTCCCATGCTCTAAGCATGCACACTTTGTTTCCTATGGTCCATGCTTTGTGAAATAGATCAATTGAAAAACCTTTTCAATGATGCTCATTTCACAATTCCTTAATCCCCATTGTTAGTGTAAGAACACAAGGTTCTTGCCACTACTAGAATATGCTAGATTCTAACATTTTACGCAACGATCCTTTCGTAAAGTCATAGCACAAAAGTCACCAAGACTTGGCTAATGAAATTACAAAGTACTTACTTAGAATTTGTTACAATACAATTCTATAGACGAGAAGTCTCACATTCAAAGTACATTCCTTTGAACATCCTTCTTGCATAAAAGTTTCTAATCTAGACATAGATTCTTAATATCCAACTCCCAATATGGAAACATTTCCACATTTGCCATATGACAACTCATTCTTAATAGAATCTTATCTATTCATAATAATGTCGATATGGTCCATCCAATATCATACTTCCAACTACGCACAAGCGACCAATCCTCAACGAACTTTGGATCGTCCTTTGATAGTTGTTTAATAATTTTAGTTAAAACCCATTCTAGTCCTTTTTCCCTCTTAATGCGCTAGACATTTGAAAAATTTTAGAATGGTAAATTATTATAGCATTTGCAATCGATCCTATACCCGAAGTGTATGGGACACGATGCATAATGTCTTACATAAAGATATGATACCTTACCAATCTTTTGCCATAATATTTTATGTGTCATGTTCTCACAATTCGAACTATGAAGAGGGATGCCGTAATCATAATCGAATTTTAAGAACACACAATGTATCCTTTGACTGAAAATATTAAAATTTCTCAATCTAAGCTTTAGATTTTGAAACGAAGTATAATATTCTCTCCCTTAATTATATCAAAACAACTTTTCAACTCATGCAACTTTGCAAATTGAATCTTTGTTTTTCTATAATTAATATTGCTAACTTGCAATACCTGCCATAATAATCATAACGCTTATGCTCCCACTATCATGATGATTATTATCATATAAGCATAACACTTATGCTCCCACTAGCTTTGACATGTATTTAGAGAACAAATGAACTTCCAGAAAACAAAGCCTATTGAATTTCTGAAATTCATATTTCTAATACCAGATGCTTCGATAAGCCTTTATCTAAGCTTCTTAAACTTATACACCTTCACCTTAGATAGCTCATATGTGTGTTTAATCAATTTAGAATTTATGTTACTAAGTTCCAAATGTTCAAACTAATTTCCAAATCTCACAATTCGAACTATGGAAAGGGATGCCGTAACCATAATCGAATGTGAGAATACAATTTTCACAATTTCTATCTTCTTAAAACCTCTCTTAGGGAAAGTATTTCCTCACAGTCATTTTCATGAAGGAGGGAATCTTATGACACTTAGATTTTATGGTGTATGGGTTCCTATCCATGTGAATTTGCCAAAACCAAGGTTTGCGACAAATCCAAACTCATATAGACTGAACTTTCTTAATCTTAATTTCTTGCCCTATGGTATCACGAGTGCCCACCATGTCTTCCAAGTAGTTTAGTAACTTGTCCTTACATATCAATGTACTTTACATCGACTAAGGCTCTAGTATGCATTCAAATGAGAAATCATAGAACTCACATACGCAACTAACTCAATTGGAATGGCACAGAAACGAGATAATGTCAATACGACAGGTTGTAAACCTCAAGTCGTGTGCTAGTGATGATCTATAAGGTTTATTCTTGATTTGTTCTTGAAACCTTTCAAGACCATTAAGACTCCCACTGACTCCTTGATATATAAGATTCTCTTGTCAAGAAACATTTCTTGACAAAGCAAATATTCAAGAGTTAGTGTAGTTCTTATCAAGACAAAACACTTCACATAATTGGTCCTAGTTGGTCTTTGTCTTATCCAAGACAGCACAACTTACCAATTTCAAATGTGCAAGAATAAGAAAACTTTTCCAAGTTCCACATCTGATGAGTGTTATAAACCTACTTAAGACTTTTCACTTAATGTCACAATCTTGGAGTATGAATCCAAGACTTGATATTGGAACGAAGTACGATTGACTCTTTGATTTAACCATTTCTATAATTCTTGATTTCTCTTCTTAGACATGCAAATGCACTAAGACTCACTTAAAGGATCAATTGAGATATGGTTCTTAATCATTAAGACTTCATCATAAAACACAATAAAAGGTACTCTCCCTTCTTCTTAGAATGGAGAAACTTTTATCTTTCTGCCTTCTTGATTCTTCTTATTCGTTCTGCTATTGATTGAAACTATTTCAGTTAACTCAGAATTATACTCAATCTTATAAGTATAACCATATTTACTAAACTTTAGTAAATCATGACGAATATCTTTGTCACTCTTGTGGTAGACTTGATCAACATACGACCTAGTGTACTCGATCTCCTAGTCCTTCAATTGACACTTTGCCAAAGAATTAGTCTAAGTTTCCCAAATGTGAAAGTTTTTCATTCATCATACAATGCACATTGCATGATTCCAAGTTTCTGTCCAATTGAAACTTCGGCGATGAGAAACTCTCCCTATTTGGTAAACTTTTGACATTTCCACAAATAACACAATTAAGAATCAAATCCATTATTGCTAATAATAGAAACATTCAAACGTTAATTCTTTCATACATGCCATTGCAAGGATAAATAAATAAGATAAAGTCAAAATTCATTTTATTGCGGAAAAAATTTATCCTTACAATGCAATTCAATTGAAAAACTATGTTATTACATATTTCTTAACAATATATTCTAACTCCAAGTAGTAGCTCAAGAATCCATTCATCAAGTAATGCGATCGAAATCCATTTATTCATGATTAGATTCAACTCACTTCTTCCCTCAAGCTTCCTCTCTTTTCTTCGATCCTACAAAACATCAAAATGTAATCTTATCACATCATGTATTAAGAATCCAGAATAGGAACTCAAAAGAGTTAGGTAATGGATTTTACCTGGAGTAGAGCCATACATCTTGACTCTCCCATCTCTTAGATCTTTCAGGTAGTTAGGGCAGCTTTGTCTCCAATGCCCCTTCTCTTGGCAATAAAAGCAAATGGACTCCTTTGGCACAGCACATCGGACAATCACAGGCTTAGTTCTTTCTGGACTTCCAATGTTGCCAGTGTCCATTGAAGTTTGGGAGTTTGATTCACTAGACAAATTTGCTTGACCAGCACGCCAAATCATTGCTGATTCAGCAGCTATAAGCAAATAGGTGAGATCAATTAGGGTCACGTTGTGGTCCATCATATAGTACTCTCTAACGAACTCACTATATGATTCAGGAAGTGACTGAAGAACCCAGTCAACAGCCAACTCGCTTGAAATCTCGACACCCAACATGCTTAACCTATCAATGTGTGACTTCATCTCTAAGACTTGTGCACACACAGGTTTTCCATCTTCGTGTTTACTTGCCAAAAGGGCTTGAGTGAGTTTAAACTTTTCAAGCCTTTGAACTTGTGGGTCAGGGAGAATAATTGGAGGAGGTGGAGGAAGTGAAGCATGACTCTCATTTCTTCGATCGTATCTCGGAATGTCATCTTCATTTGGAAGGCTTGTTCCAAAGGGTTTGGGAAGACCATTGTAAGATTCAGACATCTACAAAACGGGAGAAAATTCAAGTTAAGTTGATTAGAATTCTTGATGCAACACCCAAATGAAACATCAAGCTAGGATCCAACACAATACTCTACAACCTAGAAGAGGGATGACGTAATCTAGTTGCAGAATATCTGAAGGTAGGTAAATGACGATTTACCAATTTCCACCATGAAAAACGAAAAGGAAGATTAAGTTTTAAATGAATTGAAACTCCTAGATCTTTTGAGATTCATTGAACTTTTCAATGGCATGTTTAATCTCGATTATGCCCTACTATTTGTGACTGGGATGCCGAGGATCACAAACAAGGTGTGAATAACCATACGAATCACGTGGTGCACCCAATGCTACAATCACCTAATCAATGTGCCGGTTAGCCACACACGCTCCATTGATCTATGATAAGCTTCGAGCCACCCTTCGCCACCAATGTCATCCCCAAATTAGTGTGCCGGTTAACCACACACGCTCCACTAACGTTTGACAAGGGTACGAAGTGTAATTCCATGGGTTAGCATACAATTTCACATTTTTTCTAAAGTAACTATGATTTGGGAATTTATAAAAGCATTTAGTTACTTTGTACTTCATTATACTTATAATGGAAGGTTTCTGTCCTATCCTACCCGTTCGGCTAACGACCCTCCACTAGTCAAGAGTGCGGTGGGTAAGAGTGGATACCCATTCAATCGCCATTTTATAGGCAATTTCCTTAAACACCCCTTATAGACCAGCTTCGTGAATGAGGCCTACTAACGGTAAGACTAACTGTTTACTCATACATATATAATATTAGACTTTTAATGTTATATATAGTATAGGGTGTATTTTACACTTTTAAAATACTAGGTGGTTTAACTTAGTAAATTATACTTTTAATTTAATTAAATGTAAACCAAAAACTTTATGGGTTTATTAAATCACTTTTAATTATACACTTTAATTAATTAATAAAATCATAAGGGTGAGATTTGAACCTTTCCAAATTACTAGGGTTTTAGAATTTAACATTTCAAAAATTAACCTTTTAATCAAATTTTAAATTCCAAAACTTGAGGGCAAGTTTTTGAAACATTTCAAAACATTAGGGATCAAACAACAAATAATTCAAATTAAACAATTAATTTTACAATTATCTATATTTGACCTAATCTTATTTAGTCATTAGATAATTACCAAATAATTTGAAATAATCCATATTTATCATATAAACAACCAATATTTAAAAGATTTGAAATTATCTATTGTTTTGGCAAGGATAATCACTAATTTAAGATAAAAAACGGATTTTAACTTCAAAAACGAATTAGGTATCAAATCCAAGTCAAAACAGCAGCAAAAACCCGGAATTCCCTCTGTCTGACCCCTGGACTCGCCGAGTCAGGGACAGACTCGCCGAGTTCTCCACTGACTCGCCGAGTCAGGTCGGGCAGAGGCTAAAAAACGTATTTTCAGTAAATAAAACATTTAAGCATCACATACAACATAAACCAATCAAGGCTCTGATACCACTGATGAGTTTTAGGCATAAGAACAATCCTATGTGCTCATACAAACCCTAATGCTTGGATCTAGGTTTCTCTATTGCACATGCTTTGAATCCAAGACTAACAAACTTAGATCTAACAAATTACAAACTGAATTAGGGTTTATAGAATTACCTTTGATTGTTATATAGCAATAACAATCAATTCCTTGCTTGAATTGGCCTTAGAAAGCTTAGTGCCTCAAGTGCTGCACCTCTAATGGAGTCACAAACACCTTATGCAACTTGGATGAAGAGGAGAAGAGAGGGGAGGCACCAAAAACGGCTGGAAACCCTAGAGAATCAGTTGTCCACGTTTTTGGGGCCTAAGGGGTCCTTTATATACTTGTGTGGGCTGCTAGGGTTTCAGTCAAAACCCTAATGGACAGCTTAAACTCTAAGCAGCCCATGGGACCTTCTGGATAAGGCCATGGACGAAAATATGATGGGCTTCCATCATAATTTCGTTCACCCCTTGTTCCTTTAGCATTCCTTAGCCCAACAACTCAATTATCCAATAATTGCAGTCCAGTCCCCTGAATTTAATTAATCTCTTTTAGCCACAAAATTAATTATCAATTAATTCTTGACTAATATTAATTAAATAATATGATTTCTCCTTTAATATATTATTCTCATAATATATTAATAAATCATATTTAAACCTTTCTTTCCTCAATTCATCCTACATATTGCTATGGTGAAGGCAACCCAAAAGGACCATGCTCATAATCGGGTCAAGTACATACCAAAATAGTTATGGACTTAGACACTAATCCAACACATCGAAGCATAAACACAAAGCAAAAGGGTTTTAATGCCTAAATTATAAAGTAAATACATATAAAGTCATATTGAAATGCTAATATTGGTTGGAAAAACGAACCACATGATTACCGACATGAATCTGCTCTCCAATCCTTAAGGTATTCGCTCCTGTCAACATAACGACATTCCGACCGCCTTCTAGACCCTCAAAACGGCTTCTAGCGGGTTTATGATCACAAGAATTGATCTAGGGTTTAAGATGTTGGATTAGTGTCTAAGCCTGTAACCATATTTGGTAAGTACTTGACCCGGTTGTGCATTATCCTTTTGGGTTGCCTTCACCAAAGCAACTTGACTGGAGAAATAAGTAGAGAAAGAGGTTATTATGATTTATTAATATATTATAAGAATAATATATTAAAGGAGAAATCATATTTGTTTAATTAATATTGGTCAATAATTAATTAGGAATTAATTTTATGATCAAGTGTAATTAATTAAACTAGAGGGGTTGAATTGTAATTATGTGATAATTGCAAGGTAGGGCAATGGTTACCCTAGATATATGATTGGACGAATTCAAGGGATAAGTAATCCTAGAAATCGTCCAAGGGTAAGGGCTTTTAAGGCTTATCTTCTGGTTACTTGGTGGACAAGCAACTATATAAGGATAAGGACTGAAACCCTAATCTCTATCCTATGAAAGGACCCCTAAGGCCATAGAAATCATACACTTGATACCTAGGTGTTCCAAGAGCCAATTTCTATCTCTCCTCTTCTCTCTCTATTGCCTCTCCAATTGCTTGTGGTGTTTGTGAGCCATTAGAGGTACTACACTTGTGGTACTTACTTTCAAGACTTAGGGTTTGAATATTTGAGTTGTTATTGCAATATAACAACAAAAGGTATGTGATCTATCTTTCTATGTGAATTTTGAAAATACTAGGAGCATGCTAGGGTTCCTCATGTGTTCATAATGTTGTGTATCTAATAGTGAAAACATATATCCAAAATCTAGGGTTGCATGCACACATAAGATTGTTTGTCTAAAACCCATCATAAGATCTATCATTAGGGCTAATTTTTGGCTTTATTTATAGGTTTTAGCGTCAACACGACATGTTTGATATCAAACACACTGTGTTCTTCATTAGAATCTCGTATTCCTAACATCAGCGTCAAAAATCACGAAGCTTCTATTCAATAAGGCGTGTTGGTGATAAACACAATGTGTTCGTTTAGAATCAACATTTTCTCAAAACAAGAAATTCGTCTGAAATTGTGTCTGGTTTGAAAACATTTTGAATATCATTAATAGGGGTTATGAGTCATTAGATACGGCCAAAACACTGACGAGGGGTCAAGCTATCCCATAACATCCTTCTTTGTCTTCTTTTTGCTTTATCTCTCGTTTTCTTGCTTCCAGCTTCTTGTATGCTTCCTTTTTGTCCCGATCATGTCTTCGCTGCTACCAAACATAACACGTACCTTTTGTTCTATAATTAACACAAAATGTAGCATAAAAAATAAAGATAATGTATGAAAGATATAACTAAATAAGCACGCATCATTAGTCTTAATTTTTAGGACGTTACAAGTTGGTGTTCAAGCCTTAGTTTGAGGGATTCAGGCATACTCCCAGGTGTGTCTGAACTCAAACTGAGGGTTTGGTAGATTTTTCAAAAAAAAAAAAGTTTTATATAAGGTTTTTCTATTAAAAGAAAAAGGGTGTGGTACATGCAATCGACCAAGATCAAGTAAGTTTTCCCAAAATACTCATACATGTATTATGATATGCTTTGATTTGTGAATTTGTGAATCACATGCTAGTTAGGGCTAAGGATATGTTCAGGATTTGCATGACAGAATGCTAGGATAGATGTTTTTATATGCCTACAGTATGAGCTTGTAGACTTGCATGCCAGTACTGATCTGTTGGTGATAGGATGGATTGTTTAGCTATGCTTGTTCTGATTACTCGATGATCGAATGTTGCTTGCTTTGTACTTTTAGGAGTTTCCACTAGCTTCAGCTAACCAGTAAGTGAATATACTAAGGTACTATACATATACCTGTCAGATTTGTTCATTCTTCATCATTAAACATTATGATTCTCTCTGAAATCTCTCAAATCTTTAGAGTTTGACTTTTTCGAACTTCTGAGTATTTTAGCAAGGCTCTGGAGTATCTAGGAGCATGATTGTAACGCCCGTAGATCAGGGC
This sequence comes from Lactuca serriola, assembly GCF_051521515.1. Lineage (NCBI taxonomy): Eukaryota > Viridiplantae > Streptophyta > Magnoliopsida > Asterales > Asteraceae > Lactuca > Lactuca serriola. The sequence continues at coordinate 87,736,121 of NC_136413.1, read as the reverse complement.
TAGTCAATTTAGAGACGATAAGCATCAAAAATGACTTTTTTATGGAAGATTATTTAGAAGGATTAATCTTAACCAAGTTGTAGTATATGTCACAAGGTTTCCGTGCATATAAAGAACGCCAAAATCCGAGTTATAACGAAGAAGTTATGACCTGTCGAAGTTTCGCGACAGAACCGGCACGACCCAACGCGATGTAAATAGTGAACTTAAGGTAGATAGATATTTATCCTTAGTGATCTAAACAAGAGTTGAAGATTTATTCGATAGTAGTCCATCGATAAAAAGATAGACGAAAACGGAGTTCAGATGAAGGAGTTATGAATTTCGAATGGAGTTTTCCTGTCCTGACCTACTAAAGATAATATATAACTAATATACTTATAATATATTAAAAATAAAGTCAAAATTAGCCAATGGAGTCTAAACGAGAGTTGTAGATCATAATCTCACCTTCGCGTCGATATAAAGAACGTCGAAAACGGAGTTCGTATGCGAAAGTTATGAATTTCTGAAGTTCGGGGCGCGAAACCCCAAAACTGTCAGAGCCCACGACGTGGAACAAGGTTGCCACGACGTGGCAAGTGTCCTGACACCTCCGGGAGGCCCCCAGATGCAACTTGGGATGACGCATGCAGTGACGACCAAGCCCACGACGTGGAACAAGGTTGCCACGACGTGGCAAGGGCCAAATTTGCCCTATAAATAGATTTGAAGGGCCAGCCGTTTAGGGTTGCCAATTTCTTCTCTTCTCTCTCCCGTTTTGCATCGTTTTGCGTGCCAGAAATACCCCAAAGCCCCGATATTATTCTCTAGCCCCGAGGCAAGTCCCGAGATCCCGAAGATCCTGAGAAGTGCGGTTCCCGAGCTGAAGCTCTGCCCGCGAGAAGTTCGATTTTTGTGGAGATCTTCCAGATCTGCTGTGGATTACTACTTCTGCAAGTTGTAGTGCTGTCCGATCATCTTCTGATCAAGTGAGTGTGTGGTTACTTTCTTCTAACGCATAAATACGAAGTATTTTATACGAAATACGTGTTATGTGTATATTTTGTTGTTATATGTGTGAATGTATATTCACTTTCTTCTACCGCATAGATATGAAGTATTTGATATGAAGTATGTGCTAGGTGTTTATACATTGTTTGTTTACTTGAGATAAATGTTGAAATAATGTGTTATACATGTTTTAAAAGATTTAAACTTTATATGTGTTTGCATCTACAAATATGTTGGGTAGAACATGGGTAGATGAAATAGTTGATGTGAGACGAAATAATAGGTGTTTTGAACTCAATGTGTTCATTAGGTATTTTGAACTATATGTGTTCACTTGGTGTCCTTGAACTCAATGTGTTCATTAGGTATTTTGAACTATATGTGTTCATTAAGTATTTTAGAACTCAGTGTGTTCATTAGGTATTTTTGAACTCGACGTGTTCACTTGGTGTTTGAACTCAATGTGTTCATTAGTTGTTTCCAAACTCTATTTGTTCACTTAGTGTTTTTGGACTCAATGTGTTCATTAAGTCTTTTTGAACTAGATGTGTTCACTTGGTGTTGTTGAACTGAGTGTGTTCACTAAGTGTTTTAGAACTAAGTATTCACCAGATGTTTTGAATTAATGGTTCACTAGGAGTGTTAGAATTAGGTGTTTGTTAAGTATGTTGAACTAAGTGTTTACCAATCGTAATTTGTGGACCTTGGCAGTGGTGGAATTTGTGTCAATTCCTTAGGTCAATCCTTAGGAATAAATGGTTAAAGGATAGTTGATTCTTAGGGTAAATCCTTAAGAAATAAAGGAGATAATGGGAATGAGTATTTGGGTTGATTGTTTGATAATTCAATATAATAAATGTATTATTGTGGGTTGAAAACCCTACATGCTCACCAGGCTCCCAAGCCTGACCCACTCAGTTTTCTTTGCATTACAGGTAATGGCACAAGAGTATAAATTGGTGGACTTGATGAGAGATTTTGGATTATAGATCAGTAGTTACAAATAACTGTTGTAAGGTCTATTTTATATTGTTTATGCTTTTGGTCTGTATCGGAACATGACATCCCGAGGTTTTATTATTTAATGAAAATACATTCTCTTTGAGGAACGTTTTGATAAATTTTATCATATTTTTGTGGTGTGTGTGGGTGTGTTTTCGGCCGAGAGTGAGTGAGAGGGAAGAAAGAATGAACTTTGAGGTGATGTATGCATGGGTATATGAGATATAATGCATGGATAACCATGAGGTAATAGTGAGGTGTCACTTGAAAGTCAACTCTCTTCGTCTCCTCTTGGGTTTGGGCCTTGGGCCGAGAGTTTTGAAGGGAAAGGGAAAAATTTGGGCTTTTTGCCCCTAAGCCCAATATTAGAGTTTGTTTGGGTGTGTTTCAACCTAAAAGAATGTGATATGACTTTTACATTTTTGTTGGACTAGTTTAGGTTATTCATGGATCAAAGCTTTTAATTCATTTCATTCTAGGCCCAATATGGCCCAAAATGTTGAATTAAATTAATGTGAGTCCAATTAGAGCCCAATTAGGGTTCTAAGCCCATGATAGTCAAATTGGAAACTTATTGGTCCATTTGGGTCCAATAAGGAAGTCCTAGTCCAAAGTGGACCTAAACAAGAACTTCTAGGGTTTCCAATTGTTTGATGACTATTTGTAGTACTTGTATGATGTATTGGATTGAAGTTTTTGATGTCATAATAATAGGTGTCACACATGTTCTTAAGTTTTTGATTCACATTAACTTGAGTGTATAGATTACATGACACAAAATTTCCAGTTGTGACATCATCCCCCCGTTAGAGGGAATTTCGTCCCGAAATTCTGTTTGAAAGCTAGATTTGAGAATGCTAGAATAGGTGAGGGTACTTTTGCTTCATTTGGTCTTCGCGTTCCCACGTGAATTCTGGCCCACGCTTTGCGTTCCACCGTACTTTCACGATCGGGATGCGACTTTGCTTAGTACGCTTCACCTCCCTGTCCATGATTTCGATTGGTTCTTCAACGAACATGAGATTCTCATTGATTTCGATTTCGTCAAGAGGAATGACAAGGGTTTCATCTGATAGGTACTTCTTCAGGTTAGAGACATGAAACACGGGGTGTACACCGTTTAGCTCTACGGGTAGTTGCAGTCTGTAGGCTACCGGACCTATTCGAACGACGATTTCGAAAGGTCCAATGTATCGCGGGTTCAGCTTTCCCCATTTTCCGAAACGTATAACCCCTTTCCAGGGTGAGACTTTCAACAGTACTCGATCACCGACCTGAAATTCTAAGGGCTTTCGCCGTTTGTTGGCGTAGCTCTTTTGTCGGTCACGCGATGCTTGTAATCGAGCTCTGATCTGGACGATCTTTTCCGTGGTTTCGCGAATGATCTCCGGTCCTGTTAGTGCCTTGTCCGACGTGTGTGTTCTTGCTAGCTGGGTATCACCTACTTCAGCCCAACATAACGGTGATCTACATTTACGCCCGTACAATGCTTCAAAAGGAGCCACCTTGATGCTTGAATGATAACTATTGTTATATGAGAACTCGATCAAAGGTAGGTGGGTATCCCAAGACTTCCCAAAGTCTATCACACATGCACGAAGCATGTCTTCAAGCGTTTGAATGGTTCGCTCACTTTGGCCGTCCGTTTGTGGGTGATACGCGGTGCTCATGTCGAGATGAGTTCCCATTGCCTTGTGGAGTGATTGCCAAAAGCGCGATGTGAACCTACTGTCCCTATTCGAGATAATAGATTTTGGCACTCCATGGAGTCTCACGATTTCTCGTAGGTACAAACGCGTCAATCTCTCCATCTTGTAGGATTCTTTGATTGGCAGGAAATGGGCAGATTTCGTCAGTCGGTCGATTATTACCCATATGGTGTCCAGTCCGTCCGACGTCTTGGGTAGCTTGGTCACGAAATCCATAGAAATCCCCTCCCATTTCCACTCAGGGATTGCCGGTTGCTGTAACAATCCTGAAGGTTTCTGGTATTCCACCTTTACTTTGGCGCACGTAAGGCACTTACTAACGTAGGTCGCGATTTCCGCCTTCATGTTAGGCCACCAATAGTGTTGTTTAATGTCCAAATACATCTTGTCCGAACCGGGATGAATGGAGTATCGTGTCTTGTGGGCTTCCTTCATAACGGCCTCCCTAAATCCTCTGATTTTTGGGACCCAAATACGGTTCATGAAGTAGTATACCCCATTCTCCCTTGCTTCTAGGTTCTTCTCCATCCCGCGCAATGCCTCGCTAGCTCTATTTTCCGTTTTCATAGCCTCCAACTGGACTGATGCAATTTGAGTGGCCATATGAGATTGAATGGTTATCGAGAGAGTTTTCGTATGGCGATTAGAGTACTCCTTCCGAATTAATGCATCAGCTACCACGTTGGCCTTGCCTGGGTGGTACTTGATCTCACATTCGTAGTCGTTTAGTAATTCCACCCATCTTCGTTGTCTCATGTTCAGCTCCTTCTGATTCAAGATGTGCTGGAGACTCTTGTGGTCCGTGAAGATGGTGCACTTTGTACCGTACAGGTAGTGCCTCCAAATTTTCAGAGCGAAGACCACGGCTCCCAATTCTAGGTCATGGGTCATGTAATTTACTTCGTGCGTCTTTAGTTGGCGGGACGCATATGCTATCACTCTTCCACGTTGCATGAGAACGCAACCTAAGCCCTGATTCGATGCGTCACAGTAGACCACAAAGTCTTCCGTTCCTTCAGGTAGAGATAGTACATGAGTGCTACAGAGAGCTTGCTTCAAGGTTCGAAACGCAATCTCTTGTCTGTCTGTCCATTTGAATGGTACGCCCTTTTGCGTAAGTGAGGTAAGCGGCTTGGCGATCTTAGAGAAGTTTTGAATGAATCTCCTATAGTAGCCTGCTAGGCCTAAGAACTGACGAATTTCTGTGGGCGTGGTCGGAGTTGCCCATCCTTCCACAACTTTGACCTTAGAGGGATCCACATGAATTCCGTCTTGGCTAACTACGTGGCCTAGGAAATTCACACTCCGGAGCCAGAACTCACACTTGGAGAGTTTGGCGTACAGTTTTTCCGATCGCAGAGTTTCTAGGACTTGTCGGAGATGTTGGCCATGCTCCTATTTGCTTCGAGAATAGACGAGGATGTCATCAATAAACACAATGACGAAGTTGTCGAGGAACGGTCGACAGATTCGATTCATTAGGTCCATAAATGCGGCAGGTGCATTTGTTAGACCGAAGGGCATTACGACGAATTCATAATGTCCGTAGCGGGTTCGGAAAGCGGTTTTAGGAATATCCTCTTCCCGGACTTTGAGTTGGTGGTATCCGGACCGTAGATCTATTTTAGAAAAATAACTGGCTCCTTGGAGCTGGTCGAATAGATCATCGATTCGTGGGAGTGGGTAGCGGTTTTTAACAATGAGTTTATTTAACTCTCTATAATCGATGCACATTCTGAAAGATCCGTCCTTCTTTTTGACAAAGAGCACTGGAGCTCCCCATGGCGAGTAGCTAGGTCGGATAAATCCCTTGTCCAGAAGCTCACTGAGTTGGCTGGACAATTCCTGCATTTCAGCAGGAGCCAACCGATAGGGTGATTTAGCGAGAGGAGTTGCTCCTGGAACAAGGTCGATTCGGACCTCAACCTGTCTCTCTGGGGGTACTCCCGGAAGATCTTCAGGAAACACGTTTGGAAATTCACACGCTACCGGAATATCTCGGATGTTAGTTTCTTCTTTGGTCTTGTCCACTATGTGAGCCAAGAACGCCAAGTTGTTCTTTCGCAGATGTTTTTGTGCCTTGATGCACGAGATGAGACGAAGATTCGTGTTAGGTTTGTCTCCGTAAATTACTAGGGTTTCGTGATTTGAGAGACGAAGGCGAACCGCCTTCTCGTGGCACATAATCTCAGCATGGTGGGGGCTTAACTAATCCATGCCGATAATCACATCAAAACTCCTAATTGACACTGGCATTAGGTCTATTCAAAAGACGTGTTGGTTAAGGGTTAGGGTACATCCGATGTAGATCTCCCCAGTGGATTCGGTTTTCCCATTGGCCATTTCCACCGTATATGTTTCATTTAGCTTCTGGGGTTGTTGTTTTAATAAATGTTTAAACTTCTCGCTTACGAAACTTCGCTCCGCTCCGGTGTCAAATAAGATGCATGCATAAGTGTGGTTTAGGAGAAACGTACCGGTCACAACTGCGGGGTCCTGAACTGCCTCACCCTGACCCATAGTCAGCATCCTTCCTGCTCCTCTGTTTCCTGAATTGTTGTTGTTAGGGCAATCTCGGCGGAAATGCCCCATCCTTCCGCACCCGAAGCAGGTGTGGCTAGGCCCTGCATTATGGCCGTCGGCATTGGTGTTGTTGTTATTGCGGTGGTTGTTGTTGTTGTTGTTGTTCCCCTGATTTTGATTCCGGGGAGGATAAGTCCTGCAGTATCTTGCAGTGTGTCCCCTTCGGTTGCAACTAGTGCAATGGAATTCCCTACATTCGCCGTGATGATGGAGACCGCACTTATTACATTTGGGAAGATTACCAGAATAGGGTCTTGAAGCATTTGAAGCAGCTGAGGCTGGAGCATGTGGTGTGGCTGGAACCGGTGCGGTGACGACGTTAACTGCCACAGTCTGCTGCTTTTTAGAGGTCTCGGGGCCCTGACGTCCCTTTCTCTTGTTGTTCTTCCCTTTCTTTCCATCACCCTCCTTTTTCTTCTCAGCCTCCACTGGCTTCTCGCCCTTCTTGTTGTTATGATCATACAACCTCTTCGCCAATCTCTTCGCACTGTCAAACGTTTCAAGGTTCGCAGCTATCACATTCCCTTGAATGGGGGATGTCAGTCCCCAGATGAATCGCTCAATCTTCTTTCCTTCTGATGTGATCATACCCGGGCACAGCAGAGATAGTTCACTAAATCTTGATATGTAGGCATCGATATTCGCATTCTGCACGGTGAGGTTCCATAGCTCTTGCTCCATCTTCTGTATTTCGCCTCGTGGGCAGTACTCAGCCATCAACATTTCTTTCATTTCTGTCCATGGCATAGAGTTGGCTACAGGGAGCGTCATGGCTTCCACGTGTCCGTTCCACCAAGTGAGTGCTTGGTCCACAAAAGTGCAGGCCGCGAACTTCACCTTCATCTGCTTGGGGCAATCGCATATCTCGAATACCGACTCCACCTTTTCAATCCATCGCTTCAAAGTGATCACCCCTCCAGTGCCGTTGAAAGTTTGTGGTTTAGCGTTTGTGAAGTCCTTGTAGGTACATGTTTTGGTAGACCCTTGGTTCATCCCGTTGTTCGAACTTCCTGCCCCTTGCCCGTTGCCTCCTCCATTATTCCCCTGATGGAGTTGTGTCATAGCTGCGGTGACCGCAGCAGACACGGCTGCCTGGAATGCAGTGGAGTCAACCTCAGGTGGAGTTGGTCCTGGGTTTCCGCGAGTAGGTCGGAGAGACATCTTTCTGTCACGAAACAGAAAGATGTTGAGTGTACGTGGTTTCTGTGAGGTTGTGATCCTACTAACTAGGTGCATGGTACGAACTTAGACATTACTACCATCGGACATACAATCATAACATCTCAACGCATAACAATTTGTAATATCATAGCAAAGCACACAAAAGTTCATTAATATTATCCGCATTTAATACAAGAAAATTTTGCTCGTAAGAGCATACATAAGTGACGCTATTTCGACAGCATAACGGCTCTATGAGTAGTGTAGTCACTTAAACATAGAGCCGGAGTACATAGCATAGTTCCTAACAACCTACTAAGACAAGTCTATCCCTAACCGTGATGAGCTGCATCCGGAGGTGGTGCCGAAGATGTGGATGCTCCCTGAAGACGAGCCACCAAGCGTTCTGCGTCCTGAAGTCGAGACTCCCACCTTACCTGCCTCATGTGAAACTCCCGAAGGACGTCACGCGTCTCCTGTTCCGCACGCTCGACCCTAGTCCACAACTGGCGTACTTGATCAGCAGTGCCCTGAGCAAGGTCGCCAGTGTCCCGTAATCGTCTCACCATGACCGGTAGGGCTCGGTCGGCCGGTCCTCCGTCCCTCAGGTCAAAGAACTCATGTGACATGCCAAACGGGGGTCGCTGTCCCTGATGTCTGCTCCATCTCCAAAGATCAATGCCCCAAGGTGGGGTAGGCCCAGTGGGGCCCACACGATAAGCGGGCACCCTGATCGGGTAAGCGGGGTTGATGACCTCGGACTCTGCGTCCGAATCACTCCCTTCGCTGTCATCGAGCTCCTCTTCGAAATTCTCTTCGTCTTCTTCGGGTTCGGCAGGCTCGCCCTCGACTTCTGCCTCCGGTTCCCCGTCAGATTCCTCTTCGGGGTCTTCCTCAGGCTCCTCTTCAGGCTCTTCCTCATGCTCCTCCTCCTCTAGCCATCCGTTGTTTCCCTGATTAGGGAAATAGGGGTCTCCAGGGTGATGAAAACCAGCCATGCTGTCTGCGCGAGTATGTAAATATGCTAACATTATTCCTAGGATGCTATGACTATTGTACGGACTAAGTAAGCGTTCTCTTTTTAGTGATAAAGGGTATAGTTTTAGGTTCCCTAGCTATCCCGATCTCATCAAGACGTGTGTTAGTTTTACTTTGGAGAGAATGTAGTTGATCAGGCTACATCCACTCCTTGGTATCACTAAGAACAGTCCCGAATTAACCGAGATGCCAGCATTATTGTGTTTGATTCGGCGTTATGTTCTTATTCCTAATGCAAGCAAGCGTGTTTTATTTACTTGTTTTGTTCAGAGTTATGTTAGTCCCTCTTTTTGGTTTATAGTTGCATATCAATGTGTGGCTCGACATGCTAGTTCACTATAAACAAAGCTCTGATACCAACCTGTCACACCCCCGAACCAGACGGCGGAAACGTCCGAGGGCTGTCGTGACTTAATTGAATACCATAACATTGAATATATATGAAACATAACAACATTCGTCACCATGCATTAATATAGTACAACTGATAAAGTTTACATGCAGTACATTGTTCAAACATTACATTCCCAAAAATAAATTGTTCAGTTCGTTAATAAGTAAACTGCAAGCCATCACTGAGTACATTTTCCTTTGATTCACTAGTTACCTGAGAATACAAGTATTTTGAAAAACGTCAACATGTGAAATGTTGGTGAGTTCATAAGCGGTATTTGAAAAACAATGTTTTGTATCGTTTTGAAAACCACCAGAAAATCCGATATTTTCTGAAGAGAGCTTTTGAAACATTGTGAAGATCCATAAGTATGCTTGTTTGTTTCTATAGTTGTAAGAAGAATGCTCATCAAAATTGGGTACATTTTGAAAACCTTGTGTATCGAAAAACCCTAGGAAAACCCGATGTTTTCCTAATTCCTTGGATTCCATGAAGTTAAAATAAAACCATTGCAGCGCGCGAAGTCATTAAGTCCAGGCGACGTCGGATTATTTTTGCGCATGATTAATTGCTATAAACACGCGTTACACAAACGACCTGTTTATAACTATACTAACAATCCCGTAGGCGTCGTCCATACTAATCACGTTATCCAACCGCCCTGACTTCGAGTAATCCCACATCCGAAGAGAAAGAGGACACGAAGACCCCGATGACTCCATTAACCGGTTGGGAAAAAAAAAGGTACGAGGGGCCCTTGACCCGTCTCGCATGAAATACTGACTTTACTAGCAATACTATAGGACCCTTGGGGACCAATAGTATCTAAACCATTGAAAGTCCTTTTACTCTGTGTTAGATCATGTAAGACCCAACAACTCGTAAGGTAGAAGTCTTCGGGCCTTAAGATCAGGTCATTGGGCTAGCTAGGCCCAACAAACAATATTTTACACTTTGGGGCCCAAAGATGGTACGTAGACGTCTGTGCACTCTCACATATGTATTAAATTCCCAAATGTTACTTGTATGAATTTAGGTACCGTCGCGTTAGTAGTTTCGGATTTTTATTGGTTCGAGACCGAACCAATTCGTTTAACAACGATTTTTGGTATTGTTGTGTATTGTATTTCGTTGATAGTCGCGGTGCCAATAGTTGATCAAGTTGCATGTATTGAATTAGCCTTGAAAGTTTTCTGTTTCCAGCCCTTCATTGTTTGTAAAATTTACTTTTTCAACCCTCTAATTAAATAACTTTCCGGTTTGGTCCTTAAATCATTTTTCTTGACATTTTAACACCAAAAATTATTGAAATTAATATTTTTCAGCATATTTTTCATTGAAAATAGTTTAAGTCCCTGAAATTGCAGTTTTCTCGGTTATAACCCCTCTTTTTCGCAGTTTTTACAATTTTGGCCCAAATTGGAAAATTTTTGCAACTTTGGTCCTTTTTAAATTTGAAAAACATTTTAAACCTTTGAAAAGTACTTGGAACCTTAGTAGTCCACTGTTTTACAGAAAAACACAGTTTTGGCCCTCCAAAACAGAAAATTTCGCATAATGGGCCCTATTGGGCCGAAATTGTCATTTTTAGCCCATTAAGCTTGAAATTTATATTTTTAATCCTCCAAATGAGTATATTTCCAGAAAATATTTCATTGAAACTGTTTTGACACTCCTCATCCATCAGAATTCGTGATATGTCATTTTGGGCCCTTTAGCTTTATATTTTTAACATTTTATGTCCAAAAATTGAGTTTTTAGCCCAAATAAAATGTTATTAAGCCATTTAGCTATTTTTCTTGGAACACTTTGTATGTAGAAATATATTTGATGCTAGTATCATTTAACATAAAGTATATCTTGATTTTTAGGGGTTTTATGGCTAGATCCAACATTATAACACACAAAAACACACATATAAGCATAGAAATCATACAAGGCATACAAAACACATATAGATCTACACTTTCACTTGTATTCCCCCCCCCACCCCAAAAAACTCATAAAAACAGAAAATAGGGGGTATGAAGCTCACCTTTGGATGTTGATTCGGTTTTTGAAGAAAGGATGGAAGAAAGCTTGGTGATTTTTGACCCTAGCACCCCTTGATGAAGATTTCGAGTTTGTGGAGTTCTAAGACACAAGTTTATGATTTCATGAGAGTTAAGAAGAGATTTTTGGAGATAAGAAGGAGCCCAAAGCATGGATCCAAGCATTAACTTTACCTAGATAATGATTTTGGTGATGGATTCTCCTTGTGAAGCTCTTGATTCACGAAATTTTTGAAGGAGGAGGAAGGATTGTTCTTCAAGACTTAGAGAGTTTGGAATAGATTTTTGTGGTGTGTGTGGGTGTGTTTTCGGCCGAGAGTGAGTGAGAGGGAAGAAGTAATGAACTTTGAGGTGATGTATGCATGGGTATATGAGATATAATGCATGGATAACCATGAGGTAATAGTGAGGTGTCATTTGAAAGTCAACTCTCTTCATCTCCTCTTGGGTTTGGGCCTTGGGCCGAGAGTTTTGAAGGGAAAAGGAAAAATTTGGGCTTTTTGCCCCTAAGCCCAATATTAGAGTTTGTTTGGGTGTGTTTCAACCTAAAAGAATGTGATATGACTTTTACATTTTTGTTGGACTAGTTTAGGTTATTCATGGATCAAAGCTTTTAATTCATTTCATTCTAGGCACAATATGGCCCAAAATGTTGAATTAAATTAATGTGAGTCCAATTCGGGTTCTAAGCCCATGATAGTCAAATTGGAAACTTATTGGTTCATTTGGGTCCAATAAGGAAGTCCTAGTCCAAAGTGGACCTAAACAAGAACTTCTAGGGTTTCCAATTGTTTGATGACTATTTGTAGTACTTGTATGATGTATTGGATTGAAGTTTTTGATGTCATAATAATAGGTGTCACACATGTTCTTAAGTTTTTGATTCACATTAACTTGAGTGTATAGATTACATGACACAAAATTTCCAGTTGTGACAATAATATTGATTGGTATGCTTACATGAATGATGTCTATGCTAGATTTAGTGAGGTGTTTAAAGTGAGATTTCAAAAGAGTATACTTTGTATATCAAACGGACCCTACATTCGATATGATCTTACCTGGTTTTTCCTTACTTGATAGATCTTGATGTAGACATTGAGATTTATTAAGGAATCTAGACTATCGATATTATAGTCGCAAGAGATATACGACTAAAACTTAATGATATTCATATATAGATCTTTCAAAATGAAAAGTTAAGGTGCTGGGAGAAGCGCTGCTCAAATTTTAAGTTATCCACTTTTAACACGTGCGCGTAAAATTACGTTCATCATACATATAAATTTGAAGTAGTTAACATGCTTAGATATTATGTGTGCTTATTATTTGTATTTATAAAGTTGTGCTCAATATGGCTGTGACATCCCCATTTTTACGGCTAGAAAGGACCAATTTTGTTTATGCTTTATAAAAGAATCAAAGTAACCCTTTTAATAAAAATGTTGCGGAATTTGTTCCCAATAAAACATGATAAATATGTTGTCAAATCATTTCCAAATAAAATTATTTTTATTCATTTAAAAACATTTGGGATGTCATCGTCAATACAGAAACATAAGTATAAACATAACTTACATTCATTATCACTAGTGATTTATATCTTCTTAATCTCTCAGTGTAACGTGACTTCATATCAATACCTGTGATATAGATAAACTGAGTGGGTCAGGTTGGGAAAACTGGTGAGTACATAGGGTTTTCAACCCACAATAAATAAGTTTATTAACTTTATCACACCAAACAATCCCGATTACCCGTTCCTGTTACCCTCACTTTACGCCCTAAAACATCTAACACAAGGGACCTACTCTAAGGACTTTCTTCGGGGTGACAACACATGCCTCGGGGGTTCCTCAACAATTCATGTCAAATAATGCAACCATGTGGGGGATGGAGTACTGCTGGTGAGCACACAGTTCAAATAAACACCTACAGGTTGCGAGCCTGCTAGCGTTCCATTGGACTGTCTAGAATAGTCCGTGGTCGTCATCTGTACTCCGTTAGATGACTGGATCATCAATAACATCTATATCGAGGCCTCTCATTATTTTATTTGGTCACACAAAAACTATTACATCTACCCGTTTTTACCCAACACATTTTGTAGATATAAAATACATATACAGTTTAAATCATTTAAAATGTGTATAATAATATTTCACCCAGCATAGACAACAAGTATTCAGACAATATGCACACATAGCACGTAATTTATATAAAATACTTCATATCAATGTGTAAGATGAAAGGGACCATGCACTCACTTGATAAGGTGGTGACCCGGTACTCGGACAACGCTTCGTTTACTTTAAAATAATTTCCTTCGACGAAACCTAATATTATTACCACTAGAGTTTAATATATTATTCGCCGAGAATAATTAATAGTCTAGCTATTATTAGTATTATATAAGCGTTAAACAATACTTATATAACTCATAATAATAGCCCAAGTACTTATTATAAGTTCCTAATAACGTTACTATAATTAAATAAAAGCTATATTAAAAATAGTGTAGGCGTAGCTCACTTACAGCGGGTTTTATAGAAAACCGGAATTTGATTGGAGTAGCGTTCCCGAGCCGAAAATCTCTTCTTCTCGGATCCGTCGAGCACTCCTGGGCTTCCGCCTCGTGCTAGGGAGGTTCCCTAGGCTTTTCGGGGGGTTTCGGGGCTAGAAAGAGGTTCTAGAGAGAGAGTAAAGAGAAGAAAGAATGGGAAAGGTGTGAAGAAAATGAGGGTGGGAGAGATTCTATTTATATGGTGAAAAATAACTGAACTTGGTGTCACATGTCTCCATCTAGTGGCAAGACTTGGGGAGAAAGCAATAGCCAAGATTGTGCCACATCACCCATTTTCGCACAACACACTTCCGACTTCTAAAATCCGTAACTTTCACATACGACCTCTGTTTTTGACGTTATTTATATCCACGCGTAGGTAAAAATAAGATCTACAATTTTCATTTTGACTCCGTCGGCTAACTCTCGACTGATCTTAAATTTAACAGTACGAGGAGATTATACTGTTAAATGTCCACGCAAAATTCATAACTTCTACATACGGACTCCGTTTTCGTCTGTCTTTTTACCATTGAGTTCCTATTAATGAGATCTTCAACTTTCATTTAGGTCGCGTAGGCCAAAAACCGCTCGAACTAAAATTCGAGTTTCGGGTCGTGCACTGTTATGCCAAATGTTAGAAAATTCATAACTTCCTCATACGAAGTTAGATTTGGGCGTTCTTTTTATGGACGCTCTCAGTTTAACATATTCTATGACTTTTGTTTAAATTACTAAGGCTAAAAAGTCATCTATCGTAAATTCACTATTTACGTCTCCCGGTGTCGTGCCGGTTTTGCCGAAAAACTTCGACGGACCATACCTTTTTCGTTATAACTCGGATTTCAACGTTCTTTATATGTACGGAACCCTTGAGACGTATTATACAACTTAGTTAAGATTATTTATTCTAAATAATCTTTTGTTAAAAACTTATTTTCGACCCCTATTGTCTCTAAATTGACTAGCCCGGATCTACGGGCGTTACAATGGCTTACTTGGTTAAACTTTATTTTGATAAAGTATTAAACTATTTATTTTACCTATATCATATTGGGTAGTGAAAGGTTATGGAAAATAAAATATGATGTGAGGTCGTAACCAACATTGTGCTAGTACTGCTAGGGATTAGTCATCTAGCAAAATATAGAGGATGACCATAGACTATTCTAGACAAGTATAGAGAAACATGGACATGCTTACAACTTGTTGGTGTTTATAAGTCATATATGGGCAATTCTATCACATGTAGGTGTTAATTAATCATACATGGAGGTACATATAGATGTTATATGACCATACATGGACATGTCCTCGACCTGTAGGTTATAAATGAACCACACATGGTTAACACACGGTCAGGTATATGATGTGTAAGTATTAATGAACAATACATTCATGTTGGTGCCCTATTCACCCCTAGGTTGCCTTATCAGTAAGGAATCCCTGAGGCATTATTGTTTACTCAAAGATCCTTTATGATAAGTCCCGTGAGATCATCATTTTAGGATTAGAGAGTGAGAATAATGAGAATGGATAATTCGGGTTAAATGTTTGATATATATATATATATATATATATATATATATATATATATATATATATATATATATAAAGAACTTTAAATAATATTATTATGGGTTGAAAACCCTATGTACTCACCAGACTTCCCAACTTGACCCACTCAGTTTCTTTGTATCACAAGTAGCAATACGAAGGTTCAAGGATAGTGATGTGCGAATCCGCTAAAAGATTCAAGGAGTTCTAGGCCATTAGTATAAATGCATGTTAATACAAGTTTATGCTTATGTTTTTATATCGGTTATGACATCCCAAGTTTTAATGTGAAACGTTTCTTCGGAAATGTTTAATATTAATATTACATCACAATAATATGTTTTGGGAACAAATTCCGCATTAATATAATCTTTTAAAAAATACTCTGATTTAAATAAGCATAGAGAAAATGTTTTTTCTGGACCGTGAAAATGGGAATGTCACAGTGGATGTTTGACATTGGAGAAGAACTAGTCTGGTGTCGACAAAGCAGGGCGGAGGACCTGAGATAAAGTAATCGAAAATGGAAGTGAACGGAGAAAAGAGTTCGGGAAGTGTCGACGGAGTCAAGGTTCGAACAAACCATGATTAGGGTTTAAGGTTTAACGTTCTGTTATTCATTATAAAAGTACCCAGAACAAGTGATGTGGTTTTTATATTTTATTAGGCTATAAAAACTACAACCATCATAATTTTTCTTAAGTTCCTTTATTTTCTTTTTATTTAACAAACAAATAAATATGAATAAGTTCTTTTTTTGTTAATTTAATTAAACAAACATGAACTTCTTTTCTTTAGTTTTATTAATTTAATTATGAAGAAGATTTTTTTGTTAATTTAATAAATATGAATAAGATTAATAAATATGAATAATATTTTTTTGTTCATTTAATTAAACAAACATGATCTTCATTTGTTAATGTTCGTTCCTTAAATTTTATACATGTAATTGTAATTAATATATATATATATATATATATATATTAAAGAAATGAATCTTAGGAATATAGTAAACTTTATTTTTTGGCAACTTTGACCCTCATTCTTTGGCCATTTTGACACTTTTGGTCCTTATATTCAATAATTTTACACTTTTTAAGAACCTTTTAATATTTAAAGTTTGGTCACAAAACTTTAATGGTTTGACAACTTTGATCCCTTTTCAAAAAAGTTGTTAAGTCCTACCCTTTTAATTCTTTATCCATTTTGACACTTCTGGTCCTTACAGTCAAAACTTTTACATTTTTTCATAAAAACTTGAAAAAAACGGTACGTGGCAAAGCCCAGACTTTTCATCCTTACACTTTCTATATTTGTCATATTTATCGATTCGGAAACAACATTGAAAGCTTCTGACCCTGCGTAGCGGGGGTAACCTTTCTAGTTTCTTATTGTTTTACTTGTTAATATAATGTTGGTATAGATAAATAACTAGGTTACAACTCGTGGAAACCACAGGTAAAATATTATAAAATTTTGTTAAACTAATAAGATATAAGTTTTGTTTCGACTTCTATTTTAAAATTAATATATATATTTTATACTCTATTCAAATTTATATTATGTTCTATAAAGGAAATTTTTGGTATTCTAACTCTTTCGGAACGTCTAAGAGGTAATGATTCGTCAATCAGTTCAACCAGAGTTTCCTCCTCGAGTTGAGCGCCAGCGGTAGAGGTTCCTTCATCAATCGATTCTTGAATCTCTTCAAGCTCGATTTGCCTCCCACTGTCTCCTTGGCTTATGAGTTCTCGCTCTCGAAAACTCCTCTCCTCACAACGAAGACAACATTGTCCTTCGGTCTATAGAAGAGATATCCAAAGGATTTATGCGGGTAGCCGATGAAAATACATCGCTCACTACGAGGTTTGAGCTTGTCGTGAGTATCTCGTCTTATGAAAGCCTCGCAACCCCAAACCTTGATATGTGCTAATGAGGGAGCTTTCCCTGTCCACATCTTGTGAGGTGTTTTGGCAACCTTCTTATTAGGGACTCGGTTAAGGATATGGGCGGCAACCTCTAAGGCATACCCCCATAATGAGATAGGCAGTGAAACACGACTCATCATTGAGCGGACCATGTCTAACAAGGTACGATTACGCCTTTCTGCCACACCATTCAACTGCGGTGTCCTAGGTGGCGTCAATTGTGAAACTATTACACACTCTTTGAGATAGTCGTGGAATTCAAGACTTAGGTACTCTCCTCCTCGATCGGATTGAAGCATCTTAATTTTCCTGCCCAATTGATTCTCCACTTCATTCTTGAACTCTTTGAACTTTTCAAACGTTTCTGACTTTTTCTTGATTAAGTAGATATACCCATATCTACTATAGTCATCGGTAAAAGTCACATAGAAACGGTTCCTATCCTTTGTTGTAACGCCCGTAGATCCGGGCTAGTCAATTTAGAGATGATAAGCATCAAAAAATGACTTTTTGAGGGAAGATTATTTAGAAGGATTAATCTTAACCAAGTTGTAGTATATGTCACAAGGTTTCCGTGCATATAAAGAACGCCGAAATCCGAGTTATAACGAAGAAGTTATGACCTGTCGAAGTTTCGCGACATAACCGGCACGACACAGCCGACATAAATAGTGAATTTACGTTAGAGCGATATTTGTCCTTAGAAATCTAAATGAAAGTCGTAGAATACGTTAAACCGAGAGCGTGCATAAAAAGAACGTCTAAATCTGACTTCGTATGAGGAAGTTATGATTTTTCGAAGTTTCAGCATTAGCAGTATGCAGCTCGAAACTCGAGATTGAGGTCGAGTGATATTTAGCCAAAACTTTCTCAATGAGAATTGAAGATTTCATCAATATTAGTCCAACGATAAAAAGACAGACGAAAACGGAGTTCAGATGAAGGAGTTATGAATTTCGAACGGAGTTTTCCTGTCTCGGCCTACTAAAAGTAATATATTTATAATATATTAAAAATAAAGTCAAAATTAGCCAATGGAGTCTAAACGAGAGTTGTAGATCATAATCTCACCTTCGCGGCGATATAAAGAACGTCAAAAACGGAGTTCGTATGCGAAAGTTATGAATTTCTGAAGTTCGGGGCACGAAACCCGGTACTGTGTCAGATTTCACGACGTGAACACTGTGTTCACGACGTGAATTTTGAGATTTGACCTTCCGGAGCTGTCAGACACAAGTGGACGAGTGACGCATGCAGTGACGATCAATCCCCACGACGTGAGCCTTAAAACTCACGACGTGAACCCTAAAATCTCACCCTATAAATAGAAATCAAGGGTCAACCGATTTTGGTTGCTCCTCCCTTGCTCTCTCACTCCCGATACCTTTTCTAAGCCCTATTTTAACCCCCCGAAGCCCCAGTATCATCCCAAGACCCGAATCAAGTCCCTGAAGCCCGAATATCCCGAGAAGAAAAAGAGTTTCCGAGCCGAAGCTCTGTCCGTGAGAAACCCGGTGTGTGAAGTGATCCCGGTTTCATCGAAGAATACTACTTCTACTAGCCGTAGTGCTGTCTGATCATCTTCTGATCAAGTGAGTGTATACTACCTTTCATAAACACGATAATAATACAAGTATGGTTTGAGTGTATTAAGTATATTGTTGTTTATATGTGTGAGTGTATAGTTACTTTCTTCTAACGCATAAATACGAAGTATTTTATACGAAATACGTGTTATGTGTATATTTTGTTGTTATATGTGTGAATGTATATTCACTTTCTTCTACCGAATAGATATGAAGTATTTGCTATGAAGTACGTGCTAGGTGTTTATACAATGTTTATTCACTTGAGATAGATGTTGAAATAATGTTTTATACATGTTTTAAAAGATTTAAATTGTATATGTGTTTTCATCTACAAATATGTTGGGTAGAACATGGGTAGATGAAATAGTTGAGGTGAGACGAAATAATAAGTATTTTTGAACTCAATGTGTTCATTAGGTATTTTCGAACTCTATGTGTTCACTTAGTGTTTGAACTCAATGTGTTCATTAGGTATTTTTGAACTCTATGTGTTCACTTGGTGTTTGAACTCAATGTGTTCATTAGGTATTTCTGAACGCTATGTGTTCACTTGGTGTTTTTGGACTCAATGTGTTCATTAAGTATTTTTGAACTATATGTGTTCATTTGGTGTTGTTGAACTAAGTGTGTTCACTAAGTGTTTTAGAACTAAGTATTCACCAGATGTTTTGAATTAATTATTCACTAGGAGTGTTAGAACTAGGTGTTTGTTAAGTATGTAGAACTAAGTGTTTACCAATCGTAATTTGTGGACCTTGGCAGTGGTGGACTTTGTGTCAATTCCTTAGGTCAATCCTTAGGAATAAATGGATAAAGGATAGTTGATTCTTAGGGTATATCCTTAAGAAATAAAGGAGATAATGGGAATGAGTATTTGGGTTGATTATTTGATAATTGAATATAATAAATGTATTATTGTGGGTTGAAAACCCTATATGCTCACCAGGCTCCCAAGCCTGACCTACTCAGTTTTCTTTGCATTACAGGTATTGGCACAAGAGTATAAATTGGTGGACTTGATGAGAGATTTTGGATTATAGATCAGTAGTTACAAATAACTGTTGTAAGGTCTATTTTATATTGTTTATGCTTTTGGTCTGTATCGGAACATGACATCTCGAGGTTTTATTATTTAATGAAAATACATTCTCTTTGAGAAATGTTTTGATAAATGGTTATCATATTTTATTTTGGGAACAAATTCCGCAACCGTTTTCTTTAAACGATCACTCTGATTTATAAAACAAAGCATAAACAAATCGGTCTTTTCTGGCCGTGAAATTGGGGATGTCACATTTGTGGTTGATCTAAAGGGTCCACATACATCGGTATGTATGAGATCCAATAAACCCTCACCCCTTTCACATGTGCTAGTGAAGGGCGACTTGGTCATCTTTCCAAGTAAACAAGACTCGCATGTGTCATCTTCCCTAAGGTCGAATGACTCCAACACTCCATCCTTTTGGAGTTGGGCTATGCGCTTCTTTTTGACATGTCCAAGACGACAATGCCACAAGGATGCTTTATCCATACTATTGGAAGAATCCATGCATAAAACATCATTTCCTAGATTATCTACAATCATAACAGTTTCATAAATTCCGTTACATGGCATTGCTTCAAAATATAAGACACCATTTAGATAAGCATAAATTGGACCATTCTCATTATTAAAAGAAAATCTAAATCCTTGTCTAAACAAACCATGAAACGAAATGACGTTTCTTGCCATTTTTGGCGAGTAGAAACAACTATTCAAATCTAAACATAATCCATTACTAAGCACTAGAGAATACACTCTAATCTTGGTCACAGACGACGATCTTCTGTTCCCCATTATTAGATTTATTCTTCCACGCTCCACATCTCTATTTCTTCTTAGTCTCTGCAATTCAGAACAAATGTGGTAACCACACCCGGTATCGAGGACCCAAGAAATAACATGAGATGAATCATTAGATTTAATTGTGTATATACCTGCGAAAGACGGCTTGATCTTTCCTTCCCTGATGGCTTGCAGGTATTCTGGGAAGCTTCTCTTCCAATGCCCTATTTTGTGGCAATGTTGGCACTCTGCCTCCTTTGGGTTAGGGTTAGGCTTAGCTGGATCAACTTTGGTCCCACTAGAAGATGAACCATCTCGGGACTTTCCCTTGCGGTGGCTCTTAGATGGAGCCTTCCTCTTCTTGCCCCTTCCTTGCCCAATGGCCAAAACAAGAGCAGCGGGTGAATTGGGAGTGGGTGTAACAGACTTGTCCTTGAGGTTTCTCTCAGCAACCCTAAGGAGACCTTGGAGCTTACTTAGGGCGACCTCTTCCTTGTTCATGTGGTAGGTCATCCTAAATTGGTTGTAACACGGAGGTAAGGAGTGAAGGACCATGTCGATAGCCAAGTCTTCCCCAAAATCGACATTCAACTTGCGAAGACGATCGACATACCTTTGCATCTTCTGCAAGTGTACGGTTAGAGATTCACCATGTCCCATTTTAGCAGAGATCATGTTAGTGAAGATCTCGTAACGTTCCTGCCTCGCGTTTTGGTGGTATCTCTCCAACAAGTCTTGGTGCATTTCGTACGGATACATGTCCTCATATGACTTTTGGAATTCGGCGTTCATTGTGGCTATCATGATGCAATGAACATTCGTCGCATCACATTCATGAGTCTCAAAAGCAGTCATTTCAGTCGGAGTAGCGATTTCTGGGTTGATCTTCTCGAGCTTCTCATCAAGGACATACTCCTTGTCCTCGTAGCGAGTGATCGTGCGAATGTATCTTATCCATTCGCTAAAGTTTGTTCCATCGAAAGTCACCTTTTGGCAAAGGCTCATCAATGTGAACGAGCTAGCAGCAACGTTGTTCGCGTTTGACATCTACAAATAGAAAGGACAAAGACTGATTAGAATTTAATATCCCTAATTATCACCCAATAAGAAAAATTAGGGCTAGGATCCAACAACATTATTTACATATTAGAAAAGGGATGCCGTAATCCAACATGCAAATAATTTGAAGGTAAGTGAATGACGATTCACTAATTCTCCACCATGAAAACCTAACTTTAAGTTCTAAATGTATTGAGAATTCCTAGGTTTCGATGAGATTCATTGAACTTTTCAGTGACATGTTTAAATCTCGATATGCCCCTCTTGTTTGTGACTGGGATACCGAGGATCACAAGGTGGGTGTGAATAACCATGCAAATCTACATGGTGCCTTCATTGTAACAATCACCTATTCGATGTGTCGGTAAACCACACACGCTCCATCGAACTATGATAAACAATGAATCACCCTTTGCCACCTTTGCTTAGAACCAATTAGTGAGCCGGTAAACCACACACGCTCCACTAACTTCTTAGCAAGGGTGCAAAGTGTAATTTCATGGGATTGCATCAATTCACTTTTCCTAAAGTAACTAGGATTGAGAATTTGAAAAACATATAGTTACTTTGTATTTAATATTATACTTTTAATGAGGAGATAGAGTTGTCCTATCCTACCCGTTCGGCTAACGACCCTCCACCGATCAAGCAGCGGTGGGTGAGAGTGTACACCTATTAAGCGCCATTTTATAGGCAACAACCTTATACCCACCTTATAGACCGACTTCGTGAATGAGGCCTACTAACGGTAAGACTAGCATTTTAATTATATATATATATATATATATATATATATATATATATATATATATATATATATATATATTAATCTTGTAGTATTATATTAGTATAGGGTTGAATTTTAAACTTGTAAAATTCTAGGGTTTGAAATTTAAATTGTCTAAATTAAACTTTTAATCACAAAACATAAATTTTTAAAACTTGAGGACAAGTTTTAAACTTTTCAAAACATAAGGGATCAAATAACAAATAATCCAAATTAACATTTAATCACATAATTATCCATATTTGATTTATTTAATTATTTCTTGCAAAACAATTTACCAATTTAATTAAAATAATCAATCAATTATCACAAAAGGAAATTATTATTCAATTTATTGGTAAATATCTTTAATTAGGTCAAGGATATACTCAAATATATGTTAAAATCGGATTTATATTGACCCATTAAGATAAAGGCAAGTTTCCATAAGATAAACAGCAAGAAATCCCGAACTTAGCTCCTTCTGACGCTCGGACTCGCCGAGTACCACAATGGACTCGTCGAGTTGAGGCCTACTCGCCGAGTACCACTATGGGACTCGTCGAGTTCATCAGGCAGAAGACAAAAATCGAATTTTGCAATCAACAATCAAGCAACTAATGCATCAATTCAATAGAAACCAATCAAGTCTCTGATACCACTGAAGGGTTTGAGCCATAAGAACATTCCTATGTGCACATACAAACCCTAATGCTTGGATCTAAGTTTCTCTAATTGAACATGCAATGTATCCAAGACTTTGATGATAGATCTAGTATAATAACACAAGAAAAACAGATCTAAAAGATTACCTTGAATTGCTTGCTTGAATCTTCTTGTCCTTGGAGCTTAGAGTCACAATTGTCACTCCTCTAATGGTTTACAAACACCAACTTAGCAAGAGGAAGATTAGAGAGAGAGGAGAGGGCAAGAAATCGGTCAGGGTTTCTTCTATTGCAAGAGTGCCGATTTCCTTGACCCCATGGGTCTATTTATACTAGTAAGGCTCCTAGGGTTTCACTCTTAAACCCTAATTAGATAACTTAGGCCCTAAGGAATCCAATCTCCTTATGACAAGCCTTGGACGATTTCTAGGCCTATCCTAACCCTAAAATCGTCCACCCCTTATCCATAAGGGATTATAGCCCAAAGTACAACTATCATACAATTGACAGTTTATGCCCCTTTTATTTAATTAATCTCTTTAAGTCACCAAATTAATTCCTAATTAATTTATGACTTATATTAATCAAATAACAATATTATTATTCCTTATATTATTCTCATAATATATTAATAATATTTCTTCTCTCATTATAAATCATCCTGTCAAGCTGCTATGGTGAAGGTAACCCAAAAGGACCATGCACAACCAGGTCAAATACTTGCCTAACATAGTTGCAGCCTTAGACACTATTCCAACAGAAACTTCAAGGGTTGCTTCACCTGACAATAGAGATGAAATCCATTTCTTCAAATCCACTCAAAGATCGCACACTTAAGTCCAACACACAAATAATAGAGGCTAGGGTTTGAGAGGAACATTTATAGGGTATGGAGGCTGAGAATAGAATAAACCCTAAACATAATATTCCTTACATAGGTCTCAAGGCCTGGGATATATGATTTTGGGTTGTGACGGCTTCGCGTTGCGACCAACATAAGGTCGCATTGCTACTTAATGACGTGGCTCACAAAGCGTCTATTCATTAAGTAGTCGCGTCGTGACCCAACAAAAACCCCAAACAAACATAACTTAAGAAGATTAAGAAACAAACCACATACTTGAAAACGAGGCGTTACAAATGTGTTCTTTTACAAATGATCTTTATTATAGTTAAAGTTTGATAAAAAATGTTTTAAATGCTAAATTAAATGTTGTCGATAGATCTTATCAACGTTTCGAATGATCCACCAGAATCGAGTTGAAGAGGAGTCCATAAATGTGGACACTCTAGATGCTTTAGATGCTCTTCTTGAACAATTTATTAATTATAACAAACTCAATATCTTATATGTTTTTTATGTGATTTTATATATATTCTTGATACTCTATCAGTTAATTTACCAAATGTTACTTTGTACCAACATAAAAAATAGTGTTTTAACTACTCTCCTAAACATTTTTTTATTAAGAGCTTTTTAAAACCTAAAAAGTTTATATAAAAAATAAATACATTGTAGGAACTTAAAAAATTATTTTATGCATTTACAAGTGTATTAGATGTGCTTTGTCAAATAAAAAAACATGATAGCTTTTTTTTTTTGTCTCAAACTTTTTTTTTTAATTAAAATTTGTTTAACCAAGACTTTATTAAAAAACATGATACCTTTTTTTGTCTCTCAATTTTTTTTTTTTAAATTAAAATTTGTTTAACCAAGACTTTATTAGACGTGCTTTGTTTAAAAAAAAAAACCCTCTAGACAATCTTGATAGTCTCATTATATTTTTGTTCATATTCTTTGGGAAAACTTTTGACAGCGAAATAACGGTAACAAAGCCGCACAAGTTGCAAACTCCAAAAGCATAAGCCATACCCATTTGCGAACGGCGGCTTTTCTTTATATAAATAAGCAGATAAACCCTATTTCATCACTCCAGTGCCATAAACCCTAGCCGCTTTCTCTCTCCTTGAACCCTAATTACTTCCAAGGTACAGCAACTTCCCCTTTCTTCTTGATCTTCTTCGATTTTGCAAGTGATTTATTTCTTGATCATGGACAAATTACCGTCTATATGATCGATCCTTCAAGTTTTGACAAGATCTCTCCTCTTCACTAGCATCGCTTTGTTTTTATTTACTTGTTATCTCACATCTTTATAACATAGTACTCTTTATAAATTAAACTTCTTTTTATCGTAGTCAGCTAATTTATTTTGGTAGGACTCGTGCATTAAAACCTCTTCGTTCGCCAAATTCATCTATTTAATTAAAACAATTAGATTCTTTGTTTTATGTTGTTCGGTGTTATAGTTGTTCATTTCTTGAGTCGTATGTGTTGTTCTCCAAAGACACATGATTTATGTCCATGGCTTCTTGATTTCTCCATGATAAAGAGAAAAGCGTCTTAGGTTTAAACAGGGCAAAATTATTCTTACAGATTCATTCCAAATTTAGTAGTTTGCGTTAACAAAAATAATTTCACAATGGTTTTTGAAAGTCGGGTGATCAAATTAAAATTTTTTATTTTGAAAGTATGTTGTTGTTAACTATATTTGCTTATAAACGTATAATACCCGTTAATATTATGTAAACTGTATGATGTATGATATATTTTTTTCCCAATATTGTACTCTTTTGTTTATGTTTGAAACTTTTACTCAATATATAAATTATTCGTGTGCAGATTGTTGAAATGGCTTTCTACAATAGAATCGGTAGTCTCATGAAGCAAACAGTTTCCCAAAACTCTGTATCAAATGGACAAATAACAGGACCTTCAATGTTCAATGCTATTCGCTGCATGTCTTCAAAGCTTTTTATTGGTGGTATGTAACTCTAATAGTCATCGACTCTCTTCTATTCATGTGATCACGAAATATAATAATCACTTATAAATGTTGCACAGGTCTTTCTTATCAGACTGATGATCATTCCTTGAAGGAAGCATTTTCTGGATTTGGCGAAGTTGTTGAAGGTAACAATGATCCAGTAAACTATAAATGGATGTTTCTTATTTCACTTGAAAGTCTTAATAGGCTTTCTGTATTAAGTCTTAATTTTATTTATTTCTACATTTCATAAAATATCCTTTAAATGTTATTTTCTTAAATATTTTTTCAGCCAGAGTTATTACTGACAGAGAGTCAGGGAGGTCAAGGGGATTTGGTTTTGTTAGCTACAACAGCGAAGATTGTGCCAAGGAGGCTATGACAGCCATGGATGGACAGGTTAGAAAATCAAACTTTGTCTTTCTGTCAGAACAGGTTGTATTGTGTTTGAGAGAAACAGAAAACATGACAAAATAGCTCTAGAAAGCTTGTACTGTATTTAAAGATAACAAATCTAATTTGTAACTTATTTTGGTTGTTTAGGAACTTAATGGGCGAAGTGTTCGTGTTAGTCTTGCAACAGAGCGCGCTCCACGGACAGGTGGATTTGGAGGTGGTGGCGGTGGTGGTGGTTATAACCGTGATGCTGGAAATGACCGCTACTAAGAACCCTATGTTTTTATGCAATAACAAAGTTATATCTCGTATTTTGAACACAAGATTATTGATTTTTTTTTTCTTTTTTTGCAAGGAGTTATATGAACTGATTAGTATTATTAGTATGTAATCATGTAATCATAATCTTTTGTGTGCAACTTTATCTCCATTCAGATGTGTCTTGTGTCTTTTTATGCGAGGAGTTGATATGAACTGGTACAGGTGGAAAGGCCTCCATGTCAAACAGTCTTATCTTATTGATAGATTGGTTGAATGCTAGTTTTTTTTTGGCATTAGGTGTATACTTTGAGGGAAAATATTCTCCTGACATCAAAAACCAAGTAGTTCCTATAAGTGCAAATGACCCATAACAACGCCCTTGAGATGGCGTTAGCTCCTTCGTACAATTTAGGTCCGTCTTTCCACCAGTCGAGGAGTGAGGCTCCAAGAACAAAAGCAAAAAAGGCGATCTTCATTTTCTTGAAATGCATTGCATATAGGGCACAAAGCATTTGTGAACAAAACATGAATTTAGACCAACAAACATATTCAAGTCCAAATATCACGAAGATTACATGCTAAGTTAAGCTTTATATATACAACGTTAAACTTGTTACAAGTATGATCACACTAATCAAGAAAGTATATCACGCACACAAGTATATAGGCGGGATCTTACTCTCAAATAGGGAAAAATTATAAGGAACAACTTGGTATATTAAGGAAGCTTGACTAGGGATGAGCATGAGATGGAACTGGTACCAATTGGTATTGTTTTTGATTTTTTGAAAACCGAATTTGATCGAAAGTTGATCTCTACTACCGAACCAAATTAACATTACTGGTACCGATACCGTTTTTCTATACTACCACCAGTGCCGATGGTACCGAATCCTGAATTTTGTGATTTTATAGTACTAAGTACCGTCGCATATGTTTAAATTCGATAGGTTCAGTATCATCTGTTCCAGTACTGAATCAAGATTTGGTACTAACTGCTCACCCTAAACCTGACTATAAAGGGGTAGGTTACATGAGTGAAAACTACCACAACTACAAGGACAAGGTAAGATCCTTACCAGGGAAAAATCATAAAGCACAAGTTGGTATATTAAGGAAATTAGAACTATAAAGGAATAGGTTACACATATGACCGTTAAACTGGTTTTGATTGTTTACAAAATACCATTATAATCGACTGTTGTATGTTTCCAACCCAAGATGGTGGTGTATGTTTTCAGGTCAATGATGTCAAAAACCGAGTTCATAACTTACTAAATGGTACAAAAGCAAAATCTAAGTGACTAAATATGTACAAAAACAAAACATTCATTGACCAAAAACATACACCAGATCGTAATAATATTTTGTGAACAATCCAAACAAGTTCATGATCAATGTGCATAAAAAATATAAACGACTAAATTTGTACAAAATCAAAATTACCTTACATCTATAAGTTATTATTTCAAATCAAAAATGACATAGAATTTTATATAATAATCTTACAAATCATTATTTCAAATCAAAATTAACATGTAGATAATTTTATATAATAATCTTACAAAGTAACATGATGACAGTCAAATAACCTTTATAAATATGAAACATTCCTAAACTCCTTAATATGTGATATTTTCATAATTCACATTAAAAAAATATACAACATCAATAAAAAAAAAAGTTGTATAAAAGGAAAATACTACTCTAATTCTAATGGAGCATAATTAAAGGCAACAATTCCATAAAAGGTTTCTTACACATTACCATGCGAGAAAAGGGTTTCAAGACATATTTTAACAAACTCTATCTCGAGACGAAACAAAAAATCTTTAGCAAAATGCATTCAAAACTTCGTATATAGTTGAAATATTTGTAGCGCCAAAAGTGACTAAGGACTAAATTCTTTCGAACAACATAAACTGAAAAACATGGTGATAGATTAAATCACTCAAATGCCACTAGATACAAACTTTCAAACTCAATGCAATTACCTCAAATCTATATTTAAAATATTATAAATGCATCAAAAAACTATAACGATGCTAAATCGTTTTTGCTAAAATGATACCATAGCATGTAACATGCTTACATATGCATTCACAAACTAAATTAACACCTTCCTCAAGTAAGGATCTAACAAATAAGGATCTAACGACAAAAAGAACTTACGTATCAACTATGCCAAAATACCTTACGATATCATAAACAAGCTGGATGATCTTTAAATTCTTTAACTTCAATGGATGAAAGATAAGGTATCAAGATCTCAACACTCCTAAAATCAAAAGACTCTAAAAGTTACAAAAGGACAACAATCTGAAATTCTAAAATAGTTTAATCTACGATGAAATCCCATGGATTATGGATGATTCCAAACATTTATCTCCTCCAAAATAACCGGTCTGTCTCTTGCTTCCAAAAGCTTCTTCATAGAAACCATAAGAAAAATCGATTATAACCTTGTAAAAGGTTTTAAACAAAACTAACATGTTTGTGGGTAAAAAAAAGCCGTCTAGGACTTTAAACTCTAAGGGGTAACATCGATTAATGGAATGAAATGTGTGATGAGAGAGTAAGAAAAATGAATTTACGTAGAACCCTATGAACCCTACTAGGGTTGGAAAAAAATCAACCAAGAAAGAACCGTACGAAGGGTATAAGAAAATCGATTTATAAGGAATGTAATAAGGATTTTTAGAATCTTGAAACCTGATCTCTAATACCACTTGTTATAAAGATGATGATCAAACGAAGCAAAATAATAATATAAAAAATATAAATATAGATGGAAACCCTTTTAAGAAAAAACACAAAGCGCAAATTAGTATATTAATTCAAATAGACTATAAATGAGTATGTTACATGACTAAAAATTTCCAAGTTAAAGGAGATGAAAAAAGTATGAAGAATAAATAAAAAGTGACATAGATTACTTTATATAATATAATTAAAAGTCTTATAATTATACTCAAATAACTCTAGCCCAAACATACATAACGGGCCTAGCCCAAACTCATATAACGGACCCCGCCCACATATTTATTTAAGATCCTAAAATTTTCAATAAATTTGAAAATTTTAAAATAACATAAATCATCCATTTAATATCCTTTATTCAAAATACATTTAAAACCAAACCCAAGATCAGATTAATTTCTAAAAAAACCATTATCAGATATAATTCTAAAATTTATGAAAACATAATCAATCCAATATCAGAAATCCAACAACCCCCATTGACCCAGTGTGTACGATCATGTCCGACCATCCTATGTACCCGAAACAATATTTTTAAAAGGAAAATGGGGTAAGCACAAAGCTTAGTGAATTTCACACATACACGATATCATATCATACAATCCTTACCCCTATATACATATACAATCAGTATCAAACACATAACCACGTATACATATCAAAGAATGAATCAAAAACAAACATACTCCTACTGAGACATATTGGCTAGGCCTAATCCCCTTGCTTTGTATGTTAAGCCTTTAGGACACATTAGATAAACACGATCCCCCATACCCGAACCCATTGGGACATATTAGCTATTCTTGATCCCCTTTCCTCAGTTCGCTGGCCTTTGGGACACATTGACTACGCCCGATCCCCCACTTGGATGAGCCAATTCCTATTATGAATAACTCTCAATATGTAAGGAAAAAACATAGTACCACTAGATTCTAAACCCACTGATATGAATCGTCCAGCCCGATGGTCTAAGGTGTATCAGAGGAAAGGAAAGAATGTATCAAGGGCTGATTAGTCATTTTGCTTTAATAGTTTTCTTAATTTCTTTTTGGTATTTATATGGCTGGATATTATTGATTTATTTTAGGAGTCCTAGTTTTCTGCTAGGGTAGGGTTAAGTAGGAGGGTATCGACTGCTTGGGGGGGGGGGGGGAGATGTTGAAGTTTACTCTGTTTTCTATTTTGTTGTGGAGACCCCTCATTCTCGAACTCTCCACCCCTGATTCTCGAAATTCAGGCTTATTTGGTTTTATGCAAGCATTAAGTTTGGTTTGATTACTCTATGTTTCTTACTCTTATCAAATTGGTATTAGAGTAATCGATCATGAGCAATGCCGAAACCCGATACAAGATCAAAGACCGTTACCCGTAACCTCAACAAGGTCCCAATGTTTGAGGAAGGGGGGGGGGGGTATTCATCATGGGACCGAGTTGAGAAGATGGAAGAGGAGTTGGAAGGAATCAAGGCCATGGCTAAATGGAAAGCGGTTTTGGCTAGGAGAAAGACTTTTTCTGGTGTTGGTACTGCCAATATTGGTCGACGCGTTCAGCAGAGGCGGGGTCTCGCCCGTCTGCTGGATTCAATCTCCTCCAATCTGGAGGGGGTTGTGGTGATCTCCGATGGTGACGTGCAACAGTCCAATAGGAATGAAGGGGCGTTTAAGTAGCCCGTTGTTCAAGTGAAAAGTTCTTCAAAGCCTACCCCAACCTTTCTTATCTGGGCGGTTTTGCATGGGTTTCGCGCCATCAGACTCCTCCACGAGAGGTTTCTCAGGGTACCGTAGGCCCTGGCGCAGGTCTCTTTGTGCCAAAGTCAAATCTTTGAAATGAATCCAAGCTATCTGTTTGAGCTAACGCGGTGGATTTTCCCACCACGCTTTTCCTTCGGATGTTGTTGCCGATATGGATGCCATGGCGAACATTACCCTTTCTCATAATGTCACACCCTAAAACCGATAACGGCGGAATACGTTCTGGGGTGGAGGACGTCATGTACGGTATCATAACAATTGCAAAATAGTAAAAACAAGCGACAACAACCATTGCATTTATATAGTAATTGTCACAACCCAAAAATTTCCACTTCAATAGAAACCAAGTTTGTTGCTGCTAACTTTCAAACTTTTGGGATAAGTTTGAGCAATTCAGAATTTACACTTAAGGAGATATCAGGAGAGAGGTTGCACTTGGGTTTTGTGCAACTCTGTTATTCCAAAACTCTATGATATTAGAGTTCATTCCAGGAATAAAATATTTTCTGCCAAAAAAATCCTAGGACTATATATAGGATTCTGAACCAAATTATTCATTAGCTACAATTCCAACTAGAGAAAAGCCGAATTCTCTCTCAAGGATCTTCGGACTTTTGTTCCGGAAAGTGAGTACTTCTATCTAGTGTTTTTTTAAAGCTTCATATATGCGTAATACACTAGAAATCATAGGAAAACACCAAGATCTGTGAGTTTACCGCCCAAGAACACCTTGGGGAGTAAACTCCATTTTAAGGGCCAAAGTGTGCCCAATGTCCCCCTAGACCTTGGAAACCAAACATGGGACAAACCTTGACATGTTTAGGCATCAAAATCATTTAAAATCAAGGACCAAAAGTGAGTTCACGGCCAAGGAAGTTCTTGGGCCGTGAACTCCATTTTAGGGTGCCAAAATGCCCTAAATGCCTTCCTTAAGCCAAGAGACTAGCATAGCTTTTTACCTTGATGTGTCTAAGACCCAAAACAACCAAAATACCAACACCCACAAGTGTTTACGGCCGCAAACACATGACCAAATGGTCTATGGGCCGAAAACTCAAGTTAGGGGTGTTTTGATGCCACAAACACTTCCAAGGGCTTAGGCATGAATTTAGAATGCTTCTTTATGACCTTTAGGACCCTCATAAGAATATTTGGCCATGAGTTTACGGTAGTAAACTCATTTGGGCCGTGAACACCCCAAAAGTGCTAAAAGAAGTGGTCTTTCTCATCCTAGGGTAGAGCTAATGTCCCTAAATCACCCCCTAGACTTCAAACTTGCACTAACCCATGAGTAACCATGAGTTTACGGCCGTAAACTCTCTTGGGCCGTGAACTCATGGTAGTAAACTCATATAAGTGCCTTTATACCTTCCTATGTTGAATCACATGTGATTCCAACACTTGGTTAAGGTGATTCCTAGTCCCGGAAGGTGTTTCCTTTCATATAGTTGTTGTAAACACTATATTTATGTCAATATGTGTCCTTATATGTCATTTAGGACTTATTGTGTCTCGGGACTTCATTCGTGGAACTTCTCATCCTTACACGCATACCCGTTTGAATCACCCACATCAGGTGAGTTCATACCCCGTAATGAATCTTTTAACTATTTTAATTGTTTTAAGGGGGGGGGGGGATACAAGTTGAACACAATGATAATTGTGTAAATGTTTGTTATAAACATCTTTCAAAATGTTACTTATGTTATTTATAAGCTGTTAAAACATTTCAAAACTCTTTTAAAGGTTATGTTACTTTATAGTTATACAAAACTCCATTTTTAAAGTATAAGCATAACTTGTTAGATAAATGAGTCTTTTCAGTAACAGTCCAGTAGAGCATTAGTAAGATATTATAGGTATAGTTTAAGAGATTGCCAATCATTACTTCTAGTACAATGAAGCACACACAGAACAGAACAGAATAGAACAAAACAGAACAGAATAGAACATAACAGAATAGAACATAATAAGGTGCTATAGCATGGAACAATTTCAGGATCTAACTATACCAATGAATCACAACTCATTGTGGTAGTTATATTGGGTATACGTGATCACATAACTTTAATGTGGATAACGTGGCGTAGCAATTCGTTGCGAAAGTCAACCTTGATTCCTAGAATCTCTCGTAGGGAGAACGTTTAGTAGGGGAATTTCTTATCACATTATGACCTTAATAAAACACACATGTTTTTAGGTTGTTAGTACCTCCGTATGTCAATATAAACGACATCAGGGTACTCATTTCTCCCATTACTTTCATAAAGTATCAGTAACACTTGAAGGTTGATCTATTCTTTAATCGAGATAGGTTATAAACTAGAGTCTTGGTAGAAGACTGCTTTCATAACAGTAGAGTCTTGGTAGAAGACTACTTTCAAACAATCGAGTCTTGGTAGAAGGCTACTTTAAAAGTTAGGACCATGATGCTAGCTTTATGATTCCTTAATGTATACACTATAGACTACGTATATGCCAATAGATTCTGACAGCTAATAGGATGTGTGCCTTCGCTTCATTTCCTGTTCTCGTTTGATGTGGTCTTGAACTGAGTTCTCCCAATCTATTATCTACCCGAATATATATATATATATATATATATATATATATATATATATATATATATATATATATACTTATGCTTAGTATACATTAAGTCATCATAAGGGTACCAAGTATGGATCAGGTTATAGGACACAGAGTCAAAACACAGTTTTTCTAGTACAGAACTTCTTATCAAAGTCAGTGTTTTTGATAGAAAAAACTAGAGATTTCCCAGAAAGGGCTTAATCCATTTTATTAAGCAGTACAGTTTTAAAAGACTTTAAGTGAGTCAACTCTATAATACCTTAGTTTATACACCATGTTTATATATAGAACTAATATCCGATAGATAGTTAAATGTGTGTTTTCCCCCTACGTCATGTTCTCGTTGGATTGTGGGCTTAGGGCAGATTCCCCCAATTAACTATCTACCCGATATCAGATTATATATAGCAGTATAAACAAAGCTATTATAAAAGTAATCACCATAGTCATTATTTTACTATAAGAAATATAGGTTTTCTTAAAAGAACTCTTCATTAGATATAAAGGAACCATTACAAATAACTCCATGAGTAACAAGTGAATACACCAAGGTTATATATGACAACGATCCAACAACCAATTGAATGTGCGCTATCCGCCTTACTTACTGTTCCCCGTTGGGTTGTGAGTTTAGGGCAGATGCGTACAATCGATTGTTTGTTTACTCTAAGTATATATATAACTTGTACCCACTTAGTACGCATAGAAAGGCTTGTAGTGTCATTTTACTTAACTTCCATTAAAGTAGGAAATATAGGATTTTCTAGAGGAACAGGCGAACTTTTCAAAACAGAGCTTACAGCTTACATCACTTTTACATATACATTTTCAACAACATTTTACAGCTTACTCACATCACTAAAATCTTATGAACTCACCAGCTTAATTGCTGATCAACTCTTTCAAATAACTTGTATTCTCAGGAGACTATTAGACAGGTGCTCGTGCTGGGACTTCAGAAGATGGAGCATTATAGCTTCAAGTCTTGTTTTGTTATTTGTTTATGACTTCTATGTTTTGTGAACACATACATTGTAAACACTTTCTTTCTAAATGAAATGGTTGTTCATTACTTGCTTACCATATACATATCTCGTGATACTTGACATGACGTCCTCTACCCCCGAACGTTTCCGCCGTTCCGGTTTTGGGGTGTGACAGTAATTTTAATTATAAACATGTTCTGTAAAGTTTAATAGACACCAAAAGTATAACAAAATAAAAGATGGGTCTTGTATGTGCTCCATCTTCTCCAAAAGCTGCACCTGTACCTGTCTATCTTTGACCTGAGGACACAAGTTATTTTGAAAACGAGTATCAGCATAAAGCTGGCGAGTTCATAAGAATTTAGTGTCATTGTTGTATAAAAGTGTTTACAAACTTATAGTATAAAAACTGAAATTTATGTTTATAAGTAGTAGAAATCCCTAGAAAATCCTATATTTTCCAGAAAAGTACATTGTAAGTTAAATCCTTTGAGTTGTGTGTAAGTATTATCATTGAAAACCTTCAGTTGTAAAAGTACGGTAATAAATATCATGTGAGTAACATAGATGAAGTAAAGTTATGTCTGTTAACAGTAGTAGTGGTGCAAACTTCCATTAGTAATAGATAATTGCTTACTTCGGGATGTTAGCTTAGACTTTAGTCTTAGTGTATTAATTTAAATATAGGTGTAGCCCTCATGTAACCAAACGGAATGATAATAGAGAACCCGATGACCTTCCCAGTCATGCATAGTGTAGTGATGTAGTGCCACCCTTGGGCCTAGTTGGCTCAGACTATAGTTAACAGTCAAGATGTAATAGTGTCTGCCTCGTTAATATCTATACATGTAGTGTTGCCTTCCTTTCGGAAAGCCCTGGTCACATGGTGTAAGTGCGGTAGAGTGTCTTATAAAGGGATAGGGTGTTATACTCTGGATTAGTGTATTCTCTTGTATTATAGTATAGTAGTCTTTCTGTATAGTTCATAGAGTGTTCTCTTATACGTGTATTAACTTGTAATAATAGCAATTATAGTGAGTATAGTAGTAGTAGTAGAGGTAACGAGCAGTAGTCTTAACTATACCTATTATAATTAACTAGAGTGTATGATTTCATGCCTTTGAATAGCAAGGGTAGCGGGTAAGATGAAGACTTTCATATCTATCACAAATATATATGATATATAACTAAGAAATCAACGACAGTCGGACGGACAACAGATACCCTAAGACCACATCAAACAAGAACAGGAAATAAGGCGAGCTATCGGTCCTAAGTCCTTCAAGCCTTACTTATATAAATATATTAGTGTAGATATATTTTAAAAGAAAAAGTAGTTTAAACATAGTTTTGAAAATAGTTTAACAACAATTTAAATCTTAAAAATGCATTTGATAGTCAACTAAAATAGTTTTATTGGTAAGCAGCTAAAAGTGTAGAAATTACCTTTTTGATGATATTTGGTAAATCACATATGATTTAAGAATAAAAACTTGTAAAATTTTACTTGTATCCCCCCCCCACCTAAAACATGTAAAAACATTTAAAAAAGGTTCATTAAGGGGTATGAACTCACCTGAAATGAGTAGCTCGGGTGGATGTGTCGGATGAACGTTTGGTGTCAAGTAAAGACTTGTACACCCTTTATGACCCTAGTAACATATGAAGACAAATATTTACAATTAATTAGTGATTTAAACTCTAATTAAACACATATAGGCATCCTAATGTGATTAAAGGTCTTATGGTTGAGTGCTAGAAGGCTAAAGGGTTGCAAGGAAAGAGTATAAGACCTCACCATGGAGTTTAATCTCCTAAAACTCACCTTAAGTGAGTTTACGGTTAGGGGACCTCATCACCCATGAGTTTACGACCGTAAACTCATGCTAGGAGTGTAAGTGAGTGGTTTCAAGCTTTTTGTGGTTCTAGAAGTGGTTGTAAGGTAATATACAAGGTTATAGGGGTGTTTAAGGTCAAAGGAGGGTACTCCCTTGGAGTTTACGGTCCAAGGACCACTCCTTGGGAGTTTATGGCCATAAACCCCATGGTTTACGGTAGTAAACTCTTGTGCACCTCCAATCTTTGATTACAAGGCTCTTGGCTCAATCCTAACATGTTCTAGTGAGGGTATAAGGCTCTTTAGGGGACTTAAACTCTTATTTGGCATGTTTAAGGGGAGTTTATGGTCTAAGCATATGCTTGGGCCATAAACTCTTGTTTTCCCTTCAAATGACAAGATTTAGGTGTTCCAAGTCCGAAATAGCAAGTCCCAAAGCCATATCTTAAGCCTAAATGAGGTTTGGAAGTGTTTTGGGCTTGATTTACAAGCTTAGAGGGTGTTTACGGTCTAAGCATGTTCTTGGACCATAAAACCTCTTTCAAGCCCTAAAAATTGATGATTCAAGGTCCAAACACTTCTAGGTTAAGTCCAAAGCTAGTTTCCAG
Organism: Lactuca serriola; assembly: GCF_051521515.1. Taxonomy (NCBI): domain Eukaryota; kingdom Viridiplantae; phylum Streptophyta; class Magnoliopsida; order Asterales; family Asteraceae; genus Lactuca; species Lactuca serriola. The sequence goes on along the minus strand of NC_136413.1, from coordinate 87,699,219 downwards.
GCTTAAGGGGAAGAAATTTGGCACTTTTGTCAACATTTTTGGTGTTTACGGCCTAAGGAGGTTCTTAGGCCGTAAACTCCTCCTTTTCAGCCTTCTAACATGATTATCAAGCTAAAACACAAATCAAAGGTGCCTAGAACAAGTTAGGGTAAGAGAACTTACGTTTTGGAGGCGGAAACTTGCGGTTTTGAGGCGAAATCGAACTTGATGAGAGAGAGTAGAAAGAGAAAGTGGGTCTAGAGTGGTAAAAGGTTCCTATGGAGTGCCCACCCTCCTTTATATAAGGCTTGGGTGTTGTACCCGGTATACGTCTACCCGATACTTATGTTTAACGAGGTTTAACCTTTTTACCCGGTTAATTGGTCGAAATTAAAATATACTTTTTCCAATAAAATGGAAAGATAATTTACTTGTTTTTATTTATTTTATTATGACAATATTGACATAAAACACAAATAAATAAAACATTTATTTATCTGCTGCCCCTACTTTAATGGACTTTTTATAAAATATAATATTCTATTAACGGAAACGGGTTATAATGACGGAAATAATTTTGGGTTGTCACACATAACATGCCTTATGTTGCTACCCAGATCATGTTTTATCTGGTGGCTAGTTCTCGGCGCATTCAACGACTTGATGAGCTGGAGCACGTCCAAGATGATTTTGTTGGATGTGAATCAGAATACTAACTACAAATCGTAGAGCTTGAGAAGGAAATATACGGCTTCAACCAGAGGCATAATCTATTGGCTTCGGAAAAGGCATCTGTGGAAGAGGTTCAAGCGTCGTTGGAAGCTAAAGTGGATTCTCTGGTGCAGGAAAATGAAGGATTGATGATCCAAAATGGGAGCCTTGAACGAGACGTTATTGATCACGACATGCTAGTTCAAGAGGCTCAAGTTGAGGTGGATCCCCTGCGCTAGGATCGTGATTGGCTTCTGCAAGTGGGGGTTGTGCGCATCATGGACAAGGACTAAGCATCCAAAGTTCACTGGTGGGGTTAGCCGAATTCACCATGTTTCTTTCGTTGTCGGGGAAGAGTCTGGCCGTGCTGGGCTAAAGTTGGAAATAGACTCTGGAACCTATGATCCTGAAGCCAACGATCTTGGTTCAGACATACCACGAAATTGGATGATGCACTACTTAGCTTTGCCACACTTGATTAACTCACTAAACATAGGTAATCATGTAGATCTACAATCTAACACATACTCAATATAACAATAATCCAATATACCAGGATACAAAATCAAGTGGGTTGGACTTGGTGCCTTTGAACCATAAGTACAGTGAGGAAAACTCACCTCACAATCTGAAAAGATAGCTAAACAGATCAAAGCTCCAACTACTGACTCTACGGGTTACCTATACAACAAACAATAACCTAGTCTCAAACTACTGCTCGAAATACCCAAAATACCCCTAGGTCAAATTTGGTCAAGGTCAAAGTTAAAATTTCAAAGATTCTTTCCAGGCTACATACGTCCAACGTACTCCCCTCTACGCCGAGCGTAGAGGGTGCCTCACAAGATTACGTGCTCGAACCCTGGTACGCGCAACATACCTCCAGGTACGCGGAACGTACCAGAACTGAACCCCAACTTTTCCATTAAGCTCTTATTTAATTAAGCCAATGCACTAAACATCAGATCCCGATAAAAGGGACGTCTTAGTGGATAAAGTCTCTGACTTTATCCATTTACATGCATTCAGGAGGGAAAAAACTCAAACCCTTGTTCCAAAAGTCATCCAAACCTCCCAAACTCGTGCATGGATTAATGAGAGTGTACAGGCTTTTATTTTTATGAATCTAGAAGCTCAAAACTACAAGAAACCACATTTCAAGGACATGGAGTAGCTCATACTCCATTAGACTAAACTATGGGACCAAAATGCATACAACTTCTAGACTAACAAGATCTAAGAAAATAACACATCAATGTCCAAGCTTTATATCTACAAATGAAGCTTAAGGGAAAGATACTTCTGGATCCAAGATGCCTTGAGATTCCAAGTTGATTCCAATCCTTTCTTATTCCTTAAAGATCACCAAAAGCACACTTTCAAGCTCAAAATGAACACACAAAGGATTAGGGTTTGCTAAGGACGATTTGGAAGATGAAGGTTGATAATGATGCTTAAATAGGGACAAAACCCTAAAAATTAGGGTTTGACCCTCAATCACTTACACCCAACATAAGTTGAAGTACGCCCAACGTACTAGGCATAAACATATTTTTCACTTAAAGAGCCAAAGGACCAGTTTTGCAAACCAAATTCATACTAAGGGTATAAATGGAAAATACTTGGATCAAGTTGTTACACGCTAATTGTTGTTGTGTGTTATTGAGTTGTTGATAGCTCCATGGCGTGATATTAGCTCATTAGGACCGCTGATAGTCCCTAGGGTTACTGATAACCCACATGGCGTGTTGTTAGCTCACATGTGTACTGTTAGCCCATTGGGACTCTGATAGTCCCCATGGTTGCTGATAACCCATAACTGTCTATTTATGTTGTGTTGTAAGTGATATTTTGAGGGACTCACTAAGCTTTGCGCTTACAATTGTGGATTTAAATGTGTTTCAAATACTTCAGATGATTGAGGGAAAGCAAAGACTTGACTCCACACTCTCATCGACAGTTTTCATGATTCCGCATTTTGTGATACTTTGATTTTAGGATGATTGTATTTTTATACTTATGATTTTCTTGACTTGACTTTTAATGAAACCATTATATTATATAATTTAAAAATGAAAATTTTGGTTGTGATTTTCAGAATGTTACATACCGTTGCACGTGCGGCTGGCAAAATCCTAGCTTTGATAAATTGGTACATGTAATTCCCAGATTTACCCATGTTTTGATCCATTTGATTATATAATCAATAATGTACCATTTGACGAATTTTCTGAAGTCGGTTGAGAAGTCGTTGGTCGATTTGTAACCAAAAGTCTCTAAATGTCATGCTCCCCCGACATCTAAAGGTCGTTGACTAAAGTAATATTAGCCCTCTTCATTGTAAATGGTCCATAGTTTCTCCTAGTTTACCAACATTTTCTTTGACATTCAACTACCCATTAAATAGTATGTATGTATGCCACATTAACAAATAAAATAATATGTTAAAACTAAATAACAACAACGAAAACCTTAAAATTTTACATTGAAATACATGCGAAAACAACATTTTTGCATGAAAATATGAGATTTTTGTTGATAACATATGTTGAAATGTCCAATTTATTTGCAAAAAATGTTGTTTTCATACGTATAATACATCCAAAACTAAAATAAACTACAAAATGCATATAAAACACAAATAAACAATGTTTTCACACGTGAAATCTCAAAATACATCTTTGAAAACAAGATTTCCGTCTACCTGCGAAAATGTTGTTTCAAAAGGTATAATGCAACAAAAAACGAAGAAAAAACGACATAAAACGTATAAACAATGAAAAAACATACTTTATATGGTAGATTGTTATCGTTTTGTATCATTTCTTTCTAATGTAACTTTTATTAGGTGCGAAAGAAAAGTATAATAATTAAGAAAACAAAAGTCTAAGAGAAATTAAATATCCTTATTTTTTTTTTCATACATATTTCTATATATTTAAAATTATGATATTTGTCATATTTAATAAAATTAATAAATTTTTATTATATTTGTTATTATCTATAAAAGATAGGTAGATGAATAAAAAAACGTAAATATTTCTCTCTCTCTTTTTTTTTTTTTTTAAACGTTATACAAGGACATAGATAGACCCATTTCACAACCCACTATATTTCTTGATGGTATTGATGATTTCACGGCCAATATAAAAAAATTCTGTTGATGATATTTGTGAAATAGTGACTATTTTTTATATTTGACTAACCTTTTACTTTACTTTATCAAATAATAAATAGGATTGATCTGATATTTTCTTTTTTCAAATATCAATACGTCATTATATATTATGAGACGGAAATGAGATAAGTTTGCACGATAAGAGAAATCTATTTAATTGGGTGAATTAACCTGAGCAATATCATACAAATAATAGTATAATTTTTTCTTGATTAATATTTCATTATGAATATAACAATAGTTAGCAGGGTGTCTTTCAAGTCTTCTAAAGAATTAAATAAAAATAAATAAAATATACAAATCCAACGTTTACCCCAAATAATGAATCTTGATGCAATGCGTAGTCATAATTTTCTTGAAACTTTTAAATGCACACTTGAAATTTACCCTTCCTTGCTTTGGGCACAAACTCAATTTATCTTCAAATTTACATTTAGCACAACATTATTACAAATCTAATCCCTCCATTCTTGAGATCTACACTTCTTCCTCTTTCTTATCATTATGATCTTTTTCATGTATACATATATTATATGAAATACCATATACCAATATCGAAAATCCTTATTATTATTTTCGAATGTTGATCCTTGGTTAATATAAACTTGTAATTATCATTTGGAGAGCTCCTTTCCGAGTTGATTCTTCAACGATGTAAACTTTGTAGTCATAGTCCGTAGAGCCGACCTCAATATTGCTTCTTAAGTCTCCCCTCAATGTCGAAACATTAACGGATTGGATTTGAATGGAAAACTATAAATTAAGGGTAATTTTGAAAAAAAGAAGAACTTTGGAAGGGAAAATGAAAGTTTAATAATATGATCAATTGGCACCTGTAATTCCCATTTTTACCCTTGGTTTGATCCCGTAATAACTAACGTACCATTTGACGAATTTTCTCAAGCCAGTCGATAAGTCGGTGGTCGGCTTGTAACCGAAGTCTCTGAACGCCAGGCTCACGTTAGCATGAGTATACGGAACGTCACCGTTTCGAGGCATCTTGATCACGTGCTTCTTAGCCTTCACGTTCAATAAACTCTCTAATATCGACACCAGTTTTCCCACCGACACTGGCGACGTATTCCCCAGGTTATATATCCTCAACTGCGCCGGCCCTCTCTTCTTCCCACCTTTTCCGGTACTCTTCTCCGCCGTGTCCAACGCTCCCAAGCACCCTTTCACGATGTCATCAATATACGTGAAGTCACGCGCCACCTCCTTCTCGTCGTGCGTCTGGTAAACGTTGATCGGTTTCCCTTGAAGGATGTCTTTCGTGAAGAAGAAATAAGCCATATCCGGCCGCCCCCACGGGCCGTAGACGGTGAAGAAACGGAGTCCGGTGATGGAAAGCCCGTAGATATGGTTGTAAGTATGCGCAATCTCTTCGCCGGCTTTTTTCGTGGCGGCGTAAAGACTCGCCGGTTGGTCAGTCCGGTGAGATTCCGAGAATGGGTTTTCGGTGTTGAGTCCGTACACCGAGCTCGACGACGCCCAAACGATCGACGGCTGTGGATCGGCGTTTTTCGCGATTTCGAGGAGATTCACGAATCCAGCAATGTTGGATTTAACGTATGACTGAGGATTTTGCATAGCGTAACGAACACCCGCCTGCGCCGCCAGATGAAGAATATGACTAAACGGCGCAATGTCGAAAAGCTTCGCTAACAACTCGCCGTCGTTCAAATCACCTTCGACGATAAAAATATCATGTTGCTTCAAAACCTCCTGTCTTGCTCGTTTCAACGACGGATCATAATAAGAATTAAAGTTATCAAGACCCACAACACCGTCTCCACGTTTCTTCAACGCCAGGGAGCAGTGAGTTCCGACGAATCCTCCGGCGCCGGTGACGAGCACAGAGAATCCATTTGGCCTATGTGGGGTGGATGAGCGGCGAACTTGCTTTTCCCAGGACGCGCCGCTACCGTAGAAAGCAGAGGAGAGGAGGTGGGAGGTGGTGAGTACGCGGTGGTTGGAGGCGGCGGTGGTGGTGGAATCGGAGAGTGGAGGGTAGTTGAGGGTGAAGAAGAAGATGAGAACGAGAGCGACTAAAAGTGTGAGACGAAAGAGAAGCTTAGAGGAGGCAGCTAAGAGCTTGGAGGTGTTGACTTTGCGTATGTAGGTGTTGTATCGCTCGAGCTTGGTGGTTTTGCTGGTGTCCGGCGGGGACGCCATCAATGATGAAGCAATCAATGGAAGAAAGTAAAGAGTCTTTTTTGCAGCTTTTGGAAGAAGATGATGGATGAAGGATGATAAATTGAATGGATTGGAGGGTCGTTTGTTTCTGCTTGGCCCTGAGAGTGATCAAGGGTTCTCGTTGAAAGATTTAAAGAAAAGAAGGAAATACCCTTTTGAAAACTATACATTCAAAAGAAACAAATACAAACATTTTTATTATTATAAAAATATCTCAAAAACAATTGTTTCTTTTGCGTCGACATCTTTTATTCTATTATTTAATTTTATTTTATTTAATTATAGATAATTGTGTATTTTTTCTATTAAAGTATATGATAAATCAAATTTGGTATTTTATTAAATGATATCAATGAATATTACTTGTGCGTGATGTTACACGTTATTGGGAACTATATATTATTTCCACCTAAAACAATGTATTATTATTAAAGTTAACTCCAATCGAACATCAAATCTTATAATAAATTTGGTATTGATTAATAAACATGATGTTATACCGTTTATTAATATTATATTTGTTAATGTTTTAATAATACAAATTACTTTTGGAACTTTAAACTTAATCTTTAGTTTATTATAAAATAATAATAATAATTTATATATTTCACATTGCTACATGTGATATTTTTGAAAAAATAAATAGATAACCAAAAAAACAAAGGAACCAAAATTTATAATCTTTTGTTCTTAATAAACAAACACTTATAATGATATATGGAAAACATTTTTTTAAAAAAATTGTTTTTAACTTCATTTAAGATTCCCATGTAAATATAAATTATATTAATTTTTTGTTGAAGAAATTTAGAAAATAACATTGTAACACAATTAACTATATGATTTGTTCTTATTTAATCATTAATAATTAGTATTATTTTTTGCACAATAGGTCCTTAAAGTTGTATTCTACATGTTAATTAGATGATCCACACCAAAATCGGTTGGTTTCCATGTTAACCATGCTTAGTTGACACGGTTGTGGCGACAAATGGGTCATGTCATAGACACGTAGATATTCTGATTATTTTTAATTTTAAAAAAAAAAAGACGAATTAACCCTAATTAGTCGGTGTACATACCATCGTCTCTTTTTCTTCACACCTCCACATTTTTTTTTTTCTGAAACCTTGAAAACCATGGCTTCCATCGAAGGTCATGATATGATTTGTTTCATCGATGGTACACTCGCACCACCGCCTAAGATTCTCATCTTGTAAAATTGAAAGTAAACCAATGATTGAATGTATCAACTTTCTTAAACAAGTGTTCATGAGTAATTGAAACCAACTTCTAGTTTGGCTTGATTTCATGGCAGCATGTTTAGATTGTAGCATGTTTAGATTGTAGTGAAGTTTGACTATGAACGACTAATTTGTAACGTTTTAAATTTTCAACAAAATTTTTATTTTTTAAAATATAATCAAAAAACCCCAAAACAATATTTTAAAAAGTACAAAAAAATATAATTTGTTCAAACGTCGTAAAAAAACATAGTATCAAATCAAAGTCATATTATAATATCAACAGAAGTCTCAAAAGAAACTCAAACACCGATGTGAGTACAGTCACACTGTTTCCTAACCTTTCTAACCATAACAACTTAAAAACATTTAAATATATCGAGCGATATCATATATATTTCATTACACATACAATGCATACCACCTTGCGAGCTCACGGCCTAACCCTGATTAGCCAAACACCTCAAGACTCACAACCTCACACCGTTCCACCATAACACCTATAGGATCTCAAACTCACACCCTTCCTTCTTACCAACTATTAGGCCTGAGGGGTCACAGACTCACACTATTTCACCAACATCCTATAAAACCTTCTGATCAACACACAAAATGTTGGATTAGTGTCTAAGTCCATAACTATTTTGGTATGTACTTGACCCGATTATGAGCATGGTCCTTTTGGGTTGCCTTCACCATAGCAATATGTAGGATGATTTAAGGAGAGAAATGTTTAAATATGATTTATTAATATGTTATGGGAATAATATATTAAAGGAGACATCATATTGTTTAATTAATATTAGTCAAGAATTAATTGATAATTAATTTTGTGGCTAAAAGAAATTAATTAAACTTAGGGGACTGGAGTTGTAATTATAAGATAATTATAATTGGGCTATGGATCACCTAATAAAATATAGGTTGGACGAATTCTATGGGAAGCCCATTAGAAATCGTCCAAGGGATATGTTAAAGGAGTCCATGGGCTGCTTAGGGCTTAAGCAGTCAGATTAGGGTTTCCTAGTTGAAAACCCTAATAGCCTACATGTATATAAAGGGTCCCTATGCCCCAAAAACGTGGACAATGGATACTCTAGGGTTTCTAGTCGTTTTGGGTAGCCTCCATTCTTCTCCTCTTCATCCAAGTTGCATATGGTGTTTGTGACTCCATTAGAGATGCAACACTTGAGACACTAAGCTTTTGAAGCCAATCCAAGAAAGGAATTGATTGTTATTTCTATATAACAATCAAAGGTAATTCTCTAAACCCTAATTCAGTTTATTATATGTTAGATCTAGGGTTTATTAGTCTTGGATTGATTGCATGTACAATAGAGAAACCTAGATCCAAACATTAGGGTTTGTATGAGCACATAGGATTGTTCTTATGCCTAAAACCCATCAGTGGTATCAGAGCCTTGATTGGTTTCTGTTGTATATGATGCTATGTTGAATTATTTACTGAAAAACGATTTTTTGGCCTCTGCCCGACCTGACTCGGCGAGTCCAGGGGTCAGACAGAGGGAATATCGGGATTTCTTGCTGTTTTGCTGAAGGATTAATACCAAAAACGTATTTTGATGATAAAATTCGATTTTTATTATATTTGGATGATTATCCTTCATAAAACAAAAGATAACTTCAAATCTTTTGAATAATAGTTTCCTTATATGATAAATATGAATTATTTGTATTATTTGGTAATTATCTTATGAATAAAATGAGATTAGGTCAAATATAGATAATCTCCAAATTAATTGTTTAATTTATGTTATTTGTTATTTGATCCCTTATGTTTTGAAAAGTTTCAAAACTTGCCCTCAAGTTTTGGAATTTAAATTTTGATTAAAAGGTTTAATTTTGAAACATTTAAATTCTGAACCCTAATGTTTTGAAATGTTTCAAAACTTGCCCTCAAGTTTTGGAATTTAAAAGTTGATTAAAAGTTTAATTTTGAAATGTTAAATTCTAAAACCCTAGTAATTTGAAAAAGTTCAAATCACACCCTTATGGTTTTATTAATAAATTAAAGTGTATAATTAAAAGTGATTTAATAAACCCATAAATTTATGATTTACATTTAATTAAATTAAAAGTATAACATTAAAAGTCTAATATTATATATATATATATATATATATATATATATATATATATATATATATATATATATATATATATATATGTATGAGTAAACAGTCAGTCTTACCGTTAGTAGGCCTCATTCACGAAGCTGGTCTATAAGGGGTGTTTAAGGAAATTGCCTATAAAATGGTGATTGAATGGGTATCCACTCTTACCCACCGCACTCTTGACTAGTGGAGGGTCATTAACCGAACGGGTAGGATAGGACAGAAACCTTCCATTATAAGTATAATGAAGTACAAAGTAACTAAATGCTTTTTCAAATTCCCAAATCATAGTTACTTTAGGAAAAATGTGAAATTGTATGCTAATCCATAGAATTACACTTCGTACCCTTGTCAAACGTTAGTGGAGCGTGTGTGGTTAACCGGCACACTAATTTGGGGATGACATTGGTAGCTAAGGGTGACTCGATGTTTGTCATAGATCAATGGAGCGTGTGTGGCTAACCAGCACATTGATTAGGTGATAGTAGCATTGAGTGCACCACGTGATTCGTATGGTTATTCACACCTTGTTTGTGATCTTCGGCATCCCAGTCACAAATGGTAGGGCATAATCGAGATTAAACATGCCATTGAAAAGTTCAATGAATTTCAAAAGATCTAGGAGTTTCAATTCATTTAAAACTTAAACTTCCTTTTTGTTTTTCATGGTGGAAATTGGTAAATCGTCATTTACCTGCCTTCAAATATTCTGTAACTAGATTACGACATCCCTCTTCTAGGTTGTAGAATATTGTGTTGGATCCTAGCCTTAATAACTCATTTGGGTGTTTTATTAAGGACTCCATCAACTTAACTTGAATTTTCTCCCGTTTTGTAGATGTCTGAATCTTACAATGGTCTTTCTAAATCCTTTGGAACAAGCTTTCCAAATGAAGATGACGTTCCGAGATACGATCAAGGAATTGAGAGTCATGCTTCACTTCCTCCACCTCCTCCAATTGTTCTCCCTGACCCACAATTTCAAAGGCTTGAAAAGTTCAAGCTCACTCAAGCCCTTTTGGCAAGTAAACACGAAGATGGGAAACCTGTGTGTGCACACGTCTTAGAGATGAAGTCACACATTAATAGGTTAAACATGTTGGGTGTCGAGATTTCAAGTGAGTTGGCTTTTGACTCGGTTCTTCAATCACTTCCTGAATCATATAGTGAGTTCGTTCGAAAGTACTATATGATGGACCACGATGTGACCGTTATTGATCTCACCTATTTGCTTATAGCTGCTGAATCAGCAATGATTTGGCGTGCTGGTCAAGCAAATTTTTCTGATGAATCAAGCTCCCAAACTTCAATGGACACTGGCAACATTGGAAGTCCAGAAAGAACTAAGTCTGTGATTTTCCAATGTACTGTGCCAAAAGAGTCCATTTGCTTTTATTGCCAAGAGAATGGGCATTGGAGACGAAGCTGCCCTATTTACCTGAGAGATCTAAGAGATGGGAGAGTCAAGACGTATGGCTCTACTTCAGGTAAAATCTATTATCTAACTCTTTTAAGTTCCTATTCTAGATTCTTAATTCATGATGTGATAAGATTACATTTTGATGTTTTGTAGGATCGAAGAAAAGAGAGGAAGCTTAAGGGAAGAAGTGAGCTGAATCTGATCGTGAAGAAATGGATTTCGATCGCATTACTTGAAGATTGGATTCTTGAGCTACTACTTGGAGTTAGAATAGATTGTTAAGAAATATGTAATAACATAGTTTTTCAATTGAATTGCACTGTAAGGACAAAAAATTTTCCGCAATAAAATAAATTTTGATTTTATCTTATCCTTGCAATGGCATGTATGAAAAATTGATGTTTGAAGGTTTCTATTATTAGCAATAATGGATTTGATTCTTAATTGTATTATTTGTGGAAATATCAAAAGTTTACCAAATAGGGAGAGTTTCTCATCGCCCAAGTTTCAATTGGACAGAAACTTGGAATCATGCAACATGTATTGTATGATGAATGAAAAACTTTCACATTTGGGAAATTTAGACTAATTCTTTGACAAAATGTCAATTGAAGGACTAGGAGATCAAGTACACTAGGTTGTGCGTTGATCAAGTCCACCACAAGAGTGACAAAGATATTCGTCATGATTTACTAAAGTTTAGTAAATATGATTATACTTATAAGATTAAGTGTAATTTTGAGTTGATTGAAAGAGTTTCAATGAATAGTAGAACGAATAAAGAAGAATCAAGTAGGCAGAAAGATAAAAGTTTCTCTATTCTAAGAAGAAGGGAGAGTACCTTTTATTGTGTTTTATGATAAGTCTTAATGATTAAGAACCATGTCTCAATTGATCCTTTAAGTGAGTCTTAGTGCAATTGCATGTCTAAGAAGAGAAATTGAGAATTGTAGAAATGGTTAAATCAAGAAGTCAATCATACTTCGTTCCAATATCAAGTCTTAGAGTCAAGATTGTGACTTGAGTGAAAAAGTCTTTAGTAGGTTTATAACACTTAACAAATGTGGAATTTGGAAAAGTTTTCTTATTCTTGCACATTAGAAATTGGTAAGTTGTGATGTCTTGGATAAGACAAAGACCAACTAGGACCAATTTGTGAAGTGTTTTGTCTTGATAAATGCTACACTAACTCTTGAATATTTGTTTATCAAGAAATGGTTCTTGATAAGAGAACCTTATATGCCAAGGAGTCAGTGGGAGTTTTAATGTTTTGAAAAGGTTTCGAAAAAAAATAAGAATAAACCTTATCGATCATCACTAGCACACGACTTGAGGTTTGCAACCTATCGTGTTAACATTATTTTGTTTCTGTGCCATTCCAATTGAGTTAATTATGCATGTGAGTTCTATGATTTCTCATTTGAATGCATAAAGACAAAGCACCTTGATCAATGGAAAGTACATTGATTTGTAAGGATAAGTTGCTAAACTACTTGGAAGACATGGTGGGCACTCGTGTTACCATAAGGCAAGAAATCAAGATTAAGAAAATTCAGTCCATACGAGTTTGGATTTGTCACAAACTATGGTTTTGGCAAATTCACATGGATAGGAACTCATACACCATACAATCTAAGTGTCATAAGATTCCCTCTTCATGAAAATGACTGTGAGGAAATGCTTTCACTAAGAGAGATTTTAAGAAGATAGCGATTGTGAAAATTGTATTCTCAAATTCAATTATGGTTACGGCATCCCTTTCCATAGTTTGAATTATGAGATTTGGCAATTAGTTTCAACATTTGGAACTTAGTAACATAAGTTCTTAATTGTTTAAACACACATATGAGCTATCTAAGGCAAAGGTGTATAAGTTTAAGAAGCTTAGATAAAGGCTTATCGAAACATCTGGTATTAGATATATGAATTTCAGAAATTCAATAGGCATTGTTTTCTGGAAGTTCATTTGTTTTCTGAATACATGTCAAAGCTAGTGGGAGCATAAGTGTTATGCTTATATGATAATAATCATCATGATAGTGGGAGCATAAGTGTTATGCTTGTATGGTTATTATGGCAAGTATGCAATTTAGCAATATTAATTATAGAAAAACAAAGATTCAATTTGCAAAGTTGCATGGGTTGAAAAATTGTTTTGCTATAATTAAGGGAGAGAATATTATACTTCGTTTCAAAATCTAAAGCTTAGATTGAGAAATTCTGATATTTTCAGTCAAAGGATACATTGTGTGTTCTCAAAATTCGATTATGATTACGTCATCCCTCTTCATAGTTCGAATTGTGAGAACATGACACATAAAATATTATGGCAAAAGATTGGTAAAGTATCATATCTTTATGTAAGACATTATGCATCGTGTCTCATACGCTTCGGGTATAGGATCGATTGCAAATGCTATAATATTTTACCATTCTAAAATTTTCCAAATGTCTAGCGCATTAAGAGGGAAAAAGGACTAGAATTGGTTTTGACTAAAATAATTAAACAACTATCAAAGGACGATCCAAAGTTCGCTGAGGATTGGTCGCTTGTGAGTAGTTGGAAGTATGGTATTGGATGGACCATATCGACATTATTATGAATAGATAAGATTCTATTAAGAATGAGTTGTCATATGGCAAATGTGGAAATGTTTCCATATTGGGAGTTGGATATTGAGAGTCTATGCCTAGATTAGAAACTTTTATGCAGGAAGGATGTTCAAATGAATGTACTTTGAATGTGAGACTTCACGTCTATGGAATTGTCTTGTAACAATTTCCGATAGAGTACTTCATAATTTCATTAGCCAAGTCTTGGTGACTTTTGTGCTATGACTTTACGAAAGGATCGTTGCATAAAATGTTAGAATCTAGCATATTCTAATAGTAGCAAAGAACCTTGTGTTCTTACACTAATGATAAGGATTGGGAATTGTGAAATGAGTATCATTGAAAAGGTTTTTCAATTGATCTATTTCACAAAACATGGATCATAGGAAACAAAGTGTGCATGCTTGGAGCATGGGAAATTTTTTTTGTTATTCAAGTAATGAGTTGATTATCCGAAACATTAAATGATAAATAATGAGTAATCAATATGGTGGATAAATAGAAGTGTTTTGTTTACTCTCACAAGTTTGGGGCCATATAGGATTAAGTATTATTGTTATGTTTCAGTTTTCATGTTTTGACTTCCAGAATAACTAGGTTATTCAAACATCCACAATCGGTCATATGTTGGGAGTATGTATGAATAAAGACTGTCATGAATCTATCTGTAGATTGTCTGAAGTGTTTAGACATGGCACAAGTTTGCTGCAGAGTTCATGAGTGCTTTGATAAGATTAGAGTATTGGATTAAACACACGCTCACTTGGATCACTTCATGGTTTTATCACGAGTGATTAGTGAGACGATAATATTGTATATTCTTGAAACCGAGACGTGTGAGTTGTGATTTGTTGGCCACTTGCACATTGATAATAAGTAAACGCACCAGTAACTTGGGGTTATAAAGCTTATTGTTGTGTGTGATTTGATCAGTAAATGCAAGCGAGCATTTGAGTTGAGGTTTATCCATTCCGTTTACCTAAAGTGGGATAAAAGCGATATTTTTGGGCCTCTCGATGATTTAGTGATGACACCTAAGTGCTTGGCCAAGCCAGGACTAAGTTGATGTGTTCAATTGTAGTCTATTGCCAGTCGTCATAAATCAGAAGTCGGGAAACAGTATAGAGAGAATGATTGAAATTCATGTCTTATGTCTATACGATATCTTGAGAATGGAGGAATATATGATCCCTTATCTAAAGGACACGCTATCTAATAAGATCAGGGTTGACAACGGCTTTTGAAAGCTACAATTGTTGATCAGGTTCTGAAGTCATACGGAAAATAGTTATTAGACTTATCCAAGTGGGAGACTGTTGGATTAGTGTCTAAGTCCATAACTATTTTGGTATGTACTTGACCCGATTATGAGCATGGTCCTTTTAGGTTGCCTTCACCATAGCAATATGTAGGATGATTTAAGGAGAGAAAGGTTTAAATATGATTTATTAATATGTTATGAGAATAATATATTAAAGGAGAAATCATATTGTTTAATTAATATTAGTCAATAATTAATTGATAATTAATTTTGTGGCTAAAAGAGATTAATTAAACTTAGGGGACTGGAGTTGTAATTATAAGATAATTATAATTGGGCTATGGATCACCTAATAAAATATAGGTTGGACGAATTCTATGGGAAGCCCATTAGAAATCGTCCAAGGGATATGTTAAAGGAGTCCATGGGCTGCTTAGGGCTTAAGCAGTCAGATTAGGGTTTCCTAGTTGAAAACCCTAATAGCCTACATGTATATAAAGGGTCCCTATGCCCCAAAAACGTGGACAATGGATACTCTAGGGTTTCTAGTCGTTTTGGGCAGCCTCCATTCTTCTCCTCTTCATCCAAGTTGCATATGGTGTTTGTGACTCCATTAGAGGAGCAACACTTGAGGCACTAAGCTTTTGAAGCCAATCCAAGCAAGGAATTGATTGTTATTGCTATATAACAATCAAAGGTAATTCTCTAAACCCTAATTCAGTTTATTATATGTTAGATCTAGGGTTTATTAGTCTTGGATTGATTGCATGTACAATAGAGAAACCTAGATCCAAACATTAGGGTTTGTATGAGCACATAGCATTGTTCTTATGCTTAAAACCCATCACAAAAGACTATTATCGTCTAATCACATATTCGTATATTAATAATCCACAAACATTTTACAATACAAAGGACATGTAATGTCACATATAGTATATTGAGAAAAGCCACATGAAGCTAGCAACCCAAGTCTAAAGTCTCAACAAATGAAATAACTAGCACGAACCACCTAACACATATTAGAAACCAATCTCCAATCCAATACTCATATCCACCAAACTTTGAACAAAAGTAAAACTCTTCAAAAGTCAATGGCCAACGGTGAACACCAAATGCTCAACGACCAACAAATGGTCGTATCACGAAAACTACAGTCTAAAACAATTGTGATATTCTTCTATGTACTGCCTCTAGTTGCAAACCAACCTCTTTTAATAATTCATTAATACTTTAAGCCAGAGGCAATAACTTTTTAGAAACTTCTAGTGAGGTTCTTAACGAATAAAGTTTCCAACTTTGTCCACATGTAAGCCTCTACATTACAAACATTAACTCTAGATCCAAAATGAATCTAAAAAAGTAAAACTTCATGCATGATTCAAAGAGAGCTCATACATGTTCTCTTTTCACATCAAAGTTTCCAGAAATGATCTCCAAACAAGTTCATTAACTTCGAATCAAACTCGAAGAAAATATTTGTAGCATCAGGTTCTGAGGTACGTATTAATTTGATTTGACTTTAGGGAGTCACCACGGCGTAGGAAGGATGGCCACGACATGGAAAAGCATTTTTAGTCGCAAGTCTTTTTGACTCGCCACGACGTGGCAAGGAAGGCCACGACATGGCCGCCACTGATGTCTTAAACCCTAAAGGAAGAAGGAGGCTAAGGTTTACTCACCCTTAGCCTCCACCACCCTCTTTTATCAAGAAGAAAACCCTAAATATTTTCCTCCGTTGTCGAAGCTTTCTTGAGTGCTTTTGAGAGGTATTGAAGGAAGAAGCAAGAAAGAGTAATCCAAAGATCAGTAAGAGAGTCCCCATCTCCCTTCCTAGCTGAATTTTGGACCCTTATAAGTGTTCAAGGTTCCACCTTTTTTATTATAGAATGCTAGATCTTGTATTTTGTCTCGTATTCTTCTTGATCTTGTTAGATGGGATGGTGAGATTTCATAAAGGTTGTAACTTTATGAATCTCTAGATCATTTGGAGTAGTTCATGATTTGGATATGAAGTTTGGTGGATTGTTTGAGCCATGCATGAGATTTTGGCCATAAACCCCCATTTTGACCTAAGTTGAGTCCAATACATGCATTGGACATGCATATATAAAAAGCACCAATCTTTAGGGTGGTTTTAGTGGCATAATATCTTTTGGAGAAAATGGGCTTAAGACTTAAGGGCTTAAGTGCTTCTTGATTAAGTCTATGCCATAGTTCTGCTTTATAGGCTATAGACTTGAGATCTAGACCTCATGGTGGGTCTTAAGGGATAAAGTTGGAAACTTTATCCATTTTGACCGTTGGCTTTGACTTTTGACTTGCATTAACTTTAGTGAAACCCTTAGTTATGGAAGGGAAGCTAAGGTTGTACTTTGTATCACATCCTTTTTCATGGTCATCCTTTTTCATGATATGGTTGTTGTGGATCATGAACTTGGTTGGTAAATCAACTACAAAAGTTATGTGGTCCCCGAACCAAATTACACATGAGTTATCATGAGTATCACATCACCTCAACTATAATCCAATATACTTGTTGGCTACAAGCACTTCCCCATGCCAATAGATTATAAAGAAGTGTGTGTTTTTCATGGGTAACATGATATTTATATTTTATAAAATAGGTTTTTGTTTTCATTTGTTTAGTAAAAAGAATTTTAAGATTTCCTTTTTGGTAAGATGATCCTTTTAACCTTTAAAATTCATGTTATAGAAACATTTTTATCATTTCTAATTTTTTCTTTATTAACTTGTAACAGTTTTTTTATTCCAATTATATAGTATAAATCATGAAAAATAGAACAATCACAACAATCACATAAACACATATACAAACAATAATGGTAACTCATGCCCATTCATATGCATCTTATCATGAGCCAACATAGGAAAGACTAGGTCAAATAAGGATAAAATGGGACACTTGAAGTGCCCACTTGATCTACCACCAATTCTTGATGCTGAGTCCAAGTCCAACTACATGGGACGTCTTTAACTCTACATTATCCTTAGCTTGAAATCTTCGGTCTTCAGATTATAACAAAGTTTTGATGATCTAATACATTTTCCTAACTAAACTATTATATGTATTCAAAGAAAAAATATATTACATGATCCTAAAATTTAAAGTGACACGCAGATCATGAAAATTACAAACTCAAAACCCAAACACAATCAACATAACATATGTCTAGGAAAAGCAAGGTGTACTGTTCCCATACGATTCAAAATAACAATTAAATTGAACTTGAATTACAATCGTTAGATCATTGACCAAATCCAACAACCATAAGATCAAAAGCAAATATACATGCAATTGTTTCTATGTTCACACATGCAAGAGATCATATAAACAACCATGACATACAAAACATATCAATAAATAAGAATAACCAACATTTGTAAAAACCTTTTGATTTACATAAATAGAAACATTTAATTAACCATGATTTAACTATTAAACCAAGATAATTTGAGTGCACATAGGCGACATGCCACATCGTCATGACATAAAAAAAATCTTTTGTTTGAATTTACCATAAATAATGGTGATTAAAACACTTATAAAAAGACCATTGGATCGATCTAATCAATACACAATCATGCAAATAGGTTAACATAGCAACGACTTATATACTTTGCATATTATGTACTAATTTTGATAGATGTCTAGAAAAAAAATACTTATATTAATTATGTTAATTCAAAGTATGTGTATAAAGTTGAAACTGTGTTAACAACTATGCAACATAAATTGTTTTATTCTCAAATGGGTATACTAATTTCGACTGTTATGTGTTACTATTTTTTTTTCAGAACATATTTTCATCCATTAGGTTTAAACTAAAAAATGGTTATTTGTTTACAGATGTAATAAGAAAGATTGGATTAACCGTTTTAAAGATTAAAGAAGAAGAAAATAATATGCTAAGTCATGTACTTGTGTTTATGAAACCGATGCATAAGTTATTGTCAGTTAGAAAGAGTACAAGCTGAGATGAAAACCCTAGAGATCCAGGTTTAAGTTCATTATGGACTAGGATTTCCTTATTGGGCCTAATGGACCAATAAGCATTCAATTCAACCATATTGGGCTTGGAAACCGTAGTTGAATTCTAAATGGACCCAATTCACAAATCTATAACATTTTGGACCATTTGGGCCTAGAATGATTCATTCTAACCCTAATGGGCCTTATTAGGCCATAACTAATCCAATTAACCATAATAGGTGATGCGCACGGAAGTACCCACTAATTTTAATATTTATAACCTAACAAACTTAAACTAACTATGCACTTATAGGCAGTGTACCTAGTCAGATTACAATATAGCTTAGGTAAGTCGGGTATCGATCACAGGGAACGGTGTTACTAATTAATTTACTTACTATCAAATTAACCTAATTATTAACAAGTTTAGAAAGGGTTTTATCTGATTTTACAAGATCAGACGAACTTAACTCAAATTCAATCAATAAGTAAAAACACTCTTCTCTAATTCGAATCCACTTCGTCCTTATGGCTAGCTAATAATTATGGATTATCAAGTTAGTTTTAATTATATTAGTAATTTAAGTCTAACTTTACCAATAATTAATTAGTTCATGTAAAACTATTTATGGTCACACACAATTAAACACAGAACAATTATGAATATGAATATGCTATGTAAGATTTATTATGTAAACGCAATTATAGTCATAATCTACGTTCTCTAGCACAGCTAAGTTTATTTACTTTAATTACTAACTAAGATTGGTCAATCCTAGCTCTAACAATTTAATGTTCACTAAATCATTAGGTAAACAAGTTCAATCAGTTAATGGTCACTAAGCTACACAAAACATTAAATTAAGCAACTAAAGAAACAAACACAAGCATGCTAGGTAACTATAAATCAAACACAAGCAATTTACCAACTAAATAAATCCATGTAAAATTAAGCTATTCATAGGTTGGAAGCTTCATCTAGCTAAACAAGAGTAGCTAGATTCAACTGCTCATAATAGCAACTAACACACCAACACAAATCAAAGTATAATGAAACATGTTCCTAGGTAAAAAATAATTAAACTAAATTATGGACCTTCACTCTTTTGGTGTTGAAACCCTTTTTCCAAGATCTTTCTTCTGCTAAAAATCGCCTTCTGGAACCTCTTTCTCTAGCCAAAAGTCCCTTTAATTCGTAATGGTTAAGGATATATATAGTTTCTGATTTTAATAATTCACGTCGTGAATACAAGATAACCGTGCTCGGCAAGGATTCCTTCACCCGCGTACATATCTTCTAGAACTTATGCTCACGTCGTGAATCTTCCAGTTCTCACGACGTGAAGACGCTTTTTCCTGATTTTCTTGTCCTTTAATTGTAACAACGTAAAATTTTCAAAATAAATTTTCATTTTCAAAACATTCATTTAATCACAAAATAACATCAAACAAATTGTATCAAATGTATTTATCACAAAAACATCTCCCCATAATCCACAACATAAACTCCCCAAGTGTGTACGAATCATCTCGACGCCTTCCCGCGCTCATCGCTAGTACCTGAAACACATAACATAACAACGGTAAGCATAAATGCTTAGTGAGTTCCCCAAAATACCACATACAACACATACGCCACTCGAGGCTAATATACGACCTTCCGGTCGTTGTGTCTCAGCGGGACCCTTCAGTCCCGTAGCTCGTTGGACCCTCTGGTCCGGTCATAGCTCGTTGGGCCCTCCAGCCCGGTCTGTATCATTGGACCCTTCGGTCCGGTCTATAACATCATGCAACATACAAATATCACATAGCACATAATCTCATACATAACACATAAGACCCTCTGGTCAACGCATAATACCACTCCAGGTAACGTATAGTGAGAAGACTCACCTCGATGTCTCGGTATCTCGCAAATCTCGGATCCCGTGGGATTAGACCTAGCCCCGCCTAATCATATGAAATAAGTACTCGATATCAACACATTACCCAAGGCTAGACCAACCCTTCTCTTAATACTCTTATGAGGGTAAAAGACCATTTTACCCTTCACATGGCTCAAATACCCTAAAGTCAACAATAGTCAACCTTTCGGGTTACGCTGCGCGTACCAAACATGTACGCTGGGCGTAACCGATAACATCAGAGGATCGGGGTGCGCCACCCCCTACGTTGCGCGTACTGGAATTACGCCTAGCATAATACCCAGTTTCAGTCCTTCAGCTCTTGTGGTCTTAAACAGTTAAGACCCACGTCCAATTTTTAGATCTGACCATTTCTAACCCTCCAAAACCATAAAGTCGATGACTTTAAGCCCTTGCATGGCTGAATAAGTCACTAGCACTCAAAACAACTCATTCTCTAACCTTAGATGGCATAGAACTCAAACATGACCCCATATCAACGACCAAAATGGGGACTTTATGGATCTAGACCACAAATACTACTGAAAAGGGACAGATCTTGGACAATGGAGCACCTTATACTCATAAAGTCTCCACCTTTGGGGTTTTTAACCCTAGAAATGGCACATGCAACCACAACCAAAGAGAAGAGGAAAGTTTTGAACTTTATACCTCTAAATGCAGCTTCTTTCTCTGTAGATCTCAGATCCAAGCTTACACTTCAAGATTTTAGTCTCCATAAGCTCCTTTCTTTCTTCTTCAATAACACACCAAGGCACTATTAGCTCCAAGAACACACACACTCACTAAGGACGATGGAAGGCTCTCTCTTTGGGTTTACTCAGTGATATGGAGGCTCAGAAATGAGCCTTAGCATCCTTTAAATAGTACACAAGTCTTATTAGTGTTTTTGCATCTGGGTCGGGTACGCCCGGCGTAACTATGGGTACGCCCAGCGTGCCTAGCGACTCCGCGTCCAAAATAAGCGCATGAGTACACGCAACATACCCCTATGGTACGCCCAGTGTACTCACTTGCAAGGTTTCCTCCACTCAAGGACCAATCATGCTCAAATGAAAAAAAATAAGGGTGAAATAAATGTACCTGGATCTCGGGGTGTTACAATTCTCCCCCACTAGAACCAGACTTCGCCCCCAAAGTCTCATTACTCGAACAACTCTGGATGCTGCCCTCGCATCTCCGACTCTGACTCCCAAGTCATCTCGGACCCCTTCCGATGCTGCCACTGAACCAGAACCAGAGGCACTTCCTTGTTCCTCAAAACATTGATCTTCCGATCCCTGATCGCCACTAGTTTCTCAGCATAATTCAGGCTCGCATCCACCTGGATATCTTCTAATGGCACCACTGCCGACTCATCGGCTATACACTTTCGCAACTGCGACACGTGGAAAGTGTCATGAATCTGCCCCAACTTTGCTGGCAACTCCAGACGATAGGCTACCCTGCCTACCCTAGCGATCACCCTGAAAGGACCAATATATCGGGGCCCAACTTGCCCCTCTTCTTGAATCGGATCACTCCTTTCCAAGGAGAGACCTTCAGGAGCATGAAGTCGCCGACCTGGAACTCGAGCTCGGACCGGCGTCTGTCCGTGTAACTCTTCTGACGAGTCAACAACCTTTGTCTGACCTACTGGATCTGTTTTGTCGTCTGAAGCACAATCTCGGTGCTGCCCATCATGCGTTGCCCTACTTCTCCCCAGCAAATAGGGGTTCGACACCTCCTCCCATACAAAAGCTCAAAGGGCGGCATGCCAATGCTCGAATGATGGCTGTTGTTATAAGAAAACTTTGCCAAGGGCAAATACGTATCCCAACTCCCGCCGAAATCTAACACACATGCCCGAAGCATGTCTTCGAGCGTCTGAATCGTCCGCTTACTCTGCCCATCAGTCTGTGGGTGGTATGCAGTACTGAAATGCAACCTCGTACCTAACTCCTCGTGAAACTTCTTCTAGAATCTGGAAGTGAAACGTACATCTCGATCTGAGACAATCGAGATCGGCACTCCATGCCGCGATACCACCTCTTTCACGTACATCTCCGCCAACTTCTCCGCGGAAGAGCTATCACTGATGGCCAGGAAGTGAGCACTCTTCGTCAACCTGTCCACAATCACCCAAATTGCATCGACGCCCCTCGCAGTCCTCGGCAATTTGGTGATGAAGTCCATGGTAATATGTTCCCATTTCCACTCGGGAATCTCTAATGGCTGTAGCTTACCATGTGGACGTTGATACTCGGCCTTAACCCTGCGACAGGTCAAGCATCTCTCTACAAACCATGTGACATCCCTCTTCATACAGGGCCACCAATAATCCTTTTTCAGGTCCAAATACATCTTAGTGGCCCCGGGATGGATCGAGAATCTCGATCGATGGGCCTCCTCCATCAAAATGGTATGCGTGTCGCCCACGGACGGTACCCAAATCCGACCCTGAAATGTCATAAGCCCCTGGCTATCGGTAATGAACTCCGATACCAGCCCGACCACTCTCTCTCTCTCTCTCTTCTGGCTCTCGGGCTGCACAGCCTCAACCTGGGCCCCACGAATAGCATCCAATATCGGGGTCATCACCGTCAATCTCAAGCAAACATCTCGCATTGGGGCGCTCTCCGCCCTACCGCTCAGTGCATCGGCTACAACATTAGCCTTGCCCGGGTGGTACAGGATCTCACAATCATAATCCTTGACCACGTCCAACCACCTCCTCTGGCGCATATTCAGGTTGGGCTGATCCATCAGATACTTCAAGCTCTTGTGGTCCGTGTATATCATACACCGAACCCCGTACAGATAATGTCGCCAGATCTTGAGAGCGAACACTACCGCTCCCAGCTCCAAATCATGAGTGGGATATCTCGACTCATGAGGCTTAAGCTGCCTCGATGCATATGCTATCATAGGGATGAGCATATGGACCGGGGAACCGGTCGGAACCGGAACCGGAACCCAATAGAACCGGTCGGGCCGGGACCGGGACGTTATTTTTGTGGATTTTTAGAACCGGGAACCGGTAGGAACCGGAACCGATATAACCGGAACCGGTAGAACCGGCAAAAACCGGAACCGCATGATGCTATTTTTCGAGGACCGGTTCCAACATTTTAAGACACGACAATAACCGGTAGAACCGGGAACCGGTAGAACCGTCGGGCCGGTTCGGTTCTTGATTTTGGCCGAAGCCGGTTCCCGGTTCCGGTCCGGTTCCGGCCGGTTCGGTCCTTTCGCTCATCCCTATGCTATCACATGCCCTCTTTGCATAAGCACCGCTCCCAATTCGGATATAGATGCATCACAATATACCACAAAATCCTCCATCCCTTCCGGAAGGGCTAACATCGGGGCTTCGCATAACTTCCTGTGAAGTGTCTCGAACGAGGTCTGCTGCTCCGGACCCCAAGAAAACGCAACACCCTTCCGGGTCAACTTGGTGAGGGGCACGACAATCTTGGAGAAATCCTTAATAAATCTCCGATAATAGCCGGCTAAACCCAGAAAACTCCTGATCTCGGTGGGTGACCTCGGCACCTCCCACCTCATAATCGCCTCAATCTTGGCCGGGTCGACCAATATCCCCTTCTGGTTAACGAGATGCCCCAAAAACTGAACCTCTCGCAGCCAGAACTCACATTCGGAGAACTTGGCATAAAGCCTCTCCGATCACAGAATTCCGAGGATCTCCCTCAAATGCTCCTCATGCTGCTCTCTGGATTTTGAATACACCAAAATATCGTCGATGAACACGATCACCGAGCGATCCAACATCGGCATGCATACCCTGTTCATGAGATCCATGAACGTTGTCGGCGCGTTGGTGGGTCCGAAAGGCATCACCACGAACTCGTAATGCCCATAACGAGTCCGGAATGCTGTCTTCGGGACGTCCTCCTCCCGCACCCTCACCTGATGATATCCAGACCTCAAATCGATCTTGGAGAACCAAGATGCTCCCTGCAACTGATCGAACAGATCATCGATCCTCGGCAATGGGTAACGGTTCTTGACCGTTAGCTTATTCAACTCACGATAATCAATGCACATCTGGTGCGAACCTTCCTTCTTTTTGACAAAATGAATGGGCGCCCCCATGGCGAACTGCTCGGCCTGATAAACCCCTTCCCCAGCAGCTCCTAAAGCTGTGAAGATAACTCTTGCATCTCTAAAGGCACAAGGCGATAAGGTGCCTTGGCGATAGGCGCAGCTCCCGGAACCAAATCAATACCGAACTCTACCTGCCTCTCCGGAGGCACACCCGGAAACTCCTCTGGAAACACATCCGGAAACTCACGCACTATCGGGACCTCATTCACTGACTCCGGTCCCTCAGAACCAACCCTCGCATCCGCCACGTATGCCACAAATCCTCTACAGCCCTGCTGTAGACTCTGCCTCGCTCTGGTGGCCGAACAAAATGTTGATCTCGTACGTGTACCCTCATCGTACACCGTAAGAACTCCTCCACTAGGGTCTCGAATCGCCACCAATTAACGCTCGCAATCTATCACCGCTCCATATTGGCTCAGCCAATCCATACCCACTATAACACACACATCCCCCATCGCGATCGGAACTAGATCTATCAGAAACTCCACACCGAAGATCTCAAGGACACATCCCTGAATCACATCCGAAGCATACACCGCTCGCTCATCAGCTATGGAAACTCGCAGAGGCCGATCCAACGCCTCTTTACGGATACTAATATGCTGACTAAATGCTATGGAAACAAACGACCGACTCGCACCCGAGTTAAATAATACCAACGCAGGCACATAACTCATAAGAAAAGTACCTACGCATACCATCATATAAGCATAAAAACTCAACTCAAATAAAAGATGGAAAGAGAATACATACCAGCCACGACATCGGGTGCTGCGCGGACCTCCTCCGCGGTCAAATGAAATGCTCTCCCCGAGCCTTCGGGGCCTCGGCCTTCACCGGCCGAACCTCGGTAGTCCTAGCAGCAGGCGCAGATCCCTGCGTTGATCCCTGAAGAAGCTGCGGGCACTCGGCCTTCCGATGGCCGGTCTGGTTGCAATGAAAGCAAACCGAAAATCCCTTGGGGCAATCCCTTGCGATGCCCCTCCTTCCCACACTTGTATCATACCCCTGCCCTGCACGACCCCTTGTGGCTCTTACCGCACTTCCCACAAGTGCGGCCCTTCGCGCCTCCAGATCTCGAATCAGCGGGTCTAGCTCGCTTGGCTGACGGCTGAGGCTGAGCCGGTCGCCGATCCACCCTCTGTGACTCGGCCTCCTCCATGGCCTGAGTCTCCAACTCGATCTCCCTCTTCCGGACATTTTCCTAAAGCTCAGAAAATGTCCGGTATGTCGAGTTTGTCACGAACTCTTGAATATCTCTCCTCAGAACACCTAGATAACGGCTCATGCGAGCCTGCTGTCACACCCCCAAACCTGAACGGCGGAAACGTTCGGGGGCGGATGACTTCATGTGGTAACGTAACAAATTAATACATAGTAAAGAAAGCAATACAACCATAATATATATAATTGAAAGTTTACATTTGTCAAAAGTTACATGTTCAAAAACCAATTACAATATGATGTCAAAATACGAGATTAAACTGGCGCCGCAGCATCCCTTCATCAAAAGCAAAATGAATACCTGAAATTTACTGATTTCCTGGGACATACAAGTAAATTTTGAAAGAGTAGATCAGCATTTAAGCTGGTGAGTTTCATAAGTATTTAAATTACAATGTTTGAATGAAATGAAATTTTTTGTCTTTGTTTGTTTGTGTTTAGAAAATCCTATATTTTCTACTAGTATAATAGTAGCCTTCACTCAAGACCAATGTTTGTTTCTAAACTGTATGTAAGTGTAAAATAACCAATGAGTTTGAAAACCTTGTAAATCAATGCATTTTTAATACCCCTTGTGAGTTTTATAACCATACTATTGACTCGGAATGCCTATACACAACGTTCTTCAGGCGTTGGAATGTTATGACGTTTGTCACCCCAAACGGTGGACTGCAGCTAACAGTCAGGGCGCGGGTTGTCAAGCCCGTATAGATCTATACACAAACACCACGCTCCCCCTCCAAGGGATTCTGGTATATAATATAGGACTTGAAATGTGTACTCGAACGTACATGAAGTTAGTGTCTCACAAAACCGTGGTATAAAAACAGATCTACTTGTTAAAATGTTACGTTTGTTCTTGTATACGAAAGTAAACTTCTTGAATTTCATGTTTCTAGTACATAAGAGTTAGAAATTTGTTCGTAAAACTATACCTATTATAGTTTTCTAAAAGTGTGTCTTGTTTGTTTAGAAATACCCAGAAAAGGAATCACTTGTTTATGAAAGCATAGATTTTTGGTGTAGAGTCTAAGATAGACAAGAATAATCTAAGAAAAGTTTAGTTTATACATGCATTTCAACAAATTTATATTTCAAAAGATAGAATGCTATTTTAACATATGTTATATATATGAAAGTTCCTTTAAGGTTTATAAATCGCATGTGATTTGGATATATAACAACATATAAAAGAGTTTCTTTATGTAACACACGATAATACTCGTGTGTTTTACTTGTAATCCCCCCTTGAAAGCATATAAAAGAATTTATAGAATATTTAAAAGGTAAATTAAGGGGTATGAACTCACTTGAAAGTTTGAAGATAGCGAGATGGAAAACCGGGCAGAGTTTCGTCTCGGGAAACGGATTTTCCTCGGGATTCTCGGGAATCTCGGGAGTAAAATCGACCCTCGGGACTTGAGCAAAAAGACCAGAGCTTCGGGTTTGAACGGGCACGGAAAACGAGGCAAGATTGTGAGAGAGAGGAGAGAAATGAGCCCTTTTCTCGGAAGCCCTCGCATCCTATTTATAGGAAGGCTGAACCGCCTCGGTACGCGGGGCGTACGCTCGTACGCAACGCGTACGCGTACGTCATGCATGACCGAAGCCTCGACTTCCTCGGCTTTGGATGGGACGGGTTGCTGGGTACGCGGGTCGGATGGGACGGGTTGCTGGGGAGACGGGTCAGATGGGACGGCGGGTCGGACGGGACAGCGGGTCGGACGGGTCGGATACTTCGGACAGGTCGGACGGGTCGGATGCCTCGGATAGGGCGACGTGGACGATCAGAGGCCAAGTCTCTCGGGTACACAGGGCGTACAAGGGTACGCAGCGCGTACCTCGGATGAGGACGCTGACTCCTCTTCGGATAAGGTCCGAATTTTGAATTAAATAAATATATAATTTATTTAATAAACTTCAAAAATTCATATCTTCTTCATACGAACTCCGTTTTCGATGGTCTTTATATCCATGCGTAGGTGAGACTACGCTCTACAACTTTCGTTTAGACTTCGACGGCAAATTCCGAAATTACTTGTTTTATTATTTATTTTAAACTCATCGTGTTTAAGGAATTTCTTTGAAAATTCATAACTTCTTTATCTGATGTCGGTTTTTGCCAGACTTTTTACCGCTGGAATACCATTGTCGAGACCTTCGATTCTCGTTTAGGTCATTCCGGCCAAAAGTCGCTCGATTTCCGATTCGAGTTTTTAGCTGTCTGTTGCTAAGCCGAACTTGGAAAAATCATAACTTCGCTATATGAAGTCGGATTTGGGCGTTCTTTTCACGTACGATCATGGTTCAAAGACATTTAAACATAGAAGTAAATTAAATAGAACTTCTTGCACATTTTATTATGAAAGTAAATTTTATTACTCAAAAGTGGTTACAATACTTGACCCTTTTTGGTCATTACAAAGAGTTGAAATATCGGGTTGTCACACCTGCTCAGAAGACACCTGCTCAGGGCAAAACATCGCCCTCTCATGAAACTTCCTGGTGATCACCGTCACAATATCAGTACCCTGCTTGAGGGTCAAGAACTTCTGGATCAACCGTTCCCTCTCCACCAGGGGAACATACTCGTCTCTGAACATAGTGGTGAACCTCTCCCAGGTCACCTCGGAAATCTCAGCCAAAGTAAAGTTTGCAGTCACGAACTTCCACCAATCCTTCGCTCCCAAGCGGAGCTGGTTCAAGGCGAACCCAACCCTCAAGTGCTCTGGACAAGAACACGTATAGAAACATCCCTCGATGTCGGAGATCCACCTCATAGCGGCAATCGGGTTCTGCGTCCCGGTGAACTCTGGTGGCTATGTGTTGCTGAACTCCCGGAACAACAACGAGTCACCCCCTGAGGTCTGGCAGCAGCAACAACAGCAGTAGTTGTAGCTGCAGCAGCCTCAGTCAGCGCCGCATACCGCTCATCAAAAGTCTCAATCAACGTGGTCTTGATGTCCCCAAACATCTCCGGAATCTCAGCCCGGATGGCAGCAGCCACCTCCTCATGAATCATCCGACGGATCTCCTCGTCACTGACACCACTGCTCTCAGGTGTGTGTGTGTGTGTGTGTGTGTCGAGTCCCAACCATGATGCCTCTGAAATACAACAAAATCCATCAGAGACTCAATCGAACATACACATAAGCAATGACGCAACCCTACTTGTCCTCTGTTGTCCGAAAGATTCTTACTTGGAATGCTTGCTAATCCGGCGTCTTCAGTAGTATGGGCCCAATACTACTGACCACACCGCTTTAGCATTCACTCCAAGTCCTCCTCCTTGGATCTTGGATTACAAGTACTCTATTCTCATGAGCTCCTAACTGCTATCTACTCGCTCTTAAGCATCTCAGCAGCAAAAATCTCCTAGGCTAAGGCATCACAAATCAGGCCACTCTAGTCCTAATATGTATACCTAGCCTACTCTAGCATGCATAATGTAACATAACATATCTCATAACACATAATGTAAGGGTACTTTTAGGGATTCACCGTTCGGGCGTTGGCTGATCGTACACACGGCTCTGCTCTGTTTGTCTTAAAACTCTTTTTACTCTTTTCAAAAATTTCAATTCATTATAAAAATTTCCTAAAATCCTCAGTTTGAGTTCAGATACGCCCGAAGATGCATCCGAATCCCTCAAACCAAGGCTCTGATACCAACTGTAACAACGTAAAATTTTCAAAATAATTTTTCATTTTCAAAACATTCATTTACTCACCAAATAACATCAAACATATTGTATCAAATGTATTTATCACAAAAACATCTCCGCGGAATCTACAACATAAACTCCCCAAGTGTGTACGAATCATGTCGGCGCCTTCCCGCGCTCATCGCTAGTACCTGAAACACATAACACAACAACGGTAAGCATAAATGCTTAGTGAGTTCCCCAAAATACCACATACAGCACATACGCCACTCGAGGCTAATATACGACCTTCCGGTCGTTGTGTCTTAGTGGGACCCTCTAGTCCCGTAGCTCGTTGGACCCTTTGGTCCGGTCATAGCTCGTTGCGCCCTCCGGTCCGGTCTGTATCATTGGACCCTTCGGTCCGGTCTATAACATCATGCAACATAAAAATATCACATAGCACATAATCTCATACATAACACATAAGACCCTCTGTTCAACGCATAGTACCACTCCAGGTAATGTATAGTGAGAAGACTCACCTCGATGTCTCGGTATCTCGCAAATCTCGGAAATCTCGGATCCCATGGGATAAGACCTAGCCCCGCCTAATCATATGAAATAAGTACTCGATATCAACACATTACCCAAGGCTAGACCAACCCTTCTCTTAATACTCTTATGAGGGTAAAAGACCATTTTACCCTTCACATGGCTCAAATACCCTAAAGTCAACAATAGTCAACCTTTCGGTTACGCTGCGCGTACCAAACATGTACGTTGGGCGTAACCAATAACATCAGAGGATCGGGGTGCGCCACCCCATACGATGCGCGTATTGGAATTACGCCCAGCATAATACCCAGTTTCAGTCCTTCAGCTCTTGGGGTCTTAAACAATTAAGACCCACGTCCAATTTTTAGACCTGACCATTTCTAACCCTCCAAAACCATAAAGTCGATGACTTTAAGCCCTTGCATGGCTGAATAAGTCACTAGCACCCAAAACAACTCATTCTCTAACCCTAGATGGCATAGAACTCAAACATGACCCCATATCAACGACCAAAATGGGGACTTTATGGATCTAGACCACAAATACTACTGAAAATGGACAGATCTTGGACAATGGAGCACCTTATACTCATAAAGTCTCCACCTTTGGGGTTTTTAACCCTAGAAATGGCACATGCAACCACAACCAAAGAGAAGAGGAAAGTTTTGAACTTTATACCTCTAAATGTAGCTTCTTTCTCTGTAGATCTCAGATCCAAGCTTACACTTCAATCTTTTAGTCTCCACAAGCTCCTTTCTTTCTTCTTCAATAACACACCAAGGCACTATTAGCTCCAAGAACACACACACACTCACTAAGGACGATGGAAGGCTCTCTCTTTGGGTTTACTCAGTGATATGGAGGCTGAGAAATGAGCCTTAGCATCCTTTAAATAGTGCACAAGTCTTATTAGGGTTTTTGCATCTGGGTCGGGTACGCCTGGCATAACTATGGGTACGCCCAGCGTACCTAGCGACTCCGCGTCCAAAATAAGCGCATGAGTACGTGCAGCGTACCCCTATGGTACGCCCAGCGTACTCACTTGCAAGGTTTCCTCCACTCAAGGACCAATCATGCCCAAATGACAAAAAATAAGGGTGAAATAAATGTACCTGGATCTCGGGGTGTTACATTAATCTTTTAACTCCCAAAGTTTCTTCCTTTAACGTTTTTAGTCCCTTTTCTTCAAAATGTCTTCTTTTTGGCTGCAAATAACATTTAAACTCATAAGTACCATTATTCTATGCAAATGACCAAAATATATATAAAAATTTACTTAAATATTGCCTAAAAGTATGTATAAATATGGCAATATCAAAATACCCCACACTTAGGCTTTGCTTGCCCTCAAGCAAATCTACTTATTTACACTCAAACCTTCATCACTAGTATTTCACAGAAAAATCCAATTCTAGCTCAGTCATTATGCCAAGACCTCAACGCATGCATTTGTGTCTAAATTTTTCCTAAAGTAACCCCCCATACTTTAAATACTCACAATCTTCATAAACACTCGCCCACTTTTTTCGAACAATGCTCATTTTATGCAACCCTCCGAATCCATCCCCAGAAATCTTACTAACCTCAAGGTATTTTTTGTAAAGCTACCCAAGCATACATAAACTAGAGATTTACAACTTTTTAGAAGATACCACATTTTGGAGCTCTTGACTTCTTTTTTTCTTTGGTATTTGATCTTTGATTGCTTGAATTCACCATATTTATAATTTTTAGTATCTTCAACTTTTGAAACTTCAGAATTTTCGATCTTTGATCTTCTTACTTTGATACTTTTATGCTCCAAAAACTCTTCAATTTTTCACTTTTTTGGTAATTTCTCTCTCTTTTTTTACATGTATACTCACTTTTTTCACTAAAAACCTACATGCTTAAGCAGGGGCGCTTAACTTCAACCTTTATTGGTTAAGACATAGCTTTCCTGGATACATTTCAGGTTTAGGCTGCTAAACATATTACATCCTTCAAACTAAGCAAGGTCGTGTTTTTGTTCCATGATTTCACTAAAATAAGGGAGGCCACAAATGCACTATAACGTGTATTGGCTCAACTAAAAATTTGAGCTCTTGTTGGATCATCCCATATAACACTAACAACTACAATTCAAATTATTATTACTAGATCTAATTAGAAATTTCAATTTTCAAATTTTAAATTTTTACCATCAAATTTTATCATTATCTAGCAATTTACTTTATACCCCTACCCCACACTTATTTCATACAATGCCCTTATTGTATGCATAAAATAAATCAAAATTAAGAAAAAGTGAGAAAAAGGAACAGACTCCTCTGGGATAGCGGCGTAAACATCTCCAAAAGTGTGGAAAACGTGCATCTTGAATATGGACTCTGAGAAATAGAAACTTGGATCTTGAACTCGCGAGATAAGGAATGTACCGGAAAAACATGAAATCAAGCCTTCAATCTTCTAAAAATGCAGTGGAAAACTTCAAAATAGAACGAACAATGTGGGAAAGCATACGCCACATTGTATAGTAGTGAAAATGAGCCAAAATAATCTTCAGAATAATGACAAGAAGAATGGTATCAACCCATGGAATAATAATATGTCAAGGGCCTTGAACTTGTGAAGAACACCAATTCACAACGTGAGATAAGAAAAGTCACGACGTGAAGTCGCAATCATGCGTATTCTGGGAACCCCTGAGAACTGACTCACTACGTGAGTAACAAGAGGTCACGTCGTGAAAACTGGGCAAACAGAAAAACATTTAGCCAAATCTTCTTTTAATGTGCACAATTCAACCCAATGTCTTAATGTAGTAAGACTCTTGACTCACCCCACACTTATTTTAAAATATGGGTCTCGACTCTCGACTTTAAACACTCCTGGCTAAACACGTACGCACTTATATCTCGATACCCTTTTTAGGTGCTCCTAGCAATTTCTGAGAAATAACAACCAAAGAAGAATAAAAGTAACATAATATCTTGAAAGTTCTTACAATCCCAACAAAATAAAACAAAACACAATAAAAAAAACCAAAACAAACCAAACAAAATAAAAATAAACAAACAATCAATCATCCTCCTCCTCATCGCTCACTCCGCTCGTGCCCGCGCCGTCACCTCCACGTCCGCCATACTCCGTCCATCTCGGGCAAATCGGGTAATGATACCCCAAATGAGGCAGCTGCTCCACTTCAAGGTGTCGGACAACGTTCTCCATAGTACCTCCAATCTAATTGACACTTAAAGATAACTGGTCAAAATAACCAGCCATGTCACTCCCAAAAGGTGCTCCCACCATGGATGCGGGTGGATGCATTGGCTGCCCGCGTTCTACCCGTCCTCTCACGTTCCTACGCCTCGGCCATGGTTGTGGTTCAGGTTGGTCGTCCGGCTCCTCATCATCATCTCGAAGAATTCCCCAATGTGTCCCATAATTTTTTACCACCCTAATTGTTTCCAGATACCCCATACTGAACTCATTCCCCTCAATACATGTTAGAGAACGAGTGATTTCAGAAACAAGGAGGCCATAAGAGCGGGCCAATCGTGTAAAAAAATGCCCTCCATAAATGGGGCTTCCAGGACGAGCACTTGTCGCATAGTCCGCCAAATATCGGGCCAAGAAATATGGAATATTGCAGCAAACACCCGGTTGTAAGATGCACCATAAAAAAGAACAAGTTACTTTTAGTAACTTTATCACTGTGACGTTTGTGATGAATGGAGAAAGTGATTAAGCGATGGATGAGGCGGTGTATCGGGTTTTTGATGCTACTTTCGAGAGATACACCAAAATTAAACACACCAGCGGCAATGTTGCTCCAAAACTCCGATCCCGAAACCCCATCCGCATACACCCGCGTGGCGTCCCTCCAAAATAAAACAAAATCATGAGTGATGGTCTCATGAGCTTCATACAACCCCATACAACGAGAAAACTCCACTAAACTGCACTTCCGATACTCCCCGCCTAAACGAAAGATCAAAGCTCAGGGAAAAGTGGGATCTCTGACATTGTCATGGAATGTCACCGTGGACAAAAACTCCACACAAAGCTCCTTATAAACACGCTCCTGGATGTTAAACAAGTTGAACCATCCCTTTCATGTAAATGAAATCCGTCCCCCAAAAAGATTTTTGTTAGGTATTGGGACATCCTATCAACCAAGCCAACCTCTCTCAACCTTGCCCACTGAATAGTGGGAGCAACAGCCAACTCCCGGTTGTAAAGCCATCCTAACCGAGTATTCCATCGCGTGTAAACATCCCGGGGTGTAGTGGTTGGAAATTCGTAAAATGGGTGTAAACTTGCAATCCCAAGAGGTAATTCCCTTCTAGGTGCCATTTCTGCAAAAACAAGGAACAAACACAACCATAACAACAACCCGACAGTTTAGAAAAAAAAAAAGAACAAAGAAACTGCACAGTCCAGAATTCACGTCGTGAATTCCTAAAAATTCACGGCGTGAGTTCGTAGTCAGGTTCGAAATTTGGTCTGGTTTCTATACAAATTGGCCATGATAGTGCTGGGGGTTTACTCCTATGACATTTTCAACCAATAATCAACTACATTCCAAGGGTAATTCACGACTCTTAGGGCATATTTTATACAATTTAACATATGAACAGACCCTAGCCCTAAACTCAACTATTAGAGCAAAAATTAAACATAGAATGGAAGAATCATAACCTTAGATCGTAGTATTACGTAAGCACAAAGGAAAATAGAGGAATTGTCGGCCAAATTTGGAACAAGGGGGACCAGATCGTGTGTTTCACTTCGTGGGGAATAAAGAAATGCGGTCAAACTGATTCTAGGTCTTTATTCTGTGGTCCCGTGCAATTGAAAATTCACGTCGTGAGTTCTTAAGGATTCACGTCGTGAATTCAGATTCCAGGCTTAAAATTGGGCCAATTCAATTTAAAAAAATGGGCTAAGTTTTGGCCTATTTATTTAATAGAAAATGGGCTGATATGCATCATTTTTATATTATCCCGCTTAATCAGAATTCACATCGTGAATTAGTAACTATTCACGTCGTGAATCCTGCACAAAATGTAATTATTAACAAATAAAGTATGTCTAACAACTATCTTCCTAATTATCACCACTTCGTTTTTAGGCACCCCTCATTCAGTGTTTAATTACATTATAATCGAGTTGGATGATATGATCTATGTCTTAAGACTAAAACGCAAAAAGAAAAGAAAATTTGCAAAACAAACTCGGGTTGCCTCCCGAGAAACACTTCTTTTTCTTGGAGTCTTGAGCTGGACTCCATGCATCCTACGTTGAATCGTCTGAAGAGTCTACCACTAGGATCTTCTGTTCCTTGAAACGCCTCTTGTAAGCTTGAACTCGTCTTTTGTATGCCTTTTTCGAATTTTCCTTTTTAGCTTTGACCTCTTCTTCATCAAGCTTGCGTTTGGTCCCTTTAGTTTCCTCCCTGCACTCCATAGCATCCTTCTCCTCTTTTACTACTGGCTTTGTTACCTTTGAAGTAACCTCCTCTTCATCACTTTTCATCTCATCTTCCTCGCTTACCCAAGAAGGTGGACTCTTGTAAGCAATGACTTCAACCAAATATGGAATAGATGCTCTTGGTTTTGTTTTTTTGACTTGATGGACTGTCTTGATCTCTTCTTCCATAAGCTTTTCTAGTTCTTCTAATTCATTTTCTTCATTAATTGTGAACACCTCTTCTTTAACATGATTCCTTTGAAAGCCATCTTCTATCCCAAAAATTTCTTTTTCATCACCAACCCTCAAGGTGAGCTTAGACTCGCGAATATCAACAAGAGCTTCAACAGTGTTAAGCAATGGACGACCAAGGATAATTGGAACATCGAGGTCTTCCTTCATATCCAACACTACAAAATCTATTGGAAAAACAAATTTTCCAATTTTTACTAAAATATCCTCCACAATGCCCCAGGGTTGTGTCACTGAACGGTTCGCCATGTGAATAGTCATTCTTGTAGCCTTCATCTTCTGAATTTCCAACTTCTGATAAAATGAATAAGGCATCAAATTAATGCTAGCCCCAGAATCAGCTAAAGCATAAACCTTCATGTTGTTCCCAAACTCACATGGAAGAGTGAGGCGTCCAGGATCTCCCATCTTCTTAAGTGTCTCTCCCAACACAGCTTTTGAGCTTTGCTCACTTAGAATCACCTTAGAATGCTTTTTTAATTGCTTGCGAGTGTCTATCAAGTCTTGCAGTAATTTCTGATGCTCGAGAATTTTCGATAAGGACTCGACAAAAGGAGTATTAATCGGGATACCCTTCACGTGGTTAACAAACTCTATATGCTCTCTTTCCAGTGGACTAAGGGCAGCTCGGGAAGGAAAAGGCAAAGGCGGCTGATGAACCGAATCAACTACAGAATTTTTCTGTTCATGACGGGCCCACGTCGTGAACTTATATGGCTCACATCGTGAGTTCTTCAATTCAGCAGCATCTTGATTTTCGAGCTTGAGCTTCTTTAGTTTTGGATCGGGTTGTTGTTGTTCAACTTCTAAGGCTTCTAAGAACTCAGAGATGGCCTCGTCTTCAGTATCCATTGCCATTACATGAGATTGGGCCTTCGTTTCAGGATTTTTCGGGGACAGCTTCTCATGAACCAGAGTGGCTAGTTGACCAAGTTGTACTTCAAGGTTATTGATGGAGGCTTGTTGGTTTTTTATTAAAGCCTGTTGTTCTACCATCAATGCATGATGATTCTTTACCAAAGTTCTTTGTTCATTAATAGCAGAATCAATAGCATCGTGTCTCTTTTCCGAAGCTTCCATAAACTTCATCAACATGGTCTCTAGATCAGGTTTCTTCTCAGCTGGTGGCTGCTCCTTTTGGTAGAAGCCTCGGCTTGTTTGCCTATACTTTTCTTCTTTTTTCTTCTTAAATTCTTCATATGGTAGCCACTCCTTTTTTAGTTTCCTCCAGTCTTCATCATACTTATCCCCACTCGAGTAGCACACTTGAGCTTTTCTGTTCCCACACTCATCTAAATTGCAGTCCTTGGTCAAGTGCGGACCACTACACCTCTCGCAACCCACTCTTATGGCATGAATTGAGTGGTCCATTTGTGTCAACCTCCGGTCCATATTATTTATCATAGCCATCATGGTTGCTATTTCTTCAGTTTGGCCCCCTACACCGCCTTTGATTCCATCTTACCTAGGGTTGTGGTATTCACGAGAGTGCTTCGCGAATTCTTCAATCAGCTCCTTGACCTCCCTTGGATTTTTCTTTGTCAAAGGTCCTTGAGAGTCAAGGAGTTGTCTCGTCATAACATTGACCCCATCATAGAAGATTGACATCTCTTGTTGCACATTTAGATCATGCTGAGGGCAATTTCTGAGCAAGCCCTTGTACCGCTCCCATGCTTCGTATAATGACTCCCCCGGATGTTGTTCAAAGTTGTCTATTGCCTTCTTGAGTTTATCTATCTTGGATGGTCGACAGAATTGGTCAACAAACTGCTCACGCATTTGAGCCCAAGTGGTGATTGTACCTGGTGGAAGTGATTTTAACCATTCTTTAGCAGCTCCCTTGAAAGTAATGGGAAGCATCCTAAGCAAGACGGTGTTTCTATTGACATTTGGGACATTGAAGTAATCCACAATGTCATTGACTTCATCGAGATGCTTAAAAGCATCCTCATGATCCTTCCCATAAAATGGGATATCCTTCAGTGCAGTCAAGATGTGTCCCTTCAGCTCGAATGTGGCAGTGGCAGGTATTGCGGGTTGGATTAAACCGGGACCCACATCTTCTCAGATCCGCTTCTTGTAAGCTCCCATGGACATCTCCTCAATGTCTGCCATTTCGTCTTCTTGCTCGTCTTTGGGCTCACTCGCGAATATTTCAACTTCTGGGTCTAACTCATATTCTGATTTGTGTGGGTTAGAAATTAGACCAAATTCTTCAACTTTGCTTTTATCCTTTGGGGTTGAACTTGACTCTCCTGTTTTCTTCCCCGACTTCCTTGAAAAGGCTGTTTTTAGTTCTTGCAATGGCGTCTTCTTCGGCGTGTGATCTTCCTTCGCGTTCTTGTTCTTATTTTTGTGAAGGGTTGACTCTGGATCTTCAAGTGGCGGCACCAAAGGTGTGTTAGAGCCTCTGGTCATGAACTCCTGCAAACTAAACAAAATAACAACGTAAAAATGAACTAAAATAGAAAATAAACCAAAAACTAAAGAAAACTAAAAAAACACAGTTCTCACGTTGTGAATCTGTAAGATTCACGTCGTGAGTCCTGTAACAGATAAAAAAAATTTAAACCTTGCTGGAAAATTAACTTTTTGCAGGTTTTATCCCACAAAAAGGATCGAACCTAAAGCAAATAAATAAATAATAAACTAAGCCGTTCCCCGGCAACGACGCCAAAAACTTGATGTGCACGGAAGTACCCACTAATTTTAATATTTATAACCTAACAAACTTAAACTAATTATGCACTTATAGGCAGTGTGCCTAGTTAGATTACAATATAGCTTAGGTAAGTCGGGTATCGATCACAGGGAACGGTGTTACTAATTATTTTACTTGCTATCAAATTAACCTAATTATTAACAAGTTTAGAAAGGGTTTTATCTGATTTTACAAGATTAGACGAACTTAACTCAAATTCGATCAATAAGTAAAAACACTCTTGTCTAGTTCGAATCTACTTCGTCCTTATGGCTAGCTAATAATTATGGATTATCAAGTTGGTTTTAATTATATTAGTAATTTAAGTCTAACTTTACCAATAATTAATTAGTTCATGTAAAACTATGTATGGTCACACACAATTAAACAAAGAACCAATTATGAATATGAATATGTTATGTAAGATTTATTATGTAAACGCAATTATAGTCATAATCTACGTTCTCTAGCACAGCTAAGTTTATTTACTTTAGTTACTAACTAAGATTGGTCAATCCTAGCTCTAACAATTTAATGCTCACTAAATCATTAGGTAAACAAGTTCATGCAGTTAATGGTCACTAAGCTACACAGAACATGAAATTAGGCAACTAAAGAAACAAACACAAGCATGCTAGGTAACTATAAATCAAACACAAGCAATTTACCAACTAAATAAATCCATGTAAAATTAAGCTATTCATAGGTTGGAAGTTTCATCTAGCTAAACAAGAGTAGCTAGATTCAGCTGCTCATAATAGCAACTAACACACCAACACAAATCAAAGTATAATGAAACATGTTCCTAGGTAAAAAATAATTAAACTAAATTATGGACCTTCACTCTTTTGGTGTTGAAACCCTTTTTCCAGGACCTTTCTTCTGCTAAAAATCGCCTTCTGGAACCTCTTTCTCTAGCCAAAAGTCCCTTTAATTCGTAATGGTTAAGGATATATATAGTTTCTGATTTTAATAATTTACGTCGTGAATAATAAAATATTCACGTCGTGAATACAAGATAACCGTGCCCGGCAAGGATTCCTTCACATGCGTACATATCTTCTAGAACTTATGCTCACGTCGTGAATCTTCCAGTTCTCACGGCGTGAAGACGCTTTTTCCTGATACAATTAAGGGCCCAATGGGCCGAAAACCTTCCTTATGGGCTTCATAATTTCGAGTAAGGACCAAGATAAGGCCCAAGCTTCCCCATAATTGCCCCAGTTCGGCCCAAGTGTGTAAAATAATAATAATAATAATAATAATAATAATAATAATAATAATAATAATAATAATAATAATAATAATAATAATAACAATGAAGGTTAAACTAATCAAACTATGACACATCATTATTATTTGGAGGATAACAAAGTTTAATACACCACATGCATCTAGACAAGTCTCATGTATCCATGCACACTCTTCTCACCCCCTCTCTTCATTTATTCTCGGCCGATAGCAAGATCAAGAACACACACACACACAATTTCAAAAACAACTCTTCCTTTCCTCTCAAATTTTTGAGATTTTGAGCATTTTCAAGAAGGTTTCACCACCAAAAATCATCATTTCTTGGTAAGTTCTTACATATCCAAGTGCTATAACTTCAGTTTATGCCAAGACACTCCTTCTAAACAAGTGTTTGTAAATCATACTCTTAGAACCCTCCTAAGTTCGAAAACCACTCAAGGAAGTTTACTAAGGGCCGAAAACCTCTCCATCTCTTCTTCAAAACCAAAACATCAAACAAAGGTGAGTTCATACCCCCCTTGTTTTTGGTTTTTATATGTTTTTGTTTTTTATATGTTTTTGGGGGAGAATACAAGTATTTATGTGTAGATCTATACATTTATGCATGTTATGTGTGATTTTTCTTGACTTTTGTTGTGTTTGTGTGATAAACTTGATGGATCTATAAGACTCTAACAAAAACAAGTGAGATTCTTAAACAAAAACACCCTAGACATCATATTACAAAGTTAAAAGTATCATAAATGCCCAAGTTGTGAAAAACAAAACAAAATCTTTTGTAAGAGTCATTTTTGGCAAATAAACAAAAGTTTGGGGTCAAGAGTGATACCCACGGTTTTATAGGGGCTAAAAGGGTATTATTAGCTTAAAAATGAGCTTTTATAACAACCATATTTTCCTAAGGGTCAAAAGTGTACAATTTGGCATTTTGGGCCTTAATGTGGTCCTCACGGTTTATTAGGCCCAAAATTGCAAATATATAAATATTTGGGGATTGAAATGTTATTTAAACAAAACTTGAGCCAAGAAACGAGATTAGGGGATGAAAATGACACTTATCACAAAATTTGGGCCAAAAACATGTTAATTTTGCAAAAATGGGCCGAAAATGTCATTTTATGAAATTAAGGGGCTGAAAATGTAATTTTCTGCAATAATGGGTCGAAAATGTCAAAATATGTATTTTGGGTCAAATACGTAAATTACTAAACATTTGGGGCGAAATACAAATTTTTATAAACTGATGGACTAAAATGTTATTTTTAATTAAAATGGACCAAAAATGACATTTTATATAAAAATGACATGTACAAATTACAAAATTTTGACATATCACGCTAGAAATAACATCATAACAATACGCTAGAATTTTTATAACTGTATGAATAAATTTTTCCGACTAAATGAACCATTTTATAATAAACAAACAAAATACAATAAGAGTGTGAACATTGGGCCTACTGCTTCCTATACATGCTTATTGGGCCTTCGTGATCCGTTTGCATGATTAATGGGCCCAATATATTCATTTCATGTTTATTGGGCTTTTGTAACCCAATTACATGCTTAATGGGTTTAAATTATCCTTTACATGTTTATTGGGCCTTAGTGGCCCTTTTACATGATAATTGGGCCTAAATTATTCATTGTATGCTTAATGGGCCTTAAGTATCCTTCTGCATGCCTAACAAGCCTTGAAACAATTTACACGTCTAATGGGCCACAAGTGTCCTTTTTGCATGTTTTGTTGGGCTTTATCATTTCACATCCATATATCAACTAGTGTTTGTAAACTAAATACATACAACAACGCTATACATATTCATGTGGAAATATTTGGGGATCTAGTGGGACTTGTCGGTTAACATCACTGAGTGTATAGCCGTAGCCTATAGTTATAATCAGAGTCTCCTGGAGGGAGAGCGAGAGTTTGTGTATAGATCTATACTGTGTGACCCTCCACGCCTCAACTGTTCACTACAGCTAGACTAGGCTAGTTTAGGGCGATAAAACCTTGATCAAATACCGGCGTTTGGAAAAATGCCAAGACATGCAATTTAGTCATTAGCATGCATGGTTATAACAACTCACATAGAGATCAAATACCATCTTAACATTTCGAAGACTAAACCCTTCGACCGTGTCGATACAAAACAATTTATACAATGATGCAAGAACTATAACACTTTTATAAATCAAAAAATATCGGATTTTCTGGGGGAAACACTATTAATCATTACCTTTTTTCTCATAACAAATATAATACAAGGAATTTGGATTTTTCATATACTCATGATTTTACAATAAAAATCACACATACATTTATACATAGTCATTACATCTTTTTCAAAGAATTTTACAGAAAATATCGGATTTTCTGAGTTATGCAACCGATACAAAGTTTTTCAATCAAACATGCTTATGAACTCACCAACATTATATATGTTGACCGTTTTCAAAACAACTTGTATTCTCAGGTAATCATTAAGCTGAAGAACCATCAAGAGTATTTTGGGATTTCTTCTATGCATGTGTAAATTATCATACAATTTATATTTTCGAATTATATAATGTAAAACAATGTACTTGATGTGAACAATGTCAGTTGTAATATGTAATGTTGGTGACGATTGTGTTATGTTTCATGTATATTTATTGTGATGATATTTCAATTTATAGTCACACGAGCCCCCCGGACGTTTCCGCCGTTTGGTTCGGGGGTGTGACATGCTATAATATAATAACACGTGGCAAATATTACATACGGAAAACTCTTAAAAGAGCTATAATATATTAGCATTTGGCAAACATTAAATACGAAGTTTTAGAAGAATGACACATGTACAAACAAAATTATTCTTTTATTAATATAGGAAGGCTCGTTTCAAAAACTCTTATTAAGATCATATGTTGAATTTTGCAAAAAAAAAAAAAAAAAAAAAAAACCTATCTACTTTGTGCACCTCTAGCCCCATTACAAAATTTCTTCAATTCTAATATATAACTATTTATACCCATTTTAATTTTTGTCGTTAAAATGCAACCTAAAACACTAATGATCAGGGATTAAGGAAAAAAGTTACTTCTAAAGTCATTTTATGTCCACAAATATGGTGCATTCGGACCAATTTTTCTATGACATTGTTCATTAAAAGTTAGCTTTACAAC
This sequence comes from Lactuca serriola, assembly GCF_051521515.1. Classification (NCBI taxonomy): domain Eukaryota; kingdom Viridiplantae; phylum Streptophyta; class Magnoliopsida; order Asterales; family Asteraceae; genus Lactuca; species Lactuca serriola. The sequence continues at coordinate 87,656,198 of NC_136413.1, read as the reverse complement.
CGGTCGCTTTAAGTTAACTTTTTCTCCATGTGCTAGTTTCAAAAGCATGTTGTATGAACAGACGTTTTATTCCTTCAATTGTCGCTAGTTTTAGTGAATGACGAGATAGCGAGCTTCCAAAGAAAGTCATAACACTACAAATCAGGAGTCATTGTCAATATCTCCCTTATACCAACTTTGATTTGAGACCACAGTAGAAAGAAAAATAATTTTTATACTTCCAAGTTGGCAAGGTTTGATCTTTTGAACATGCTTTAGAGTTTCAACATAAATTAATGATTCAAGAAATGTGTACATATCATTCAAAATAATAAAATTAGCTAATGACATTCTAAAAACAACAAAATTTCAACCGCATGGTGGGCATGCAATGTTCTGTTAAGGCCTTAAGGGCTGGTACTTTACTATTTTCTTTTGTATATCATTGTCACCTCGTTTTCTTTTATACTCCTTAATTTATAGGAAATTGCCACATCTCACTCACACACTTTTTTCTTTTTTTATTAAATATATTTAAAATAATAATAAAGGAATGTTTCATTAATTAATTAAAAACCATTACATACATAAAAACGACAATTAAAATTTCATCACAGTTCATTTCCCCGAAAGATGATCGATATTTTGCGTTAAAAATTACATGTTGTGACATTTTTTTTCCTTTTCGTGTTTTTCAATTCTCTTCTCGTGCTTTTCTCTCTCGGTTAATTTCTTTTTTTTTCGAATTGCAAACGACTATTCAAATTATATATTTCGAAGCTATTTGTCATCTTACGTATGCCATCGCCTTTGTTGGATATCAATGCATTAGACGAAGACCCTCTTTTTCTGCATTTTCTCTACCAATTGGGCGGACTATCTCTCCGAGATCAAACTCGTCATTTTGGTTCAAGTTAAACCTGAAACGACCATCTGATGAAGTTGTAAAACTTGTTTCAGATTTTTTGCTTCTTTTTCAGTAAAACTTTTCATTTTTGGTGACCATATAAAAACTTTTCAAACATCGAAAACTTTGAACGACTTCCGATTATTTTCAATTTTAAATATTTCAAGCATCATCTCAAAAACATTTGTATCACTTTTCCGGTTTTTTCTTTGGCGCATCAAGCTTTTGTACACCCTGTTGAACTTTGTGATTGTTTTGTTCATTTAACTTTGTTGTACATTCATGCTTTGAATGGTACTCGCCAAGACCCATTTCGTTGTGAAACCACTCAGTAATGTGTCGCCAAAATTATTCTTGCTCTTGCGCATTTCCATACATGGGTTCCTTGGAAATGTCGTTCCATGATTTTGCTAGTATTTTTTCTTTTTTTGGTGTCCATTGTTGAGGACTGCTTTTCCTATTTTAGACGGGTTTTTTCCATTTACTTTTCCTTTAGGGTCGGATGGTAAGGGAACTGCGGCTCAAGTTTTGTTTCCCGAACAATACGATTTCCGGCTTGGTTGGGGTGGGCTTCCGGGGATATATTTTAGGAGAGCGAAAAAATGTGAAAATAGGTTGTGCTAATGGGTGACATAGAGTAATATTGTGGTATTTTTTTATAGTAAAATTGTGAAAAGGGGTGAAAAAATAGGAGCATCAAGTTGTAGTATGTAAAACCAAGGTTTTAAATAACGTGAGGCTTGAGCTTGGCGGCAAAGTCAAAGTTAAGTCATGGCAAACCTTGTGAGTCATGACGTTTTTCAATGCGTGACTATTTTATATAAATTAAAAAAGATAAATCATACAATTATTGAATTTTATCAAACATATCAAGTTTTTAGAAGTATTATATTAATATTTAGTATCAAAAAGTTAACAAAAACTCAATTATTTTAAAGTCGATTAGAAGGAAAAAACTCGCGTCTTGAAAAAAACTCTCGTAATAACGCGATAAGGCACGCCTTGACACGTTATTTGGGCAACATGCTTAACAAATCCGCCTTTGACGTTTTCGTAACGGCCAGGTCACGCCTCACATCATGGCACGTCTTGAGACGTGTCATGACTCGCTTTTTAGAACCATGTGTAAAACTGACTGAGCCAGAGTTGTTTAACCACTCACATTAGACTTATTTCAACCGAATATTATGGTGAAATTGATAGGAGGATTGTTTATATTCATTTTAGTAGTCGGACCTTAGAGTGACTTTTGTAAGAGGATTATTTGTATTCATTTTGGTAGTGGAAAGTTTAGTGTATTGTTTGAATGAATAGTAGAAAGTATACTAGTTATGTGAGATAAAGTATTAGGTTGTATTGTGTTATAGTGGTTAATTTTTAAAAAATACATAAATAAATAAAATAAAATTGAAAAGTAGTTGCTAATAACTGTGTTAGAATATAACCATTGGAATGAAGAAGAATTGTATGTGGTGAAGGTATGTCGCCCTCGGGTGGACACCGAACCACCGCACATCAGTCGGTGAGGTGTTTAACTGAAAAGTAGTTGCTAATAACTGTGTTAGAATACAACCATTGGAATGAAGAAGAATTGTATGTGGTGAAGGTATGTCGCCCTCGGGTGGACACCGAACCACCGCACATCAGTCGGTGAGGTGTTTACCGCTCACCACGTTGATAGCTCATCACCTCGGAGTGTGTTAATTGATACTTCTAATGGCCTAATCCTAATAGAAACTCGAGTAATTTTAATTATCGAACGAGTCTACATCCTATATTTAACAAAACCATCCATTTGAATTGAAAACCAATAAAATTAATTTTTTATAACATAATTCCAAGCAAAAACACTTTATAGAAAAAATTATATTATAATATTGCTATATAGTTAAAAATAATAAATAGATAACATTTTCCTTAAAGCTTTTTTACAAAATAGTCGTTTTCTCATTTTTTTTTTCTTAAATTTTTTCAAAACAATAATTTTAATCTACTCATAAATCGTTTTAATTTCACATGTCTCAGTAACTTGGTTTCAAAAATGGATAATGATACTTTTTGGTGCTACTTTTTTCTTAATTAACCGCTGATTTTTGTGAGAAGCCACTTGTGAAACCATTATTTGTTGTAAAAAAATCTACCTTTCTATTTTCTAATAAATATAATTTAAAATTGTCACTTGTTCTTCTATTAAACAATTTGTACATGTGTCGATCTTTTCTCATATCTATATCTTTGTTTTTGCATTTAAGATTTTCCTACGTAGAAATTAATTTTTTTCTATTATATTTAACAACAATATTAATTATTAATTCATATTAAACTTCAAATCCCTAAGCATAATCCTTATTTCTTTAGATGTTTTTTAACAACTATTTCTTTCTTCTTGTATAATTATATTCATATTTAATATGTCAAGTTGCACATTATATTTTTTATGTTTTTCTCATTAATTAAGAATTAAATAACATTATTAAATTTAATAACCAATTTAAATACATTTATACACAACAATTGTAAACTTATCAATATACATCAATTATTGTAAAATAAATTATTTTGTATTATTAAATTATTATTTTTTATTGTAGAATTTTTATTCATTGTTAATCGTCTAACACGCATGTTAAACCCTAATAAAAAATAAAATAAATGGTTTTTTGTGAAATGTCTTGGAAGAAAAGTAGCAATTGTTTTCTTTTTCTTAATAAAAAAAATAAAAATAAATAAATAAATAATTGCTATTTCGTGTAGTCTTGAAAAAAAAAAGTAAAAAAAGTGGCGATAGTTTCATTTTTTCTATTATTAAAATTTATCATGGTATATAAGATACTAAATGTTGATGAATAATCTAAAAATGGTCCAAACATTTTTTTTACTTAGAGAATTCATAATAAAAGTTTTCTTATTTTTCATTTTGAAAAAAACCCTCAATTATTATGAGAGCTTTTTACATTCCACTTTTTTCAAGAAAGCTTCTTATTATGAGAGCTTTTAAATTCCGCTTTCTTAAAGATTTTTCATTTTGAAAAAAACTTTCTCCTCCTTAACCCACCTTATACAAAAAAAAATAGAATAATGTAAATCAGTTCGACGAGTACGTATATAAACAAGCTCTCCTTTTAATGACATGGCATTAAAAAATCTTTACGAAAAAATGTTTGATCTGCTACCCAACTTGTCCGAAAAGACAAATTTTACCATTTACTAAGTAGGTGAAAGGATAAGATAGCATAAAGCCAAAAGACATGGAGGGACATAAGTCATAAGATCTAAGACTAAGAGCTAAATGATTTATGTCAAGTTGCAAAGGGGGACGTATAGGGATCCTATACCACCACCACCGGTCCCCACCACCAGAGCCCTCTACACCACCGCCATCATCAGTAATCACCACCACATGGTGTTGTCATTATTAGAAAGAGAGTATATGTTGGTGGGCCTATGCACATGGTGGCGTATAGAGGGTGTTGATTGAAAAGCACATGTTTTTATTTTTCAAAATCTCCCTTCTGAATTGAACAAGAATCGTACGTAAAATGATTGATATGCGATAAATATGTCGGGAGGGTTTTTATATTACCCCATTTCTACTCCATTACTAAATTAGTCATGCTGACGTCATCGGGTTTTTTTTCTAATGATGATAGTAATATAAGTACATGATGGTTGGATGCTTTTCACTTTTCACAGTTTCCCATTACCACCAAAACATTCGTGTGGTTCAATCAAAGATCTCCTGGGCCTCAATGATGCTATGCTGGCTGAAAACAAGAAATACCAACGTACATCCATTATTTCTTTATTATTTATTTATATTATTCTATTAAGAAGTAGTATATGAATATAATAAACAAAAAAAAATGAAAGCACATTGCTATTTCTTTTCATTTGACCCTATAAAATGATAGAAAAAAAGGTAAAAATAGTTTAGACTTACTGGTCATCTTTTGCAACCCGATAGTATTTTTCTGCATGCTGGCGTTGACCAATAAGTTGAGCGAATCGCTCATCGTGAGTAATTACTATCAGCTGAAAATTCTCCTGCCCTTTCCTATCTTCCATTATTCTGGACAAAAAACATATATATATATATATATATATATATATATATATATATATATATATATATATATATATAATCCAATTACAGCAAAGTTAAAATTTTGAAAAAAAAAATAAAAAAGTACCTTACGAGAGCAGCAGCAAGACTTTCGGCATTTGGAACATCTAAATTGGTGGTTGGTTCATCAAGTGCAAGTATTCCACAGTTAAGGCAAAAGGTTTCTGCTAATGCCAATCTAATGATAAGTGAAGCAAGCACCTGAGACCGAATGAAAGGTGAAATTACGGATTTACCCTTCAATTCCAAAATACAATTAGAGATGATGGCACACACCTTTTGACCTGCACTGCACCTTCCTCGCATTTCAAGCTCGGCGTCACCAGTTTGCATAACAACCTGAACTTACAATCATCCATACCCATAAATGTTAAGAGTTGGGTTAAAAATAAAATGTGAGATATACTTAGCAACATATTTTCATTTAATTTTATTTTATATTAAAAAAAAGTTAGGAATTTACCTTGTAGCTATAAGACCTTGTAGCACCACCTTCAGCATCTGAATGGATACTAATGTAATCAATATCCTGCCCTCTGTACGTTTGCTGCCATAACTCTCTTATGATTTTATTTATTTCTTCCATTTTCATCGCGTGGAACCGCATGAGTGCCCTATTAGGATGATCAAATAACATCAAAGTAAGTAAACATAACAATCCCTAAACCCTAATTTATATTATGGCTTCAAGAAACAAAAAACAAGCTATGAATAGAAAAACTCACTTGTCAAGTGCATTGTAATATTTATTCAGATCCTTGTTCGCCATCTCAGTAGTCTATAAAAAAATACCAAAAGAAGAAGGTATTATCTTCATGGCACAATGATAAGTAAAGAGAAGCTTGTTGATAAAAGGGGAAATCACAATTTATTATCACCTTGAGCTTGAGTAGCTGATCAAAATGCCGTTTGTCAATTTCTTTATATTCAGGATTTTTAAGATCAACTTTATTCTTTGAGATAGCCTTCTTATATACATCCAATGTACCATGGCACTTGTTTAGCTGCAAAACAAAGCAGAATTTTAGAATCAAATATATGATTCCATTTCAAACTATTATAATGCATACGCATATAATAATAATAATAATAATAGTCACAATATCATAGATCTTTATCTGTTTATTATAGCATGTTGAAATACAGCATTGTAGTTTAAAAGAGCCATCCAATTATAGTGATGTCCTAATAAGAAGAAATGGAAAGTAGGATGCAAACAAATGGAAGTGAAGTAGGTAGATAACTGAAACATACCTCAGAAAGAAGCCTCTCTCTTTCTTTAGTAAGCTTTCCAAGATGAGCTTCAGAGGCAGAAATGCCAAGGATTCTTTCCTCCAGGGATTCAATCTCAAGAGTACACACATCTACTTTCGCCTTTACCTCTCTATACCTCAGATTGTCCTCAATATTCCGTCTTAAATTATCTTGATTTAGCACCAGATTTTCAGTTTTGCTCACTTCAGCTGAAATTTCCTGATTTCTGATTTTGTAGTTTTCAAGCTTGGAATTTTCTACACACAGCTTTTCTTCCAGATCTTTCAGTTTGTCCAGGATATTTTCTTTTTCATACCTGATAGGAACCCAAGAATACTAGACATTAGACAGTAACAACAAGAATGACAGATTTACCCTCGAGGATCACGGAACTTGCCATTCAATCTTGGAGATCAGTTTATCAAGCATGTCAACACCCTGATGAAACTTTCTTTTCAGTTCAGCTTCTTCTTCGTATTCTTGGCTGAGTTTTTTTTTCTTATTGTCATGAGCACTTCTATATTTTTCCATCTCCTTGGATAAAGGCCCAACAGACTCTTGTAGATGCTGAAACCATATATATATATAATACAAATGAGAAATATAGCAATATAATGTACTTGATTTGTTTATAAAACCAAATTACCTTCATCTCAATGTCAAGTTGATTTGACTCTTCAGCTATTTGCTCAAGCTCCTCTTCCAACTTCACTAGATTCTTTAAAGCCATCTCCGATTTGGTTTTTTGTTCTCGCTCAAGATGCCATCTGGAAGAAACCCTTTGAAAATTAAGCTCCAGATCCCTTCTTTCCTCTCGTAACTTTTCCAACTCTCTTTCTGAGTTTTCCCTTTATTATTATATTAAACCAGATTAAAACCAACATAGAATTTAGTTATAACTTAATGCATGAAAGAAAAAACCTTATGCCATTAACGAATCAAGTTTGGATATGTAGAATCATACTTTGTAAGTTCAGCAGTACGAATCTCACGTTGCATTTCTTCCTTGGATTTGACACCTACCCCACACAAATCAAGTCTCTCCTCCAAGTCATTAACTTCCTGCTGCAGCTGTTGTATTTCACCAAGAATTCTGTCACACGTGTCTACGGGTTGCATCAAAGATTCAACTAACTCCTTATCAGAACTTATTTGAGCTAAAACACCCAAGACCTACATTGTTTATTTTAACAATAAGTTCAATTTATTATTATAATGGCTTAATCAAAAAAGAAAAAAAAGGATTACATCATCAAGAGCTTGAGTTTTTTGGTCCAGCTCCTCTTTCAGCTCGACTAAATTCCTCTCTGCAAGGGGAATTGATTCTTTGCAAATTTTGTTGTATTCTTCGTACATTAATCGAAGTTTTTCCAATTGTTGGAAGTTTGATTCTGCTTCTGATGATTCCACAGCTAACGATCTCATACGATCTGCAGAACTTGCAGCTTTGACTCTTTGCTGAAAATTGAATCCAACAATAGGGGTGTTTTGGTAAAAAGGACAAATGGAACTGATACCTCATTCTTTCTAACAAAAGAAAAGTAACCTTTTTAACAAAGTCGTCTTCTTCTTGAGCTGAGAAAGGACGCTCACAGCAAGGGCAGATATGATGTGCACGAGCAACTCGTTCAAAAGGATCAAACATTTGTCGCATACCATCAGCAATGTTGTACTTGCTGTCTCAAGTCAAGGGTATTATAGTAATTAAATAATATCTTGAGTTAGTGGTTTCTGAAATGAAAAAAAAAATTGAAAGAAGAGAACCTTTTGTGGACATCCCTTTTTTCTTTAGCTACATCCAAGACTTTGACATATGATTCAATGTTGGCAGAATTATGATCCAGAGTTTGAAGCTTTGACTCAATAACTCTCCTTCTAGCTGCAATATAACCGGAATCATTAACAACTAAGTGATTCTGGCAGAATCCGAGGGAATTGGAATTGGAATTCCAGATTCCATTCCATGGCGTGTTTTATTGCCAAATTGGTGTAATTCAATTCCTTTGAATTCCATGCTTAATAGATTTCACCATTATTAGGGGAATATAGAAGGAATCAATTACATTCTTTCTTTATTTTTATTAGAAAACCAAACAACCGTCATTATACATGTTTTTTATATAACGAAATAAATAAAAACAAACAATTAACAACTACTCAATTTTGATTATTGAATTTCAGTCCATTTCTTGCCAACCAAAAGCATGATAATTACAATTCCTTTTAACAGATTTTATTCCTTCAAAAAACATTCTGCTATCGTTACTTAATATTAATAGTTAATTTAACTTGTTATTTCACTAGAAGCAAAACTAAGTGCTGATGGAGAAATTTTCCTTTGATATATATATATGTAACTTTTAAAGGTTTTATGAAGGCTTACAGTCTTTATCTTTGTGAAGCTTGGCGAGGTTATTGCTGACATCTTGTATTTTTAGTTGCATTGCACTAACATCTTTGTCAGCTTCACGGGACTTTGAGTTCAAATCATCATACTCAGTTGTAAGCGCCCTGCACTAAAAGCTAATCATCAATAATTCAATACAAATTGAGTTAGAGCTTATAAAATTGAAAAAATACAGGAAACACAACATAACCTTAGAGCTTGAGAGACTTCTTTCTTCAAATCTTTGTCCAGAGGTAGCCTCCCTTTCAAGACTCCTTTGATTTTATTCTTGTGTTCATCTAGACTACAAAGCAAAAGAAATTGATATGATCAATGAGTTTATATAAAATAAAATGAGGAGCATAGACTTGTTACATTTTTTTGTGTTTTTTCTTGTGGCTTTCCAACTCCCTTTTCTTTATAGATAGTGAAAATCTCTCTTCTGCATCCGCAGCCATTTCGTCTTTCTCATCAACAAGTTTTTTAACTGCAATTGCAAGAGATTGTACCTCTGCTGCCTTTCTCTGTATTTTAGTCTCAAAATCTCCTTCGGTAAGCTGCTTACTCAATCTTTCAACCTCAATACTCTGCCAATTCCAAATAACCCATTTAATTCTTGAAATGTGAAAGTAAGAGAATTGAAGTATATTACCAGGCTCTTTTCTTTCTGATCAATCAGACGCATTTTGTCATCAGAAATATCACGCTCCAATTTATCACGCTCGTTTTCTTTTTCTTTTTTTCGGGCCATTGTGCCACGCTACATCATGTTACAAATTAGTGAATGTGAAACCCAAATGTTAAGAGAATAAAGCAGCTGCTAAAGAATGCATTACCTGTATCTCTAATTTAGCACGCTTTTCAGCCTCAACCTCTTTACATCGGTCACTTGAATCACCATAAAGATTCCATGCTACCTTAAGCTCTTCATCCATGGATTTCTGAGAAAACAATCATTCCAAATTATATGAATTACAAAACAAAAAAAAAAGATGAACATACAATGACAGATGCTACTCAGCCTAACAATTATGATCAAGGTGAAGAATTCATTGCAAACAATCAAGTTCCAAAAGGCTTCGGAAATGAATATTCAACTACCCAGTTCCCAAGAATCATAGGTTTTAAGGACTTTCAGTTTCTAAATCCTGTGCGCTATAAATATGCCCTAAATTCTACTCCTAAGCTACACCTTTATCCACCTCGGGACTTGAACCCTCAATCATTTGAGGAGGGAGATCTTAATTAAGAACAAACATGATTGATGATACCACTAGGCCAAAGGAATTTAGTTTTCATAGAAACGAAACGATATTAAAGTTGGAGGTAATTAGGTGGAACTTACCATGAACTTTTTACAAAAATGGTTTAACAAAACAGTTACTATTTAATGACATTAATAAGATGAAATACCTTCTTCTCATCCAAGTTACGCTCAAGATCTTTCAATCTTGAGTTTAGGCGACTTATATGATTTGAAGCAACATCATTGCTGAAAGGAGTTTTTGGAAGAGAACCCAGATTGTGTTGTCTGTAAAGCTCTTGGATTGTCGAGTCTCTCTCCTTCTTCAAGGACTCATAAATCTAAGGCAACAAGAGCAATACCAATTAGTAACAATGCCCAAAATTGGAGGTTGGATATTGTAAAAAAAAAAAAAAAAAAAAAAAAAAATCAGTATCAGTGTAGGAGAAGAAGATACTTCAGCTTCCTTCTTAAGCTTGCCAACTTCCCCATTGTACTTATTGATTTGTTGCTGAGATATATTGCTTTTTGTCTCTATGTCCTTAATGTCCCTATTTGACTTCTTGATTTTATCTTGAAGAACTGCTATCCTTGCATTAAACTGTTCATTCCATTTCCTTAAATCTTCATCAGGGTCTATTAAATATTTACCACATAATTAGAACAAACAAAGAGAAAATCTATAACTCGTAAAAGAGCCAATTAGGGCATATCCAACCCAACACCAAATCCCATTTTTTACACCACTTTACTCCAAACCCAACACCATTTGTTGAACCAAAATGGTGTTAAGGAATAGTACAGCACCAAATTTGGTATTAAGCTATTCCTTTACACCATATTTGGTGTTGAATTTTCATGTGTTCAAATTGGTCTTTCAAGTTTGATTTTATTTCTAGTTACTTTTAACGGATACTTATATTTTAAATGCAATAATTGTTATTTGTAACATTATGGTATAAATTAAACTGATATTAATTAATCACATATATTAAATTTAATCTTTATGTTTTAAATGTATTTAAAATTTTAAATACCTTTTACTATTTTATATGTAGTATTTGTTACTTGTAATATTATGGTATATATTAGATGCTTTAATATAATCATATATAATAAACTAGTTGTGAGACCCGTATGTTATACGGGTTGGATAGAACAAAAAAATTAAATATGAAGGTTTAAACAAAAATTTATTTAAATTTGAAATTTAAAATTTAAAATTTGAATTTAAAAGGAAACATATTCAATAGTATATGAGTTGTAATATTGTAATTTAATGGTTATTTTCAATTAAGGTAATTATTAATTGAGATATAAATATGATGTGTTAATTAAGAAAAGACAAACAATGAGAAAATGACACATGGAAAATACATGTATTCAAAAATACCAAAAAATGACATGTGTCCAAGTTAATGAGAGAGTGACATGTGGCAAAATTATTTTCATTTATTAGGGAGGATTATTAGGGAGGATTGTTACTTGTAAGGTTATGTTATATATCAAACAGATGCATGACAAATTTGTAAAAAACTAACAAATACCCATAACACCATTTTTTGCATCAAAATCATGTACTATTGGGTGCAAACAGTGATTCCTCTCCAACCCATTTCTACACCAAAAAGAATATTCCTTTTTTTCTAACTTATATAGATTTTCTATAGCTCCCCTTATATTTATTAGTTTTTTTATAATTTATATGTAATATCTGTTACTTGTAATATTATGTTAATAACTTAATATGTTCTATATTAAAAACTTTTGTAATAATCATATATACTAAATTATTACTTGTAATGTTATGTTATATATTACACTGATGTAAGAAAAAAAATGTTAGAAGCTAATAAATATAACAAGAATTATAGAATATATATATATATATATATATATATATATATATAAGTTAAAAAAAAAAAAAAAAAAAAAAAAAAAAAAAAAAAAGGAATATTCTTTTTGGTGTAAAAATGGTGTATTGGGTTAGAGATGAATAACTGTTTGCACTCAATATTACACGATATTGGTGCAAAAATGGTGTGGTGATATGGGTTGGATATGGTCTTAGAGATTGCTGATATAATTAAGATGCTAAATTACAAACCATCATTCTCTTCTGCTAAATCTTCAAAACGCTGTTGTTGCTCCTTAAACAAAGCACTTCTTTCAGCAGTCTTGGTGGCAACCTGGTCGTCAAGCTTACGTTTTTCCTTCAGTATAGCTTCAGTTTGACGAATTTTGGCATCCACATCTTGAATATGTCTATCCAAGTCCTGCATTTTACTCCCCAGTCTTTCTGATTCTTCATGATCTTGAGTGATGCTTTGTCGAAGCTGTAAGAAGACACCAAAATCTAAACTTGTTGCATTGAATCGACTATCTTAAACATGGGAAGAAGAGATATAAACCTTGAGTGCAGCATCTTTCAAAATTTGAAGCTTCTCTAAATCCTTCTGAGAAAGCTTAATCTCTTGAGCCTGATCCTTGTGAAGCTTTTTAATAATCTCCAATGCCTTTGTATATCTTTACACGGAATTTACAACAAAAAGAGGTGTAAATCATTACTATTTACTCAAGATAACAGTTGTAGTAACAATGAAAACAAAGAGCCAAGTTAGAAACATGTAATTCAAGGAAGTACCTTGTAGCTGAGAAAATGTCATCAAACTTCTTTTTCAAAGTCGAAGAATCTTGTAGTGGCCAATTGGCCTCATCTTGGTGTACAAATATGACATTTTCAAGAATGGCTTTAGAGACACCCATAAGAGCAGGAATTTCACGATCCATGTCTGCACAACGATAGCTAAGGCAAACTTTCTGCATTTACACAACAATAAAAGATTGTTTTGAGCATATAATTATCAACATACATGTACCAGCTGTGGTTCATAACACCAAAATAAATTCTACTAGTAAGCAACTTTGAGGAAGTTGAACAATACGTTAGTAAATGACATGGTTGACTAAAATCTAGCAAATAAAGACCTTAAAACAGTTATGAAGATACACAGCTACAGTTCCAAGTGTTAAGGGATCATTTAAAGTACCTCTCCAGTGTTAGGGTTTATTGTCTGCAAAACACTCTCGATTGCCTTGTACTCCATCTTTGAAGCCTTCTGAGTCAACTGGAATGATCTTATACACACCACGTCTTTACCTGCTGCTGTCTTGAAACGTAGCTTTATTTGGGCCTTCGTTTCTGTTTCCCCTGCAACCTACAACCACCCCATTTCATCCACTTAAAACCATTTCATAACCATTAACCACACACACCTACATAAGTATATAAGCATTTCAAGGCCCATTTAGCATAGCTTCAAACCATCTTCAGGCTATTCTCATTTCTCTTTTCAAACAAACAATGAATACAAAGTTTTCATGTTAAAAGGTTGTATATGATGCCTTTGCTAAGCTTTCGGTATGTTGGATTTGATTAAAAATTCGCTTGTTAGTCAATTTTGAAACCATCAGACAGCTTGAAACCCAGCTTACAAAAAAAACATACATGAATCCAGCATTAATAAACATGTTTGTGTATGCATAGAGACAAATAGAAAGAGAGAAACCTTGGGATCATGGATGAAACTCTGACCAGACCTAGCATTTGGTGGCAATTCACCGGTACAGGATAGCTTTAAGCACTCAATAATAGTCTGTAAACCAAACCAACATGTTATAAACGAACATCACCAACAAGCACACTTCAGCATAAGTACACATAACTTCCGATGAACCCTACTTAGTAAATAACTAAAACACATCAACCGGTAAGTTAAATACAAAGAGTATGACGTATAAAGGTTCCAATCACTCTATCAACTAAGAACTAGACAAATTAAGCCAGTTCGAGAGGGGAAGATACGGAGGCGTTGAAGTAGAAGAAAATGTATTACAGTTTTTCCGGCGCCGTTAGCACCAACGATGAGCGTTAACGGCTTGTAAAAGGTGATGACGTTTCGGTTCTCCGGGTCGAAACTTCGGATGCCTTTTATCAACATCTTGTCCACCGTACTCATTTTGAAACCCTTCTTTTCGCTTTCCCTCTTTCTGATTGATTTACGGCTTCACTAGTAGAGATGAATCAACAGAGGATACTACACGAGCACATGATAGGGCATCCGAGTGTGTGATTCAATAGATTGAGTTCACTACGCCGGCGAAGAGTGGTGGAGGTTGAAGGTGGTGGTAGGGTTTAGGAGTTCCGGTGAAGGAAGCGGGTGTTTGACTATTTTTAAAAAATTCTCGATTTTACTTATTTATAGTTGTAAGCAGTTGTTGGCTTGTTGTACATGATATTGGTCCGCGAGTTTTTTTTATTTATTACATTACGAATTGTCTAACAAAAATAGTCGCACAATCTTACATTAGGAATCACCAATATCGTAATTTGTTAGTTGTAAATTTCATAATATTGAAAAATATGGTCTTCGATATTTATAGGGGCATTTTGCAACTTCTTTAATGCTTTAAATAATAATGACCAAATTAAATTGTACAAATCTTGGGTGGATTGTGAAGACTTTGGTGATATGGTCTAGGAAGGGTGGGCTGAATCGAACATAGAGCACAATATGAGTGGTTTTTGGCGATTTGTGAAGTTCAAGAATAAGCTTAAAATATTAAAGGAAACTATAAAGGATTGAAGAAAAGGGTGAAAAAGTGTTCATGTGGGTGAGAGTGACGGAGCTTGGACATTTATTTTGAAGGGCCAAAAATATTATATATATATATATGAAAATCGGAGACCAAGGGGGCCACAAATTGTCAGGTTCATGATTGATAATGGGCTTTGTTATGATAACTCTCCATCGGGAAAAAGATATTTAGAAAAAGGAATTTAAAATATAGAAATCAATGACATTTCTTTTATAAAGAAATGTTTTGTAAGTTTGATGGTGTTCGGATTACGACTATAAGGTCTAGTCATCGGTTCCAAACTTGGTCGATGGCCCAACACAATATATGCTTGATTCAAGTTTTCTTTCACGTTAATTAAAAGATACTACCTCGAGCCCTGTATTGTTCGGATGGTGAACGAACTTGGTGAGACGAAGTATTATTTTATCAATAGGTTTAATGTATCGTTCATCACCTTGATTATAAAAGTTGATGATCCTAGATTTATTAAAGACTTCAAATTGATTGGTTAATCGGATTTTAATATAATATTATTTTGAATTTGTTGGCTATTGTGGCTGACAACGTTGTAGCTGGTGGAGCATACATACGACCTTTACAAAGGGACATTAAAATTTGGATGGCATGTAAATTATGAATAGAGTCCCTACGTAAAGTTTTTAGAATAGTCTGTAATAATTATTTTATCAAATCTAGCCACTTTGTAAAATGGAAAAATGTTGCTATAGCACAATAAAATCTTGTAATTTGTTCGATATGGTCACTAATTTTTTTCCACAATAGATCACTAAAATGTTGGTTTACCTCTCAAATAGAGGAAAGATCAAAATCCATCCCAACTTCATGGTTACACTTAGTTTATGTGGCTTTCTTTAAATTAAAGAGTAGGAATTGATCTACAAGGCTTTTTCCCAAGTGTCAAAGAAGAAGAATAATGTCCTCGTGTACAAGCTATAATAAGAGACGTGGAAATTGGGAGATTCTAAAATCAGGTTTCACTTTACATAACTCAACATAAAATAAAATAAAAAACAACACAAAAGCTTTGAGTTCTCCTAGGTATTTCATCGAATGGGTGGCAGGTCCCATGAAAAAGTCTTGCAAAAATATGAGAGGTGATGATGGGCAAGGCCTCACCCAATAGCAAGTGATTGTTACAGGTTTTGCATACATAAAATGGTACGACACTAACACTCTGTTCCCGAGATCAAATTAACGAGAGAAAAGAAAGAAAATGGGTGGAAATGAGAAGAAAATAAAAGAAATTGGAGTTCCCGAGTTTCATTAAAGGAAGGAAGTGGGGGAAAATAAAATGATCACTTTCCCTCCTAAATTTTCTTTCGATTTGGGAGGATTTTGAAAGAAATAACAAAATAATTAATTTCCCTTCCGCTTCTCTCCAACTCGGGAACACAAAAGAAAATTTTGTTTTCCTTTCCTTTCTCTTCTTTTCTCTCCTGACTTTCTTTTCTCTTCTTTTCGTTTATTTTGTTACACTCGGGAACTAGGCGTAAGAGGGAACAATGAAAGAGTTGTTTTCATAAATTCGCATAGTACACTTTTACCTACCTAGTGAATAATGGGTCGATGTTATTATAAACACTAACATTTTACAAAATGTTAAACACTGTTCCTAAGGTCAATTCATTCTACAGGACTATCAAGGGTAATTTAGGTATTTTATTTTATCAAAGGAAAAGGATGGTGGTATGGGTTTGAAAATGAGGTACATACATGCTCACTGTTTTTCAAGAACATATCTCTTTCTCTTTAGTCTTTATCGTATGTACCCCACCTCTCCTAAAAAAACCCTAGAAAACCTCTGTCTTCAACATTGCACCGAACCACCACCGATGTTGCCACACGGTGAACACCATTGCAAATGTCGCTCACTGCTGATAAGGTCAAATCGCTCCAATAGTTCTCTATAATGTGGTTTTGAAATGAACGACAAGCTCGTCCATTATGCATCTCCCTCTCTAAGAAGTTTCATCTCCAAAGACGATGCCAATAAGTAGAAGGAGAAGGGTTTTCAGCGGAGTACATGGAAATACTTGTCTCGAGTGTTGAGAATTCACACTCCATTTGGAAAATGTTAACTCACAGACGCAAATCATACAACCACGGTTCGGTGTCTTCATTTTGAACAAAGCCCTCTCAGGCTCTCTCTCATGGAATTCATTCCTTCTACGCCTCTCTAAATTTTTGACACCCAAATCAACCTTCACCATCGACGCTACCATCATATTGATCACCATGCTAATTGTTATACAGTTTCCACCACCACCATCATGCCACAACCACGAGCATCATAAACATTAGATCAGGTGATTTCTATATATGGGTATTCTTTTTATCAAAAAAAACCCGACCAATTCTTCATCGTTACAAGACCAACAAGGGAACTGGTAAATCCAATATTGAATGTTTGTTGTCTTCCCCCCCCCCCCCCCGAAAGTAGGTTTTTTCTAATGGTTAAGAACAATACAGACATCATTGGTAACTTTGGGTTGCTGATTATACATATGCATAGAGTTTTTATTTTTCATATTTTCTGAAACAATTTTAGGTGAAGAATCGTTAATCATGCACCAATTGAAGCTAAGTATAGAGGCGATGGAAAACATATGATCTCAAATAGAAGAAATGAAAGGAGAAAAAGGAAGTGAAAATTGTTGGGGAAAATGCCGGTGATTTTACATGATTCGACTTTCCTTTTGAAATAAGACTCATGTTTCATCGAAGATCTGGATTTGGGCAACTGGGTACTAAGTGTGTTGTCAAAGAAAACCATTTTCTAGCTAATTCGACTAAAATGGATTTAACCCAATACATCGTTAGTAAAGTAAACCATCCATTCTTTTTATTAACAATATTAACTCAAAATTTTAAGTGTTTTTGTTGTATTTTACTAGGTTAAGATGATTCCAGAGGTGAACTCTACTAAATTAAACTAAGCATTTATGAGTCTATTGGTCAAAGTTCATAGGAAAAAAAGATTTGGGAAGTGCAAAAGATTCTCAGAGCCTTGGTTTGAGAGAATTGGATGAACATTCGTGTGAATCAAGACTCAAACTAGGTAAGTGCAAAAGTTTTAAACTAGTTTTCAAAATTGTTTTCAAAAGTAACCAAGGAAGGATGCGATGTGTACGATCAGCCGGAGCAAGAAAGTATACCCAAGTTACCCACATTGTTATTGATATTATGTTTATGTTAGAGCAAAATGCTAGTGGTAGGCTAGGGATCTCCAGGAATTGCATGATAGAATTTGTTGATATGTGATACCTGATAGCCTATAATTATTTATTGTATGGAATTGACATCATTACTGTAGTTGCCTAGTGTATGCATCATAGTTGAACATGACAAAGATTCTATAGCCTGGGAATGTTTGGTTTGGCCTTATTTCTTGTTCTTGTTTGATGAGGGGATTAGGGTAGAATTAAGATTTCGACTGTCTATAGGATCCAGTGTTATGTATGATTAGCATACGTGAGTGCTGCAGGGTTGGTGGAAGTTTCATGGATGGGTTACGTGTGAGCAACTGACCAGTTAAGGAATGTCTAACCTTTATCTAGGGAGTGAGAATAGGATGTTTGCATATTCTAGTGTGTGTTGTTAGGGTTATTGTGATGATCTTCTGAGACAAATACGAATAGGTGTGGAAGGTAGTATGGGCCTGTACTACCGGAAGCACAGGACCCGTACACATAGCAGGGAAATCACAACCCCTAGGATTTCATTATTTAGAAAAGCTCGTATGGTATGAAATGCGCCTTGTCTGATATTTTGTGGTTTATTTTTAGTATAGTGCTCACGAGGGGATCAGATTAGAGAGTTGATTTCTGTTGAGGTTGTTACTATTGTTCGTGGATCGATACCAGAGTCGTTTGGTCTATCAAGACTGCCATGATTGAGCTTTTTGATGATCGTTATGCGGCACTTTCTGAAGCTGTTGTTGTTGCAACTACCACGACTGTTACAACCATTGGGGTTCATGGAGAAAGAGCCTTCTAGTACCGGGACTTCGATAATATGAAGCATCGGGTGTTCGATGGAGTTCGAGATCCAATCATTTCAATGAGGTGGTTATCCGATGTTGAGGGGTGTTTATTTACGTGCTCCTGTCCTACTGACCAATAGGTCAAGTGTGCCCTAAACATTCTTTAGTCAGGAGCGAAGGACTAGTGGAAACTGGTGACTGGTTCGTACACCCTAAGCTGAGGTTTGATGTGACATGAGAGCAGTTTTATGAGATGTTTCTCATGAGATATGTTCCATTGGTGGAGAGGGAGAGGATGACCCAGGAGTATTTGGATCTAAGGTAGGGGACTGAGTCGTTGACTGAGAACACCAAGATGTTTACTTAGAGGGATTTGTTTTGTCCTGATTTTGCTACTTCTGAGCAAGCTCAGATGACCCGGTACTTGAGCATTCTCAAGACGGTCATCCTCCAGTTTGTGTCCACTCAGTGTTATGGTACACTTGTGGACCTACAGGAGGCCGCAATGAGGCAGAAGATTGAGATGGAGCCTAGGCGAGGGAGCAGAGACAGACTCCTGTAACAATTGTGACTTTTTGCATTGATCGTTAACTAGGAAGAGTGACCAACGTCAAATATAATAGACTTAATACATTATATATATATATATATATATATATATATATATATATATATATATATATATATATACTAGCTGTGTACCCACGCAATGCAGCGGGACACAAATTGTTAGGGATGAACATGGACCGATGTGGTTTATTTTTGGCCGAAATGAACATAAATGTAGAGTTTTTTTTAATAATACAATTTGGATCTTCAATATGATTAATTTTTGGTTTTTCCACACAGTTCAATCTGTTTCATTTTGGTTGAGTTTGAAACCAAAAAAGATAGGTCACGTTGATTGTTTATAGCATTTGTAAAACCGAAAAACTTGAGAATATATACATAGTTATGAGCATGTGCTTTAATTTTCTTCAATAAATTGTTCTAAGACATTTGTTCAATAAAATAATAATTAATCGGATTTATGAATATATATAATAGGAATTTCATCACCAAATAACATGTGAGAACTAAAGAAAATGTGGTACGTAAACCCTTCTCATTTAAGTTAAACATTATCATTATTCTTAGGTTGATCCTTTTGAGTAATGGAAACATCAATTTGAGAATTAAGCAAAAATTATAAGCATACTATTATTAAGTTATCAATGTGCCAACCACCATGAATATATAGACTCACACTCATCCATAGACAAAAGGATTCATGATATACGATAGAAATGCAAGACATAGGAACACGTATATATGAAGTTAATAGGTGCTTACATTTAATTAATTAAACACTTAAGCAATAGTTATACAAAACTTTAATCAACATATAAAATTACTCGTATTTGTCTTTTATAAAGTCTACATGTCTACTGCAATCACATTTTTATTTTACTTTTTTTGCAAAATAATTAAAAATTTTGTACAAAGATAATATTACAAAATTGGTAAAAAAAAAAGTAATTAGACGGGATGAGTTTGGCAAAGTCTTACAAAAATAATAAAAAGTAATTAAATATTTAATATTTAATAAAATATAATTAATTAGTTATCATCAAACCGTTTCAGTTTTGGTTTG
Organism: Lactuca serriola; assembly: GCF_051521515.1. Taxonomy (NCBI): domain Eukaryota; kingdom Viridiplantae; phylum Streptophyta; class Magnoliopsida; order Asterales; family Asteraceae; genus Lactuca; species Lactuca serriola. Next base: position 87,636,029 of record NC_136413.1, on the reverse strand, counting down.
TATCAGTTTTTCGATTCGATTTTTTTGGGTTCTGGTCTATTAAATTCTTTTTCGAATTGTTAAGGTATATAAATAAAAATCAAGTCGAGTTTTTTAGTTTTCAAAGAGTAAAAATCACATTGTCGGTTTTTGTTTTCGGGTTGTTTTGCTTTCGTTTTTTTATTCAACCAACAAATTGTTGTTTTAAATCGATAATGTACATGTGTATTAATCTTCTTTTACAAATGCACAATGTCAGTGAGGAAAATATAATCAAACCACTAACCACAAAACATTTTGATTTTGTCACCACCAATAATGCAAAGCAAGCTTTAAAAATAGAGTTTTATTCTAGGCTACATAACAAAAAAAAAAACTTTAATTATCACAACAACTGCTTTGTAAACAATCTGACCTGCTCATTTATTCATCATTCTGAAAGTATGTAAAGAAGCAAAATATTATAGAATAAAAAAAAAATAAGCTAAAATTATAACTAAAACTTATGTATCCCACGTACAACAAAATATTGAATTTGAACCTGAACATGAACTTAAAAGATAAATTTTCTCTATAGTTATGTACTACAGGGAGATGACTATGATTAATATACATACATTAGTAAAACCTACGAGCTCATACTCAAGTATGTTATTCCCATGGACACAATGACAGATGAAATTTTGAACTCTACTTGAGATTCATATATATATATATATATATATATATATATATATATATATATATATATATATATATATATAAAAGTTGTAATAGTTTGGATAATGTCTCAACAAAAACAAAAAAGTTGAGTAATAAAAATAATAAAATAATGATTATGCCATGCGACCTCATTTTTGTGTCTAGTTGTTGCATGAAATGGTGGGAAAGTCTTGTGATATTGCAATGCTTGCTTGTATATATGCTAGATAAAGAAGGAGATTGTAATTAATGTTAAAGGGGATGGTAAAGATACGGGTAAATTTCCAACGAGAGAGGAATATAGAGACATAGTTACGACGATGCCCCGCTTTCTTGATTTTAATTATGGCATAGATAGATACGATTATTTATATGAGAAGGTACGGGGAATTCGACATCTAAAATATAAGATAAGTGAGAGAATTCAATATTTGAAAATTAATTCTCATAATTACTCTCAATATATGGTGTTCGAGTTTAGCCAAGATTAGTGTCTATTTATGTCTAATTGATTTTCACAATCACCTCCTTAATTCAAGGTGTTTCTTGTATTTGGTAAGGATCGAAGGTTTGGTTTTCCAAACAAAGATTAGTAGTAATTTACATTAGATAATATTAATTGTTGTTTTAAAGATTGTACCTCTTAAAGTTTTCAAGAAATGTTTAATATGCTTAATAATATAGTAAATATATAGTAATCTTGAAAAAGTATACCTTGCTTACTCTCGTTATTTTTATTAATATTTAAATTATAAAAAATAAACACATATTTCTAAACTGAAAATTCATGTTAAAACATTTTTTTATTAAAACTGATGATATCATAAAACTATTACCATAGAAATAAATAAGCACACAATTATTGAAAAGTAGATCTCGAAAAAGAAAACATATTATCGTTATGCATGAAAATGAAGTCTTAAAAAGGAATAGACACAATTAAAAATGGGATTATACATGGCTATTACATAAACTTAAAAGAAAATTTTTCTCTATAGTTATGTACTACAGGGAGATGACTATGATTAATATACATACATTAGTAAAACCTACGAACTCAAACTCAAGTATGTTATTCCCATGGACACAATGACACATGAAATTTTGCACTCTACTTGAGATTCATATATATTAATATTATCTAATTTACATTAGATAATATTAATTGTTGTTTTAAAGATTGTACCTCTTAAAGTTTTCAAGAAATGTTTAATATGCTTAATAATATAGTAAATATATAGTGATCTTGAAAAAGTATACCTTGCTTACTCTCATTATTTTTATTAATATTTAAATTATAAAAAATAAACACATATTTCTAAACTGAAAATTCATGTTAAAACATTTTTTTATTAAAACTGATGATATCATAAAACTATTACCATAGAAATAAATAAGCACACAATTATTGAAAAGTAGATCTCGAAAAAGAAAACATATTATCGTTATGCATGAAAATGAAGTCTTAAAAAGGAATAGACACAATTAAAAATGGGATTATACATGGCTATTACATAAACTTAAAAGATAAATTTTCTCTATAGTTATGTACTACAGGGAGATGACTATGATTAATATACATACATTAGTAAAACCTACGAACTCAAACTCAAGTATGTTATTCCCATGGACACAATGACACATGAAATTTTGAACTCTACTTGATATATATATATATATATATATATATATATATATATATATATATAAAGTTGTAACAGTTTGGATAATGTCTCAACAAAAATAAAAAGTTGAGTAATAAAAATAATAAAATAATGAATATGCCATGCAACCTCATTTTTGTTTCTAGTTATTGCATGAAATGGTGGGAAAGTCTTGTGATATTGCAATGCTTGCATGTATACATGCTAGATAAAGAAGGAGATTGTAATTAATGGTAAAGGGGATGGTAAAGATGCGGGTAAAGTTCCATCGAGAGAGGAATATAGAGACATAGTTACGACGATGCCCCACTTTCTTGATTTTAATTAGGGCATAAATAGATGCGATTATTTATATGAGAAGGTACGGGGAATTCGACATCTAAAAAAATAAGATAAGCGAGAGAATTCAATATTTGAAAATTAATTCCCATAATTACTCTCAATCCATGGTATCCAAGTTTAGCAAAGATTAGTGTCTATTTATGTCTAATTGATTTTCACAATCACCTCCTTAATTCATGGTGTCTCTTGTATTTGGTAAGGATTGAAGGTTTGGTTTTCCAAACAAAGATTAGTAGTAATTTACATTAGATAATTGTAATTGTTGTTTTAAAGATTGTACCTCATAAAGCTTTCAAGAAATATTTAATATGCTTGATAATATAGTAAATATATATATATATATATATATATATATATATATATATATATATATATATATATATATCAACATATGATAGAAATATAAAGTTTCGTATTATGAAAAACAAGAAAAATCAACCAAAACATCTATAAGTCGTAAAAATTAGTGCGCTGAAAAATGTATAATTTATTATATATTTAGAAAGTATGTGTCTTCTCGGTCCCAGAAAATATAAACTTTGTAAAAATCTGAGTTCTTATGAAGGTTATATGAATTTTATAAGATGTAAAAAGCAGTCGTGTAGTAAAAGTTATCAACATCAAAAGGTACAAAGAGAATAGTTGACTTTTAGGTAAAGTCATCAAAACGATAATCGTAGTACTCTTTAAAATAAGAATTGTGGTAAAATGAATGCCAAAATCAGAGTCCTTACGAGAGAGTTATGATTTTTTATAAAATCATTAAATCATTTAAAAGTAATGGGTAAAAATAAAAGTTGAGACTGTAACACCCGCAAAATTCAAGCCAATTTAAACTGTTAAAAACATTGCAAATCCATTAACTATTACAAATCTTGTTTTCAATATGTATCAAATTAGAGTATCCCAGAAACAAAGTCATAAAAGTGAGGAGTTGTACGATCACGCCTTTGCCTTGCTACGATCCCCTGATGTACCTGAAACAATAAACTGAAACTGTACGCCCGAAACTTAGTGAGTTACCCCCAAAATACCAATACACATACAATCCACATAACCATGTCCGCAATATCATAACATACTAACTGAAACAGAACAACATGTAATGGTTCCACAGCTTCACAGACTGGAATACCCCTGGGCCCACAATGTGAGTCTGGAATGCCTACCGAGCCCTCAGCTCACATCTAGATTGCCATCGAGCCCTCAGTACGAGTCTGGAATGCCTACCAGGCCCTCAGCTCGTATCTGGAATGCTCCTGAGTCCTCAGTATGAGTCTGGAATGCCTACCGGCCCCTCAACTCATATCTGGAATACTCTAGGGTTTGTTGGCTACCGCACGGAGTAGTACCACCTCAACCCATCCCACATAACATGACGACATGTAACATAATTAATGTACACACATATAATCATACAATATCACAGGTAGTCCTACAGATCTACCAGACTAGCATATCAACTGGCATACATCACTAACTCATACTCAACATATCATTAACTACTAGAGTATAAAATCCAATGGGCCGGCCTTGGTGCCTTAGACCCCTTAGTATAGTGAGGATAACTCACCTGACACTGCTGAAATCCCGCGGATGAAACTCCAGCTGTTGGTTGACAGATTCCCGAACTGCCAACATCAAACAACACCCAATTAATAATTAGGTTCCAAGCCCAAGGTCCAAATCATACTCCAAAGGCCCAAAAGTCCAACTATGGCTCAAAGCCCCAACATATGGCCCAATTTTCCCAATTGGACCCAAACCTTTACATGGTCATAATCAAGGCCCAACTACTTAGTCTGGTCGAAACATTTGGGATTTCCAATGGCCCAATATCATATAATCATCAAGGCCCAAACTATGGCCCATCCACGACCTAATTTTCCAAATTAGGCCCACACCCTCGATCCGATGACAACCAACTCCTTTCGACTAGTGCTCCATTACTAGCCAATCACAAATGATCACACACTTCTAAGAACTAGCTGAACATTTCCTAAATCCCCGTGATATCGACAATCCCTAATACTTGGATGATCCCCCACTCAAATCCTGAAGCCTAAAAGTTAGATTCTCCACATCTCAGCAACGAGTTACTTCCTTTGGCGCTTTCCTCCGCCAATCAATAGCAGTTACTGAATTACTATATCCTGACAACGCTGAATAACCATCTTGTGGGACCCTATCCGCAGACCTCCCATATAATACCCTTCTTCCCAAGGTGCTCCAACAAATCTCCTGTCCTCTGCTCTAGAATTAATATCATTTAGGGTCTCGCACCCTGACTCACTCACCAGCTCGATCATCCATAGTTGAACTGTAGTAGCTAAAACAACCTCGGCCCTATACCGGGCTACAAACTGCCCCCAAGACATATTCTCCATTCCCAAAAGTTCACTAGGTTGTACAATTAATCCTTACCACCCGATAAGAGATCCAAGGCGAATCCGATCTTAGCCCCTACGGGTCGGAACAGTAATCGCGTACGCCTCATGAGATACTCATGCCACATTGACCCACCTGTGCTCACCAGCGCTGAACTATTATTGCCAATCCCAACAACCAACTGACCCTGAGCTGGAATACAACCTGAGCCTGGGGTCACAAGCCTGCTTAATCCTTCGAGCTCGTAAACTGAAAGGGCACAATCCTTGCCCTAGAAAAGGACATTCCAATCCATCAATTAGCCCTTCTACTTCCATCTGCAAAACCCCAGCTGAACATAATCATCACTCCTTTCTGGAGTCCCCGCGACTCACATTCCGGCCTCAAGCAAACCCCTGAAGCCTCAAATCCTCAAATCTAGAAACTCATGTGCTAGACTCTCCCGCTTAACTCGCAGAATGTAACAAGTACAAAACATCTCCCTGATCTCAAGTAACTGCAGGTCTTTGTTCATCAGAATATGTCCCAGTAACAAGTCTCGGTACTAGAAAGCTCGACCAGCTCCTCCCCTTGTCGTCGTTACAGTTGTTAAAGCTGCTGCGGCAGCTGTCTCAGCAATGGCTGCATGGCGCTCGACAAATACTCAACCATGACGGTCTTAAAAGACCAAATCATCTCCGGAATATGTCCCCGAACGATCTCGATCACCTCCTCCCGGATGATCTCTCTGACACGATCCTCTAACAATACTAGCCTATCCTGGATGCCAGCTCCCGATCCTGACCCGGATCCGGTCTCAAGATGTCTCGTAACCACATTCTGATAATACACCAGAAAGATTTCTGATAACCCATATAATGACAAAGAACCAATTCCCAACCAACCCTAGGGGTTGTGACTTCCTAGCTACGCGTATGGGTCCTGTGCTTTCAGTAGTATGGGCCCCTACTACCTTCCACACATACCCATATTTGTCTCAAGTATCACCACAACACCCTAGCACTATGTTGGAATAGTGTCTAAGGCTACAACTATATTAAGCAAGTATTTGACCCGGTTGAGCATGGTCCTTTTGGGTTGCCTTCACCATAGCAACTTGACAGGATGATTTATAATGAGAGAAGGAATATTATTGATATGTTATAAGAATAATATAAGGAATAATAATATTATTATTTGATTAATAGAAGTCATAAATTAATTAGGAATTAATTTGGTGACTTAAAGAGATTAATTAAATAAAGGGGTATAAACTATCAATTGTTTGATAGTTGTACTTTGGGCTATATATCCTTTATGGATAAGGGGTGGACGATTTCTAGGGCTAAGGATAGCTATAAAATCGTCCAAGGCTTATCATGGAAAGGATTTGGATTGCTTAGGGCTTAAGTTATCCAATTAGTGTTTAAGGGTGAAACCCTAGGAGCCCAATTAGTGTTTAAGGGTGAAACCCTAGGAGCCTTACAAGTATAAATAGACCCCTAAGGCTGAGGGAATTCGGCACTTGTGCTTAGAGAAGAAAACCTGGCCAAATTTCTCTTCCCTCCTCTCTCTCAAATCATCCTCCTTGCTAGTTGGTGTTTATAATCCATTAGAGGAGTGACAATTGTGACTCTAAAGCCTCAAGGACAACAAGATCAAGCAAGTGATTCAAGGTAAACTTCTAATCTCTGATTTCATATTATTGTTATTGTATATTAGCCATTAGAAGTCTTGGATTCAATGTATGTTCAATTAGAGAAACCTAGATCCAAGCATTAGGGTTGCATGTGCACATAGGAATGTTCATATGGCCAAAATCCATCAGTGGTATCAGAGCCTAGATTGGTTTTTATTGAATTCATACTTTGATTGCTTGTTTGTTGCTGAAAAAAAAAATCTTTTTTTTGTCCTCTGGCTGATGAACTCGGCGAGTCCCATGGTGGTACTCGGCGAGTAGGCTCAACTCAGCGAGTCCATCTGGGTACTCGGCGAGTTCGAGCGTCAGAAAAAGGAAACTTCGGGATTTCTTGTTGTTTATCTTTGAGATATTTGCCTTAATCATATTAGATCAATATAAATCCGATTTTATGATATATATGAGTATATTCTTGACCTAATTGAAGATATTTATCAATTAATAAAATATTTGTTTCCTTATGTGATAATTGATTAATTATTTTATTAAACTGGTAAATTGTTTTGCAAGAAATCATTAAATAAATCAAATACGGATAATTATGGAATTAATTGTTAATTAAGATTATTTTTTATTTGATCTTGTATGTTTTTAAAAGTTTAAAACTTGCCCTCAAGTTTTGAAATTTATGTTTTGTGATTAAAAGTTTAATTTAGACAATTTAAATTTCAAACCCTAGAATTCTACAAGTTTAAAATCCAACCCTATACTAATATAATATTACAAGATTAATATATATATATATATATATATATATATATATATATATATATATATAATTAAACAACTAGTCTTACCGTTAGTAGGCCTCATTCACGAAGCCGGTCTATAAGGTGGGTATAAGGTTGTTGCCTATAAAATGGCGCTTAATGGGTGTACACTCACACCCACCGCTTGCTTGATCGGTGGAGGGTCGTTAGCCGAACGAGTATGATAGGGAAACCTCATCTCTTCATTAAAAGTATAATATAAAATACAAAGTAACTACATGTTTTTCAAAAATTTCCCAATCTTAGTTACTTTAGGAAAAGCGAATTGATGCAATCCCATGAAATTACACTTTGCACCCTTGCTAAGAAGTTAGCGGAGCGTGTGTTGTTTACCGGCACACTAATTGGTTCTAAGCAAAGGTGGCAAAGGGTGATTCATTGTTTATCATAGTTTGATGGAGCGTGTGTGGTTTACCGGCACATCGAATAGGTGATCGTTACAATGAAGGCGCCATGTAAATTTGCATGGTAATTCACACCCACTTTGTGATCCTCGATATCCCAGTCACAAACGAGAGGGGAATATCGAGATTTAAACATGCCATTGAAAAGTTTCAATGAATCTCATCTAAACCTAGGAATTCTCAATACATTTAGAACTTAATGTTATGTCTTGTGGTGGAGAATTAGTGAATCGTCATTCACTTACCTTCAAATTGTTTGCATGTTAGATTACGACATCCCTTTTCTAATATGTAAATATTGTTGTTGGGTCCCAGCCCTAATTTTCTTATTGAGTGATAACTAGGGATTCATATTCTAATCTATCTTTGTCCTTTCTATTTGTAGATGTTGAACGCAAACAACGCTGCTGCTAGTTCATTCACATTGACTTTGGGGAAGACTTGGCGATCGACATGGTGCTTCACTCTTTGCCTCCATGTTACAATCAATTTAGGATGACCTACCACATGAACAAGGAAGAGGTCACCCTAAGCAAGCTCCAAGGTCTCCTTAGGGTTGCTGAAAGCAACCTAAAGGACAAGTCTGTTGCACCCACTCCCAATCCACCCACTGCTCCTGTTTTGGCCATTAGGCAAGGAAGAGGCAAGAAGAGGAAGGCTCCGTCTAAGAGCCACTGCAAGGGAAAGTCCCGAGATGGTTCCTCTTCTAGTGGGACCAAAGTTGATCCTGCTAAACCCTGTCCTAACCCTAAGGAGGTAGAGTGCCATCTTTGCCATAAAATAGGGCATTGGAAGAGAAGCTGTCCAGACTACCTGCAAGCTATAAGGGAAGGAAAGATCAAGCCATCTTTCGCAGGTATTTATACAATTAAATCTAATGATTCATCTCATACTAATTCTTGGGTCCTTGATACCGGTTGTGGTTACCATATTTGTTCCGATTTGCAGTGACTAAGAAGAAATAGGGATGTGGAGCATGGAAGAATAAATCTAATCATGGGGAACAGAAGATCGTCGCCTGTGACCAAGATTGGAGTTTATTCTTTAGTGCTTATGATTGGTTTATCTTTAGATTTGAACAATTGTTGCTATTCGCTAGAAATGGATAGAAACATCATTTCATTTCATGGTTTGTTTAGACAAGGTTTTAGATTTTCTTTTAATAATGAGAATGGTTCTATTCTTGCTTATCTAAATGGTGTCTTATATTTTGAAGCTATACCATATAATGGAATTTATGAAACTGTTATGATTGTAGATAACTTAGGAAATGATGTTTTATGCATGGATTCTTCCATTGGTGTGGATAGAGCATCCTTGTGGCATTGTCATCTTGGACATGTCAACAAGAAGCGCATAGCCCAACTCCAAAAGGATGGAGTGTTGGAGTCATTCGACCATAGGGAAGATGACACATGCGAGTCTTGTTTACTTGGAAAGATGACTAAGTCACCCTTCACAAGTACATGTGAAAGGGGCGAGGGTCTATTGGACCTAATACATACCGATGTATGTAGACCGTTTAGATCAACCACGAAGGATGGAAACCGCTTCTATGTGACTTTTACCGATGACTATAGTAGATATGGGTATATTTATTTATCAAGCAAAAGTCGGAAAATTTTGAAAAGTTCAAAAATGAAGTGGAGAATCAATTGGGCAGGAAAATCAATATGCTTTGATCCGATCGAGGAGGAGAGTACCTAAGTCTTGAATTCCACGATTATCTCAAGGAGTGTGGAATAGTTTCACAATTGACGCCACCTAGGACACCGCAGTTGCATGGTGTGGCAGAAAGGCGTAATCGAACCTTGTTAGACATGGTTCGCTCTATGATGAGTCGCGCTTCACTACCTATCTCATTTTGGGGGTATGCCTTAGAGACTGCCGCCCATATCCTTAACTGAGTCCCTACTAAAAAGGTTGCCAAAACACCTCACGAGATGTGGACAGGGAAAGCTCCCTCGTTGGCACATATCAAGGTTTGGGGTTGCGAGGCTTTCGTAAGACGAGATACTCACAACAAGCTTGAACCTCGTAGTGAGCGATGTATTTTCATCGGCTACCCGCAGAAATCCTTTGGATATCTCTTCTATAGACCGAAGGACAATGTTGTCTTTGTTGAGAGGAGAGGAGTTTTCCGAGAGCGAGAACACATAAGCCAAGGAGACAGTGGGAGGCAAATCGAGCTTGAAGAGATTCAAGAATCGATATATGAAGGAACCTCTACCGCTGGCACTCAACCCGAGGAGGAAACTCCGGTTGAACTGATTGACGAGTCCTTACCTCTTAGACGTTCCGAAAGAGTTAGAGTTCAACCCCAGTTTTATGGTTTTCATATTACTACCGAAGGGGATACGTATATTAGTGATGGTACACTAATAAATATAGATGAACCTAATAGCTATAAGGAAGCTATGGCAGGCCCTGAGTCTGCGAAATGGAAAGAGGCAATGGAAAGCGAGATCCAGTCCATGTATGACTACCAAGTTTGGAATTTGGTTGATAATGTGCCCGGACGTAAGACCGTTGGGTGCAAATGGATCTTCAAGAAGAAGACCGACGTGGATGGAAACGTACACACATATAAGGCGATATTGGTTGCGAAGGGCTTTACTCAAACTCCCGGAGTTGACTATGATGAGACCTTCTCACCAGTTGCGAAGATTAAATCTATTAGAGTTACGCTAGCTATTGCCGCATTTCATGATTATGAGATTTGGCAAATGGATGTCAAAACCGCTTTCCTTAATGGGAAGTTGGCTGAGGATGTTTATATGGCTCAGCCAGAAGGTTTTGTCGATCCGAAGCATCCGAATAGAGTGTGTAAGCTTGAGAAGTCCATTTATGGACTTAAGCAAGCGTCTCGCAGATGGAATCTTTGCTTCGATGAGAAAGTCAAAGAGTTTGGATTTGTACGAAGCGAAGATGAATCGTGTGTATTTGTCAAAGCCAGTGGGAGTATAGTAAGCTTCCTCGTTCTATATGTCGATGACATATTGCTCATAGGAAACGACATCCCGACTCTGCAGGAGGTTAAGTCCTGGCTCGGGAAGTGCTTCGCTATGAAGGACATCAGAGAGGCTTCTTACATTTTGGGAATAAGGATAGTAAGAGAGAGAAGTAAGAGACTCATAGGACTTAGTCAGAACACTTACTTAGAGAAGGTACTAAAACGTTTTAGTATGGAAAACTCAAAGAAGGGAGAATTACCGATACAAAGTAATGCCAAGTTGAGTAAGACTCAAAGTCCGAGTACCGAAGATGAGATAGCGGAAATGAGCCGAGTACCATACACTTCCACAGTTGGGTCAATCATGTACGCTATGACTTGTACTCGCCCTGATGTAGCCTTTGCTTTGAGCATGATTAGTAGATATCAAGGGAATCCTGGCAGAGCCCATTGGATTGCGGTGAAGAATATCCTTAAGTACCTTCGGAGGACGAAGGAATGGTTCTTAGTCCTCGGAGGGAGTGATGACTTGAAGGTGCGAGGGTATAGTGACGCCAGCTTTCAAACCGACAGGGACAACTATCGTTCGCAGTCGGGCTGGATCTTTATCCTAAATGGAGGAGCAGTGACTTGGAAAAGTTCCAAGCAGGAAACCGTAACTGATTCAACGTGCGAATTAGAGTACATTGCAGCGAGCGAAGTGTCGAAGGAGGCAATATGGTTAAAGAACTTCATCGGTGATCTTGGAGTAGTACCTGCCATAAAGGAGCCCATGGAGATTTTCTGTGATAATGGAGGAGCGGTTGCCTTGACCAAGGAACCAAGGGATCATGGTAGATCTCGACATATCGACATAAAATATCACTTTATTAGACATCGTGTAGAAGAAGGACAACTCGTAGTGAAAAGGATATCATTAGAAGATAACCCAGCAGATCCTCTTACGAAGGGACTGAGTAGGGTTAAGCACTTGCAGCATGCTAGGAGTATTGGGCTGAAGGATGATATTATTATAGATTAGATAATAGTAGAAACGTGTAATAGATAAATGTAATTAACATTTGATGATTAAATAAAAGAGTATTATTTATGAGTAATGCTACTGTCTTATGTTAATTGTTTAACTATTGTTTCATTTTGCATGTTTTGACTTCCAGAATAATTGAGTTTATTAAGAATAATCGAATTGTTCAAATTGTCCACAATCGTTCATATGTTGGAAGTAGGTATGAATGAAGATTGTCATGAATTTGTGTGTAGATTGTCTAAATGGTATTAGACATAGCAAAAGTTTGCTGCAACGTTCATGAGTGCTTATGAGCTAGTTTTGAGCATTGGAACAAACCCGCGCTTGCTGGAATCACCTTATGGAATGTGATAAAAGGGGTGATCGTAAGACGATAATATCATATAGTATTAAAACCAAGATATATGGTTTGTTATTTGTTGATTGGTTGTACATTGATAATGCGAAATCGCATCAGTAACTTGATGTTATAAAACGCATTGTTGTGTATGACTGATTAATGAATAAGTAAATGCATATAAGTCGAAGTTTATCTGTTACTTTTATCCCAAGAGGGTAAAAGAGATATCTCGGCCGCTCGATGATTTGATTTGACTTATGTGTCGGGCCCGGTCAGAACTGAATTGATGTGTTCGATTAAGTTCTATGTCAAATGAATCGGAGATCGAGAAACCAAATGCTAGACAAATGGTTCCATAGAATTGTCAGCATGATATCTAAACAGAGGACTGTACGATCCCTTATCTAAAGGACAAGATTGATTAGATCAGAGTTTGACAGCGTCTCTGAGAGCTACGATTGCTAATCAGAATATACTTGTATATAGTTACTAGACTTATCCAAGTGGGAGACTGTTGGAATAGTGTCTAAGGCTACAACTATATTAAGCAAGTATTTGACCCGGTTGAGCATGGTCCTTTTGGGTTGCCTTCACCATAGCAACTTGACAGGATGATTTATAATGAGAGAAGGAATATTATTGATATGTTATAAGAATAATACAAGGAATAACAATATTATTATTTGATTAATATAAGTCATAAATTAATTAGGAATTAATTTGGTGACTTAAGGAGATTAATTAAATAAAGGGGTATAAACTGTCAATTGTTTGATAGTTGTACTTTGGGCTATATATCCTTTATGGATAAGGGGTGGACGATTTCTAGGGCTAAGGATAGCCATAAATTTGTCCAAGGCTTATCATGGAAAGGATTTGGATTGCTTAGGGCTTAAGTTATCCAATTAGGGTTTAAGGGTGAAACCCTAGGAGTCTTACAAGTATAAATAGACCCCTAAGGCTGAGGGAATTCGGCACTTGTGCTTAGAGAAGAAACCCTGGCCGAATTTCTCTTTCCTCCTCTCTCTCAAATCATCCTCCTTGCTAGTTGGTGTTTGTAAGCCATTAGAGGAGTGACAATTGTGACTCTAAAGCCTCAAGGACAACAAGATCAAGCAAGTGATTCAAGGAAAACTTCTAATCTCTGATTTCATATTATTGTTATTGTATATTAGCCATTAGAAGTCTTGGATTCAATGTATGTTCAATTAGAGAAACCTAGATCCAAGCATTAGGGTTGCATGTGCACATATGAATGTTCATATGGCCAAAACCCATCACACTATACATACACCTGGTAGTTGCTCAACCTCACTCCTAAAGGAAGGCAAATTGTCTCACAACTGACCTACCGGTCTCACACAACCCACCCATCCATGAAACTTCCACCAACCCTGCAGTACTAATGTATGCTAGCCATACATAACGTTGGACCCTATAGACTTTCAAATATTCAATCCTACCCTAAGCTCCCAATCAAACAAGAACAGAACATAAGGCCAATTCAAACATTCTCAGGCTATAAGATCTTAATTATGTATAACCGTGATGCATACACTAAGCAACAACAGTAATGATGTCAATCTCATATGATGGAAACCCTAGGCTAGCAGGCATCATGTAATCAAGCAATTCTATCATGCAATTCCTGAAGATCCCTAGCCTAGCACTAGCATGTTGTTCTAACATATCACATAATCAAATAACTGTATGGTATTTTGGGGTCTACTTACTAGCTTCGGCTGATCGTACACCCTGCATCCTCCTTTACTTATTTTGAAAACCATTTGAAAATCATTTTAAAAATCTTTTCCTTGATTTGAGACTGGAGTCACACGAGTGTTCCTCCAATTCACTCAAACCAAGGCTCTGAACCAACTTGCAACACCCGCAAAATTCAAGCCAATTTAAACTTTTAAAAACATTGCAAATCCATTAACTATTGCAAATCTTGTTTTCAAATTGTATCATATCAGAGAATCCCATAAACAAAATCATAAAAAGTGAGGAGTTGTACAATCACGCCTTTGCCTTGCCACGATCCCTTGATGTATCTGAAACAATAAACTGAAATTGTAAGCACGAAAGCTTAGTGAGTTACCCCAAAAATACCGATACACATACAATCCACATAACCATGTCAGCAATATCACAACATACTAACTGAAACAAAACAACACGTAACGGTTCCACAGCCTCACAGACTGGAATACCCCTGGGCCCACAGTGTGAGTCTGGAATGCCTACCGAGTCCGCAGCTCATATATGGATTGCCATTGAGCCCTCAGTACGAGTCTGGAATGCCTACTGGGCCCTCAGCTCGTATCTGGAATGCTCCCGAGTCCTCAGTATGAGTCTGGAATGCCTAATGGGCCCTCAGCTCATAGCTGGAATACTTTAGGGTTTGTTGGCTACCGCACGGAGCAGTACCACCTTAACCCATCCCATATAACATGCCGACATGTAACATAACTAATGTACATACAAATAATCATACAATATCACAGGTAGTCCTACAGATCTACCAGACTAGCATATCAACTGGCATACATCACGAACTCATACTCAACATATCAATAACTACTAGAGTATAAAATCCAATGGGTCGGCTTGGTGCCTTAGACCCCTTAGTATAGTGAGGATAACTCACCTGACACTGCTGAAGTCCCGCAGATGAAAGTCCAGCTGCTGGTTGGCAGATTCCCGAACTTCCAACATCAAACTACACCCAAATAATAATTGGGTTCCAAGCCCAAGGTCCAAATCATACTCCAAAGGTCCAAAAGTCCAACTATGGCTCAAAGCCCTAGCATATGGCCCAATTTTCCTAATTGGGCCCAAACCTTTACATGGTCATAATCAAGGCCCAACTACTTAGTCTGGTCGAAACATTTGGGATTTCCAATGGCCTAATATCATATAATCATCAAGACCCAAACTATGGCCCATCCACGACCTAATTTTCTAAATTGGGCCCACACCCTCGTATGGGCCTTACCCTAAGTCCATCAACATATTCCAATCCATATGATTATTCTTGGATGACCCATTAATAATCCAATTACCAAAGCACAAAAGAAAGGCCCAACTCAAGGCCCAAGTGAAATAGGATTTTCACATTAAATGACGATTAGGGTTAAGTGTTTCTTACTTAACCCATTAAGGACTTAATCCATTAAGGACTTATTGCCTTAAGTTAGTTTGCCAATGATTATTATTTAATATATCAAGTTTATAAAATCATTTCCGTGTGTGTGTCATGATTAATTTCCATAAGTTAGGGTTTTATGCCCTTAGGGTTTTCCAAACCCTACTTAGGGTCTCCCAAACCCTATTTAGGGTTTCCCAGCCCAATACTGGCCCATCAGTCCATTGGTTGGGCTTTAAGGTCACATTGGGCCTTATTGGCCCATTAGGGTTCCATTGGGTCCACTAGGGTTTCTTTGGGCCCATTAGGGTTTCATTGGGCCCACTTTGTCCAAGCACCCCAACAAGTCCAAAAAGGCAAACAAGATACATCGTCACCCGACACGGCGGCCGGTGGCGGCAGCCACCACCTCACGGTGGTGGTTTAGACTTTTCTTTTCATTCTCCCTACTCTATTGCAGCTTTACAATGCAAATCTCAAAATAACACTCACACACACTAAGTAATCACACATACACCAACATAGCCATCTAATGGCTGCAAGCGGCTGTTCATGGCGGTAGGAAAATGGCAGCAACAACAATAGGGCGTCCGGCGGCGACAACAGTGCGAGTGGCGGCGGCAGCATCACAAAACAACGGCGGCAGCAGTGCCTCCGACAGCCGCAATGGCCGTTTTCGATTCCTCATGAGAAAAGAGCTCGCATCAGCATTTCTTTCCTGCTACAGCCATACGAGGCGTCCATGAATGATTCCATGAGCTCAGCCACCCTTTCACGGTGGCAGAAAAGCATTCCCAGTGACAGTTGGGTCTTTAATGAAATAGGCAGCAACAACGATTGCAACGACCACAACAGTGGGCTCGAACGAAACACTGGTGAAAGAAGAAGGATGGCAGAAAGAAACAACCGACGTCGCTGGGGACGACAGTCGCGACGTCCGGCGATGATTCCCTCTTCCATGGAGCGGTACAACAGCCATAGAACTCCCGCCGTTCTCCACCCATGCATTTGCGTTTACATCTCCGACTCCGGTCTCTGGCGGTTCCCTCACTTGGCTGCATACGACGTCCGGTGGTGGTGTTTCTATGGCACATCGACAGGCGACATGGCGGCGGCGGCTGGATCGAGTGGGAGATGAAGGTGGCGGCTGGAAAGATGTTTCTTATGGTTAGGGTTTGGACGAGGCATGGGTGACAGGTTATATACCTCCATCACATATTAAACCTTTTGCCATATTAGCACTTCCGGTCCCTCCTCACGAAATTGTTTCAGAATCCCAAAATTGACCATCTAAACCCTAACTTCTAAAATCTCTTTCAATTCTAATCCATAGTTTACCCAACAACCCCCAGTCTTCAAAATCCTTTCATAATAAGCCCAAAACTTACCAAACACCCCTTGACTTATGAAAATCTTTTCAAATTAAGTCCCAAAATTACATTTTAACCCCTAAAGATTCAATTCTTGCCATTTGGTTTCCCGAAACCAACACCCCACTAATTATTATTTAATTTCCGAGCTCTAATAATATAAAAAAAATAATAATAATTACTCCCTGGGGCTCCTGATTTATTATTTAATTACTCTCTTTAAAATGGGATGTTATAGAGACTAGCGAATACATCCTCAAGGAAAGTTGTAGTATCCATCGATAGTTATGTGTGGATATAAATAACGTCGAAAACGGAGTTCGTATGATAGAGATAAAAAAAATTTAAAGTTACGCGAAGAGCGCCGGACGCAAGAGGTACGCACGGCGTGCACATGCTTCTAGAAGAAGGTACGATGCATCAACAGGAAACAAAGGAATGTGTCAGACAAGCAATAGAGCTATGTCGCAAGAGCGCGACACGCACCTCCCTTGCGCGGCGCACTTTCTCAATATAAATAGAGCATGTTGCTCATTTGTTCCTCACCCCACACTTGTTTCCTTTCTCTCGTTATCTAATTCGAGTTTTCCTTCCAAAATCTTAGAAAAGTTATTATTTATGTATTCTAGTTGTTAGTAAGTTAGTTCTCGAGCCCGATCGATCCTGAGGCGATCTTCGAGTCCCGAGTCCCGATTTTACCCTACTTTAGTTGTTTCACACTTTACAAGTGAGTTCACGACCCTTTTTCTTTCGTTTTATAACATATAGGGGGGATACATGTTATAAAACTATTTTATCTATGTTACAAAATATTATTATATGCAATATATTAAGTATTTTATGCGATAAATACGTTAGGTTAATATGTCGGTAGTTACTATGCCTAGTTTTAAGCAATTTTTTATGCCTACTCGTTATGATGGCCAATTCTAATTGACAATTATTATACGTCGTCGTCACTCGGCCCATATAAATAGTGATATTTAGTATATGCTGTCGATACTCTGCCCGTATAAATATCCATAATTATTATATGTCGTTGTCATCCTGCCCGTATAAATAGTGATATTTAGTATACGTCGTCAATACACTGCCCGTATAAATAGTGATATCTAGTATACGTCATTTTTACTCTACCAAATCTCTAGGGTAACATTATACCCGACTGTAGCACTAACCAAATTTAGGATAAGGCATCGTACCTAGTTGTTACTTTGCCCAAATATCTTGTTTCCAAATAACCATAATTAGTGTACATATATATATATATATATATATATATATATATATATATATATATATATATGTAGTTGTTATGTACCTAAGCTTAGGTATAGAGCCTTTTAAACGACGTAGTTTTAAACAAAACAAATCCAATTTCATTTTCACTCAATTTTGTTTTAATAGAATACCATTGAATCGAGTTAAATTATGTAATTGAAAATATCAATTATATATCTTTTTTATGCAAAAAATCATTGAAGTTTTTAGGAAAAGTAAAAAACCAACACTTTTTAATGAATATAACTCAAATTTTATGTCTTTCAACTGAAAAACAAATCAAATGATTTGTGAAAATATTGATTAAGTTATTGCATGTTCTTCATTTATCTTTTATTCTATTAGTTTTCATTTAAAATTTAGTAGGGTTGATTAAATGGTCATGAATTTTAGTGCTTTAAATTCTTAGATACAATGAATAAAATGAACATAAATTCAATCGGTTTAGTAAGTCATTTGATTAATGATGAATAGTAAAAAAGATATCATGATTAGTTTTGATATATATATATATATATATATATATATATATATATATATATATATATATATATATATATATATGGATCAAAACTATATAGTTTGGAGGGTTCTATATATAAGTTTAGGTACATAACAACCATATATATCACAAAATAAAATATATACATATATATACAAAATAATTATGAGATCTAAAATACATAATTATCAAACATAAAAATAAAGGGGTTTATATTATAATCGTTATAAGAAATCACTCAATAAGAAATATAAAAGATATCATCACTTTAATAGAAGTATCTAAGGGGCATACTTTTGGAATATAAAGTATAAGCAATATGTGTCTATAAAATAATAACACAGCGGATAAGATTATATTATACTCAATTTGATAGGAGAAAACCTAAAGATAATGATAGTATGTGATAAAAAGTAAAGCGTTAAAAGTTTAGTGTCTAGAAATAGTAAAATACTATTAGAAGATACCTTAACGATATAAATCAAAATACTTTTATAACTCAATAAAGTTAAGTATAAAAAGTATTTTCAAAGATATAACACTCAAACTTATGAACTCATAAACATTATGTTGACATTTTCAAAACCACACGTATCCTTAGGAAACCATGAGACTGAAGCATGTACTCCCTGAAGCAGTAGTTGATCGAGGAAGCAACTGGAAGTCGTCTATCGTTTATCGTTATCCCTACCTTTTAAGACACCTTTTGGAATTCTGATAATCCGATGTAACACTTTTATCTCTATGCCTATCAATAAATTGACATTTATGTTTTATATTGTTTTGTATTGTTCAATGACTATGACCCAATATCCCTACGTTGCACAGCTCGGTGTTTCCGCCGCTGGCCGAAGGTGTGACAGATTGGTATCACAGCTTTGGCTATAGCGAACTAGTACTTCCTTAGGAAATACGACTATAGCCTAGGGGCTTATACTCCGATTAGGTTTGTCCTCAAACCTACAAATAAAAAGTATTATTGTTAATCGCCCTACTGATAGACTACTTGTGGGAGAGGTGCATAGGCTGGAAATTGTCGCTTTGGGTTGCTGAATTTCAAAACAGCTATAAACCAAAATGGTTCTGCCCTCCGACTTTTCCTACCTGGCTGATCCTACTTAATAGTCTTGAAGTACAAAACAAGAATTAATAAAAAAAACAAAACTTCTAATAAAGAGTTTTATAAGCTCGGTCCCTTAATGAGAAAACACCTAAATATATACAACCAAATACATAGGAACCCAAACTCAATAGTTTAGGTCACATATAATATATGAGATTAGCATGAAATGTGGGTCGAACCACAACTAGGCATAACATGTACACCTATGCTTAATTTTGGTTAGATCGACATGTAACTAATCTTGAATATGGCAGTTGATAGACTAAACTCTTGAGAATCCATAGAGCTTAGAAACCTAACAATATAGACCAGGACTATCTAGGGAAGATAGTACTGTCGTCATACAAGAATGATAGATCTTGGAAACAGTGTAATGAGACCATTTCCAGAGAAAGATCAAGTTATGACATCCCCTCTTAAGACCAAAGATGCCCATACTTTTCCCTAACCCTGACGAGGAATCCCACAAGAAGAACGATTCCTCATAAATAATTAGAGAGTCAGCTAAGTGATCATAAGAGCCCTCCGAGGACCATTAATTCAAAGTCCTTTAAGGTGAACGATATTGTTGAATTGGAGAAAAATCCCACCAAGTAGGAAGTTGATTTCTCAAATCATGAGGATAAGATGTCATAAATCAACATAGGATTCACTACCTATTCATTTCCCTCGAAATGTCATTTAGTTCTGCCATATCTAGCCACACGTATCGCAAGTCAATGATGAGTCGGGAGTCATCAAAATAAGCGTTGTAAGTCGGTCTAATAGGAACCAAAGGTTAGATAAGGAGCTAAGATTGGATAGAAGGATTGAAGTTCCATGCACAAGTTGTAGAGCAAAAGTCATCGCCATAGAGGTGAGTGCTTGTGTGATAAAGATAAGAACTCGATCCGCTTAGCAATAGATCCCTAACCTAGTATGGTAGGCTTCCAAGTTATGCCTTAAGTCTACAGATTGTAAGAAGTTCAATTATACAAGAAAGGTGTATTGTCGATATTCTCCTAGAGATAGCCCTTTAGTACATCAAAGCATTCCGCTCCTAACGTAGAGTTTTTTGTGATATTTTTTTTAACACTAACTCGTGTGCTTAGCCGTTACCACTCACATCCGTACAAGGAGTCGTCGACTAACACACTCTCTTTCAATAACTGTATTAGGATCCAAACATGCCTCAGAGAATATTTTTCAGAATAAACCCTAGGGCACAACCAAACCTTGGTGCAACAGATATCGAGGCGTTGGTCACTCAACGAGTCACGGAAGCCCTAGCCGATAGGAATGTTGAATCTAGACAAGGTGGAGGAACCAGAGGAGATAGTACACAGGGTGGTAGCAGAAACCACCCAAGAGCATGTAGTTATAAGGAGTTCATGTTTGCAAGCCCAAACCCTTCTTAGGAAATGAATGAGTGGTAGGACTGACTTGCTGGATCGAGAAGACAGAGTCATTATTTGAGATCAGCTTCTGCGCTTAAGATTGAAAAGTTAGGTTTGCTGCTTGTACCTTCAAGGACGTAACAATGTCATGGTGGAATGCCAAGCCCATGGGAGTTAGGACATCTAATGCCATCTCCTGGGATGATCTAAATAAACTCCTAACTGAAGAGTATTATCCCAAGGAAGAGATGCAAAAGCTAGAACAAGAGCTCTGGAATCTTACCATGCAAGATATAGACATTGCAGCTTATACCGGTTGCTTCAGTGATCTCTCCATCTTCTTCCCCAGTTTTGTCACCCCAAAATACAAGAAATTAGAAAGGTACATATGGGGTTTAGTTCAACCTATCCAAGGACTGGTTACGGCTTCCAGGCCAATTACTTACGATAGTGCCAAGAGACCAGCCTTTACCCTGACCAATCAGGTAATCCGCCAGGGCACCATGGCTATAAAATCTGATCTCCTAGGATCAAAAAATAGCAAAAGAAAGCCTGATGAAGACCAGAGCAAGAAGTAAGACTTAGGGAAAGTCTTTGTAGCAAACATTCCGTCACCCACTCCTTTAAGGCGGTATGCAGGAGATCTTCTATTATGTAATAAGTGCAACTACCATCACGTGGGTGCATGTAAAGAGTTAATATGTAATAACTACGGCAAGAAGGTCCACACAACTAAGCCTTGTAGGAGTCTGCCACCCGCCACTACCCAAGAAATTAATATTGGCTAGAACCACAACTGTTATGAATGTGGAGAAGTGGGCCACTTCCAAAGATAATGGCCAAGGTTGGAAAATCAAAGGGGTAATGCTCAAGGAAGAGCATTTTTCATTGGCACGAGCGACACTGCCCTAAATCTTCTCCTAAGAGTTGGTAAGTCCTTCTTCATAACTTACGAGCAAACTAGATAATGATATAGTTTTATAAACGTTAGATAAAAACATGCTAAAATATAAATCTAAGAAACGCGTGTTATTAATTCTAGGATGGATACATAGGTTATATGATTCAAGAATTAAATAGTTTTAGAAAGTATGGTTCAGCCCTACTGCATAACTCTCGTCTTAGTCTAACCGTAATAAAGAGGAATCAGACGGTCAAAAAACTATCTAATTTTAGGATCATGTGATAATATTCACCAGATAATTAGATAACATTAGAACGAATGATAATTAAAGGTAAAAGGATCCTTGTGGTAATATTAGGATCCTCTGAAAATTCTGAAAAGAATTATTAAGAAACATTTTAGTTATTATAGACACTCAAAAGTCTCAGTAAGTACTTGACTGAGGGATCACCCTCACTCTCACTCTTGGTATCAGTAAGTACTTGACTGAGGGATCACTTCCACTCTCACTCTTGGTATCAGTAAGTACTTGATTGGGGGATCACTCTCACTCTCACTCTTGGTATTAGTAAGTACTTGACCGAGGGATCACTCTTACGCTCACTGTTAGTATCAGTAGTACTTAGAGATCACTCTCACTCTAAAATCTTAATAAGTAATCTCTCACATCTATACATCAGTAAATAATTGACTGATGGATTAATAATCACGACTTTTGTAAATGATAGGTGATTTTTGATAAGATAAATTAATAATCACGACTATCATAAATGATAGGTGAATTTTTATAAAATAAAAAACTAAAGCAAAAGAAAATAAAACATTTTATACAAAAAGATGAAATCCCCTCCCTAAGATTAAAATAAAGGTTTGTCCTCAATGCTTAGGAAGGAGAAAGAAACGTCTACTGAGGAGTAGGTGGAGGCGGAAGTCGGTGTAGCACCTCCTGCTGGAATGAGTCGAAAGCGGTTTGAAAATTCCAAAAATTGGTGTTCATATGGCCGAAATCGGTGCGGATGTCAATGATATCCTGACGGATGCTAGAAATATCCTCGCACATGCCAGTAATATCCTGGTGGATCTCGAGATAGTGTTGGTAAGTAATAGGGGAGGTAGGGTCAAAATGAGGTGGTGGGGGTGGGGTGGATGGGGGGCATCCTGAAAGTCGGCCACGAAGTCAATCTGTATAGAGTCGGGCTACTGAAAACCATCATCATGAATGGCGTGAATAGGATCATCCTGCTGATAGTTATGATGAATAGTAGATGACGAAGGGGCATCAGGATGTTGGGAAGACGAGGGCGGGTGGCGTGCGACTGCAGAAAAGATGGTACGGGAATGCCAGAAACATTCGGTAAACTAGTTTGTGGAACTGATAGGATCTGAAAGAGCAATAGTGGCAAAATCTGAAACGTGTAGATATTTGTCATGCCCGTGAAACCAAACATGACCTCGTGCGGTTTGACGACAAATAAACATTGACTTCAGATTTTGAATAGTTAGCTGATTTTGATGATCAGTGCCCCCTATAAACTAAAACTCCTCAACTATGTGATCTGAAAGATGCATGGCAATAAGAGTGCCTAAGCCACCACATACGATCTTGCTCTTTTGAGTTTGAGAGATTTTGATGAGTTTCTAGACTATCAGAAAACTGAGATGAGGGCGAGCTTCCTGGGTTATCATGCACCAAAGTATTTCCAACTCAACGACGCCAAATTTAGTGGTTTCAGATTAAGGAAAGATGATATTGCAGATCAATCAAAATGTTAGCTTCAAAACAAGATAAAGGATACTGGACGCTAAGGATGAAGATGGGTTATAATCGTCCAATCCTAAATAGATTTCCAGAAACTATACTTGTCGAGGTTATGGGGTCAGAGATGACGGGTTTCAGGGGGGCCATAAGTCTGGTCAGTAGGCGCATCAACCATGGCAGAAACATGGTTGATATGGACATGGTGTGTGACACCTGAGCAACTAAAGGTAAAGTTGCCATCCAGATTGAGATTAGATAGAGTCACGAGAAACTGTCGAGTCAGAAGAACAGAAATGGGATAATGAATCCCCAAAAGGCCCTCCCAGCCAAGATTGACAAAGAGCGCATAGACCTGGTCATAAATATGAAGCCAACAAAGAACAATAACAGTAGGGGAAAAACGTTGGATATAGATATCCTTTGTGCTAAGAACCATGTACTGGGTTACTGCTGCTTCAGAACCCAAGTAAAAAACTCGACCCTCGACAACAACATTAAAGGTCTAATTTTTGGGAGGGGGTTTCCTTGGCGATTGGGTCAGGGAGACATTGTTCAATCTAGCTTGGGACGATCTGATGCAAATATTATTTTTTGTTTTTTTTTTTTCAGATAAGAAAGAAAAATTAGTTAACTAATATCTAACTATTCCCAAGCGGATACGCAAGGCCACACATATATTTGACAAAAAGATAAAGAATTTGAGTTTCAGAATAAATCTACAAGACTGTGTGCTGAGCAACAGTAAATTTTTCGCGCCTTATTTTTTTTTCAACTTTTGCTTCGATGGCCCTCTTCTGTGTGTAGTGTGGAACAAATGATCAAATCTTGGGTCATAATCTGTCATAACGAAGTGTATATCTGAAAAAAAGAAGTTCAAAATTTTGAAAAATAGAGTTCCGGAAATCCGAACATTTCAACCCTTCTGATGTTGTTTTTAGAGGCTTAGAAGTGTAGAGAAAGTAAAAAGAAAAGGATTGATACCTTCCCTGTTTAATTCCGACAAAAAATGAGAATCTTGTTTAATTTCTGAAGAATTTTTGGGTTTAGAGGAATTTCAGAGAGTAAGGAAGAGATTTTTGGAGGGCAGGGTCAGAAAATGAGGGAAAATGGTCGAATTTATACCAGTTCAAAAAATTCGACCTAAAATTCGATCGAATTTTTGTACTGTAGCAATCAATTTCTTTTTTCTGAGTGAAAAACCTCGTTGCATTAACTCGATCGAATTTATTATGAAATCCGATCGAAGTTTTTTACAAAATTCCATTTTTTTTCAACTTTCGAAACCTCGTTGACCTAATTCGATCGAATTGGGTGAAATTTTCGATCGATTTTTTTAAATTCATTTTTTAGATTTTAAAATAAAAATCAAAACATATCTTGCTCCCTTTCTTTGAAAAAACATGATTCCATTTTAAAACAATTTGATAAAGTTCTTAAAAACACACCAAAAATACAATAAAAAAATTTACAAAAAGAAATAAAAAAAACTTCAAACACTTGGGTTGCTTCCTGGTAAGCTGCTCGTTTTTACTGTCATTGGCTTGACCTTGTTACTTGGTTTCTTCATTTGTAGTAATTAGGGACCTCTACAAGCTCCGGTTCTTCGTTTGCGACTTGAAAACCGTCACAAAAAGGTTTGAGCCATTGACCATTAACCTTGAAAATTTTACTATTTGTTCACTTTTAATCTCTATGGCACTATGATCTAACATGTTAGTAACAACAAAAGGTTGCACCAAATGAGACCTCAATTTACCGGAAATAAGTTTGAAATGAGAGTGATACAAGAGTACCTTTTGACTGGTATTAAATTCCTTTTGCGAGATCATCTTGTCGTGAAAAACCTTCGTTTTTTCCTTATGAATTGCTTCATTCTCGTAAGCATCGTTCCATATTTCTTCCGGCTCTTGAATATCCTACCTCCTTTTCTTTCTAGCCTCATTCATGCTCATATTAAGTTTTTTAATAGCCCAATATACTCGGTGCTCTAACTCCGCAGGAAGTCGACATGGCTTCCCAAAAACGATTCAATAGGGCGACATTTCTATTGAAGTTTTTTACACCATCATGTGAGCCCATGATGCATCATCTAACTGAATACCACAATCATTTTTATTGGGTTTATCATTTTTCTAGTGATACCCTTAATTTTCTGGTTAGAAGCTTCAGCATGCCCGTTGGTTTGTGGGTGATAAGCAGTTGACACCCGATGCATAACATCATACTTCTTCATAATAGACTCGAGGGTGCGGTTGCCGAAATGCGTGCCTCGATCATTGATGATGGCCTTCGGTATCCTGAACCTAGCAAAAATGTTGGTTTTAACTAAATCAACCACAACCTTCGTGTCATCTGTCCGAGTAGCTTTTGCCTTAACCCATTTTGACAAATAATCCACTGCTAGAAAGATGTACACAAAACCAAACGATGGTGGAAATGGACCCATGAAGCGTATGGCCCAAACGTCAAAAATTTCACATACTAAGATCGGGGTGAGTGGCATCTAATCCCGAGATGTTAAATGCATGGTCATCTGGCACCGGTCACAAGTTTTGCAAGCGAAAAATATGGGGCCAATAAAGACCGTTATCCAAAACTTTGCACGTAGTTTGTTGTGGACCATAATGGCCTTCACAAGCTTCAGAATGACAAAAGTTTAGAATTGATTTAACTTCATCTTGGGGAACACATCTTCCAATAACTTGATCGGTGCATTGTTTCCATAAATATGGCTCATGCCAACCATATATTTTTGCCTCCTTTATTTTATCTTTCCGCACTCAGGTGAGATCTAAAGGGAGTTCTCTGGAGACCAAACAGTTTACTATATCAACAAACCATGGAGGATCCTGAACAGTGAAAGAATGTTCATCTGGAAAGGTTTCACGGATCGGTGTCTGGTCTTCAAGTGGTATCAGTCGGCTCAGATGATTAGCTACAAGATTTTCTTTCCCACTCTTGTCTTTGATATCTATATCGAATTCCTGTAGCAGTAGAATCCATCTGATCAGCCTTGACCTTGATTCTTTCTTGGTGAGAAGGTATCAAATGGTTGCATGATAAAAAAATTATGACTTTCGTCCCCAGAAAGTATTGTATGAATTTCTCCAACGTGAAAACAATTGACAACATCTCCTTTTCGGTGGTGGAATAATTTGCTTGCACGCTGTACAAAATCTTCGAATTGTAATAGATAACATGGGGGACTCAATCATTCCTTTGTCCCAACACTACTCCAATAACAGAATTGCTTGCGTCACACATGATCTCAAAAGGCAAGCTCCGATCTGGTGGCTGAATAATGGGGGGATAAGTGAGTAAAATTTTCAGCATGTTAAAAATCTTTAAGAAACCTCCTGTAAAAACCTGCATGTCCAAGAAAAGAACGCACTTCCCGAACACTCTTCGGGTAGGTTAAGATTTTGATAATATCTATTTTAGCCTTGTCTACTTTTAAACCTCTTTTTGAAATAATATGACCCAAAATCAGACCTTGGTCAACCATAAAGTGACATTTTTCAAAATTTAGGACCAGGTCAGTTTCAATGCATCTTTGAAAATTTTTGATGAGGTTTTTAAGACAAGTATCAAAGGAATCTCCATAGACAGTAAAATTATCCATGAAGAATTCTATGAATTTTCTACATACTCAGAAAAAATACTTACCATACACCTTTGGAAGGTGGCATGTGTGTTGCAGAGTCCAAAAGGCATCCGTCTAGAAGCAAAAGTTCCAAATGGGCAAGTAAATGTTGTCTTCTCCTGATCTTCTGGATCAACTAGAATATGGTAAAAGCAATCCATCCAAATAGCAATAATGTGACTTCCCAACAAGTCTTTCCAGCATCTGATCGATGAACGGAAGTGGAAAGTGATATTTTCCGGTAGCAGCGTTTAACTTCCTGTAGTAGATTCAAACGCGCCATCCATTCTGAATTCGAGTCGGGACTAATTATCCTTCTTTATTTTCCACAATTGTCATTGTATCTTTCTTCGGAACGACTTGAACTGGACTGACCCATTTGCTGTCAGATATCGGGTATATCATTCCAACATCCAAGAGTTTCATAATGTCCTTCTTTACCACTTCTATCATTGGCAGGTTCAGTCTCCGTTGGGCTTCTCTTGAAGGATTAAAATCTTCATCCATTAGTATTTTGTGCACGCATAAAGATGGGATGAGTCCTTTTATATTAGCTATAGTCCACCCAATCGCATTCTTATACTGCTTCAAAATCACAATCAATTCATATTCCTCCTTTTTTGAAATCTTGTTGGATATTATGACTGGGAGTGTTTCATTTTCTCCTACAAACACATATTTTAGATGTTCTGGTAGAGTATTCAACTCCAAGATGGGTGCTTGCACTACATAAGGAAAAAGTTTGGAGATAGAATCAGGTAACTTCAAAATCTGATTGACATATTTGAGTTTCTTTTTCTGATCCATATGAGCTGCCATTTCTTTCACTTGCTTATCAAGAATATATCTTTCAGATAAAACTTGGGCTGTATTAACAGACAAATTTTTGTGGAGCACTAAAGCTAATGACTCCCTATTAGTAATCTCAAAGTATTAGTGGTTAACGGTTCGATTACATCAATAAAATTAAGAAATGAAACATCATACGGATAACACATGACATTATAAATATTGAAGCTGATAACTTCACAATCGAATTCCATGGAGAGGGTACCATCATAAACATCTATTTAGTTCTGGCAGTTTTTAAAAATGGTCTCCCCAAAAGAATAGAACTGGAATTTGGTGAGCCGTCATCTCCCATATCTAAGACGTAAAAATCAGCTTGGAATATCAGTTCATTCACTTGGACCAAAACATCCTCCAAAACACCTTTTGGGCGTACCAGTGAATAATCAGCCAGCTGAATGACGACACTTATTCTTTTTAATGGCCCTACCCCGATAGTTTTAAAATGTGAATATGGAAAAACATTTATTGAGGCACCTAAGTCCAGCATGATGTGTGGCACTTTAAGGTTCCCCGAATTGAAAGGAACAGTAAATACTCATGGGTCCTTGCACTTTGGGGGTAGCCTTTTTTGTAAAACAGCTGAAACATTTTCGTTAATCTTAATTGTTTTGTTACCTTTCAATTTTCTTTTTGAAGCACATAGTTCTTTCAGAAAGTTCGCGTATCGTGGTAGCTCTTTTATAGCGTCAAAAAGGGGAATATTTACCTATACTTTTTTGAAGAAGTCCATAATCTCTCTATCTTCCTTCTCCTTTTTCGTATTTTTTAGTCTTGTGGGAAAAGGAGGAGGAGTAATTTTTACCTCAACTTCAACATGCATGTCCTTTTTCTATACCTCTTTAGTCACCTCAGATTCTTGCTCAACTACAATCTCTTCTTCCTCATCTACTTGCTGATTTGGTCCTTCGTAGTTTTTACTGCTTCTGAGCATGAAAACAAAAGCGTTGTTCTTTGGTTTTTTCTCAGTCTGAGATAGGAATTTTCCTTGTGTTTGTGCTTCCAGTTTGTGCATAGAGTTTGCGAGTTGTGATACCTGCTGCTCCAGATTTTTTATACTAGACTTGGTCTCATTCTGGAAAGCCTGGGTACTAGTAGCAAGACTTTTAACAATGTCTTCCAGAGACATTATGGAACTACTAGCTTATACTGAACAGGTGGTTGTTGAAAACTGTTTTGATGCTAATTTTGTTGAAAAAAGGTTGTTGAAATCCAGGTGAATGATGGTATTGATTTCTTTACTGAAAATTTTGTTGGGGTCTTGGTTGGAAGTTATTCTGGAAGCCTCCCCAAGCTTGGTTGTTGTGCGGCTAATCGAATTGTCTTTGTTGTGCTTGATAACCTCCCATGGCCTATACAAATTCAATATCTTCCTTTAATATTGGGAACATGTCTGTTGAATGCCCGGTCTTCCCGCATATCCTACAAGTTCTGATATTTTGTTCAACACTTTTTTCTTTTGTAAGTAAAAGAACAACTTTTGTTAATTCTAAAATTTAGGACTTAAGGTGGGCATTACTGATCTCCTTCACTCTCCCGGCTAATCTGGGTACCATTCTTCTTTATTTTATGAGTGTTTTGATTTGATTGCCAGCTTCTATATTAATTCTTGAATCTTAGTTGGTGTCATATCTGCAAGCGAACCACCACTCGAAACATCGATCAGTCGCCTTTCCATTGGAGACAGGCATTCATAGAAACATTGATATAACTTATAGTCACTGATACCGTGTTGTGGGCACCGGACCACCAACTTCTTGAAATGCTCCCAATAAGTATGAAGGGAGCCTCTTTTTCCTTTCTTTATGGAAAAGATTTCTCTATGGAGTTTGGATACTTTTACTTCTGGAAAATATTTTTCCAGAAAGAGGTTAGCTAACTCGTTCCATGTAGTGATTGATCCAGAATGATCATACACCTACTCTTTTGTTGTGTCTTAGACAGAAAAGGGGGAATGACCTTAACTTGATATGGTCTTCGGTTATAGTTTGTGGCTTCATCCCATAACATACTATATGAAACTCCTTGGGAGACTTATGTGAATCTTCATTCTCAAGGCCTCGGAAAGTCGGAAGCAGATGAATCAAACCAGAATTCAGCTCAAAGTTTTGAGCTTCAAATAAAGTGATACACAAAGGCTGTTGTGTAACATCTTGTGTCGCCCACTCTCAAAGAGTCTTTTTAGGATTGTCTCTGTGTTTGCTCATACCTGGTTCTATTTCAGGATCTTAATCAGAAGGTTCAGGTGTTTCAAATTTGATAAAAGATGTAGGTGAGTAATTTTTAAATGGACTATGGGAAGGTGAGGATTGAGGTGCTTTGGGAAAAGATAAGATGGTTGTTTTAGGCTCGTTCTATAAGGGAGTGCCTTATGGATTTGTTTTCTCTGAAGTTGGAGAAGATGTTGATGTGAAAAACCCTTTAACTTTTTTTTGCTGAAGTGCTTCTTTTCTGAGTTTTCTTGTTGTCTTCTCTGTCTCAGGAGTTTCTTGGTTTTAGCAAGATATTATCATATATTTATTTAGGATTTATCTAAGATTGCAGTACCCATAATTCGTCTGACGAGGAATGGCATAGATTTTTGGTGGGGCCCTGAGCATCAGGTGGCATTTGAGACAGAGATTATGTGAGGACCCAGTGTTGATCCTCCCCGAAGGTGTTAAGGATTTTGTGGTGTTTTGTGATGAATCCATCACGGATTTAGGCACAGTGCTTATGTAGCGTGGGAGAGTTATGCTTATGCTTCTCGGCAGTTGAAGCCACATGAGGTCCATTATCCGACTCAAGATATGGAGTAGGCGACAGTAGTGTTTGCTCTCAAGATTTGGTGAAACTACTTGTATGGGGTTCGGTGTACTATCTACACGTCTCATAAGAGTTTGAGGTGTCTTATTGACCAACCGAACCTGAACATGAGACGTCGTAGGTGGCTAGATGTGGTCAAGGATTATGAATGTGATATCCTGTATCATCCCGGGAAAGCCAATGTGGTGGTTGATGCTTTGAGCCGCAAGGCGGCTAGTTCTGCGACTGGAGGTTGGTGTATGAGGATTTTGATTGACTCGCCATTATTGGATTTGATTAGAGAGGCTCGGTATGAGGGATTCAAGGAGGAACATTAGAAGTAGGAGAGGCTTAAGGGAGAGATTGACAGGTTTGCTACTAACAGTAGCAGATTATTGACCTGATATGGACGGGTTTGGGTGCCATACTTTTGAGGGGTCAGACAGACTGTTTTGGAGGAGGCACACAAGTCTAGGTTTTCAATACACCCCGGAGCCACCGAGATGTTCCAGGATTTGAGACTTATCTATTGGTGGTCGTGCATGAAGAGGGAGATAACATGGTACGTTGAGAGGTGCTTGACCTTTCGAATGGTCAAGGCCGAACACCAGAGAACGCATGACAAGTTACAGCCACTAGAGGTTCCTATGTGGAAGTGGGAACATATTACTATGGATTTGATCACCAGGTTACCCGAATGGTTAAGGGGCATGATGCAATTTGGATGATAGTGGACCAGTTATCCAAGAGTGCCCATTTCCTAGCTATCCACGAGAGCCACCGACCAATAAATTAGCCAACTTGTACATGTGTGAGATCGTTTCTCGACATGGTATTCCATTCTACATTGTATTTGATCGATATGTTAGGTTCACACATCGTTTCTAGCAGAAGTTCCATGAGGAATTGGGTACGCGATTGCATCTCAGCACTACTTATCATCCATAGACGGAAGGTTAGAGTGAGCGGACCATTCAGACACTTGAGGACATGTTTCATTGATTTTGGTGGGAGTTGGGACTCCTACCTTCCTTTAGCTAAGTTCTCGTACAACAACATCTCCACTCCAGTATCGGTGCACCGCCTTTCAAGCTCCTCCATTGGAGGAAGTGTCACTCCCCAGTGGTTGGGGAGAGGTTGGTCATATGGTCATGGGAAGGACTGAGGAAGTCCTTCAGAAGATAGAGCTCATTCAACAAATCAGACAGAGACTTTAGACAAATCAGATTTGGTAGAAGAGTTGTGCCGAGAAGCGGCGATCCAGGTCGGAGACATTGTTTTACTGAAAGTATCACCTTGGGAGGGTGGAATACGCTTCATGAAGAGGGGCAAGTTGAGGCCCCTATATATTGGGCCATTTTGGGTGTTAGCCAGGGTTGGAAAGGTAGCATACAGATTGAATTTGTCAGATGATCTTAGCCAGATCCACAACACCTTTCATGTGTCTCAGCTTCGGAAGTTTGTGGTTGATGATTCAACAATCTTTCCTTTGGAGGATGTTCAGGGTGATGATCACATGAATTACATTGAGAGGTAGGTGTCCATCTTGAATTGGAAGATGAAGGCTCTGCACAAAAAGGTGGTATCATTAATCAAAGTTTAGTGGCAACATTGGAAAGGTTCCGAATGGACTTGGGAACCCGAGTTTGAGATGCGGGAGCAATACCTGGAGTTGTTCATAGTAGCGGACTTCGAGGATGAAGTCTGGTTCAAGTGTGAGAAAATTGTAACACTCCAATGATGATGTATTTTCAACTTTAACCCTAAGTATGAATCATTATCGCATTTTAGCCCTTGTGCATGTGAAACCTTGCAAAATGGCCCATAGTGTCATTTTTGTAAATTTGTGGCGGACTTAGCGTACGTGGGGCATATGTGTGTGATCCGCAAACCATAATTTTTAGGGTTTGGATCCTATATAAACATCATTAACCTTCAATTGCTCCCTCCCTCACTAGCCTCCAACCCTCATTTTGTCATTTGCAAACCCTAATCCACTTTTGAGCTTTATTGAGCTTTGTGTGTGTGTTTTGGTCACCTTGATGGAAAGAGGAATAAGATAAGATCATCTTGGAGGAGTAGGTCTCTTTGGATCTAGAATCTCATCACCATTTCTCATCACTTTGCAAAAAGCTTTAAACTTGATGAAGCTATGCATATATCTAAGTTAGCCAAGAAGTCTATGTCCTTTTGGTGAAATTAGTTGGGTATTTTGAGTATGAGATATTCTAATCTATTTAAGTTGTCCTTTCGAACGTCTTGAGGTGTTTAGAAGCATAAAAATGTGTCCTTAATCATTTCTTCCCTTCCATGCATGTGCTACAAGGTAATAATGGGTTAAATAGTTAAGGTGTTTAGTGTTGAGCACTTATTGTCCATGCAAGACCATAAAGTTGGAAACTTTATGGTCAAGAACGATATTTGGGACTTGGATCCGCATTTTGGACATAAAAGATCAAGTATTAAGCACTTATTGTGTTAAGAAGAAGTTCAAATGTGTACATTGGGTGCACCAATTCGTACGCTGTGCGTACGCGGCCAAACATGCGTTTCCTGGTTAGCCGTCGAGTATGCCCCGTGTACTCGGCTAGGTCTGTAACGACCCAAAAATCACAACTAAAAATTTCTTTAAAAACATTACTAAAATTATTTTTATAAAAACTGTATCATAAGTCATAACATAATTTCTCGAGTATTAATTCAAAACATAATATCATTATCAGAGTCAAACATTCCCAGGCTAACTGACTATGGTGTGTGCACTGCAATCTTCCCGAGCTCCTCTTTTGAAAACTGAGTACCTGAAACCAAAACTGAAAACCATAAGCACGAAGCTTAGTGAGCTCCCCCAATCTACCACATACCATGCAATAACATATAAAGCACATACTGGGCCTTGCCCACTGCATCGGACCGAGGTCCGGACTAACTGGGGCCTTGCCCCCTGCATCGGACCGAAGTTCGGAAACTGACTGGGACCTTGTCCCCTGCATCGGACCGAAGTCCGGACTAACTGGGGCCTTGCCCCCTGCATCGGACCGAAGTCCGGAAACTGACTGGGACCTTGTCCCCTGCATCGGACCGAAGTCCGGACTAACTGACTGGGACCTTGTCCCCTGCATCGGACCGAAGTCCGGACTAACTGGGGCCTTGCCCCCTGCATCGGACCGAAGTCCGGAACTAACTGAACATCACATAACATAAACATATCAACTAGCATGAACACACATATATTGCATACTGCATCGGGCCGTAGCCCGGAACACATAACACATAAATCCTGTCTGAGCCACGAAGGCATCAAACATACTAACTACTGCATTAGATCAAAATCCGGAAACTACTGCTAGCTAAACGGGCCGGCATTGTGGCCTTAGACCCGTTCCTACTGGAAGGAAACTCACTTGAGACTGCTGAACTGATGCTGCTAATCCTTTGACTGCTACTTGACCTCTGACTCCGAACTGCTGCCCGACTAGCTCCTCGAGCTACCAATGCCAAGATAACACTTAGTCCAACTGACCTCCAAGGTCAACTAGGTCAACTCTAGTCAAGGTCAAAATCCTGGTCAAAGTCAACCTTCCAGGTCAACCTTACTCGCCGAGTCCACCTAATAACTCGCCGAGTTCATATGCTCAGGGTCCCACTATTCGCGACTCGACTCGCCGAGTCAGTCCATGACTCGCCGAGTCAACTATTCCCGAGTCCTGACCTGTCTAACTCATTGAGTCTCCACCCGAATCACTGATTCGAGTTTCAACTCGAAGGGGTTTGGGGTTTTCGCGACCTAACTCGCCGAGTCCAAGAATAGACTCGTTGAGTCCAAGGCAATCATCAACCAACTCGTCGAGTTGTTCTTCCAACTCGCCGAGTTCATGCCTAACTTCATCCGACTCGACGAGCTGTTCATCCCACTCGTCGAGTTCCTCCTCATCTTCAAGCTACTCGCTGAGTCCACTCGAAGGACTCGCCGAGTCTATTCAGTCCTTAATCCATGCAGTGGCTTTTCGAGCCAAACGGGGCTTCCAACTCATAGATCCATACTTCTAAGGCCTATCCCCCACGTAAAGTGGCAAACTTTACGTGTAGATCAAGAGATCTAGGCTTAAAACCATCCAAACTAGGGTTTAAGACAAAGAGGTTTCACTATCAACCCAAGAACAGATGCTTTATGACTTTCTAGGCCAAGATACACTCAGATCTGAAGTAGCAACTTCAGATCTAGGCTTCTAACTCGAAATAGTTCTTAAGCATGGCATAAAATCCCCAAATCACATAGCCAAGGTTGATCTATTAAACAAAAGAGGGAAGGTAACGATTTATTACCTTTAAATGCTCAGAAATGATCCACCAACTCTGGATCCAAGGCCCCCTTCTTGCTCCACAAAGACTAACTTCTCTTTCAAGCTCCAAAAGCTTCACTAAGGGTAGATCTTGCTCCAAAACAATTATGGCGGCTAGGGCTTAGTGTTATGTGCTAGAGAGGCAGTAAAGGAACCCTAGGGGAGAGAATGAGACGTTTAAATAAGCTCCAAGTCCCGGATTTAGGGTTTTCCTTGATCAGACCAGACTCGCCGAGTCACCTTGGCCGACTCGCCGAGTCGGTCGCTTATACCTCAACCCGGATCCCGCTCGGACTCGCCGAGTCCCTCCTTGGACTCGCCGAGTCTCCCCTTAAAATTGGGGTTTCCTTTCTTTTCTTGGCTTTCCAAACTTTGGGTGTTACAAATCTCCCCCACTTAAACTAAACTTCGTCCTCAAAGTTTGTTATGACCAACTGTCCTGCGAACTGCCTCCAACTCTCTGCCTGGGAAATCTGACACCCTTTTGTCCATCACTCTTGCCACTCACAGTGCTGGTCACTGCCGCTGGTACATACTGAATCCTTCTCTTTTCCATAATTTCCTCAACGTTACTTCCTCCGACTGAAAATCCTATTGCCCCTCATTCGCCTACCGGATGCACTGAGACCACCCTGGTCCAACTATTCTGCCAATATCTGAGTTACCGGACTCCCACCAGTCACTACACTCCATCGCAATCTCCTAGTCGCCTCCAACGACTTCTGTAGATACTTTGATTATATATAATTGTTCTATCCACTCTGCCGCTCATACTGAAACGATGCTGCTGGAACCAGCTTGCTTATATCCCATCTGATTACTCAACTCCTACTAACTCGAGCCTTCCATCCTGAAAGAAAAGATACCTGCCTAGCTATCCTTACATATCACTTATACTTGGCAGAAGGCTCAACTGATCCTGCTGAGAGGGACTTGCCATTTCCAAGTCGACCAACTATACTGCCAGCACTTGCATTCCAACACAAATACTAATACTGTCCAAAACTCTGAAACTATCCAAACACTGAACTGCCTACAATACTGAACATGCCTGAAACTCTGAACTAACTGAAACACTGAGCTGCCTGAATCACTGAACTAACTGAAACACTGAGCTGCCTGAATCACTGAACTAACTGAAACACTGAGCTGCCTGAAACACTGAACTGACTGAAACACTGAACTGACTGAAACACTGAGTTCCAACTCAACTGTGGAGTCAAAGGACTCCTCACTTAGTCGCTCCCACGACTTCTGAACGAAATCTTTCTCTGAAACTAGTTTCCACTAGTTATCCTGTCACTGTGGCTCTAACAACCTTCCGATCCAACTGATCGGGTCCAAACGTCACATCCTGACATCATCAATTCCACGACTAACAACACGATGGCTCCCAGACTGACGGTAGCCCTTAACATACCCGAACCCCAATGGTCCACTGCTACTCTGATCTCATAACTGATGTGACGATCTATAGCCAAATTGCTGACTTAGCCATAACTGAACCATTTGGGAAATCCGAAATCTAACCCGTGGATTCCCATATCCTCACTGCTGCACCCGCGGACTTACAACTCTCTAATACTATCTGGCTGCTAATGGATGCTACGGCTACCCCCCACAGACTTACAACACCACTACTACTATCTGACTACTAGTGAATGCTACGGCTACCCCCGCAGACTTACAACACCACTACTACTATCTGACTGCTAGTGAATGCTACGGCTACCCCCACAGACTTACAACACCACTACTACTATCTGACTACTAGTGAATGCTACGACTACCCTCGCAGACTTACAACACTACTACTACTATCTGACTGCTAGTGAATGCTATGGCTACCCCTGCAGACTTACAACACCACTACTACTATCTGATTGCTAGTGAATGCTACGGCTACCCCCGCAGACTTACAACACTACTACTACTACTATCTAACTGCTAGTGAATGCTACAACTACCCCCGCAGACTTACAACACTACTACTACTATCTGACTGCTAGTGAATGCTACGGCTACCCCCGCAGACTTACAACACTACTACTACTATCTGACTGCTAGTGAATGCTACGGCTACCCCCGTAGACTTACAACACTACTGCTACTATCTGACTGCTAGTGAATGCTACGGCTACCCCCATAGACTTACAACACTACTACTACTATCCCGAGGACATCCTGACTATCCCTAGTCTTGCTAGTGATTCCTCATCCTGATTTCTCAAAACCAGCCCTCAGTCTTTGAATACTGCATCATCCTCGACATCTTATATCCTTAATATACTTAGCGCTTCGTCGAGGAACTCTTCGGCTTGGTTCCCAAACCAACCGTCTACTAATCCGGATACAAGAAGCTATTGTTGGGAAGTTTCCAAACTCCCAACTCCTGAATCTACACAACCCTGCATGCTGACTCTGACACTGGCTACTAATACGAAAACATCTCTTGCTAACCGCTCTCAGGATCCTCATTCCGATTCACTTGAGCCCCTACAGGTGGTCCTTTAATCCTGGATTCTCAACCAGCTTCCGACCATCTCGTTCGCACGCGCTAACTGGTGGGGAGTTTCTCAAACTCCCAACCCTAAATCCTTAGTCCATCAAACGCTGAACTACTTCTTTTCCTTCTCGGAGGCCACATACTCGCTCTGGGTACGCATGCTCTTACCTGGGCACACTCGGAGGATTCTCCCCCACTTCGATCTTGCTTACCCCTTGTTGCTCGATACTCAAAAGAGATCCCGATCTTTGCTGCCATTCCATAATCATTATGCTAAGGAACCCAAGCCTGCCATAGCTAGGGATCTAACCAATCCATTTCTAACACTATGCCACTCCGAACTAGCGAGACGCACCAAATCCCTCCCAAGCATGCTACAGTTACCGCAACCTAGATAACCCGCTCTATTGAGGAGCAACCGCTGACTATCAATCTAAAACCAAGGTATGCAAATGGCATATAACTCATTCACAAGCAGGTAGCATAATACTCACAGATACATGCTTACTGACATCGATGCAATACCATAACCATAGAGTTAATACAAAGGAAGGAATTCAACAACATACCTGAGATCTAGTGCGGCTCGATCTTGACTTCCTGTGGAACGATGGGCGCCTGACCCTGAACTCTCTCCACCACCAAGACGGGACAGCGAGACCTGAAATGACCCGACTGGTGACAATGAAAACATCTCTGATCCTGCTTACAATCCCGATACACATGCCCCCTTTCCCCGCACTTGAAACACCTGAACTTGTGACAAGCAAACCCATGAGTTCCTCCACACTTACCACACACCTCTAGGTCCTCCTGACCTCCAGCGCCCAAGTCAGATGAGTAGGACTCCACACTTCTTCCCAATCTCCCTGCGACACATGCTCGCTTCCTTTTTCCGAGTTGCCCATCCAAACCAATCTCCTGCTCCTGAGTGACCCCGACTACTCCATCAACCCTATGAAGAGCAGCTGGTTGTCCCTGGAACTTAACGATCAAACGACCAGTGACCCGCTCAATGATGTTGGGTAACTCCTCACGAATGACTAGCGAAACCTCATTAGCTACCCAATCATGCAAGGGTCTCTCCCAGAGGCAGGGTGCCCCACTCACTCCTGACCCCTGATGGCAAAATTCA
The DNA here is from genome assembly GCF_051521515.1 of Lactuca serriola. NCBI lineage: Eukaryota > Viridiplantae > Streptophyta > Magnoliopsida > Asterales > Asteraceae > Lactuca > Lactuca serriola. The sequence goes on along the minus strand of NC_136413.1, from coordinate 87,597,059 downwards.
GAAATGGAATCCCCCTCTCTGATGGATCCCCAAACTCCATAAGAACCGGGCTCTAGACGAGCCCCAAACTGCCCTGAAACTATCCCGGCCCTAAAGGCCTCAAGATGACTGTCCATAAGCTCCACGATGGCCTCTCTAACTGAACCAAAAATCACTGGAGTCTGATCAATGATGATGCGCACAATCTCTGCGGAAATGAAATCCCTCATCTGATCATCAAGCTGCCCGGCTCTAAAGCCCAAGCCAGATCCCTCCTTGACGCCTGAACTGCTAACTGATATCTCGTGCAATGACACCATGCTGAAAAGATAACAATTCCTGATCAATTTACATACTACTGTTGAGGGACCTCTCACACACTCTACCATTCCCTGGTTTCGTCTTGGCCCCTCTTGAATCGAGTACGGATCCTCTGCTTTCAGTAGTATGGGCCCCTACTACCTTCCACATATATCCGTACTTTCCTCAAGAGTTACCTCAACTCCACCAAATCCCCTTTTCTCTACTACTGATCTCTGCTACTCTCATCCTAGGCTTTCCCTAGGGAACTTCTGACTCCACCCAAACCAGTCCTCAGCTGCTGAAGGCCTCCTTGTAATGCCAATTAGCCACCACCTGAATACCATCACATGCAATGAGGCTCGGATAATCCTTCGAGTAAAAGTCTCGTCCCTACAACGGTTAGACTCAGACGAGAGCTGCGCAGTAGGGCCAAATCCAGCACTCTGAGATTATTCAACCCTGATCACATGTGATGTGACGTATTCACCTAATGTCTAACTCCCATCACTCAGAGTCCCACAAAGCACAAAGCAAGCAACATTCGAATAAAGGAAACATACTCAGGCAAAACTATTCTCATAACAAGAAACTGCACTAGCATACAATGCTAAGCTCATACTATCAGGCATAACCTACATAGGCTATCCTACTACTGTCTACTCATTACTAGCATGGAATTCTTATCAAGCTGAACACATAAAGCAGGCACATAAGGCATCCTCCTAGATCCTTATTCCTATTCTAGCATGCTGTTCTACTGAAGCTGAAACTGAAACTGAAACTGATACTCATAACATAACTTGTATGGGTAAATTGGGAGTACTGACTTGAGCTCGGCTGATTGCATGCACCGCACCCTTTTCTCTTTTCAAAACTCTTTTTGCTTTTTCTAAAACTCTTTTCTTTACACTTTTCTAAAATTGTTTTCTTTTCTCAAAATCCTTTTGTAACTATGATTTTTCTTTTGAAAACTCTATACCACTTCCTTAGTTTGAGTTCAGACACACTCGGGAGTGCGTCTGAATCCCTCAAACCAAGGCTCTGATACCAACTTGTAACGACCCAAAAATCACAACTAAAAATTTCTTTAAAAACATTACTAAAATTATTTTTATAAAAACTGTATCATAAGTCATAACATAATTTCTCGAGTATTAATTCAAAACATAATATCATTATCATAGTCAAACATTCCCAGGCTAACTGACTATGGTGTGTGCACTGCAATCTTCCCGAGCTCCTCTTTTGAAAACTGAGTACCTGAAACGAAAACTGAAAACCGTAAGCACGAAGCTTAGTGAGCTCCCCCAATCTACCACATACCATGCAATAACATATAAAGCACATACTGGGCCTTGCCCACTGCATCGGACCGAGGTCCGGACTAACTAGGGCCTTGCCCCCTGCATCGGACCGAAGTCCGGAAACTGACTGGGACCTTGTCCCCTGCATCGGACCGAAGTCCGGAAACTGACTGGGACCTTGTCCCCTGCATCGGACCGAAGTCCGGACTAACTGGGGCCTTGCCCCCTGCATTAGACCGAAGTCCGGAAACTGACTGGGACCTTGTCTCCTGCATCGGACCGAAGTCCAGACTAACTGACTGGGACCTTGTCCCCTGCATCGGACTGAAGTCCGGACTAATTGGGGCCTTGCCCCCTGCATCGGACCGAAGTCCGGAACTAACTGAACATCACATAACATAAACATATCAACTAGCATGAACACACATATATTGCATACTGCATCGGGCCGTAGCCCGGAACACATAACACATAAATCCTGTCTGAGCCATGAAGGCATCAAACATACTAACTACTGCATCAGATCAAAATCCGGAAACTACTGCTAGCTAAACGGGCAGGCATTGTGGCCTTAGACCCATTCCTACTGGAAGGAAACTCACCTGAGACTGCTGAACTGATGCTGCTAATCCTTTGACTGCTACTTGACCTCTGACTCCGAACTGCTGCCCGACTAGCTCCTCGAGCTACCAATGCCAAGATAACACTTAGTCCAACTGACCTCCAAGGTCAACTAGGTCAACTCTAGTCAAGGTCAAAATCCTGGTCAAAGTCAACCTTCCAGGTCAACCCTACTCGCCGAGTCCACCTAATAACTCGTCGAGTTCATATGCTTAGGGTCCCACTATTCGCGACTCGACTCGCCGAGTCAGTCCATGACTCGCCGAGTCAGTCCATGACTCGCCGAGTCAACTATTCCCGAGTCCTGACCTGTCCAACTCGCTGAGTCTCCACCCGACTCACTGATTCGAGTTTCAACTCGAAGGGGTTTGGGGTTTTCGCGACCTGACTCGCCGAGTCCAAGGAAATCATCAACTAACTCGTGGAGTTGTTCTTCCAACTCGCCGAGTTCATGCCTAACTTCATCCGACTCGACGAGCTGTTCATCCCACTCATCGAGTTCCTCCTCATCTTCAAGCTACTCACCAAGTCCACTTGAAGGACTCGCCGAGTCTATTCAGTCCTTAATCCATGCAGTGGCTTTTCGAGCCAAATAGGGCTTCCAACTCATAGATCCATACTTCTAAGGCCTATCCCCCACGTAAAGTGGCAAACTTTACGTGTAGATCAAGAGATCTAGGCTTAAAACCATCCAAACTAGGGTTTAAGACAAAGAGGCTTTACTATCAACCCAAGAACAGATGCTTTATGACTTTCTAGGCCAAGATACACTCAGATCTGAAGTAGCAACTTCAGATCTAGGCTTCTAACTCGAAATAGTTCTTAAGCATGGCATAAAATCCCCAAATCACATAGCCAAGGTTGATCTATTAAACAAAAGAGGGAAGGTAACGATTTACTACCTTTAAATGCTCAGAAATGATCCACCAACTCTGGATCCAAGGCCCCCTTCTTGCTCCACAAAGACTAACTTCTCTCTCAAGCTCCAAAAGCTTCACTAAGGGTAGATCTTGCTCCAAAACAATTATGGCGGCTAGGGCTTAGTGTTATGTGCTAGAGAGGCAGTAAAGGAACCCTAGGGGAGAGAATGAGACGTTTAAATAAGCTCCAAGTCCCGGATTTAGGGTTTTTCTTGCTCAGACCAGACTCGCCGAGTCACCTTGGCTGACTCGCCGAGTCGGTCGCTTATACCTCAACCCGGATCCCACTCGGACTCGCCGAGTCCCTCCTTGGACTCGCCGAGTCTCCCCTTAAAATTGGGATTTCCTTTCTTTTCTTGGCTTTCCAAACTTTGGGTGTTACAAGGTCGACTCAGGTGGGTTGACTCAGCTGGTTTGTTAGGTTTGACCAATCATGACCAAAGGGTATTTTGGGTAATCTGGTATTAATTTTAGTTGGGCAATATTTTCGATAAGAGGTGTCGAGTAGAGTTGGTTTTTGGAGCAAGGATTTATCCAGCTTGCGTTCAGACTGAGAGGTGAGTTTTCCTCACTGTACCCGTTGGTCGAAGGCACCGATGCCGACTCACTAGAGTATGTATCCTGGTTATAGGATAATATTATGCTAGTATATGAATGAATAGTAGATCTGTAGGATTATCTATATTTGTTGGTTATGTGTTTATGTTTATCTGTTACATATGTCAACATATTGTGTTTGGGTTGAGGCGGTATTGCTTTGTGCTGAAGGACAAGACACCCGAGGACGTCTGGATAGGATGTAGGCCCTGTGAGGCGGTCCAGTCAGACCGCGACCCGTAGAGTGGTCTGGATAGGCCGTAGGGCCTGCGAGGCGGTCCATTAAGGCAGAAAGCTCATATTTGCATGCTTGTTTGTTTTGTAGTGTGGTTGTACTTTGGGGGAACTCATTAAGCTTTGGCTTACAGTTTTTTGTTTATTCTTTCAGGTACTTCTAAGGATCGTGCGAAAACAAAGGCTTGATCGTGTACATCTTCCTGTTTTATGTTACTGCATCTTAGGAAAACTATATTTTTGAATAATACTTTTAAAACAATGACTCTTTTTGTAAAAAAATGTTGGTCAATTGTTGATTTTAAAATTTTAAAATTTCTATGATTTTTGGGGTGTTACATTATGACCACCAATTACGGATAGCGTTGGAGTAGACCAATGCATAATAATATCGTAGAGCAAAACCCCACATGTGTCTAGGTTTGAAGAATATAAGATATTATCATCTTAGAATTACTCATGACTAGATCCATGAAGTAATCTCTAAGTGCGGGTTGGTCCAACACTCAAATCTCTATTAAGTACTCATGAGTGTTAGCGTAATCTTTATACTATGCCTAATCATTATGGACAATCCACTAATACTCATGACAGTCTTGAATCATTACTTACTTCCAACAGTATGACTGTCACACCCCCAGACTAGACGACGGAAATGTCTGGAGGCGGGTGACTTCATTGTGCAGTATCATAACAATTAAATATACATGAAACCGAGCAATCCAAACTGATGGGTTTTGGTCATAAGACATCCTATGTGCTCATACACACCCTAAAGCTTGGATCTAGGTTTCTCTATTGTACATACTTTGAATCCAAGACTTTGAACCCTAATTCTAGCATATGGAAATCGGAATTCACATGTAATTAGGTTTAAGAACATACCTTGATTGTTATATAGCAATAACAATCGAATTCCTCCTTGAATTGACCTTGGAAAGCTGAGAGTCACAAGTGTCACTCCTCTAATGGCTTACAAACACCATAAGCAAGTGGAGAAGGTATAAAGAGAGAGGAGGGAGGTTAGAATTCGTCCTTAGGACCTCTTGGGAAGGGTTAGACGAATTCCTAAGCCCTAGGGGGTTTATATAGGTGTAAAGATAGAGTTTCAGTCATTATCCTTATCTAGTTGCTTATCCACCAAGCAACCCATAAGATAATCCTTGAATCCTTATCATAGTCGAATTCTAAGTGATTATCACTTCAAATTCGTCCACCACATATATAAGATAATTCTTACCTTATTTTGTAACTATCACATAATTACAATTCAGCCCCTCTAGTTCAATTAATTACACTTGATCACAAAATTAATTCTTAATTAATTATTGACCAATATTAATTAAACAAATATGATTTCTCCTTTAATATATTATTCTTATAACATATTAATAAATCATAATAACCTCTCTCTCTTTATTTATTTCTCCAATCAAGTTGCTTTGGTGAAGGCAACCCAAAAGGACCATGCACCATCGGGTCAAGTACATACCAAAATAGTTATGGACTTAGACACTAATCCAACACAAACATCATACATTGAGATAACAAACTTACATTGTTTACATATTGTATTTGTTCTTCGAGTTACACAAAAGATACGTAAGTAGAAAACTTCAAACTATAGCTAAATGATCTTGCATCAACGTCCCTTGTTACCTACTTACTAGATCCTTGAGAATACAAGTCGTTTTGAAAAGCGTCAACTAAAAAGTTGGTGAGTTCATAAGCATTTTTTTATAAAATTGTTTACACTTGTTTAGAATCATTCTCATTGTACTTTCAGAAAATCGGATATTTTCTATGAAATCGTTTGGATTCTTGCCTTGAAAATTGTGGATATATGTGTGTATGTCATTACTTTTGTTCATCCTTATAAGGAGTGATCTTTGGAGAGTATTGTAATTTGTGAAAGCGAGTTGTGTCCGAGATTAGTTCTTTTGAATAGTAATGATCAACCGCTTCAGGAAAAATCCCTTGTTTGCAAAAAGGAAATATGGTTGAAAATCTTGTTCCTCTTATCGAGTAAAATTGAGTGTGCGTTCTAGTTTATCGTTATCGAAATCGTAGTAAAATCGTTCCCTCCAGAAAATCCTATATTTTCTGCTATAAAATATTCGTAAGTTCTAGTTTATCGTTATCGAATCGTAGAAAATTGTTTTCTCCAGAAAATCCTATATTTTCTACTATAAAATATTCGTAAGTTCTAGTTTATCGTTATCGAAATCATAGAAAATCGTTTTCCATAGAGTCCTACGCTTTTTAATTTGTAAAATAGCAGTATTACGAATTTATACTTGTGAGGAGAAAGAGTCAACATGGCAATTGTGGACATTCTACGCAATGAAGAAGGACAGTCAACACAACAAATGTGGACCATCACTTATCACGTATAGGGCAGTCAACAAAATGTGCCAAAAAAATTTTATGAGGTTTTCCTTACATAAATTTCTAGTTAATAAAACATATTCTAGTGAGTCGTTATAACCATACTAATCTGACGGAGTGCTTGTTTTGGCGTTTCTCAGGCGCCCTCGGTTTGGAAAAAACATTTGTCACCCTAGACTAGCCTGTCTAGCTATAGCGAACAACGAAGGTGCGAGGTGTCAACCCCGTATAGATCTATACACAAATTCCCGGTCTCCCTCCAGGAGACTCTGACTATAACTCTTTACAGGACTTAGATGTACACTAATATTTTCATATTTAGGTACTTTTGAGATTTGTCTGACTACAATATTAACAACCTTTTGAGCAATCGTTAGAGATCCATTATTTTTTTAGATAAATAATGAAATTGTACTCATTGAATAGAAATATCATTCTCGTTCCATATCGTTGATTGTGCTTGTTAACTGGGTGCTCGTGTTCGTTCCTTTTCGTTTATTGACAATTTCAGTCATTTTAGTCGAGAGAAAAAGTGTCAGGTTATAATTTATATAAGTTTATAACTGCCAGTTATGACACGCATTTTCTGTTTTATGACATATAGAACGTTACTTATGTTCTTGGAGATTTTACGACAACAGCTTATGACATACAAATATTTCTGTCATAAAGGCTCTATTTGTATATTTTCTTGACGCGAACTTTTATATCGAATATTTATAAAATACCCCCTGATAGTTTCCAAATGGTTCACAAAGTTTCCATTTTCGAAAATTACTAGAAATGGTGTCCACTTATCAGGATCCCTATTATAACTTTTATCTCTAGACATGAAAGCATAGATAAATGGGTCATGTTGGGCACACCCAATAGTTGGGAGGCTCTTTTGTACAAAGGATCCTCTGTTCTTTATGAAATTGAGAATTCCTACGTTCATAAGTATATTACTAAAATATTAATTTAATAATATTTCATAGACACATACAAACATACGTATATATGCAATCATTTAAGAATTTAGGCAAGATTTGACTTGTACTCTCCCCCAAAAACATTAAAACGTTGAAAAAGGTGGGGTATGAAGCTCACCTTGAGTTGGTTGAGGAGTTGTCTGGAGTTATGGAGTGAAGATCTCAAGCTTAAACTCTTGGCTGAGATGAGGAACTTCCCTGGGAGGGATGCTTTCCTAAGGATGATCATCACATATTATTATGAATAAAATAATATGGATTCATCTTGAAACATAATAGAATATTAGGTGAGTGGAGGAATTTACCTTACAACTCTAGGGAGAAATTGAGGATATTTTTCCCTTCCAGCAAGATCATCGTTCTTGCCTTGAAGATGAGTTTTGAGGGAAAATGGAAAAAGTGAGAGAGAAGGTGGAGTCTAAACTCCTTTACTATCGTTGCTTTGGAGTATAAAAGAAGGGAGGAATCTTTGGTGCATGGGAATCTGCTGGTCCATGCATAGATATTTGGTGGGTAAAGCATGGGATACTGTGATTTGCATGGGAAATGAGGATTTCATCAAATCACAAAGTCAACTTCTTTGTCCTTTTCTTGATTCAGGATAAGGTTTTCCTAACTGCCAAACATTTATTTTTATGGAAAATATGCTTAAAATAATTAATTTTAGCATAAAATAGGGGTTTAAGGGGTTTAGGATAGGAAACATACGAGTTTGGTGTGATTTCCCGCGTCAACATGCCTTAAAATGGTGAAAAAGTCCGAAAATGACCAAAATCCGGAGTGAAAAAGTGAATTCTGGAGTCCTAAGGTGAAATCTGAAGCTTCTCTTAGAATTTCGGAGGGGAGGACTAGTTCTGCGAGGGTCCGAAGTGGCAGCATGGGAGTTCCGGAGGTGCTGGGCCAATTCTGAAGCTTCTCTCCTGATTCCGGAGTACTTCCTTCGGATGCGAGACGTCTGATCCGTACCGAAGATGCGAGGTAGGGCAAGGATTCCGAAGCAACCGAAGTGTCCGGATGAGAGGCTTCCGAGGCAAAGAAGGTTCCGAAGATGTGCTTCCTCTTGGCCCTTAAGAAGGCATTCCGGACCAAGAGGTTCAGGACCAAGAGGAGTCCGGACCAAGAGGTCCTTTTGGGGTTTCCTCTTTCGTTTTCGACTGAGGAAGGTACTTAGGGAGATTTGAGATACGTAGAGAGATTTGGGCGAGATTTCACATACTTGGAGAGAATTGGGAGAAATTCAATATACTTGGAGAGATTTCACATACTTAGAGAGATTTGGGAGAGATTTTACATACTTGGAGAGATTTGGGAGATATTCACTATACTTGGAGAGATTTGGCATATTTAGAGAGATTTGGGAGAGATTCACCATACTTGGAGAGATTTAGGAGAGATTCACTATACTTGGAGAAATTTGGGAGAGATTCACTATACTTGGAGAGATTTTGCATACTTAGGGAGATTTGGGAGGGATTTCACATACTTGGAGAGATTTGGGAGAGATTCACTATACTTGGAGAGATTTGGGAGAGATTCACTACACTTGGAGAGATTTGCATTCTAACACTATATTGCTCCTTAGGAACTCATATTGAACACTTAGGTGTGTTAGTACTAGTCTCACAATAGTCCTTGCTTACTTGAGGATTAAATTTCCTTAGTAAAAAGGCTAGTTGTGACATCATCCCCCCGTTAGAGGGAATTTCGTCCCGAAATTCTTTCGAAAGATAGGGTCATGAAAGCGGAAATAGGTGAGAGTACTTTTGAGTTATTTGGTTTTTGTGTTCCCAGGTGAATACCGACTAATGCCTAGCGTTCCCTTGAACCTTCACCATCGGGATGTGGCTTTGTTTTCATATGCTTAACTTTTCTATCCATAGTCTCGATGGGTTGATAAGTTTTTAGGAGGTTTTAGTCCACTAACCTTTTCTAGTGGGACTGGAAGAGTTTTTCTTGTCAGATCCTTTCCAGGTTCGACACATGGAACGCAGGATATACGTTACTAATCTTGGAGGGTAGTTGGAGTTCGTAGGTTACCGGACCGATTCGTGCGAGGATCTCGAATGGTCTGGTGCACCGGGGAGTTAGTTTACCTTTCCTTTCAAATCGATTCATCCTTCCCTGAGGGAAGATCTTTTAAGGATACCATGATCCCTTACTTGGGATTTTGAGGCTTTAACTTGCTATCTATATAGTTCTATTGCCGACTTATACGATGTTTGGGTCGTGTTCGGGTTTTGACTATCCTTTTTGTGGTTTCTCGAATAATCTTGGGTCTAGGGAGTGTGCTATTGAGTGTTTGTCCTCTTGTCAGTTGGGTGTCTCTCACCTCAGCCCAACAGAGGATGATCTGCATTTCCGGTCACGCGCGGCCTTGAAGGGTACAACTCCCATGCTCGGGTGGCAGTTGTTGGTATATGAGTACTCGGGTAGAGGTAGGTGGGTATCCTAACTCTTTCAATGTCCATTACACATGTTTCCCTTCAGAGTGCAGATTCTTGTTTACCTCGTTCTTGTCAAGTGGGATTTCTAGGGCTTCGGTGGTTCGACACTTATGAGTGTTGAATACATGGGATGTAAAATGTCTAAACTGAGCTCTTAGGTTAATCGAAGACTATGGTTCATCAGGGCTTTCTTGACGAGGCCTTTTGAATGGTCTTCCAGGGATCGGGATCCTAGTGCCTTAAAAGTAGGGTTTTATGGGCCTTGAGAGTTGGTACTATGGTCACCAAGGTCGAGTTTGCGCATGATGTAGTTAACTTTATGAGTCTTTGATTTTCTTGGGAGTTTTCTCCCTAGGGTTTTTCCAAACTAATGGTCGGTTGGCCTTTTCCAGTTCCTTGCTGGCGGTTGAACGAATCTCCAATTCGGAGTAGGGAGTATCGATCCTTAAGGATGGGTTTTGTTTGGCTTAACCGTAGCCAGTGGTGCCTACGGTAATTTCGTCTTTCTCCCCTTATGAGTTAGACAGGTGCTTCCTGTGGTTAGGGATTGGGTCTGGTGTTTCCTTTACACAATATGCCGATCTTATTATCAGACACTATCTGTTCTTGTGACCGTGCTAAGTGGTATCAGGTGTTTGGTCATTGAGGTGTTTCCAGGAGTCGAGGTGATTCTATCTCTACTTAGCACGTGGTTGAGGTTTTCTAAGAGATTTTGGGAATCTCTGGAGGAATGTTGGAAGCCTTTTGGATTCCTTTTTATGCCCTTTTCTCCTTGATTTTCAATCTTTGATGGGGCTAGGGAAGGGTGTGGTATTCCTTACGCCAGAACTTAGGCGTCTGGTTGATAGGAATTTCGTCGTTACCGACTGAATAAGTTTTGTTATTCAGTTGCGTAAGACAAAAGTCTATTTGTAGAGCTCGATGTTTGTAAGGTGAGGATCAAGCCTATCCGTGTCAACTGATGACATTGAACTCCTTGTTGTTACATCGATTTGAGGAGTATTAGTTGTTAGGAATGACAGGGTGTTATATGTTCATGCTCCTATCATTACTAGTTTCGTTTTCGTTGTTACCATTGGGTCTATCTCGTTTCTGCTTGTTAGGTGTTCTAGTGTTCGTGTTCTTATCGTTGCTAGTTTCGTTTTCGTTGTTACCATTGGGTTTATCTCGTTTCTGCTTGTTAGGTGTTCTAGTGTTCGTGTTCTTATCGTTGCTAGTTTCGTTTTCGTTGTTACCATTGGGTCTATCTCGTTTCTGCTTGTTAGGTGTTCTAGTGTTCGTGTTCTTATCGTTACTAGTTTCTTTTTCGTTGTTACCGTTGGTCTATCTCGTTTCTGCTTGTTAGGTGTCCTGGTGTTTGTGCTCTATTCATTACTAGTTTCATTTTTGTTGTCACCATTGGGTCTATCTCGTTTCTGCTTGTTAGGTGTTCTAGTGTTCGTGTTCTTATCGTTGCTAGTTTTGTTTTCGTTTTCACCATTGGGTATATCTCGTTTCTGCTTGTTAGGTGTTTTAGAGACACAAAGGTGCTGCTATAAGTCAAGGGAATTCGTAATCCGACTTCTGCCATGTTTTTCCACTATAGATGGATGTGACCCGACCGCACATACTTAGCATTTTAAAAGGTAATTGACTGTGGGGTTCTGTCCTAATTAGCATTCAGACAGGGACAGGAAAATGATGCGGGATCGCACGTTCTTAGTTTATGGAATCCCAACTATATATGATACTAACATTCATATGGAACCATCATGGTCCATTCGTAAGGATTCTCTAACTTCTCCGTGATTTACGGATTTGCTCGAATGGGGAAATAGTTTTTTTATTATGTTTTCAATTTGCAAGACCTTTTTGTGAACATTCCTAACATAGAGTTTATCGTTCGAAACGTACCAAGAATCTCGGTAGGATTTCTTGTCTTCTCTTCCTGTCTAGTTGTCAACTCCCTCATCAGTCATCTACGTTGGACAATTTCTGTTGAAATGTCCTGTTGCACCGCATTTGTGACAAACTGGACTTACCTCTGGGTTGAGGGTCAGAGTGATGCATGGGGCCAGGGCCCTATAGTAGCGGGAGGCGTGTCCCATCTTGTTGCACCTTTTACAACGAAATGTCTGGCAGGTGTTGGAATAGTGTCTAAGGCTGCAACTATATTAGGCAAGTATTTGACCCGATTGTGCATGGTCCTTTTGGGTTGCCTTCACCATAGCAACTTGATAGGATGATTTATTATGAGAGAATAAATATTATTAATATATTATGAGAATAATATAAGGAATAATAATATTGGTATTTGATTAATATAAGTCATAAATTAATTAGTATTAACTTGGTGACTTAAAGAGATTAATTAAATAAGAGGGTATAAACTGTCAATTGTTTGATAGTTACACTTTAGACTGTAAATCCTTAAGAGATAGGGATTGGACGGATTCTAGAGCTTGGGATAGCTCAAAATCGTCCAAGGCTTATCTATGGTAAGGATTTGGATTGCTTTAAGGAAAGAATTATCCAACTAGGGTTTAAGGTGAAACCCTTAAGGAGTCTACAAGTATAAATAGACCCTATGGCAAAGGGAAATCGGCATCTCTTCTCAAGCAAGAAAACCCTGGCCGATTTCCTCCCCCCTCTCTCTCTCTCTCAAATCATCTTTATTGCTATTTGGTGTTTGTAAGCCATTAGAGGAGTGACAATTGTGACTCTAGAGCTCCAAGACAACAAGATCTAAACAAGAGATTCAAAGGTAAACTTCTAGATCTGATTTTGTATTGTTTTATACCTAATTGTCTTTTTCATGTTTTAGTCCTCTTACTTCATTTTAGTCTTCTTACTTCATTTTAGTCACTGCACATTCTTGCAAATGTCAGTACTTAATCCTTACTAAAATACTCAAGGTTTAGAAGTAATGTTTTAATGACAATATAAATTTATATATTTGATTGAATACCAAACATGAGATAACTAATTGTCTTTTGATCCTATGGATAGTATCATGGCCTAGTAATCCATGATCAAATTACTTTCTCCTTGTTTTAGTCTTTTCACTTAAAAATATATATTGGGCATGTACCAACACTGTATATAACTAGGCATTTGGGCCTAAATTAGGTATACCAACACTAATCACCTTTTAATCCATTAAAAATTGGCTTACTTCATCTTAACACTTCTATTCATTATATTAAACATATGGGAGTGTTTTGAAGTTTGAGTTTATATGATTGGCCATGATAGTTTCAAAAGGAAAACTCAACATGCTACATAACTCCTTCATGGAAATTCCAATAATGAACTGATTATATTTACATGTCATCTAGTTGACTAACCATAGTAAACTCCTAACTCAAGGAAGTTTCATTTTAATTCAATATGTTAGTTTACAACGTACACTTGATAACAACTCATTCTGATAGATTATAATGCAATCTTTGGATGAACCTCATGCATGATATTTCTTTTGTCTATGAGAACTATTCCCAAACTACGAATTTGGACAAGATTGATCATCCTAATAGCTAATCCTTTTATATGTTCTAAAGCAATAAATTTTAGTGAACAATGTATAGATAACATTCAATATCAATTTCTGTCACACCCCCAAACTAGAACGGCGGAAACGTTCGGGGATGGAGGACGTCATATTCAGTATCATAACAATTGCATAGTAAGGAAAGCACACACCACCAAATATATACATATTTAAAAGTGTTTACATAATCGTAGTTGTTACATATTCAAAATATAAATACAATAACATGTTTCAAAAGAAGTCATTAACGCCAGAACGTTAATCCACAAAAGATGATTTTCCAAACCTGATTAGTGGTTCCCTGAGAATACAAGTTATTTCAAAGAAAAAGTGTCAAAAATTCAGTTGGTGAGTTCATAAGCGGTTTTGAGAAAATGTATGCCTTTCCAAAGTTCGTGCGTTTTCCAAGAAAATCCCTTATTTTCTTATAAAAGTATGAAATGCGTATGAATGTTCTTATTGTGAATTGTAAATAGTTGCACCGGGAAAATCCCTTATTATTAGTTGATTGTTTTAGATACAGGAAAATCCCTTATTTTCCTAAAGTAATTGGCAGTCTCTAAGACCGAAAATCGCAAGCAACTGACATGCTTAAAGGTTGAGGCATAGTTTTATATAATAAAGCTATAAGAAGATCGCACTTGTTAGATGAAGAATAGTTTTAATAGCTACTCGTTCATAAAATCAGAATACCATAATAATTGTCTATCCGGTGAGTTTTATAACCATACTAAACATAATATGTCTGTGGCGACGGTCTTCAGGCGTCGAAACGTTTATGACAAACTGTCACCCAAAGGACTGTAGCTAACAGTCAGGGCGCGGGATCATGACTTCCTATATAGATCTATACACGTTTGACACGCTCTCCAAACGGGAGACTCTGGTTATAATAGACAGAAATTTAGGTAGTACCTTTTAACAAAAAGGTAGCATTGAAGATGTAATCGTCTCACGGATTCTCAACTATGTCTGTATTAAAGTGATAGTTTTGTATGCAATGTTTATCCTCTTTCACAATGTTTGACAAAGCATAAATCATAAGTTCTTTGAATGCATAAAATGGTTTAACAAGGATGGCTACCCTGAATACTATGCATTTTGTATAAATCTAGTGCATGCAAGGTATAACAAGAGTTTTCACGTTTTCACTCGGGATTAACCGGGTGTTTACTTGTATTCTCCCCCGAAATGTATTAAAAGAACATTATAAAGTATTTGAAGGTGTATAAAAGGGGTATGAACTCACATGATGGCTAACAACAAGTTCACGAGTAATATGATGAAAAATTGTTTATATGAAATGATTTCCTTCTCTACCGTCTTACAAAGGCGTGATGATGAGTTGAGTTTTCTTGTAAAAGCATCATGTTATAGTTGAAAATGGTTACCCTTGATATGATGTAGTATGGAAACGTATAAATAAAACATATTTCTATTTATAAAACATATTGTATCCCAAGAGGGTAAAGTTGTGTTGTGAGATGTTTTTCATGATAACAACTTCATATGATAGTTAAAACAACAGTATGAAAAGTATAGCAAAAGATCGATGTTTCACACGATTTTAGCCGTGTGTTTACTGATGGGTTTTAGCCATAAGAACTTTCCTATGTGCGCATGCAAAACCCTAATGCTTGGATCTAGGTTTTCTAATTAAACATGCTTTGAATCCAAGACTTCTAATGGCTAATTAGGTATAAAACAATACAAAATCAGATCTAGAAGTTTACCTTTGAATCTCTTGTTTTGATCTTGTGGTCTTGGAGCTCTAGAGTCACAATTGTCACTCCTCTAATGGCTTAAAAACACCAAATAGCAATAAAGATGATTTGAGAGAGAGAGGGGAGGAAATCGGCCAGGGTTTTCTTGCTTGAGAAGAGATGCCGATTTCCCTTTGCCATAGGGTTTATTTATACTTGTAGACTCCTTAAGGGTTTCACCTTAAACCCTAGTTGGATAATTCTTTCCTTAAAGCAATCCAAATCCTTACCATAGATAAGCCTTGGACGATTTTGAGCTATCCCAAGCTCTAGAATCCGTCCAATCCCTATCTCTTAAGGATTTACAGTCTAAAGTGTAACTATCAAACAATTGACAATTTATACCCTCTTATTTAATTAATCTCTTTAAGTCACCAAATTAATACTAATTAATTTATGACTTATATTAATCAAATACCAATATTATTATTCCTTATATTATCCTCATAATATATTAATAATATTTATTCTCTCATAATAAATCATCCTATCAAGTTGCTATGGTGAAGGCAACCCAAAAGGACCATGCACAATCGGGTCAAATACTTGCCTAATATAGTTGCAGCCTTAGACACTATTCCAACAGTCTCCCACTTGGATAAGTCTAGTAACTATACGCACAAGTACAATTCGATTTGCAATCATAGCTCTCAAAGACGCTGTCAAACTCTGATCTAATCAATCTTGTCCTTTAGATAAGTGATCGTACAGTCCTCTGTTAGATATCATGCTGACAATTCTATGGAATAATTAGTCAAGCATTTAGGTTTCTCGATCTCCGATTTATTTGACATAGAAGTTAATCGAACACATCAATTCAGTTCTGACCGGGCCCGGCACATAAGTCAAATCAAATCATCGAGCGACCGAGATATTGCTTTTACCTTCTTAGGATAAAAGTTACAGATAAACGTCGACTTATATGCATTTACTTATTCATTAATCAACTATACACAACAATGCGTTTTATAACACCAAGTTACTGATGCGTTTTCGCATTATCAATGTACAACCAATTAACAAATAACAAACCATATATCTAGGTTTTAAGACTATATGATATTATCGTCTTGCGATCACCCTTTTATATCATATTCCATAAGGTGATTCCAGCAAGCACGGGTTTGTTCCAATGCTCAAAACTAGTTCATAAGCACTCATGAACGTTGTAGCAATCTTTTGCCATGTCTAATACCATTTAGACAATCTACGCACCAATTCACGACAATCTTCATTCATATCTACTTCCAACATATGAACGATTGTGGACGATTTGAATAATTCGGTTATTCTTAATAAACTCAATTATTTTGGAAGTCAAAACATGCAAAATGAAACAATAGTTAAACAACTAACAGAAGACAGTAACACTACTTATAAATAAAACTCCTTTATTTAATCATCAAATGTTAATTACATTTATCTATTACACGTTTCTACTAATATCTAATCTATGCTAATATCATCCTTCAGCCCAATACTCCTAGCATGCTGCAAGTGCTTAACCCTACTCAGTCCCTTCGTAAGCGGATCTGCTGGGTTATCTTCTGATGATATCCTCTTTACTACGAGTTGTCCTTCTTCTACACGATGTCTAATAAAGTGGTATTTTCTGTCGATATGTCGCAATCTACCATGATCTCTCGGTTCCTTGGTCAAGGCAACCGCTCCTTCATTATCACAGAAAATCTCCATGGGCTCCTTTATGGCGGGTACAACTCCAAGATCACCGATGAAGTTCTTCAGCCATATTGCCTCCTTCGACGCTTCGCTCGCTGCAATGTACTCTGATTCGCACGTTGAATCAGCTACAGTTTCCTGTTTGGAACTTTTCCATGTCACTGCTCCTCCATTTAGGATAAAGATCCAGCCCGACTGCGAACGATAGTTGTCCCTGTCGGTTTGAAAGCTGGCGTCACTATACCCTCGCACCTTCAAGTCATCACTCCCTCCGAGGACTAAGAACCATTCCTTCGTCCTCCGAAGGTACTTAAGGATATTCTTCACCGCAATCCAATGGGCTCTGCCAGGATTCCCTTGATATCTACTAATCATGCTCAAAGCAAAGGCTACATCAGGGCGAGTACAAGTCATAGCGTACATGATTGACCCAACTGTGGAAGTGTATGGTACTCGGCTCATTTCTGCTATCTCAGCTTCGGTACTCGGACTTTGAGTCTTACTCAACTTGGCATTACTTTGTATCGGTAATTCTCCCTTCTTCGAGTTTTCCATACTAAAACGTTTTAGTACCTTCTTTAAGTAAGTGTTCTGACTAAGTCCTATTAGTCTCTTACTTCTTTCTCTTACTATCCTTATTCCCAAAATGTAAGAAGCCTCTCCGAGGTCCTTCATAGTGAAGCACTTCCCAAGCCAGGACTTAACCTCCTGCAGAGTCGGGATGTCGTTTCCTATGAGCAATATGTCATCGACATATAGAACGAGGAAGCTTACTATACTCCCACTGGCTTTGACATATACACACGATTCATCTTCGCTTCGTACAAATCCAAACTCTTTGACTTTCTCATCGAAGCAAAGATTCCATCTGCGAGACGCTTGCTTAAGTCCATAAATGGACTTCTCAAGCTTACACACTCTATTCGGATGCTTCGGATCCACAAACCCCTCTGGCTGAGCCATGTAAACATCCTCAGCCAACTTTCCGTTAAGGAAAGTGGTCTTGACATCCATTTGCCAAATCTCATAATCATGAAATGCGGCAATATCTAGCATCACTCTAATAGATTTTATCTTCGCAACTGGTGAGAAGGTCTCATCGTAGTCAACTCCGGGAGTTTGAGTAAAGTCCTTCGCGACCAATCGCGCTTTATATGTGTGTACATTTCCATCCACGTCGGTCTTCTTCTTGAAGATCCATTTGCACCCAACTGTCTTACGTCCGGGCACATAATTAACCAAATTCCAAACTTGGTTATCATACATGGATTGGATCTCGCTATCCATTGCCTCTTTCCATTTCGCAGACTCCGGGCCTGCCATGGCTTCCTTATAGTTATTAGGTTCATCAAGGTTTATTAGTGTACCATCACTAATATACGTGTCGCCTTCGGTAGTAATATGAAAACCATAAAACTGGGGTTGAACTCTAACTCTATCGGAACGTCTAAGAGGTAAGGACTCGTCAATCGGTTCAACCGGAGTTTCCTCCTCGGGTTGAGTGCCAGCGGTAGAGGTTCCTTCATCTATCGACTCTTGAATCTCTTCAAGCTCGATTTGCCTCCCACTGTCTCCTTGGCCTATGAGTTCTCACTCTCGGAAAACTCCTTTCTTCGCAACGAAGACAACATTGTCCTTCGGTCTATAGAAGAGATATCCAAAGGATTTATGCGGGTAGCCGATGAAAATACATCTCTCACTTCGAGGTTCAAGCTTGTCGTGAGTATCTCGTCTTACGAAAGCCTCGCAACCCCAAACCTTGATATGTGCCAACGAGGGAGCTTTCCCTGTCCACATCTTGTGAGGTGTTTTGGCAACCTTCTTAGTAGGGACTCGGTTAAGGATATGGGCGGCAGTCTCTAAGGCATACCCCCAAAAAGAGATTGATAGTGAAGCATGACTCATCATAGAGCGAACCATGTCCAACAAGGTTCGATTATGCCTTTCTGCCACACCATTCAATTGTGGTGTCCTAGGTGGCGTCAATTGTGAAACTATTCCACACTCCTTGAGATAATGACTTAAGTACTCTCCTCCTCGATCGGATCGAAGCATTCTTGTTTTCCTGCCCAATTGATTCTCCACTTCATTCTTGAACTCTTTGAACTTTTCAAAAGTTTCTGACTTTTGCTTGATTAAATAGATATACCCATATCTACTATAGTCATCGGTAAAAGTCAAGTAGAAGCGGTTCCCATCCTTCGTGGTTGATCTAAACGGTCCACATACATCGGTATGTATTAGGTCCAATAGACCCTCACCCCTTTCACACGTACTAGTGAAGGGTGACTTAGTCATCTTTCCAAGTAAACATGACCCGCACGTGTCATATTCCCTAAGGTCGAATGACTCCAACACTCCATCCTTTTGGAGTTGGGCTATGCGTTTCTTGTTGACATGTCCAAGACGACAATGCCACAAGGATGCTCTATCCACACTATTGGAAGAATCTATGTTCAAAACATCATTTCCTAAGTTATCAACAATCATAACAGTTTCATATATTCCATTACATGGTATAGCTTCAAAATAAAAGACACCATTCAGATAAGCTAAAATAGAACCATTCTCATTATTAAAAGAAAATCTAAAACCTTGTCTAAACAAACCATGAAATGAAATGATGTTTCTAGCCATTTCTGGCGAATAGCAACAATTGTTCAAATCTAAACTTAAACTATTCCTAAGCACTAAAGAATACACTCCAATCTTGGTCACAGGCGACGATCTTCTGTTCCCCATGATTAGATTGATCCTTCCTTGCTCCACATCCCTACTTCTTCTTAGTCCCTGCACATTAGAGCAAATGTGGTGACCACAACCAGTATCAAGAACCCAAGAAATAGCATGGTTAGAATCGTTAGATTTAATTGTGTATATACCTGCGAAAGATGGCTTGATCTTTCCTTCCTTGATGGCTTGCAGGTACTCTGGGCAGCTTCTCTTCCAATGTCCTATCTTGTGGCAGTGGTGGCACTCTTCCTCCTTTGGGTTAGGGCAAGGCTTAGCAGGATCAACTTTGGTCCCACTAGAAGAGGCACCATCTCGGGCTTTAACCTTACGATAGTTCTTAGACGAGGCCTTCCTCTTCTTTCCCTTTCCTTGTCCAATAGCCAAGACAGGAGCAACAGGTGGATTGGGAGTTGGTGCAACAGACTTGTCCTTGAAGTTGCTCTCAACGAACCTCAAGAGACCTTGGAGTTTGCTTAGGGTGACCTCCTCTTTGTTCATGTGGTAAGTCATCCTAAATTGATTGTAGCTCGGAGGCAAAGAGTGAAGCACCATGTCGATCGCCAAGTCTTACCCAAAGTCAACATTTAACTTGCGAAGGCGGTCGACATACCTTTGCATATTTTGCAGGTGCACGGTAAGAGACTCTCTATGACCCATCTTTGCGGAAATCATGTTAGTGAAAATATCATAACGCTCTTGTCTCGCATTTTGGCGGTATCTCTCCAATAAGTCTTGATGCATCTCGTACGGGTACATGTCCTCATAGGACTTTTGGAATTCGGAGTTCATGGTGGCTATCATGATGCAATGTACCTTCGTTGCATCTCCCTCATGAGTTTCAAAAGCGGTCATTTCAGCCGGAGTAGCGATTTCAGGGTTAATTTTCTCGAGCTTCTCATCGAGGACATACTCCTTATCCTCATAGCGAGCAATGGTGCGAATGTATCTTATCCATTCGCTAAAGTTCGTCCCATCGAAAGTGACCTTTTGACAAAGGCTCATCAATGTGAAAGAACTAGCAGCAGCGTTGTTTGCGTTCGACATCTACAAATAGAAAGGACAAAGATAGATTAGAATATGAATCCCTAATTATCACCCAATAAGAAAAATTAGGGCTAGGATCCAACAACAATATTTACATATTAGAAAAGGGATGCTGTAATCCAACATGCAAATAATATGAAGGTAAGTGAATGACGATTCACTAATTCTCCACCATAAAAACATAACTTTAAGTCCTAAATGTATTGAGAATTCCTAGGTTCGGATGAGATTCATTGAAGCTATTCAATGGCATGTTTAAATCTCGATATGCCCCTCTTATTTGTGACTGGGATACTGAGGATCACAAAGCGGGTGTGAATTACCATGCAAATTCACATGGTGCCTTCATTGTAACGATCACCTATTCGATGTGCCGGTAAACCACACATGCTCCATCGAACTATGATAAACAATGAATCACCCTTTGCCACCTTTGCTTAGAACCAATTAGTGTGCCGGTAAACCACACACGCTCCACTAACTTCTTAGCAAGGGTGCAAAGTGTAATTTCATGGGATTGCATCAATTCACTTTTCCTAAAGTAACTAAGATTGGGAAATTTTAAAATATGTAGTTACTTTGTATTTCATATTATACTTTTAATGAGAGGATGAGGTTACCCTATCCTACCCGTTCGGCTAACGACCCTCCACCGATCAAGAAAGCGATGGGTGTGAGTGTACACCCATTAAGCGCCATTTTATAGGCCGCAACCTTATACCCACCTTATAGATTGACTTCGTGAATGAGGCCTACTAACGATAAGACTAGCATTTAGTTATACATACATACATACATATATATATATATATATATATATATATATATATATATATATATATATATATATATTAATCTTGTAATATTATATTAGTATAGGGTTGTATTTTAAACTTTTAAAAAATCTAGGGTTTGAAATTTAAACTGTCTAAATTAAAACTTTTAATCACAAAACATAAATTTCAAAACTTGAGGACAAGTTTTAAACATTTAAAACATGGAGGATCAAATAACAAATAATCTCAATTAACAATTAATTCCATAATTATCCATATTTTATTTATTTAATTATTTCTTGCAAGATAATTACCGATTTAATCAAAATAATTAATTAATTATCACATAAGGAAATTAAATATTTTATTAGTTGATAAATATCTTTAACTAGATCAAGATTATAGTCATACATATCAGAAAATCGGATTAAGATTGATCTAACATGATAAAGGCAAGTTTCCATAAGATAAATATGAAGAAATCCCGAATCTGACCCTTCCTGACGCTCGAACTCGTCGAGTTCCCAACTGGACTCGTCGAGTTAGGCCAAATCGTCGAGTCCACCATGGGACTCGTCGAGTTTACGACTCAGAAACACAAAATTCGAATTTTGCACACAAGTTTCAAACAAACAAGCAACAATTTAATAGAAACCAATCTAGGCTCTGATACCATTGATGGGTTTTAACCATAAGGACTTTCCTATGTGCGCATGCAAAACCCTAATGCTTGGATCTAGGCTTTCTAGTTAAACATGCTTTGAATCCAAGACTTCTAATGACTAATTAAGTATAAGACAATACAAAATCAGATCTAGAAGTTTACCTTTGAATCTCTTGTTTTGATCTTGTTGTCTTGGAACTCTAGAGTCACAATTGTCACTCCTCTAATGGCTTACAAACACCAATAAGCAAAGAAGATGATTTGAGAGAGAGGGGAGGAGGAAATCGGCCAGGGTTTTCTTACTTGAGAAGAGATGCCGATTTCCCTTTGCCATAGGGTCTATTTATACTTGTAGACTCCTTAAGGGTTTCACCTTAAACCCTAGTTGGATAATTCTTTCCTTAAAGCTATCCAAATCCTTACCATAGATAAGCCTTGGACGATTTTGAGCTATCCCAAGCTCTAGAATCCGTCCAATCCCTATCTCTTAAGGATTTACAGTCTAAAGTGTAACTATCAAACAATTGACAGTTTATACCCTCTTATTTAATTAATCTCTTTAAGCCACCAAATTAATACTAATTAATTTATGACTTATATTAATCAAATACCAATATTATTATTCCTTATATTATCCTCATAATATATTAATAATATTTATTCTCTCATAATAAATCATCCTATCAAGTTGCTATGGTGAAGGCAACCTAAAAGGACCATGCACAATCGGGTCAAATACTTGCCTAATATAGTTGCAGCCTTAGACACTATTCCAACATTTACTTGTATTCCCCCCCCCCCCTAAAAGTGTTTAAAAGCGGTTAAAAACGTATTTTAAGTGTGTTTGTAGGGGTATGAACTCACTTGATTGAAGTGGTTGTTTTGAAGTAGTCGAGGGAATAATCGAGCAGAACTTCGACTAGAGAGAGTTGAAATCTCGGGATTCTCAGGGATCGGGAGTGTAGAACTTCCTTCAGAGCTTGAGTATAAAACTCGGGGCTTCACGCAGACAATACTTCGACTGGAGAGAAGTAGTGTCTCGGGAGCTTCAGGGCGTCGGGCCTTGCATCGTGTTCCAGGAGTGTTACCGGGGCTTCGGGGTGGTTTAGAGGGGCTTAATAGAGAGTAGAAGTAGAAGAGAGGTTAGGAATGAGCAGCCAAACTCGAAAGGCTTCGATTTCTATATATAGGCTAAAAATCGAAGTTCACGTCGTGAGTTTTGCCAATTCACGTCGTGAGTTTGTCCCAAATTCGCCAGGGCATGCGTCATCTGTCAAGTGGCTCTGAAATGCATCAGTCAGACTGTTCATGTCGTGAACACTGACAATTCTGACACAACGTCGAAATTCATGTCCCGAACTTCAGAAAATCATATCTTTTGCATATGAGCTTCGTTTTCGACGTTCTTTATATCCACGCGTAGCTAAGAAAAGGCTCTACAACTCTCGTTTAGACTCCGTCGGATAATTTTGACTTTATTTTTATTATATTATTTTTAACAGGCCGGGCCTGGAAAAGTCCGTTTAAATTGCATAACTCCTTCATCTGGTGTCCATTTTCGTCAGACTTTTTACTGTTGTACTCCTATTGTCGGGGTCTTCAACTTTCGTTTAGGTTGTGTCGGCTAAAGACCGCTCGATCTCTATTTCGAGTTTTTAGTTGTCTACTGTTAGGTCAGAAACTTCGAAAAATCATAACTTCCTCATACGAAGTCAGATTTGGGCGTTGTTTTTATGTATGATCACGGTTTAATGATATCTATGACTTTCATTTAGATACTTAAGGCTAAAAAGTATTTTATCGGGATTTTGTATTTTACGTTTAACAGTGTTTTACCGGTATTGCCGCGGATCTTCGATTGTTCATAACTTCTTCGTTATAACTCGGATTTTAGTGTTCTTTATATTTTTGGAAACCTCGTTACGATATATACCACTTGGTATATGCCAATTTTTGTTTTATAAAAGTTATAATTTTGACCCTAATTTCGCTGGTGTTACAATTTCTATTATAGTTTGTTTTATCATGTCCTTAGAAAATAATTACCCTAAATAAAATTATTTAAGAAAGATAGGATCCATATTTGGATCCATGATGTGTAAAGGGATGTCATAAACACATTATATAATTATTTAGGTGAGCAAGGCCCTTTGCCAATTTTGATCACCACAAAATTCTAGATCTTTGAGATTCATTGACTATCAATGACGTGTTAATATCAGATTATGTTCATCTCAAATTCAATGAAGGGGTCGTCGTGGATCACTGAACATATGGTGAATCATCCATAGAAAATTGCATGGTTTCTGACTCAAGTTATGTTTGAGATTTGCGAGTTCCACATCATTCTCTACTTATACTCTCAAATTGACATGTCAGTTAACCACACGAGCTCCATCAACAAGTTATAAAGAGAATTTGCAACTTTTATGGATAACATAAGATTCATTTTTAAATAGACTATGAATTAACCATGCAAGATCGTAAGGCCCCCAACTCAAGTTACGCTTGATATTCGCGAGTTCCATGTCATTCTCAACTATACTCTAGATTGATGTGTCAGTTAACCACACGATCTCTATCACCAAAATATAAAAATAATGTACAATTGTCATGGATAACATGAGGTTCACATTCTATTAATAAAACGAGATTTTGTTTTAAACTTGTGTTTAGAATACTTTTAGTATGACTATTATCATTATCAAACCCTTTCGGTAACTCCAGTCTCAAAATGTAATAGGGTGGTAAGGGTTGTTAGCGTGAAACATATTATAACCGCCCTCATTAAGAATCAAAAAGACCTCCTTAAACATATATTTGTAAGAATTTCAAATATATTGTTGTATTCTGCGCAACGCTAGGGTATTCGCCTAGTTGTTTTCTATAAAATCGGTAACTTTTTCGTACAACCAATGTGAGACTAACTTATTTAGCCATTAATTTGGTGAATCTAACATTTAATCACCTAAACAGCCGTTAAAAAAAATAATAAATAACTTTTTTGTACATGTGAGGACATGAAAATGTGCGATTAATATCTTTAGTCATCTTGATGTGTTTGTTTGCTAAATCACATTCACAGGCTACAATATGCCGAGATGTCTATTAAAATGATAAAAGTAGATACTTGAAATGACGCTTTAATACCAATATCATATGATATGTGGTCACCGACTAAACTCAAATTTTATAACCCATAAAATTGCATAAAGAATCAACAAACCAAAATCAATCCAATTTGGTTTTTATGCCGAACTTTGACGAAATTGAATTTTCTTATGTGTTCGACAAATTACCTCTTATAAATTCTTAAGATCCGATTACGAATTTTGTAAAGCACACAATGAGTGAGAAACTAGAATAACCTGAGATAAACATTAATCCGACAAGTCGACAACTACATAAACTATACTCTTTTATTTATAACTCACAAATAACTCAATAATAATAATAATCCCTTAATGTGTTTTTTAAACATAAAATACGTAAAAGGTACTCATTTATTAAACTTATTTCTTTAAAGGGAAAAAAAAGAAGCAAAGTAAAAATCTATATTTGTTCCTGCCCGGGATCGAACCGGAGACCTTTAGCGTGTAAAGCTAACGTGATAACCACTACACCACAAGAACACTTTAATTATTCAGTACAAACTATAATATAAATTCGTAAATAATTTTAATGAGCATACAATATACGAATATAATTTAAACTCAAAACTTTCACGTCCAATTGCAAACTATTTCAGAAAAGTCGCTCATTTGGATGATCCAAACTTTGTTTCACGAAATCCAACCTTTATTTTCTAGAATTGGGTAGTAGGAACGTTTCTTTTTTTTTTTTTTTTTTTTTTTTTTTTTTTTTTTTTAATTTTTAATTTTAATTTTAATTCATTTTTTAGAAGAAAAACCTTAATAGGGATACCGTCGGTGTCCGCCGTTCACTTAGGTTAACGATGACCTCAATGGAGTGGTTGGCTTTGTTAGGTTCAACTGTGAGTTTCTTCAAGATCGTTTGCTTCTTCATCCCATATTCACAAGTCAAGATCATTCACATTCACATGACAAATCGTTTTTGAGTGTCTAGTTTTATGTCAGCTAAGATTCTACGTAATTGTTTACTACAATCTACATGCATTTTGTTTTTCTAATTTGCTTTGATTGTCTTATGGTGTTCATGGGTTCGACTTTCTAGGGTTGAAATTGATAATCAATGCATTTATGTTGATAGACGAAAGGGTAAAAACTTTAATAGGGGTGGAGCTTTTGATTGTCTAGGTCCCTGTGGTTCTATACAAGGTTGTTAATATCGGAGTCATATATAATATCATTTTCCGCTTTGCAAGATCGTGATCATAAGATCGGATCGGATCCTACAAAAACATTTTAAAACATAAAAAATATATATTCATCTATCCATTAACCATTCAGTTAACAAAAAGTACTTTAAAACATAAAAAATACATTTCTAATATATTATTTAGCGATAAACAATTCAAAATGAGTATTCTATTTAGTTAGTCCAAGAAAAATATTTGAACTTTAAAATAAAATATTAACAATCGTACGATCGATCCTACAATCGTACAATTCAACCCTATGATCCTACTAAAAAATGATCCAAATATGAGATCGTATGACCATACAATCCTACAATCATGATAATTTTAACAACCTTGGTTCTATATACACACAATGATGTCTAATGTGTTTCAAACAGGATTTATGTTGCAAATTTTCCACCTAGGGAAATCGTAATTGTGGGATACGCATGCGAAATATATATATATATATATATATATATATATATATATATATATATATATATATATATATATATATATATAGATCTTTAGTAGCAACGAGAGTCGTCGCTAAGTTCTAAAATCTCGCCACTAAAGGTATTAGCGGCGACATGTCGCCGATGTTGGTTCATCGCTAAAGGTGAGTCACCCTTAATTCTCTTTGTCACCACTAATGTTTCGTCCTTGCTAAAGGTGTGCCGCCCCTAATGCTCTTTAACAAAACGTTTGTATGTATGCATAAGAGGAATGGTAAACATGGAATGCATAAATCCTATAGTAATGTTGTTTCGGGAAATAAGAACCATCAAGATTAGACTCAAAATAATGTGTATGGAGAATGGTGAAATAATGTGTCAATGTTTGAAGTCCGAACCATGACACATCTTGACATACATAATTTAAACTAGCCAAACCGGTGTTATAAAAATATCACAATCATTTATTGATAAGTCATACATGAATACATCCCATAAACAGTGGTAGATCCAAACAAAAAATCAATTAGGGTCCACTATAGTCTTGCATAGAGGTTAGCTTGGCGGCCAGCAACCGACCGACGTCCCTCCGGTGATGGTGACAGTTGGAATACAATACAAATTTACGGTGATCTATATTAGAGATGGAGTCTTTTAGGAGTTTTTTCCAGTAAAAGTGATAAATGAAAATTGAGATGAGGTAAAAATGAGAAAAGGATGGTATAGGAATCTTTAAAATCAGACGTGGGTATTATGATTACATTATAAACCAGGGTAATTATATTTATTCCTAAAGCACCAGGTAATTTGATTATAATTATTAAAAAAAAATCTAAAATTTACAAAGAGAAAATTTTAATATTTCAAAGGGTTTTCGGGAACAACTTATGTTAGAAAAAGATGTCGACAGTAAAAGAAATATATTTTTTTTGTATAAAAAACAATGATGTGTGGGACCCACCTAAGTGGGGTCTGTTATAAGATACCTTTTCACTGCCCATAAACCAAATGTAACTAGCATTATACATGTCCATTGGTTGAGTTAATTGATGAAAAAACAAAAGACTGATTCTATTTTCTTTTATAGAATCAAACACAGATAAGTATGTTGCTATTATTTGTAACAATACAATTAAGTTTCGATTATGGATTAAAAGAATCAATATGTTTCAATTATTGGTTAAAAAGATAAGTGTGTTGTTATTGTTGGTGAAAAAGATAAGTATATTACTATTATTGGTTAAAAATATAAGTACGTTGATATTAATCATTATAAAGATAAGTACATTGCTAATATTCGTAAAATATATAAGTGTGTTTCAAAGTAAACCATGATTAAATGAAAGTTTGATACTATAATTAGGCATGACTTACTTTAAACATACAATTTATGCTATAACCGAGTCATTTTTTTCATGACACGATCATATATCACCTTGGCTGCAACATTCACCTGCAATGTTCCATCTTCCATCCAAAAATAATAATTATATTGTTTGTTATTGGATAGAAAATAGATTATAATTTATTGGATAATGGATAACCAATCAAAATATATGATGGATAAAATCAATTCAACTCAATATCCAATCAGATCAGATCATTTTGATTGCATAAAAGAATTGGATTGGATCTATTGACCAAATCCAAAATCCAATGGATATTGGATTCGTTCAATTCCATCAAAATAAATTGGATTTAAACTGATGAACACCTCTAAGTGTAGAGGTGTGTTGCTTACCATCAGATGCCTGATCCGAAAAGATACAAATTGGGAGTCCGAGTTTTAAAGAGTGTATTCATTGGATATGCTAAGAGCAATAAGGCATTACAAATTATTGGATGACAAATTAGGTGTCATTTTAGAATCCATAGATCTGTAATTCTTCGAGGATAAGTTTCCAAGAGATGGTGAAAATTCATACACCATTATAGCTCCAAGTACGTCTCAGGAAAATGATCGACCTTCTCTAGTTGTAGAAGAACCAGCGAGAAGTAAAAGAGCTAAAAGGGAGAAAAGTATAGGAGATGTTTTTTCTCTTATTTGGTCAAAGGAACTCAAAAGAAAGTGACAAGATATGTCATATTATCCATTAAATTGGATGATGATCCTAATACCTTTAATGAAGTCATGTCATATAGGGATGCTCCTTTGTGGAAGAAAAGTTGTCAATGACAAAATGTATTCAATTATAGGCAACAAGATTTAGGATTAGCTGATCTACCTAAGAGAAAGAGACCCATATGATCTACATGGATTTTCAAAAGAAAATATCATCCAGGTGGATCCATATTTTCCTATAAAGCAAGTTTAGTTGCTAATGGATACATACAACAATAAGGTATCAACTACTTCGATACATATGCCTCAGTTGCTAAGATTAGTTCTATCATAACTCTTATAACAACCTCATCCTTGAAAGGAGAGTACATTAATCAAATGGATGTGAATACAACCTTTCTTAATGATTATCCCAATGAAGATATTTATTTAGAGCAAGTTAAAGGTTTGTGATACTTGAACATGAAAACAAAGTGTGCAGACCTATTAAATCCTTGTACGGTTTTAAGAAAGCTCCCAAATAATGACATGATATATTTGGGACCACTACACAATCAATAGTGTTTCCAAAGTGTGTAGACTTTCAGATTTTAGCATAATAGTGTTGACATGTGTATTTATTCTAAATACACATCCAAATACACAATCAATATTTGTCTCTATGTCATTGATATGTTGATCATTGGTACTCACATGTAAGGTACTCTTAAGATGATTAAATATATATCCTCGGACTTTAAGACAGAAGATCTAGGGAACGTAGATACCATTATTGGTATCAAGGTGAAAAAGACATGGAGTCATATTTCTTTGAGCCAGTCTCATCACATAAAATATTGACAAAGTTTTAGCATTTGAATTTTAAGGAATTCAACAATTGTTTTGATTTAGGTGTTCATTTTAATGTGAAATCTGGTCGAACAGTAACTTAACTAGAATATGTGAGTGCAATTGGTAGCCTGATATGTTTCATGCATTATTCTCAAACTGACATCACATTCGTTGTAAGAAAACTAGGTACGCATATTGTCAATCTAGGGACAGAACATTGGAAGACAATAGAAAGAGTACTAGGATACCTGACAAGGACAAGTACTTTGGAGTTTATCCTCATCATCTCCAAGAATACTATAAGGTTATTTTGATGCTATTTTGATAGAACACAACAATTATTGAAAATCTATAAGTGGTTGGATTTATACTATAAACGACAGTGTTTTTTCTTTGGCGAGCAAGAACAGAAATGTAGAGCTCATTCGACAATGGAAGCTGAGCTTATTGCCTTAGTAGAATCATGAAAAACAAGCATAGTGTATTAGTGATTTTCTCTTGGATATTCATCTATGGGATATTCCATAGGCATTGATTCTCATATATTGTGACCATTAAGGCCACACTGTCTAAAGTATACAATGTGGTGTATAATTGTTAGGGGTAGGATCCTTAAATCATATTCATGATCCTTAATATTGTTATAGGCTCAGGATCTGTAAACACATCTTAGGATCTTGATTATTATCGTTAATATTTACTAACACATATAATGGTTATAATCTCATTTATTATTGACACATGTGCAAAATTAGTCAATGAAAGACATATTCTCAACAAAGAATCGTCTCAACCAAGAAAAAGACCCGGAAAACCAAGTCAAACAACGTTCATATGCTGATTCTCGGATGATACCCGACTTATCTGACTTCTTGTTATTAGCATTAGACTAAAAATAACACTTGTATTACACACACACACACACTAGACACACGATTAGCTCATCTACGATACTTGTACTTACATTTGCACATTCATCTATGCAATCAACATTTTTAGTCAATAAAATCATCAAGGCAGGTGATCATTATCACCTCCCAAGGTTTTATGCCAGAGATCCTATCAAGGATCAAGGGCTTTCCTTGTAAACCAAATGTGTCACTTTGATCATCATCTTGTACTTGCTTTACCCTGAACATCATAACCTCTCATACAATTTGGTTAAATTTAACTTGTGTAAATTTTGACCAAAGCAATTTGGCGCCCACCATGGGGCTGTGGTGTTCAAGACCTTTCAGAAAATCATGTCTACACAATCGAACCTATCTTCTTCCTCAATTTCTCCCATTTCCTCTAAAAACCTTCCACCACCTCCAGTTGGAGGTCCCAAAAAGACTCCTGATGTGATGAAGAAAAACACTCCTCCAATCACTACTCATGGATCCCAAGATCCTTCGGTAATAGTCTCAAACAACGAGCTTTTTGCCATGGTGAGGAGGCTGGAACAACAAGCGACTCAGAAACAAGAGGATAACAAGACAATGCTCAATAAAGTGGAAATCATGAGGGCAGAGATCCACAAACCTCAGGAAGTTGCACCCTCGATCCTGCAACCCAGGATCCTAAACTTCGACAATGTGGGATCCTTCAGATATCGCTAGGAGATAGGATCCTCGGTACCAACATCTGCTCCTGTCTGGGATGCAACTCCTGACGAGCGAGATCATGTGACCCAAGATCCCAATGAAACCTTCCTTACGCCTAATACTAAGGATCCTGGTAACTTCGTAAATAACAATGCTTTTAACACTGCCTCTATGGACCTTGATACATGTTTAAGTCGATCATGGCTAAGGTACTTCAACAGGCGAATGATCTCGAGCGTGCCCGGAGTGGTCCAACCTATACCAAAAGTATCCCCCATAAGCCACAGGATCTCAAGATTTTTTCTGGAAACAACTGATACCTAAGTCCCAAAGCACTTCCAAACCCCCAACATGAAGCCTTATGATGGAACTACAGATCTTGAAGAGCACGTGGCACAGTATAGAGAAAGGATGGAGATCATTCCCATCCCCACACACTTTAATGAAGCTTGCCTATGCAAGGGATTTGGTTCAACCCTCACAGGATCAGCTCTTAAATGGCTGCTAAATGTTCCTCCTTATTCTATTACATCCTTTGCACATTTAGTTAACATCTTTAATAATCAATTTTCTTGTAGGAGAACATTCAAGAAGATCACCAGTGATCTCTATTGGGAGGTTTAAGATCCTAAAGAATGACTTTTACACCATTTTTCATCCGTTTTCACTTCTTTCACCTCCCTAAACTTCCTTACAACCCCCCGAAGCCCTGGTATCATATCCAACACCCGAAGAACGTCCCGAAGTGTCCGAAGACCCCGAGAAATTTATCTTTTCGGTTTGAAGCTTAACTTTTGCAAGGCCCGATTTTTCATTAAAAGCTCCTGGTTTCATCGGAAACGATCGTTTTAAGAAACGAAGTGTTGCCCGATTATCTTTAAATCAAGTGAGTGTATAGTCACTTTCATCTTACACATAGATATGAAGCATTTTATATAAAATATGTGCTATGCGAATATATAGTGTTTGTTTATTTGAGATGGATGTTGAATGAATGATTTATACAGGGTTTTAAAGATTTAAACTGTATATGTATTTTACATCTACAAATTTTTTGGATAAAACATGGGTAGATGAAATAGTTGGTGTGTGATGAAAGATGAGTTGGATTAATGAGATGATCGGTGATATAAATCATGAGATGAGGGTGGGGGGTGGAATATGAGAGAAACCCTTATCCAAACGTTGGCCCCCGTCCTTCAACAGAGTATGGATGACAACCATGGATTATTCTAGACGGTTCGTGGAAAACTAGCAGGCTCACAACTTGCAGGTGTTGTGAACTATATGTTCATCATATGTACTCATAAAACCCATTGACATGTATTGCAGGTGGATTTCGGTGAATAATACCGTCGATAAATGAGAGCTATGGACTTAGCACATGTTGTATAAACCCTGACAGCCATGGACTTAGTGCCTGTTATATATACCCTGGTAGTTATGGACTTAGTGCCTATTGTATAAACCCTGGTGACGATGTACTTCGTGCCTATTCCTTAGGATGAATCCTTAGGAATGAGTGGTAGATGATTTTAGGGTAAATCCTTAAGAAATATCGAAGATAATGGGGATGGGTAAATGGGTTAATTTTTTTTATGATAAAACACAATAAATTTATTATTGTGGGTTGAAATCCCTATGTACTCACCTGGTTTCCCAACCTGACCCACTCAAGTTACTTTTATCACAGGTGTCGGTATGAGGCTACGTTACACTAAGAGATTAAAGGAGATGTAAAATCACTTGTGTAAATGAATGTAAGTTATGTTTATGCTTATGTTTTTGTTTTGACGATGACATCCCAACGTTTTAAAATGAATAAAATACATTTTCTCGAAAATGATTTGATAATATATTTATCATGTTTTTGGGAACAAATTCTGCAACGTATTTCTTTAAAAAGATACTCTGATTTTCAAAATCAAGCATAAACAAATCGGTCTTTTCTGGCCGAGAAATTTGAAGATGTCACAGAGAACCTAACAGATCCCCTTTCGAAGGGACTGGATAGGGTTAAGCACTTGCAGCATGCTATGAGTATTAGGCTGAAGGACGATATTAGTTTTAGTGATTAGATAGCTATTTAGAAACTTGTAATAGATAAAATGTATTTGACATTTGATGATTGAATAAAAGGAGTTTTATTTATGAGTAAAGTTACAATCCTGTGTCAATCGTTTACTATTGTTTCATTTTGCATGTTTTGACTTCCAGAATAATAAGATTATTCAAATTTTCCACAGTCGATCATACTTTGGAAGTAGGTACTGAGGCAAGACTGTCATGAATTGACTTGTAGATTGTCTAAAGTGTTTAGACATAGCAAAATTTTGCTACAAAGTTCATGAGTGCTCCTGAAATAAGATTTGAGTATTAGATTAAACCCACCTCACATGAATCAGTTAATGGAATTTATCATGAGTGATTGTGAGACGATAATATTGTATAGTCTTCAAACCAAGATATATGAGTTGTTGATTGCGAGTTGGTTGTGCATTGATAGTACGAAAACACATCAGTAACTTGATGTTATAAAACGTGTTGTTGTGTATAATTTAACAAGTAGTTAGTACAAGCATATAAGTCAAAGTTTATATGTTCCTTTTATCATAAGAAGATTAAAAGCGATATCTTGTTCCCCTCGATGATTTTGTTTTGACTTATGTGTCGGGCCCGATCATGACTCAATTGATGTGTTCAATTAAGTGCTATGTCAAACAAATTAGAAATCGAGAAAAAAACAGTTGGACAATAAGTATGACTATGTTCCATGTATTTTTCCACACGATATCTTGAAAAAAAGAGGATTATATGATCCCTTATCTAAAGGTCGCGTCAGAATTCGACGACGGCTTTTGAGAGCTACGATTGCTAATCAGATTTTGAAGTTGCATTGACATTTATAGTTACTAGACTTATCCAAGTGGGAGACTGTTGGATTAGGTGTCTAAGCCCATAACTCTAATTGGTATGTACTTGACCCGATAGTAGCATGGTCCATTTGGGTTGCCTTCACCGAAGCAATTTAATAGGATGGATATTTGAGAAAGAGGTTATTTATGATTTATTAATATATTATAAGTATAATATATTCATTGAGAAATCATATTATTTAATTGGTATTGATCAAGAATTAATTTAGTGATCAAAAGAGACTAACTAAATTAACGGGGACTGATTATGTAAATCAATGATATATGTAGTTTAGGCTAATGATCCATGGTTGATTAGTAAATGACTAAGCTTATATGAGAGTTCATGAAGTGTTAGTCCAAATGAATTATTGGATCAAAGCCTAAGTGAATGGATTAGGGCTTACAAAGTGACCCTTGGAATTTTACATTATATATGTAACCCCTAAAGCCCTAAAATCGGTACACATCTGCATTCTAAGAAGAAGCTAGCCGATTTTTGGTGCCTCCAAGCTCTCTCTCATTGTCCTCCATTGTTCTTGGTGTTTGTGACACATTTGAGGCATCACACATAAGGTGCTAAGCTCTTGTAAGGCCAAGTTCTACAAGTTACAACAAAGATGTAATCATCTAACTTGTTTTTATGTTTCAGTTATCAAAGTTGTATGCTAGTTAGGCCTCATGATTTGGAAAAATGAAATTGCGTGTATAATTAGAGAAAAGTAAGATCCAAAACATTTGGGTTGTATGTGCACCATAGGGATGTTATAGTGTTCAAAACCCATCAAAAGTTCCAAACAGGAGACTGTAGCTGATTCAATGTGCGAATCAGAGTACATAGCAGCAAGTGAAGCGTCAAAGGAAGAGATATGGCTAAATAACTTCATCGGAGACCTTGGAGTTGTACCAACTGTAAAGTAGCCTATGGAGATTTTCTGTGATAGTGAGAGTGCGGTCGCCTTAACCAAGGAACCAAGGGACCATGGCAGATCCAGGCACATCGACAGAAAATATCACTTCATAAGACATCGGATAAAAGGACTCCTCGTAGTAAAGAGGGTGTCATCAGAAGAGAACCCATCAGATCCGCTTACGAAGGGACTTAGTAGGGTTAAGCACTTGCGTCATGCTAGGAGTATTGGGCTGAAGGATAATATTAGTTTTAGTGATTAGATAGTTGTTTAGAAACTTGTAATATATAAAATTAATTGACATTTGATGATAGAATAAAAGGAGTTTTATTTATGAGTAATGTTACTATCTTGTTTCAATTGTTTACTATTATTTCAATTTGCATGTTTTAGCTTCCAGAATAATAAGATTATTCAAGCCATCCACAGTCGATCATACTTTGGAAGTAGGCTATGAGGTTAGACTGTCATGAATTGGCTTGTAGATTGTCTAAGGTGTTTAGACATAGCAAAAGTTTGCTACAACGCTCATGAGTGCTCCTGAAATAAGATTTGAGCATTGGATTAAACCCACGCTCACATGAATCACTTCATGTAATTTATCACGAGTGATTGAGAGACGATAATATCATATAATCTTCAAACCAAGATATATGACTTGTTGATTACGAGTTGGTTGTATATAGATAGTGCGTAAACGCATCAATAACTTGATGTTATAAAATGTGTTGTTGTGTATAATTTAACAAGTAATTAGTACAAACATATAAGTCGAAGTTTATCTGCTCCTTTTATCCTAAGAGGAATAAAAGCATTATCTTGGGCTCCTCGATGATTTTGTTTTGACTTATGTGCCGGGCCCGATCAGGACTCAATTGATGTGTTCAATTAAGTTCTATGTCAAACAAATCCGAAATCGGGAAACAAATTGTTGGACAATGAGTATGACTTCATTCCATGCCTTTTTCCACACGATATCTTGAAGAATAGAGGATTATATGATCCCTTATCTAAAGGACGCGTTATTGATCAGAGTTGACAACGGCTTTTGAGAGCTACAATTGCTAGTCGGTTTTTGAAGTCGTACTTGCAATTATAGTTATTAGACTTATCCAAGTAGGATACTGTTGGATTAGGTGTCTAAGCCCATAACTATAATTGGTAAGTACTTGACCCGATAGTAGCATGATCCATTTGGGTTGCATTCACCGAAGCAATTTGATAGGAAGGATATTTGAGAAAGAGGTTATTTGTGATTTATTAATTGAGAAATCATATTATTTAATTCGTATTGATCAAGAATTAATTTAGAATTAATTTAGTGATATAAAGAGACTGATTAAATTAATAGGGGCTGATAATGTAAATCAATGATACATATAGTATGGGCTAATTATCCATGATTGACTAGTGATGGACTAACCTTATGTGAGAGTCCATGAAGTGTTAGTCCAAATGAATTATTGGATCAAAAGCCTAAGTGAATGGATTGGGGTTTACAAGTGACCGTTGGAATTCTACACTATATATGTAACCCCTAAGCCCTTAAAATCAACACACAAGTATTCTAAGAAGAGTATAGACAATTTTGGTGCCTCCTAAACTTCTCTCATAATCCTCCATTTGTTCTTGGTGTTTTGTGACTTGTTTGAGGCATCACATTTGAGGTGCTAAGCTCTTGTAAGGCCAAGCTCTAAAAGCTACAACAAAGAGGTAATCATCTAACTCGCTTTATGTTTCAAATATCAATGTTGTATGCTAGTTAGGCTTCATGCTTTGGAAAATGAAAATTGCATGTATAACTAGAGAAAACTTAGATCCAAAGCATTACGGTTGTATGTGCACCATAGGGATGTTATAGTGCTCAAAACCCATCAAGACCAACCACTGCCCTTCCTGGAGTATATAGACATCTATACATCGATCTAGCAAATCCCCTAATAATCAAAACTCGACCTCAACGACTCAACCTCCTCATAATTCAAACATTAACGAACCCGAAAGAAACATTGACCATAACTAACTCCATGACCAACGGCTACTTTCCGTGAATTCGCTCATTTATTCATGTACACACTCAATCTGCATCTTTCCTTGACAACATCTAGACCCAAATCCCATATGTACGACCGCAGATCCCTATAACATGATCTTCTAAAGCCGCAACTCAATCAAATTGATGATCCCCCCAACATGATACCCAGTTCTCCCCTACTTAGGGTTCAAACCACTGCTACTTGGCTTTCCAAACAGACCATTATACAACTGGTTCACAAAATATACAATGCCTGAATCTTGGGACATACCACGCAATACTCGATGACCTTCCAGATAAAGACCAATCAACTCTAAGTATTATGAATCTCAGATGGAGGCCTCAGAAACCTCCCAATGTGACTGCCTCTAGTCACCAAGAATCTCATGCGACTTAACAAGCAAATATTTCGACGGTCCAAAAATAGCACTGACTCTTTATTTGGGAATAATGGACTATTACACACTTTATTCTTTGGATCCTCAACCAACACCCATTGCAAGAATCAACATAGAAATAGGAGACCTCACTCTCATAGTTGATTCACAACATAGACAACAAGGGTCGTCCCTGAAACGGTTGCAAGAACACGCCTTAATATACTCAATTAAGTCATCTCATTGTCCTCGCCTGTCACAGTTCCCACTGATGACTCTCTTACAGCATAAGAAATGCCTCAAAGTGGTCATACCACAAGAATCTTTTGGCGCAATTATTGCACCTATCTGATACCCCACGGGGTCTACTTCTAAATTCTACAATCAGAAGTCCGCTCTACCTTCCGACCGATATGAAAAGGCTGGAATAATATAATCCTTGACATAGAAAATGACATCACAACCCATCGCCGACCACTCGAAGCAGACTGCAATCCTCAACAACGCATCACCTCCATCTCCTTTTTTAGTCCTGCGACTCCAACTGGCACCCCATCGGTCAAATACCTCGAGACCGAAACTCAATTTCCTCGTAAGGTCTACTCCATTCAAACCCGACGGACATGGCCCTCGAGCCCAACAATCACCAGATCCACTCTCAGTCTGAACAACCGCAACAGGATAACCGACAGAGACAGAAAACACACTCTGCAACGAACCATCATACCCAAACCATGTTATCTTCCCTTAACCCGCTACTTAGAACCCCTAGAATTCTACTCGTTTCGATTATGAATCCTATGCTTTTAGTAGTATGGGCCTAATACTACCTTCCACATCTATCCATACTTTCCTCGAGGATCGTTCCATATTTTCTAGGTAGCTGCTCAAATTCCCTTATCGACCAATCCCATTATATATGCTCGTTATTTAGTGAATAATCACCGCTAAACAGTGCACTTATTATATTGAAAATACTCCTTAGGCTCCCCTAGGATTCCACTCACACCGCTCTCTGCTGTCAGCTACAAAAAGGAACTCCTATTAATACCTACTAACCACTTCTTGAATACAGCTACATGCTTCATGCACTAAATAATTCTTTGACTGTAAGATCCCGCCCCACAACGACTAGAATTACCCGCGAGCTGAGTAATCAGAGCTAAATCTAACCTTCTAAAATTATCTACTCCATGAAACACATTACCTAGCGTATTCGATTTATAGTTAGTTGGTGTTAATGGAAGTCCCTAAAAGCACAAAGAAAACAACATTCAGGCATCAAGCAACCTCCACCAGCACAGAAAACCACTCTAGCATACAACCCCAAATTCTCTATCTACAACACAAAAGGCATCACCGAACTTAGGCAATCCTAGCTCACAACTCCTGAAGATCTCTAATTATAAGCATGCAACACTACTAGCTCACATAACCGACCTAAAGGCTGTTGGATTAGTGTCTAAGTCCATAACTATTTTGGTATGTACTTGACCCGATTATGAGCATGGTCCTTTTGGGTTGCCTTCACCATAGCAATATGTAGGATGAATTAAGGAGAGAAAGGTTTAATTATGGTTTATTAATATATTATAAGAATAATATATTAAAGGAGAAATCATATTGTTTAATTAATATTAGTCAAGAATTAATTAAGAATTAATTTAGTGACTAAAAGAGATTAATTAAATTAAGGGGACTGATATTGTAATTATAA
The DNA here is from genome assembly GCF_051521515.1 of Lactuca serriola. Taxonomy (NCBI): domain Eukaryota; kingdom Viridiplantae; phylum Streptophyta; class Magnoliopsida; order Asterales; family Asteraceae; genus Lactuca; species Lactuca serriola. The sequence continues at coordinate 87,557,896 of NC_136413.1, read as the reverse complement.
GATAGTTGCAAAGTTCGGCTTAGGATCCATTAGATGGCAATGGGCGAATTCTATATGGAGGACCATAAAGAAATCGTCCAAGGGCCTTCTGGAATGGTCCATTGGACTGCTTAGGGCTTAAGTTGTAAGATTAGGGTTTCCTGGTTGAAAACCCTAATAGCCTACATGTATATAAAGGACCCTTAAGCCCCAAAAACGTGGACAAGTCTTCCCTTAGGGTTTCCAGCCGTTTTTGGTGCCTCCTCTCTCCTCCCTCTTCATCCAAGTTGCTTAGTGGTGTTTGTGACTCCATTAGAGGTGCAACACTTGAGGCACTAAGCTTTCTGAAGCCAATCAAAGCAAGGAATTGATTGTTATTTCAATATAACAATCAACGGTAATTCTCTAAACCCTAATTCACTTTATTATACGTTAGATCTAGGGTTTATAGCTTTGGATATTCAATTGCATGTTCATTAGACAAACTAGATCCAAATGCTATTAGGGTTTGCATGTACACCACAGGATTGATGTATTGCTCAAAACCTATCAGTGGTATCAGAGCCTAGGGATGTTTGTTTGATGTATTTGATGCCTTGGTTGATTATTCATGCTTAAAATCGAAATTTTTTTGGTTCTGGAGGCTGGACTCACTGACTCCATGGCTGAACTCGCCGAGTCCATAGTGAACTCGACGAGTCCAAGCTAGACTCGACGAGTCGGAGTCACAGATGGAGCAGATTTCGGGATTTTGACATGTTTTGGCTGTAGATAATTACCTAAAACGTTTTATATTAATAAAATCCAATTTTTATCAATATTTGGAGTTTATCCTTGCCAAAATTGAAGATAATTGTCAAATTTAGATAATCTTTTGTTTTATTAGATAAATATTGATTATTTGTAATTTAGATTTGAATTATCTTGTGAAAAAGTTTCAAATTGCACCCTTTCGGTTTTATAGTTTAAATTTGAACTTAAAGGTTTTGTTTTTGAAATTTAAATAAGTTAAACCCTAATGTTTTGAAAAGTTTCAAAACTTGCCCTTAAGTTTTGGAATTTAAATTTTTGATTAAAAGTTTAATTTTGAAATATTTAAATTCTAAACCCTAATGTTTTGAAATGTTTCAAAACTATCCCTCAAGTTTTGGAATTTAAAAGTTGATTAAAAGTTTAATTCTGAAATGTTAAATTGTAAAACTCTAGTAATTTGAAAAAGTTCAAATCACACCCTTATGGTTTTATTAATTAATTAAAGTGTATAATTAAAAGAGATTTAATAAACCCATAAAGTTTTGGTTTACATTTATTTAAATTAAAAGTATAATTTACTAAATTAAACCACCTAGTATTTTAAAAGTGTAAAATACACCCTATATATATATATATATATATATATATATATATATATATATATATATATATATATATGAGTAAAAGTCAGTCTTACCGTTAGTAGGCTTCGTTCACGAAGCTGGTCTATAAGGGGTGTTTAAGGAAATTGCCTATAAAATGGTGATTGAATGGGTATCCACTCTTACCCACCGCACTCTTGACTAGTGGAGGGTCGTTAGCCGAACGGTAGGATATGACATAAACCTTCCATTATAAGTATAATGAAGTACACAGTAACTAAATGCTTTTACAAATTCCCAAATCATAGTTACTTTAGGCAAAATGTGAAATTGTATGCTAATCCATGGAATTACACTTCGTACCCTTGTCAAACATTAGTGGAGCGTGTTTGGTTAACCGACACACTAATTTGGGGATGACACTGGTGGTGAAGGGTGGCTCAATGCTTATCATAGATCAATGGAGCGTGTGTGGCTAACTGGCACATTGATTAGGTGATAGTAGAATTGAGTGCACCACGTGATTCATATGGTTATTCACACATAGTTTGTGATCCTCGACATCCCAGTCACATACTGTAGGGCATAGTCGAGATTAAACATGCCATTGAAAAGTTCAATGAATCTCGAAAGATCTAGGAGTTTTTAATTCATTTAAAACTTAAACTTCCTTTTCGTTTTTCATGGTGGAAATTGGTAAATCGTCATTTACCCACCTTCAAATATTTTGCGACTAGATTACGACATCTTTCTTCAGGTCGAGAGTATTGTGTTGGATCCTAGCTTGATGTTTCATTTGGGTGTTACATCAAGAATTCTAATCAACTTAACTTGAGTTTTCTCCCGTTTGTAGATGTCCAGTTCTGACAATCATGGTCTTCCTAAATCCCATGGAACAAGTTTTCCAAATGAAGATGATGTTCCACGATATGATCGAGGAACAAGAGATCATGCTTCCCTTCCTCCACCTCCTCCAATTGTTCTCCCTACCCCAAAAGTTCAAAGGCTTGAAAAGTTCAAGCTCACTCAAGCCATATTGGCGATTAAGCATGAAGATGGAAAGTCTGTGTGTGCACACATCTTAGAGATGAAGTCACACATTGATAGGTTAAGGATGTTGGGTGTCGATATCTCAGAAATATTGACTGTTGACTGGGTTCTTCAGTCACTTCCTGAATCATATAGTGAGTTCGTTAGAGAGTACTATATGATGGATCATGACGTGATCCTCATTGATCTCACTTATTTGCTTATAGCTGCTGAATCAGCAATGATTTGGCATGCTGGTCAAGCAAATTGGTCTGGTGAATCAAACTCCTAAACTTCAATGGACACGACAACATTGGAAGTCCATAAAGAACTAAGTCTGTGATTGTCGAATTTGTTGTACCAAAGGAGTTCATTTGCTTTTATTGTTAAGAGAAGGGGCATTGGAGACGAAGCTACGCAAACTACCTGAGAGATCTAAGGGATGGGAGAGTCAAGACGTATGGCTCTACTTCAGGTAAAATCCATTATCTAACTCTTTTAAGTTCCTATTCTAGATTCTTAATACATGATGTGATAAGATTACATTTTGATGTTTTGTAGGATCGAAGAAAAGAGAGGAAGCTTATGGGAAGAAGTGAGCTCAATCTAATCATGAAGAAATGGATTTCGATCGCATTGCTTGAAGATTGGATTCTTGAGCTACTACTTGGAGTTAGAATAGATTGCTAAGAAATATGTAATAACATAGTTTTTCAGTTGAATTGCATTGTATGGATAAGTTTTTCCGCATTAAAATAAATTTTGATTTTGTCTTATTTATTTATCCTTACAATGGCGTGTATGAAAAATTGATGTTTGAAGGTTTCTATTATTAGCAATAATGGATTTGATTCTTGATGAGTTTATAATACTCTTGATCGATTAGATCTTTTAACAGGCAAATCAAGAAAGTAATAATAGTATAACAAAAACACAAGAATGGATCTGAATGAGTCGAATGATTCTATTAACTCAATCCTCAGCAGAGCTCGACGAAGAACTTCCGTTGTAGAGGATTCTAGGGTTACAAAAGATAAGAACGTAAACGCTTATAAAAATCTCTATCCAATCTTGCCTTAAAGAATGCATGCAAGCATCTATAAATAATAAACCCTACAAAGAACTCACGGATGGACAGGCCCATACCAGAGACAAAACTAGACTAGCTAACGAGCCCAAAGACGCAACACTAATTAGACCTAACAATCTCCCCCTTTGCGTCAATTGGAGCGAGACTATCACTTCTTCTTACTGGGTCCAGCTGCCGGAACCTTCTTAGTGGTATCAAACAGAAGAGGAATAATAGCGAGGATTGTCTGTCTGAAGCGAATATACCACTGGATCATATCATCGAAGTACTTCTTGTCGTCAGCTGAGTTTTGCTTGCAACGATTAATGATACCCAAAACATGTTCCAGGCATGCAGTGGTGTAGAGATGTTTGTCTGCCAAAGCGAACATGCATTTTTGGCCTTCGTTTCTGGTAAACATAACATAATTTCTCTTCGGGTCTATCTGCATCATGTTTAGGTCACTGGCAGAGCCAACAGGAGAAATAGTGGGCTTTTTCTTGAAGATACTAGCGATCTCCTGATCCATCTTGGCAACTTCCATGATGTAGCATACAAGCATCCTCTTGAAGTGGTCAATGATCGGACCGTATTCTGCTTCATTTGTAAGAAGGATGTTGTGCAAAATTATCCAGTCATGTGGATTCAAATTGGGAAGATCGGCAAGCGAAATGGCATGTTCGGTCTTAGCAGAACCTCTCAGCACCTTAAACCGAACGTTAGTGAAGTTCCCTTCCCGATACGACTTGAGGACCCGAACATTGATTATCTTATGAGCGCTCCATGTTTGATACTGTGGTTGAGCAGCCCTCAGATAGAATTCGACCAAATCCCATTAAAAAATGGCTTGTAACTAATGAAACCAGAATTTTGGAAAATCAAAAAGATTTTCGTGCTTAGTGTGTAAAAGAAAAGGAAATAAAGCAACACATATGAGGGAATTTGTGATGTCGATAAAGACACGAAACAATGGATCCCGGGCACGAATCTCTTCCTTCAAAGTCAAGAGAGAACTTAAAGTGTTTGTTTGGTTTCCCGTTGAATAACGATCAGACACTTATTGAGAAGTGTTGAAAGGCTTCTTTTAATTAGGCTGATTTGGGTGGCTTTCACTTCAGTGTAGAATTCCTGATCTTGACATAAGACAGAAATCGACTGAAGTACTTGTGAGACCAATGTAGTCTGTTGAACAAGTAGGTTTGAGAAGAATCTAAGTGGCATTGTGAAAGTAATTAATGTGAAATCTCAAAGAAAAATAAAACTGGATTCCAAGGGAAGAAATGTTATGGGATATAACCATTTCATAGGAATCACACAAAAGGAAATTAGAGATTTCACTTTTCCATCCCCATGGATAAGTTCGTCAATTCGTTAGTGAAAGCTAGAACAAGGTTGACTGTTCACCGTCAATGCATAATAAGTATTGAATTGTGGGTTTCACTTAGCACGTAGTGGCACGAAGCTAAGATCATAAACACAGAAGTTGTGTAACCATAAACCTCAGTGGTAATTTCTGAGAGTCTCAAGGGTTACGTTTATGAAGCAAATGAGATGGAGAAAAGTAGTGTAGATGGTGTAAAGAGACCAAAGTACCTCTACTATTAAAATAAGAACTAAGCAGAAAACTCTTATCTCATATGAGAAGAGAGTAAGGTAGCTCATGAGTAGAATAAATATAAAAGCCTAATTGGGAAGAAGAGGTTTGTATATACCAAGTCAGTAAGGCTATTATTCTGAATCGGGTGAGGCTTTGGACACATACAGCAACATGCTTCTAGGGAAACTTAACTAATGAAAGAATTTCCACACAAATAGCCACACAAAAATATGAGATAAAAAAATTTTCGTACAAAATTTTTTTTGGAACCGAACCCGAGCGTTCGGTCTATTTCGGTTGCAAAAAAAAAATAAATTTGAGAAAGAAAAGAGTTTTGAAATTAAAGAAAAAAAAAGTTTGAGTATAAGAGAGATGAAATTTGAAAAAGATACAAAAGGTTTATAGCTAAAGAAACTACCTTTGAGTGATAGGCGAAAATAAGAGAATAGGACTGAACCCGAGCGTTCGGTTCCTTTCGGCACACACGTGAACCGAACCCGAACGTTCGGTTCATTTCACTACCATCTTTTAGTTTTGAGAGGTAGTTTTTGTTACTGATTCCGATTCCATCATTCCTAGCCCTTGTAGAATTTTGTTGAAAGATGCTTTAGGAAGAGCTTTGGTGAAGATATCGGCCAGTTGATCAGTGGTTCAAACAAAGTGAATTTCGACATTTCCATCTTCCACATGATCCTTTATAAAGTGATACCTTAGTGCAATATGCTTGGTCTTGGAGTGTTGCACTGGGTTATGACAGATCCTAATTGCACTTTCTGAATCGCAATATAGTGAGATCTTTTTCATATTGAGTCCATAGTCCCGGAGCTGGCTTTGGATCCAAATCACTTGAGATGTACAGGAGGCAGCGGCAATGTACTCTGCTTCGGCTGTTGACAGAGAAACACATGTCTGTTTCTTTGATTGCTAGCTAACCAACTTCCCGTCTAGGAATTGGCAGCCTCCAGTGGTGCTTTTCCTGTCTAAACCACATCCTCCAAGGTCTGCATCTGAGTAGGCTTGAACGAAGAAACCTGAGTTTGATGGATACCATAGACCGAGGGAGGTGGTTCGTTTCAGATACCGGATTATGTTTTTCACTGCAAGCATATGTGGTTCACGAGGATTTGGTGTATGCTTCCTGGTTGATAAAGATGCCTTCGGGTCCTTGTCTAATATTTAAACCAAGGAAAAAGTTAATCGGACCCATTGAGCTCATTTCAAATTTAGTCTCCATCAACTTTCTGAATTCAGCTGTTAAGCTAGGATTCGTTGAGCCAAAGATGATATCATCGACATAGATTTGAACTATCATAAGGTGGTTACCTTCCTTCTTACGAAAGAAGTTTGGGTCAACCGAACCTTGTTTGAATTTTGACATCTTTAAGAACTTAGTTAGCGTTTCATACCATGCCCTAGGTGCTTGTTTCAGACCGTAAACTGCCTAGTCCAGAATATAATAGTGATTTGGGTATTTTTCATTGACAAAACCAGGAGGTTGCTCCATGTAAACCGTTTCTTCAAGTTCTCCATTCAGAAAGGCGCATTTTACGTCCATTTGGTAGACCTCGAAGTTCTTGTGTGCAACATAGGCCAGAAATATTCGAACAGATTCCAGCCTAGCTACCGGAGCAAAAGTTTCTTCGTAATCAATTCCTTCTTCCTAGCAGTATCCTTTCACCACGAGACGAGCTTTGTTTCGAATCACATTGCCTTCCTTGTCCATTTTGTTTCTGAAAACCCATTTGAGACCAACAACTGAGGCATCTTTAGGAGTTGGAATGAGGCGCCAGACCTTGTTTCTTTCGAACTCGTTGAGTTCATCTTGCATAGCTTGAACCCAGTCAGAATGATCAATAGCAGTATTTACTGTCTTCGGTTCAACTTTTGATACGAAAGAATTATACATGCAGAACTCTACTTTGGAGAATAGAGATGTTTGCTTTGCCTTTAGTTGAGATCGGGTGAGGAACTTTTCAGAGACATTACCCACTATCTGAGATACAGGATGATCTCTGGTCCATTTAACAAGAGGAGGGTAATTTGGATCATAGGATGGATCCAATTCAGCATTGACCATTTCTTCCAATTCAGACTGACTATCGTCATCGTAGAACATATCGGAGTTCTCCCCCTCGACTGATAAGCTTTCGGGTGTAGTTGGACTTTCTGGTGCTGCAGGACTTTCGGGTGTAGTAGAGCTTTCGGGTGCTACAGGACTTTCGGGTGCTGCAGGACTTTCGGGTGCTACTGGACTTTTGGGTGCTGCAGGACTTTCGGGTGTAGCAGGAATAGAATTCCCCCTGAAAGTGTGAGTTCGGTTGATTTGAAGAAAGTGGATTCTCCCCCTCGACTGAAGGACCTTGCTGAGGAGGTTCGTTTGGAACTTGTTCTCCTTCACCCATTCGTTTAGCGACATCTTTGACAATTTGCTTCAGATGGTTGACTTTGTTGTCTGCTGCCTTGGCTTCCAAGAGAGTAGCTTCCTCAGGTTCATCAAATAATTCCACAAACTGATCGAACAGATTAGCAATTGAGGCCGTGACTTGACCAGTTTGAGAGAAAATCTCTCCAATTGCTTCTTCAGTAGCCTTTAGCTTCTTGACGTAGCTGTTATCGAAAGTCACATAATATGTTTCTTCAATTTTTCTGGAACGCTCATTTAAAACCCGATATACTTTTGAAGTAAGAGAGTATCCCAGAAAAATTCCTTCATCAGCTTTAACATCAAACTTGTTACGATGTTCTTTGGAGTTGAAGATGAAGCATCGTGAACTAAATACATGGAAGAATTTTACGTTCGGTTTCCTGTTATTGATGATCTCATAAGGAATAAGAGAGAAACGCTTGTTGAGATAAGACCTGTTCTGCGTAAAACACGCTGCAGCAACAGCATCAGCCCAGAAATATAAAGGAAGAGAAGCGAAACTTAGCATAGTTCGGGCCGCCTCACACAAGGATCGGTTTTGTCTTTTGACAATTCCATTCTGTTGAGGCGTGTAGGGGGCTGAGAAGTTGTGACTGGTTCCTTTTCTGCCAAAAAGTCTTCAAATTCTCTATTTTTGAACTCCAGTCCATTGTCGCTCCTGATGTTGCGAACGACTTTTTTCAATTGCACTTCAACCTGCTTGATGAACATTTTTAGCTTAAGAGTAGCCTCAGATTTGTGCTTCAGAAAGAACACCCATGTAAAACAAGAAAATCATCAACAATAACAAGAATATACTTGCTACCGCCAATGCTTTCGATTGATGATGGACCACACAAGTCAATGTGAAGCAACTCAACAGGTTCAACAACTTTTGTGTTTATAATGGATGGGTGACTTTGACGACTTTGCTTCCCCATTTCACACGCAGCACACAAATGTTCTCGATCAAACTTGAGCAAGGGAAGACCCCGAACATGACCTCCGGTGACAAGCTTGTTGATGTCTTTGAAGTTCAGATGTGAGAGCCTTCGGTGCCACAACCAGCTTTCGTCAAAATGAGCTTTCGACAAAAGACATATAGCTGGATTTCCTTTGATTGGTTTGAGATTGAGAGGAAACATTTTGCCTTTTCGATCAGATTTAAGAATGACCTTGTTGGATTTCTTCTCTATAATCTCTGAACCTTCATCGTCGAATGAAACCTTGAGACCGATGCCACCCACCAGTTGAGATACACTGATGAGATTGTGCTGCAACCCTTCAACGTACGCCACCTTTCTTATTGTAAAGTCTGCATTGGTTATCATCCCATAACACTTTATCGTTCCATAAGAGTTGTTGCCCAACTTGACAATTCCACCATTTTGAAGAGATCGAAACTCCCTTAGCTCTTCCTTCCTTCCTGTCATGTGACGTGAGCAGCCACTATCAATGTACCATTCTTCGTCGAACTGCTCGTCACTTATAATCTGCAAAAATTAAGCAGATTTAGGAACCCAAAGTTTCTTGGGTCCACGTGAGCCTTTCACAGGAATAGGAATAGTAAGAGAAACATCAACAAGATATGTTCTTTTTATTAATGTTGTTTCATCTTTCCTCTTAATGGTAAACACTTTGATTTTGTTAGGGTTAGCTACAGTTGACTTGGTTTCAGGTTTTGGTGTTTGGACATTAGTCTGCTTTCGGTCTTCCTGGACTGAGGAAATCTTCGATTTCCTTTCAAGTTCGTTGATGATTTAGAGTTTTGTGCAGGAACAGAATTGGGTTTAGAAGAGAATTGAGAACGAGAAGAACTAGAATGAGAATTTCTTCTGACTTATGGTTCGAAATGACCCTTTTGTTTATGGTCATTGGAGGGACCGAACCTGGACCTTCGGTAGCTTTTGCCTTCGTGACCGAACTTATCCTTTCGGTTGTTGTTGCTCTTGGGACCGAATTTGTCCTTTCGGTTGCTTTTGCTTTCAGGACCGAACCTAACCTTTCGGTTCTGTTCCTCATGCGGCATGAAAGCCTTTTTCTATGACTTTGAATTTCTATCATGATAAGAGAAATGAGTGTTTTGAGAGCGCCAAAAATGCTTTCGCTCAGAGAGATTCTTTTTGTATCTTAGGTTTCTTTGCTGCTTTTGATTTTTCACTTGTTTCGGTTGTCTGTGGATGTTAGCCTTTTGTTTCAACTTCTTGTCAGCCGGTTCACTTTTTACAGATGATGTTTCGCTTGTGGAAGCGACTTCTTCTACAGGTATTTCTTTTGTGCCACTAGTGCTTGGCACGTCAAAGTTGTCAGGCTTATTTAGCGGCTCTGGTACATACCTTCCTTTAGTTTTCCATGACGTTCGCTCTGACAGACCAACTGTTTCGTCGGCATTATCTATAGGAGCAGACCAGAAGAACTCATCACAGCCATCTGCGTTATCTTCGTTCACAATGGCAGTGAGTTCGGCTGTTTGATGTTCGGTTACTTCTGTGACTTTATACACCTGATTTGGAGTAGTTCTCACCTTTTGGTACACACCAGCCTTTTCTTCAAGAATCGGGGACTTATTTTGGGACAAGCGAGCAAACTCCACAGAATTTTCAGAAATCAGATTTTTGTGGTTTTCGGGTTCACTCTTGACAAACTCAGAACAGTTGACTACATCCTCTACAAAAATTTCACTCATATCATCGTCCTCATTAAGTTCAGATGCGTTTTCAACATCAATTTTATTTTCTGAACTTAAATTGGCACTCAATGAGTCGAATTTTTGTATGGTTTCGGTCCTTAGTTTCAGTTTATCGTTTTCATCCAAAAGATTTTTCAGCATGTCCTTATGGTCTTTGGACTTTATAAAAGATTCTATTTTGTCCAGACCATACATATAAGTAGGATTCACATCATCAGACGAAACAACACTTTCACAGTTGTATGCTTCAGCATCGATTTCATCCTCCTTAAACTCAAGGAAGGGTAAAATCATGCGATGTATTTTCTGCCCTATTTCACAATTCAGATGCAGTTGAGTAATGTTAGCATAAAGTCTTTTAGCAATCAAACAAAAAACATTTCTTTGTTTGAAAAGTTTCAAATTGTCTCTTTGTAAATAAATGTTTTCATCCTTAGACTTAATCAGCTCTGACTCCTTTTGCTCAATTCACATCCTTCGCTCCTCACTCTTAGATGACACCCTGCTTATTTGGTCAGTTAGGTTAGAATTGGTGACCCGTGTTTGAGTTAAACAACTATCCAGATTTTAGATTCTTGAATTTAAGTTATTTAATTCCTTTTCATATGATTTTTGTGGAACTTTGAATGAGATAAAAAGAGATTGTACTCTCTTGATCAGTTCATCAAGTTCATTGATCTGCACACTGAGAGGTTTTGCTGTGAAGCATAAGTCCTCTCGCTCCTTGGTATCGTCATTTCCACCATCTGTATTGTATCCCCTCATGTGGGATACGTCAGTCACCATCAAACACTTTCCGCTGCTTTCACCACCTCTTGACACATACGCCTTTCCATGAGAAGGCTTTCTCACCTCATCATCTTCTGAGTCGGTCGACCACACCTGTACGCCACCGAACTCGTCATCCTCTGTCGAACCCTATACAATAAGAGCATTCATAGAACGATTAGTAGCAGCTTTCTTTCTCTTAATCTCTTCTAGCTTTTTCATCAGGATTGCCTCTTCATATTTGTCCTCATCTTTCTCTGCCATTTTCTCTAGAACACAATCTTTGGCATAATGATTCTTTCCTCCACAGTAATAGCAGCTGACACCAGAATCTCCTTCAACCTTCGCCTCTTTCTTTGGTTCCTCAGTCTTCGGCTCCTCCCTTACTGTTTCTGAACTGTAGCTTCCCTGCCAATTTTGATTCTTATTGGTAAGGAACCTCTTCTTGATGAACCTTTTTGGATTGGACACCATCGTAGCATAATCTTCTGAAGTAAGATCGTAGTCCTCCAGGTTTAGATCTTCATCTTCTACTACATTCTTTGCTTTTGGACAGGAGGGCCAAGGACCCCAAGTTTGAGACCACATTCTTCTCTTGCATCACTATCTTTTCTTGGGATTTCAGAATTCCCACCAGTTTTGCCAGCGAATATGACTTGAACTGCTTGTGAGCTTTAACTGTAGACACAACAACTCTCCATTCAGATCTTAAGCCATTCAAAAAGGTGACCTTCTGTTCAATCAACTTCCTTTCGATATCATGTTTGATCATCTTGCTAAGAAGATGATTGAAGCGATCAAACGTCTGAGTGACGGACTCATCAAAATTTTGCTTAAATTCTCCAAATTCAGACAAAAGCAAGGTCTAAATAGAGTGCTCCAAATCTTCATTTGTGGAATACAGCTCTCGCAGTCGATCCCAGATTTCTTTAGCGGTACAGCAGGAACTCACCAACCTAAATGTGTCAGATTGAAGAGCGAATCGGATCAGTCTTAATGCTTTGATATTGCACTGAAACTTCTCCTTTTCGTCTTGAGCAACGTCTTTTACATCTTTTAATAGATCATTATACTCTTTCTGAGTTTTAACGATTCTGGATGTTCCTGAGTGAGCAAATGGTCCAGACACAATAGCTTCCCATATAAGATACCCATTATCTTCAGATCCGATGACATAGTCTTCAAAATGATGCGCCCAAACTTCGTAATCCTGGGTGTAAAGAATAGGAATCTTTGTTGTTGATCCAATACTGTTTGAGATGTTGATAGGATTAGATTGAGAATCGTCCATGCTTGATCGTTTTACCTGTTTGAAAGATCAGACTTGTAATATGTAATATTAGGGCTAAACGAATAAATACTGAGATACGTCAATTATGGAGTGACGGCTCAATAAATATCAGTTAATGCGGAATAAACCCTAATCACTTCTTTCACAGAAGAGATGTGTATGAATTACACAGCCTCCCGCTCTGATACCAATTGATGAGTTTATAATACTCTTGATCGATTAGATCTTTTAACAGGCAAATCAAGAAAGTAGTAACAGTATAACAAAAACACAAGAATGGATCTGAATGAGTCGAATGATTCTATTAACTCAATCCTCAGCAGAGCTCGACGAAGAACTTCCGCTGTAGAGGATTCTAGGGTTACAAAAGATAAGAACGTAAACACTTATAAAAATCTTTATCCAATCTTGCCTTAAAGAATGCATGCAAGCATCTATAAATAATAAACCCTACAAAGAACTCACGGATGGACAGGCCCATACCGGAGACAAAACTGGACTAGCTAACGAGCCCAAAGACGCAACACTAACTGGACCTAACAATTCTTAATTATGTTATTTGTGGAGATGTCAAGAATTTACCAAATAGGGAGAGTTTCTCATCGCCCAAGTTTCAGTTGGACAGAAACTTGGAATCATACAACTTGGTTGCGTGATGAATGAGAGACTTCATATTTGGAAATTAGACTGATTCTTTGACAAAGTGTCAAGTGAAGGACTAGGAGATCGAGTACACTAGGTTGTGCATTGATCAAGTCCACCACAAAGAGAGATTAGATATTCGTCATGATTTACTAAAGTTTAGTAAATATGATTATATTTATAAGATTAACAGTAATTATGAGTTGATTGGAAAGGTTTCAATAAATAGCAGAATGAAAAAGAAGAATCAAGTAGGCAGAAAGATAAATGTTTCTCTATTCCAAGAAGAAGGGAGAGTACCTTTTATTGTGTTTTATGATAAGTCTTAATGATTAAGAACCATATCTCAATTGATTCTCTAAGTGAATCTTAGTACATTTGTATGTCTAAGAAGAGGAATCGGGAATTGTGGAATTGGTTAAATCAAGAAGTCAATCATACTTCCTTCCAATATCGAATCTTAGAGTCATACTCCAAGATTACGAATTGAGTGACAAGTCTTAGTAGGTTTATAACACTCAAAAAATGTGGAATTTGGAAAAGTTTTCTTATTCTTGCACATATGAAATTGGTAAGTTCTGCTGTCTTGGATAAGACAAAGACCAACTAGGACCAATTATGTGAAGTGTTTTGTCTTGATAAGAACTACACTAACTCTTGAACATTTTTTTTGTCTAGAAAAGTTTTCTGACAAGAGAATCATATATGTCAAGAGGTCAGTGGGAGTTTTAATGATCTTGAAAAGGTTTCAAGAAAAAATCAAGAATAAACCTTATCAATCATCACTAGCACACGACTTGAGGTTTACAACCTATCATGCTAACATTATTTTGTTTCTGTGCCATTCCAATTGAGTTAATTATGTATGTAAGTTCTATGAGTTCTCATTTGAATACATAAAGACAAAGCGCCTTGATCGATGGAAAGTACATTGATATGAAAGGATAAGTTGCTAAACTACTTGGAAGACTTGGTGGGCACTCGTGTTACCATAAGGCTAGAAGTCAAGAAAGTTCAATCCATAAGAGTTTGGATTTGTCGCAAACTTGGTTTTGGCAAATTCACATGGATAGGAACTCATACACCATAAAATCTAAGTGTCATAAGATTCCCTCCTTCATGAAAATTACTTTGAGGAAATGGTTTCACTATGAGAGATTTTAAGAAGATAGCAATTTTGAAAATTGTATTCTCAAATTTGATTATGGTTACGGCATCCCTTTCCATAGTTTGAATTGTGAGATTTGGCAATTAGTATGAACATTTGGGACTTAGTAACATAAGTTCTGAATTTGTATAGACACACATGTGAGCTTTCTAAGGCAAAGGTGTATGAGTTTAAGACGCTTAGATAAAGGCTTATCGAAGCATCTGGTATTAGAAATATGAACCTCAGAAATTCAATAGGTATTGTTTTTTGGAAGTTCAACTGTTTTCTGAATACATGTCAAAGCTTGTGGGAGCATAAGTGTTATGCTTATATGATAATAATCATCATGATAGTGGGAGCATAAGTGTTATGCTTGTATGATTATTATGGCAAGTATTTCAAGTTATCAATATTAATTATAGAAAAACAAAGATTCAATTTGCAAAGTTGCATGGGGTGAAAAGTTGTTTTTCTATAATTAAGGGAGATAATATTATACTTCGTTTCAAAATCTAAAGCTTAGATTGAGAAATTTTAATAAATTTAGTCAAAGGATACATAGTGTGGTCTCAAATTTCTATTATGATTACAACATCCCTCTTCATAGTTCGAATTATGAGAACGTGACACATAAAATATTATGGCAGAAGATTGATAAAGTATCATATCTTTATGTAAGACATTATTCATTGTGTCCCATACGTTTCGGGTATATGATCGATTGCAAATGCTATAAAATTTGACCATTCGAAAATTTTCCAAATGTATACCGCATTAAGAGGGAAAAAGGACTAGAATCGGTTTTGACTAAAATAATTAAACAACTATCAAAGGACGCTCCAAAGTTCGCGGAGGATTGGTCGCTTGTGAGTAGTTGGAAGTATGGTATTGCATGGACCATATCGACATTATTATGAATAGATAAGATTCTATGAGTTGTCATATGGCAAATGTGGAAATGTTTCCATATTGGGAGTTGGATATTGAGAGTCTATGTCTAGATTAGAAACTTTTATGCAAGAAGGATGTTCAAAGGAATATACTTTGAATGTGAGACTTCACGTCTATGGAATTGTCTTGTAACAATTTCCGATAGAGTACTTTGTAATTTCATTGGCCAAGTCTTGGTGACTTTTGTGCTATGACTTTGTGAAAGGATCATTGCATAAAATGTTAGAATGTAGCGTATTCTAGTAGTGGCAAGAACCTTGTGTTCTAACACTAATGATAAGGATTGAGAATTGTGAAATGAGCATCATTGGAAAGGTTTTCAATTGATCTATTTCACAAAGTAAGGACCATAGGAAACATTGTGTGCATGCTTTTTGCATGGGACAGCTATTGTTGTAATTCAAGTAATGAGTTGATTATCCGAAACATTAAATGATAAATATTGAGTAATCAATATGGTGGTTAAATAGAAGTTTTTTATTTACTCTCACAAGTTTGGGGCCATATAGGATTAAGTATTATTGTTGTGTTTCAGTTTGCATGTTTTGACTTCCAGAATAACTGGGTTATTTAAAACTCCACAGTCGGTCATACGTTGGAAGTAAGTATGAAGGAAGACTGTTATGAAAAATCTGTAGATTGTCTGAAGAGTTTAGACATAGCACAAGTTTGCTGCAGAGTTCATGAGTACTTTAATAAGATTAGAGTATTGGATGAAACCCACGCTCACTTGGATCACTTCATGGATTTATCATGTGTGATTAGTGAGACGATAATATTGTATATTCTTGAAACCGAGATGTCTGAGTTGCTATTTGCTGGTCGGTTGCGCATTGATAATAAGTAAACGCACCAGTAACTTGGTGTTATAAAACTTATTGTTGTGTGTGATTCGATGAGTGAGTACAAGCAAGCATTTGAGTCGAAGTTTATACATTCCTTTTACCCAAAGTAGGATGAAAGCGATATATGTGGGCCCCTCGATGATTTAGTGATGACACCTAAGCGCTTGGCCAAGCCAGAACTAAGTTGATGTGTTTAATTGTAGTCTGTTGTCAGTCGTCATAAATCGGAAGTCGGGAAACAGTATAGAGAGAATGATTGAAATTCATGTCTTATGTCTATACGATATCTTGAGAATGGAGGAATATATGATCCCTTATATAAAGGACACACTATCTGATAAGATCAGAGTTGACAGCGGCTTTTGAAAGCTACGAATGTTGATCAAGTTCTGAAGTCATACGAAAAATAGTTATTAGACTTATCAAAGTGGGAGACTATTGGATTAGTGTCTAAGTCCATAACTATTTTGGTATGTACTTGACCCGATTATGAGCATGGTCCTTTTGGGTTGCCTTCACCATAGCAATATGTAGGATGAATTAAGGAGATAAAGGTTTAATTATGATTTATTAATATATTATAAGAATAATATATTAAAGGAGAAATTATATTGTTTAATTAATATTAGTCAAGAATTAATTAAGAATTAATTTAGTGACTAAAAGAGATTAATTAAATTAAGGGGACTGATATTGTAATTATAAGATAGTTGAAAAGTTGGGCTTAGGATCCATTAGATGGCAATGGACGAATTCTATATGGAGGACCATAACGAAATCGTCCAAGGGCCTTCTGGAATGGTCCATTGGACTGCTTAGGGCTTAAGCAGTCATATTAGGGTTTCTTGGTTGAAAACCCTAATAGCCTACATGTATATAAAAGACCCTTAAGCCCCAAAAACGTGGACAAGTCTTCCTTTATGGTTTCCATCCGTTTTTGGTGCCTCCTCTCTCCTCCCTCTTCATCCAAGTTGCTTAGTGGTGTTTGTGACTCCATTAGAGGTGCAACACTTGAGGTACTAAGCTTTCTGAAGCCAATCAAAGCAAGGAATTGATTGTTATTGCAATATAACAATCAAAGGTAATTCTCTAAACCCTAATTCAGTTTATTATATGTTAGATCTAGGGTTTATAGCTTTGGATATTCAATTGCATGTTCATTAGACAAACTAGATCTAAATGCTATTAGGGTTTGCATGTACACCATAAGATTGATGTATTGGTCAAAACCCATCAAAGGCATCTCTCCTAAGCAGAGACACTAGCATGCAATACTGAGCAGATTCATAGTCCTAGACAAGCATGCAATTCTATCAACTCATAATAACAACACAAAATCAAGTAATAGTATTTTGGGAAATCACCGCTCGAGCTCTGGCTGATTGTACACACCGCTTTGAACATGCTTTCAAAACTCATTAATTTCCTTGAAAATTCATGTGATGAAAAATCATTTCTTTTGAAAAGTTATCAACTCCTCAGTTTGAGTCCATACATACCCGAGGGTGTGCTCGAATCCCTCAAACCAAGGCTCTGATACCAAATTGAAACACCCCAAATTTCAAGACAAAATTTTCATTTTTAATTCACCAACTGTCACACCCCCAAACCAAGGATGGCGGAAACGTCCGGGGGTGGAGGACTTCATGTATAGTATCATAACAACAATGGCAATAGTGATGAAAGTAAACACAATCAACATATATATAATTGAAAGAGTTACATCATTGTAGGAATTACATGTTTCAAAATCAATTACAATATGTTGACAAAATATGAAATGTTTGATGCCTTAATGTCCCATCCTCAAAATGCACTTGATTTCCTGTTTAGTGATTTCCTGAGAATACAAGTTGTTTGAAAAAGTGTCAACACAAAGGTTGGTGAGTTCATAAGTTTTTGAGATAAAGAGTTTGGGAACCGTTCTTTGTAATGTGTTGTGTGTAACCAAGAAAAATCCAATATTTTCCTTTAAAAAGTTATGTGGTCCTAAATCCTAGAACCAAGAATGAATAAGTATTTTCCATTCTTAATGATATAACCGTGGTTTTAAGTTGGCATAAAACCCTTTTTGATATGAAAGCGTACAAGTATTTTTCCATTCTTAAAGTAATTTCTGCGAGCTAAATCGACATAACTCGCTAATGTAAAGTTAGAACCCGTAAATCTTATGATTTGTTAATACCAAATGTGAGCTATCATAACCATACTTGACATAGACGACCTCGTAATACGACGTTCTTTAGGCGTCGCCGTTAAATGACACTTGTCACCACAGACCTGCCGGTCTAGCTGTTGCAAGCAGCTCAGGTGTGGGTTTGTCAAACCCAATATAGATCTATACACAACTATCACGTTCTGCCTACAAGAGACTCTGGTTACAATTTACAGGACTTTTTGACTTTGTTACCATAAAGGTAACCCGAAGGGAATGTCTCACAAATTTATTCATTAACAGATTTACGTGAACTGATCTAAAAACCTTTGATAAATAAGTTTGAAGAGTAAATGATACATAAACTATACCTATTGTAGTTTATTCAAAACATTTGTAATGTATAAGAACTTCTTTTATGAAAACACATTAGTGTTATGAATCCATAAATTATGCTTATTATAACTTAATATATGTGTTCTAAATGAACGAATAATCTTATTACGAATGACTAAGTTTCAGTTCATGATAATAAACTAACAAGGAAACACATTCAATATTTAGAACTTAATGTTATACACTTTGCTCAACATAATACAAAGTGTTATGAAAGTTATAAGCTGTTAACTAGTTTTTAACCTTTCTGCGTTGTTTTAGAAAAATCATACGGAGTTGAAAACTGATTCCGTAAATTCTGAGAGTTCCTAAAATGTGTCTAGTTTACTCATAATTTTTATCATGATTTTTGGAAGTCTTTTACGTGTGTTAAAATTTCCATATTCACAGACTGGTCCAGATTTGTTCTTGAAATGATATGCTGTTTTGCGAAAATCACCATAAATTGTAGAAAAATCGTGTGGAGATGTTCAAGTAGTCATTTTAAATCTAAGAGCTGGAACTACTTGCACCTAAAACAGTTTTGAAAACTAAAATGTTTAAGTTGTCCAAAATAGTCCGTGAATGGAGTCTAACTTTTCTGATGAAAGCTGTTAGAAAAGTTTAGTTATGTTCTTGGTGTTTTAACTTGTATTACCCCCCTAAAAACTTAAGAAAACATGAAAATGTATATGAACTCACCTTGAGTGATTTCAGTAGATGATTGTTGAAGAATGGAAGTGTTCAACTCAAGAACACTTGAAGATGCCTTGAAGATTTTCGAGAATCTAACATTAAAGTGATGGAGTTTGTGTAAGCAATCGATGATTGGAGTAGAATGAAGTGTAATAATCTCATGGAGGATGTTAATACTTACCAAAGGTAGAAGAAAAGCTTGGAGAATGGCCTTGAATCTCGAATTTTAGAGAGAGAAAGTGAGAGAAAATGAGGTTTGATCTTGATGGAAGAATGAGAGAAAATGAGAGAAGTTAGGAGAGAGGATGGATGTTCCAGCCTTATGGACATGGGGAGGGCTGGTAATTGAGTGGAAAAGACATTGAAGTGACATAGGTAAGGTGGGGAGGTGTGGCTGGTCATAGAGTGGGTGTGGGGGTGTGTAACGCCCATGTTTCTGGGCTTGCCATTTTTAGCAATGTAATAGTCTAGGTTAACCTTTGTAACCCCAATTTGAAATAATAAAAATGTATTATTTGTGAATTATGTGAGTTCTGTGTTTATTTGCTTAATTATATGATATAATTAAATTAAGAATAAAATAAGCGTCAAAATTAAAGTGTGAAATAAGCCCGATATCTTTGCATAAAGTTGTAGTGGTTGAAACAAGGATTCCAGAGATATAAGGAATGCCAAAATCCGAGTTATAACGAAGAAGTTATGACCTGTCGAAGTTTCGCGACAGAACCGGCACGACGCCGAGTGACGTAAAATATGAATTTAATATAGAGCGATATTTAGCCTTAGCGATCTAAACGAAAGTCGTAGATTTCGTTAAACCGAGAGCGTGCATAAAAGGAACGCCCAAATCTGACTTCGTATGAGGAAGTTATGATTTTTCTAAGTTTCGACTTAGCAGTATGCAGCCCGAATACTCGATTTGAGATCGAGCGGTTTTTAGCCGAAACAATCTAAATGAGAATCAAAGATATCGTTGTTAGTAGCGAAACGATGAAAAGTTAGGCGAGAACGGACGTCAGATGAAGAAGTTATGAATTTATAACGAAGTTTTTCTGTCCCGGCCTTCTAAAAATAAATAATAAAAATAAAAGTCAAAATTAGCCGATGGAATCTAAATGAAAGTTGTAGAGTATGGTCTAACCTTCGCGTGGATATAAAGAACGTCGAAAACGGAGCTCGTATGCGAAAGTTACGCAATTTAGAAGTTCGACGAGTCAATTACGCCCATCGTAATTTGAGTACGCCCCGCGTACTCAGGCGGATGCAAGTTGCCTGACCAATACTCGAGTGCCACAGATCGGCGCATGCAGTGACGTCAAAGTACGCCCCGCGTAACCAAGTTACGCCCCGTGTACTGAGTACGCCCTGCGTAATTTGAGATTACGCCCCGCGTAATCCCAGACCCTCAGCCTATAAATAGAACTCGAAATCAGCCATTTTCTCTTGTTCAAACTCTTCCCTCTCTCTAAGTTTTGCCTCGATTCGCGTGCCAATCATATCCCGAAGCCCCGGTATCATTCCCGAGCCCCGAAGCAAGATCCGAAGCCCCAAGGATCCCGAAGAGCGTTATTCCCGAGTCGAAGCTCTGCCCGCGAGGAGTTTGATTTTGGTGAAGATCTTCCAGATCTATCGAAGTATACTACTTCTATAAGCCGTAGTGATGTCGGATCATCTTCTGATCAAGTGAGCGTGTAGTTATTTTCATTCCAACGCAATATTATGTAGTATTTAATATAAAATACGTGCTATGTGTATATATTTTGTGGTTATATGTGTGAATGTATATTCACTCTCTTCTATCTCATAGATCTGATATATTCTCTATGAAATACGTGTTATGTGTGTATGCCTCATCTGTTATGTGGAATATGTATTGATTAAAGCATGCTATACAGGTTTTTAAACAGTGTATAAAAATGTATATTTTTATCTACTAATATGTTGGGTAGAACATGGGTAGATAATTGGTGTGTAATAAACAGATGAGAGGCCTCGATGTTATTGGTGTTATTCTAGTCATTCAGCAGAGTATGGATGACGACCACGTACTATTCTAGACTGTCCGGTGGAACACTAGCAGGCTCATTACCTGTAGGTGTTGTGAACGACGTGTTCATCGGTGTACTCTATCCCCCACATGGTTGCCTTTAGGATACTTATTGTTGAGGAAGCCCCTCTGCAGTAATGTCCGTCCCGATGAAAATCCTGAATTAGGTTTCTTATAATAGAAGTTATTTTAGGGACATAAAGTGAGGATAACGGGAATGGGTAATCGGGTTTATTGTGGATTGTTGAAATTAAATATAATTATTGTGGGTTGAAAACCCTATATGCTCACCAGGCTCCCAAGCCCGACCCACTCAGTTTATTTGCATTACAGGAAGTGGCGCAAGAGCTTAAGATGGGCGAATCATCAAGTTGTTTTTGTTTACAAGTCTGTATATGTATATATTGGTTGAATGACTTGTAATGTTACCGTTTATGCTTTATGATCTGTATCGGAACATGACATCCCGACTTTTGATTATGAAATGAAATCATATTTCTTTATGAAATGTTTTGATAAATATCTATTTTATCATGTTTTGTTTTTGGGAACAAATTCCGCATCTCTTTAAAACTAAAAGGATTTACTCTGAAAATGTTTAAAAAGTATAAATGAAACCGGTCTTTTCTGGCCGAGATTTTGGGGATGTCACAGGGTGGTTGCTTGTGTCATAAGGTAAAGCAAAGTCAACACTCAACCTTGTACTTCACCGACTCATTTCTTGGATAATATTTATATTAAAAACATGGGGAATTAATGATTTATGGGGTTTAATTGTTAAAATAAGGTTTTGGGTGAAAATCCCACGTTAAAACAATAAAAAAACGGGCCTAAAACGCAAAACTAGTCGAAAACCGGGTGAAAATGAGCCTCCTGCGAGACCTCTCGGTCCTAGGCCGAGGTTTGGTCCCTTCTATTGCTGAGCCGAAGGCGAAATGGAGCGAACAGGGAGTAAGAGGCGAAGGCGAAGGTGGCTTCGGTCCCCTGGTGCGAGGTTCGGGCCCGAGAGGACCCTTCGGGTTCGGTCCAAGGGGTTCGGTTCATTTCACTTCTGATGCCTTCGCTTCTGACAAGTTCGCTTCTGAAAAGTTCGGTTCCTAAGAGGGGTTTCGGGTCCTTAAGAGGGTTCGGCTCCTTAAGAGGGGTTTCGGGTCCTTAAGTCTATTTTATTCGTTTTTACCCCGTTTTAAGCGGTTTTTGACCCAGTTAAGGGTCGGGATGGCCCAAAAGACTACAAAAAGTTTAAGGAACTTTTGAGAGAGATTTGGGAGAGATTTCACATTCTTGGAGAGATTTGGGAGAGATTTGACATACTTGGAGATATTTCTCATACAAAGAGAATTTTGGGAGAGATTTCACATTCTTGGAGAGATTTGGGAGAGATTTGACATACTTGGAGAGATTTCTCATACAAAGAGTGTTTTAGGAGAGATTTCACATTCTTGGAGAGATTTGGGAGAGATTTGAGATAAAGAGAGATAGAGTGAAAACGATTGAGAGAGGTTTCGTGTGTGACATTTGTGAGTGTTTGGCTCCACAACGCAAGGTCTGTAAGTCCCGTTAAGCCATGTTCAAGGACCTTACACACTCCCGATGAGTATGCAACATTGTTTTATCGGTTTGGTTCATTGTCTAGCACTAAGGCTAAGGAAAATTAAACACACAAACTTTTTTCCAAGTGATATTTTCTCATTAAAATAGTGAGTTATACAGTAATTACATAACACAACCCTAATATACAAGGTTTAATTGAGTTGACCGGTTTGACTCGATGACTTTGTTTGACTTTGACTTAACCTGAAATTGACTATTGTCACACCAATCATTACTCATAAATTCAAGTTATCACATAAATTATAAGTTATTATCAAAACAATATCAGAGTATCCAAAATTCCACAAGATCTCTTAAGTCGGCGAATGTGTAAACTTATGCCTCCGCCTTCCCGAAATCTATAAAAGTACCTGAAACACATTTAAATCAACACGGTAAGCACGAAGCTTAGTGAGTTCCCCAAAATACCACATACACAAATAATTAGCCTCTCGTGGCTGAATCTTGATAAGGACCCTTTGGTCATGTGTCTCAGTGAAGACCCTCCGATTTCACGTCTCGGTATGGACCCTCCGGTCATAACTCAATATATACATAGGATAATATAACAACATAAGTCACAAAGACAAGATGCATAATAACACATATCACACTATAAGCAAATAAGACCCTCTTGTCAGTAATGTAAATAAGACCCTCTAGTCAATAATACGAATAAGGCCCTTCGGTCACACATAAATTACTACACAGGTAAGTATAGTGAGAAGACTCACCTCGGATGATGAACAGATCCTACAAATGCTGCTGCTGTTGCACATTGATCCCTTTACACTAAGCCAACCCACAATTAAACTCAATTAGGATCTAAGACCAAGCCCCCACACACTAAGTCTAAAGATGATCCACTAATCTGGCCCATAAATAACCCAAGCCCATTGGGCCCACCAACGCTCTATACCAAATGGGTTCACCAAGGCCCAACCCTAAACTTAAGTCCAAAAATGTCAATCCCAACACAAGGGTCCAAGACATATATATTCCTCTGACCAAAAATCCCCAATATAGCAAGCCCAAAACCAAGACCCAAATACTTAAGGCCTAAAACGAGATCTATCCCAAAAAGCCCACAACGAGATTACGCAGGCCGTACATCCCTTGGTACCTCAGCGTACACGCAAATCCTGACCGGGGAACTTAAATCAGTACACGGGGAGTACTGCACCTTACGCGGGGTGTACTGCTCTAGTCCAAAAACTCGATTTTCGACTTAACCACTTCATCCCAAAGCATCCAAACTTCAGGGAAGCTTCATTACAAGCCCTAACTGATAAAGTTGGCGACTTTATCAATTTTCATGTCTCAAAAGGACTCAACTTCCAAAAATAACCATTAAGACTCATATTAAGCACCTTAACACATGCATGGATGACTCTTAACCTTAATGATGCTAACTTTAAGGATCTTGAACCTCAGAAATGCTAAGAGTGGCAACTCAAAGCTCTTGAATTGATAACAACCACTAGATCCCACTCATGAGATCCAAAAGAGGATAATTCTTACATAATCATAGATCTAGACTTCTAAAGAGCAAGTTCAGATCTTTATACCTCAAATGAGCTGAGAATGGAGTGGAGAGTCTAGATCTAAAAGCCTTCCCTAGAACTCCAAACTTGCACAAATCACCTTCTTCAAGAACATGCGCCAAATGCACCCAAAAGCACCAAAAATAAGCTCACAACACTCTTAGGTTGGGTTAGGGTTTTCGAGAATGGGTCTCAAGGACTTTGGAGGCTGAGAATGAAAGAGGCTTGAGCTCATAAGGATGTTTAAATAGTGCCTAAACCCTAAAAATTAAGGTTTGGCACTCTGCTCATTACGCTGGGCGTACACCCCAGCCTACGCTAGGCGTACTCACCCCAGGCACGCACACTCCTCCATGCATGCATGGGACTTACTTGCAAACCTTTTTCACAAAGGACTAAATCTGCCAATTATTTCAAATTGCCATAACTTCCTCATCTTAGGTCCATTTCCAACGAACCTTATATCCACGTAAAGGTGACGAGAAGCCCTACACTTCTAACAACACACCATAGCCTTAAAACTTCCTGAACAAAACCCAAATCTCCTTAAAAGATCGAGCCAACGTCTTTACCAATACTCTTGGGCTCTAAAGCACAACTCGGACTCTTTTATCACACAACCTACCTTATAAATATCCAAAAAGGGCCTAAATCTTTCTCCTTTAAATCCTCAAAACCTTCTCATACATGGATTACGGTCCACAAGCCTTAAATCACAGAACGATTCGAAAACAGGAAGTTACAGTCTTACGTAATAAACTATACATAATAGGATTTCATATCTCAAGACATAACCTTACAAATAAGACTACACCCTTAGACATAATTTTGGAGATAAGACTGCACCTATGAGAGTTGATATCCCATAACTAAACTTGGACATATGTGGAATCAATACCCCTAATTAGTCCATAATAAAATCTTTGCTATCCACGGGAATACAAATTATCCTGAAGCTGACGCGGAATTATTACTGTTTGTGTCATTATGTCCTACTAGTAGGACCTATAAACTGGGTTTCTCTATAAGATATTATGATAGTAACCTATCAATAGGTAACTTGTGCTTGTAACTTGTCACTAGGTTCCATAACATGATTGCATTCACTAATAACTACTACTTACAAGAAATACAATCTCGATAATTGTCATGTATCACAAACTGTAATCTCTAGTACTCACTTTGGAGTATATCACACCACTAACATATATAATGCATTCTAATGTCCATTTGCTTATAACCAATAAGCTCGATCATAGTTTTTAATCATAATAACACCGAATATCCCAATAGTTGATATCAACCATACGAAATGTTAAAAATTTCATAATAAAACTTATAGCAATTCTCTATAACCAATCAACATAATATATGCTAAAGTTTCCATATTAAACTACTAGCAATATCCTTATAATCTCCACTTGAGTACATAATCATTTAAGTGATAAAACACCGAATATCAAACATTTATATATAGAAAACTCTTTTGCTATGAACTCATAAATATTCACATGCACTCATATGACCGGTTAGTGAAAACTAACTTCCGTTTTGGGCTTTAATTTGTGTTATTTAGCAACTCAACCCCTTGCCTAAACGTTAAGTGGTTCAACGACCGTATCCTCGTAAACCCTATAACCTAAGTTTGCAAAATATTTTATTTTAAAATACATTATCTTGTATCATTTTAACCTAAATAACCCCATTTTGCCATATGTTAATTGAAAACAAAGAATTATGTTAATTGCATATTTAGCTACCGGTCTCCAACAACCTTTTGTCATTTCAATAAAAAATTAAAATCCATAGATTCATTCACCAAACCCCGATCAAATCCTGGCCGTCCTCTCTCACCCCTTAAAACCTATTTATACCCCTGCACTCCCGTACTCTCTCCTTGCCTAACCCACCCCTCTCGGTTTTCTTCTGAAACCACAGAGTGTATCAGATCTGATCTGAATAATTCAAAACCCTAAATCCGACCATGGCTCTCACCGTCGAGAAAACCTCCACCGGCCGTGAATACAAGGTCAAGGACATGTCCTTAGCTGATTTTGGCAGACTTGAACTCGAATTAGCCGAAGTTGAAATGCCCGGTTTGATGTCTTGCCGGACTGAATTCGGACCTTCGCAGCCATTCAAGGGTGCTAGGATCACAGGTTCACTCCACATGACTATTCAAACCGGCGTTCTGATTGAAACACTAACCGCTTTGGGCGCCGAGGTGAGATGGTGTTCATGCAACATTTTCTCGACTCAGGATCACGCCGCCTCCGCCATCGCACGTGATTCCGCGGCTGTGTTCGCCTGGAAGGGGGAGACTCTTCAGGAATACTGGTGGTGTACGGAACGAGCTCTTGATTGGGGTCCCGGCGGTGGACCTGATTTGATTGTTGATGATGGAGGTGATGCCACGCTTTTGATCCATGAAGGAGTGAAAGCGGAGGAGGAGTTCGCGAAAACGGGGAAATTGCCAGATCCGACGTCAACCGACAATGCAGAGTTCCAGATCGTGTTGTCGATCATTAAGGAAGGGTTGCAGAGTGATCCGAAGAAGTACCACAAGATGAAAGATAGGTTAGTCGGTGTATCGGAGGAGACGACAACCGGAGTTAAGAGGCTATATCAGATGCAAGCCAATGGTACCTTGCTTTTCCCTGCCATCAATGTCAATGATTCCGTTACCAAGAGCAAGGTATAGTGCATTGGAATCACAATCAATTTTGAGTGGATCCGATTAATTAACTGATATACTTGTAAATTTAATAATCGAATGTTCTCAATTATCTCTTATCACAGTTTGACAACTTGTACGGATGCCGCCACTCACTCCCCGACGGATTAATGAGAGCCACCGACGTAATGATCGCCGGAAAGGTCGCAGTAGTCTGTGGTTACGGAGACGTCGGAAAGGGTTGCGCCGCCGCAATGAAACAAGCCGGAGCTCGTGTGATAGTGACAGAAATCGACCCAATCTGTGCCCTTCAAGCTCTAATGGAAGGTCTCCAAGTCCTAACCCTAGAAGACGTCCTCTCAGAAGCCGACATAATCGTCACCACCACCGGCAACAAAGACATCATCATGGTGGACCACATGAAAAAAATGAAGAACAACGCCATCGTCTGCAACATAGGCCATTTCGACAACGAAATCGACATGCTTGGGCTAGAAACATACCCAGGTGTGAAAAGAGTCACGATTAAACCCCAAACCGATCGATGGGTGTTCCCTGATACAAAAACTGGAGTGATTATATTGGCAGAAGGGAGGTTGATGAACTTGGGTTGTGCTACAGGGCATCCAAGTTTTGTGATGTCGTGTTCGTTTACAAACCAGGTGATTGCACAGCTTGAATTGTGGAAGGAAAAGGGAAGTGGGAAGTATAAGAAGGAAGTGTATGTGTTACCTAAGCATCTTGATGAGAAGGTGGCTGCTCTTCATCTTGGTAAGCTTGGAGCGAAGCTAACGAAGCTTAGTAAAGATCAGGCTGATTATATTAATGTGCCGGTTGAAGGTCCCTACAAGCCTGTTACTTACAGGTACTGATTAAGCATAAACCATTCGAAATATATACGTCTGGTGGTGGTTGTTGGGAAAGGTGGTTGGAGAGAATTAATTGGATTATGGGGGTTGAATAAGGGTGGAGTATTGAAGGTTGTGTAATATTGTAGTGGTTATTATTTTATTATAATATAATGGGTTAAAATGAAAAAATAAATAGCAAAATATTTTTATTTGTTTTATATTTACTATAGCATCACATGTTTTCGTTTGTTGCTTTTATGGCAATAACCACGGAGCCAGCGGGCCAAGCAGATTTCAGACCCGGTACCAAATGGAAAAATGCGACCCTTGGCCAATAATTTATTTTTTGGTAAAAAGGAGTCAATGCTATTAATTAAAAAGGATACCGTATTAATGAAAGGAAGAAAAGAAAGTACTTTGTAAGCAACAAGCCGACAATCAACAAAACCAAAATTTAAAATCAAAAAGTTAAAAAAAAAAAAAACAAATTTAGATATTTTTATATGTAAATTTTACTCCAAAGAATCTTAACTTTCTAAATCCAAATTCAAAGAAAAAAGTCAAAAGTTTTTGTAGAAATGATATCGATAATTTCAATTATTGGTTGGAAAACATAGGAAAAATATATCAGTCAATGCCATTCATAAGAACAAATAAAGGATACTAATGAAAACTATTTGTGTGAATTGACAAATGAAAGTACTTCTCATAAGAAACATTCTTGAAGCCACCAACATGGAGTCAAGAAAAACCAAAATTACCGTATGTGTTTTCAAAGTGCAAAGTTAAGGATAAGAAATTCAATATTAATGTATCGATGTCGAAAGAATATATTTTTTCACCTCAAAGTAATGGAGATGATTTGATTGATCGAAAGTTTAAAGTTCGTAACTGGATTTGTAATTTTACATTTCACATTACATTCTATACTAATTTTTATGGACCCAAAAAGCCTTCGGTACCTAAATCTCTCTAACTCATTGCAGGTGCTATGTGACGAACAATATGATGAAAATTGGTACATTGATAGTGGTTGCTCATGTCACATGACCGGAAAAAACGAGTGTTTAAGAGATTTTAGTAAACTTACAAATGTTTGGTGTCGTGAAGTTTGGAAATAATAATAAGTATACAATCAAAGGATATGAGAAAATTACAAATGAGAACTTAACAATTAATTGAGTTCCTATGTCGAAGGATTAAAACACAATCTCATTAGTGTTTCTCAATTGGTTGTAGGAACTGAAAATCAGGTGTTGTTTGATGAAGAAGGGAGTGATATATCTCACCAGCGATGAGATTTAGAACCGGAAAATCAGACCAGAACCGGAATCGGAACCGTTAGAACCGGAATATATACCATCGGTTCCGGGTTCGGGTTTAAAAATTGGCTACATCTGGGTTTCGGGTAATCTGGGTTTGGGTCCATCAGGTCTGGGTAAATCAGGTCTAAAAACTAGAACCGGTGTTTGGAATCGGAACCACTTTTAGGGCAAGAACCAGTTTTTGTGAAACATTTAAAAGATGTATATCTCATTCGTTTCAACTCTGATTCACATGTGGTTTTTTTTCCCAACATATAGTTTAGAGTTTGTACATGATTTTAGACTATAATTTTGTTAATTTTGGTTTCATATTCAGTGAGTTACAGTCCCCCAAATTCGGGATATCAATATAAAATTTTCAAAGTTCAACCTACTAAGTAATAAGTACCAAAAAATTCTAGTTTTTCCGGGTTTTCTGGTTCTAAACTCACTTTATCCGGTTTCAACCTACCCACTTTGATGTTTCCGGGTTTTCTGGTTCTAGACCCACTTTTGTAACACCCCGGATCCAGAAGACCAAGAAAGGAAAGGAAAACCTCAAAATCAGGAAGCGACTCGTCGAGTAGGTGGGATGACTTGACGAGTAGGAGCACGATTTGGGTCGCGAGTTAAGTGACCTACTCGACGAGTCGGGGGACCGACTCGGCGAGTTGGTCTGGGTTGGGAAAACCCTAAATTCGGGACTTGGTACCCTATTTAAGGATCTTATTCCCCTTTTCTTGGTCTCATCTCCAGCCCCCAAGACCAGAACCCATAGATCTCGAAACCCTAATGCTTGTGAGCCATTTTTGAGAGTATTTTGTGTTCTTGAAGTCAAGAAAAAGAGGACGAAACTTGAAGGCTCAAGGAAAGGCTTGTGGATCCAGAAGTAGCTTCTCAATCTCATCATTTTCTGGTAATCAAGTCTCTAACAAGATCATTAGTTCATTAGATCTATTCTTTTCCCCTTTATATGAAGATTTTGGTCCAAGAATGGTTGCTTTTGAGATTTGGACGTCCCCAAGCAAGATCCTTTCAGATCTGGAAGTATATAGGGTGGTTAAGGCATAAATGTGCAAGCTTTATGCCATTAGAACTCCCCATGCAAGGTTAAAGAGGTTGTTATGGCCTTTTGAGCAAAAAGGGCCATGCATAGACGTAAAGACAGAGGCTTTACGTGTTATTTCTGTAACATCCCGAAAATCATGACAAAAAATTTCTTTTTAACACATTAATAAAATCATAAGTAACAATTCATTTCATCCACAAACAAAGGTTTATATATCAAATCAGAGTAAAACATCTTAGGCTAAAACTTCTTGGTGTGTGCCATGCGATCATCCCGAGCTCTTCCTTCCGCTACCGGAACTACCTGAAACCAAAACTGAAAACTGTAAGCACGAAGCTTAGTGAGCTCCCCAACCTACCACATACCACATATGCATAACTACATACACATAACCACATACTGGGCCCCCGCCCGCTGCATCGGGTCGTGCCCGGCATCGGGCCCCGCCCGACATCAGGCCTCGCCTGGCATCGAGCCTCGCTCGGTATACAGATCTGTCCCTCTTAGGCCCCGCCTGTCTCTGGGCCTCACCCACTATACACATACAAACAATCAAATAGCATACTAGCGCATAAAGAAAACATACTCTATTGTACTCCTGTATTAGGCCTCTCCTATCTTGGACCCCGCCCCTGGTCTGCTACTGATGAGTTGTAGAACCCCGTCCACACTCATGTTGTTAGTGAGATACGAGCCCCCACCCACACTCTCTCCTCTCCTATCACAGTTCTCACCCTTACTCTACTAATATTGAGATATGGAACCCCATCCATACTCAGCTAGTGATGAGATACGGGACCTCGCCCACACTCACCTCCATACCAGGTAGCCCTGTCAAAAATACTCGTTCCCCGAATTACCCACCCGATTTTTTCGGGTAACGGGTAAATCGGGTCGGGTAAATCGGGTATCGGGTTAATTTTTTCGGGTAAGTGGGTAACCCGAATTTTTTTCGGGTCGGGTAAAGGGTAAGTTGTTTGGGTTTCGGGTATACCCGATTACCCGAAATATATATAAGAAATAATGTCCCTTTATGAGTTTATCTAACCCTCTCAATTCCCAAATCCTATTTTCCCTCGTTGAGGCTCGTTCTATTTTCCCCACGTCAAAAAACCCTCGTACCTCGTCCGCTCTTCGTTGGTATTCGTCACCAATGAACGACTATATTGAAGTAGAAGATGAGACGATTGAAGTTGACAACCCAACCAATGATCAAGTTCCACAAGAAAAATAGAAAAAAAAATAAAGAATTCAACCCAAGATTAAAAGTTCGGAAAGAATACTTGATATCTCAAATATTATTGAGTAAAAAATCTCAATGTTCAAAGTTTAGCACGACATACTTATTTCATTACATTTATTTTTAGGTGCCATTAAAAAATTAAAAAAAAAATTTAAAATCGGGTAATACCCGAATTACCCTTACCCGACCCATTACCCGAATTTAATTTGGGTAGGGTAACAGGTAAATTTTTTTATATGAAAAACCCGAATTACCCCAAACCCATAAATTTTACCCGATCAATACCCCTACTACCAGGCACATACAAGTATCACAAAGACAACAAGTATAATCTAACATGCACTTATAAATCTTCCTTGGGCTTACCCCAACATCGGAACCTAATCCGGAACATACTACCATATAAACGTACTTCGGGCTTACCCCGGCATCGGACCTTGGTCCAGAACCAATCGTACTGACACATGGAAGAATCACAAAGACTTCTAGCATACTAACATTCCTCGGGCCTTGCCCGACATCGGATCGTAACCCGGAACTTATATAATAAGTGCCTAGGGCTAACCCCCGGGTCTTCCTACAATACATAAACATAATGGGCCGGAATTATAGCCGTAGACCCATGCACACAATGAGGAGACTCACCTCACACTGCTAAAGATTAGCTGAACACTTATGAATGCTAACCGACAACTCCTGAATTGTTGATCCTTCGGCTCCCCGAACTATCAATACCCAAAATAACACTTAGACCACAATACCCTCAAAAGTCAACCCATGTCAAACTTGGTTAAAGTTAACAGTCAAAGTCAACGCTCCGAGTTGACTCAACTCGCCGAGTTGACTCACCAACTCTTTGCGTCCCACAATCCACATGTAACTCTGGACTTCGATCCTACTCGTCGAGTCTTCCTTGAGCTCGTTGAGTTCACCTTTAAAATGTCAGGATCCATTTACAACCGACTCGCCGAGTTCACCTTTGAACTCGTTGATTCCATCTTCATAAGTTAGGGATATTGCCTTAGACTCGCCGAGTTCATTCCTTGAAATCGTCAAGTACGATGATCTTCAAGTCCATAAAGAACCTAACTCGCTAACAGAAGGGTTTTGGGCAAGAAAACAGCCTGACTCGCCGAGTCCTAAGAGTAACTCGTCGAGTCCTCCTAAGTCTAATCCTATTCATACGATTTTAGTCGAGCATAAAGCATCCAAAACATAGATCTAGACCCAACCACTTCATAACCATGCAATGCTCCGACCTTTTTCCTCCACTCGTGGCCTTTTGATCTAAAAAGTCCAAAAGAACACTTATTATGTTTGCATGGGGATTCCTATGGCATAAAGCTTGCACCTTATGCCATAATAGCCCTTAATGGTGCTAGATATGAAAACATAAGCCCTTGGGATGTCCATTCCTCTCATGCTAGGGTTCTTGGACCCAAAACCCCCAAAAGGGACAAAGGAGAGATCTATGTGCATAATGGTCAAGATTGAAACTTTCTTACCAGA
The DNA here is from genome assembly GCF_051521515.1 of Lactuca serriola. Lineage (NCBI taxonomy): Eukaryota > Viridiplantae > Streptophyta > Magnoliopsida > Asterales > Asteraceae > Lactuca > Lactuca serriola. Next base: position 87,525,067 of record NC_136413.1, on the reverse strand, counting down.
AAATGGAGAAGGATGCATGAGGTTTCTGGATCTACTAGTCTCTTATTGTATCCCAAAGGCTTCACCTTCTTCTTCAAGCTCCAAAACACTCAATGATGCTCACAAGCTCATGGAAGGCACTAGGGTTTCGCGATGGACTTGAAAGAGCATTAAGAAGGATGAGGGAATGTTATAATGTTCTTTGAATAGGGTACAAGGCCCGAATTTAGGGTTTTCCAAACCTACACCAACTCGCCTAGTCGGTCCCCCGACTCGTCGAGTAGGTCACTTAACCCGCGGCCCACAACGCGCTCCTACTCGTCGAGTCTTCCCATCAACTCGACGAGTCGCCTCCTGATTTTTGAGGTTTTTCTGACCTTTCTAGGTCTTCTGAATTCAGGGTGTTACAATTAGATCTGGGTCTTGGATGCTTTGTGCCCGACTGAAATCGTCTAAATAGAATTGGACTTAGGAGGACTCGACGAGTTACTCTGAGGACTTGGCGAGTCAGGTTGTTTTCTTTCCCAAAACCATTCTGATAGCGGGCATGTGTTGAGTTGGTAGAGGAATCAGCCAGTTGGGTTCATTATGGACTTGAAGATCATTGTACTCGACGAGTTCAAGGATGAACTCGGCGAGTCCAAGGCAATATCCCTAACTTATGAAGATGGACTCGACGAGTTCAAAGGTGAACTCGGCGAGTCAGTTGTAGAAGGCTCCCGGCCTGTTTAAATATGAAATCGACAAGTTCAAGGAAGATTCGACGAGTAGGATTGAAGTCCAGAGTTACATGTGGATTGCGGGACTCGATCAGTTGGTGGGTCAACTCGACGAGTTGAGTCCACTCGGAGCATTGACTTTGACCGTTGACCTTGATCAAGTTTGACCTGGTTTGGATTTTGAGGGTATTGTATTCTAAGTGCTATTTTGGGTATTGATAGTTCCGGGAGCCGAAGGATCAGCAGTTCAGGAGTTACCGGTCAGCAGTCAGAGGTGTTCAGTTAGTCTTCAGTAGTGCGAGGTGAGTCTCCTCACTGTGTGCATGGGTCTACGGCCACAATGCTGACCCGTTATGTTTATGTATCGTAGGAAGACCCGTGGGTTAACCCTAGGCATTTATTGTATATGTTCCGGGTTACGACTTGATGTCGGGCGAGGCCCGAGGAATGTTAGAATGCTAGAGGTCTTTGTGATTCTTGCATGTGTAGGTATGATAGGTTCCGGACTGGGGGTCCGATGTCGGGGTATGCCCGAAGTATGTTAGATGATAATATGTTTCCGAACCAGGAGTCCAATGCCAGGGCAATCCCGAGGAAGGCTCATATGTTGTATGTTAGATTATACTTGTTGTCTCTATGATACTTGTATATGCCTAGTAGGGAGATGAGTGTGGGCGAGGTCCTATATCTCATCACTAGTTGAGTATGGATAGGGTTCTATATCTCAATATTAGTAGAGTAGGGGCGAGGCCCATGCTAGGAAGGGAGTGAGTGTGGCTGGGGGCCTGTATCTCACTATTAGTAGGAGTATGGACGAGGTTTCACTACTTCTCAGTAGCAGACCATGGGCGGGGCCTAAGATCGGCGAGGCCTTAGTTCAAGAGTCCAGTTAGGGTATGTTTAAGTATGCACTAGTATGTTATTTGATTGTATGTATGTGTATAGCGGGCGAGGCCGAGAGACAGGTGGGGCCTAAGAGAGACAGATCTGTATATCGAGCGGGGCCCGATGCCAGGTGGGGCCTGAAGCCGAGCAAGGTTCGATGCAGCGGGCGAGGGCCCAATATGTGGTTGTGCGTATGTGGTATGCGGTAGGTTAGGGAACTCACTAAGCTTCGTGCGTACGGTTTTTGGTTTTGGTTTCAGGTACTTCCGGTAGCGGAGGGAAGGGCTCGGGATGATCGCATGGCACACACCAAAAAGTTTTAGCCCGGGATGTTTTACTCTGATAAAAAGAACATGTCTTGAGATGAAACTATGATTTGATATATAAACCTTTGTTTATGAATAAAATGATTTGATACTTATGATTTTATTAATGTTTTAAAAAGAAATTTTTGGTCATGATTTTGGGAGGTTACAAGTTGGTATCAGAGCCTTGGTTTGAGGGATTCGGGCACACTCTCGGGTGTGCTGAACTCAAACTGAGGACTCGGTATGAAGATTTTGAAAGAAGATCATTTTTATAAAAGAACTTTGAGAAGAGAAAAGAACTTAGAAAAAGAGAGAAAGGGTGTGGTGCATGCAATCAGCCGAGCTCAAGTAAGCTCTCCCAAATTACCTATACATGTTTGTTTAAGTATGATATGATTATGAGAACTGCATGCTAGATTAGGACTAAGGATCTAGGAAGGATGCCTTAAGTGCCTGTTATATGTGTATGAGCTTGATGAGTTGCATGCTAGTATAGATTCCTAATATGTGAGTAGAATGGCTTGATTATGTTCTGGTTAGATTTTCCTTTTGTCTGAATGCTACTTGATTTGTGCTTTGTGGGACTCTGAGTGATGGGAGTTAGCCATTGGGTGAATATGCCATGTCACATGTGAATACGCCATTGGCCCTATTACGCAGCTCTTGTTTGAGTCTAATCGTTGTAGGGATGAGTCCTTTACTCGAAGGATTATCTGAGCCTCGTCACATGTGATGGTATTCAGGTAATGGCTAATTGGCATTATGAAGATACCTTCAGTAGCTGAGGATTGGGTTTGGGTTGGAGATTTCCCTAGGGTAGTTCTAGGAGGAGTTTAGTGTTGGGAGCAGTAGTTGTAGTGAAAGGGACTTGGTGGAGTCGTGGTAACTCTTGAGGAAAGTACAGATATATGTGGAAGGTAGTATGGGCCCGTACTACTGAAAGCAGAGGATCCGCACTCGATTCAAGAGGGGCCAAGATAAAACCAAGGAACTTGTAGTGCGTGTGTGATCCCTCGATAGTGATGTGTATTCTGATAGTTGTTATGGTATGTTTTCAGCATGGAGACTTTACATGAGAGACCAATGGGCGGATCAGGCGCTAGAGAGGGATCAAGCTCGGGTTCAGGAACCGAGCAGCTCGAGGAGCGAATGAGTGAATTTGTATCAGCTGAGATTACACACAGTATTCTAGAACAGACTCCTATGATCTTTGGCACGGTCAAGGAGGGCATACTGGAGATTTTGAATGAGAGGCTGGGAGCCTTCTGCACTGAGATGATGACCATGATGGGAGCGCGTACATTGACATTTTGAGAGTTCAGAACTTGTGGAGTTCCAGATTATCATGGGGCTAGGGACCCCGTTGCTAGCAGCAGATGGTTTGATGATTTCGCCAACGCCTTTTGTTCTTGCCGGTGTCCCGAGGGGGACAAGGTTAGACTCGCATTATGTCTTCTGAAGAACAGAGCGTGTGATTGGTGTGCGGAGGTTAGCCACACTATTAGGGATGATGTTGCGTTGGACGCAATGACATGGAGTGATTTATTGGCTAGGATCAAAGCTGAGTTTGCACTAGTGATTGAGGTACATCAGTTAGCACGAGAGTTCTAGGATTTGCGGCATACTACAGAGATAGTGGCGGAGATCACCGCCAAGTTCAGTGAAAGAGCCCTTCTGGTTCCGCAGTATGTGGCGGACGAGGAGATGAAGAAGGATCGTTACCACGAGATGTTGAGGAGCGATATCAGTCAGTTTGTGAGTCAGTCCAGCTGCAAGACGCTAGAAGATATGATCGCTCGAGCCAGAGAGAGAGAGAGATAGAGAGAGAATGAGAAAGAAAGAGAGAGAGAGATTGATCTAGAGAAAAAATGAAGAGGAAGCTAGCAGAGGTTCAGGTATCTCTGTGTTCAGGAAAGATGCCCAAGACATCAGATTCTAGGTCGAGAGGTCATCAGGATTGGGCCGCTGTGGCAAGTGCGGCAGGACGCACGAGGATGCGTGTTGAAGCGGCAGTGGTGGTAATTCAGGCTGCTTCAAGTGCGGTTGGATCAGTCATTTTAGCAGAGATTATACTGCCACCACCACCCAGGGATCAGACCTGATATGTTTCCATTGTAGTCAGAGGGGCCATAAGAAGGCCCAATGTCCGAGTTTTCTTGCAGTAGGACAGGTGATAGCACCTGCCCCTGTAACCTTGAGGATCACCGACGACCGTCAGGGAGATGTAGAGGCGCCTTAGGCGAGGAGCAGGGCGTATCAGTTGGTTTCAGAGGAGACGTGAGCAAGCCCAATGTGTCAGGTGCGTATCTTTTGTTTTCTCTGTCAACTTATGTTATGATTACATTGTTATGGTTCTGCATCGGTATTGATAAAGCTATTTCTAATTTAGTGGCCTACTTGTGATTGAGTTATATGCCATCTGCATACCCTAGATTTTAGAATGATAGTTAGAGGTCGTTACCTTTTAGAGCAGGTTACTCAGGATGCAATAACTGTAGCATGCATGTGTGAGACTTGGAAGTATCTTGCTAGTTTTCAGGGGAGGTATCGTTTGGGAATAGGTCGGTTAGATCACCAATAGTGGTAGCGTGGGTTGTCAACTGGGTGGCCAAAGGATGATAGGGAGAATTGGCAAATTCTTCCAAGCTATGAGGAACTAGTTGAATCGAAGTGAGGGAGAGCCACCCGAGTGGCCAAGGGCAGAAGTAGGTGCGAGCCTGGGATGAGCTCGTATTCTTAGTAAGGAGGAAGCAACTCAAGTGGATGCTTGGATTGACGGGCATGTGAGCTGGGAGTTTGGGAAACTTCCCCGTATTGATTTTGTGTCCCCACGATTAGTTGATGACTGGGTTGGGAACCAGGTTGGAGAATTTTGGCAAGGCACGGGTTTAGGCAGGATTTAAGACTGTGGGATAGTCACAACTTTCCCAGTAGTGAGTCAGTGAGGGAGGTGTTGTGAGACTGTGGGTAAGCTGTAGCAGAGTGTGGGTGAGGGCCCGCATCTCCTAATTAGCGGAGTGTGGGCAAGGGCCCGTATCTCCTAGTTAGCGGAGTGCGGGCTGGGGCCTGTATCTCCGAATTAGCATGATAAGAATCAAGATAGGATAGAAAGTTGAGATTAGAGGAGGAGTGGGCCTGCATAGCCCTAGATAGGTGAGACCGCTCTGAAATATAGTTTGGGTGAGATCCGTGGGCGAGGCCTGTGTACTTATAGCAGTACAGGTGGGACCTGGTAGAGACCGTAGGGTCAGGGTAGGGGATCGAGGACCCCAGGTCTTCTGGAGCCAGAGTGGCTAGGTAGGTAGAGCAGTTCAGGTAGTCGAAGTATTGTTAGAAGTCACTGAGAGCGACTGAGGGATCGTTCTTGCGTTCAGTCACCGGTAGGGGACCGATATTTCAGGAAATAGCATATCAGTTGGGAACAGGGTGGTCTCTGTTCATCTGGAAGGCGGATGAGAGTCAACAGGATTTCAGGCATGAGTGGTGATAAGGGAATTAGTGCGTAGAGCACTGAGCTGATTAGGAGATGCTAAGTTACTCACGACAGGATTGGATATTCTGAGTGATTGATTTGACTCTGTTGCGTAGCTTTTGTTCGAGTCTTAACCGTTGCAGAGAGGAATCTTTTACTCGAAGGATTATCTGATTCACACGCTGGGTGGGGTTTTCAGCTTGGAGCATAGTAAGTGAAATTATTCAGTGAGTATTGGTGTGATGGCTGGACCGGGAGTGGCCAGGATTGTAGTTTCAGCAGAAGGTTTGATCTTTATGGGGATAGGAAAGGTTTGTTGCTTATGGCGAGTTGCCTTGGGAAGGCTAGTGACAGAGCAGGGTAAAGGGGGTGAACCCCTTGGATGTCAAGTGTAAGTGCTCTGGAAGTACCGCAAGGATTACCGGTTGAGTAAGAGTGTTGTACCTGAAGGTTGTAGTGAGTGGATTGTTCTCAATATGATATTCTGAAGGATTGGATCGAGCAAGCAAGGTATGCGACGATTAGGAATGTCGTGAAAGGTTGCAAGGTTGTGAGCCGAAGCGGACTTCGAGGATGAAGTCTAGTTTAAGTGGGGGAGAGTTGTAACACCCCGAATCCAAAAGACCAAGAAAGGAAAGGAAAACCTCAAAATCATGAAGCGACGAGTAGGAGCACAATTTGGGTCGTGGGTTAAGTGACATGCTCGACGAGTCGGGGGACCGACTCGGCGAGTTGGTCTGGGTTGGGAAAACCCTAAATTCGGGAGTTGGTACCCTATTTAAGGATCGTATTCCCCTTCTTTTGGTCTCATCTCCAGCCCTAAGACCAAAACCCATAGAGCTCGAATCCCTAATGCTTGCGAGCCATTTTAAGAATATTTTGTGTTCTTGAAGTCAAGAAGAAGAAGAGGAAACTTGAAGGCTCAAGGAAAGACTTGTGGATCCAGAAGTAGCTTTTCAATCTCATCATTTTCTGGTAATCAAGTATCTAACTTGATCATTAGTTCATTAGATCTATTATTTTTCCCTTTTATGAAGATTTTGGTCCAAGAATGGTTGCTTTTGGGATTCGGACGTCCCCAAGCAAGATCCTTTCATATCTGGAAGTATTTAGGGTGGTTAAGGCATAAAGGTGCAAGCTTTATGCCATTAGGTGCTCTCACGCAAAGAAATAGGAACCAAATCAATCGGATACTGATTGCCAAATAACTCTAAATCACAACCCCGATGAACCCTCGATACCTGGACTGGACGATCATAGGTAATCTCTACCTCTAATGGATAATCAAGCTCCCCTGGAGCATCACCAAACCTCTTGCTAAGTGCAAGAGATACAAATGATCGGGTGGCGCCCGAATCAAATAGAACTAAAGCTGGAACACCATTCACTAGGAACAAACCTATATAATGCCAATCATATAATAAAAATAAAAAATCAAAATAATAAATGAAATAGAGAGAAAATACATACTCGTAACCATATTTAGTGCTGCGCAAGCCTCTTCGACTGATAGCTGGAAAGCTCGACTCCTCACAATTGGTGCATCCGCCTTGCCCTGGCGTCCGTCAGTAATCCTCAATGTCGTCAGAGCAGGTGCTGAAACCGTTCCTCTAGCCAAACTCAGACAATATGCATGCTTGTGGCCCCTATGATTGCAATGGAAGAAAATCATATAAGATACCTAAATGGTGGGGCAATCCATGCTAAAGTGATTGGTCGTGCCGTACTTATAGCATCCAGACCCACCCATCCTACAAAATCCGTTGTGCGCCTTACCACACTTGCCACAACGGATCCAACCCTGCCAGCCTCTCGATCACGAATAAACAACCTTGGGCTTCTTACCCGATCCTTCTAATACCTAAGTCTGAACTAGCTTCCTCTTCCTCACAGTCTCCAGATCAATCTCATGCTCGCGAGTTCAAGCAATCATATCATCCAATGTCTTGCAACTAGACATACTCACAAACTCCTGTATCTCATCCTCTAGTATATCACGGTATCGCGCCTTCTTCATCTCTTCATCTGACAGATACTCCAGAACCAACAAAGCTTTCTCATGGAACATGCGGTGATCTCTACCACCGTCTCATTAGTCTGGCGAAGGTCTTGAAACTCCCTCGCCACCTACTAAACCTCAACCACGGGCGCAAACTCAACCCTAAATCTAGTAAAAAAATTATCCCAAGACATCGTCTCAACTGCATTGCCTCCCAAAGTGTAGTCCACCTCCTCCCACCAATTGCAAGCTCTGTCCTTCAAAAGATAGGATAAAAATCTGACCTTCGACCCCTCGGGGCGGAAGCTAGTCCGGAAGGTGATGTGCATGGAAGTTGTAACGCCCGCAGATTCGGGCTAGCTAATTTAGAGACAATGAGCATCAAAAATGAGTTTTTAATGGAATATTATTTAGAAAGATTAATCTTAACCAAGTTGTAGAATATATCTCAAGGTTTCTTTACATATAAAGAACGTCAAAATCCGAGTTATAACGAAGAAGTTATGGCCCGTCGAAGTTTTTCGGCAAAATCGGCACGACACCGTGAGACGTAAATAGTGAATTTATGATAGAGGAATTTTTAGCCTTAGTGATCTAAATCAAATTTAAAGTATACATTAAACCAAGAACATCCATAAAAAGAACGCTCAAATCTGACTTCGTATGAGGAAGTTATGATTTTTCTAACATTTAGCATAACAGTGCACAACCCGAAAATTCGAATTTTAGATCGGTCGATTTTCAGCCAAAATAATCTAAATGAGAAATGAAGATATCGTTAATAGGAGTTAAACGATAAAAAGGTAGTCGAAAACGGAGCTCGTATGCGAAAGATATGGACGAAGCTTAGTCTCTACTCTTCGAGCGCGGCGAATTCAATACAGTTTTATAAATCCAAGATAGAATGAGAATTAGCCAATAGTGTCTAAATGAAAGTTTTATTACACATAAATACCAACACGTGGATATAAATAACGTCGAAAACGAAGCTCGTATGCGAAAGATATGGACGAAGCTTAGTCTCTACTTTTCGAGCGCGGCGAATTCGAATACAGTTTTGTAAATCTGAGATACAATAAGAATTAGCCGACGGGGTCTAAATGAAAGTTGTAGTACTCGTAAATACCAACGCGTGGATATAAATAACATAGAAAACGGAGCTAATACGCGGAAGATACGGACGAAGCTTAGAGACTACTTTACTATAAAACTCCTATAAATAAATGGTGAACTCCTCATATTTTCTTCACACTATAAGCCTTTCTTTCTCTCTCTAACTTCTCTCTAGCCTCCCTAAACCCCTCCCAAGTCTAGGGAACCTCCCTAGCATGAGAAGGAAGCCCCGGAGCGCCCGAAAGCTCCGAGAAGAAAAGCTTTCGGCTCAGAAACGTTGCTCCAGCGAAGCCCGATTTTCCATAAAACCCGCTGTTTCGTCGAAGGAAATTAGTTTCTAAGTAGCGAAGCGCTGTATGAGTTCGGAATCACCACCGTATCAGGTGAGTGCATAGTCCCTTTCATGAACATGATTTTAATAAAAGTATTGATTGAAGTATTAATTATATGTTTATGTGCGAGTTAACTGAGGTTGCCTGAAATACGTGTTAAAGAACATACCTGATTATATATGTTGATTTAGGATAAAAAGTAGACCTAAATTAATTATGAGGAATATTGGGTAGTATTTTCTTACGAGTACAAGTGAGTTATACTCAAAGAATAGAACTTTAGTATATGTCATTTATCCGGGAGCATGGATTAGACACAGTCATTGTCCCTAGTCCGAGAGTATGGATTGGACATAATCAACTGTCATTAATTCGAGGGTATGGATTAAGACATAGCCAGTTGTCCTTAGTCCGGGAGTATGGATTAAGACATAGTCATTTGTCCCTAGTCCGAGAGTATGGATTAGGCATAATCATTCGTCATTAATCCGAGAGTATGGATTAGTCATTTGTCCCTAGTCCGAGAGTATGGATTAGGCATAACCATTTGTCATTAATCTGAGAGTATGGATTAGGTAAAGCCGTTCATTTCTGATCCGGGAGTATGGATTAGGTAAAACGGTTAATCTTGGGTTTGAGAGTATGGATAGTCTCGTTGTGAGGATCGCCGGGGTGGGATAAGAGTTGCTTATACATATATGGTGAAATTGTATATTTTGTGAGTTCTAAATTATATATATGATATAAAATTATGGGATTGAAATCCCTATGTACTCACCAGGTTTCCCAACCTGTTCCACTCAGTTTATTTATATCATAGGTGTTGATATGAAGTCACATTACACTGAGAGATTAAGGAGATATAAATCACTAGTGATAATGAATGTAAGTTCTGTTTATGCTTATGTTTATGTATTGATGATGACATCCCAAATGTTTTAAAATTAATAAAAATAATTTTATTCGGAAATGCTTTGATAATGTACTTATCATGTTTTACTGGGAACAAATTCCGCAAACATTTTTATTACAAGAGGTACTCTGGTTTTTATAAAGCATAAACAAAACCGGTCTTTTCTGGCCAAGAAAATGGGGATGTCACAGAAGTACCCACTAATTTTAATATTTATAAACTAACAAAATTAGACTAAATATGCACTTATAGGCAGTGTAGCTAGTCAGATTACAATATAGCTTGGGTAAGTCGGGTGTCGATCACAGGGAACAATGTTATTAATTAATCTATTTACTACTAAATTAATCTAATTATTAACAAGCTAAAAAGGGTTTTTATCTGATTTTGCAAGATCAGACTAACTTAACTCAATTTCAATCAATAATTAAAAACACTCTTATCTTGTTCGAATCCACTTCGTCCTTATGGCTAGCAAATAATTATGGATTATTAAGTTGGTTGTTATTATATTAGTAGTTTAGGTCTAAATTTACCAATAGTTAATTAATTCATGTAAAACTATGTATGGTCACACACAATTAAACACAGAACCAATTATGTTTATGAATATGCTATGTAAGATTTATCATGCAAACACAATTATGGTCATAATCTATGTTCTTTAGCACAACAAAGTTAATTACTTCAATTACTGACTAAGATTTTGGTTGATCCTAGCTCTAGCAATTCAATGCTCACTAAATTACTAGGTTATCAAGTTCATGTAGTTAATGGTCACTAAGCTACACATAACATGAATTTAAGCAACTAAAGCAACAACATAAACATGCTCGGTAACAATAAATCAAACACAAGCAATTCACCAACTAAATAAATCCATATAAAATTATGCTATTCATAAGTTAGAAGCTTCATCTAGCTAGATAAGATTAGCTAGATTCAGTTGCTCATAGTAGCAACTAACACATAAACATAACTCAAATAAGAAAATATGTTCATAAGTATCAAACAAATAACTTAATTATGGACTTTTACTCTTTTGGCATTGAAAACCCTTTTTCCAGAACCTTACTTCCGCTGTAAATCGTCTCCTGGAACCTCTTCCATCAGCCAAAAGTCTCCCAAATCGTAATGGGCAAAGGTATTTATAATATCTTGAAATTTCCCGTTCACGTTGTGAGAATTTAAGTCTCACGTCGTCAACTCGAGATAATCTAGTTCGGCAAGGATTCCTTCACCCGGATGCTTATCTTCTAAAACTCTCTACTCACGTCGTGAACCATGAACTGTTCACGTCATGAGTACGTATTTTGGGTGTTTTTTCGTTCTTTTTTGCTTCAAGCCTCCAAAGTTCCAAGTATTGTCACTTCTGGTTCCTTTCTTTGAAAATACTTCTATTTGGCTGGACATAACAATTTATCCTTATAAGTACCATAATTCTATGTAAATAACCAAAATATTTAATAAAATGTAGATCAATATTGCTTAAAACTATGTATAAATATGGCAATATCAAAATACCCCACACTTAAGCTTTGCTTGCCCTCAAGCAAATCTACTTATTTAAACTTAAACCTTCATCACTAGCATTACATAGAACAATCCAATTCCAGCTTAGCCATTATGCCAAGACCTCAACGCATGCATTTGTGTCTAAATTTTTTTCCTAAATGACCCCCATACTTTAAATACTCACAATCTTCATAAACAATTACCCACTTCCTTCGAACAATGCTCATTTTATGAAACCCTCCGAATCCATCCTCAGAGAGCTTTCTAACCTCAAGATATTTTTGTAAAGCTACCCAAGCATACATAAACTAGAGAATTACAACTTTTTAATGATAGCACAACTTGGAGCTCTTGAATTCTTCTTTTCTTTAATGTTTAATCTTTAACTTCATTGAATTCACTTCTTTCATGATTTTTGGCATCTTCAAATTTTTTTTGAATTTCTTCAGAATTTTTGATGTTTTATCTTCATACTTTGATAGCTCCAAAATTCTTCAAGAATTTTTACTTTTCGGTAATTTCTCTCTCTTTTTTTACATGTATAACTAACTTTTTTTTTCTTTTTTCCTCAAAACCCTACATGCTTAAGTAGGGGTGCTTAACTTCAACCTTTATTGGTTAAGACATATCTTTCCTGGATACATTTCAGGTTTAGGTTGCTAAACATGTTGCATTCCTCAAACTAAGCAGGATATGTTTTTGTTCCATGATTTCACTAAAATTAGGGAGGCCACAAATGCATTATAACGTATCTCTGCTCAACTAAACATTTAAGCTCTTATCAGATCATTCCACTAGCAAGTACAGTTCAAATTATTACTACAAGATCCAATTAATAAAATTTTTAAAATTTACCAAATTATCTAGCAATTTACTTTTTCTACCCCTACCCCACACTTATTTCATACAATGTCCTCATTGTATGCATAAAATAATATAAAAATTAAGAGAATGGAGAAAAATGAACAGACTCCCCTGGGTTAGTGGCGTGAGCATCTCCAAAAGTGTGGTTGAAATTATGCATCTTGAATATTGGACCTCTTCAAAAATATGAACTTGGACTTGAACTTGCGAAATCAGCCATCAAACAAAACTTCAATCTTCGAAGAGAATGGTGTAAGCCTCCAAATCATGTAGACAATGTGGGAAAGCATACGCCACATTGTATATTAGAGAAAACAGGCCATCGAATTGTCACAAAAGTGTCATAAGTAATGGTAGTAATTCCATGTAATGAAGAAGAACGTAACGAAATGAATTTGGTGGAAATTCACAACTCACAACATGAATCAGTACAGGCTCATGACGTGAAGTCGCTAAATCGTGCATTCTGAATTTCCTTGGAACTTTGTTCACGACGTGAATTCTGGGTAAACTAGAATTAAAACTGCCTTCTTCCTTGTAAATACATATGCTCCACTCAACGTCTTAACGAATTAAGACCCTTCTAAATTCAGTGTATTTTGACGACTCTTCTAACTATAACCTCCCTCTCGACTCACCCCACACTTATTTCCAATTGTGGGTTTCGACTTTCAACTTCTAAACTTGAACGACACTCGCCTAAACAAACACGACTCTTGACTGGACCTTACTCCTTCCCTAAGACTCCTAAGCAAACTGAAAGTTAACAACCAAAGAAGAGCAAAGTAACATAATATCTTAAAGTCTTATAATCCAAACAAATTTAAAATCAAAATAAAAACAAACCAAACAAGTCTAAAATAAACAAAATAAAACTAAATGATCAATCATCTTCATCCTCCTCGTTTGCTCCACTAGTGCCCTCCCCATCGCCTCCATGTCCTCGATACGCCGTCTACCTCCGGCAAATTGGGTAATGATACCCCAAATGAGGCAGCTACTCCACCCCAAGGTGTCGAACCACATTCTCCATGGTACCCCCAATCCAGTTGAAGCTTAATGATAACTGGTCAAAATACCCAGCCATATCATTCCCAATGTGTGATCCTACCATGGGTGCGGGTGGATCCATTGGCTGTCCTCTCTCTCCTCTTCCTCTCACGTTTCTTCTCCTAGGTCGTGGCTATGGTTGTTGTTCGGGTTGTGTATCAGGCTGCTCATCACCCTCATTACCTTCATCATCTGAAGGTACTATTCCCCAATGCGACCCAAAGTTTCTAACAACCCGCATGGTCTCCAAGTACCCCATGCCAAACTCATGCTCATCCACACAAGTCATGGAACGAGTAATATTAGGGACAAGCAAATGATACGAGCGAGTCAAAAGCGTAATAAATAGCCCTCCACAAATAGGGCTCCCCGGGCGAGAAGTAGCTGCAGACCCAGCCAGAAAACATGCCAAAAAAATAAGGAATGTTGCAACACACTCCGGGCTACAAGATACACCATAAGAAGAATAGATTTTGATTTGTTACTTTATCTCCATGCCTCCTTGGATTGATGGAGAATGTGATGAAACGATGGAGTAAGCGGTGGATAGGGGACTGAATACTACTCTCGGGAGACACTCTGGAATTAAAAATCCCGGATGCAATATTATGCCAGAAAGCATATCTAGTGACACCATCCGTGTACCCTCTAGCTGCCTCACTCAAGAACATACCAAATTCGGGAGTTATTGCCTCTTGTCGATCATATATTCCAACCTTCCAAGCGAATTCAACGAGGCTGCACTCCCGATACTCACCCTCTAACCAGAATACCAAAGCTTGCGGCCAATGTGGGTCTAGGATAGTCTCCTGGAATGTTACTGCTGAGAAAAACTCAACACAAAATTCCTTATACACCCGCTCTTGGATTCGAAATAGGTTGAGCTATCCCGAGCAAGTGAATGAATATCCGTCTCCAATAAATATTTTTGTCAAAAACGGGGACAACCTTTCCAGAAGCCCGACTTCCCTCAACCGCGTCCAATTGATTGTAGGAGCAACTTCAATCTCTCGGCTATAGAGCCACCCTAATTTGTTGTTCCATCGGGTCAAGATGTCTCAGGACATCGTTGTGGGAAAATTGTAAAACGGGTGTAAACCCGCAACTCCAAGAGGTGCCTCCCTTCTAGGACCCATTTTGCAAAAAACAAGTAACAAACACAAAACCAAATATCCAATAATTTAGATAACCACATAACAATTTTGTTGATGCATCGGACTCACGTCATGAGTCATATGAAACTCACGTCGTGAGTCATACGAAACTCAGGTCGTGAGTTCGCTATACACAGCGAGAAATGGTCTCAAAAATCAAAGGTCGGGACTAAATCTTGTTGTTAGGGGTTACTCATAAACCATTTCTAGGCACAATCAAGTAACGTATGATGTATGAGTAACACAATTTGGGCTAGATTTCGACATTGACATATATGAAAAACCCTAGCCCCTAAATCAACAAATTAGTGAAAATTAACCAAAAGAAATAAGAGATATTTACCTTCGTGATGAAGATTACGTAAGCAAAAGGATTAAATTAAGTAAAACTATGCCAAAATTGGGTGGGGGACCAAAGAACGATCTTCACTTCGTGAGGTTGGGAAAGTGGTTTGGTCAAACTGATTCTTTATCCTTTAATCTGCGGTCTCGAGTAGTTTACCACTCACGTCGTGAATCCATAATGTGTCACGTCATGAGTTTTGTCTGGACTCTAAAATTGGGCCATTTAAGTAGGATGTGGGCTAAGGCATATGTTGGGTCATTAATGAAAGTGGGCAGGCTTACAAAAAATATAGCTATCATATAAAATAACCATGCTCGTATTCCATCCTAATTCACGTCGTGAACCCGTAATGGTTCACGTCGTGAAGTCCGTCTGATTTATTAATTTCTCCAAATTTAATTTTGTAAGATATTCAATAAGTTTTACCACTTGATTTTAATGACTCCTTATGTAGATAATAATTCAGATGACATGATCGACTTCCTAAGAACTAAAAATATGCTAAAAACTAAAAAGAAAAATAAAGAAAATGCAAACCAAACTCGGGCTGCCTCCCGAGAAGCGCTTCTTTTTGAGGAGTCTTGAGCTGGACTCCGTGCCTCCTACGTTGAATCATCTGAAGAGTCCACCACTAGGATCTTTTTCTTCTTGGAACGCCTCTTGTAAGCTTGCACATGTCTTTTATATGCCTTTTTCGAATTTTCCTTTTTTTCTTTGACCTCGTCTCCATCAAGCTTGCGTTTGGTCCCTTTAGTCTCTATCTTGTCTCCATACTTACACTCCATAGTATCCTTTTCTTCCTTTACCACTGGACTTGTTATTTTTGACGTAACCTCCTCTTCATCACTCTTCATCTCATCATCTTCTTTGCTTACCCAAGAAGTTGGATTCGTGTAGGCAATGACTTCAACTAAAAATGGAACAAATGCTCTCGGTTTTTCTCTTTTAACTTGTTGAATTGTTTTGATTTCTTCTTCCATGAGCTTCTCTAATTCTTCAAGTTCATTTTCTTCATCAATGTTGAAAACCTCTTCTTGAGCATGATTCCCTTGGAAACCATCTTCTATTACAAAAATTTCCTTCTCATCCCCAACTCTCAAGGTGCGCTTGGACTCGCGTATATCAACCAGAGCTCCAGCAGTGTTAAGTAACGGGTGACTAAGAATAATTGGCAGGAGTCATCTCGAATGTGGATATGTCCCTTCAACTCGAATGTGGCATTGGCAGGAATCATAAGATGTACTAAACCCAGCCCCACATCATCTCGAATGCGCTTCTTGTAGTCCCCCATGGCCATCTCATCAATGTTCGCCATTTCGTTCTCCAGCTCGTTCTCGGGTTCACTTGTATGTAATTCAAATTCAGGGTCGGTATCGTATGTAGACTCGGCTTGGACGGGTATTTGATAAGTGTTCAAGCTTGCTCTTGTTCTTTGAAGATGAACTTGACTCCTCCGTTTTCTTCCCTAACTTCTTTGAGAACACTGATTTGAATTCTTGTAAAGGTGTCTTCTTTGGTGTTTGATCTTCTTTCACGCTCTTATCCTTCTTTTTGTGAAGTGTAGACTCGAGATCTTCAAGTGGTGGTACCAAAGGTGTGTTAGAGCCTCTGGTCATGAACTCCTGAAACAAGACAAAAAGATAAAACATAAAACTGAACTAAGAAAAACGAACTGAAATAAACAAATCTAAGGACTTCAATTCTCACATCATGAATCTTTAAGATTCACGTCGTGAGTCCTGTAATGTAGAAAAAAATTTAAAATAGAAAAGTAACTTCTTGCAGGTTTTAACATACAAAAAGGTTCTATTAATTTAAAGCAAACAATTAATAATTAACTAAGCCGTTCCCCGGCAACGGCGCCAAAAACTTGATGTGCACGGAAGTACCCACTAATTTTAATATTTATAACCTAACAAACTTAGACTAACTATGCACTTATAGGCAGTGTTCCTAGTCAGATTACACTATAGCTTGGGTAAGTCGGGTGTCGATCACTGGGAACGGTGTTATTAATTAATCTATTTACTACTAAATTAATCTAATTATTAACTAGCTAAAAGGGTTTTTACCTAATTTTGCAAGATCCGACTAACTTAACTCAATTTCAATCAATAATTAAAAACACACTTATCTAGTTCGAATCCACTGCGTCCTTATGGCTAGAAAATAATTATGGATTATTAAGTTGGTTGTTATTATATTAGTAATTTAGGTCTAAATTTACCAATAGTTAATTAATTCATGTAAAACTATGTATGGTCACACACAATTAAACGCAGAACCAATTATGTTTATGAATATGCTATGTAAGATTTATCATGAAAACACAATTATGGTCATAATCTATGTTCTCTAGCACAACAAAGTTAATTACTTCAATTACTGACTAAGATTTTGGTTGATCCTAGCTCTAGCAATTCAATGTTCACTAAATTACTAGGTTATCAAGTTCATGTAGTTAATGGTCACTAAGCTACAC
Organism: Lactuca serriola; assembly: GCF_051521515.1. Taxonomy (NCBI): domain Eukaryota; kingdom Viridiplantae; phylum Streptophyta; class Magnoliopsida; order Asterales; family Asteraceae; genus Lactuca; species Lactuca serriola. The sequence goes on along the minus strand of NC_136413.1, from coordinate 87,507,936 downwards.
ATAACATGAATTTAAGCAACTAAAGCAACAACATAAACATGCTAGGTAACAATAAATCAAACACAAGCAATTCACCAACTAAATAAATCCATATAAAATTATGCTATTCATAAGTTAGAAGCTTCATCTAGCTAGATAAGAGTAGCTAGATTCAGCTGCTCATAGTAGCAACTAACACATAAACATAACTCAAATAAGAAAATATGTTCATAAGTATCAAACAAATAACTTAATTATGGACTTTTACTCTTTTGGCGTTGAAAACCATTTTTCCAGAACCTTACTTCCGCTGTAAATCGTCTCCTGGAACCTCTTCCCATCAGCCAAAAGTCTCCCAAATCGTAATGGGCAAAGGTATTTATAATATCTTGAAATTTCCCGTTCACGTCGTGAGAATTTAAGTCTCACGTCGTCAACTCGAGATAATCTAGTTCGGCAAGGATTCCTTCACCCGGATGCTTATCTTCTAAAACTCTCTACTCACGTCGTGAACCATGAACTGTTCACGTCGTGAGTACGTCTTTTGGATGTTTTTTCGTTATTCTTTTCTTCAAGCCCCCAAAGTTCCAAGTATTGTCACTTCTGGTCCGTTTCTTTGAAAATACTTCTATTTGGCTGCACATAACAATTTATCCTTATAAGTACCATAATCATGTGCAAATAACCAAAATTTTAATAAAATGTAGATCAATATTGCCTAAAAACTATGTATAAATATGGAAATATCAGAAGGTGTTCCCAATATCTGCCAACCACCGTCTGCTAGCAATGGGGTCCTTTATTCCGAAGAACTCAGGAGCCCCACAGGCACGGAAATCTTGGAACGTCTGAGAGCATGCACCCACCATAGCTACCACCTCAGTGCAAAATGCACCAAACCGCTCATCCAAAATCTCCATGATAACCTCCTTGATCGTACCAAAGATCACCAGAGTCTGATCCAAAATGTTGCAGGTAATCTCAAACAAAATGAACTCCAACATCTAATCATCGAAGGGTCAAACTCCAGAGCCCAAACCCGATCCCTAACTAGGACCTAAACCACCTCTAGTGACCACCATACTGAAAATAAACCATAAAAAACATCAGAAAACACTCGAAAAATCTCACACCAAGCGGGTCCTTAGTATCCTCGTGACTTCCTTGACTTGAGTACGAATCATGTGCTTCAAGTAGTACGGACCTGATACTACCTTCTGTACCTATCCGTACTTTCCTCAAGAGTCGTCCTGATTCCCCTAAGTGACTCCCTAAATAACGCATCTACTAATACTAACATGCTTCCTAGGTTCTCCTAGGATTCCCTTCCCATCACTCTCCACCATCAGCTGCATACAAAACCCCCCACTAACTACCTTATGGATATAATTACATGCCACATACACTAGATAATTCTTCGACTGCAAGGTCTCACACAACAATGGTTGTACTTAAACAAGAGTTGTGCAATAGAGTTAAACATAACCTTCTAAAATTATCTAGTTTATGCAACACGTAAGCTAACATATTCGCTTGATAGATAACTAGTATTAGCAATGGTTCCTAAAAAGCACAAAGAAAGCAGCATTCGAGCATCGAGTTCTAACCTGAGCACTGCCTAACTGGCCATCCTAACATATCATTTGTATTCCAACTAGCATGTAGTTCTCGGGCTCATACATTAAGAATACAAGGCATCTCTCCTATCATACAATCATGAGCAGATCCTTAGCCCAAATCCAGCATGCTATTCACATATTCACATACTAAATCAAAAGACATGTATGTGTATTTTGGGAACAATTACTTGAGCTCGTCCGATTTCATACATCACAACACTTCTTTCTAGTAGTAATCCTTTTAGAAAAATCAATTATTTATGAAAAAACTTACAAAATCCTCAATTTGAGTTTAGATACACCTAAGAGTGTATCCGAATCCCTCAAACCAAGGTTCTAATACTAACTTGTAACATCCCAAAAATCATAAGTAAAAATTTCATTTTTAATTCAACCAAAAACCATCAATATTCATATCAAACCATCCAAAAGTATGTCAAAGTAAAAAATAGTTATTAGTGTACAATCCCAAAATCGTAAAAGCGCGGAAACATGGGTGGATGCACTACGATCAAGACTGGCCATTCCCCTTCGATCCCGAAGTACCTGAAACATAAACTTAAACCATAAGCACAAAGCTTAGTGAGTTCTCCAAATACCACATACCATACATCAATCATACATATCATACTGAAACATGTAACATGTCTTTTTCACCCTTGAGTCCCTTCTGACTCCTTCAATATCTTTCAACCGGTACGAGTCTGTTTCACCCCTTACAACTAAGGATACAGTCTTACTAGTAGGATTCATAAAGACAACAATCCATACCTACATATTAGTAAGTGTTACAAAGATCACTACCATCCTACAACAAAATCTAATGGGTCGTCATTGGTACTTTCAACCCACAAGTACAATGAGGAAACTCACCTCAGTTTGAAGATGGACAAATCACACTATCGGGCTAATGCTACCATGGCTCCTCATGTTAAACATATCCAAATTAATCCTATTAAATAATCAATGTAATAACTCATAAAAAGGTCCAGATTATAATCTAACACTCTAAGGGTAAAAGACCATTTTACCCTTCTCTTATTTGACTGATCTAACCATGACCCAACTCATAAAGACCTAAGGAGCAACAATGGCCCAGACCTTAAAGACCTAAGGCCCAAAAATTAGCCCCAAATGCCTTTTGTTTAGTAAGTCATGCGTACCACCATTACACTCTGCGTACAACCCTAAAAAACAAGGAAAACGGGGTTAGATCGTGTTACGATGAGCGTACGCCAATTTACGCCTAGCATACTTCGCTGACGACCAAAACTCACATTAAGTACTTAAAGCCTTAATTCCAAACATCTAAAACACAGACCGTGCTCTTGGGAAATGTCTTAAATGATAAAGTCATCAACTTGATGCCTTTTCATGGCTCAAAGAGGCCCACCTCCTATTTTTAAGATTCTAACTCCATAATATGAACATCAACTCTTGCATGGTGGAGCTAAATCCATCAATGTGCCTTTTTATGAACAAGGGACCTAAATAACATCAAGATCTACTATTCTAAGCTTCTGGAGTAACTCATACTCACATGAATCAACTCAAAGGATCAATATGTGCCAAAAACCCTAAGCTAAGTAGATCTAAGAGATGATTCAACAAGGTTGAGAATTTATACCTCCAAGACAGTGATCAAGGTGAATAGATTCTGGATTCACAAGCTTCAAATCAACAAGGGCTTCTGCGAAGGGTTCTCCTTTCTTCAAGATGCACCAAACATACAACAAAACACACATAAGGCTCAATATTCTCTAAAACGAGATTAGGGTTTCGTGGGAACTGCTTTGGGACGAAGGAGGCTGATGATAGAAGAGGCCTTCAGGTTATAAATTGATTAAATAGAGTCCAAACCATAAAATTTAGGTTTTTCCCCTGTCTCAAGTATGCCCAACATACACTAGGTACGCCCAACATACCAGGGGGAAACCCCGTGTCCAAGGTTCATCAAGGTACACCCAGCGTACCTTAATCAAGCCGAGCGTAATTGGCCCTCATGCAAAATAAATAAACACTTAAAGTTTTGAGAAATTTACCAAAAAACCAAGCGTTACATCAAAGTTGATAGAGGAACAGAATCATAATGAGTTAACGCCTTCTTCAAAATCGAATAGTTCAAACATTGATCAAGGGTTGAATAATAGTTAAATACTTCGAAGGATTGTTATCTGCAATCATGTTTTGGTTGGTCTTGATGCAGAGATTAACAAATGAAGCTGTTTGATCCATAAAAGAAACATGATTACCAAATGAAGCCATTTGAAATTAATTCAATATGCGCACAACAAATCAAAGAATATAAGAGAATTCTGTAGTATGATTTTGATTGTTTTGGGAGTGTAAAGAGAAAATTGTAGATTAATTTTTGTATATTTATTGTTGGAATCCAAAGTATTTCTTTTTGAATTTGAATCAATGAGAATAAGTGGAGAGAGAAAATTGTCGGCTCATGAAGTCAATGCCCGTCTCTTCCTACATCAACATCAAATCGACATCACGTAAAAATGCTCCATTTAGAAACGCTCCAACTCATCATCTTTTCCAACATAAAAAACTATGACTATTAATGACTTTGGTAATGTTATATTCCCTTAAAAAACAAGCCATTTCAATTTACAACCATTTATAATCGCTGACCTACCCTTCAATTTTACAAAAATTAAAATAGAGTCCATTAGAATTATGACTAGTATTATCTTCATAAAATACCATATCATAACCAGAACCAGTTAAAGAAAAGTTACATCCAATCCTAGGTAGAATGATTAGAATCATAAACTAGAATTTGTGAAATCTTGGTTCAAGTAGGTTGTACTTGAGACCTCAAGGATCCAATTGAATGTGTGTGAAATATGTGAGAGAAATTAGAATGAAATATGTGTTAGTAGGAATCTCATATATAACATGGTGACAATGATATATATAATCATACTTTCAAACTTTGTAAGACCGTGGCTCGAGTTGTTTTATACCCGAAACCTTATGGGTCTTAAGTGATGTGTATGCATGTGCTAGAGAATTGAGATTTTGGAAAACAGGTAGGGTTTGGGGTGTATCACAGTAACTATAGTGATAGTATCACATCATCACAGAAATTTTATAACACCATATGTTTCAAGTTGGTATAAACCGGAAACCTCGAGGGATTTATGCGAAATGCGAGTAAGACATGTACAAAATAAGTAGATGGAATGAAGTTGGTACATTGAAACATAGGTCGTTTCGACCGTCAATTCATAGTTGAATTCTAGAATTTGTAAACAAATTCACCGTCATTTCATAAAGGTTTAGGAATTGAGAAACCCATGTTCAAGTTTGTTTAAACCTGGTATATCATTGGTTTCAAGATGGGTTAAGACGAGTCATAGTACCTCTGCTATTAGAATAAGTGACCAAGCAATCATCTCTAAACTTCGAACATGAGTGGAGAAAAGTAGCTCGATGATTTCTGCTCATAGGGCCTATTGCGAAGAACTTCTTAGAAATAAGAAATTTCATTAAAGCTTCACAAATAAAGAATCTATGATGCTTAGGACAACATGTTGCAGTATGCTTCTATGGACATTTAACTAATCAATGACATTGTGAAACATAAGTTTCTTGTCTATTCCTTAGTTGTACACTTGACATCAAGTGTTCACCATCAATTCCTTGTATATATTAGAACAAATGAATGTTCCAAAAAAATATTTTTGGGGTTTTCAAAAAGTTTTTAAAGAAAAAGAAAATGTTTTTTGGATTTTTCAAAAAATTTTGGAAATACAAAATTTTTTTGGATTCTGGAAATTTTTAATAAAAGAAAATTATTTTAGGATTTTGAAATTTTTTAAGAAAAGAAAAATACTTTTGGATTTTTGAAAATTTTTAAGAAAATAAATAAAACTACGAAAAAGAATTCATCTATGATGAGATGTGACACGTCATAGATCATAGTAATTGAATAGTAATAAAATTAAGACGCTAAAAATAAAATAACAAAAACCAACTACGACGAGTTGCGACGTCTTGCAGCTCATCGCAAAGGAATATAGTACAAGAAATGAAGAATTACCCATTGTAATGGATTACGACGACTCGCACCCTCTCGCAAATGAAAAGTAACTACATAAACCAATTAAGCGCACTACGACAGCCTGCGAAGCTTCGCAAACGTTAGCAGATGAAAAATAACCTTTCTTATGTTGTCATATTCAATTTGATTTCGGAAAAGATTCAACCTCCATCATTAAAAGCCCTTGTAAAACCCGATTGAATGTAACTTAAGGTAACGCTTTTGTGAAGAAATCACCTAATTGATCCACAAATCTAATGAAGTGAATTTCCACATTTCCTTCCTCCATATGATCTTTTTTTAAATCATATCATAATGTGATATGCTTAGTATGTGAGTGTTGTATTGGCTTATGACATATTCTAATTGCACTAATTGAATCGTAGTACAAAGGAATATTCTTCATATCAACCCATAATATCACAAATAAATTTAAATCCAAATAATTTGTGACATGTAATATGCATCAACAATATATTCAGCTTCAATAGTGGATAATGAAGCACATATTTTTTCTTCGATTGCAAACTTACAAGCTTCCCATCTAAGAATTGACATCCTCCTTATGTGCTCTTATGATCAAGACCACAACCTCCTAAATCCACATCGAAATATGCATGCAAGAAGAACCATGTATTAGATGGATACCATAAACCAAGATATGTTGTTCTCCGAAGATATCTGAAAATATTCTTCATAACAGTCATGTGAAGTTCTCGTGGATTGGCTTTATAGCTTGCACAATAACAAACAACACTTTTAAGCTTCGAATCCCAACAGTTAGGGTTTGGTTTCAGTTTTGTTAATTTTTTTTTTCATTTTTTCGGTTTCCGGATTCGGTTTTCCTCACCCTTATCCATATTCAAGATCAATCGAACACCAGATTCTCAAGGAAATTAGAAATTTAGAATTTTGAAGAAATCAATATTTTAAAAAGAAATCAAAACAACAGAGAACTGGTGATGGTGTGCAGTGGTAATGATGATGGCCTTTGAAAATCTTTCTTAAAAGTAGACAAGACATGAGGTGTAATTAGTATTATCATTTTTGGAAGCTATCGTGATATCAATTGAGAGATTGATTGTGACACCCCAAGGTTTAAATGTTTAAAAGCTATGGTTGTTAAAATTTCATCACATATAGTCACGAGTTTAGAAAATTTGAGTTTAACAAAAGCCTTTATTTGAAGTTACAATTTATATATCAAATAACCATAATATAAGTTACCCAATGCTATGTACCATTTCTATGACTTCCAAAAGTCGTTTTCTAGAATTGTCACTTATTAGTTTTTGCTTTCGAATTCCTGTGTAACATCTCAAAAATTACATATATATTTTTCATTTAAAAAATAGATTAACCAATCAAAACCTTTATCTCTAAAACCATTGAGTGACATTTGTTTGAATAAAACCATACATTATCAGAGTTGAATTTACAAAACCACAGAAATGGATATCTTTGATGTGTGTGTACAGTCCCGCTGAGCTCTTCTCATGAACAACCTGCAAAACATTTTATCCACAACTATAAACATAAAGCTTAGTGAGCTCCCTCAATATACCACATATTCCACCATACACTCAATGCATCCAAATAAAATCCTTGGCTCTAACGTCGAGCAACCGAATCTCATATCCAGATACATATATCATACGTAACGGGCCTAACACAAGAGTGTAACGGTCCCCGCCAACATACATAAAGGACCCCACTCAACTAATATAACGGGCCCATCCCAATATACGTAACAAGTCAATGCCCGGGGCCAGATCCTGGTCTTCCATAAAACACATAAGTCATATATAGTCATGGATCAAATAGGTAGTCGAACAGATGATCCACCCAAAAGCAGTAAATCAAACAAGAACCATGCTCTCAGGCATTAGACCAAGAGTTCTCAGGCTATCCAAATTATATACATGCAACCCCTAGGGTAATTATTCAACAAATAATCAATACTATCATTACCCTAACCAATTATGACACTTAGAAATATCAAATAATCCTCAAGCAAGACTCTCTTAGTCTACCATACCATGACACCAAGTGTCTTACAATGCACATGTATAACAAGGAGTTATCCTCGTCAACTAGCATAACATACTCTATCATTACCACTATCCTAACATACAAAGGATATACAATGTCACATGTGGTATAGCAAGAAGACTCACCTGAATCGAAGAACTAGAGAAGCACAAAAACACTCTCGCTCCTTGAACTGATCTGTCCATCAAACCAACTAACACCAAATAAAGATCGAATCTCAGATATCATCCCAAATCCTTCAAGTTTGACCCTAGGTCAAACTGATCAAAATTCAACGGTCAACAAAGACAACAGCCACCACAACGTGGTGACCTCTTGGCCATGTTGTGGGCTTTCCTTAGCCATGTCGAGGTTACTGCCAGATACTATTTTTCTCATTAAGTAATTAATCCATTAATTCATTTGAACCAACTTTCCAGAACGCTTCCTTGCCCTCAAATGAACTGTAAAAATACTTCCTTTATGGACATGCATATCCAAAGCATATTTCTCCAAAACTGGGTTAAAAAGGGTAAGAAATGGAGTCAAACTCCATGCATGGCACCAATCAACATGAAAGTCTAGATCTAAAACAGATGATGACCTAGGTACCTCAAGAAGTGATGTTCATTAGAACACATAATCCATAAATACCACGCAACCTCGTGGCCTTCCATGAACCACGTCGTGGAATAAGGTTTTCTCCAAAAACATTATCTTTGACCCCTTTAAGTCTTCGACTGATCCATTATGGAAAACAAGTGTTACAACTCTGCCCCACTTATATTTATTCCTTGAAATCTGTCTTTACAAATTGCTCTTAAATATTGTCTGAACCCCCTTTGGGTTTTCCAACCCCACTCCCTTCTACACGAGTCGAAGCCACTCTAAATCCCATAATCTTTAACTACAATCACAAGAATTTCCAAAATCAGATGCATAAGCCATGCCCGAGCAGAAACGTCCAAAGATTAAAATCATATCCACTGCAACACTGGAGTGATGCTCTAAAGAAACACCTCCTTCAGATCCAAAATTCGACTCAACCCCCAGCGAGAACACGTGACCTGACCAAGAAACAAACACCAACACATCACAATCAACCGAAATTGAGAAAAGCTAGCTTCTTAACCATAATTTAAAGATTCCAAGATCATACCTGACTTCTAGGCAGACAAAGCTACCCCATACATCATCCATGATGACAAAAAACTCACAAATCTGATCCATCTAAGACCTCTCCCGACTTCGCATCATCTTACTAATAACTAGAGAATTGAATCCATGACCAACCATCATAGCCGACAACCTCACACTCAGATGCAAAAGTGAAACCCCAAACAAAATCCCAACGAACAAAGGCTAAACTGTCATCCAACAATAGGCAATCACCCCAATAAAAAAAATGACTAAATAAACAATGACGTGTTTGCATCAAACCAGATGAATGTTATGGGGTCCCCCATAATCTTGCACTCACCCCAACAATAGTCAGTTTCATCCAACGGGCCCCACCCAATGTTCTATTTCAACCATATCTATGTTCCGATCCCACCACAGTCTTATAATCACTAGCATTGCTATAGCCTGCACTATAGTATTTCTTGCCATGGTTCCTTCCATGGTCTTTCATACGACTACCATGGTACCCGCCAAGGTCTTTCATACAGCTGTCGTGGTACCTGCCATGGTCTTTCCTATGTTTTCCATGGTACTCGCCATGGTTTTTGTAAGGTTCAAAGTATTCCATGGATGATGACAAGGGGCCTCCTTTTATGACATGTGGGTTATTGGCGAAGACTTGTTTGTACCCTATAAATAGTCATGTAATATTCATTTTAGGGAAAGAGAAGCAAGATGTAGTCACTAAATGAGATGAGGTTTCTTAGGTAGAATAGATAGATTTCAATCTTTTCTTTTAGTGTAATTTCCTCATCTTGTTGAATAAAATATCTTGTTGACCAAATACATCTTCATGATTGTGTTCCTTCTTAAATTTTTCATCATCAAATCGTTCTTGTTAATTTTCCCCAACAAGTGGTATTAGAACGGGTCTTTGAAGATCATTGCGATTTTTGAAGTATGGTTCTAGATTTGATGAATTTCTGCACAAGTTATTGAAGATTCTTGTATTTTGGTGTTTTGGAATCAAACTTCAAATTCAAGCTACTGTTCATTGAGATTTATGAAGTTTGTTATTGTTCATCACGGTAATTTCAATGCAACTTTCTACACGGTAATTCCTTTTATTCATAATTTGTTTTTGGATCTGATCTATTTTTTTAACCCAAAACCAAATCATCGACCCCAATTAGTTTTGATCCATATTCTAGATCTGTTAGCTATTCACTCATCCGATTCCTTAGAATGCAGATTTTTGAGTTGTGCTGCTGGCAATGGACTAGAAACATTACCCTAAACTGTTTTGGTCTTATAAAACTTGTTTTAGATGGTGTAATGGTTATGCTAATCCATTCCCAATGGCTATTATCAAAATTTCAAGTCTTGTATAGTTTATTTATGATTCTTGAAATTGTTGATATGAACATTCATACACTTATGAGTTTAGAAGATCATAGGAATTATTTGCAACTTGCTTGTTAGTTTGATTCTTGATCTTGATGTGTTTTAATGGAATCCATAATTTGTCCTCAAGTTATGGATTACCAAAAGTCACACTTTTAAAGACCATTAAAGAAACACATAGGTTACATAAAATGAAAAGTTTCTCATTTTAATAAACCATTTAACTCATAACTTATGAAAGATGAAAAGTTTAGAAATTTTCAAAACTTGCCCTCAAGTTTTGGAACATGTAAAGTCACTTTAAAAACTTTAGTTCCAACCTCTAGAATTTTAAAGTTAAAATTCAACCCTTATACTTTATAATTTTATAAGTTTAATAATAATTATATATGTATAAGAAAAAGTTGTTTTACCGTTAGTAGGCCTCATTCACGACGCCGGTCTATAAGGGAGGTATAAGGTTGCTGCCTATAAAATGGCAGCTTAATGGGTGTCCATTCTCACCCACCGCTTCCTTGATCGGTGGAGGGTCGTTAGCTGAACGGGTAGGACAAGGACTAGAATTCTCCCTTCATTAAAAGTATTAATGATAAATACAAAGTAACTAAATGTTTTTATAAATTCCCAATCTTAGTTACTTTAGGAAAATGTGAATAAGGTGCTAACCCATGAAATTACACTTTGCACTTTGCTTAAGGCAGTTAGTGGAGCGTGTGTGGTTAACCAGCACACTAGATGGACTTAACAAGATAGGTAAAGGGTAACTTAATGTTTATCATAGTATCGATGGAGCGCGTGTGGTTAACCGGCACATCGATTGAGGGGTAAACATTAAGGGTACCAAGTAATTTGCATGGTTACTTCACACCTTGTTTTGTGATTCTCGGCATCCCAGTCACAAAACCGGAAGGGCGCACTCGAGATTGAAACATTCCATTGAAAAGTTCAATGAATCTCAAGTGGGAGACCGTTGGATTAGGTGTCTAAGTTTATAACTATTTCTGGGATGTACTTGACCTGATTGGCATGGTCCATTTGGGTTGCATGGCATTGCAGCACTTGGATAGACTAAATGAGAGAAATAACACTTAAGGATTATTAATATATTATAAGTTCTAACATATTAATAATATTATTTAACTAGTATTGATCAAATAATTGATTTGAAATTAATTAAGTGATCAAAAAGAGACTAATTAAATATATGGGGTTGATTGTGTAAATAATCCATTCTCATATAGTGGGCTAATGATCCATGGTTTGTATGGATTGGGCTAAAACCTATAAGGTGCTCCATGGATAATCCATGGAGGTTACAAACCCATGGATCATTGAATATGAAAAGCCATGACAATTAGGGTTTACATGGTGTAACGCTACTTGTGCCAAAACTATATAAAGACCCCTAGTCTAGCAAAATCGGCACTACTTGTACAAGATAGAGAGCTAGCCGATTTTGAGGTGTAAGTGAACTTCTATCAAGTCTATTGCAAGAGTTGTAGTGTTGTGTGAGACATTTGAGGCATCACACTTGAGGTGCTAGGCTCACAAGGTTCTCAAGGAATCCAAACTACAAAAGGTATGTTCTTCTTCTAGCATTTAGGTTTAAAAGTTCCCCATAGTATGCTAGATAGGTTAAGAACCTTGGAAAATCAATTTTGCATGTATCATAGTAAAACATAGATCCAAGGTTTCTAGGGTTGCATGTACACCTTAGGAGTGTTATAATGCTCAAAACCCAACATGGCTAGCATACACGAGTCCTGCAAGGTTTGTGGAAGTTTCACGGATGAGTCGTGTGGGGTCAGCTGACCAGTTGTGAGATGTTTAGCCTTTCCTATAGGAAGTGAGGATTAAATGTTCTAGTATGCTTATGAGTATTGTTGGGGCATTATGGTGATCCTTGAGACAAATATGAAAGCAAAGGACCCATATGCGTAGTAAAGAAGTCACAACCCCTAGGGCTTCGTGGGAGTTGGTTCCCCATTATGATATGTGGATTGTCTGATATCTTGGTGTATTCCTGTAATATCCCGACTTCCAGGTGTAATAATTATTCATATTTATTTTTGAGTTATCTGAGCGACTCGACGAGTGGGTGCCCCCACTCGTCTAGTAGAGTCGAATTAGCCACGTGGGTTTAATAACCAACTCAAAGAGTCGGAGAGCTGACTCGCCGAGTTGGCGCTGTGTGAGAAACCCCTAAATATTCATGTTTGTGTCCTATTTAAAGGGCCTTAAGCCCTCATTTCTGCCTCCCTCATCACCCTTGAGCACTATGAAGAACCCTAATCGAGTTTCAGCTTGTTGTTTGAGGAGAGGCTATCTTGAGCATTTTGGTGCACCTTAAGAGAAAAAGAGGAAAACATTAAGGCTTGGATCAAGGAGGGACGTTTGGATCTATCGGTTCTTAGTGGATAGCTTTCGTTTGATGATTTATTTTAGAACTTGTTATGATTCTCCAAAGCCTAATCCCAATTGATGCCATCGGAACCATATGCTTTGTTAACATCGAGATACTTAATCTAAGAATGAAATTTACATGTTTGCTACCAAATAACAGAGTAAATTTTAACCAACGATTGCCCCACTCGAAATTAAAATCATACCTAACTTGAACCACAAAAGTAGAAGAAAATGGAAGATTTCGTCGTTGTTGTTGCAGATAAAGAGTGAACCATAGTAAAAATAAAGAAACTCCAATTGCATCAACACATAAAGTAATCTTAGCCCCAAAATAAACCCTAGAATTTTGCAGTGTTCTCATTAGTCATATGTGCTTACAGTAAAGATTAGATGAACAAGTTAACAATCGATTACTTCCTCTTTCAAGAAAGGATAACGGATGGGGGTTGAAGGGGGACGACAAGAGAATTCCACCAGGTTGAATCTAGTATCAAAGAAAAACATCACAATTATAGTGAAATTGTTGCTCGTTGTAATTCCATAACGTTGGGGGGGGGGGGTCGTGACACAAACTTCAGGCAAGCAGCGGTGGTGGGATCGCTAAAACGAGGAGTTAGGAGAGAGATGCAAAGTTGAGAGAAAAAGATGGCGTATTTGTTTCTTGATACGTATTTTGAGAGTGAGAGAGAGAGGGGGGGGGGTTGGTTGAGTCTTTTCTTTATTATTTAACTATTTAAGTATTAAGAAAAATAGAAAAAGAAGCTAAAAGGGTAAAAAAGTCTTTTCAACTTTTCAGGGACTAAAACCACAAAAAAGAATTGATTTTGGACCAGTGGTGCAAGTTGAAAACATTTTGGACTCCATCCACATTTTTTTACATACCACATGGACCAAATCTAGGGCTTTTCCCCATCCTTCTTGTGTTATTGAGTCCCTTGAGCATATGTTGAGATTGAAACCTCATATCTGGATTGTAGTAGGTCTTGTGAGCCCAAGGACCCAAGCTTTATGGAGCTAGAGGCAAGCCTATGAGGACCAAACCCTTGTTGGAACTTGTATTGGCATTATGGAGCAAATATGCCATGCAAGAACGTAAAGATCAAAGATTTACGTGACATTAGAGACTAGATCTAGAGTTTGGAGTGGTAGATCTACCTTAAAACGTCTGAATGAGAATACAAATGAAATGGACTCGCCGAGTCAATGAGCTGACTCGACGAGTCGGCTAGGGTTTTCCCGATGAGACTGAACACGCAGTAACCCGGCGAGTTGACGGGTCAACTCGGCGAGTTGAGTTGGACTTTCATGAGGGTTCTGAGGAACCAAAGGGACTCGATGAGTTGCATAGATGCACTCGACGAGTTGGGTCAACATGGACTGTTGACTTGGGTGCTGACTTCTGTTGACTTTAAGGTTTGGTCAAACTTGAGGGATAGTGGTCAAGGAGGGGTAAAATGGTCTTTTATCCATCCTAAGAGTTAAAGAGGGACTATCATGAGTTTATTTATGTGACAACCCTAAATTCTTTCCATTATTGTAACCCGTTCCGTTAATAAATTTGTCGTTTTCAAATTATTTCCGTTTACGTTATTAAATTAAGTCATAAAATTTGGGTCGATTATTATGACTTAATGGGTGTTCAAACATGATAATAACTCAAGAAAAATACTCTAAATTAAAAATTGGTAAATTTTTAGTTTCGACCATAACGAGTTACGACAACTTTATCGGGTACGACCAAAAGCCTCGTCTAACGTCAGTATCGGGTAAAATTCCACCGGATCTCAAAGCCAACCCCTATATAAAGGTTGAGTGGACAAATTTTGAATACTTTTGCCCATCTCATAACTTTCTCTCACTACTCTCTCTCTAGAACTCGAAATTGGTCCAAAACCCCCTTCCATCCTTAATTTGGTAAGCAATCTAATCTAACTTGTTGTCTAACTTGATTGGCATGCAAATCTATATTTGAATCACCCAAAACATGTGTTTACGGTTTGGGGACCCTCCCAAAACCGTGAACACCCCTAAAGAGGGTTTTGAAGCCCCAAAAATCCTCCAAACCACTTCTAGTGCTTAGATATGGCTTAGAAACTTGCCTGCATGAGCTTAGGACCCCAAAATCGCACCATTTGAGGTATGGACATGAGTTTACGGTCCAAGAACATGCTTGGACCGTAAACCCTCATTCATAGACCTTAAACACCTTTTAAGGTGTTAGTTTGCCCCTAAACACCTCCAATGAACTTCCATGAGTGCATAGAACCTTGTAACCCTTCAAGAAATGCACCAAAACATATACAAATGGGACAAACTTGAGTTTATGGCCCAAGAACATTCTTGGACCGTAAACACATCTCCTTAGACCAGAAACTCCTTCAATGGGTGTTAAAGCGCCTTTGACACCTTGTATGGATTAGAATTGGACCTAGAAACTTTGTATGCTTAACCTACAACCACTAAAACCCATGAATCTTGGACAAACATGAGTTTACAGTTGTAAAATCATGTGTTTAAGGTAGTAAACTCCCAAGAACATCTTCATAGACCGTAAACTACTTTTCCAAGGTCAATTCAAGTCCCAATCACTTCCTAAGTCATGGAATCAACCCTAGAACCTTCCTATGTGCATTGTAATTTACCTAGGACCACCAAAACACCTTAATACATGGCACATAAGAGTTTACGGCCGTAAACTCATAGTTTACTGCCGTAAACTCCTCAAATGGTTTACGGCCATAAAATCATGGGGAGTAGGTCATTTGGACCGTAAACTCCTAAAGGAGTTTACTCTTGAGGAGTAAACTCCATATCCCAGCCATACTCGTCCATAGATGCTACCCGGGTCACTCCAAACACTTGAATTGAAGTGTTTTCGCGTCTAGAAGTGTTTACTCTTATCTAATTAGTGGTTTGAAGTCTAATTAGATACAATTTTGTATCATTTCATATTACATAGGAACCTCGCGCGTTATCAAGCCTTGAACCGACACTTAGCATCCAAACCGACTCGTTTCTCGACTGGTGAGTTCATACCCCTCCCCTTTTTTAGTGTTTTTCAATTATTTCAGGGGGGGAATACGAGCAAAAGTACAAGAATATCTTGCACTTAAATTATTTATTACATTTAAAATGTTAGATATTCACATGCTTTTAACATTGGAAAACAGTATTAACCAAACATTAAACTTGTAGAGTCAGCTTTCAAACTATTTGTGAAACTCTGTATAAACTGTTATGTTTTATATTTCACAAATGAATAGTTCCATATCTTTATTGTTAAAAGCAACATATTGGTACATTTGATTGTCCTCCGTGACACTCCACAGAGATACACGAGTGGAGGATTCACTGTTTGTAACAGATTTTCTGTATTCTTACTAGTAAATTTGTTATTCCTATAAATCGGAGACACGTCCTCGGAAACACTCCACCGAGATATGCGACTGGAGGACCACCCCCATAACCAGAATCATTTAGATAGGGAGCGTGACTTGAGTGTATAGATCTATACGGGGCTGACTACCCCACACCTGGCTGTTAGCTACAGTCGAACCGAAAGATTCAAGGGTTACGAAAGTCATAAGGTGATGTGGACTACTTATTTCCATATCTAGTCTATCGTATGGTTATGGAACTCGCAATTTGGATAACAGAGATTTACTTGTTAGTAATAATGGGTTAGTAATTTGTTTACTTTATACTTATTAGTTTTATGTGCATGTTAAAACTAATACATTTCACAAGGATAACCAGGTTTTCAGAATACATCTTTTACATTACATTTCAGTTCGGTAACCAACTTTTAGGAAAATATGGGATTTTCCTGGGATAACAGTTGTTCATAACTAGATTTGTGTAACAAAACAGATAACCAAACTTTACATATAAGAAAATATGGGATTTTCTTGGATTCGTAACTTTTTCAGAAACCGAAAGGAAACTTGTTCACTTTTTAGAAAACAAAACCGCTTATGAACTCACCAGCTTTATGCTGATTTTCAAACTGCTTGTATTCTCAGGTTCACATTAGACAGGTACCTCCAACTATCCTTTTGGCGAAGACGGAGTTCGTAGAAGACATGTCTTTACTTTTGTTCATATATACATATGTATAACACATTTACCTTTTTACTTTCAAACAAATGTAAATTCTAATATGTAATGTAATGTTTGTTTACTTTGCTTACTATGTACATTGGTTATGATACTTAACATGAAGTCACCTCCACCCCGGAACGTTTCCGCCCTGGGTTTCGGGGTGTGACAGATTGGTATTAGAGCCCTTGTTTGTAGTGAACTAAGTATACCAAACCTTACGTGGTATAAGACTATAAACACTAAGGGGCCGAAGTGCTCTAAACTAAAAGTATACTTTAAAATATAAGTATTTTTAAAAACTATATAAGTATACCTTAACGTCGAGATCCATAACTACAAGTAGAACAAAACATAAGTAAATGGGTGTTGTATGCTGCGGTTAAACCTGGGCAGTTATGTAGTCGTGTCTAGGATCAATATAGCCTGGCCAACTATATTCATTCGAGACACGGCCAACATGTGCTTGGGAGTGACTGAGGTATGTGGCATGCCTAAAACTTACCCAATACCCAAACAATGAGCCGTCGTCGCAGCGAATCACGAAATACTATAGGAGTATTTCTAGAGCCAGTTTCGTTATAGAAATCCTCATTCCAACGTTGCTCCTCGATAAGCGATAATTTATCTGCTTTGATAACTCGTTCCTGCTTTATCGCTTAATAGAATTCAATATCTGTCATATCTCTTGATTCAATTCAGAGGACTTACCATCCTCTCTTTCCTGATCTTTATAGATCAAGATGCCTCCAAGAAAGAGACCCAGCTCAAAAAACAACAATCCTCCTCCGCCACCACCTCCTCCTCAATTTGATCTTGTAATGTTTCAGGCAGCTGTTACTGCCGCAGTGACAGCCACCATGTCTCAAATGAACCCCGGTGGTTCAGGAGGTGGTCCCCAACCTCAAAACCAGGAAGATAGCCAAGGACACCGAAACGAGTGTTCTTATAAAGATTTCATGAACGCGAAACCCACGTCCTTTGATGGCACTGGAGGTGTCATTTCCCTCACCCGATGGTTCGAGAAAATCGAATCTATCTTTGAAATCTGTGCTTGTTCGGAGTCTGATAAGGTGAAGTTCGCCGCTTGTACCTTCACCGATAAAGCTTTGACTTGGTGGAACGGCCGAGTCAAATCCTTAACTCTACCTGTAGCTAATGCTATGGGTTGGGAGGCCATGAAAGAACTTCTTCTAGCTGAGTACTGCCCTCGGGGCGAAATACAGAAGTTGGAGCATGAGCTCTGGAACTTGAAGATGAAAGGTTCCGATATCGCCGCCTACACTTCCAAATTCGATGACCTAGCGCTACTCTGTCCGGGATTGGTTATGTGACAACCCGATATTTCAACTCTTTGTAACGACCAAAATGGGTCAAGTATTGTAACCACTTCCGAATAATAAAAATTTACTTTCATAATAAAATGTACAAATAAGTTCTACTTAATATCCTTCTATGATTAAATGTCTTTGAACCATGATCGTGCGTGAAGAGAACGCCCAAATCCGACTTCATATAGCGAAGTTATGATTTTTCCAAGTTCGGCTTAGCAACAGACAGCTAAAAACTCGAATCGGAGATCGAGCGACTTTTGGCCGGAATGACCTAAACGAGAATCGAAGGTCTCGACAATGGTATTCCAGTGGTAAAAAGTCTGGCAAAAACCGACATCAGATAAAGAAGTTATGAAGTTTCAAAGAAATTCCTTAAACACGATGGGTTTTTAATAAATAATAAAAAAAAATAATTTCGGAATTTGCCGACGGAGTCTAAACGAAAGTTGTAGAGTGTAGTCTCACCTACGCGAGGATATAAAGACCATCGAAAACGGAGTTCGTATGTAGAAGATATGAATTTTTGAAGTTTATTAAATAAATTAATTATTTATTTTATTCAAAATTCGGATATTATCCGAAGGGGAGTCAGCGTCCTCATCTGAGGTACGCGCCGTGTAACCCTGTACGCCCCGCGTAACCGAGAGGATTGGCCTCTGATCGTCCACGTCGCGCTATCCGAAGGAAACCGACCCGTCCGACCCGTCCGAAGCCCCGACCCGTCCGACCTGACGTCCCATCCGACCCGCCGTCCCATCCGACCCGCGTACCTAGCAACCCGTCCCATCCGAACCGAGGCAGTCGAGGCTTCGGTCATGCATGACGTACGCGTACGCGCTGCGTACGAGCGTACGCCCCGCGTACCGAGGCAGACCAGCCTTACTATAAATAGGATGCGAGGGTTTCCAAAGAAAGGGCTCATTTCTCTTCTCTCTCTCTCTCAACTTTGCCTCGTTTTCCGTGTCCGTTCAAACCCGAAGCTCTGGTCTTTTTGGCTCAAGTCCCGAAGGTCGATTATACTCCCGAGATTCCCGAGAATCCCGAGGAAAATCCGTTTCCCGAGACGAAACTCTGCCCGGTTTTCCATCTCGCTATCTTCAAACTTTCAAGTGAGTTTCATACCCCTTAATCAACCGTTTTAATTATTCTAAATACCTTTATATGCTTTCAAGGGGGGGGGGGGATTACAAGTAAAACACACGAGTATTATCGTGTGTTACATAAAGAAACTCTTTTATATACTGTTATATATTCAAATCACATGCGATTTATAAACCTTTAAGGAACTTATATATATATATATATATATATATATATATATATATATATATATATATATATATATATATATATATATATATATATATAACATATGTTACAATAGCATTCTATCTTTTTATAAAGTTGTTGTAATGCATGTATAAACTAAACTGTTCTTAGATTATTCTTGTCTATCTTAGACTCTACACCAAAAATCTATGCTTTCATAAACAAGTGATTCTTTTTCTAGATATTTCTAAACAAACAAGGCACACTTTTTGAAAACTATAATAGGTATAGTTTTACGAACATATTTCTAACTCTTATGTACTAGAAACATATATTTCAAGAAGTTTACTTTCGTATACAAGAACAAACATAACATTTTAACAAGTAGATCTGTTTTTATACCACGGTTTTTGTGAGACACTAACTTCATGTACGTTCGAGTACACATTTCAAGTCCTGTATTATATACCAGAATCCCTTGGAGGGGGAGCATGGTGTTTGTGTATAGATCTATACGGGCTTGACAACCCGCGCCCTGACTGTTAGCTGCAGTCCACCGTTTGGGGTGACAAACGTCATAACATTCCAACGCCTGAAGAACGTTGTGTATAGGCATTCAGAGTCAATAGTATGGTTATAAAACTCACAAGGGGTATTAAAAATGCATTGATTTACAAGGTTTTCAAACTCATTGGTTATTTTACATTTACATACATTTTGAAAACAAACATTGGTCTTGAGTGAAGGCTACTTTTATACTAGTAGAAAATATAGGATTTTCTAAACACAAACAAACAAAGATAAAACATTTCATTTCATTCAAACATTGTCACTAAAATACTTATGAAATTCACCAGCTTAAATGCTGATCTACTCTTTCAAAATTACTTGTATGTCCCAGGAAATCAGTAATTTCAGGTATTCATTTCGCTTTTGATGAAGGGATGCTGCGGCGCCAGTTTAATCTCATATTTTGACATCATATTGTAATTGGTTTTGAACATGTAACTTTTGACAAATGTAAACTTTCAATTATATATATGATGGTTGTATTGCTTTCTTTACTATGTATTCATTTGTTACGTTACCACATGAAGTCATCCGCCCCCGAACGTTTCCGCCGTTCAGGTTTGGGGGTGTGACAGGTTACCCCCGAGGGTAAAAAGATCGAGATATTCATCTGGGGGCTGACCCATCCGCCCAAAGGAAATGTCTTATCTGCGAGGCCGGATACATATGACAGTGCCAAAATCTTAGCCCAGACTCTGATTGACCATAGTGACGACCACGAGGAAGCAACCACTACTCCTGAACCGACTAAGAGGAGTGGTGAGAAAAGAAAGTTTTGGAAGAAAAAGAAGAGTCAGCCTTCTCAAGGATCCTCACAGAAACAACAGACTGTAGCAGTTCATGCTGCTAGTATCCCTACTGTTGCTGCTTTTGTCGTGGGATCCACAACTCAAACCCCTACTAGTAGGTATGCTGGTAACTTTCCCCAATGTGAAAAGTGTAAATACCACCATAACCCCGGTCCCTGCCGTGAACTTTCATGCACCAACTGTGGTAAGAAGGGGCATACGATTCGATTCTACAAAGCACCCACCCAAATAGCCAATCAATCTTCTGGAGCAGGTGTTGGTCAGGCCTGCTACAATTGTGGAGAAGTCGGGCATTTCAAGAGAAACTGCCCCAAGAAGGCGACAGCTGATAACACCGGCAGAGTCCTAGACATGGGACGAGAGGAGGCAGTCGCCAATCCCACCGTTGTTTCGGGTACGTTCCTTCTCGACAACTCTTATGCTAATATTCTTTCGATTCGGGTGCCAAAAGAAGCTTTGTTAGTCATTCGTTCAAGCATAACCTTAAACATAATCCCCAACCATTAACCGAAACCTTTACTGTCGAGATGGCTAACAGTGAGAAAGAAAACGCTAGCGATATCTTCATAGGTTGTACCCTTACCTTGAACGACCATTCTTTTCCCATCAATCTTATGCCAGTCTCCATAAAGAGCTTTGATGTCATCATTGGCATGGATTGGTTGAGTCCCAATCATGCTGATATCCTTTGTTACGAAAAAGCCATCCGTCTCAACCTCCCCTCTGGTCAGACTCTCATGATCTATGGCGATAAGCTTAGCTCAAATCTTCGCATCATTTCCTGTATCAAAGCTCAAAAGCTTCTGCGGAAGGAGTGCCAAGCATTCCTAGCCCATGTAATGAATGAGAAACAGGAAGTTAAAGACCCCGCGAGCATCCCCGAAGTCTACAACTTTCCTGACGTCTTTCCCGAAGAGCTTCCGGGAATTCCTCCTAAACGTCAAGTTGAGTTTCGCATCCACCTAATCCTTGGAGCTACCCCCGTAGCCAAGTCTCCATATCGCTTAAATCCAGCAGAAATGCAGGAGTTATCCAGCCAACTCAACGAACTACTCAACAAAGGGTTTATCAGGCCGAGTTCATCACCCTGGGGAGCTCCGGTAGTATTTGTAAAGAAGAAAGATGGATCCTTCCGAATGTGCATCGACTATTGTGAGCTAAATAAGTTAACCATCAAGAACCGATATCCCTTTCCGCGAATAGATGACGTCTTCGATCAACTTCAGGGAGCTAGCTACTTCTCAAATATAGACCTTAGGTCAGGGTACCATCAGCTACGAGTTCATGAGAGTGATGTTTCCAAAACAGCTTTCAGGACTCGGTATGGACACTACGAGTTCGTAGTGATGCCCTTCAGTCTAACCAATGCACCGGTTGTGTTCATGGACCTGATGAACCGGGTGTGTCGTCCCTTCTTAGACAAGTTCGTCATCGTGTTCATTGACGACATACTTGTCTACTCCAGAAGTGAAGAAGATCACAAGCAACACTTGAGGTCAGTGTTGGAAACCCTTAGATCCGAAAAGCTATACGCAAAATTCTCCAAGTGAGAATTCTGGATTCGGAAGGTAACTTTCCTTGGTCACGTGGTTAGCGAAGAGGGTATTCATGTCGATCCATCCAAGATCAAAGCGATAGAGAATTGGTCGGCACCGAAGACACCCACAGAAATCCGTCAATTCTTGGGTCTCGCCGGCTATTATCGGAGATTCATCCAGAATTTTTCCAGAATCGCCAAACCCTTAACCACAATAACACAAAAAGGTGTACCCTTTTGTTGGAGTGAAAAGCAAGAATCTGCGTTCCAAACATTAAAGCAAGCCTTGTGCAGCGCGCCTGTTCTGTCCCTGCCCGAAGAAACGGAGGACTTCGTTGTTTATTGTGATGTGTCTAACCAGGGCTTGGGCTGTGTGTTTATGCAAAAGGGAAAAGTTATCGCTTACACTTCGAGACAGCTGAAGGCACACGAGGTCAACTCTACCACTCATGACTTGGAACTAGGAGCTGTAGTCTTTGCACTGAAGATCTGGAGACATTATCTCTATGGAACCAAGTGTACGATTTTCACTGACCATAAGAGCCTGCAGCACATCTTCAATCAGAAGGACTTAAACATGAGGCAACGATGATGGGTAGAGCTGCTCAGCGACTATGAGTGCGAGATTCGCTACTATCCCGGTAAGGCCAATGTGGTTGCAGATGCCCTTAGCCGAAAGGAAAGTTCGAGTCATAAAGTAAGGACACTGACGATGACTATCCATTCCCATTTCTCCATGCAAATCCGAGACGCTCAGTTAGAATCCCTGAAGCCAGAAAACGTATTGATCGAAGCCTTGAGGGGAATGGATAAGAAACTTGAGATCAGAGGTGACAGAGTCTACTATTTCATGGACCGAATCTGGGTTCCAAAGTTCGGAGGATTCAGGGAGGTTGTCATGGATGAAGCACACAAGACCAGATACTCTGTTCACCCGGGTTCGGATAAGATGTACCTGGATCTCAAGAGACAATATTGGTGGCCAATCATGAAAGCCGAGATCGCTACTTTCATGGGCAAGTGCTTGACTTGCGCCAAGGTGAAAGTCGAGTATCAGAAACCCTCGGGTCTGCTCTAGTATCCCGAAATACCTGAATGGAAATGGGAGATGATTACCATGGATTTCATCACCAAGTTACCCAAATCTCCGAGTGGGTAAGATACCATTTGGGTAATTTTCAATCGTTTGACAAAAACCGGTCACTTCATTTCGATTAAAGAATCGTTCAAGATGGAAAGACTCGCGCGGATATACATCCAGGAGGTAGTCCGACTGCACGGTGTGCCTGCGTCCATTATCTCTGATCGAGATAGCAGGTTTACCTCTAGATTTTGGCAGTCTCTTCAGAAGGCTCTTGGAACTAAACTAGACATGAGCACAACTTATCATCCTCAGACCGACAGACAGAGTGAGAGAACTATCCAAACCTTGGAAGACATGCTTAGAGCATGCGTCATTGATTTCGGAAATCCGTGGGACACACATTTGCCTTTGATAGAATTCTTGTATAACAACAGTTACCACACCAGTATCAAGGCTGCTCCGTTCGATGCCCTCTACGGTCGCAAGTGCAGATCCCCTCTGTGCTGGGCCGAGGTAGGAGACACGCAGCTAGCCAAGAGTCGATTCCCCGACAATGCTCTCACTGGTCCCGAAATTATCCGCGAAACTACCGAAAAGATCATCCAAATCCGGGAACGATTGAAAGCTTCACGAGATAGACAGAAGAGTTACGCCGATATACGATGGAAACCTCTGGAGTTTCAGGTTGGAGACCGTGTCCTGTTGAAGGTCTCGCCCTGGAAAGGCATGGTACGCTTTGGAAAGCGTGGGAAACTTAACCCAAGGTACATTGGACCTTTCGAGATCCTCGCCAGGATAGGTCCTGTAGCCTATAAACTTCAACTACCCCAAGAGCTTAGTAACATCCATCCCGTCTTTCACGTCTCGAACCTTAAGAAGTGCTTATCTGATGAGACCCTCGTGATCCCTTTGGATGAAATCGAGATCAATGAAAAGTTAAACTTTGTGGAGGAACCGATCGAAATCATGGATCGAGAGATCAAACGTACGAAGCAAAGCCGCATCCCGATAGTGAAGGTTCGTTGGAATGCCAAGCGGGGACCGGAATTCAGTTGGGAGCGTGAAGACTCAATGAAACAGAAGTATCCGCATCTATTTCCATATCCATGATTTGTATTTTAATCTTGAATTTTGGGACGAAATTCCCTCTAACAGGGGGATAATGTGACAACCCGAAATTCTTTCCATTATTGTAACCCGTTCCGTTAATAAATTCGTCGTTTTCAAATTATTTCCGTTTACGTTATTAAATTAAGTCATAAAATTTGGGTCGATTATTATGACTTAATGGGTGTTCAAACATGATAATAACTCAAGAAATTATTCTAAATTAAAAATTGGTAAATTTTTAGTTTCGACCATAACGAGTTACGACAACTTTATTGGGTACGACCAAAAGCCTCGTCTAACGTCAGTATCGGGTAAAATTCCACTGGGTCTCAAACCCAACCCCTATATAAAGGTTGAGTGGAAAAATTTTGAGGACTTTTTCCCATCTCATAACTTTCTCTCACTACTCTCTCTCTAGAACTCGAAATTGGTCCAAAACCCCCTTCCAAGCCCCAATTTGGTAAGCAATCTAATCTAACTTGTTGTCTAACTTGATTGGCATGCAAATCTATATTTGAATCACCCAAAAACACCCTTGAACATGTGTTTACAGTTTGGGGACCCTCCCAAAACCGTGAACACCCCTAAAGAGGGTTTTGAAGCCCCAAAAATCCTCCAAACCACTTCTAGTGCTTAGATATGGCTTAGAAACTTGCATGCATGATCTTAGGACCCCAAAATCGCACCATTTGAGGTATGGACATGAGTTTATGGTCCAAGAACATGCTTGGACCGTAAACCCTCATTCATAGACCTTAAACACCTTTTAAGGTGTTAGTTTGCCCCTAAACACCTCCAATGAACTTCCATGAGTGCATAGAACCTTGTAACCCTTCAAGAAATGCACCAAAACATATACAAATGGGACAAACTTGAGTTTACGGCCCAAGAACATTCTTGGACCGTAAACACATCTCCTTAGACCAGAAACTCCTTCAATGGGTGTTAAAGCCCCTTTGACACCTTGTATGGATTGGAATTGGACCTAGAAACTTTGTATGCTTAACCTACAACCACTAAAACCCATGAATCTTGGACAAACATGAGTTTACAGTTGTAAAATCATGTGTTTAAGGTAGTAAACTCCCAAGAACATCTTCATAGACCGTAAACTACTTTTCCAAGGTCAATTCAAGTCCCAATCACTTCCTAAGTCATGGAATCAACCCTAGAACCTTCCTATGTGCATTGTAATTTACCTAGGACCACCAAAACACCTTAATACATGGCACATAAGAGTTTACGGCCGTAAACTCATAGTTTACTGCCGGAAACTCCTCAAATGGTTTACGGCCATCAAAATCATGGGGAGTAGGTCATTTGGACCGTAAACTTTTAAAGGAGTTTACTCTTGAGGAGTAAACTCCATATCCCAGCCATACTCGTCCATAGATGCTACCCGGGTCACTCCAAACACTTGAATTGAAGTGTTTTCGCGTCTAGAAGTGTTTACTCTTATCTAATTAGTGGTTTGAAGTCTAATTAGATACAATTTTGTATCATTTCATATTACATAGGAACCTCGCGCGTTATCAAGCCTTGAACCGACACTTAGCATCCAAACCGACTCGTTTCTCGACTGGTGAGTTCATACCCCTCCCCTTTTTTAGTGTTTTTCAATTATTTCAGGGGGAGAATACAAGCAATATCTTGCACTTAAATTATTTATTACATTTAAAATGTTTGATATTCACATGCTTTTAACATTGGAAAACAGTATTAACCAAACATTAAACCCGTACAGTCAGCTTTCAAACTATTTGTGAAACTATGTATAAACTGTTATGTTTTATATTTCACAAATGAATAGTTCCATATCTTTATTGTTAAAAGCAACATATTGGTACATTTGATTGTCCTCTGTAACACTCCACAGAGATACACGAGTGGAGGATTCACTGTGTGTAACAGATTTTCTGTATTATTACTAGTAAATTTGTTATTCCTATAAATCGGAGACACGTCCTCGGAAACACTCCACAGAGATATGCGAGTGGAGGACCACCCCCGTAACCAGAATCACTTAGATAGGGAGTGTGACTTGAGTGTATAGATCTATACGGGGCTAACTACCCCACACCTGGCTGTTAGCTACAGTCGAACCGAAAGATTCAAGGGTGACGAAAGTCATAAGGTGATGTGGACTACTTATTTCCATATCTAGTCTATCGTATGGTTATGGAACTCGCAATTTGGATAACAGAGATTTACTTGTTAGTAATAATGGGTTAGTAATTTGTTTACTTTATACTTATTAGTTTTATGTGCATGTTAAAACTAATACATTTCACAAGGATAACCAGGTTTTCAGAATACATCTTTTACATTACATTTCAGTTCGGTAACCAACTTTTAGGAAAATATGGGATTTTCCTGGGATAACAGTTGTTCATAACTAGATTTGTGTAACAAAACAGATAACCAAACTTTACATATAAGAAAATATGGGATTTTCTTGGATTCGTAACTTTTTCAGAAACCGAAAGGAAACTTGTTCACTTTTTAGAAAACAAAACCGCTTATGAACTCACCAGCTTTATGCTGATTTTCAAACTGCTTGTATTCTCAGGTTCACATTAGACAGGTACCTCCAACTATCCTTTTGGCGAAGACGGAGTTCGTAGAAGACATGTCTTTACTTTTGTTCATATATACATATGTATAACACATTTACCTTTTTACTTTCAAACAAATGTAAATTCTAATATGTAATGTAATGTTTGTTTACTTTGCTTACTATGTACATTGGTTATGATACTTAACATGAAGTCACCTCCACCCCGGAACGTTTCCGCCCTGGGTTTCGGGGTGTGACAGATTGGTATTAGAGCCCTTGTTTGTAGTGAACTAAGTATACCAAACCTTACGTGGTATAAGACTATAAACACTAAGGGGCCGAAGTGCTCTAAACTAAAAGTATACTTTAAAATATAAGTATTTTTAAAAACTATATAAGTATACCTTAACGTCGAGATCCATAACTACAAGTAGAACAAAACATAAGTAAATGGGTGTTGTATGCTGCGGTTAAACCTGGGCAGTTATGTAGTCGTGTCTAGGATCAATATAGCCTGGCCAACTATATTCATTCGAGACACGGCCAACATGTGCTTGGGAGTGACTGAGGTATGTGGCATGCCTAAAACTTACCCAATACCCAAACAATGAGCCGTCGTCGCAGCGAATCACGAAATACTATAGGAGTATTTCTAGAGCCAGTTTCGTTATAGAAATCCTCATTCCAACGTTGCTCCTCGATAATTCTTTTAGCGATAATTTATCTGCTTTGATAACTCGTTCCTGCTTTATCGCTTAATAGAATTCAATATCTGTCATATCTCTTGATTCAATTCAGAGGACTTACCATCCTCTCTTTCCTGATCTTTATAGATCAAGATGCCTCCAAGAAAGAGACCCAGCTCAAAAAACAATAATCCTCCTCCGCCACCACCTCCTCCTCAATTTGATCTTGTAATGTTTCAGGCAGCTGTTACTGCCGCAGTGACAGCCGCCATGTCTCAAATGAACCCCGGTGGTTCAGGAGGTGGTCCCCAACCTCAAAACCAGGAAGATAGCCAAGGACACCGAAACGAGTGTTCTTATAAAGATTTCATGAACGCGAAACCCACGTCCTTTGATGGCACTGGAGGTGTCATTTCCCTCACCCGATGGTTCGAGAAAATCGAATCTATCTTTGAAATCTGTGCTTGTTCGGAGTCTGATAAGGTGAAGTTCGCCGCTTGTACCTTCACCGATAAAGCTTTGACTTGGTGGAACGGCCGAGTCAAATCCTTAACTCTACCTGTAGCTAATGCTATGGGTTGGGAGGCCATGAAAGAACTTCTTCTAGCTGAGTACTGCCCTCGGGGCGAAATACAGAAGTTGGAGCATGAGCTCTGGAACCTGAAGATGAAAGGTTCTGATATCGCCGCCTACACTTCCAAATTCGATGACCTAGCGCTACTCTGTCCGGGATTGGTTACCCCTGAGGGTAAAAAGATCGAGAGATTCATCTGGGGGCTGACCCATCCGCCCAAAGGAAATGTCTTATCTGCGAGGCCGGATACATATGACAGTGCCAAAATCTTAGCCCAGACTCTGATTGACCACAGTGACGACCACGAGGAAGCAACCACTACTCCTGAACCGACTAAGAGGAGTGGTGAGAAAAGAAAGTTTTGGAAGAAAAAGAAGAGTCAGCCTTCTCAAGGATCCTCACAGAAACAACAGACTGTAGCAGTTCATGCTGCTACTATCCGTACTATTGCTGCTTTTGCCTTGGGATCAACAACTCAAACCCCTACTAGTAGGTATGCTGGTAACTTTCCTCAATGTGAAAAGTGTAAATACCACCATAACCTCGGTCCCTACCGTGAACTTTCATGCACCAACTGTGGTAAGAAGGGGCATACGATTCGATTCTACAAAGCACCAACCCAATCAGCCAATCAATCTTCTCGAGCAGGTGTTGGTCAGGCCTGCTACAATTGTGGAGAAGTTGGGCATTTCAAGAGAAACTGCCCCAAGAAGGCGACAGCTGATAACACCGGCAGAGTCCTAGCCATGAGACGAGAGGAGGCAGTCGCCGATCCCACCGTTGTTTCGGGTACGTTCCTTCTCGACAACTCTTATGCTAATATTCTTTCGATTCGGGTGCCGAAAGAAGCTTTGTTAGTCACTCGTTCAAGCATAACCTTAAACATAATCCCCAACCATTAACCGAAACCTTTACTGTCGAGATGGCTAACAGTGAGAAAGAAAACGCTAGCGATATCTTCATAGGTTGTACCCTTACCTTGAACGACCATTCTTTTCCCATCAATCTTATGCCAGTCTCCATAAAGAATTTTAATGTCATCATTGGCATGGATTGGTTGAGTCCCAATCATGCTGA
Organism: Lactuca serriola; assembly: GCF_051521515.1. Lineage (NCBI taxonomy): Eukaryota > Viridiplantae > Streptophyta > Magnoliopsida > Asterales > Asteraceae > Lactuca > Lactuca serriola. The sequence continues at coordinate 87,478,613 of NC_136413.1, read as the reverse complement.
TATCCTTTGTTACGAAAAAGCCATCCGTCTCAACCTCCCCTCTGGTCAGAATCTCATGATCTATGGCGATAAGCTTAGCTCAAATCTTCGCATCATTTCCTGTATCAAAGCTCAAAAGCTTCTGCGGAAGGAGTGCCAAGCATTCCTAGCCCATGTAATGAATGAGAAACAGGAAGTTAAAGACCCCGCGAGCATCCCCGAAATCTACAACTTTCCTGACGTCTTTCCCGAAGAGCTTCCGGGAATTCCTCCTAAACGTCAAGTTGAGTTTCGCATCGACCTAATCCTTGGAGCTACCCCCGTAGCCAAGTCTCCATATCGCTTAAATCCAGCAGAAATGCAGGAGTTATCCAGCCAACTCAACGAACTACTCAACAAAGGGTTTATCAGACCGAGTTCATCACCCTGGGGAGCTCCGATAGTATTTGTAAAGAAGAAAGATGGATCCTTCCGAATGTGCATCGACTATTGTGAGCTAAATAAGTTAACCATCAAGAACCGATATCCCTTTCCGCGAATAGATGACCTCTTCGATGAACTTCAGGGAGCTAGCTACTTCTCAAATATAGACCTTAGGTCAGGGTACCATCAGCTACGAGTTCATGAGAGTGATGTTTCCAAAACAGCTTTCAGGACTCGGTATGGACACTACGAGTTCGTAGTGATGCCCTTCGGTCTAACCAATGCACCGGTTGTGTTCCTGGACCTGACAAACCGGGTGTGTCGTCCCTTCTTAGACAAGTTCGTCATCGTGTTCATTGACGACATACTTGTCTACTCCAGAAGTGAAGAAGATCACAAGCAACACTTGAGGTCAGTGTTGGAAACCCTTAGATCCGAAAAGCTGTACGCAAAATTCTCCAAGTGAGAATTCTGGATTCGGAAGGTAACTTTCCTTGGTCACGTGGTTAGCGAAGAGGGTATTCACGTGGATCCATCCAAGATCAAAGTGATAGAGAATTGGTCGGCACCGAAGACACCCACATAAATCCGTCAATTCTTGGGTCTCGCCGGCTATTATCGGAGATTCATCCAGAATTTTTCCAGAATCGCCAAACCCTTAACCACTATAACACAAAAAGGTGTACCCTTTTGTTGGAGTGAAAAGCAAGAATCTGCGTTCCAAACATTAAAGCAAGCCTTGTGCAGCGCGCCTGTTCTGTCCCTGCCCGAAGGAACGGAGGACTTCGTTGTTTATTGTGATGCGTCTAACTAGGGCTTGGGCTGTGTGTTTATGCAAAGGGGAAAAGTTATCGCTTACACTTCGAGACAGCTGAAGGCACACGAGGTCAACTATACCACTCATGACTTGGAACTAGGAGCTGTAGTCTTTGCACTGAAGATCTGGAGACATTATCTCTATGGAACCAAGTGTACGATTTTCACTGACCATAAGAGCCTGCAGCACATCTTCAATCAGAAGGACTTAAACATGAGGCAACGATGATGGGTAGAGCTGCTCAGCGACTATGAGTGCGAGATTCGCTACTATCCCGGTAAGGCCAATGTGGTAGCAGATGCCCTTAGCCGAAAGGAAAGTTCGAGTCGTAAAGTAAGGACACTGACGATGACTATCCATTCCCATTTCTCCATGCAAATCCGAGACGCTCAGTTAGAAGCCCTGAAGCTAGAAAACGTATTGATCGAAGCCTTGAGGGGAATTGATAAGAAACATGAGATCAGAGGTGACAGAGTCTACTATTTCATGGACCGAATCTGGGTTCCAAAGTTCGGAGGATTCAGGGAGGTTGTCATGGATGAAGCACACAAGACCAGATACTCTGTTCACCCGGGTTCAGATAAGATGTACCTGGATCTCAAGAGACAATATTGGTGGCCAAACATGAAAGTCGAGATCGCTACTTTCATGAGCAAGTGCTTGACTTGCGCCAAGGTGAAAGTCGAGTATCAGAAACCCTCGGGTCTACTCCAGCATCCCGAAATACCTGAATGGAAATGGGAGATGATTACCATGGATTTCATCACCAAGTTACCCAAATCTCCGAGTGGGTACGATACCATTTGGGTAATTTTCGATCGTTTGACAAAATCCGCTCACTTCATTTCGATTAAAGAATCGTTCAAGATGGAAAGACTCGCGCGGATCTACATCCAGGAGGTAGTCCGACTGCACGGTGTGCCTGCGTCCATTATCTCTGATCGAGATAGCAGGTTTACCTCTAGATTTTGGCAGTCTCTTCAGAAGGCTCTTGGAACTAAACTAGACATGAGCACAACTTATCATCCTCAGACCGACAGACAGAGTGAGAGAACTATCCAAACCTTGGAAGACATGCTTAGAGCATGCGTCATTGATTTCGGAAAGCCGTGGGACACACATTTGCCTTTGATAGAATTCTTGTATAACAACAGTTACCACACCAGTATCAAGGCTGCTCCGTTCGATGCCCTCTACGGTCGCAAGTGCAGATCCCCTCTGTGCTGGGCCGAGGTAGGAGACACGCAGCTAGCCAAGAGTCGATTCCCCGACAATGCTCTCACTGGTCCCGAAATTATCCGCGAAACTACCGAAAAGATCATCCAAATCCGGGAACGATTGAAAGCTTCACGAGATAGACAGAAGAGTTACGCCGATATACGATGGAAACCTCTGGAGTTTCAGGTTGGAGACCGTGTCCTGTTGAAGGTCTCGCCCTGGAAAGGCATGGTACGCTTTGGAAAGCGTGGGAAACTTAACCCAAGGTACATTGGACCTTTCGAGATCCTCGCCAGGATAGGTCCTGTAGCCTATAAACTTCAACTACCCCAAGAGCTTAGTAACATCCATCCCGTCTTTCACGTCTCGAACCTTAAGAAGTGCTTATCTGATTAGACCCTCGTGATCCCTTTGGATGAAATCGAGATCAATGAAAAGTTAAACTTTGTGGAGGAACCGATCGAAATCATGGATCGAGAGATCAAACGTACGAAGCAAAGCCGCATCCCGATAGTGAAGGTTCGCTGGAATGCCAAGCGGGGACGGGAATTCACTTGGGAACGTGAAGACTCAATGAAACAGAAGTATCCGCATCTATTTCCATATCCTTGATTTGTATTTTAATCTTGAATTTTGGGACGAAATTCCCTCTAACAGGGGGATAATGTGACAACCCGAAATTCTTTCCATTATTGTAACCCGTTCCGTTAATAAATTCGTCGTTTTCAAATTATTTCCGTTTACGTTATTAAATTAAGTCATAAAATTTGGGTTGATTATTATGACTTAATGGGTGTTCAAACATGATAATAACTCAAGAAATTATTCTAAATTAAAAATTGGTAAATTTTTAGTTTCGACCATAACGAGTTACGACAACTTTATCGGGTACGACCAAAAGCCTCGTCTAACATCAGTATCGGGTAAAATTCCACTGGGTCTCAAACCCAACCCCTATATAAAGGTTGAGTGGAAAATTTTTGATGACTTTTTCCCATCTCATAACTTTCTCTCACTACTCTCTCTCTAGAACTCGAAATTGGTCCAATACCCCCTTCCAAGCCTCAATTTGGTAAGCAATCTAATCTAACTTGTTGTCTAACTTGATTGGCATGCAAATCTATATTTGAATCACCCAAAAACACCCTTGAACATGTGTTTACGGTTTGGGGACCCTCCCAAAACCGTGAACACCCCTAAAGAGGGTTTTGAAGCCCCAAAAATCCTCCAAACCACTTCTAGTGCTTAGATATGGCTTAGAAACTTGCATGCATGATCTTAGGACCCCAAAATCGCACCATTTGAGGTATGGACATGAGTTTATGGTCCAAGAACATGCTTGGACCGTAAACCCTCATTCATAGACCTTAAACACCTTTTAAGGTGTTAGTTTGCCCCTAAACACCTCCAATGAACTTCCATGAGTGCATAGAACCTTGTAACCCTTCAAGAAATGCACCAAAACATATACAAATGGGACAAACTTGAGTTTACGGCCCAAGAACATTCTTGGACCGTAAACACATCTCCTTAGACCAGAAACTCCTTCAATGGGTGTTAAAGCACCTTTGACACCTTGTATGGATTGGAATTGGACCTAGAAACTTTGTATGCTTAACCTACAACCACTAAAACCCATGAATCTTGGACAAACATGAGTTTACAGTTGTAAAATCATGTGTTTAAGGTAGTAAACTCCCAAGAACATCTTCATAGACCGTAAACTACTTTTCCAAGGTCAATTCAAGTCCCAATCACTTCCTAAGTCATGGAATCAACCCTAGAACCTTCCTATGTGCATTGTAATTTACCTAGGACCACCAAAACACCTTAATACATGGCACATAAGAGTTTATGGCCGTAAACTCATAGTTTACTGCCGTAAACTCCTCAAATGGTTTACGGCCATCAAAATCATGGGGAGTAGGTCATTTGGACCGTAAAATTTTAAAGGAGTTTACTCTTGAGGAGTAAACTCCATATCCCAGCCATACTCGTCCATAGATGCTACCCGGGTCACTCCAAACACTTGAATTGAAGTGTTTTCGCGTCTAGAAGTGTTTACTCTTATCTAATTAGTGGTTTGAAGTCTAATTAGATACAATTTTGTATCATTTCATATTACATAGGAACCTCGCACGTTATCAAGCCTTGAACCGACACTTAGCATCCAAACTGACTCGTTTCTCGACTGGTGAGTTCATACCCCTCCCCTTTTTTAGTGTTTTTCAATTATTTCAGGGGGAGAATACAAGCAAAAGTACAAGAATATCTTGCACTTAAATTATTTATTACATTTAAAATGTTTGATATTCACATGCTTTTAACATTGGAAAACAGTATTAACCAAACATTAAACCTGTACAGTCAGCTTTCAAACTATTTGTGAAACTATGTATGAACTGTTATGTTTTATATTTCACAAATGAATAGTTCCATATCTTTATTGTTAAAAGCAACATATTGGTACATTTGATTGTCCTCCGTAACACTCCACAGAGATACACGAGTGGAGGATTCACTGTTTGTAACAGATTTTCTGTATTATTACTAGTAAATTTGTTATTCCTATAAATCGGAGACACGTCCTCGGAAACACTCCACAGAGATATGCGAGTGGAGGACCACCCCCGTAACCAGAATCACTTAGATAGGGAGTGTGACTTGAGTGTATAGATCTATACGGGGCTGACTACCCCACACCTGACTGTTAGCTACAGTCGAACCGAAAGATTCAAGGGTGACGAAAGTCATAAGATGATGTGGACTACTTATTGCCATATCTAGTCTATCGTATGGTTATGGAACTCGCAATTTGTATAACAGAGATTTACTTGTTAGTAATAATGGGTTAGTAATTTGTTTACTTTATACTTATTAGTTTTATGTGCATGTTAAAACTAATACATTTCACAAGGATAACCAGGTTTTCAGAATACATCTTTTACATTACATTTCAGTTCGGTAACCAACTTTTAGGAAAATATTGGATTTTCCTGGGATAACAATTGTTCATAACTAGATTTGTGTAACAAAACAGATAACCAAACTTTACATATAAGAAAATATGGGATTTTCTTGAATTCGTAACTTTTTCAGAAACCGAAAGGAAACTTGTTCACTTTTTAGAAAACAAAACCGCTTATGAACTCACCAGCTTTATGCTGATTTTCAAACTGCTTGTATTCTCAGGTTCACATTAGACAGGTACCCCCAACTATCCTTTTGGCGAAGACGGAGTTCGTAGAAGACATGTCTTTACTTTTGTTCATATATACATATGTATAACACATTTACCTTTTTACTTTCAAACAAATGTAAATTCTAATATGTAATGTAATGTTTGTTTACTTTGCTTACTATGTACATTGGTTATGATACTTAACATGAAGTCACCTCCACCCCAGAACGTTTCCGCCCTGGTTTTCAGGGTGTGACAATCTAGAGTTGTGATATTTAAGTGTTAATTACAGATGCTTATTACATATAGGCGGGGATTAGACTGTTCGAGGAGTATTCAGTTTCCTTGATTGCTTACGAAGTGAGTCTTCTCACTATACTTACCTAGAGTGGTAACCTTTGTGTGATCGGAAGGTCTTATGTTCTTATATTGAGTATTGTGATATCTTGCATTATGTCTTTGTGATTTATGTTGTGTATTATTCTGAGTTTACCGAGTTAGGACTAGAGGGTCCACCCGAGTTGTAGGACCGGAGGGTTCCACTGAGACACATTGGGCGAAGGATCTTATTTGAGTATAGCCATGAGAGGCTAATGATATGTGTGTGGTATTTTAGGGAATTCACTAAGCTTTGTGCTTACCGTGTTATGTGTTATGTGTTTCAAGTACTTCTCAGGATCATAGGAAGGCTCCGTCTTAATTGTACACACACGAGTTGGAGATATGTTTTGGAGGATCCTAGATTGTGTTTAAAACAATTTATGAACATGTGTTTTGATAAATAGATATTTGAGGGTTTTGGTGATTGTGATAATGAAATTAATGTGATTTTTAAATGAAAATTTTGTTTGGAAATTTACGGTGTTACAATTCCAAGACCAGAGAGCAACATGAAGAGCATATTCGCGAGCTTCTAGAGTTTTGAGGTGAGAACGGATTTATTTTAAGTTCTTGAAGTGGAAGTTTTGTTTATGAGAGGTTCAGTTCCTTGGTCACCTCGTTAACTAGGATGGGATTTTGGTCGATCCAGCCAAAATCAAGGCAGTGATGCAGTGGGAGGTTCCAAAATCTCCCTTGGATATCAGGAGTTTTCTGGGTCTGGCAGGGTACTACCAAGATTGTAGTACCCCTCAGTCATCTGACGAGGAAGGGGGTGGATTTCTAGTGGGTCCCTAAGCAGCAGTCCGCTCTTGAGACCCTTCGGCAAAGACTTTACGAGGCCCCAGTCTTGACCCTCCCAAATGGAATTGAGGATTTTGTGGTTTTCTGTGATGCATCCATCACCGGGTTAGGGGAAGTCCTCATGCAAAGAGGATGAATAATAGCTTATGCTTCACGACATCTGAAGCCGCATGAGACGAGATATCCCACACATGATCTTGAGTTGGGGGCGTTGGCTTTTGCTCTCAATATTTTGAGGCATTTACGGGTCAATTGTACCATCTACATGGATCACAAGAGTTTGAGGCATATTATGGATCATCCAAAACTGAAAAAGAGGCAGCGCAGGTGGTTGGACGTAGTCAAGGACTATGACTGCGAGATCCTTTACCATCCAGGTAAATAGAATGTGGTGGTGGATGCCCTGAGCTATAAGTCAGCTGGATCCTCTGTTCCGGTGACATATATGAGGATATCTGTGGATTCCCCACTTGTAGTTTTGATTAGGGAGGCTCAGTCTGAGGGTGTTCGAGAGGGGAATTGGAAGATTGAGAGGATCAAGGGTGAGATTACCATATTTGTTCCGGACAGTCGAGGTTTATTGACCATTGTGGCCGGGTATAGGTTCATGTGTCTAGTGGGTTCAGACAGATCGTGTTGGAGGAGGCTCATCAGTCTTGCTTCTCTATTCATCCAGGGGCCACCATGATGTATCAGGATTTGAGGTTGAGTTATTGATGGTCGTGCATGAAGAGAGAGATTTCACGGTACATCGAGAGGTACTTGACCTGTAGGATGGTCAAGGCCAAGCATCAGAGGCCACATGGAAAGCTGTAGCCTTTGGAGGTTCCCAGGTGGAAATGGGAGCAGATTTTGATGGACTTTATCACCAAATTGCCGAAGATGAAAAGGGGTGTCGATACTATTTGGGTCATCCTGGATCGTTTGACAAAGAGTGCCCACTTCCTGGCAATTTGGGAGAGATCTTCGGCCGAGAAGTTGGCCGATGTGTATATTTGCTAGGTCGTTGCTGGCCATGGGGTTCTGGTCTCTATCGTTTCAGACCGTGATGTTCGATTCACATCCCATTTCTGGAAGAAGTTCCATGAGGAACTAGGAACGAGGCTACATTTAAGCACAACTTATCATCCGCAGATCGACGGCCAAGTGTGCTGACCATTCAGACTCTTGAGGACTTGTTGCGATCCTGCTTCATTGATTTTGGTAGGAGTTGGGACTCCTACCTACCTCTCACAGTGTAACGTCCTAATATTTTGCACATATTTCCAAACCCTCTTCTATCATTACACTGTCAATTATAGTCCTTGGGTTTCAGAATGAAGAGCAAAGATAAGTTTAAGGGCCAAACATGCAATTTGGGCCAAAGGAGAGTACGTTGTGCGTACTTAAGGGTACGCTAAGCGTATTAAGGTCCGCCTTACTACACTGGGCGTACTAACATTTGGATGAAACCCTAATATTTAGGGTTTGGGGTCTATATAAGCAACATAGTGAGCACCCACACCTCTTTTACCTAAGCCTCCACAGATCAAACTCATCTCTCTCAAACCCTAGCCTCCCCTTTTGTGTGATAAGCTCATTTGGTGTGTTCTTGAGTGCTTAAAGAGGAAAACCATTGCATCAAGAGTTGGAGGAAGAGATCAAGCTTGTAGATCTGAAGTTAGCTTGAGTTCAAGAAGCTCCAGAAGGTATAAAGTTCCAAACTTTATGCATATAAACATAGATCTCATCATTTTACTTTATTAGAAGCATTTCTTGTCCCAAAAGCCATAAAGTGGTGCATGTTGTGATTTGTTCAAAAAGTGTTGTCCTTCTAGGTTCTTGAAGGGACATTGAATGATAAAAATAAGGTCCGATTTGTTGTATGTATCCCATGCAAGAGAAATAAGGTCTTAATGGATTAAGACCGAGCAATAAGAACTTTATGGACGTCTAAAATGATAAAGTTCATGACTTTATGGATCGTAGGCATGTTAGGTCTCTAGATCTGAGGTTTGGGCTTAAGTGCTTAAGCCATTAAGCACTAAATAAGGTTTAGGAGGATGGCCCAATTTAGTAAATTGGGCCAATAGTGGACTTTATATTTAGACTTTCAAGTCAAGGACTTGATGTTGGGCCATGACCCAATAAAGAGAATGGACTAAATAAGGAATGTGGACACTTAGTCAAGGGAGTTATGTTGGGTATTAACCTACTGCTTATTATGAGTTAGTTTGGGATTTCCGGTGAGATAGCAGTCAGAGAGTTTCAGACTCAACACTACTAACGAGGTGAGTTATCCTCACTATATCAACAGGGTCTAAGGCACCAAGGCCGACCCTTTATGGATTTGTATCCGGATTATTATGATATGTTCTACATCCTAGTAGTTAGGATGGTAATATGTTTATGCTTAGTGACCTGCTTTGGTCGGTATCCTAGTTATAGGTTATGCTATGTTAGTGACCTAGGTAGGTCGGTGTCCTGGTTATAGGATGTTGCTATGCTATTTGATCTGCTAGATCGGTTTGACTGTTATTGTGATAATATATGATATGTATGTGCACATGTTGTTTGATTGGGGGGTGGGATGAGGCGGTCCTGCTTTGTGTTGAAGGCCATCATACCCAGGGCGGACCGGATAGACTACAAACCCAAAAGGGTATGGTAGTTAGACAAAGGCCCGACGAGCGGTCCGGATAGGCTGAAGGCCTTGAGAGGCAGTCCAGACGTTGCGAAGGCTCGGAGAGCGGCCCAGATAGACTGAAGGCCTGCGAGGCGGTCCAGTCAGGCTGTAGGCTCATGATGCATGCTGATATGTATATATATATATATATATATATATATATATATATATATATATATATATATATATATAGATAGATATATATATATATATAGATAGATAGATAGATAAATACAGTTGTTGACATGATATGATTATGGTTATATGAGGCTGGTATTTTGAGGGTAGCTCACTAAGCTCTTAGGCTTACAGTTTCAGTTGTTGTTTTAGGTACCTCTGGTGATTGCGGGAAGGCGAAGGCATGATCGTACCGCTCCTCCTGCTGTCATGAATTTTATGCTTTGAAACTGGGACACTGTGATAATTATTATTTTAGAAACATACTATGTAATGTTAAATGGTTTTAAGTGTTTAGAAAAAGTTTAAAATTGGCTTGAAATTTTGGGTGTTACACACAAATTTCTCCTACAAAAACCGTTTCCACTCCAGTATTGGTGCCCCGCGTTTTAAGCTGTTGTATGGGCGGAGATTCTGTACCCTAGTCTGTTGGGGGAGGTTGGTCACAGGGTCATGGGACGGACCGAGGTGGTTCTGCAGACTACAAAGATGATTCAGCAGATCAGGCAGAGATTACAGGCTGCTTAGAGTCGGCAGAAGAGTTATACCAACCGACACCGATATGAGTTGGAGTTTTAGGTCGGTGACATGGTGTTGCTGAAGGTCTCACCCTGGAAGGGTGTGATTCGCTTCAGGAAGAGGGGAAAGTTGGGCCCTCGATACATTGGACCATTCCGGATTATCACTAGGGTTGGCAAGGTTGCGTATAGATTGGATCTTCTGGAGGAGCTCAGTCCGATTCATAGCACTTTCCACGTTTCACATTTGCGAAAGTGCGTTTTGGATGATGATGCAGTAGTACCATTGGATGACATTCAGGTGGATGAGCGCCTGAACTATGCTGAGAGGCCGGTGGTTGTTCTTGGAAAGGAAGGTAAAGGTTCTATGTAACAAGGAGGTACCTTTGGTAAAGGTATAATGACAACTATGGAGGGGATCAAAGTGGACCAGGGAGCCGAAGGCTGACCTGCGGGAGCATTATCTAGATTTGTTCCCTGCAGCAGGCTTCGAGGACGAAGCCTAGTTTAAGTGGGGGAAAGTTGTAACTTCCCGATTCCCAGGAATGAGAAATTTATTATAAAAGGCAATTTTTCCTTGAAACTCGTCGAGTTGATGGCCTCAACTTGACATGTTGAAAGTCTTTGGCTCCCTGATCTTTTTGGACCAACTCGACGAGTTGGAGAAGAAAACTCGACGAGTTAGTGGCTGTAAATGAAACCCTAATTTTTAGGGTGTTGCAGCCTATTTAAAGGCCTTAAGTACCGCTGTTGGCCTCCCTAATCGCCTCCTCTATCCATAAACCATAGTCTCGTGCATTCTCTTCCATTTTCGTGTGTGTCTGAGCTTGAAGAGTGTTTTATTGGTGTTTTTTTTGAAGAAGTTTGAAGGTTGAAGTGGTTTGTGTGGAAAGGAGGTTATAGTTCTAGAATCTTCTCTCCTTTTGCAGTGATTTGGAGGTATAAAGTTGACACCTTGCTTATCTATAGCTTAGATATCATTCCTTGAAATTTTATTGCCTTACTGGCCTATTTTTGGGTTTCTTCTTGGTTTGAGCATGTCATGAAGTTATAACTTAAGAGTTGGACGTTTTGGGGCCTCCTTGGACTTAAAGTTGCAAGCTTTGTTGAGTTTTAGGCCTCTTTCATGCTTTAGGTCCCTTATTAACCCTTTTTGGGGTGCTTTAGCATTATAGTGCCATGCATAGATTTAAAGTTAGCAACTTTACGTGGTGTTCCAGCTCTTGGGTATCAGATCTGCATTCTTGAGCATTAGAAGGGATGAAAAAGGACTGAATGAGTTAAGCTGGGAAAACTCGACGATTTTTCCTGACAACTCGACGAGTTGGCTCAGGTTTTCCTATTTTTCTGGATGTTGTAAGAACTCAATGAGTTGTCCTGATAACTCGACGAGTTGGCTCGATTTTTCATGTTTTTTGGATGATGTAGGAAATTGACGAGTTGTCCTGATAACTCGGCGAGTTGGCTTAGGTTTTTCCCGTTTCTCTAAGTACTATAGTAACTCGACGAGTTGGTATATGTACTCGACGAGTTAGGTCAGCATGGACTGTTGACCTTGACCGTTGACGTTGATTTTGACAATGGTTGACCAAGTTTGAATTTTGAGGGTACTTTAGGAATTTTGAGGTCTTGATGGGTTGGTCATGATGGTTGTAGGCCTTGAGTCGGGAGCTGAGATTTGAAGTTAGATCTTATCAGTTCAGCTGCTTGTGAGGTGAGTCTTCCTCACTATACTTCTGGGTCGAAGGCACCAATACCGGCCCATTAGTGTGATAACCTGATATTGCTGATATGCTGAGTATGTTATAATTATGCATGCTAGTCTTGTGTTGCTAGTCTGGTAGATCTGTAGGACTACCTGTGAATTGCTTGCTTATCTGTTTATGACGAGTTGTCCTGATATGTTGAGTATGTTATAATTATGTCGACATATTGTAAGGGTTGGGTTGAGGTTGTGCAGCTTTGTGTTGTAACCAACAAACCTTGGAGTATGCCAGATATGAGTTGAGCAACAGGGAGGGCATGCAAGACTTATACTGAGGACTCATGAGCATTCCAGATACGAGCCGAGGGTCGGTTCAGGCATGCCAGACTCGTAATGAGGGCTTAGTTGTATTCAGTCTGTTGACTGACCAGGCCGAGGAGCAAGCCAGACATAAGTTGTGGGCATGTGAGGCGATCGAGACCTATATTGTGGGCTCAAGGGTAATCCAGTCTGTAAAGTAGTAGACCCATTGCATACTGTATTATATTGTGTTATTTGTTATGTATTGGTATTTTGAGGAAACTCACTAAACTTTGGGCTTACAGTTGTTGGATTATGTTTCTTGTACTTCTGAGTATCGCGGGAAGGCGAAAGTGTGATCGTGCACCTCCTCATGTTTTTATTTCATGATTTTGGGATTTCTCTGATATGGATCTTATTTTGGAAACATTTTGTAAACAATGATAATTTTGAATGTTTTTAAAAGTTAAAATTTTCATGAATTCTATAGGTGTTACACATTAGAATTTCCAAGCAAGTCCAATAACGTCACCACTTGGTTCCTGTAACAACCAAAGTCAGGAAGGCGAAGAAAGGAAAGGAAACCCTAATTTTAAGGGACGACTCGGCGAGTCCAAGGAGGAACTCGACGAGTCTGAGCGGGATCCGGGTCGAGGAGTAAGTGACCGATTCGGTGAGTCGGCCAAGGAGACTCGGCGAGTTTGTTCTGTGCGAGGAAAACCCTAAATTTGGGACTTGGAGCCTATTTAAACGTCTCATTCTCTCCCCTAGGGTTCCTTTACTGCCTCTTTCACGCAGAACATCAAACCCTAAGCCCCATCGTTGCTCATTCAAGCTTCCAAGCCATTTTAGAGTGATTTGAAGGAAGAAGAAGAAGGGGAATCATTGAAGCTTCAAGGATTGACCTTAGATCTGAAGATTGGGGAAACTTTCTAAGTTATTGAAGGTATTAGGTCGTTTCCCTCCTTTAGATCTATTATGGTTGTGAGTTTTGGGGGCTTTTTAGCCATGATTAGCTATCCATTTGAGTTAGAAGCCAGATCTGAAGTTGCTACTTCGGATCTAAGCATATTATGGTCTTGAGAAGCATAAAGTATCTGTCCTTGAGTTGATTATGGAGCCTCTTTGCCTTAAACCCTAGTTTATGGTGTATTTTGCCTAGATGTCCTTCTCTACACGTAAAGTTTGCAACTATACGTGAGGAATAGGATTGGGAAGGGTAGATCTACAGTTTGGAGTCCATGCATGACTCAAAAGTCCTCTGCATGTATGAAGATCTGAATGGACTCGGCGAGTCCTTTGAGTAGACTTGACGAGTGGCATGAAGATTTGGAGGAACTTGACGAGTGGGATGAACAACTCGTCGAGTCGGATGGAGTTGGGCAGGAACTCGACGAGTTGGAAGAACAATTCGGCGAGTTTGTTGAAGGTTGTCTTGGACTCGGCGAGTCTGTTCTTGGACTCGGCGAGTCAGGTCGCGAAACCCCAAACCCTTCGAGTTGAGACTCGAATCAGTGAGTCGAGTGGAGACTCGGTGAGTTGGACAGGTCAGGACTCGGAAATCGGTAGACTCGGCGAGTCATGGACTGACTCAGCGAGTCGAGTCGCGAATGGAAGGACGCTGAACATATGAACTCGGCGAGTCAGTAGGGTCACTCGGCGAGTAGGGTTGACCTGGAAGGTTGACTTTGACCATGACTTTGACTTTGACCAGAGTTGACTTGGTTGTCTTTCGGGGGTCAGTTAGACTCAGTGTTGCATTGATATTGGTAGCTCGGGGAGTGAGTGGAGCAGGAGTTCAGAGAGTTGTCGGGCAACGGCTAGTGGGATCATCAGCAAGTTCAGCCAGTGCAGGTGAGTTACCCTTTGTGTGAATGCGTCTAAGGTCACAATGCCGGCCCATGTAGTTATGAGTAGAAGACCCAGGGGTTAGCCCTAGGCACAATATGCTAGTATGATATTCAGGACGAGGTCCGGTGGTAGCGGGTAGGTGTCCAAGGAATGGTTTATGTGATAGTTTATACTTGTTGTCTGTGTGATGCTTGTATGTGCCTGGTAGGGAGGTGAGTGTGGGCGAGGTCCCGTAACTCACCGATAGCAGAGTGTGGATGGTGTTCCACATCTCATTAGTAGCAGATCAGGGGCGAGGCCCGAGTTAGGAAAAGAGTGAGTGTGGGCTGGGCCCGTAACTCACAATTAGTAGGAGCATGGACGGGGTTCCATGACTCATCAGTAGCAGGGCAGGGGCGAGGCCCAGGATAGGCGAGGCCTTAGGGCAAGATCAGTTCGTATGTGTTTAGCTTATGTGTTGTGATATGTTTATGTGTTATTATTTGTTGGTGGGCGAGGACCTGTGACAGGCGAGGCCTAATTGAAACAGGTATGTATCCGAGCAGGGCTCGAAGCCAGGCGGGGCCTGGAGCGGCGAGGTCGTTCTATCGGGCGAGGCTCGAGGTAGGGGGAGGCCCAGGATAGCGGGCGTGGCCCAGTAGGTGCAGTATGTGGTTATTCATGGTATGTGGTAGGGTGGGGAACTCACTAAGCTTCGTGCTTACGGTTTTTAGTTTTGGTTTCAGGTACTTCCGGTAGCGGAGGGAAGAGCTCAGGGTGATCGCATGGCACACACCATAGATTAGACAGCCTGGGAATGTTTTACTCTAATAACGAACATGTGTTTTGGAAATTAATACTTTGATTATGTTTGGATTGATGATTTTGCTTTAAGTAATGTTTTATTAAAAGGAAATTTTTAGTCTTGAATTTTGGGACGTTACAAGTTGGTATCAGAGCCTTGGTTTGAGAGATTCGGACATACCCTCGGGTGTGTCTGAACTCAAACTAAGGGATTGGGATAAAAGTTTTCAAAATGAAAAGACAAGTTTTGTAAAAAGAGTTTTAGAAATGAAACAGTTTTTGAAAAGCGAAAAGAATTCAGAAGGAAAAGAATTTTGATAAGAGACAAGGGTGTGGTGCATGCAATCAGTCGAGCTCAAGTAAGTACCCCAAAATACCCATACAAGTTTATGTTTTGATTATCAGTTAATAGAACAACATGCTAGATTAGGACTAAGGATCTAGGGATGATGCCTTATGTGCCTATTATATCTGCTTTGAGCTGGATGATAGTGCTGATTAGACAGTAGTAGGATAGCCTGTTTAGGTTATGCCTGAGTTTATGAGTTTGTGTGAGTCTATGAGTTTGTGTTGCATGCTAGTTCAGTCTCTTGCTATGTGGATATGATTGCTTGAGTATGTTGTGGTTAGATTTTCCCTTGTCTGAATGCTGCTTGCTTTGTGCATTGTGGGATTCTGAGTGATGGGAGTTAGCCATTAGGTGAATACGTCACGTCACATGTGATCAGGGTTGAATAATCTCAGAGTGCTGGATTTGGCCCTATTGCATAGCTCTCATTTGATTCTAACCGTTGTAGGGACGAGTCTCTTACTCGAAGGATCATCTGAGCCTCGTCACATGTGATGGTATCCAGGTAATGGCTAATTGGCATCACAAGGAGACCTTCAGCAGCTGAGGACTGGTTGAGTTGAGTCAGAGGTTTCCCTAGCGTAAGCCTAGGATGAGATAGTGCTGGGAGTAGTAGTAGTGGATAAGGGAACTGGTGGAGTCGAAGCAATTCCTGAGGAAAGTACGGATAGATGTGGAAGGTAGTATGGGCCCGTACTACTGAAAGCAGAGGATCCATACTCGATTCGGGAAAGGCCGAGACAAGACCGGGAACCTGGTAGTGCGTGTGTTGGGTCTTGCTGTTGGATATAGTGTCTAAGTCCATAACTATATTTGGTATGTACTTGACCCGACCCGGCATGGTCCATTTGGGTTGCACTTCACCCGAACAATTTATGGATAATCTTTTGAGAATAGTACAAGTTATGATTTATTAATATATTATAAGTTCTAATATATTAATAAAAGATCGTATTATTTAATTAGTAGTGATCTATAATTAATCTAGGATTAATTTAGAGATCAAATATATTACTAATTAAATATGGGCTTCTATATTTATATAGTGTGGGCTAATGCTTATTTGGAATGGGCTAGGCTTGCATGGAAAGTCCATGGATACTCCATGGAGCTTTAACCCATGGATCTCATGGAAATGAAGAGATATGGGTATTAGGGTTTACATGGATGTAACCCTAATCCACCACACTATATAAAGGAGGCTTTGGTTCTTGAAATCACACTAGTTGAGGTGAGTAAAGAAAGAGGGCCGATTTCAAGAATAGTAGTGACTATTCTCTCAAAGTTCCAAGTTTGTGGTGATTTGTGATTTCCATTTGAGGCATCCAAACTATTGGTGTTAGGCTCTAAAACTCCAAGGAATCAACTACAACTACAAGGTAAGTATTTCTACTAGCTTTATTTGATTCCAGTTCCCCATGTCATGCTAGTTACGATATGAACCTTGGAAAAATAATTATTTGCATGTATCTTAGACAAACATAGATCCAAGGTTTATTAGGGTTGCATGTACACTTAGGAAGTGTTACAATGCTCAAAACCCATTAGTGGTATCAGAACCTAGGCTTGTTTGTTTGATACTTGATGCAAAATATTGGAAAAAGTCGAAAAACTCGTTGTCTGCCTGATGAACTCGCCGAGTCCGTGGGGGGACTCGCCGAGTTCATGTGTATCTTCAACCTACTCGCCGAGTAGGTTCATGCACTCGGCGAGTAGGAGCCTCAAAATGCAGATTTTTGACTTTAGTTGCTGGAAATGGACTAGAAACATTACCCTAAACTGTTTTGGTACTTGAAAACTTGTTTTAGGTGGTGTAATGTGTTTGCTAATCCATTTACAACAACTTGTTATCAAAATTACAAAGTTTTAAGTGTAATTTTTGATTCATGAAAGTGTTCATATTCATGTTCTTGATCTTATGATGTTTAGATGATCATAGGAATTATTTGTAAGCTATGTGGTAGATTAATTCATGATCATTATGTGTTTTAATGGAGTCCATAACTTGTCCTCAAGTTATGGAAAACCAAAAGTCACTTTGTTTTAAAATCATTAAAAGAACACATGGGTCATAAAAATGAAGAGTCTTCATTTTTAATACCCTAATAAACTCATAAGTTACAAGAAATGAAAAGTTTTGAAAGTTTACAAAATTTGCCCTCAAGTTTTGGAACAAGTAAAGTCTTGATTAAAACTTTAGTTCCAACCCTTAGAATTTTAAAAGTTAAAATTCAACCCTTATACTTATAATATTATAAGTTAATATATATATATATATATATATATATATATATATATATATATATATATATATATATATATATATATATATATATATAAGATTAAAGTCGTCTTACCGCTAGTACGCCTCATTCACGAAGCCGGTCTAGAAGGTGGGTATAAGGTTGTTGCCTATAAAATGGGAACTTAATGGGTGTCCACTCTCACCCACCGCTTGCTTGACTGGTGGAGGGTCGTTAGCTGAACGGGTAAAGACAAGGACTTATAAATTCTCATTAAAATTATGATGAATATTAGTAACTAAATGTTTTATTAAATTCCCAATCTTAGTTACTTTAGGAAAAATGTGAATAAGGTGCTAATCCATGAAATTACACTTTACACTTTGTCTAAGTCGTTAGTGGAGCGTGTGTGGTTAACCGGCACACTAACTTGGACTTAACAAGGTAGGTAAAGGGTGACTTAATATTTATCATAGTATCGATGGAGCGTGTGTGGTTAACCGGCACATCGATTGAGGGGTAATTTATTAAGGGTACCAAGTAATTTGCATGGTTACTTCACACCTCGTTTTGTGATCCTCGGCATCCGAGTCACAAAACTTGGAGGGCACACTCGAGATTGAAACATGCCTTTGAAAAGTTCATTGAATCTCAAAAAGAATCTAGGAATTTCTAAGTACCAAATTAAAACTTAATATTTAATATTTTGTTTTGGTGGAAATTGGTGAGTCGTCATTCACCTACCTTTCAAATATGTTATTACTTAGATTATGGCATACCTCTTCTAAGTATAATATATTGTGATTGGGTCCTAGCCTTAATATTACATTTGGGTGTTTTATTAAGGACTATCTCTATATCTAAACTAAACTTTTCTACTTTTCAGATGTCTGCAAATACTGTTGCTTCTGGCTCTAATCCTAATGGCTCCTTTTCTCTTATGAACTTGTGTGGGAAAGTCACTTTTGATGGATCTAACTTAAATGAATGGATCAGAAACATCAGAATGATTACTCGCTACGAGGACAAGGAATATGTCCTCGATAAGGAGCTTAAGGAGATTGATGAGACAGTTGCTACTCCTCAAGAGATCTCTGAGTTTAGGGCACATGAAAGGGATGCCACCAAAGTGGCATGCATCATGATGGCCACTATGACCGCGGATCTCCAAAAATCCTATGAAGATTTCTACCCCTATGAGATGCACCAAGACTTGATGGAAAGATACCATCAAAGTGCTCGTCAAGAGAGGTATGAAATCATCTTCTCCATGATAACAACTCACATGAAGGATGGTGAACCCATCACGAGCCACATGCAGAAAATACAAAGATTTGTGGACCGTTTGCTGAAGCTTAATGTGAACTTCCCCGAGCAGCTTGCAATAGATATCATTTTGCACTCCTTACCTTCATGTTATGATCAATTCCGCATGACATACCACATGAACAAGGAAGAGGTCACACTCAGCAAACTTCAAGGACTCTTAAAGACCGTGGAAAGTGGTCTTAAGGGTAAGGTGATTGTTACTCCTACTCCTACTAACTCCGCCCCTGTCTTGGCAATCGGGAAAGGACGAGGGAAGAAGAGAAAGAGTTCTTCCAAGGGTACCAAGGTTAGGACCTGATATTGCCATATTTATTCCTATTTTTAGGCAATATTTAAGTACATTTTTATTAATAAGTTGATAATATGTTTATAATAATGGTACTTATGATTTTAAAATGTTATTTTCAGTCAACAAAAAGGATTTTCGAAGAGAGGGACCAAAAGTGACAATATGTAGTACATGGGAGACTTGGAAGACAAGATATGAATAAATCCACGAAAAATACTAAATCCACGACGTGGCATGAGAATTCTAGAAGATAAAGATCGCGTTATGGAGGAATCCTTGCCCAGTACAGATAACTTGGAGCCCACGACGTGGCCTGGATAGCCACGACGTGGCGCGGGATTTTGGAGTCTATTTAAGTATTATTGATCATTACGAAAGAGCAACTTTTTGGCTGAAGAAAGGAGTTCCAGAAGGCGATTTTGAGCGAAAGAAAGGTTCTGGAAAAAGGTTTTCAATACCAAAAAGAGTAAAGGTCTATATTTTAGTTAATTAAGAACATGTTTTCTATTACTTCAACTTATGTTATTTTGTTAGTTGCTATGATGAGCAGCTGAATCTAGCTACTCTTGTTTAGCTAGATGAAGCTTCTAACTTATGAATAGCTTAATTTATATGGATTAGTTTAGTTGGTAAAATTGCATGTGTTTGATTTGTATTACCTAGCATGCTTATGTTTGTTTATCTAATTGCTTGATTGCATGTTCGGTGTAGCTTAGTGACCATTAACTGCATGAACTTGTTTACCTAATGATTTAGTGAACATTGAATTGTTAGAGCTAGGATTGACAAATCTTAGTTAGTAATTAGAGTAAAGGAGCCTAGCTATGTTAGAGAACGTGCATTGTGACTATACTTGCGTTTATATAACAAATCTTTCATAGCATATTTACATTCATAATTAGTTCCGTGTTTAATTATGTGTGAACATACATGGTTTGACATGAATTAGTTAATTATTGGTAAAGTTAGAACTAAATTACTAATACAACTAAAACCAACTATATTATCCATAAACATTAGCTAGCGATAAGAAAGAAGTGGATTCAAACTAAACAAGAGTGTGTTTTTATTTATTGAATTTGGATTTAAGTTCGTCTGATCTTGTAAAATCAGATAAAACCCCTTTTAAACTTGTTAATAATTAGGTTAATTTAATAGTAAGTAAATTAATTAGTAACACCGTTCCCTGTGATCGACACCCGACTTACCCAAACTATACTATAATCTGACTAGGTACACTGCCTATAAGTGCATAGTTAGTTTAAATTTGTTAGGTTATAAATATTAAAATTAGTGGGTACTTTTGTGCACATCAAGTTTTTGGCGTCGTTGCCGGGGAACGGCTTAGTTTTTAGCTTATTTATTTGCATTAAAGTAATCGATCCTTCTTGTGGAGTAAAAAAAACCACAAAAAGTTAATTTTTCAGCAAAGTATAGTTTTTCTTTCAGTCACTGAGTCCACGACGTGGCCAGATACGTGCCATGACGTGGACATCTAGAACACTAGATTTTTAGTCGTTAGTTAGTTTTCTTATTTTAGTGCAGTTTTACGTTTTTAGTTTAGCAAGTTGTAGGAGTTGATGACCAGAGGCTCAAACACACCCTTGGTGCCACCACTTGAAGATCCCGAGTCTGCAATTCACAAGAAAAAGACGCCCTTGCAAGAATTGAAGTCAGCTTTTTCAAGGAAGTCGGGAAAGAAGACAGGAGAGTCAAGTTCATCCGCGAGGCACAAGAGCAATTTTGAGCACTTGGATCAAACACCCGTCCAAACCGAGTCTGAATACGATACCGAGCCGGAATTTGAAGAACACACAAGCGAACCCGAGAACGAGCCAAGGAACGAGATGGCAGCAATTGAAGAGATGTCCGTGGGAGCTTACAAGAAGCGGATCCGAGAAGATATGGGTCCCGGTTTAGTCCAACCCGCAATACCTGCCACTGCCACATTCGAGTAGAAGGGGCACATATTGACTGCACTGAAGGATATCCCATTTTGTGGGAAAGATAATGAGGATGCTTTTAAGCATCTAGATGAAGTCAACGACATTGCGGATTACTTCAATGTCCCCAATGTCAACATAAACACAGTCTTGCTTAGGATGCTTCCCATCACTTTCAAAGGAGCTGCTAAGGAGTGGTTAAAGTCACTCCCACCGGGTACAATTACCACTTGGGCTCAAATGCGTGAGCAATTCTTGGACCAGTTTTGCCCGCCGTCCAAGATAGCCAAACTCAAGAAGGCAATAGCCAACTTTAAGCAACAGCCGGGGGAGTCATTATACGAAGCATGGGAGCGGTATAAGGGCTTGCTCAGAAATTGCCCTCAGCATGATCTAAATGTGCAACAAGAGATGTCAATCTTCTATGATGGGGTCAACGTTATGACGAGACAACTCCTTGATTCTCAAGGACCTTTGACAAAGAAAAATGCAAGGGAGGTTAAGGAGCTGATTGAAGAATTCGAGAAGCACTCTCGTGAATACCACAACCCTAGGCAAGATGGAGTCAAAGGCGGTGGAGGGGCCCAAACTGAAAAAATAGCAACTGTAATGGCCATGCTGAATAATTTGGATCGAAGGATAACACAAATTGACCAGTCAATACATGCCATAAGAGTGGGTTGCGAGAGATGTAGTGGTCCACACTTGACTAAGGACTGCAATTTAGATGAGTTTGGGAACAGAAAAGCCCAAATGTGCTACTCTAGTGGGGATAAGTTTGATGAGGACTGGAGGAAACCGAAGAAGGAGTGGCTGCCATATGAAGAGTATAAGAAGCAAAAAGAAGAGAAGTATAGGCAGACATGTTGAGGCTTTTATCAAAAGGAGCAGCCATCAGCCGAGAAGAAACCCGATCTAGAGACCATTTTGATGAAGTTTATGGAAGCTTCGGAAAAGAGACACGATGCCACTGATTCTGCTATTATGGAACAACAAACTTTAATAAAGAATCAACAAGCCTCCATCCATAACCTTGAAGTACAATTTGGTCTAGCCACTCTGGTTCATGAAAAATTGTCCTCAAAGAATCCCGAAGTAAAGACTCAATCTCATGTAATGGCCATCAATACTGAAGAAGAAGCAATCTCTGAATTCTTGGAGGCATTGGAAGAAGAACCACAGCAGCCCGATCCAAAACCAAAGAAGCCAAAGTTCGAAAGTGAAAGGGTTGCTGAAACAGCTTCGCCACGACGTGGCACCCCTCTGGCCACGACGTGGCCCATGTCTGATCAACAAGTCTTTGAACCCGTTCCGGTTTATCAACCGCCCTTGCCATATCCATCCCGAGCTGCACTTAGTCTACTGGAGAAAGAGCATATAGAGTTTGTCAAGCATGTAAAGGGGATCCCGATTAATACTCCCTTTTGTCGAGTCTTTATCCAAAACTCCCGAGTATCAAAAATTACTGCAAGATTTGATAGACACTCGCAAGCAATTAAAGAAGAAGTCTAAGGTGGTTCTAAGCGAACAAAGCTCAAAAGCCGTTTTGGGAGAGACACCAGAGAAGATGGGGGATCCTGAACGCCTCACTCTTCCGTGTGAGTTTGGTAATAAAATGAAGGTTAATGCTTTAGCCAATTCTGGGGCTAGCATTAATTTGATGTCTTTTTCATTTTATCAAAAATTGGAAATTCAGAAGATGAAGGCTGCAAAAATGACGATTCACATGGCGAACCGTTCAATGACACAACCCCGGGGCATAGTGGAGGATATTTTAGTGAAAATTGGAAAATTTGTTTTTCCAATAGATTTGACACAACCCCGGGGCATAGTGGAAGACCCCGATGTCCCAATTATCCTTGGTCGTCCATTGCTTAACACTGCAGGAGCTCTTGTTGATATTCGTGAGTCTAAACTCACTTTGAGGGTTGGAGATGAACAAGAAGTTTTTGGAATACAAGATGACTTCCAAGAGGATCATGTTCAAGAAGAGGTATTCACAATTAACAAAGACAATGAACTAGAAGAACTGGAAAAGCTTATGGAAGAAGAGATCAAGGCAGTTCATCAAGTCAAAAGAACAAAACCGAGGGCATCTGTTCCATTCTTGGTTGAAGTCATAGCTTACAAGAGTGTAACGCCCGTAGATCAGGGCTAGTCAATTTAAAGACAATAAGCGTCAAAAATGAGTTTCTGATAGAAGATTATTTAGAATGAATGATCTTAACTAGGTTATAGTATATGTTACAAGGATTCCGTACATATAAAGAACGTCGAAATCCGAATTATAACGAAGAAGTTATGACCTGTCGAAGTTTCGCGACAGAACCGACACGACGCTGAATGACGTAAAAAGTGAATTTATGTTAGAGCGATATTTAGCCTTAGCGATCTAAACGAAAGTCGTAGATTTCGTTAAACCGAGAGCGTGCATAAAAGGAACGCCCAAATCTGACTTCGTATGAGGAAGTTATGATTTTTCTAAGTTTCAACTTAGCGGTATGCAGCCCGAATACTCGATTTGAGATCGAGCGGTTTTTAGCCGAAACAATCTAAATGAGAATCGAAGATCTCGTTGTTAGTAGCGAAACGATGAAAAGTTAGGCGAGAACGGACGTCAAACGAAGAAGTTATGAATTTATAACGAAGTTTTTCTGTCCCAGCCTTCTAAAAATAAATAATAAAAATAAAAGTCAAAATTAGCCAACGGAGTCTAAATGAAAGTTATAGAGTATGGTCTGACCTTCGCGTGGATATAAAGAACGTCGAAAACGGAGCTCGTATGCGAAAGTTACGCAATTTAGAAGTTCAACGAGTCAATTACGCCCCGCGTAATTTGAGTACGCCCCGCGTACTCAGGCGGATGCAAGTTGCCTGACCGATACTCGAGTGCCACAGATCGACGCATGCAGTGACGTCAAAGTACGCCCCGCGTAACCGAGTACGCCCCGCGTACTGAGTACGCCCTGCGTAATTTGAGATTACGCCCCGCGTAATCCCAGACCCTCAGCCTATAAATAGAACTCGAAATCAGCCATTTTCTCTTGTTCAAACTCTTCCCTCTCTAAGTTTTGCCTCGATTTGCGTGCCAATCATATCCCGAAGCCCTGGTATTATTCCCGAGCCCCGAAGCGAGATCCGAAGCCCCGAGAATCCCGAAGAGCGTTATTCCCGAGCCGAAGCCCTGCCCGCGAGGAGCCGGTTTTTGTGAAGATCTTCCAGATCTACGAAGAGACACTACTTCTGCAAGACGTAGTGCTGTCAGATCATCTTCTGATCAAGTGAGTGTATAGTCACTTTCATCTTACACATAAATATGAAGTATTTTATAAAATACGTGTTATGTGTATATTTATATATATTGTTGTTTATATGCGTGAGTGCATAGTTACTTTCTTCTAATACATAAATATAAAGTATTAGCTATGAAATATGTGCTATGTGTTGTATATTAATTATCTATTTGAGATGGATTTGGAATTGATGTTTTTATACGGGTGTTAAATGATTTAAATTGTGTTTGTATTTATATCTACAAAAATGTTGGGTAGAACATGGGTAGATGGAATAGTTGGTGACGATGAGACTTCGTGCCTATTGAGTAAGCCCAGGTGACTATGAGACGTGGTGCCTATTGTGTAAACCCTGGTGACTATGAGACGTAGTGCCAATTGTATGAACCCAGGTGACTATGAGACGTAGTGCCTATTGTGTAAACCCTGGTGACTATGAGACGTAGTGCCCATTTGTATGAACCCAGGTGACTATGAGACGTAGTGCCTATTATGTAAACCCTGGTGACTATGAGACGTAGTGCCAATTGTATGAACCCTGGTGACTATGCGACGTAGTGCCTATTGTATAAACCGTGGTAGCAAATGGACTGTGTGCCAGTTCCTTAGGTAAACCCTTAGGAATGAATGAAGAAAGTATAATCGATTCTTAGGGTAAAACCTTAATAAATAAAGAAGATAATGGAGATGGGTATTTGGGTTGATTGTTGATAATTGAATATAATAAATGTATTATTGTGGGTTGAAAACCCTATATGCTCACCAGGCTCCCAAGCCTGACCCACTCAGTTTTCTTTGTATCACAGGTATCAATACGAAGACATAATTCACTGAGAGAATAAAGGAGATGTAAACCATTAGTGTAAATGAATGTAAGTTCTGTTTATGCTTATGTTCCTGTATTGACGATGACATCCCAAACGTTTTAAAATGAATAAAATACGTTTCTTCGAAAATGTTTTAATAACGTATCTATCATGTTTTTCTGGGGAAAAATTCCGCAACACTTTTATTAAAGAAGTACTCTGATTTTTATAAAGCATAAACAAAGTCGGTCTTTTCTGGCCGTAAAATTGGGGATGTCACAAAGAGTCCGCCTTCTTGGGTGAGCAAAGAGGATGAGGAAATGACAAGTGATGAAGAGGAGGTCACTTCAAGAGTGACAAAGTCGGTGGTGAAAGAGGAGGAGGATGCTATAGAGTACAAGGAAGAAATTAAGGGCACAAAACGCAAGCTTGAAGAAGAGGTCAAAGCTAAAAAAGAGAATTCAAAGAAGGCATATAAAAGGTGAGTTCAAGCTTACAAGAGGCGATTCAAGGAACAAAAGATTTTAGTGGTGGACTCTTCAGAAGATTCAACGTAGAAGGCACGGAGTCCAGCTCAAGACTCCAAGAAAAAGGAGCGCTTCTCGGGAGGCAACCCGAGCTTGGTTTGCAATTTCTTTTCTTTTAATTTTTGAGTTTTTTTTAGGAAAGATATCAACTCATCGTCTAATAACTGATACTTAGTAAAGAATTAGCTGTGGGGAACTTTAATTAATAAATAAAATGCAAAGTAGTTAGTTAAAATGTGTAATTTTACAAAATTTGGCAATCAGGCATATGCCACGTCGTGGTAAAAGTGCAATCACGGGATCAGATGAATTTTCAAAGTCCACGACGTGGCATAGCCAGCCACGACGTGGCCTTTAAAAATTCACCGGGGGGGGGGGGGGGACCATTTCTTTAAAACCCTTTGACCGCACATTCCCCATTCCCATTTGCTACTGCCGCACGAACGGGAACAAGGTCCCCACAACCAATTTCTTAATTTGCTTCCAAATTCCTTGCAAGTTCTTGTCATTTAACTCTATTTGGTATGTGTTCTACCCATTAATTGTAGTTATTTCTTACAATTTTAAATTTTCATGGTTAGGGTTTATGTGAATAATGAGATTCACGAAATTGGTTGAAACTAGTTGTTGATTCTAGGTTGCATGTCCCTTAAATATCCATAGGAACAAACCCCAAACATTATTTTTGGTTGAAATCGCATACAAACTAACCGGTCTATACACAAGTTTCGACTGCGGTCCACGACGTGGCGAGCCTGGCCACGTCGTGATTCCTGGCAATCAGTTTTATTTGTTTTAATGTTTTGGGTGTTTGCTGTTTTGGTTTCATTTTGTATGCAGAAATGGGACCTCGAAGAGCTATTCCACAGGAGGAAAACTCGATTGATGTGGTGAGTATACATCCTTTATATCAGTTTCCACAAAACATTCCCCGACCATTGTTGACTACATATGAAAATCGGTTGGGATGGTTGTACCATAGGGAATTTGCGATAGCCCCAATTATCGATTGGGGATGGCTCGGTAGTGTGGGAATGGTTTCTGAATTGGAGCGCTATTGGACAAAAACATACGAAGGGGATCAATTTTCTTTCACTTGTCACGGGTGGAGGAATTTGTTTGCAATTCAAGAACCCATATACCGGGAGTTATCGGTGGAGTTTTTCTCTACCATATGCTTCGAGGAACACACCATTGATTTTACTTACAACCGGGCACTTGTGTTTCGTTTGGGTGGTGTTTATAGGGAGTGTAGTCTTCGGGAATTCGCTTGGTGGATGGGGCTTTATACCGAAGTGGAGAATCAATCTCCATTTTTCATACCATTCCTACTTGAATGTGTTCGGGATTTTAATCCCGGTATTATGGATGTCCAGTTCTGGCGGGGTATTTCCAACCATGAGTATAATACTCGTGACTCGAGTGAGTCACAAATTCAGAATCCTGTTTTCCGATTTCTACATCGCCTTATCACTTTTTCTATAAATCACAAGCATCATGGCGATAAAGTCCCTATTCAGAATTTGTTTTATATGTGGACTCTTATTACCCCTGGGATTTGCTGTGATTTACCGTATATGTTGGCGAGGTTCATGGGGGAAGAAAGCGGCTAATTCTAGGCCCGGGAGTCCGATTACAGGGGGGCATTTGGTTACTCGCCTTGCTAGGTCGTATCATATTTTGACCCACGACTTTGTGAGGAATCTTACCTGATTCCCAGACACTGATTTAACCATTCAAGTCTTGGGAGTTATGCGGGCAGTGGTGAATATCGGGGGGTTGTTTTCTTATACCGCCGATAGATGAGGAACAAGAGGAGGCGCAGCCAGGGCAGCAACCACCAGCCAGGCCGCGACGTCAAAATGTGGGAGCTAGAGGAGAGATGGAGAGAGAGCGTGCTACTTCATAGCATGTACAGAGAGTGCCTACCGACCCTTTTCAGATTCGGGTGGGAACTTATTTGGATAACCTCCGGGGGCATGCCATTTATCATACCCAGCTTACTGAGGGTATTTATTCGCATTTGGGTGTGACCCGGCCACCTTCTATGCCACCGCAATATCCTTATTTTCCAACATGGGAGGAGCTTTGGCGTCCACAAAATGACGGGGCAGGACCAAGTGGAGCGCATGACCAAGGAGATGATGATTGATTTTTTTTTTATTTTGTTTGTTTTAAGTAGTGTTTTCTTTTATGTTTGAGTTTGGTTTGTAATGTAAGACTTTCTTGAACTATGATGTTACTCTTTTATTTCTTTTGGGTTGTTCTGTTTTTTTAGATTAGCATTGGAATTCTCAGGAGCATATCGTGTTTGCCTAGTCAAGTCAAGGAAGCTTAGAGTCGTGAGTTGGAACCCACAATTCAAGATAAGTGTGGGGTACGTTAGTAGGAGAGAGGTTACAGTTGGGAAGTATATTTACATAGAAGAGTCTTAAGCCATTTAGACATTGGTCAAGCTGCTAGGATGTATGAAGCAATAAGGCATTCTTGTTGATGTTCAGTTTCCACGACGTGGGCTTCTTTCGCCACATCGTGGCGCTCATTGAAATTGAAGAATTAAAGCAGCCTGATGTTCGCGTTTTCATCTTATATCACGACGTGGTGCTTTTTGCCACGACGTGTATTAGTTTATCCTTTCCCACATTCTTCTACTTACTAGCATCCACTTTGAAGAATTGAAGTTTCGAGTCATGTTCGTGGTTTATTTACATATTTGTCCAGTTCTACACCAAATTTCTATTTTTTGGAGGTCCTTCGTCCAGTTCCACACTTTTGGAGATGTTCACGCCACTATCCCAGGGGAGTCTGTTCCTTTTTCTCCCTATTCTTTAATTTTGATTTATTTTTATGCATACAATGAGGGCATTGTATGAAATAAATGTGGGATAGGGGTAGAAAAAGTAAATTGCTAGATAATGATAGAATTTGATAGTAAAATTGAAAATTTAAAAATTGAAATTTTTAATAATTGAATCTAGTAATAATAATAAACTGTAGTTGCTAGTGTTATATGGGATGATCCGATAAAAGTACAAATGTTTAGTTGAGCCAATATATGTTATAATGCATTTGTGGCCTCCCTTATTTTAGTGAAATCATGGAACAAAAACATAACCCCGCTTGGTTTGAGGGATGCAATATGTTTAGCAGCCTAAACCTGAAATGTATCCAGGAAAATTATTATCATTAACCAATAAAGGTTGAGGTTGAGCGCCTCTGCTTAAGCATGTAGGTTTTGAGTGAAAAAAGTGAGGTACATGTAAAAAAAAGATAGAATTGCAAGAAAAGTTGAAGAATTTTGGAGCAAATAAAGTGAAGATCAAAAGATCAAAATTCCAAGAAATTCAAAAAGCTGAAGATACCAAAAATCAAACAACAAAGGTGGTGAATTCAAAGAAATCAAAGATCAAATTATCAAGGAAGTGAAGAATTCCAAAAGAGCTCCATAGTGGTATCATAGTTTGTAATTCTAGATTATGCATGCTTAGGTTGCTCAACTAAAAATACCTTGAGGATAAGGAGGTTTTCTGCGGATGGATTCGGAGGGTTGCATAAAATGAGCATTGTTCGGAAAAAGTGGACGAGTGTTTATGAAGATTGTGAGTATTTAAATTATGGGGGGTACTTTAGGAAAATTTTAGACACAAATGCATGCGTTGAGGTCTTGGCATAATGGCTGAGCTGGAGTCGGATTGTTCTATGTGATGTTAGTAATTAAGGGTTAAGTTTAGATTTGCTTGAGGGCAAGCAAAGTCTAAGTGTGGGGTATTTTGATATTGCCATATTTATTCCTATTTTTAGGCAATATTTAAATACATTTTTATTAATAAGTTGATAATATGTTTAGAATAATTGTACTTATGACTTTAAAATGTTATTTTCAGTCAACAAAAAGGATTTTCGAAGAGAGGGACCAAAAGTGACAATATGTAGAACATGGGAGACTTGGAAGACAAGAGATGAATAAATCCATGAAAAATACTAAATCCACGACGTGGCAAAGTCAGCCACGACGTGGCATGAGAATTCTAGAAGATAAAGATCGCGTTATGGAGGAATCCTTGCCCGGTACGGATAACTTGGAGCCCACGACGTGGCCTGGATAGCCACGACGTGGCGCGGGATTTTGGAGTCTATTTAAGTATTATTGATCATTACGAAAGAGCAACTTTTTGGCTGAAGAAAGGAGTTCCAGAAGGCGATTTTGAGCGAAAGAAAGTTTCTGGAAAAAGGTTTTCAACACCAAAAAGAGTAAAGGTCTATATTTTAGTTAATTAAGAACATGTTTTCTATTACTTCAACTTAAGTTATTTTGTTAGTTGCTATGATGAGCAGCTGAATCTAGCTACTCTTGTTTAGCTAGACGAAGCTTCTAACTTATGAATAGCTCAACTTTTATGGATTAGTTTAGTTGGTAAAATTGCATGTGTTTGATTTGTATTACCTAGCATGCTTATGTTTGTTTATCTAATTGCTTGATTGCATGTTCGGTGTAGCTTAGTGACCATTAACTGCATGAACTTGTTTATCTAATGATTTAGTGAACATTGAATTGTTAGAACTAGGATTGACCAATCTTAGTTAGTAATTAGAGTAAAGGAGCTTAGCTATGTTAGAGAACGTGAATTGTGACTATAATTGCGTTTGTATAACAAATCTTTCATAGCATATTTACATTCATAATTAGTTCTGTGTTTAATTATGCGTGAACATACATGGTTTGACATGAATTAGTTAATTATTGGTAAAGTTAGAACTAAATTACTAATACAACTAAAACCAACTAGATTATCCATAAACATTAGCTAGCGATAAGAAAGAAGTGGATTCAAACTAAACAAGAGTGTGTTTTTATTTATTGAATTTGGATTTAAGTTCGTCTGATCTTGTAAAATCAGATAAAACCCCTTTTAAACTTGTTAATAATTAGGTTAATTTAATATTATGTAAATTAATTAGTAACACCGTTCCCTGTGATCGACACCCGACTTACCCAAACTATACTGTAATCTGACTAGGTACACTGCCTATAAGTGCATAGTTAGTTTAAGTTTGTTAGGTTATAAATATTAAAATTAGTGGGTACTTTTGTGCACATCAGGAACCTTGATGGCTCTTATTCAAATGGAACCAAGAAAGGTTTCATCACTCCTTCTTCTGACCCAAAAGAGGCTGAATGCTTCTATTGCCATGAAAAGGCACATTGGAAGCGGAACTGCCCAAAGTACCAGCAAGATGTGAAGGATGGGAAAGTTAAACCTAACCATGTAGGTATATACACTATCTTATCTAATAACTCACCCCATTATAATTCTTGCGTCCTTGATACCGGTTGTGGTATTCATTTATGTTGTGACTTGCAGGGACTAAGAAGAAGTGAGAATGTGGAGCAAGGAAGAATAAACTTAATCATGGGGAATAGGAAAGTTACACCTGTCACCAAGATTGGAGTTTATTCTTTGTCGCTAAGTAGTGGGTTAAATTTAGATTTGAATAAATGTTGTTACTCACCAGAAATGGCAAGAAATATTATTTCCTTTCATGCATTGTATAAACAAGGTTTTACCTTTTCATTTAATAATGAAGTTGGTTCTATTGATGCTTTATTTAATAATGTTCTTTATTTTAAAGCATTACCTTGTGATGGCGTATATGAAACAGTATCTGTGGTTGATAACTTAGGAAATAATGTGATGTGTATTGACTCTATTAATAATAATAACTTGGATAAAGCATCATTATGGCATTGTCGTCTTGGACATATAAGCAAGAAACGCATAGGCCAAATCCAAAAGGATGGAGTCTTGGAGTCGTTTGACCTAAAGTCAGATGATAGTTGCGAATCATGCTTACTTGGAAAAATGACAAAGTCACCCTTCACAGGCTCTCGTGAGAGGGGTGAAGGTTTGTTGGACCTTGTACACACGGATGTGTGTGGACCATTCAAACATGCCACAAGGGATGCTAATCGTTATTATTTGACTTTTACTGATGATTACAGTAGATATGGATATGTCTACTTAACCAAGCATAAGTCAAAGACTTTCGAAAGGTTTAAGGAATTTAAATAGGAAGTAGAGAATCAATTGGGCATGAACATTAAGATGCTTCGATCCGATCGAGGTGGTTAGTATCTTAGTTCAGAGTTCCTCGACTATCTTAGGGAATGTGGGATTGTCTTATAATTGACACCTCCTAGGACACCACAGTTGAATGGTGTAGCTGAGAGGCGTAATCGAACCTTGGTGGATATGGTTCGTTCCATGATGAGTCGAGCTTCGCTACCAATCTCATTTTGGGGGTATGCCTTAGAGACTGCCGCCCATATTCTTAATCTAGTCCCTACAAAGAAAGTTGCCAAAACTCCTCACGAGATGTGGACTGGTAAAGTACCCAACTTAGACCACATCAAGATTTGGGGTTGCGAGGCTTTTGTGAGGCGCGAGACTCATGACAAGCTAGAACCCTGAAGCGAGAGGTGTATTTTCATCGGCTACCCACAAAGATCCTTTGGTTACCTCTTCTACAGACCTAGTGATAATGTGGTCTTTGTAGCAAGAAGAGGAGTCTTGAGAGAGAGAGAGAGAGAGTTTATAAGCCAAGGAGACAGTGGGAGGCAAATTGATCTTGAAGAAATTCAAGAGTCAAGTGGTGAAGGAACTTCAAACGCTAGCCCTCAACTTGAGGAGGAAACTCCTGTTGAGCCAATTGATGAGTCTGTACCTCTGAGACGTTCCACGAGAGTTAGGAATGCACCTGAGCATTACTATGGTTTCCATATTACTGCGGAAGGTGAGACACTTATTAGTGATGAGACACTAGTAGGTCTGGATGAACCTAAAAGTTACGCGGAAGCCATGGCAGGCCCCGAGTCTGCGAAATGGAAAGAGGCTATGGATAGCGAGATACAATCCATGTATGACAATCAAGTTTGGAACTTGGTTGAGAATGTACCAGGTCGTAAGACTATAGGGTGTAAATGGATCTTCAAGAAGAAGACCGACATGGATGGTAATGTACACACTTATAAGGATTGACTGGTTGCAAAGGGTTTCTCTCAAACTCCTGGAGTGGATTATGATGAGACCTTTTCTCCAGTAGACAAGATTAAGTCTATTAGGGTTATGTTAGCCATAGCTGCATTTGATGACTATGAAATTTGGCAAATGGATGTCAAAACCGCTTTCCTTAATGGAAAGCTGACTGAAGATGTTTACATGAGTCAGCCAGAAGGTTTTGTCAGCAACGAGTACCCTAATAGAGTGTGTAAGCTTGAGAAATCCATTTATGGATTAAAGCAAGCACCTCACAGATGGAATCTTTGCATTGATAAAAAGGTCAAGGAATTTGGCTTTTCTAGGAGTGAAGATGAATCTTGTGTTTATGTCAAGGCTAGTGGGAGTATAGTTAGCTTTTTGGTATTGTATGTGGATGACATACTACTCATAGGAAATGACATCCCAACTCTGTAGGAAGTTAAGTCCTGGCTTGGGAAGTGTTTCTCTATAAAGGACCTAGGAGAAGCTGCCTATATTCTAGGGATAAGGATTTTGAGAGACCGGAGTAATTGGACTTAGTCAAAGCACCTATGTGGACAGATTGAGTAATGCCATGCATAACTCCAAGAAAGGTGAGTTACCCATTCAGAGTAATGCCAGATTGAGTAAGACACAAAGCCCTAGTACTGAGGCTGAGATAGCATAAATGAGTCGAATGCCTTATGCTTCGGTAGTAGGCTCGATCATGTATGCTATGACGTGTACTCGACGTGATGTAGCTTTTGCTTTGAGCATGGTTAGCAGGTATCAGGGAAAACCCTGGCAAGGCACACTGGACTGCGGTAAAGAATATCCTCAAGTACCTGCGAAGGACTAAGGATTGGGTCCTTACCCTTGGTGGGAGAGATAACTTGAGAGTTGTAGGGTATAGTGATGCTAGCTTCCAGACTGATAGGGATAATTTCCGCTCTCAGTCGGGCTGGGTCTTTACCTTAAACGGAGGAGCAATCACTTGGAAGAGTTCCAAGCAGGAGATAGTGGCTGATTCCACTTGTGAATCAGAGTATATAGCAGCAAGCGAGGCAGCAAAGGAGGCTATATGGCTAAAGAACTTCATCGGAGACCTTGGAGTTGTACCAGCTATAAAAGAGCCAATGGAGATTTTCTGTTACAGCAATAGTGCAGTTGCCTTAGCCAAGGAACCAAGGGATCATGGGAGATCCAGACACATTGACAGAAAATATCACTTCATCAGACATCGAATAGAAGAAGGAATCCTCGTGGCAAAGAGGGTATCATCGGATGAGAACCTAGCAGATCCCCTCACGAAGGGACTGAGTAGGGTTAAGCATCTCCAGCATGCTCGGAGCATAGGGCTGAAGGATGATATAAGTTTTAGTAGTTAGATAAATTATGAAATTTGTAAAGTGTAATTGACATTAGATGATGAATAAAAGGTGTTTCATTTATGAGTAAAGTGTTGCTATCTCTTGTCGATCGTTTACTATATTTCGTTTGCATGTTTTGACTTCCAGAATAATTATGTTTGGTATATCATATTATTCAAACCTCCACAGTCGGTCATATGTCGGAAGTAGGTATGAATCAAGACTGTCATGATTGGTTGCAGAGGTCTATGGTGTTGGTGTTGGATAAGGTGTCTAAGTCCATAACTTATTTGGTACATACTTGACCCGACCCGACATGGTCCATTTGGGTTGCACTTCACCCAAACTATTTATGTATAATTTTATGAGAGTTATACACATATTTTTATTAATATATTATAAGTTATAATATATTAATATGAAGTCATGTTATTTAATTAGTCTTAGTCTTAAATTAATTATGAATTAATATAGAGATTAAAAGGAAGACTAATTAGATTGTGGGCTATTGGTTTTATATAGTGTGGGCTAACACTCATTTGTTAATGGGCTAGGCTTATATGGAAGTCCATGGATGATCCATGGAGCTTTTAACCCATGGATCCTTGGAAAAGGAAAGGTCATGGGTTATTAGGGTTTCACCCTAATCATGTACACTATATAAGCATACTTATGTTGCATGAAATAGCCACTAGTGTGGTTTTGTGTGTGTGGCCGATTTTCTATGTGTGTATACACTCTCTCAAAGTTTTCCAAGTGTTTGTGGTGATTTGTGATTCCATTTGAGGCATTCACACTATTGGTGCTTGGCTCTCAAACTCCAAACAATCAACCATCATCAAAAGGTATGTATTTCTACTAGTACTTTTATGATTCATAATCCTTATGCTATGCTAGTTAGGAAGAAACCTTGGAAATTATTATTTGCATGTATTTTAGAAGAAAACATAGATCCAAGGTTTATTAGGGTTGCATGCACACTTAGGAAGTGTTAGATTGCTCAAAACCCAACAGTGGTATCAGAGCCTAGGCTTGTTTTCTTGAATACTTGATGCAGATTGCTGAAAATCGAAGTTTATGTGCTGTCTGCACAGCAGACTCGCCGAGTCCATGAAGGGACTCGACGAGTCCAAGACAAAATTTATCCAACTCGGCGAGTTGGTTCATGCACTCGACGAGTTGGACCCCCAGACAACATATCTTCGAGTTTTGGTGCTGGAATTGGTCTAGAATCATTACCTTAAACTGTTTTGCACTCATAAAACTTGTTTTTGATGTGGTAATGATGATGGTGGACCAATTTCAAAGTTATAATCAAAATTTCAAGTTTATATGTGTTCATATGATTCTTGAAATTGTTGATGTGGATGTTGATGTTCATATGAGTTTTGTTAGATCATAGGAATTATTTGCAAATTGTTTGTTAGTTAATTCTTGATCTTAATGTGTTTCAATGGAATTCATAATTTGTCCTCAAGTTATGGAATTCCAAGAGTTTTTTCTTTTAAATGTTTTTTTAAGAAGTTGTAGGTTACATTTTCTTGAAGAGTTTTTCCCATAAATGCTTTTATGGACTTCATAACTTGTCCTCAAGTTATGGATTTCCAACAGACTCTTCATTAAAAGTTTTAAACACTTAATTAAAACTCATAAGTTATGAATATCTAAAAGTTTATGAATTGTTCAAAACTTGCCCTCAAGTTTTGGAATTTGTAAAGTCTCACACAAACTTTAATTCCATACCCTAGAAGTTTTAAAAGTTAAAATTCTACCCTTATACTATTATAAGATTAATGGTTATTTATTATATATATGTATAAGAACAAGTCGTTTTACCGTTAGTAGGCCTCATTCACGAAGCCGATCTATAAGGTGGGTATAAGGTTGTTGCCTATAAAATGGCAACTTAATGGGTGTCCACTCTCACCCACCGCTTGCTTGATCGGTGGAGGGTCGTTAGCCGAACGGGTAGGACAATGACTTTAAATTCTCATTAAAAGTATAATGATTATTATAAAGTAACTAAATATTTTTTTATTTAATTCCCAATTTTAGTTACTTTAGGAAAAATGTGAATTTGGTGCTAGCCCATGGAATTCACACTTTGTACCTTACCAAGTCGTTGGTGGAGCGTGTGTGGTTAACCGGCACACTAACTTGGACTAGTAAGGATCACGAAGGGTGACTTAATGTTTGTCATAGATCAATGGAGCATGTGTGGTTAACCGGCACATTGATTAGGTGATAATATTAAGGGTACCAAGTGAATTGGTATGGTTATTCACACCTTGTTTTGTGATCCTCGGCATCCCAGTCACAAAATTTGAGAGGGCACACTCGAGATTGAAACATGCCATTGAAAAGTTCAATGAATCTCAAAAGATCTAGGAATTTCAAATCCAATTAAAACCTAATAAATTATTTCGTTTTTCATGGTGGAAATTGGTGAATCGTCATTCGCCTACCTTCAAATATTTTATAGCTTGGATTACGACATCCCTCTTCCAAATTATAAAATATTGTGTTGGGTCCTAGCCTTAATATTTCATATTGGGTGTTATATTAAGGATTTTGAATCAACTAACTTGATTTTCTCCCATTATAGATGTCTGGTTCAGACAACTATGATCTTCCCAAATCTCTTGAAGATGGTGTCCCTCAACATCATGCTTCACTTCCTCCACCTCCTCCAATTATTCTCCCTCACCCACAAGTTCTTGAAAAGTTTAAAGTCACTCAATCCCTATTGGCAAGCATAGTCTATGTGTGCTCACATCTTGGAGATAAAGTCACATATTGACAAGCCGGGAGAGTTGGGTGTCAAAGTCCCGTGAAAGTTGGATGTTCAATCACTTTCTTAGCAACATAGTGAGTCTCTTTGGGACTACTATGAGACGGACTATGACATGACCCTTAATGATGTTATCTATTTGCTTGGTGTTGTGGAATCAGTAATGATTTGGAACACCAGTAAAGCAAATTTGATTAAAAGAACAACTTCCCAAGTCTTAAATGGACATTAGCAATGGTAGCATTGGATATCTAGAAAAAGATTTCTCTTCCCAATGGAAAGGGATCGGCCATAGTCAACTCGGTTGACCAAATGGTAAAGAGAAAGGCTAAGTCTGAGATAGTCTCATGTGCCATTACCAAAGGGTCCATGTGTTTTGTTGCCAAAGGAAAGGGCATTGGTTGCGAAGCTGCCCTATTCGCCTGAAAGGTCATAAGGTTGATCAAGTCAAGAGGTTTGACTCTACTTCAGGTAAAGTCCACTGTCTAACTCTATTAAGTTCCTATTTGGAGATTCTTATTACATAATGTGAATGGGTCACATGCTGATGTTTTAAGAATCAAAGAAAAGATAGGAAGCTTAAAGTAAGTATATGTTGATTCTGATTGCGAAGGTGGGTTTCGATCGCATGGTTCGGTAATCAGAATTTTGAGTTGTTGCTTAAGAGTTATAATATATTGCTTATGAATAGATAACAACAAGGTTTTCATGTGGATTGTAAGGATAAGTTTTTCCGCAAAGTTTTAAAATAAAAGAAAAAAAGGGTTTTAATTTTATTTATTTTAAAATATCCTTACAATGGCATCTGTGGAAAATTGTTGCTTATATGTTTCCAGTAATAGCAATATTGGAAAGTGGATTTGATTCCTTCATTTGTGGTAGTGTCTGAATTTACCGAATGAAGAAAGTTTTCATCACCCAAGTTTCAATTGGACAGAAACTTGGAATCATACAAGTTGTATTGTATGATGAATGAGAATTTTCATCTTTGAAAATTAAGATTGATTCTTTGATCACATGTATATGTGAGTCAATTGAAGGACTAAGGAATTAGGTACACTGGGTGTGCGCTGGTCAAGGTCCACCACAAAGATTGATTTGTCATGATTTACTAAAGATTAGTAAATATGATTATACTTATGAGGTTAAGTATAATTCTGTAACATTGGAAAGGTTACAATGTATGACAAAACAAATGAGAAGAATCAAATTACGCAGAAAGATAAAAGTTTCTCAAATCTGAAAGGATGGGAGAGTACTTTAGTATTGTATTTCATGATCATCTTAATGATTATGAAACCATATCACAAATTCATACTCTAAGGACGTCTTAATGCATTGTTATGGCTAAGAGGAGAGGTCATGAATTGTTGGATTGGTTAAGATCAAGAAGATGAGTCATACTTCGTTCCAAAACAATTCTTAGAGTCATACTCCAAGATTGTAACTTTGAGTGACATAAAGGAAGATTTATTAACACTAGTCAAATGTAAGAGTAAAATGTTTTCTACTCTTGTACATTTGAGATTGGTAACTTGTGATGTCTTGGATGAGACAAAGACCAACTAAGACCAATTGTGTGAAGTGTTAGTCTTGATAAGAATCCGCATTGTCCCATGAATATTTGTTTTGTCAAGGAATGGTTCTTGACTGGGGAAACTTATATGTCAAGGGGACAGTGGGAGCCTTAAAGATCCTGAAAGAGTTTCAAGATTTAATCAAGAGTAAAACCTGTAATTTATCACTAGCATACGACTTAAGGTTTGCAACCTATCGTGTTGACATAATTCTTATTTCTGTACCTACTTCAAATAAGTTGAATTTGCATGTGAGTTATCAGAGTTCAACTTGGAAGCATTGGTGGGCCTTGTGCTACCAAGGTGACAAGAAAATAAGATTGAACAAGTTTCATCCATGTAAGGCTGAATTTGTCACTAACCTTATCTTGTGATTATGGTTTTGATAAATTAACATGGATAGGAACTCATACACCATAAAATCTAAGTGTCATAAGGTTTCTCTTCGATTCATGAGAATGATGGTGAGGAAACGCTTTCACTAAGTAGATTTTAAGTAGATAGCAATTGTGTTATTTGCATTTTCAAAAGTCGTTAGTGGAGCGTGTGTGGTTAACCGGCACACTAACATGGACTTGTGAGAAATGGCAAATGCCTAAGCAATTGAGACTATGATTACGGCATCCCTTTTCATAGTTCTGAAAATTGTTTAGACACACATATGAGCTATCTAAGAAAGGGTGTATGAATATAAATTTCAGAAGTCCAGCAGATTTCTGGAAATATGTCAGAGCTAGTGGGAGCATAAGTGTTATGCTGATAATCATCATGTTAGTGGGAGCATGATTATTACGTTTAGTGTTGCAAGTTAGCAATGTTAATTATAGAAAACAAAGTTTCAATTTGTGAAGTTGCAGGGGTTGAAAAGTTGTTTTGCTATAATTAAGGGAGAGGAAATTATACTTCATTTCAATTCTAAAGCTTAGATTGAGATTTTAATCATCTTTAGTCAAGAATATATATATAAATTTTATGTTGGAATGGTTCAACTTGAAGAAATTCTATATATATTGCGTTTTCAAAATTCGATTATGATTACGGCATCCCTCTTCATAGTTAAATTTTGAAAACATGGCAAATAAAAAATATTGTAGCAAAAGATTTGTCTAGTATCATGTCTTTATGTCAAACATCATGAATCGTGTCCCATATGCTTCGGATATAGGATCGATTGCATGTGCTATAATATTCATCTTTTCTAAAATGCTTAAGGCATTGAGAAGGGAAAAGTCTAGAACTGGATATGACTAAAGTGATTAAGCAATTGTCGAGGACAAATATGAGGTTCGCCAAAGATTGGTTGCTCAGGGAAAGTTGGAAGTATGATGTAAGTTGTCGGAAAGGACCATATTGACATATTCTGAAAAGAAGTAACTCTTGTTCAGAAGTGAGAGTCAAAATGGGACTATGGAAATGTCTCCATAGGTGGAAGTTATTCAATCTATGTAAGATTAGAAAACCTTAATGCAAGAAGGATGTTCAAAGCAATGTACTTTGGATATGAGACTTCCGTTCCATAGAAGTTGACCTTCTTTGGAATACTCTGTAATGACTGGTGACAAGGTTTTGGTGACTTTGTGACTAATCATTACAAGAGGAACATTGCATAAAAGTTTAAAATCTAACAGATTTTTTGGTAAATGATAGGAATCGGGGATTCTCACATTTACAATAAGGATTTGGGATTGTGAAATGAGTATCATTGGAATCATGTTCAATTGATCTACATCACAAT
Source organism: Lactuca serriola (assembly GCF_051521515.1). Taxonomy (NCBI): domain Eukaryota; kingdom Viridiplantae; phylum Streptophyta; class Magnoliopsida; order Asterales; family Asteraceae; genus Lactuca; species Lactuca serriola. The sequence continues at coordinate 87,438,546 of NC_136413.1, read as the reverse complement.
GTAAGGATCATAGACAAACATAGTGTGCATACTTGGAGTATGGCATAACTATTGTTTAGAAAAACAAAGTGTAAATGCTAGGAGCATGGGACAACTATTGTTTTTATTCATGTCTTAAGTTGATTGTTTGAAACATTATACAATGAATAATGCGTAATCAATATGGTGATAAATAAAAGGTGGTTATATTTATATTCAAAAGGGTTCTGAGACCATATTGGATTCAATTATTATTGTGTTTCACTTTGCATTTTTTGACTTCCTAAATAGCTAGGTTATTCTTTCCGAATGACTAAGTTATTTAAACACTCCACAGTCGTTCATATGTTGGAAGTAGGTATGAATCAAGACTGTCATGAATCGAGTTTGTAGATGGCTAAATGGGTTTAGTCATAACAATGGTTGCTACAACATTCATGAGTGCTCATAAGTTATGAGTATTGGAATAAACCCACGCTCACTTGTATCACTTCATGGAATTTATCTCGAGTGATCGTGAGACGGTAATATCATATAAATCTTCGAACCTAGAGATATGAGTTGTTACCTATGAGTTGGTTGTGCATTGATTGCACGTAAACGCATCAGTAACTTGATGTTATAAAATGTGCCTTTGTGTACAATTCAACAAGTAGTAGAACAAGCATATGAGTCGAAGTTTATCTGTTCCTTCTAGAAATAGAAGTGATATATGGGCCCCTCGATGATTTTGTTGTGACCTATGTACCGGCCGGTCAGAACTAAATTGATGTGTTCGATTAAGTTCTTTGTCAAACAAATCGGAATTCGGGAAACAAACTGCTGGACAATAAGTACGACATTGTTCCATGTATTTGTCCGGCTGATATCATGAGAACAGAGGATTATATGGTCACTTATCTAAAATGGCGCTTCATAGTTCAACAGAGTTTTCGAGAGCTACGATTGCTGGTTGGTTCCTGAAGTAACATACGCAAATATAGTTATTAGACTTATCCAAGTGGGAGTCTGTTGGATAAGGTGTCTAAGTCCATAACTTATTTGGTACATACTTGACCCGACCCGGTATGGTCCATTTGGGTTGCACTTCACCCAAACTATTTATGGATAATTTTATGAGAGTTATACACATATGTTTATTAATATATTATAAGTTATAATATATTAATATGAAGTCATGTTATTTAATTAGTCTTAGTCTTAAATTAATTATGAATTAATTTAGAGATTAAAAGGAAGACTAATTAGATTGTGGGCTATTGGTTTTATATAGTGTGGGCTAACACTCATTTGTTAATGGGCTAGGCTTATATGGAAGTCCATGGATGATACATGGAGCTTTTAACCCATGGATCCTTGGGAAAGGAAAGGTCATGGGTTATTAGGGTTTCACCCTAATCATGTACACTATATAAGCATACTTATGTTGCATGAAATAGCCACTAGTGTGGTTTTGTGTGTGTGGCCGATTTTCTATGTGTGTATACACTCTTTCAAAGTTTTCCAAGTGTTTGTGGTGATTTGTGATTCCATTTGAGGCATTCACACTATTGGTGCTTGGCTCTCAAACTCCAAACAATCAACCATCATCAAAAGGTATGTATTTCTACTAGTACTTTTATGATTCATAATCCTTATGCTATGCTAGTTAGGAAGAAACCTTGGAAATTATTATTTGCATGTATTTTAGAAGAAAACATAGATCCAAGGTTTATTAGGGTTGCATGCACACTTAGGAAGTGTTAGATTGCTCAAAACCCAACAGTTGGAAATGGCTACAACAATCATGAGTGCTCATAAGTTCTGAGCATTGGACTCAACCCACGCTCACTGGAATCACTTCATGGAATTTTATCTCGAGTGATCGTGAAACGGTAATATCATATAAGTCTTCAAACCTAGAGATATGATTTGTTACTTAAGAGTTGGTTATGCATTGACTGTACAAAAACGCATTGGTAACTCGATGTTATAAAATGTGCCTTTGTGTATAATTCAATGAGTGGTAGAACAAACATATGAGACGAAGTTTATCTGTTCCTTTTAGGATTAGAAGCGATATCTAGGCCCCTCGATGATTTTGTTTTGACCTATGTACCAGGCTCGGTTAGAACTAAATTGATGTGTTCAGTTAAGTTCTATGTCAAACAAATCTGAAATCGGGAAACAAATGCTGGACAATAAGTAAGACCATGTTCCATGTATTTGTCCGGCTGATATCTAGAACAGAGGATTATATGATCACTTATCTAAAATGACGTGTTCTAGTTCAACAGATTTTAAAGAGCTACGATTGTTGATCGGTTCCTGAAGTCATACTTGCAACTATAGTTATTAGACTTATCCAAGTGGGAGACTGTTGGATATAGTGTCTAAGTCCATAACTATATTTGGTATTTACTTGACCCGACCCGGCATGGTCCATTTGGGTTGCACTTCACCCAAACAATTTATGGATAATCTTTTGAGAATAGTACAAGTTATGATTTATTAATATATTATAAGTTCTAATATATTAATAAAAGATCATATTATTTAATTAGTAGTGATCTATAATTAGGATTAATTTAGAGATCAAAGATATTACTAATTAAATATGGGCTGCTATATTTATATAGTGTGGGCTAATGCTTATTTGGAATGGGCTAAGCTTGCATGGAAAGTCCATGGATACTCCATGGAGCTTTAACCTATGGATCTCATGGAAATGAAGAGACATGGGTATTAGGGTTTACATGGATGTAACCCTAATCCACCACACTATATAAAGGAGGCTTTGGTTCTTGAAATCACACTAGTTGAGGTGCCGATTTCAAGATTAGTAGTGACTATTCTCTCAAAGTTCCAAGTTTGTGGTGATTTGTGATTTCCATTTGAGGCATCCACACTATTGGTGCTAGGCTCTAAAACTCCAAGGAATCAACTACAACTACAAGGTAAGTATTTCTACTAGCTTTATTTGATTCAAGTTCCCCATGCCATGCTAGTTAGGATATGAACCTTGGAAAAATAATTATTTGCATGTATCTTAGACAAACATAGATCCAAGGTTTATTAGGGTTGCATGTACACTTAGGAAGTCTTAGAATGCTCAAAACCCATCACTCGCAGCAGTGATAAGTATTCTGATAGCGATTGTGTTATATGTTTTAGCATGGTGTCATTGCGAGAGACACCAGTGGGCGGATCAGGAGCCGGAGAGGGATCGGGCTCGGGTTCAGGAGCCGAGCAGCTCGAGGAGCGAATGAGGGATTTGATATCAGCTGAGGTTACGCGCAGCATACTAGACTAGACTCCTGTGATCTTTGGCACGGTCAAGGAGGGTATGCTGGAGATCTTGGATGAGAGGCTGGGAGCCTTCCGTACCGAGATGATGGCTTTGATGGGAGTGCGTACTTTGACATTTCGAGAGTCCAGGGCTTGCGGGGCACCAGATTATCATGGGGCTAGGGACCCCATCGCTAGCAGAAGATAGTTGGCTGATGTTGCCAACGCATTCCGTAAGAGCCGGTGTCCTGAGGAGGACAAGGTCAGACTCGCTTCCTGTCTTCTGAAGAATAGAGCGAGGGATTGGTGGGAGGAGATTGGTCATGCTCTGGGGGAGGATGCCGCGTTGGACGCGATGACTTGGAGCGATTTCTCGGCCAGGTTCAGGGCAGAGTTTTCGCCAATTATTGAGGTGCAGCAGTTGGCACGGGAGTTTCAGGATTTGACGCAGACCACTGAGACTGTGGCGGAGATCACCGACAAGTTCAGGGAGATGGCTCTTCTTGTACCGCAATATGTCGCGGATGAGGAGATGAAGAAGGCTCGATATCACGAGATGTTGAGGGTTGACATCAGAGAGTTCGTGATCAGGTCTGGCTGTAAGACGCTGGAAGATATGATTTTTCGGGCTAGGGAGAGGGAAATTGATTTGGAGCGGATCCGGAAGAGGAAGTTGGATGAGGTTCAGGTAGCCGCAAGTTCGGGCAAAAGGCCCAAGGGATCGGATTCGAGATTGAGGGATTATTAGGACCGCATCCGATGCGGGAAGTGTGGCAGGGCGCATGGGGGCGCGTACCGGAGTGGTAACGGTGGTGAGTCTGGCTGCTTCAAGTGCGGTCGGACTGGTCATTTCAGCAGGGATTGTACTGCTACCACCACACAGGGATCAGACTTGATATGTTTTCACTGCAATCAACGGGGCCATAAGAAGGCCCAGTGCCCCACTTTGTTTTCAGTAGGACGGGTGATGGCACCTGCCCCTGCAACTTTGAGGATCACAGACGGCCGTCAGGGCCGTGCAGACGCGCCTGCGGTAGGAGGCAGGTCTTTTCAGATGACTACCTTGGAGACTTGAGCAGCATCGGACGTTGCAGGTATGCGATTTCCGTTTTCAGTTCTTTTATTTGTGCATGATTATATTGTTATGGTTCTACATCATTATCGGTATGAGTATTTTATTTTTGTGCGGCTTGCTTGTGATCGAGTTATATGCCATCTACATACCTTGGATATTTGAAAGATATTTAAGGGATGTGCTCTATTGGGGAAGGTTGCTTAGGATGCAGTATCTGTAGCATGCCTGGGAGGAACTTGGTATGTCTCGCTAGTTTGGAGCCGTAAAATTTTGGAACTAGATTGGTTAGATCCCTAGCTATGGTAAGCTTGGGGTTCCTCAGCAGATTGATTATGGAATGGTAGCGAGGTTTGGGATTTCTTTCCGAGCATTGAGCAGCAAGGGTTAAGCAGGATCGAAGTTAGGGAGAATCCTCCGAGCGTGCAAAGGTAAGAGCACGCAGATCCAGAATGAATGTGCAGCCTCCGAGAAGGAAAAGAAGTGGTACAACGTTGATGGATTGAGGAGTTCAGGGTTAGGAGTTTGAGAAACTCCCCCTCATCCAGTGCGTGTACTGGTGATGGTTAGTATGTGGTTGGGAATTCAGGATGGGGGATCGCCTGTAGGGCTCGAGTGAGTCTGAAGGAAGATCTTGAGAACTGATAGCATGGGGATGCTTTCGCATTAGCAGTCAGTGGGGGAAAGTGTTGTAAGACTACGGGGCAGCCGTAGCATTCACCAGCAGTCAGTGGTGGAAAGTGTTGTAAGACTACGGGGCAGCCGTAGCATTCACTAGCAGTCGGTGATAGAAGGTGATGTAAGACTGCGGGCAAGCCGTAGCATTCCATAGTAGCTTCGTTGGCGGAGTTAGGGCGGGGCCCTTATCTCCTAGTGATCAGATAGGGATCAGGAATGCGTAGTAGATGAGAATGATACGGAGTTTGCCTGTATAGCCCTAGAGAGGTGAGACTTGGGAGACGCCGCTCCAGGATATAGTTGGGTGAGATCCGTGGGCGAGGCCCGTATGAGAATAGCAGTATAGGTGAGACCTGAGAGCAGGGTTGCTCAGTAGTATGGTCGGGTGAGACCCGTGGGCGAGGCCCGAGCGAGAATGGCTAGGCAAGTAGGACTAGAGGGATAGAGGCGGGTGAGACCTGTGGGCGAGGCCCGTGAGTTTTAGCAGCGATCGGTGGGAGCCATTAATCCAGATCTTGATCGGTTGGTAGGGACCAGGGTGGTCTCAGTTCATCCGGGAGTTAGATGAGGAATAACAGAATTTCCAATCAGTAGCAGTGCGGGTATGCAGCGTGTGGTGGAATTCAGTTAGTTGATCGTGGGGTGCTCGACACCAAATTATAGTAGAAAGAAATGCCCAGTGGATACTAGTGATAATGACCCGAACTGCAGGTAGCGGCAGTAATGGATTGGTGAAGATAGGATCTTCACAGTGACAAAGGAAATAGTTGGTTATGGAGCATTGCCTTGGGGAGGCAAGGAAATCATGCAAGGAAAGAAGGGGTGAACCCCTATGGGTTCAGTGCAGTACTCGGTGAGTACCAGAAGGATTGTCGGTTGAGTAAGTTGTGTCTCCAGAATGTTCAGGGTCAGGGTTGACCCGAGATTATTATCCACAATGATTAATGTTAGTCGGAATGACCGGGCGAAAGACCAGCGAAGGTAGGCAGCTGGTGATTGATCATTTAGTGGAATATTGGAAGCAGATCGCAGGCGGTGGGCCATAGCAAATTTCGAGGATGAAGTTTAGTTTAAGTGGGGGAGAGTTGTAACACCCAAAGTCAGGAAGGCCAAGAAAGGAAAGGAAACCCTAATTTTAAGGGACGACTCGACGAGTCCAAGGAGGAACTCGGCGAGTCCGAGCGGGATCCGAGTCGAGGAGTAAGTGACCGACTCGGCGAGTCGGCCAAGGAGACTCGGCGAGTCTGGTCTGTGCGAGGAAAACCCTAAATTCGGGACTTAGAGCCTATTTAAACATCTCATTCTCTCCCCTAGGGTTCCTTTACTACCTCTTTCACTTAGAACATCGAACCCTAAGCCCCATTGTTGCTCATTCAAGCTTCCAAGCCATTTTTGAGTGATTTGAAGGAAGAAGAAGAAGGGGAATCATTGAAGCTTCAAGGATTGGCCTTAGATCTGAAGATTGGGGAAACTTTCTGAGTTATTGAAGGCATTAAGTCGTTTCCCTCCTTTAGATCTATTATGGTTGTGAGTTTTGGGGGCTTTTTAGCCATGATTAGCTATCCATTTGAGTTAGAAGCCAGATCTGAAGTTGCTACTTCGGATCTAAGCATATTATGGTCTTGAGAAGCATAAAGTATCTGTCCTTGAGTTGATTATGGAGCCTCTTTGCCTTAAACCCTAGTTTATGGTGTATTTTTCGTAGATCTCCTTCTCTACACGTAAAGTTTGCAACTTTACGTGAGGAATAGGCTTAGGAAGGGTAGATCTACAGTTTGGAGTCCATCCATGACTCAAAAGTCCTCTACATGTATGAAGATCTTAATGGACTCGGCGAGTCCTTTGAGTAGACTCGGCGAGTGACATGAAGATTTGGAGGAACTCGACAAGTGGGATGAACAACTCGTCGAGTCGGATGGAGTTAGGCAGGAACTCGGCGAGTTGGAAGAACAACTCGGCGAGTCTGTTGAAGGTTGTCTTGGACTCGGCGAGTCTGTTCTTGGACTCGGCGATTCAGGTCGCGAAACCCCAAACCCTTCGAGTTGAGACTCGAATCAGTGAGTCGAGTGGAGACTCGGTGAGTTGGACAGGTCAGGACTCGGAAATCGGTAGACTCGGCGAGTCATGGACTGACTCGGCGAGTCGAGTCACGAATGGAAGGACTCTGAACATTTGAACTTGGCGAGTCAGTAGGGTGAATCGACAAGTAGGGTTGACCTGGAAGGTTGAATTTGACCAGGACTTTGACTATGACCAGATTTGACTTGGTTGTCTTTCGGGGGTCAGTTAGACTCAGTGTTGCATTGATATTGGTAGCTCGGGGAGCGAGTGGAGCAGGAGTTCAGAGGGTTGTCGGCAGCGGCTAGTGGGATCATCAGCAAGTTCAGCCAATGCAGGTGAGTTACCCTTTGTGTGAATGGGTCTAAGGCTACAATGCCGACCCATGTAGTTATGAGTAAAAGAGCCAGGGGTTAACCCTAGGCACAATATGCTAGTATGATATTCAGGACGAGGTCCGGTGGTAGTGGGCGGGTACCCAATGAATGCTTTATGTTATAGTTTATACTTGTTGTCTGTGTGATGCTTGTATGTGCCTGGTAGGGAGGTGAGTGTGGGCGAGGTCCCGTAACTCACCGATAGGAGAGTGTGGATGGTGTTCCACATCTCATTAGCAGCAGATCAGGGGCGAGGCCCGAGTTAGGAAAAGAGTGAGTGTGGGCTGGGCTCGTATCTCACAATTAGTAGGAGCATGGACGGGGTTCGATGATTCATTAGTAGCAGGGCAGGGGCTGTAACAACCCGATATTTCAACTCTTTGTAATGACCTAAAAAGGTCAAGTATTGTAACCATCTTGGGGTAATAAAATTTACTTTGATAATAAGATGCCCAAAAAGTATCTATTTAAATTCCTACTATGTTTAATATCATTAAACCGGAATCATACTTAAAGAGAATGCTCAAATCCGGCTTCGTATATTGAAATCAAGATTTTTCCAAGTTCGGCTTAGCAGCAGACAGCTAAAAACTCGAATCAAAGATCGACCGACTTTTGGCCAGAATGACCTAAACGAGAATCGAAGGTCTCGACAATGGTATTTCAGCGGTAAAAAGTCTGGCAAAAACCGACGTCAGATAAAGAAGTTATGAATTTTTGAAGAAATTCCTTAAACACGATGAGTTATAAAATAAATAATAAAAATAATTTCGGAATTTGCCAACGGAGTCTAAACGAAAGTTGTAGAGCGTAGTCTCACCTACGCGTGGATATAAAGACCATCGAAAACGGAGTTCGTATGAAGAAGATATGAATTTTTGAAGTTTATTAAATAAATTATATATTTATTTAATTCAAAAATCAAGTATTATCCGAAGAGGAGTCAGCGTCCTCATCCGAGGTACGCGCCGCGTACCCCTGTACGCCCTGCGTACCCGATGGTATTGGCCTCGGATCGTCCACATCGCCCTATGCGAGGCTGCCGACCCGTCCGACCCGCCTGTCCGACCCGCCGTCCCATCCGAAGCCGAGGCAGTCGAGGCTTCGGTCATGCATGACGTACGCGTACGCGCTGCGTACGAGCGTACGCCTCGCGTACGAGGCTTCTCAGACCCCCCTATAAATAGAATGCGAGGCTTTCCGAAAAAAATGCTCATTTCTCTCCTTTCTCTCCCGATCTTGCCTCGATTTCCGTGCCCGTTCAAACCCGAAGCCCTGGTCATTTTTCTCAAGTCCCGAGGGTCGATTTTACTCCCGAGATTCCCGAGAATCCCGAGAAAAGTCCGTTTCCCGAGGCGAAACTCTGTCCGGTTTTCCATCTCGCTATCTTCAAACTATCAAATGAGTTCATATCCCCCTTCGAACACTCTTTAAATACATTTTAAATGCTTTTATACTCTTTTAGGGGAGGAATACAAGTAAACATACCGTTATTATCGTGTAAAATCTCATTTACTCATTTCTATCAAATGAATCACTTGTGATTTAGTTCTATTATGCGGAAACTCTTGTTATACTTTACATGCAATAGTTTTATACAAAGTTTTTAGTAACACCAAAGCATCTTTCGTTGTTAAAACCGTTTCATATATTCTAAAAACTTATAATTTATGTTGGTCAAACATTGTGAAAAGGGATAAACTTTGCATACAAAACTATCACTTTAATACAGACTTAGTTGAGAATCCATGAGACGTGTATATCTTCAAACACTGCCTTTTAGATAAAAGGTATCGCTACAAGTCCTGTCTATAACCAGAGTCTCCCGTTCGGAGAACGTGTCAAATGTGTATAGATCTATACGGGAAGTCATGATCCCGCGCCCTGACTGTTAGCTACAGTCCGTCTTTTGGGGTGACAGTTTGTCATAACGCTACGACGCCTGAAGAACGTCGCTACAGGTATATTATGTTCAGTATGGTTATAAAACTCATCGAATATACAACTATTATAGTACTTTTGAATAATGAATAAGTAGTTACTACAGTTATTCATTATCTAACAAACTGAAATCTTCTAATAGGTTTATTATTTAAATCTATGTTTAAAACTCTTCTAAAGCATGTGGATTGCTTCAAAATGTTAGTCTTGGACATTAACAAACAACTTTTAGGAAAATAAGGGATTTTCTTGGTTCAACCATCTACGTTTTTTTTATACCAACATTCTCATGCATTTCACACTTTTATAAGGAAATATGGGATTTTCTTGGAAAATATACACTCATTTTGGAATGGCATTCAATGTTTCTAAATCACTTATGAACTCACCAACTTAATTGTTGACACTTTTTCTTTGAAATAACTTGTATTCTCAGGGAATCGTTAAGCAGGTTTGGAAATCAACTTTTGGTGAATAACGCGCTGGCATTATTTACTTCTTTTGAAAGATGTTTATGCATTTATCTTTTGATCATGTAATGAATACAATGATGTATACATTTTTTTAAAACCTTTATATATGTATGGTAGTGTGTACTTTCCTTTCTATGAACTATTATGATACTGAATATGACGTCCTCCGCCCCCGAACGTTTCCGCCGTTCTGGTTTGGGGGTGTGACAGATTGGTATCAGAGCACCGTTTATAGTGAATTAAGTATATCAAAACCATTTTTGGTATACAACTATAAACTCATCTGGGCAAAAACACTCTGAGAAGTGTCATACTTTTGAAATTAAATTTATTTAGTTTTTGTAAAGTAAGCATGCATTCATTTCGTACTAATAACAGTTTCACATCGTACCATCTTAGAAGTATTATAAATAAGTTGTGCAGTGCAGGTACGCCTTGGGACACGTAATCGGAACTGGGAAGGATATAGCCTGATCAACTATATTTGTCTGAGAGCCGACTAACGTATGCCGAGGAGTGTCTGCAGTGGACAACAAATTTTACAACTTACCAAATCGTTACTAGAATCAAACACAAAGAATTTAAATACTATAGGAGTATTTGCTATCTAAACTAGTTTAACTTACATGTTTTGCATGTTTCAACTTTATTCAATTCTTATAACCCTATTTCTCGTATAGTCAAATGGCTGGATTTCACCACCCCAATGACCCCTACTTTCCCAACCAAGGCAACGGAGGATGGATTGAAGATGATCCCGAAGAGGACGAGGAACCCATAGAATTGGGTGATGACTCCGGTACTGACTCAGAGCCGGAAGTGATCGATCCACCACCCATTCAACCTCCTATCCATGTGAGGAACTTCCAAGGACCCACTCCCGTCTGGGGAAGTCACCTCCATCATTGGAGCCAACAACAAGGCATACGCCCTCCCTACGACATGTGTCGGGACTTCTATGATGTCCGCGGTGGAGGTTCGGCTGATCGAGCACTCCCGGTAATGGTGGGTAAGTTAGCCAATCAGTCCTATCAGTCCGGGGTTCAAGCAAGCCGACTTCGGGATGTCAACGTGGAAGTGCAGGTTCACACTTCTGACATCCGTAGGCTGGACAAGATACACGACAATGCTCAACTCCAGTCTGAGGCATTTCAGGCACAAATGATTGCAGCCCTAGCCGAGTTAAGGGAGCAACAAGCCGCTTTTGATCGGCGTCTAATGGAATCGAAGCAATCAGATGCGGAGTCAAGCTCCAAGCGCAACCTACGTCGTAAATAGTGCTTGCCAGGATTTCAAATTTTGTTATAAATTAGGACTTCGGATAAGAATATTATTTTTTCTTTAAAACTTTCTGTAATCGGAGACCTTTAGAAAGGTCAAAAAGTTTTGTCTAAACCCTGATGTAACACAACTATATGTTTAATATATATATATATATATATATATATATATATATATATATATATAGGGCATATCTCTTTCTCGTTTTAACTATGTGTAGTCCGTGCAATTCATAAGTACATCCATTCAAACATTGTTAATCAATCAAGCTCAAAACCCTTTGTTGGTAAAACCAAATTCTTAATCTATTTAAGATAGTTAACTCAATATCATTCAACTCGCAACCACCAAAACTTATAATATCTCATGTTTCTTTTGGCAGCGCAATGCCTCCTCGTAGATCAGCACGTACCAACGCAACCCCACCACCACCTCCACCACTAACTTATGATCCGGCAATGGTCCAGGCTGCTATCACAGCAGCAGTAGCAGCAGCCCTCTCTCAAATAAACTCCAATGCAAATGGAGGTACAGGAAGCAGCACGAATCATCCCAATCGTGACACCGGCCAGGGCCATGTAAGGGAGTGTACTTACAAGGAGTTCTCCAACTCAAAACCAAAGACCTTTAATGGCAGTGGAGGAGTCATTGCACTAATGCAATGGTTCAAAAAGACCGAAACGGTCTTCGAGATCTGCTCGTGCCAAGAAACAAGCAAGGTTAAGTTCGCTGCTTGCACCTTCATAGATCGAGCCCTCACTTGGTGGAAAAGCCATGTGAATTCAGTGACGCTCACTATCGCTAACGCCATGAGTTGGGAAGAACTGAAGGTTCTACTACTGGAAGAATACTGCCCAAGGGGCGAAGTGCAAAAGCTTGAGCAGGAGCTTTGGAATTTAAAAATGGTTGAGTCTGATCTAGTCGCCTACACAGCTAGGTTCAACGATCTCGCTGCTTTGTGCCCTACCATGGTCAACCCAGAATCGAAGAAGGTCGAAAGGTACATTTGGGGGTTGTCACCCCAGATTCAAGGGCATGTCCTAGCTTCCAACCCTATCACCTACAACAGCACTAAACGCCTGGCGCAACGACTCATCGACCACGGAGTGAAACAGAGTACCATCACAGCAGCCGCAAATCCACCTAGGGAGGCTCAGGGCCAGAGTAAGCCTTGGAACAAGAGGAGGGGACAAACCTTCCAGGAGAACCCCAAGAAACAACAAGTGATAGCGACCCACTCTATTACTGTACCTACCAACTCTGCCCCCACAAGTTCATACAATGGAAAACTACCGAAATGTAACCAGTGCAACTTCCACCACCACGGTCTCTGCCGTGACCTTCAATGCACCAGGTGCAATAAGAAGGGTCATACAGCCCGCTATTGCAAGGAGCCAACCCAACAATCCGCCCTCACTGCTAACACCGGAGTAAGCCGCACTTGCTTTGAGTGCGGAGACACAGGGCACTACCGCAAGGACTGCCCGAAGTCAAACAACAGGAATACCGGCGGAAGAGGCCAAGTTTTCGCAATGGGACAAGATGAAGCCATTGCGGACCCCACTGTTGTTACGGGTACGTTTCTTCTCGATAACTCATATGCATGCATTTTGTTTGATAGTGGAGCGGAAAGGAGTTTCATGAGTCACGACTTTAAAAGCATGCTAAAACCAATACCACAATCATTAAGTGAACCGTTCATAGTAGAAATGGCCAACGGGAAAACCGAAGGCACTAAGGAGATATATTTAAACTGCACCCTAACTCTAAATGATAATCTCTTTCAAATCAACCTCATGCCAGTCTCGATTAAGAGTTTCGATGTCATCATTGGCATGGATTGGCTGAGTTCACATCGTGCGGACATTTTATGTTACGATAAGGCCGTTTGCCTTAATCTGCCAACCGGCGAAACCTTCCTTGTCTTGGGCGACAAACCTAGTACCACTCTTAGTATCATCTCAAGTATCCAAGCTCAGAAGTACCTACGCAAGGAGTGTCACGCATTTTTAGCGCATGTTGTAGATGTGAAACGCGAAGTGTGGGACATCAAGGATGTGCCTGACGTATGCGATTTCCCCAATGTGTTTCCCGAGGACCTTCCAGGAATACCACCCGCAAGACAAGTCGAATTCAGAATCGATCTAATCCCCGGAGCTACCCTAGTAGCCAAAGCACCCTATCGGTTAGCCCCGGCAGAGATGCAGGAGCTATCCAGCTAACTGAATGAACTGCTTGGAAAAGGATTCATCAGGCCGAGCTTCTCGCCATGGGGAGCACCCGTGTTGTTTGTGAAAAAGAAAGATGGATCATTCAGGATGTGCATCGACTACCGAGAACTCAACAAACTCACCATCAAGAACCGATACCCTCTACCCCGAATTGACGACTTATTCGATCAACTCCAAGGAGCCAACTACTTCTCGAAGATCGATCTAAGGTCGGGATATCACCAGTTGCGAGTCCTAGAGAGTGATGCTCCCAAGACGGCCTTCCGAACGAGATACGGAGATTATGAGTTCGTAGTGATGCCGTTCGGACTAACCAATGCCCCGGCCGTATTCATGGACCTAATGAATCGGGTATGTCGTCCATTCTTAGACAAATTTGTGATAGTATTCATAGACGATATACTCATTTATTCAAAGAATAAAGAGGAACATAGTCAACACCTGAGACAAGTCTTAGAGACGTTGCGAACCGAGAGACTTGATGCAAAATTCTCAAAATGTGAGTTTTGGATTAGAAAGGTAGACTTCCTCGGTCACGTGGTCAACAAGGAAGGAACCCACGTGGACCCCTCAAAGATCAAGGCTATCGAAAACTGGTCTACACCAACCACACCAACCGAGATTCGCCAGTTTCTAGGTCTTGCCGGTTATTACCGAAGGTTCATCCAGAATTTCTCCATCATCGCAAAGCCTCTTACCGCTTTAACCCAGAAAGGTGTGACCTACAACTGGGGAGAAAAGCAAGATGCTGCATTTCATACTTTGAAACAAGCCCTTTGCAGTGCACCTATCCTTTCTCTTCCGGAAGGGACCGAAGACTTTGTGGTGTATTGCGACGCTTCGAAGCAAGGGCTGGGCTGTGTGCTAATGCAGAGGGGAAAGGTTATTGCATATGCCTCACGACAACTGAAAACGCATGAGGTCAATTACACCACTCATGACTTAGAACTTGGAGTAGTGGTCTTCGCTCTTAAAATCTGGAGGCACTACCTTTACGGTACCAAGTGCACTGTCTTTACAGACCACAAGAGCCTCCAACACATCTTTGACTAGAAAGAGTTAAACATGAGACAACGACGTTGGGTCGAATTGCTCAACGACTACGAATGTGAGATTCGCTATCATCCGGGAAAGGCAAACGTCGTAGCCGATGCCCTTAGTCGAAAGGAGTACTCTGGACGAAGAGTGAAGTCATTAGCCATGTCGATCCATTCGCACCTGTCAGCGCAAGTCAAGGAAGCTCAAATAGAGGCCTTGAAACCCAAAAACGTGGCAGGTGAGGCCCTTAGGGGAATGGACAAGAACTTAGAAATCAGGAGTGACGGAGCACGCTACCTCATGAACCGGATCTGGACACCCAAGTTTGGTGGATTCACAGAGGTAGTTATGAGCGAGGCACACAGGACCCCATACTCCGTACACCCAAGGTCAGACAAGATGTATCTAGATCTTAAGCAACTTTACTGGTGGCCAAACATGAAAGCGGAGATTGCTACATATGTGAGCAAGTGTTTAACTTGCGCCAAAATAAAAATAGAACACCAAAAACCCTCAGGTCTACTCCAGCAACCTGAAATACCTGAGTGGAAATGGGAGCAGATTTCCATGGACTTCATAACCAAACTGCCCAAAACTCAGAGTGGCCAAGATACTGTTTGGGTAATCGTCGACAGATTAACCAAGTCAGCCCATTTCTTACCGATCAAGGAAACTGATAGGATGGAAAAACTATCAAGAACCTACATCCGGGAGATCATACGACTTCATGGCGTACCGATGTCCATCATCTAAGATAGAGACAACAGATTCACTTCCAGATTCTGGCAATCACTGCAAAAATCCATGGGAACAAGGTTGGATATGAGTACGGCATACCACCCACAAACTGACGGACAGAGTGAGAGGATGATCCATACCTTGGAAGACATGTTGCGAGCATGTGTAATCGACTTTGTCAAGGCATGGGATGTTCACTTGCCTTTGGTCGAGTTCTCTTATAACAATAGTTACCATACTAGTATCAAGACCGCTCCATTCGAAGCCCTTTATGGTCGTAAGTGCAGATCACCCCTGTGCTGGACGGAAGTGGGCGACACACAATTGGCAAAAGGTCTAGTCCCCAATAGCACCCTCACTGGTCCGGAGATCATCAGAGAAACGACTAAAAAGATTGTGCAAATACGAGAACGACTGAAGTCCTCAAGGGATAGGCAAAAGAGCTATGCCGACAGGAGACGTAAACCCTTGGAATTCCAGATTGGCGACCGTGTACTACTGAAGGTCTCACCCTGGAAGGGCATGATACGCTTTGGGAAGCGTGGAAAGCTAAATCCTAGGTACATTGGACCCTTCGAAATCATTTCGAGAGTTGGTCCAGTGGCCTACAAACTCCAACTTCCAATCGAGCTTAACAAAGTACATCCAGTATTCCACATATCGAACCTGAAAAAGTGTTTGTCCGACGAAACACTCGTAATTCCACTCGATGAAATCGAGCTAAACGAAAATCTTAACTTTGTGGAAGAACCCGTCGAAATCATGGACAGGGAAGTTAAACGAACTAAGCAGAGTCGCATTCCAATAGTAAAAGTTCGATGGAATGCTAAGAGAGGACCCGAATTCACATGGGAACGGGAAGACCAAATGCAACAGAAGTATCCGCACCTCTTCCTCAGTCCCTAAGACTGCTATTTTGTATTAAAATTTCGGGACGAAATTCCCTCTAACGGGGGGATGATGTAACAACCCGATATTTCAACTCTTTGTAATGACCTAAAAAGGTCAAGTATTGTAACCATCTTGGGGTAGTAAAATTTACTTTGATAATAAGATGCCCAAAAAGTATCTATTTAAATTCCTACTATGTATAATATCATTAAACCAGAATCATACTTAAAGAGAATGCTCAAATCCGGCTTCGTATATTGAAATTAAGATTTTTCCAAGTTCGGCTTAGCAGCAGACAACTAAAAACTCGAATCAAAGATCGAACGACTTTTGGCCAGAATGACCTAAACGAGAATCGAAGGTCTCGACAATGGTATTTCAGCGGTAAAAAGTCTGGCAAAAACCGACATCAAATAAAGAAGTTATGAATTTTTGAAGAAATTCCTTAAACACGATGAGTTATAAAATAAATAATAAAAATAATTTCGGAATTTGCCAACAGAGTCTAAACGAAAGTTGTAGAGCGTAGTCTCACCTACGTGTGGATATAAAGACCATCGAAAACGGAGTTCATATGAAGAAGATATGAATTTTTTAAGTTTATTAAATAAATTATATATTTATTTAATTCAAAAATCAAGTATTATCCGAAGAGGAGTCAGCGTCCTCATCCGAGGTACGCGCCGCGTACCCCTGTATGCCCTGCGTACCCGAGGGTATTGGCCTCGGATCGTCCACGTCGCCGTATGCGAGCCTACCGAACCGTCCGACCCGCCGTCCCATCCGAAGCCGAGGCAGTCGAGGCTTCGGTCATGCATGACGTACGCGTACGCGCTGCGTACGAGCGTACGCCTCGCGTACGAGGCTTCTCAGACCCCCCTATAAATAGAATGCGAGGCTTTCCGAAAAAAATGCTCATTTCTCTCCTTTCTCTCCCGATCTTGCCTCGATTTCCGTGCCCGTTCAAACCCGAAGCCCTGGTCATTTTTCTCAAGTCCCGAGGGTCGATTTTACTCCCGAGATTCCCGAGAATCCCGAGAAAAGTCCGTTTCCCGAGGCGAAACTCTGTCCGGTTTTCCATCTCGCTATCTTCAAACTATCAAATGAGTTCATATCCCCCTTCGAACACTCTTTAAATACATTTTAAATGCTTTTATACTCTTTTAGGGGAGGAATACAAGTAAACATACCGTTATTATCGTGTAAAATCTCATTTACTCATTTCTATCAAATGAATCACTTGTGATTTAGTTCTATTATGCGGAAACTCTTGTTATACTTTACATGCAATAGTTTTATACAAAGTTTTTAGTAACACCAAAGCATCTTTCGTTGTTAAAACCGTTTCATATATTCTAAAAACTTATAATTTATGTTGGTCAAACATTGTGAAAAGGGATAAACTTTGCATACAAAACTATCACTTTAATACAGACTTAGTTGAGAATCCATGAGACGTGTATATCTTCAAACACTGCCTTTTAGATAAAAGGTATCGCTACAAGTCCTGTCTATAACCAGAGTCTCCCGTTCGGAGAACGTGTCAAATGTGTATAGATCTATACGGGAAGTCATGATCCCGCGCCCTGACTGTTAGCTACAGTCCGTCTTTTGGGGTGACAGTTTGTCATAACGCTACGACGCCTGAAGAACGTCGCTACAGGCATATTATGTTCAGTATGGTTATAAAACTCATCGGATATACAACTATTATAGTACTTTTGAATAATGAATAAGTAGTTACTACAGTTATTCATTATCTAACAAACTGAAATCTTCTAATAGGTTTATTATTTAAATCTATGTTTAAAACTCTTCTAAAGCATGTGGATTGCTTCAAAATGTTAGTCTTGGACATTAACAAACAACTTTTAGGAAAATAAGGGATTTTCTTGGTTCAACCATCTACGTTTTTTTTTATACCAACATTCTCATGCATTTCACACTTTTATAAGGAAATATGGGATTTTCTTGGAAAATATACACTCATTTTGGAATGGCATTCAATGTTTCTAAATCACTTATGAACTCACCAACTTAATTGTTGACACTTTTTCTTTGAAATAACTTGTATTCTCAGGGAATCGTTAAGCAGGTTTGGAAATCAACTTTTGGTGAATAACGCGCTGGCATTATTTACTTCTTTTGAAAGATGTTTATGCATTTATCTTTTGATCATGTAATGAATACAATGATGTATACATTTTTTTAAAACCTTTATATATGTATGGTAGTGTGTACTTTCCTTTCTATGAACTGTTATGATACTGAATATGATGTCCTCCGCCCCCGAACGTTTCCGCCGTTCTGGTTTGGGGGTGTGACAGGGGCGAGGCCCAGGATAGGCGAGGCCTTAGGGCATGATCAGTTCGTATGTGTTTAGCTTATGTGTTGTGATATGTTTATGAGTTATTATTTGTTGGCGGGCGAGGCCCTGTGACAGGCAAGGCCTAAGTGAAACAGATTTGTATCCGAGCGGGGATCGAAGCCAGGCGGGGCCTGGAGCGGCGGGGCCGTTGTATCGGGCGAGGCCCGAGGTAAGGGGCGAGGCCCAGGATAGCGAGCGTGGCTCAGTATGTGCAGTATGTGGTTATGCATGGTATGTGGTAGGGTGGGGAACTCACTAAGCTTCGTGCTTACGGTTTTCAGCTTTGGTTTCAGGTACTTCCGGTAGCGGAGGGAAGAGCTCGGGGTGATCGCATGGCACACACCATAGATTAGACAGCCTAGGAATGTTTTACTCTGATAACGAACATGTGTTTTGGAAGTTAATACTCTGATTATGTTTGGATTGATGATTTTGCTTTAAGTAATGTTTTATTAAAAGGAAATTTTTAGTCTTGACTTTTGGGACGTTATAGTTCCTAACAACCATATTTGACATCAAAAGGCATAAGAGAATCTGAATCCTTCAGACAATGACCAAATAATTCCAACATACATCTACAAACCCACAACCACAAGCAATCCCATCACAAATAATCATATAATATAAAACCAGAGTTGATTAAAACAATACAATTCAACAGATCACCCATGATTATAACTAAGACAACAGGACCATAGATAAAACAAACTGAAGACACAAGCAAATGTTGTATCTGACCAACTAAAGAAAACCGATAACTAAAACCCCGACCTTTGAGACTCCAGCTATCCCATGCCATCCATCTAGTAACTGCCAAGGTAAAGATATTGGATCCAAAACAATCCCATCTACTCTCAGAGGACAATCAACCTTAACATGGCTTGCTTGACTACGAATAAAACACGTTGGACTCTCTAGTGGTCCTCCTAATCTTATCTAAAACATTTAGAAATTGATGTATGGCAAATACCCCAATAAGCCAAACCACACCCGCCGAAAAACACACGAGTCTCTCGATCTCCTGATCGAATGCAGTCACCCTGACACCATCAATTGAAATATGAGCTTAAAAGATTTGATCTTCTTATAAGGTGATATGTTCCTCTAACGTGTTCCGATCATACCATATTTTCATATCACATTATCATTTAACATAAAATTAAGACAAATAACATTCATCTTGTCATGCAAGAAAATATATTAAGTTTAATTCCCATCATAGGTTATAAGTGAATTACCCTATTTGTAAGGGAAATTTATAATCTAACCCATCTAACATATTATTCTAATAATAACAATAAAAAACTTATTTTGAAAAATGATCGTACTCTCCAGAATATTGCATTCTAGAGAAACAATATTCATTTTCAAGATTTGATTCTGATAATCTGTCTTCGTACATTCCTGACCGACAAAGTCAATTCTGAGTACGATAATCAATCTCGTACATAAATGTGGCATTCTCAAGGTTCTAAAAAGCTCAATGTGGCTCCAAGGCTTGTACTCGACGCCACGCTTTAACAAAATGTCGTCTTAATTCATATATGTCCATAAAAATGAATAATAGTATATATATATATATATATATATATATATATATATATATATATATATATATATATATATATATATATATATATATGGTTAGGTTCATGTGAGACGACCTAATTTTGTGAGACCGTGAGACGCAATCCTAGCCACTCATTTGCTAGATAAAAAGAACATTTTTAAAATTCAAAATAATTGAAATTTTTTGAATTTTTTTCAAATATTTTTTTTTGGAATTTATATTTTCCAAAAAAATAAAAATAAAAAAAATACCAAATAAATAAATAAATAAATACATTTTTTTTTACATATTCTAGTAGAATATTAGAATATTCTACATATATGACAAATCTAGTAGAATATTCTAACATTCTAAAAATCACATTAGAATATTTACAGTGTAATATTCTATTAGAATAAAAAAACGGTAATTTATTTTATTTTATTTATTTATGTAATTAAAGTGACGAAAATAATAATTAAAATTTTTTTTTGTCGGATTTTTCCTTTTATTTTGCATTTTAAAATTATTTTTAGATTTAGTCTCACGGTCTAATAAAATTAGCATGGTCTCAAATAAACCTAAACTTATATATATATATATATATATATATATATATATATATATATATATATATATATATATATATATATTATATATATATATATATATATATATATATATATATATATATATATATATATTATATATATATATATATATATATATATATATATATATATATATATATATATAATATATATATATATATATATATATATATATATATATATATATATATATATATATATATATATATATATATATATATATATATATATATATATATATATATATATATATATATATATATATATATATATATATATATATATATATATATATATATATATATATATATATATATATATATATATATATATATATATATATATATATATATATATATATATATATATATATATATTATATATATATATATATATATATATATATATATTATATATATATATATATATATATATATATATATATATATATATATATATATATATATATATATATATATATATATATATATATATATATATATATATATATATATATATATATATATATATATATATATATATATATATATATATATAGTGACAAGCCACGACTCGTAAAAGCTTAAGCCTTGACATTGCCGTAAAATCACCGCCTAACGTTATTTAGAAAATCTTGGACATTCCAAAATAAACGGAAACGCACTCCGGACACACATTACAGATTCCAAAAAGCAACATTTTTCATCCCCTATATATAAATGGTATCCCATGTAGTTAGTTACTTACTTTAGATTATCCATAATTATCTATTATAACTGCTTCAAGATGAGTTTCTTAGACAGTTAGTATGAAGAAAACTTTACCAGACTGTATTTTTACTTACACAACGTTCGGCAAACCAACCGTCATAGTTATTCAGGAGTGTCACTCTGGACCATCATTCTGGAATTGATCTTTGTATTATGGACTTCGTTCTTCGTATTCAGGAGTGATACTTCCATTCGGGAATCACTTGTAACGGTTAATCACATTTCAAAGTATTTATATGGTTATATTTCTAAAACTAAAAAAATTCAATAGTTAGATATTCCAGATCTATGCCAGTCTAGAATACATACAATTGTTTGTAAAGTAAAATGCAAGTAAATTAAAGAGTAGAATTCACGTGGTTTGTTGAATCCTTGGTAGATAAACTTAAAAAACTACGTCCGAAATACACGTAGCAAGAGCTTGGGAATTTCATTTGGTTGTTTGAGTGTGGACCCAGTGGCGGATCCAGAATTTTATTAGGGGTAGCACAATCTTTTTTTATTATATACTAGTAAAAAGTATAAATGAAAACTTAACAAAATCATTTATATGAAATGGGGATTAAAGGAAACTAGAAAATGATATATACAGGGGAGGTAGCTAGATCCCACATATGTGGTGACATAAGAATAAATATGTGGTATCTAAAATAGAAGCGGGTAGACTCATTCACAGTCTCACAGTAACAGTATAAGCAATTTTAGAGTAGCACAAATAGTACTTTAACTTGCTAATTTTTTTTTTCCAAAACTTTTACATTAGTTGGGATTTTTTTGAGGGGTGGCACATGCTACCCAGGCTACTAAATAGCTTCGCCTATGGTGGACCCATATATATAACATTGAACTATAGTAATGAGTTTGACCCGTTTTAGTCTGGTCAGGAATTACTATTGTGGACAGAACTGTTAGTTTTCAAAGTTTTTTTTTGGGTATTTTTATCAATAATAAACTAAAATGTGGTTAAATTACTCAATTTCGGTACTTGTAATGTACTCTAGTTGTTTTCAACTTTAAAATGAATGTTATCAACCTCTACGATTGATTAAACAGTAACCAGAAAATCGGTATATATTGCCATGTTCACGAAACAAATGAAATTCATGAGAGTTCGAAAAACCTAAAAATGATGGTTCAAACGATTTGATATAAATTAGCTTTGGCGAATTTAATGCATTTCACGAATAATTCGTGTAATAACTTTTGTCTAAAAAAAACTATTTTGTGAATTCCTGAGGTTGTTTCGCTAATTAAGTGAACATTTTGTAATATACTTTATAAACTTAACCATTCTGTATGTATTCCATTTCTTTTATTATTATAGTGAATGCCTCAATTTTAAAATTGTAGAAGAATTAATTAATTATAATTAGATAATATTTACATTACAGATAAAACTAAACATTCTGTATGCATATAATACAAAGATTCTTATGAAGTCAATGGCTGGTAACCTTTGCTTAAAGCCTTAAACCATGATATTTTTCGCTGCTAAAATGAGAAACAAGACATAATTAGAATCCCTAGTGGGCTTTCACATTTTTGTTTCTTTTAATCAATTTCCCTAAAACAAATATAGGAATTCCACAAATATATGGTTATGGTATTAAGACAATCTAACAGACGTATTTGTAAGATTTACATGGTGCAAATGTAGGCTTTCCTTAAAAAATCAGCTTATTACACATGAAGATGACAACACCAATATAATCCAACATGAAACATGGATTCCCCATTTAAGGGCAAGCAAAAGGATGAAATTCTTTTTACCATTTCCGGCATTCAAGATTATGTATTTATAGCATCTCTAGCACACATTGTGATGATTTCACATCCTCTGTTGTAAGGATTTGCAACCCCATTTCCATTCCCTTTACAGTTGTAATATGAAGCACCAGGTGTACCACAAGGTATCACATCCCTCCTCAATGTCTCATAACTTATATACCTCCTCCCCATCAGCAACAGCCTCCTACTGGCCTCAGACTCCATCATCATCTCATCTTCTGCTATTGTATCAAGATCATCCTTTATCACTGAATCAGGGTTTAAACTTGAAACCCGAGATGAGATTTTGATCAACAAGATTGATGAAAAAAGTACAAAAAAGAGGACTTTCATTTGGGATTCTTGAGCATTTGGTTTGGAAAGAAATCGTATTATATGTAATTGGAGGGGTCCTTGATGGTGGTGCCGTGGTGCAATAAATGAGGGGGTGATAATTGAGTGAAGGTTATGGCCTCTCACCAACTCATGTGTCCCACATCATTCCATCATAAAAACCTACAATTATTAAGATCTTAGTAATCTTATTTGACAAATTTCAAAAAATACCAAAATATTAACCTTCCTGTTAAAAAAAATACAAAAAATAGCATTTTCAAAACTAACCATCTAGTCCGCAGAGGGGCTTCGGTGGACTTGCATGTCCTTTGCAAACATGTTACACACTTGAATATTATTGTTTTTTCTAGTAATTTAGCTTTTGTCTGCAATACGTTAGTTGAGTCGGCAAAACCCTCTCTGTGGAGTAGGGCTACCTTCTTCAAACTAAGCGGTATAAATTTCGATAAATTATATTTTGATTTAGTTTTTTCATGATTTTTGTCTTTTTATACTGGATAATTATAAGTATCTTTGGAAAATCAGTATCTTATATTAACTAATTTTATGTTTTCTTAGGTTATTTGTCTTTGAGAAGTTAACAATTGAACGAATATATAGGCGACGGGACACAACGAGACTCAAAGTTTCCCGAAAACTAAAGGTGGAACGTTGGATCAAAAAAAGGAAGGGTCGAGATGCAAAGTGGTGTTTTTGTAAATAAGTAGACAAAAAAGGGAGGGATATCTTAATTAATTCATTCATGGGTATTATAAGAATAAAAATATAATTAAATGATTTCTTAAATCTAATATCTGATAAAATAAATTTTCATCTCTCTCCTCCCCCTTATCCTCTCTTGCTCAAACCTACAATCCATCCTCCGACGACTCACCTCCATCGAATTGTCTTCAATCCTTCATCTAATTCCATGCTTTCGATTCTGAAATTGCATCTACTCACATGAATACGATGAAGATAAACGACGAACCACATTTATCGTCGATTTCCAGATCCCAATCGATCAAACTATCATCATCGATCAGCAATCTATATGAAATATGAAATCCCCCAACGATCGAAGTTTCATTGTTGCTAAACTCCTTGATCTCACGTTCTTCATAGAAAAAACTCCAATGAAGATGATATGATTTTGAATCGTTTTATCCTCCATCAATTCGTTCCCCAGAGTACATCGTAATCACCGACTTCATCTCGGCCTCCACTGTGGATTGAAGACGTGAACAAAGATGATGATCCCTTGTCGATCAAAATTTAGGTATCATTTGTTTCTATTATTGACTCATGGCCTTTGTTTGACCTTTATGAATTGTTTTTGCCTAATAGTTAAGTTGAACCAGTTTAATCAATATGTTTTTAAAAAGAGTTAAATCCTTGTGTTGATTGTAGGTATAAAAATAGACACCTGTTATAGATATTTGTTTACACTCAACATGTTCGATGAAATGCCTCAATGAGAAATATCACATGTTAACTTCACTTTGACTTCATGAATGATGAACCAATTCCAATTTAGGATTCTGTCGAAGTCAACATCGGAAATGTCAATGAACTTGTTGCCAATAAAGCCATCACACAGGTACTAACTATATCATTCTACTTAAAGTGGCTGAAATTTGAGTTATTGGTTTTTTTATAGTGCTGTATGACTAGATAAATCTTCATTGATACATTAATCCTAGTTTTTTTTGTACAATTCCTAATCAGATCAGATATACTGTTTTGTTTTTACAGGATTTGCCTCAGACTTTTCTAGGTCACCCTACTCTAGATGAACGTGGTAGAAATGTTTTGAGACGTTTACTCACCACATATGCTCACCATAACCCCAATGTTGGTTACTGCCAGGTCAGCATTCAACTCATTTAACAACTAATATTATACATTTTTTAGATATTCTTATAGATTATGTGAAATGTAATGAAATTGCTTAATGATGCTAATCTGTTGTATTACATTCAGGCCATGAATTTTTTTGCTAGCTTATTACTTCTTCTAATGCCTGAAGAAATTACTGCCAACAATTTTTCTTAATGTTTAGATTTCTAGGTACTGAACATTTCTCTAACTTTTAATTCCTATAATTCATTAGTTTTGTGGACTTTTTTAGTTTAATTATCTAAAATTTTCATTGAAATAAGTCATCTTATGACAATTGACATATTATACACATGATATATTTGTTAAATTTTTTGAGTTTTTATGAACAGGTTACTAAAAATGATGTTGTTGATGTGTTTGATTGTTATAACTGTTAGTTTTCTTTTTGTCTTTCTTATGACAATTGACATATTATGCATATGATATATTTGTTAATTTTTGAGTTTTTATGAACAGGTAACTGAAAATTATGTTGTTAATGTGTTTGATTGTTATAACTACTAGTTTTCTTTCTGTCTTATGACAATTGACATATTATGCATATGATATATTTGTTAATTTTTGAGTTTTCATGGATAGGTAACTGAAAATGATGTTGTTGAACCTGCAATCAAATACCACACATAGGATCTTACTACTAGACCTATGTATTTGAGTGCTTTATTGAAACTGTCATCCCGTTTCCATGTGAGCACAAAGTTACTTGTTTGATCATCTTTAAAAGCACTACTCAAGTTTAGTTTATATGTAAATTATATGTGAATCACATAGGAATTACATGTGATTCACATGTAAATTACATGTAATTAACATATGAATCACATGTAAATCATGAGTGAAACACATGATTTACATGTGATTCACATGTAAATAACATGTAATTCACATATGAATTACATGTGATTCACATGTAATTCACATATGAATCACATGTAAATCACGAGTGAAACACATATGAATTACCTGTGATTCACTTGTAATTCACATGAATTACATGTGATTCACTTGTAATTCACATGAATTACATGTGATTCACAATTAATTTACATATGAATCAGACGTGATTCACATGTAAATCACGAGTCATATGAGTTACATGTGATTCACATGTAATTCACATATGAATTACATAGGATTCACATGTAAACCATGAGTGAAACAAATATGAATTATGTGTGATTCATATGTAAATAACATGTAATTTGCATATGAAGTACATGTGATTCACATGTAAATCATGAGTGAAACACATATGAATTACATGTGATTCACATGTAATTCACATATGAATCACATGTAATTCACATATGAATCACATGTAAATCACATATCAATTACATGTGATTCACATGTAAATCACAAGTGAATAACATATGAATTACATGTGATTCACATTTAAATCACAAGTGAATCACATATAAATTACGTCTAGATGCACACATGCATTTTGTGTGAGCGTTCTTCGTTATTTATTTTTTAAAATTTTCTTGTCAATATCACATTTGAATCTCAAAATATACAATCACATGTGAATATCACATTATATAATCAATATGTGAATCTTACATAATATAATCACATGTGAATCCTACATGATATATATACATGTGCATTTTTGTGAGTTTTCTTGCATTAATCAATTGTTTTTTAAAATTTTATTGTAGATTTTGAAGAATTTGTGGAAAATATTGAAGATGTGAAAAGTGATACATTGAAGAAAATATGGAAATTTTGATATGAAGAAATGACAATACTGTGAATCTTTGTAGCATTTTTTATTTTTTATATTTTATTTTGTATCAAATAAAATTTTTGTATTATTATGTTTATAGATTGATTAATAAAAATGAGATTTTTTATGATTTACTTACGAATATTATAATATAAGAAATATGCATATATGCATTCGAAAAAATATGCATATATGCACCTAAAACTTTGATTTTTTTAATTAAAAAAATAGAGGTTTTTTTTTAAATATTCTAGTTTTTTTTTTAATTTACTAATTTTTAAATATTTACTTTTTAAATAAATGCATTTTTTATAACAAAATACAGTTTTTTTGAAAAAAGTTGCAGTTTTTTTTAAATGCAGTTTTTTGGAAAAAAAATACAGTTTTTTTCTTTAAAAAATGTTGTTTATTTTTTAAAAAAAATGCATTTTTTTAAAAAGAATTCAGGTTTTCTGATAAAAGTAAAAAATCTTCATTTAAAAAAAATGAAAATTAAAAAAAAAAATCTGAAATTTGATTTATTATATTAATTTTTAGAACATTTTATTAATATTTGAAATAACAAAAAAAAATTAAACATTAAATGAGATCGGTAAGATGACGATAATGTCCTTAATGAGTTAATTTTGATCTAACGCTCAACTTTTAATTATCGGGTTCTCGGGAAACTATAAGTTGTCAACCGATCTCAACCATATATATATATATATATATATATATATATATATATATATATATATATATATATATATATATATATATATATATATATTTCAACCAATGTTTAAATCTTGTATACAAATTCTAAATAAAAATGGTAAAAAAAACTTCAAAAAAAGAACCTAAATTATAGTTTTCCTCTCCTCCACCACCTCGACCACAACTACCACCGACACCTCCGTCACCACTCACAACCACCCCCGCCACCGTTGCCACGACCACATCCGCCACCACCACCAACACGACTACACACCATCACCACCGCCTCCACTGCAACCACCACCTCCCCACCATGTATGCCACCGCTAACACCACTACCCACGTCTGCCACCGTCGACACCACCACCACCTGCCACTGCAACCGTAATCGCCGACACCAATACGACCATTGTCACCATATATGTGAAGAAGTATATACTTATTCATATATATATATATATATATATATATATATATATATATATATATATATACACATATGAAGAAGTATATACTTATTCATATATGCATACGTATATATACTTATTTATATAAGAATACGTATTCATATACGAATAAAATATATTCTGTCCTCCCGGTATGTCGAGTGCTTAACCGGCAGATTCAAACCGTATTTATGCATTTTTTAG
Source organism: Lactuca serriola (assembly GCF_051521515.1). Lineage (NCBI taxonomy): Eukaryota > Viridiplantae > Streptophyta > Magnoliopsida > Asterales > Asteraceae > Lactuca > Lactuca serriola. Next base: position 87,410,138 of record NC_136413.1, on the reverse strand, counting down.
ATATGGAAAAACTAAATAACCCAAATTATAGGATCTCAATTTTATTATAGTGATGCGACCTGGTTCTCCGACGATGTTCTTCGGTGGTTCTGGGCACTCCGATGAATCTGCAAGGTCACAACAGGGAGAAGCCGTCACCCTTTCTCCGGGTGGAGGTATGAGGAAAGTGCGCTGACGATCAAGTTAGTAGGTAGACTTGGATTGTATGGAGTGAACTTAGAGAGAGAAACTTACTCTTCTGGGTGCTGGAGGAGGCCTTTTATACTGTGGTCCCTTACCAGTCCTTATGACACATGAGTGTTAGACCCGACAGGATCTGGTGCGCTGATTAGACAATCGTGCTCCGTGTTCTGTCAAAGCTAACGATTGATTCAGGTGGTAATGCGTTGAGCATACCCTTTGTTGTTTGGAACTGTTATGCTTTGTTGCAGAGTAGAGGCGCGCCTGGCAGCATTAGACTGTCTCTGTGGGCGCAGCATGCTTAGGGGGTGTCTGCAGGCTCAGGATTCCATCGGGCTTGCTACACCGGACGTAATTCTGCCTTGGGGTATTCTTGGTGCGTCTAAGCGTAGCTTCTGGCCCATGTTGGAGGGCACATTATCGTATAGTATTAATGTTTAATACAAAAAGTCTAAATTGTCTTTTCAATGATTAATTTAATTGATTAATTTTATAAAAATAAATAAATAAAATGATTGGTTATGAAACGTTCTCACCTTTATTTCATATTTTTATTTGAACCTATATATATATATATATATATATATATATATATATATATATTATATATATATATATATATATGTGTGTGTGTGTGTGTGTGTGTGTGTGTGTATGTATGTATAGGTTTTATACAAAGGGGTTATAATTTGAATGAAAGTGTCTGGTGCATTAAATGAAGAATCTAACGCTTAGTTATAATGTTATGTACTCTCAGTTTCTCTGTTAATCAGAAATAGTTTGAATGGTGTTAGGAGTGTGTCACCTAAAACTGCACAAAAGAAGAAACAAAAAGAAATTTGGTTGTGGTATGTGTTTAACATAGTTTCCTTAAAACAAATTCACCCTATATGAGTGTTTGTTTCTCAGGATACAACATTAGTAAGTGGCTCGCTTGAGGCTATTGATGGTACACGCTTGAGGCTATTGATGGTACACACCAAATGGTGTTAGGAGCGCTCACACACAAGTTCAGTGGCCCGAAGCCAAACTGGCTCGCATTTGTACCCCCTACGTGCGTGCACAAGAGAGAGCCTTGGTTCCATAACTCTTACAATGGTATCTAGGCTTTGTAGTTATAAACTCATTTCTTTTTCATACTCCTACCAATGTAGGATAAAGTAAATCCAATAAACCACTTGTTTATAACTCTTCAAAACACCTCACTTTAACATGTAATTTCTCATTTAGTTTTAACCCGTTTTGGACGTATATTATATCAAAACGAAGACGTCATGGAGGAAAACATGAATATGTATTCATTTGTCCATTTTGATTAAATCTAAAGTTCGAACTTTGTGTTCAAAATGGGGAAAAATCTATTTTTGGAAATTGGTAAAAACCAATTTTCCAACAAATGGAACTGAAATGACATTGATTGAAATTAAAGCAAAACTAGTCCCATGTATGAATCAACAACTTTTCAAATTCAATGCTAAACCTCTGACTATTAGCTGGTTTAGTAAGCTTTTTTCCTTATTCTTTCATAATTTAGTTAATGTATCTTCTTTTTATATCTTTCTTTTGTTATATTTTTTTAGAATGGCAAGTATAAAATTAAAAATAAAAGAGAGCTAGCGGGCAATTAACAACAATATAGAACAAGTTACATTGACAAGTTAGGACATAAATTATCGATTACTGAATATCACAATTTCTTTTTCTTAGTGGCTCCTTGTCGAAAACCCAAAAATGATATCAAAGTATGACATAAAGCCTCTAACAAGTTTAGCTTTAACCATTTGCTGGAAAATGCACACAATAACTTCTTTTGTTGTATGCATTTAAATTTTCAAAGTTGTTGATATGAACTTAAATTTCAAACAAGGCCATATTTGATATTGTTAAGAATTTTTTACATTACCAAAACTATATGAGTTTGAAAGGTGTTTTTCGATGAGATATAATAATAATAATAATAATAATAATAATAAAAAAGAAGATTTGTTACTTTATGTGATTTATCTGTATTTTAGTTTAATTAAGCTTTAATATCTAAGTGATATATTTGATTAACCTACTAAGTTATATTTTAGTTTATTTATCCACCCATCGCCATCATCATCCATCGAATATTCAAATACTCAAAAGAGAAATGATATAAGCTTGTATGACGAAGTATTCGCTATATATAGTTCCTTATATGAATATAAATTTTATATAATAATAGAAAATAAATGAGGTAATCGTTATCGACGAATGGAGACCGTAATCGATAATTTATGTCCTAACTTGCAATTTTGGTGTATGATGCATATGTAATAGTGGTTGTTCATGCTCGTGTTCTTAAGGTTAAATCTAGCGAGGTTGGTGGTCTGGTGTGAGATTGGGTTCTCAGAATCACATTTGAGATACGCCTCCCTCGTCACTTCTGCGACGTCGTTGTTAGAAAGTTTGCCGGTGAAATTAAAGATGAGCACATCATGAGATTTGAAGGTATGGTGATTTGACCACTTATCATGGAATTTATGATTGTGTGGCACACCCCAACCAAATGGACCACCCACCATGAATTCTTTTGCCGTTGAGCTATGGAACTCTATGGATGCAACCACCATGCATGTCATAAGCACAACCAAACTTGAATTTACCTTCCTCATTCATGCATGCCATAAGCACAACCAAACTTAAATTTACCTTTCTCATTCTATTTTCAGATCCACAAAACCCTTTTCTATGTCATTTGAGAATACACTTTGGGAATATTTATATGAAAGTATAGTTGATGGTATTTATTGTAAACATTAATGGTAACTAATTTTAAGTATTCATAGTTTGACTTTCAATAGTTTTTGTAGTTGGAATTATTTATTGCATGATAATGATTTGGTTGCAATTTTTTCCGTTCACATCTACTCTAATAAATAAATAAGTAGGTGTAAAACTCATGTATTACATTGGTTTATTTAAAAGAAAATTTTAATATGAAATTTTTAATATTTGAGAAATTTGAATTTATAAGAAAAAATAGAAAAGTATTAAATTATTAAAATCAAAGTGTTTTTTTTAATTTAAATTAGTAATTTAGATAAATAAACATAGGAAACTAATGAGATTTTAATTTAGAAATTTTGAAGTTAGAAGAAATATCAATTAATGATATTGATATGCATTTATTATTACATTTATTACAATTAATACATTTAAATGTTATATAGAATTTAATAAAATGGAAAACCCACAAAATGTCATGTGGGAAAAAAATTAATTGAAATTTACTACAAAATGGCATGTGTCCAAATCAATGAGAGCATGTCATGTGTCAAAAAGTTCTTTATTTATTAGGGATGATTTTTTGTGACATGTCACACTTCATTCATTTTGGCACATATTATTTTATTATTATTTTAAATTAACATCTGTCCCTATGTCATTTTATGGTTTTTTTTCTATTTAATTAAATTACATATAGTATTTAAGTGTAATAATTACGATAAATGTAATAATAAATGAATAGAAATTTCATAAATGACTTTTTTTTTAAGTTTCAAGATTCCTAAATTAAAGCCCCGTTAGTTTCTTAAAATAGAAAAAAACATTTCATTTTTATTTAACATTTTTCTCATAAATTCAAACTTTTCAAACATTTAAACATCCATATTTAACTTTTCTTTTAAATAAAATCATATAATGTATGGGCCTCACAACTAGTTTAACCAATAAAGTTACATAAAGTGTTTAAAAAATAGTACCAAAGTTTAAATAATGTTAGGCGTGACTTGACGGCAATATCAAATCTCAAGCTTTTACAAGCCATAGCGAGTCATGTCGTTTGTAAAACGTGATTTAAGGCGACAATTTTGTATATTATATATATACACTAGATGTGTGCCCACGCATAGCGATGTCGATAAATGACTTTTTTGACGAATACAGAGAAATAATTATTAGATTCAAGTACGATGCATATCCTTAAATTCTGCCATCATTACTTCTAGATGTGTGCCCGCACATAGCGACGTCAATAAAATAACTTTTTTGACGAATATTTTCTTACAGATAAATAATTATTAGATTTAAGTACATCATTACTTCTAGGTGCTAAGTTATCCTAGAAAACCGGCAAGCCTAATATCTACTCATAATCTTTTCATAGTATATCAGGCAGTATAACGACTAGGCATTATATATTTGCTTAAAATTAGATAGAGTATCTACCGGGCATAATATTAATCCTATTATTTTGGCAAGGTAACGATAGAGTATAATATCTAATATTTTGAGTGAGTAGACTAGCGATATAAAATATATCATATGAAAAAAAATATTATAACGCAACGATATATTACGATTTACAATAACATGTATTTCCCCATATATTTTATAAAACGATGGAAAAATTGGTCGTGAAACTCACCATTGTAGCGTGCTTTGCTAGACTCTAGGCCCACGACTCGTGGCGGCGGGGACCGGGGATCTACCAGACTCAAGAGTAAAGCTTATTAATGCATAAAATATATAAATATAGAATTTTCCTAAGTTTTTTAAGAAAATCTCAAAGATTAAAACGAGAGAAATAAAGAAATGGAGTTGTGATGAAGAAAGGGGTCTGCACCTTATAGGCGAAATTTTCGAAATGCGCCTAGAATATTTGGGGTTCACATCGCGCGCTTCCTACGTTCCTCTAGTTTGCTGCAGCCTCGTGTCAGGAAACAGTTTCCTGGTGATCCACGTCACCCTTCTAGAAGTTGCACGTGTCGTGCATGCTGTGCGCGCCGTGCAAAACGCATATTTTGTAAAATCCATAACTTCCTCACACGGGCTCCATTTTGATGTCTTTTATATCCACACATAGCTATTGACCATTACTACAACTTTCTGTAGGTTGCATTGGCTATTTTTGACTTTATTTTTAACCCTTAGTTTTATATGATTTAATGATTTTTAGAAAATTATATCTCTCTTGTACGGACTCCGATTTTGGCATTCTTTTTCTCAAAGTTCCTATATTAAGGAGTACTATGATTTTCCTTTGATGACTTTTAGCTAAAAGTCAATCATTCTCTTTGTACCATTTATGTCACACATTCTTTGTGCGCGACTGACTTTTATATCTTATAAAATTCATATCTCCTTCATATGAACTCGGATTTCTACGAAAGTTATATTTTCGGGATCGGGATGACATGTACTTTATATATATATATATATATATATATATATATATATATATATATATATATATATATATATATATATATATATATATATGTGTGTGTGTGTGTGTGTGTGTGTGTATGTATGTATTGGCCCATTTAGTTTTATGATTTATGGATGATTCGGTTGATTTTTCCTATCTTTCTTAATACAAAACTTATATTTTTATTATATATTGATATATATATATATATATATATATATATATATATATATATTACATATTAAGTCTATTATTCTTGACGTTTGTCACTTTTCGTAAAGAACGACGGTGCCAAAAGTCGTAATTGTTACAAATCGCACATCGAGTCGTTGACACATTAGCAAACTAAGAAAACGCTAGAAACACAACATCCAGTCAAGTTGGTGGTAGAAGTGGAGGTGGAAGTAGCTCACAAGATGATGATATGGGAAGTTTAAAGTCTTGCACTTACGAAGAGTTTATGAACAAAAAGTTGGAATCCTTCTAGGGGCACGAATGAGTAGGCGGGCTGACCCAATGGATCAAAAAAATGGAGCTTGTGTTCTAGATAAGCTTATGTATGGAGGATAACAAGGCTAGGTTTTCCACTTGCACGTTAGCAGGAACAACTCTAACATGGTCAAAGGACCGTACTAAAACTATGGTCATTAGCACCACCAAGGCCATATCCTCGAAAGAGTTTAAGCAAATTCTAGTCGAAGAATACTGCCACAGGGGCAAGATGAAAAACCTAGAGCAGGAACTATGAAACGTCACCATGAAGGATTCGAAAATTGCACCTTATACCACTCGATTCAATGACCTTGCCACTCTATGCTCAGGATTGTAACTCCAGGGTATAAGAAAACTGAGCAGTACATTTGGGGTCTGGCCTGGCAGATTCAAGGAATGGTCACAACTTCAAGACCTACAACCTTCGATAGTGACAAAAGTTTGGCATTCAACTTAACTAACCAAGAGATCCATCAAGGAACCATGGTTCATAATGATGGTACCACAAAGACTGGAGATCACAAGAGGAAATATGATGATGAATCTAGGGGACACTCAGTACAATCCTCATGGAAGGGATGAGACACTAGGAAGGTTTATGTGACCATAATCGCCCCACAAAAGTAGAACATGGGAAATCATCCCAAGTGTGACAAGTGCAATGAACACCATATGGGGGAATTCAAGGAGCTCTTCTATCACCGTTTCAACAAGAAAGGACACGGAGACAAGTATTTATGAAACACAAACCCTAGAATGAATACTGGTGGAAACAAGGGATGCTAAAAATATGGCAAACAAGGTCATTTCAAGAGGGTTTGCCCAAAACTTAAATATTAAGGAGGAAATTCTCAAGGCAAAGAATTCGTGATAGGAACAAGGGATACACTCAAGAAACCGTCAGTAGTAAATAACGTGTTCCTCAATATATATATATATATATATATATATATATATATATATATATATATATATATATATTTAAAATTATCTTGGTCGTGAGCAGTTCAAGCTGAATTTTGGGACGAAATTCTTCTAACACGGAATGAATGTGACAACCATAAAAAGTAGGTCAATGATTATGAGAACCAAACTTATCAAATATTAATGTAATAGACCTAATGTATAATGTTCCACTATTTTTGATGAAAATACAATATTATACATTGAAATACATAAGGAAAATGAGTTAAAACATCAAACTACAAAAAATTTGGATGAACGAATTCTCGCTGTAGTAAGTGAATTAATACATACTATTAAAATAGATACATGTATTATGTATTATTTTGTATAATAATACCCGCTTCATAAAGTACGTGTTATTACGATTCTGTATATATAAAGAACGTCGAAAACGGAGTTCATATGTGAAGAATGAAACCTTGTCATTATACGAAAAAGGGGAATAAAAAAGAATTGTTCAAATAAATACATGTATTAGGTATTATTTATTATAAATAATACCCAATTTAGATAGCACGCGTTATTACGATTCGCTATATAAAGAACATCGAAAACGGAGTTTATATGTAAAAGTTATGAGACTTCGAAGAAAATGTGAAAGTTATACGTCTAAAACGAAACTTCAAACGCTTCGTTAGGTGTCTTAGATGATGAATTTTCAACTTCTGACAATTTTCCCTCGACCGTAATACAATCTAGTCCGAAGCTAACGCATTATAACATCCCCAAATTAAAAAATAGATTTTTCATTTAAAATAATTTAATCAATTAATACCCTTTACTTTAAATCATTAAGTGACATGCATTTGTTTGAAAACCATCATATTAACAGTGTTAAATTGCAAAACAACTGAGAGTTATATCTTCAATACAAGTGTACAGTCCCGACGAGCTCTTCTCACGAACAACCTGCAAAACATTTAATCCAAAAATGTTATCATAAATCTTAGTGAGTTCCTCAGTATACCACATATTCCACCATTCATACAATACATAAAAACAAAGTTCTCGGCTTTAGTTCCAATCTTCCAACTCTCCTTTCAACATGTATACAACACATATACTAATCATACGTATCATCCACCAGAAGTCTTTCCACTATGAAAATTTTCATGGGCAACATCCTAGTCTTCACACAACTACCATGGGCTACATCATGGTTTTTCATACAATTCATGTCCATATCTAAATCAGGACTAGTTCTAAGACTGAAAACGGTCTCATGAATATATATAGTCATATGTAATCGGGAATCAGATAGAAAGTTGAACAAATGATCCCACATGAAAGCAATATATCAAACAAGAACCATGCAATAAGGCTTTAGATCAAGAGTTCCCAGACTATCTAATCTAAACTACAGACAACCCCTAGGGTATCCACTTAATGATCAACCAACATTATCATTACCCCAATCAGTCCTGACACCTAACAGTATCATACAATCCACATGCAAGGCCTTATGAGTATAACATATCATGACACCAGGTGTCCTGTACCGTACATACATAAAAAGGAGTTATCATAGTCAGCTAGCATACAGTGTTATACATGGCATAGTAAGAAGACTCTGCTAAATCCCAAAGCCCAAGAAACACCACTACACGCTCAACTCCATGCACTGATCAAAATCGCAAATTGACTATCACCAGATAGCAATCAAACCTTAACCAACAACCCAAAACTTTCAAGTTTGACCCAAAGTCAAACTATTCAAGAGTCAACGATCAATGTTCAACGAAAGTCAAAACACAACCAGGTCAACGACCATTGCGCTGTGGAAAACCTTTGGCCGCGTTGTGGCCAAGTCAGTACAAATGCACTGCGGGTATTCCTTGTTCTCACCACGGTTTCTGTCAAAAGTGGCTTTCTTCAATAAGAGCTTAATCTGTAATGACCCAAATTTACTTCATCAGCGATGTTGGCTTCCGTTAGTTGAATATATATTTTCATAGGAATATTTAAGTTTAAGGTTATATAATAAAATAAATTAAATAAAAATGATGTTATTTGATATCTAAAAGAATTAATTAATAATTAAAAAGTAAATAACTTAATTAAATGGGTTTATGGGATTATATGGTTAAAATAATTCCTTAAAAGAGTTTAAATGGTATTGAAGTGCTAGAATGTCATTAAAAGAAATTTGTAGTGTTATGTTAATTAGGGTTAGGGTTGAAAGGGCTCAAGTTAACAAATATGAGGGACTAAGGTGTGAAAATCGGTTCATAACTCCCTAGTGATGCGATCAAAGGGAATGAATGAGATGACATGTTGTTTCTTCCCTTTGGTCTGTTATGTGATCATAAAAAATGACTCATGTCTTGTTCGTGGTCCACTTGGCGTACGTCGTTCCGAGGAGAAAATGATGTTTAAACGTAAAAGAGAAGTAAGGCAAGATTTCATTTATCTGAATGAAGTGTGTTGGACATTTGTTGTCGCCATTATAATCGATCAAAAAATGAGTCACTATGCTTAAGTCCTACTACTAAGTAGTGAGAAGAAGAAGAAGAAAACAAAGAACGTGAAAGGAGGTGGAGCAAGGAAACTTCGATCTTGAGGAAAGTGTGGGGGAGGAGTTGATGGGTTTGATTGGATTGTTGTTGAATCTGAAATTGATTAATCAATTGGTAAGTTTTCTTGTTTTCCTTTTTCCTCAAGTGTTCATGTTTTGGTTTGCTTAATGAATTGGTGGAGATTATGAAGAAAGTTGCTCTCCCTTTGGTGTCAAAATCTTGTTTCCTTTAGCCTCAATTCTTATGATTTATTGTATGGATGAATTCCAACTTTTATGAGGCGTATTCTTGATTAGTTTGTTGTCAAAAATTATGCCTAACATTTATCTATGGTATTGTAGACTAACAATTGGTTGGAATGGTAGTCAAACTGTCTTTCTTGGTGTCATGTTTCTTGTTTCTTTTACCTCAAATTCATGTAATTATTGGTGTGACATTATCTTGTATATAAGGCTATGTTTGAACCACTCTTGATGTTCCTATAACATCCCCAAAGTCCTTGCAATATTCTTTCCTACGTGGATTGTTATGCTAGTAAAAGAATGCCTATATTTTTACTGATAAGCCATGCAATTCTTGTGGTTTGTATCTTGTATTTTTCTACTCTAAAATCACACTCTAAGGGGTGAAATAATAATCATGAATTCACACAAATCCATGTCTAAATTTCACCAAAGGGACATCATGGCATATGTCTTAATTTGGAGTTTAATGATCCCCTAAATGTTAGGAGGAGGATTGTGTTTTGGTTTGTTTAAGCATCATACTTTCAATCATCCATTAACCAACTCTTTGGTCTTTTCATTAACACTCAAAGTATGTGTTAATATCTTCGATCTAGATTATTTGGGTTCAAAATCGAATAATTATAAGTCGTTTCCCTTAATCTTGGAGTTGATGGCTATGTTGGTAAAGATTGCAAATCTAAATAGGTTTGTTCATCTATCTTGTAAGTACTGTGGAGGCTATTATGGTCTGAATTAGATTAAATGACATGAAGAACAATGTTTTAGTAAATCGAGTCTAGTTTGTAGAAAGTCTAGAATCAAGTCAATCGAAGTTACGAATTCTGTTTTATGCATTAAACACTAAACATGGGTTAGACTGGGAAATTATAAAAAAAATACATAAAAGTTAGTATTAAATTTGTAGATTTGAAAAATGTTCTTAATTTTTTAATTACTTGTTATGTGTGGTTTTTAGGTGAAGCCTTTATAATTTCAAGTAAGTTCAAGACTTAGAGTAAAAGGAGAGCCTCATCAAGGCTAAAAGTGAGTTCATAGTTTTAGTTCACTAGGTGCATAATTGAAACATGCATTTTATAAATGGTGATTTGATTCACAATAGGATGACCTTGTCGTTACTTGGGCTTAATGATGATAAGATATTTGTGATGCTACCATATTCTTTATGCAATTCCCATATTATGAGTTATTTGATATGATCCTCTCACTTGGATGAACGTAATGTATATGATAATATTGATTTAAGAGTGAGCCTATAATTTTCATAACTATAGTGCTTAACTGAAAACTACATCTTAGGATTATGCTAGTATTGCTAATGTTTGTGTGGTAAATGCTTTTGTTTCCCATTATGTATGGTTATGCCTTGGTATTTGTTCATATGATCCTATGATTGATAGGTGCTAACTGAATTTGCATTCGATGATTATACATAAAGAATCGATAGTAATATGTTATGCTTGATTGATGGTATGTCGTATTTGTTATATGATATATTGATTGAATTAGGTTACTATATAGCATGCTTATGTTCATATATGATTGTTTTTGCAGGGTATAAAGGTAATATGGGTAAAACCTTGCAAGTCTAATAGGAATTTAAAGAGCTTAAGTCATAATGGTGATGAGTTACACGGTCTTTCTAGATGGTCGTATGACACATGGTTTGCGTGCACCCCGATGTACGAGAACTGGAGTGGTGTTGACTTAATGGTGTAGTCGGGTCAAACATTACGTGGGAATGTGGAGGTGTAAGGGTAGAATTGGCACCGTTTGTATCGATCCTGAACGACAACATGAAGTACTTATACTTTGCAGGTCGAGGTAGCAAAAAAGGAGTCGGGCTGGTGTATTGGGTGGAGGTCATGAACTACTTAGAGCACTAAATTGGCTGTGCACGTGAGTAGTGAACGTGGTTAAGGTGTTGTGTAGGCTGTTACTGGAAAACCCCAATGTAAATTAGCAGTTGAAAGCTGATTGTATACAATAACCGGTTGAATTGAAATTGTATATAATAATCACTTGGAAAGAATTACGTATAATAAATGGTTGAATTGAGTTATATGTAATAATCGGTTGAATAGTATTGTTGACCATGGTTGGTTAAATATATAATAAAAGGTTGGTTATATATAGGGAGAATTTCGTATATGCCCTCAGTAAACGTCTAAATATCGTATTTTCCCGAGCTAAACTGTAAATATCATATTTGTACTTCTTAACCTTTTTAAAATATCGGATTTGTCCAGATCTATTTTTTAATATTTAATAATAACTTTTTATATATTTAAAATCATCAAAATTGAAAAAAAAAAACAAAATGGACGATTTTGCCCTTAACTCCTGAAACGCAGGAAATCTTCATAGTTTTATGCTCTTCTCTTCTTGCCTGGGACCGTCAGTGTTCAGACTCGTTGTCTTCCCTTTTGTCTCTCGCACATTCGTTATTTTGGTCGTTAATAAGCACCAAGCAATATGTCATTCCTTATTTGCCATTCTTTTTGGTAACATAATAAACCATAAGAAAAGTATTACTCCAGGGGGAAACTGATATGAGCATGATTATGGAGGCAAATATAAGAATATTAGTGGTAAAAATGTGCCTAAATAGATATGTAAATCTTAAATGAAATGTTACTTCGAACCATGCATCCATATTTACCATTTTGCACAAATTAAAAAAATTCCAATTTGGCTCCAATCCTGGAACAAAAAAAGTGTGAAGCTTGGAATGTTTGAACATAATTACTTATTGAGAAGAATAACCCGTAGTCATTTTACTAAAAGATTAAAATAAGACTTAACTGTATAAGTTCACGTATAATAGTCATCGAATATTCAACATAATCTTGATCGATAAGATAATAAAATTGATAAATTTACAGTGACAATAATTACCAAATAAATTGTCTGTGTTACTGTGTATTGGGTTTGTGATAATCAAAGTGACTTTTAATAAGAAGAATCATATTGAATGACATGATTAACAAATAAAAATTAGTGCTCTCTAGGACATAAGTCCAATTGGGTGAAAGTAATTCACCAAAAACTATTATTAAATACAATTATTTACTTTAGTTACTGGTACAACTATGACTTGTTACTATAAAAATAAGAAAAACGTGGAGAAAAAGAATAAGATTTTACAGCAGCCAAAGTCATTGCTCCTGGATGGAAGAACCGGATGGAAGAACAATGAAGGTTTATTGCAAATGGAAGGAAAAGCTACATTAATGCTTTTGTTAATTCATGTCTTATTTTGTCTTGCATTTTGAGGATTGTTTTGTTTTTTGCAGTGTTGGGTAAAATGCTCAAAGTAGTCAAAGTGGTAATTGATCACACATTCTCAAAGATTTTGAACCCTCAATAGTTACAATTAATCAACTCAAATCGATTTCCTAGAGTAATACTTTCTCTTGGTTGATTATGTTGCCAACTAGAAGGGAAAATAAGGAAGAGCATACCCAGTGCTTATTAATGACTAAAATAAGGAATGTGGTGAGAGATAAAAGGGAAGACGACGAGACTAAATAACGACGATCGTCGGGAAGAAGGGCGGATCATAAACTGTGAAGATTTCCTGCGTTTTAGTAGTAAAGGGCAAAACCGTCCATTTTTTTTCAATTTTGAAGATTTTAAAATATAAAAAGGGATTATTAAATATTAAAAAACTAATAAAAAAATAAGTTTGGACAAATCCGATATTTAAAGAGATTAAGAATGACAAATATGATAGTTAGAGTTTAGTTTGGGTAAATATGATATTTAGACGTTTAATAAGGGCATATACGAAATTCTCCCTATAATAAAAGGTTGAATATATAATAAAGAGGTTGTTGTATAATAAAAGGTTTGATATATAACAAATGTTGATTATTTGAACAAACATTGAATAAACAATGAAATGTTGATATTATGAAATGCGGTTGTGTATATGGCATGCGGTTGATCATATAAGTTATGTGGTAGAATTATCGTTAAACATTTAGACATGTATGCTTTGAGCACGCTATTGAATGATTATGCTATACGGTTGTTTGCTAAGTGGTATTTGTTTCTAATTTTTATGCTTTATTATAAAATGAATGATTAAACCATTTGAGGTTTGTATGTTTATAGGAAACTTTTATGAACTCACTAAGCAGCGGCTGACACTTGTCTCTTTTCTATTTTGTGCCTTATGATTGGTCCAGTCAGCTTAGGAGTTTGACTTTAGTGTGAGGGGTTGCCTATGGGGTATTTATTCTATTTAGATGATACCATTTTGGACACGTTTAATGTTTTATCAATTTAAATATTTACTTTCAAATGATTTGGAATTATGATTTTGATTTTGGAGGTAACTTTGTGATTTGAAAATGTTTTAAACTAAATAACTAAGTCTTCCGCTAAAGTATTCTGCCAAAAAATGTTTTAAATAAAAGAAAAAAATAGGTGAAAATCATGATGTTACCGGTTGGTATCAGAGTCATACTGTAAGTGAACTGAACACAGAGGCCAGTGTTCAGAACCATATTGTAAACTGATGCCTTAGACTCTTAGGGGGGGGGGGGGGGGGGGGGGGGGGGGTGTTTGCTGAGAGTTATATATTATGTGTTTTGTGCATTTAGGACTCTTATTTATTTTGATATCAGAACATCCTCTCTTCTTTCTCGTAGATCTTGTAATTGTTAATATCGCTCGATGTTAGGAGAATTGAACGTGACCTACAAGTAGTGGCAGATCTAATGTAGAGCCCGGGATACCCCCTCAATTTTTTTCGAGTAATGTAATTTTTTTTGGTAAATTTTTCTTTACATATTAAGCGATAAAATCATCCGAAAATCATGGATAAAATCGAAAGAATCATTGACAAAATCAAAACCGCATGACATTTGGAAACTAATTAAGTTAAGAAACTATCTCTTAAATTCTAATAAGTAAAACCAAAAATCCAATTAGAGATGCAAAATTCTTAACCCAAAGATGTGGGTTTAAGAAAACAATAAAGAACGAGAAATTTCGACGTCGAAAAAGGTCCAAATCTCACCGGAGTAACGTTGCCGTCTGCCGCCCAACTGCGTCTTCCCCACCGGTCATTGTCGCCAATCGTCGTACCGTGGTCGGACCATGGTTTTCTGCCTGACTCTCTTTTCTTCGTGTTCGCCGGCCCTTTCCGATAATCTGATATCCTCTTCACCCTTCGGTCTCCACAAAAAATTAAGAATAGCCTGGTATTTTTTTTCTTGTCTCGTTTCTCTCTCTTTACTATGTTTCTCTTTCTTTTTTTGAATGGGGTTCTCTTTCTTTTATGTTTGATGTGGTGTAAGATTAGATATAGATGCTGACAAGTTACTTTATCAGTGATAACATTTGTATATATTAAAAAGTAACTTCATTTCTGTGAAGAAAGAAAATGAAAAGAAAGCTATTTTTTTCTAATGGATTATCAGTGATATTAAAATAAAAAACAGAAATACAATTTATATTGATGATTATAAAAGTTATGATAATCTAATTGATACATTTTAACTAAATCAGAAGAAAAAAAATATTCGTATTCTACAGTTTTACTATTTTTGTTTGTAAACCATAACCCTAAAGACTAGATTGCATTTTACAACCTCGTATTGATATTATTTATTGCTTTTTAGACTTGTAGTAATGTACTGTGCAAAAGAAATATGTAAGCAATTAAACACTAAAATAAATATACTTGTATATTAGTATATAACTAGGGAAGAACCCCGCTTTGCGAGATTGGAATTGGATTACATTACCATAGCAGAAATACAAATTTCATTTACCAAATTTCATTACTCTCTGGAGTACTGAATGGTAACCATAAAACATGAGATGTAATAAGCTAAAAAAGGTTAAAAAATGGCTTACTAGGCTTGCCCTTACCCAACAAGATATTACAAAATCAATAGAAGGGTAATTCAGTCAATAACCATATTTCCATTATTTCCAAAAATAATATAACGCTTTAAGTATCACAGTATGATAATTATTGTGATATGATAAAATGATAAAACATAAATTACCTTGTAACATTAACAAAACATTCTTCAAAATAATCACATAAAAAAAAGAATCAAGGATTCACAATTTGAAAACTAATTATCGAGGTTCACACCCAACAATCAAATTAATTATTTTTAAAGCAATATAAATACAAAGTCGATAAAAAATTAAATTTATTAGAGAAGTCGAAACAAATCTGTAACAACGGAAATTTTTAAACAAATTTTTCATTTCAAAATAAAGTGTTTTCATCCAAAACAAGGCATAAACATTCAACGTGTCATATCATAATACAAATCATATGAATCCCAAGATCATAAATCATCTATCAGTGTGTACAGATCAAGCCGGCGCCTTCCCACGGTCCTCGCTAGTACCTGAAACACACACACAACAACTGTAAGCATAAATGTTTAGTGAGTTCCCCAAAATACAACTTCCGCACATACGCCTTTCCAGGCCCTGACCTTCCGGTCCATGTGTCTCAGGGGACTTCCGTCCCTGCTGGGTAAACCTTCTGGTCCTACCCAGCCGACCCTTCGGTCCATATTACAACGCCTTCCGGCCCATAATATAATCGCCTTCCGGCCCATAACATAATGCCTTCCGGCCCACATTAAACATATCATACATAGCACGTATAACAATTAACATATCACATTTAGCACATATGTCTCATATCATATCCGACCTTCCGATCACACAATCAAACCCTTCTGGGTACAGTATAGTGAGAAGACTCACCTCGCGTATCTCGATGACTCACAAATCCTGAAATCCCTCGTGCCCGATCCTCCGAGCTATAATCCTCCTATAACATCATATGTCTCTAATTAACACTTTTTATCTCTAAGGTTGACTATCCCTAAGAAGTCAACACAGGTCAACTCTGGTCAACGGTCAACGGTCAACTTTGACCGAACTCGGCGAGTGCACAAGGGCAACTCGGCGAGTCTAGACGTTTTCACCAACTCTCAAGGATTCATTTCTCACACGTCGAGTACTCCCCCTGACTCGACGAGTTCCACCTGGAAGAATCGCGGAGCCACCCCGACTCAACTCGCCGAGTCTCAAGAACAACTCGGCGAGTCCCAGCTCGACTCAGTCCACTTGACCACCCTTCCCTAACTCGCCCTGACTCACTGAGTCAACCCATGACTCGACTGGACCACTCACTGGCCGATCCAAGGCAATCTTCAAGCTACTCGCCGAGTCTGCTCATCGGACTTGGCGAGTCCATGCCATGCAATCACTCAAAATCGCTTCTAAGGTCAGATCTGTTCCATCAATTCATAGATCTGGCCTTCCTAGACCGCTTCACCACGTAAAGCCCCAAACTTGGTGTACATATAACCTCTATATGTCCATATATGAAGAATTATCAACAAATATCACAACTCAAGGTTATAACCTCCATTGTTCTTCATAAAGCTTGATGAATGAGGCTCTCTGGACCTCTATGGATCTAGATCCAAAGCCTCATCACTAGCAAGGGACTATTTGGCCATCCAATCAACCCAACAAAGGTCACAAGAAACCCTAAAACCAAATATACTTCACAAAACAGAAGATGAGCCGAAATCATACCTTTAGATCGAAGATCTAAGCTTCAAATCCACAGAATAGCAACCTCCTTTGCCTCCTCTTGGCTAGAACCTCCCTCTTCTTTGCTAAACAGCACACAAAGGTCAAGAAATGCTTCCTTTCTCTCTCAAATCGCTAAAGCACTCTAGGGTTTCTCTCTATGGATTGTTGGGTACAAATGACGGCCATAAGGCCCTTTAAATAGGTTCCAAACCCGAGAAATTAGGGTTTCATTAAACAGCGCGGACTCGCCGAGTCCATATCCTGGACTCGCCGAGTCCAGACAAATCCCGCGTCCAGAATCGCAACCCTACTCGGCGAGTCTGAGCTCCAACTCGCCGAGTCCCCTCTCAAAACACCAAAAATCAAAACAATAAAGATACCTGGAAGTCCGGGCTGTTACAATTCTCCTCCACTAGAACTAGACTTCGCCCTCGAAGTCTCGCTCTGAAAATAGCTCCGGATGATGCTCCCGCATCTCGCGCTACGGCTCCCAGGTCATCTCCGATCCCTTCCGGTGTTGCCACTGAACCAACACCAGAGGTACCTCCTTGTTCCTCAGAACCTTGATCTTCCGATCCCTGATGGCCACTGGCCTCTCGGCATAATTCAGGCTCGCATCCACCTGAATATCCTCTAATGGAACCACTGCCGACTCATCAGATATACACTTCCTCAATTGCGACACATGAAAAGTGTCGTGGATCTGCCCCAACTCTGCTGGCAACTCCAAACGATAGGCTACCCGGCCTACCCTTGCAATCACACGAAATGGCCCAATATACCGGGATCCCAACTTGCCCCTCTTCCTGAATCGAATCACTCCTTTCCAAGGAGAGACCTTCAGGAGAACGAAGTCGCCGACCTGAAACTCAAGCTCGGACCGCCGTCTTTCTACATAACTCTTCTGTCGGCTCTGGGCGGTCAATAACCTCTGTCTGACCTGCTGAATCTGCTCTGTCGTCTGAAGCACGATCTCTGTATTGCCCATCACTCTCTGCCCAACCTCTCCCCAACAAATGGGGGTCCGACACCTCCTACCATACAACAGCTCAAAGGGTGGCATACCAATGCTCGAATGATGGCTGTTGTTGTAGGAAAACTCTGCCAAGGGTAAATACGCATCCCAGCTACCCCCGAAATCTAACACACATGCTCGAAGCATGTCCTCAAGCGTCTGAATCGTCCGCTCGCTCTGGCCGTCTGTCTGGGGATGATATGCGGTACTAAAATGCAATCTAGTACCCAACTCCTCATGAAATTTCTTCCAGAATCTGGAAGTGAAACGCACATCACGATCCGAAACAATCGAGATCGGCACCCCATGCCGAGATACCACTTCCCTCACATATATCTCCGCCAACTTCTCCACTGAAGAACTCTCACTGATGGCAAGGAAGTGAGCACTCTTCGTCAACCTGTCCACAATCACCCAAATTGCATCAACTCCTCTGGCAGTCCTCGGCAATTTGGTGATGAAATCCATAGTGATCTGTTCCCACTTCCATTCGGGAACCTCCAATGGCTGCAACTTGCCATGCGGTCTCTGGTGCTCGGCCTTAACCCTGCGGCAGGTCAAACACCTCTCAACAAACCAGGCTACGTCCCTCTTCATACAAGGCCACCAATACTCTCTCCTCAAATCCAAATACATCTTCGTGGCCCCCGGATGGATCGAAAATTTCGACCAATGAGCCTCCTCCATCAAAGTAGTACGCGTACCGCCCACAAACGGTACCCAAATCCGACCCTGAAAAGTCATAAGCCCTCGACCATCCGTAACGAACTCTGAAACCAAACCAACGACCCGTTCCCTCTTCTGCATCTCCGGTTACACAGCCTCGGCCTGTGCCCCACGAATGGCATCCAATACCGGAGCTATCACGGTCAATCTCAAACATACATCTCGCAGTGGAGTGCTCTCCGCCCTGCGGCTCAACGCATCGGCTACCACATTAGCCTTGCCTGGGTGGTACAGGATCTCACAATCATAATCCTTGACCACATCTAACCACCTCCTCTGACGCATATTTAGGTTGGGCTGATCCATCAAGTACTTCAAACTCTTATGGTCCGTGTATATCGTACATCGAACCCCATACAAGTAGTGACGCCAAATCTTGAGAGCGAACACTACTGCCCCCAACTCTAGATCATGCGTGGGATATCTCGTCTCATGAGGCTTCAGCTGCCTCGATGCATATGCTATCACATGACCCCTCTGCATCCACACCGCACCCAGCCCTAAAATCGATGCATCACAATATACCACAAAATCCTCCATCCCTTCCGGGAGGTCTAATACCGGGGCTTCGCACAACCTTTGGCGAAGTGTCTCAAAGGAGGTCTGCTGCTCGGGACCCCATGAGAATGTGACACCCTTCCGGGTTAATCTGGTGAGCGGCACTGCGATCTTGGAGAAATCCTTGATAAATCTCTGATAATACCCTGCCAACCCAAGGAAGCTCCTGACCTCAGATGGTGACTTCGGCACCTCCCAACTCATCACCGCCTCAACCTTGGCCGGATCGACCAGAATCCCTTCCTGATTAACGAGATGTCCTAGGAACTGGACCTCCCGCAACCAGAAATCACACTTGGAGAACTTTTCATAAAGCTTCTCCGATCTCAAAACCCCAAGGACCTCCCTCAAATGCTCCTCATGCTACTCTCTAGATCTCGAATACACCAGAATATCATCGATAAATACAATCACCGACCGATCCAACATCGGCCTGCATACCCTGTTCATGAGATCCATGAACACATTCGGGGCATTGGTGAGCCCAAAAGGCATCACCACAAACTCATAATGCCCATATCGCGTCCTGAACGCTGTCTTCTGGACGTCCTCATCCCGCACTCTCACCTGATGATATCCCGACCTCAAATCGATCTTGGAAAACCAAGATGCTCCCTGCAACTGATTGAATAAATCGTCGATCCTCGGTAACGGGTAACGGTTCTTGACCGTCAGCTTGTTCAACTCCCGGTAATCAATGCACATCCGGTGTGAACCATCCTTCTTCTTGACGAACAGAATAGGTGCTCCCCACGGCGAGCTGCTCGGCCGAATGAATCCCTTCCCCAGTAACTCCTGAAGCTGCGAGGATAACTCTTGCATCTCTGGAGGTGCAAGACGATAAGGCACCTTAGCGATAGGCACGGCCCCCGGAACCAAATCAATACCAAACTCTACTTGCCTCACAGGAGGTATACCCGGCAGCTCCTCAGGAAAAACATCTGGAAACTCACGCACCACTGGAACCTCCTCAACTGAACTCGGTCTCTCAGAAGCCACCTGCGTATCCATCACATACGCCACAAAACCCTTACAGCCCTGCTGTAGACACTGTCTCGCCCTAGCGGCCGAACAAAAAGTTGATCCTAAACGGGTACCCTCGCCGTACACTGAAAGAACTCCCCCGCTAGGGTCTCGTATAGTCACCAGCTGACGCTCACACTCGATAACCGTGCCGGAACGGCTCAACCAGTCCATGCCCACAATGACACAGACATCACCCATCGCAATAGGAAACAAATCAATCGGAAACTCGACCCTGAAAATCTCTAACACACATCCCCGGAGAACCTCCGTGGCACAAATCACTCTCTCATCAGCTATAGAAACTCTCAGAGGCCAACTCAACGACTCATGACTAACACTGATCTGCTGACTAAAGGCCAAAGATACAAAAGACCGACTCGCACCCGAGTCAAATAACACCAAAGCAGGTACAAAGTTCACAAGGAAAGTACCTACGCATATCATATCATAAGCATAACATCTCAACATCAAAATAAATACATGAAATAAAGCATACCTGCCACAACATCGGGCGCAACGCGGACCTCCTCCGCAGTCAACTGAAAGGCTCTCCCACGAGCCCTCGGGGCCTCGGCCTTCACTGGTCGAGTCTCAGTAGCCCTGGCAGCAGGTGCAGATCCCTGAAGAAGCTGAGGGCACTCGGCCTTACGATGGCCGGTCTGGTTGCAATGAAAGCAAACCATAAACCCCTTGGGGCAATCCCTAGCGATGTGCCCCTCCTTGCCACACTTGTAGCAAGCACCAGATCGAAATGTCCCCTCGTGACCCTTGCCGCACTTTCCGCAAGTGCGGCCCTTCGGACCTCCCGTCCTCGAATCGGCGGACTTAGTCCGCTTGGCTGCCAGCTGAGACTGAGCCGGCCGCCGATCCACCCGTTGAGACTCAGCCTCCTCCCTGGCCTGGGTCTCCAACTCGATCTCACGCTTCCTGGCATTCGCCTGAAGCTCAGCAAAGGTATGATATGTGGAGTTCGACACGAACTCCCGGATATCCCTCCTCAACACACCCAAATACTGGCTCATCCGAGCCTGCTCTGTGGACACCTGCTCGGGGCAGAACATCGCCCTCTCATGAAACTTCCGCGTGATCACAGTAACCGAATCAGTACCCTGCTTGAGGGTCAAGAACTCCTGAACCAACCGTTCCCTCTCCACTGGGGGAACGTACTCGTCTCTGAACATAGAGGTAAACCTCTCCCACATCACAGCTGAAATCTCTGCCAAAGTGAAGTTCGCCGTCACGAACTTCCACCAATCCTTCGCTCCCAGACGGAGCTGGTTCAAAGCAAACCGTACTCTCAGATGCTCCGGACATGAACAAGTGTAGAAGCACCCCTCGATATCAGCGATCCACCTCATTGCAGCAATCGGATCCTGCGTCCCGTCAAACTCAGGTGGCTTCGTGTTGCTGAACTCCCGAAACAACAACGAGTCACCTCCCTGTGGCCTGGCAGCGGCCACAGCTGCGGTAGCTGCAGCGGCTACAGCCTCAGTCAACGCGGCGTACCGCTCATCAAAAGTCTCCATCAAAGTGGTCTTAATAGACCCAAACATCTCCGGAATCTCAGTCTGGATCGTCGCAGCCACCTCCTCATGAATCATCTGACGAATCTCCTCGTCACTCACACTGCTCGTACTCGGTCTGTGGCGTGGTCCAACCATGATGCCTTTGAAATTCAACATAGAACTATCAGAGACTCTATCGAGTATAATCGTGCTCGATAACGCAACCCCACTCAGTCTCCGATATCTAGGGATTCTTACTTGGGTTGCCCACTGACCCAGTGTCTTCGGTAGTACGGGCCCAATACTACCGACCACACCGCATCAGCATTCATCACAAGTCTTCCTCCCCAAACCCCGGATCGTGAGTACTCTATTCTTGTTATGCACTAACTACCCGCTCGCTATCAAAGCATCTCATAACAACAGACTTCCCTAGACTAAGGCATCACAAATCAGGCCACTCTAGTCCTATCATGAATACCTAGTCTCCTAGAATGCATAACAATTCATATCATATCATATCTCTTAACATGACATTGTAAGGTATTTTGGGGATCTTCACCGTTCGGGCGCTGGCTGATCGTACACACTGCTTCGTTCTTGTTTACCACAAAATCATCATAAAATTTTATGCCTTTATTTTAAAAGTTCTCCTCAAATCCTCGGTTTGAGTTTAGTTACGCCCGAAGGTGCACCCGAATCCCTCAAACCAAGGCTCTGATACCAATTTGTAACAACGGAAATTTTTAAACAACTTTTTCATTTCAAAATAAAGTGTTTTCATCCAAAACAAGGCATAAACATTCAACGTGTCATATCATAATACAAATCATATGAATCCCAAGATCATAAATCATCTATCAGTGTGTACAGATCACGTCGGCGCCTTCCCACGGTCCTCGCTAGTACCTGAAACACACACACAACAACTGTAAGCATAAATGCTTAGTGAGTTCCCCAAAATACAACTTCCGCACATACGCCTTTCCAGGCCCTGACCTTCCGGTCCATGTGTCTCAGGGGACTTCCGTCCCTGCTGGGTAAACCTTCTGGTCCTACCCAGCCGACCCTTCGGTCCACATTACAACGCCTTCCGGCCCATAATATAATCGCCTTCCGGCCCATAACATAATGCCTTCCGGCCCACATTAAACATATCATACATAGCACGTATAACAATTAACATATCACATTTAGCACATATGTCTCATATCATATCCGACCTTCCGATCACACAATCAAACCCTTCCGGGTACAGTATAGTGAGAAGACTCACCTCGCGTATCTCGATGACTCACAAATCCTGAAATCCCTCGTGCCCGATCCTCCGAGCTATAATCCTCCTATAACATCATATGTCTCTAATTAACACTTTTTATCTCTAAGGTTGACTATCCCTAAGAAGTCAACACAGGTCAACTCTGGTCAACGGTCAACTTTGACCGGACTCGGCGAGTGCACAAGGGCAACTCGGCGAGTCTAGACGTTTTCACCAACTCTCAAGGATTCCTTTCTTACACGTCGAGTAATCCCCCTGACTCGACGAGTTCCACCTAGAAGACTCGCGGGGCCACCCCGACTCAACTCGCCGAGTCTCAAGAACAACTCGGCGAGTCCCAGCTCGACTCAGTCCACTTGACCACCCTTCCCTAACTCGCCCTGACTCACTGAGTCAACCCATGACTCGACTGGACCATTCACTAGCCGATCCAAGGCAATCTTCAAGCTACTCGCCGAGTCTGCTCATCGGACTCGGCGAGTCTATGCCATGCAATCACTCAAACTCGCTTCTAAGGTCAGATCTGTTCCATCAATTCATAGATCTGGCCTTCCTAGACTGCTTCACCACGTAAAGCCCCAAACTTGGTGTACATACAACCTCTATATGTCCATATATGAAGAATTATCAACAAATATCACAACTCAAGGTTATAACCTCCATTGTTCTTCATAAAGCTTGATGAATGAGGCTCTCTGGACCTCTATGGATCCAGATCCAAAGCCTCATCACTAGCAAGGGACTATTTGGCCATCCAATCAACCCAACAAAGGTCACAAGAAACCCTAAAACCAAATATTCTTCACAAAACAGAAGATGAGCCGAAATCATACCTTTAGATCGAAGATCTAAGCTTCAAATCCACAGAATAACAACCTCCTTTGCCTCCTCTTGGCTAGAACCTCCCTCTTCTTTTCTAAACAACACATAAAGGTCAAGAAATGGTTCCTTTCTCTCTCAAATCGCTAAAGCACTCTAGGGTTTCTCTCTATGGACTGTTGGGTACAAATGACGGCCATAAGGCCCTTTAAATAGGTCCCAAACCCGAGAAATTAGGGTTTCATTAAACAGCGCGGACTCGCCGAGTCCAGACGAATCCCGCGTCCAGAATCGCGACCCTACTCGGCGAGTCTGAGCTCCAACTCGCCGAGTCCCCTCTCAAAACACCAAAAATCAAAACAATAAAGATACCTGGAATTCCGGGCTGTTACAAAATCAACTTTTTTATCAAGATGGAAGGAGATTGATTACACAGACCTTGATAAAAATGCTTAACGTCTCTGATTGTGTTGTTTCCACGCATCAGCATCATATTTTGACATTAAATCTAGATTTTCTAGCCCGGCATCACAAAAACTAATAGAGAAAATAAGGAATTTGAATATGTGAATGTGGGATTAGAATGGAATTGAATTCACATTCCAACCAAACCCTATAGACTTCTGAAAATGAAATTCCAACCGATACCATCTCATACCTCCACAGAAACATGTATGTGAGTCTCTACTGATATGTGTCCCTCCGTCTTGTGACAGTGGATCGTACACCAATCTTCAAAAAAAAAAATACTCTAAAAGACTTCAAAGAAATAAAATGAAAAGCTTTGTAATTTTAAGTATCTTTCTGATTATAACAGTCAGCCTCTCAGCTAATTCAAGTTCTCCTTCGGTCAACGGCAACAAAAATCACGAATCGACATTGACAGTCCTCTTCATCTCTTGCCCAATCACTATACACAAGAAACGTAATAGACAAATACAAAATTATTTATCGCATAGAATTTGAAGCAACATTTTATCAAATAGATGACAGTTATAAAATGTTGGGATTAAAGCAAAGCCAACAGTGAGAATACCTTTGTATAAGCATCGATGTCGTCTTACAACCTATTCTTCTTGAAATAGAGGTTTTCATCTGAATACAATATGAAACATCCATTGGAAATTGCTTCGAACACCTGATTCACACAGTAAAAAAAACACCTTAAACATGTAAATAATACAAAACAAATGAGCCAAATTAGAGTTGTAAATAATCTTAAAACCGATATTTAAAATGGACAAAAAATTTCACAATACCAAGAAGGAGTTTAAAAAAGACTTGGGAACACTTATGCCTTGTTCCCGAGTTTTTTTTGTAAATTCATTAAAAAAGGGAAGGAAAATTTTGACAGAAAAAAAGGGATGTGAAGGAACATATTCATTATTCCGTGCTCCCGAGTTCGAAGAAAATGAAAGGAAAATTTTAAGTTTTTGTGCTCCCGAGTTAAGAGGAAAAAGAAAATAAAACTTAAAATTTTTCTTCCCCTCATGTTCTTTCTAAATCCGCCCAATTCGGAATCTGGAAGGAAAATATGGCTCTAAAATCCTTTCCCTCCCCTCATTTTCCTTCCATTAATGAAACTTGGGAACACGATTTTCCTTTAACACCCCTCACTTTCCCCCCATATCCTCACACTTCTCTCCTTAAGTAGAACTCGAGAACAAGGCGTTACAGAGTATGGGTTTTATGTTTTCTATTGTCACACCCCGAAACCGACGGCGGAAACGTTCTGGGGACGGCGACGTCATACGTAGTATCACAACCATTGTACATAGTAAGCATAGTAAACACAACCATTACATTACAATAAGAATATTTACATTTGTTTTAAAAGCATTGAAAACATAGATTATATACATCGGTATAATCAAAAGTAAAGACGAGACTTCTATATGCTCCGTCTTCTCCTAAAGTGATCGAAGTACCTGTCTAACGTGAACCTGAGAATACAAGCAGTTATAGAAATATCAACATAAAACTGGTGAGTTCATATGCATGTTTTGTAAGGAAAACCTAGTTACTAAATCTTGTGAAAATACTTCAGTTCCATTGATAAAGAATGCAGTAAATATCGAAAACCGTTATTACTGAGTTATGAAATACATATGCATGTTTTCCAAGATAATCCCATATTTTCTAACATGTTTGTCGATTTCCATATGATAAGAAAACCCTGGTTACCACCAGTAAGTATAGTAGTTTTACTACTTAAGATAAAACCATAATTTGTGTCCTTGGATTACCCTCTAGTAAGTAGGTAGGTAGTTTTATTACATAAATAAAACTATAGAAGAAAGAAACAAATCCATGAACAAAGTTAGTTTATACGTATTGTGAGTCGTATAATCATACTGATTTGACCCGTGACCTCCTTGACTTTCTTCAGTCGTCGTTCGATTTACAAAATTTGTCACCCCAGGCATGCCCACCTAACTGTAGCTAGCAGTTCAGGTGTGGGATTATCAGTCCCGAATAGATCTATCCACAAATTTCACGCTCTCCCTCCAGGAGACTCTGGTTATCCTACCGGAGAGGATTTATCGGTACCCCGAAGGGCATAACGAAGATAAGTCTCACAAGCTAGTATTAACTAATTCACGGAATATTTAGCTATTATCGAGTTTCGAAGTCGTTTGGAACAAAGTAGAGTATAAATAATTAAACACAAGGTAATTATTTAGTATGATACTCTAGATTAATAATGAATAAACTAAATCAGACATAGTTTATATATTGACTTTGCATGAAATTAGAATATGAAAACAAGTAATGAAGATCCCAAATTATTCCCATAATAATTTGAAGGGTTTGATAAGTCCCCATGCTGTTTTGAAAACTATGTAATTATATTCAGAAAGCGTCCCTTATGCTCCGCATATTACAAAAGGGATAAAGGTATCTAAAAGTTTGATAGAAAATCGTTATAATTACATCAGTTTTTAAATTACGAAATCCTTTATGATTTGCTTGTATCCCACCCCCCCCCCCCCCAAAAAAAAAACATGAAAAAATCGGAAAAATTACATCAGTTTTTAAATTACGAAATCCTTTATGATTTTCTTGTATTCCCCCCGTGAAAACATGAAAATTTCGAAAAAGTGTAGGGGTATGAACTCACCTGCTGTGAGTGGAATGGATGGACGTGTCGGGTAACATGCTAGGTGTCAATTGAGGACTTGAACACACGCGAGGATCCTATGTAACATGAAGCGATACATAATTGTATCTAATTAGTTATTTAATCACTAATTAAGTAAGTAAATACACTCTAATGTGTGAAAACACTTTATTTCAAGTGTTAGGAATGATATGGGTTGCATCTAAGGAGTGTATGGCCTCATTATGGAGTTTACTCTTCAAGTGGTGGCCTTAGGGGTGTTTACTGTTGAGGGACCATATCCCCCATGAGTTTACGGCCGTAAACTCATGGGAATGATGGGTTTGGGTGCTCAAAGGTCTTAAACTACTCAAGGACTTATGCTAGACTCAAATCAAGGGCTATGGAAGTGATTGGGGCTTGAAATGGCCCTTATTTGGAGTTTACGGTTTTTGAATGCTTCCTTGGTGAGTTTACGGTCGTAAACACATGAATTTACGACCGTAAACTCATGTTTGCCACTTTCTTGCATGTTTTGGTGCTTCTAGGGTAAGCATACAAGGTTCTAGCCACTCATACAAGTCATAGAAGGTGTTAAGGGAATTTTAACACCCTTAGAAGGTGTTTACGGTTTTGGGATATTGCCCAACCATAAACTCATGTTTACTCTTATCATTTCATGTTTTGGGGTTCTAGGATCATTCATGCAAGTTTCTAGGTCATTAGCCAAGCATTGGAAAGGTTTTGGGGCATCAAAACCCCCTTTTAGGGTGTTTACGGTCTTGGGATGTTCCCAAACCGTAAACTCATGTTCTTGGGGTTTTAGAGAGTTTAAACCATGGATTTGCAAGTATTCTAAGCTAAACAACAAGCTAGGAGGGTTTACTTACTGTTGTGAAGCTTAAATGGGGCAATTCTTGATCAAAACCCGATTTGTGGAGAGAGAGAGAGTAGAGAAAGGAGGTTCCTAAGGTGTCAAAAAGGTTGAAATGAAGACCACTCAACCCTTATATAGGGTTGAGTTTATGGCTAGGGTAGGGGGTCCACCAAACATCAACCGCAAATAGTATTTTTCGCAGGATTTTTCGCATGATTTCGATAGGTTCTTAAGATTAGAGACGTGGAAGACGGGGTGGATGTTGCTAAGCTCTTGAGGTAATCGGAGTTTGTAGGCTACGGAACCGATCCTAGAAAGGATCTCGAAAGGTCCTATGTACCTTGGGTTCAATTTCTCGCATTTTCCAAAGCGTATCATGCCTTTCCAGGGCGAGACCTTCAACAGGACACGATCTCCAACCGGGAATTCCAAGGGTTTTCGTCATTTATCGGCGTAGCTCTTTTGTCTGTCTCTAGAGGCTTTCAATCGATCTCGAATTTGGATGATCTTTTCGGTGGTTTCAAGGATGATTTCAGGACCAGTGAGAGAATTGTCGGGGACTCGACCCTTGGCTAGTTGTGTGTCCCCTACCTCGGCCTAGCATAGAGGGGATCTGCACTTGCGACCGTAGAGGGCTTCGAACGGGGCAGTTTTGATACTGGTGTGGTAACTATTGTTATAAGAGAACTCAATCAAGGGTAAATGAGTGTCCCACGACTTTCTGAAATCGATGACACACGCTCTCAACATGTCTTCCAAATTCTGGATAGTTCTCTCACTCTGCCCATCTATCTGAGGATGATAAGTTGTGCTCATGTCTACTTAGTGCCAAGAGCCTTTTGTAGGGACTGCCAAAATCTCAAGGTAAACCTGCTATCTCGATCGGAGATAATGGACACAGGCACACCATGCAGTCAGACCACTTCTTGAATGTAGATTTGCATGTGTCTTTCCATTTTGAACGTTTCTTTGATCGGTAGGAAGTGAGCGGATTTTGTCAATCGATCGACAATAACCCAAATGGTATCGTACCCACTCAGAGATTTGGGTAATTTGGTAATGAAAACCATAGTAATCATCTCCCATTTCCACTCAGGTATTTCGGGTTGCTGGAGCAGACTTGAGGGTTTCTGATATTCGACCTTCACCTTGGCGCAAGTCAGACACTGGCCCACGAAGGTAGCGATTTCCGCTTTCATGTTTGGCCACCAGTATAGTTTCTTGAGATCCAGGTACATCTTATCCGAACCTGGGTGCATGGAGTATCTAGTCTTGTGAGCTTCGTTCATGACAATCTCCCTGAAACCTCCGAACTTTGGGATCCAGATCCGATCCATGAAACAATAGACTCCGTCTCCTCTGATCTCAAGATTCTTATCCATTCCCCTCAAGGCTTCATTCATCATGTTCTCTGGTTTTAGGGCTTCTAACTGAGCCTCTCGGATTTGTGCGGATAAGTGGGAATGGATGGTCATTGTCAGTGTCTTTACCTTGCGGCCGGAGCTTTCCTTAAGACTAAGGGCATCTGCCACCACATTGGCCTTGTCGGGATGGTAGCGGATTTCGCACTCGTAGTCACTGAGTAGCTCTACCCATCGCCGTTGTCTCATGTTTAAGTCTTTCTGATCGAAGATGTGTTGTAGGCTTTTATGGTCAGTGAAGATCGTGCACTTGGTCCCGTAAAGGAAATGTCTCCAAATCTTCAGTGCGAAGACCACTGCTCCTAACTCCAGGCCATGAGTTTTATAGTTGATTTCGTGTGCCTTCAGCTGTCTCGAGGCATAAGCTATAACCTTTCCTCTCTGCATAGGCACACAGCCTAAGCCATGGTTGGATGCATCGCAATAGACAACGAAGTCCTCCGTCCCTTCGGGCAGAGACAGGATAGGTGCGTTGCACAAGGCTCGCTTCAATGTTTGGAATGCAGTGTCTTGCTTTTCACTCCAACAAAAGGGAACACCTTTTTGTGTCAGAGTAGTTAGGGGTTTGGCAATTCTAGAAAATTTTTGGATGAATCTACAATAATAGCCGGCAAGACCCAAGAATTGACGAATTTATGTGGGTGTCTTCGGTGTTGACCAATTCTCTATCGCCTTGATTTTGGAAGGGTCCACGTGTATGCCTTCCTCGCTTACCACGTGACCTAGAAAAGTTACCTTCCGAATCCAGAATTCACACTTGGAGAATTTTGCGTACAGCTTCTCTAATCTAAGTGTTTCCAGCACTAATCTCAAGTGTTGTTTGTGATCTTCCTCGCTTTTGGAATAGACAAGTATATTTTCAATGAACACAATAACGAACTTGTCCAGAAAAGGATGACACACCCGGTTCATCATGTCCATGAACACTGTCGGTGCGTTGGTTAGACCAAAGGGTATCACTACAAACTAGTAGTGTCCATATTGAGTCCTGAATGCTGTCTTGGAAACATCACTCTCATGAACTCATAGCTGATGGTACCCTGATCTAAGGTCTATTTTTGAGAAGTAACTGGCTCCCTGAAGTTGATCGAAAAGGTCATCTATTCGAGGAAGAGGATAACGGTTTTTGATGGTCAGCTTGTTCAATTCGCGCTAATCTATACATATCCGAAAGGATCCATCTTTCTTCTTCACAAATAACACTGGGGCTCCCCAGGGTGAGGAACTCGGTCTGATGAACTCTTTGCTGAGTAGCTCACTAAGCTGACTGGATAACTCCTGCATTTCTATTGGCGTTAAGCGATATGGAGACTTGGCTACGGGGGTAGCTCCGGGAATTAGGTCGATGCGAAACTCGACTTGGCGTTCGGGAGGAATTCCCGGGAGCTCTTCGGGAAAGACGTCAGGAAAGTTGCAGACTTCGGGGATGCTCTCGAAGTCTTCAACTTCCTGTTTTTCGTTTATCACATGGGCTAGGAATGCATGGCACTCCTTTCGCAGAAGTTTCTGGGCTTTGATGCACGAGATAATACGAAATTTGGAGCTAAGTGTATCACCACATATCATGAGGGTTTTGCCAGTGGGGAGATTGAGACTGATAGCTTTTTTGTAACAAAGAATATCAGCATGATTGGGGCTCAACCAATCCATGCCAATGATAACATCGAAGCTTTTTATAGAGACTGGCATGAGGTCGATGGGAAAAGAATGGTCGTTGAGGGTAAGGGTGCAGCCTATGTATATATCATTAGTGCTCTCTTTCTCATCGTTAGCCATCTCGACGGTAAACGTTTTGGTTAGCGGTTGAGGACTATGTTTAAGAAGATGCTTGAATACATGACTAACAAAACTTCTTTCAGCACTAGAATCGAAAAGGATGCATACATAAGAGTTGTCGAGAAGGAACGTAACCGTGACAATGGTGGGATCGACGACTGCCTCCTCTTGCCCCATCGTTAGAACTCTCCCGGTGTTGCTGGTCGTTGTTGCTTTTGGGCAGTTTCTCTTGTAATGCCCGACCTCACCACAACCATAGCAGGCTTGACTGACACCTGCTCCGGATGCTTGATTGGTTGGTTGGGCTGGTGTTCTGTAGTTTCGTGCAAGGTGACCCTTCTTGCCACAGTGGTTGCAAAGCATATCACGACATGGGCCGGGGATACGATGGTGGTAACTGCACTTGTTGCACCACGGGAGGGTACCAGTATATCCACTGACAGGTGCTTGAGTTGTAGGAGTGGCGACAGGAGTAGTAGCAGCGTGGACTGCCACAGTTTGTTGCTTCTTGGAGGATCCTAGCGAACTCTGACCCTTCCGCTTGTTCCAAAATTTCTTTTTATTCTCCCCATCTCCTTTGCTGGTTCTGAAGTGGTTGTTACTTTATCCAGATCGACCCCGTGATCTATAAGAGTCTGCGCCAGGCACTTGGCGCTATCGAAAGTGTTTGGCCTAGCAGCCAAGATATTTCCTTGAGTTGGGGGTGTCAATTCCCAAATGTACCTTTCTATCTTCTTTCTTTCCGGGGTGACCATCCCCAAGCAAAGGAGTGCTAGGTCTTCAAACCTAGAAGTGTAGGCAGCAATATTGGAACCCTTCATTTTTAGGTTCCAGAGTTTGTGCTCCAGTTTCTACATTTAGCCCCACGGGCAATATTTGGCAAGCATGAGCTCCTTCAAGCTCTCCCAACCCATAGCATTTGTTACTGTCAGTGTTAAGGATTTCACTCGGCCATTCCACCAAGTCAATGCTTTATCGGTGAATGTGCAGGTGGCGAATTTCACCTTGTTGACTTCCGAACAGCAACAGATTTCGAAGATAGACTCGATCTTTTTGAACCATAGAGTCAGGGCAATAACACCTCCAGTGCCATTGAAAGATGTGGGTTTCACATTCATGAAGTCTTTATAGGAACACTCCTTCTGGTGTCCCTGACCACCTTCCTGATTCTGGGGATACATACCACCTCCCTGTCCACCAGATCCGCCAGGATTCATCTGTGACATCGTGGCAGCCACAACAGCAGTAACAGCTGCTTGGAACATAGCGGGATCAAACTGAGGAGGTGGAGGAGGAGGATTGTTGTTCTTTGAGATGGGTCTTTTCTTTGGAGGCATCTCGTTCTAAAACGATCTAGGAGAAAAGGATGGTAAGTTCACTAAATTGAATTAGGAGATACGAAACAAGATGTATCTGTACAGGATAGATAAAGTGTTCTACTAAGCGATAGAACAGGAAAAAGTTACTAAAGCAAGTAAACTATCGCTAAGGAAAGAATGAGTAGCAACACTTGGAATGAATTTCTACAATGTATTCGGCTTTGACTAAAATACTCCTATAGTATTTTATGTTGAAGGTTTTGTTCTATAGATAACTTTTGGTAGGATGACTTTGGTAAGTATTAGGCCTGTTGCAACCCCAGAGTTACTCCCAAGCACATGTTGGTCATGTCTCGAATGAATATAGTTGATCAGGCTATATTGACCCTAGACACGACTACATAACTGCCCAAGTTTAAACTCAGTGCCCAACACCCAATTACTTTCGTTTTGTTCTACTTGTGGTTACTGTTTCTGACGTTTAGGTATTCTTGTATACTTTCTATAAAATACTTGTATTTTTAAAGTATACTTTTAGTTCAGAGCACTTCGGCCCCTTAGTGTTTATAGTTGTATACCATGTAAGGTTCGGTATACGTATTTCACTATAAACAATTCCTCTGATACCAATCTGTCACACCCCTAAACCGACGGCGGAAACGTTCCGGGGGCGGCGACGTCATACGTAGTATCACAACCATTGTACATAGTAAGCATAGTAAACACAACCATTACATTACAATAAGAATATTTACATTTGTTTTAAAAGCATTGAAAACATAGATTATATACATCGGTATAATCAAAAGTAAAGACGAGACTTCTATATGCTCCGTCTTCTCCTAAAGTGATCGAAGTACCTGTCTAACGTGAACCTGAGAATACAAGCAGTTTTAGAAATATCAGCATAAAGCTGGTGAGTTCATAAGCATGTTTTGTAAGGAAAAACTGGTTACTAAATCTTGTGAAAATACTTCAGTTCCATTGATAAAGAATGCAGTAAATATCGAAAACCGTTATTACTGAATTATGAAATACATATGCACGTTTTCAAAGATAATCCCATATTTTCTAACATGTTTTTCGATTTCCATATGATAAGAAAACCCTGGTTACCACCAGTAAGTATAGTAGTTTTCCTACTTAAGATAAAACCATAAGTTGTGTCCTTGGATTACTCTCCAGTAAGTAGGTAGGTAGTTTTATTACATAAATAAAACTATAGAAGAAAGAAACAAATCCGTGAACAAAGTTAGTTTATACGTATTGTGAATCATATAACCATACTGATTTGACCCGTGACCTCCTTGACGTTCTTCAGGCGTCGTTCGATTTACAAAATTTGTCACCCCAGGCGTGCCCGCCTAACTGTAGCTAGCAGTTCAGGTGTGGGATTGTCAACCCTGAATAGATCTATCCACAAATTTCACGCTCTCCCTCCAGGAGACTCTGGTTATCCTACCAGAGAGGATTTATCGGTACCCCGAAGGGCATAACGAAGATAAGTCTCACAAGCTAGTATTAACTAATTCACGGAATATTTAGCTGTTATCGAGTTTCGAAGTCGTTTGGAACAAAGTAGAGTATAAATAATTAAACACAAGGTAATTATTTAGTATGATACTCTAGATTAATAATGAATAAACTAAATCATACATAGTTTATATATTGACTTTGCATGAAATTAGAATATGAAAACAAGTAATGAAGATCCCAAATTATTCCCATAATAA
The DNA here is from genome assembly GCF_051521515.1 of Lactuca serriola. NCBI lineage: Eukaryota > Viridiplantae > Streptophyta > Magnoliopsida > Asterales > Asteraceae > Lactuca > Lactuca serriola. The sequence goes on along the minus strand of NC_136413.1, from coordinate 87,375,813 downwards.
TTTGAAGGGTTTGATAAGTCCCCATGCTGTTTTGAAAACTATGTAATTATATTCAGAAAGCGTCCCTTATGCTCCGCATATTACAAAAGGGATAAAGGTATCTAAAAGTTTGATAGAAAATCGTTATAATTACATCAGTTTTTAAATTACGAAATCCTTTATGATTTGCTTGTATCCCACCCCCCCCCCCCCCAAAAAAAAACATGAAAAAATCGGAAAAATTACATCAGTTTTTAAATTACGAAATCCTTTATGATTTTCTTGTATTCCCCCCGTGAAAACATGAAAATTTCGAAAAAGTGTAGGGGTATGAACTCACCTGCTGTGAGTGGAATGGATGGACGTGTCGGGTAACATGCTAGGTGTCAATTGAGGACTTGAACACACGCGAGGATCCTATGTAACATGAAGCGATACATAATTGTATCTAATTAGTTATTTAATCACTAATTAAGTAAGTAAATACACTCTAATGCGTGAAAACACTTTATTTCAAGTGTTAGGAATGATATGGGTTGCATCTAAGGAGTGTATGGCCTCATTATGGAGTTTACTCTTCAAGTGGTGGCCTTAGGGGTGTTTACTGTTGAGGGACCATATCCCCCATGAGTTTACGGCCGTAAACTCATGGGAATGATGGGTTTGGGTGCTCAAAGGTCTTAAACTACTCAAGGACTTATGCTAGACTCAAATCAAGGGCTATGGAAGTGATTGGGGCTTGAAATGGCCCTTATTTGGAGTTTACGGTTTTTGAATGCTTCCTTGGTGAGTTTACGGTCGTAAACACATGAATTTATGGCCGTAAACTCATGTTTGCCACTTTCTTGCATGTTTTGGTGCTTCTAGGGTAAGCATACAAGGTTCTAGCCACTCATACAAGTCATAGAAGGTGTTAAGGGAATTTTAACACCCTTAGAAGGTGTTTACGGTTTTGGGATATTCCCCAACCATAAACTCATGTTTACTCTTATCATTTCATGTTTTGGGGTTCTAGGATCATTCATGCAAGTTTCTAGGTCATTAGCCAAGCATTGGAAAGGTTTTGGGGCATCAAAACCCCCTTTTAGGGTGTTTACGGTCTTGGGATGTTCCCAAACCGTAAACTCATGTTCTTGGGGTTTTTGAGAGTTTAAACCATGGATTTGCAAGTATTCTAAGCTAAACAACAAGCTAGGAGGGTTTACTTACTGTTGTGAAGCTTAAAAAGGGCAATTCTTGATCAAAACCCGATTTGTGGAGAGAGAGAGTAGAGAAAGCAGGTTCCTAAGGTGTGAAAAAGTTTGAAATGAAGACCACTCAACCCTTATATAGGGTTGAGTTTATGGCCAGGGTGGGGGTCCACCAAACATCAACCGCAAACGGGGATTTTTCACGTGATTTATCGTTTTCCGACACGTATGAAATTACGACAATAACCCTAATTGATTTACTTAACATTAAAAAGTTAACAGAAAACTTTAATAATAAAAATAAATTTTATTAACGGAAGTGGGTTACAGTGACGGAATAAATTTCGGGTTGTCACATCTATACACTCTACCATCACTCTCAACTAAAAACCATGTGGAACACAATTTGTAGGCTATTGGCTTCCATTGTTCGAAAAAACTGATAAGAGATATGCAGCAGAAAAATAACAACAATAACAGTGAAAATATTTATGCAGTTTTCAGATAAAAAAGAAGAAATACCATTCAGTTGAAGCATTTTAGCGAGTGTTTGGTGTGCATCAAAACAACTTTCAATTTCCTGTAAAAATTAGACAATCAGAACAAATTCCCAATTCACCAAAAATATTACACCTTGAGCAGGGAAACAACATGAAAACAATGTAAATCGAAGAATCTAAGATAAGCAAATTCCATTGGCCAATTTAAGATATCATACACTGAAAAATTCCGCAACTGAAACAAAAAAATGTGAGTAGTGGATACTTCAAATCCGAAAATAAAGTTTGGATGTTGGGTTGATGTCACACCAACGAATTGCAGCAAGTGTAGCATACCTCAAATTCGAAATCAAAGGTTGGATCTTCATTCGATGTAAGGTTTGGAGGAGCTCGGGGGAGATTAGAAGTTGTGGAAGGAAGTGGAAGTGTTTAGAGGGGAAACGAATCAGAGAAGAAGACTTCCTTTGGAGGAGCTTGTAGGAGGTGGAAAAACGAAGCATCGTGTCACACCCCCAAACCAGAACGGCGGAAACGTTCGAGGGCGGATGACTTCATGTAGTATCGAAACAATTGAATACATAGTAAATAAAGCAACACAACCATCATATATATATAATTTAAAAGTTACATTGTTGTAAGATACTTGTTTCAAAAACAAATTACAATATGATGACAAAATGAGTTTAAAACTGACGCCTTAGCATCACTTCTCCAAAAGCTGAAGTTTACCTTAATTACTGAATCCCTGAGAAATACAAGTAGATTTGAAAGAGTAGATCAGTATTTAAGCTGGTGAGTTCATAAGTATTTAATGTCCATGTTTGTATAAATTTGAATGAAATTGTTTGTAGATGTTTGAAAACTCCTAGAAAATCCCATATTTCCTACTGGTATAAAAGTAGTCTTCTACAAGACCTGACTGTTTTGGATGTTGTTTCTAAAATTTCAATACTTTTCCATAAGTGTATGGTAATTTAAAAGTTCGAATACGATAATGCAATGGTGTTTTTCATGTCTAGAATAGTAGAGTTATGTATGTCTAAAATCGCTAAAGCATTTGATAACCCCATAAATCAACGTGTTTTTAATATTCCATGTGAGTTCTACAACCATGCTATTGACCTAGACTGTCTGTAACAACGTTCTACAGGCGTTGGAGTGTTATGACGTTTGTCACCCTAGACCTGCCGGTCTAACTGTAGCTAACAGTTTAGGTGCGGGACTGTCAATCCCGTATAGATCTATACATAAGTATCACACTCTCCCTACAAGAGATTATGGTATATAATACAGGACTTTAACTGCATACTCGAAAGTACGTGAAGCTGAACGTCTCACAAAACTTAGTATCAAATAGATTTACGTATGAAAAGCTCATTTGTTCTTGTATATGAAAGTATTCCTTTGATATAGTACTTATAGTATGTAAAACCTCTTGAATATCTAGTAAACTATACCTATTATAGTTTTTCTCAAATTTATAATTCTTTGTATGATAACCCTGGTGCAGTATCAGCTTGGTACGTAAGTATAACATTTATAATAACCCTATTGAACGTTTATTTACCAAAATATAAATGAAGTGTTTGATATTTGTATAACAACATGTTTATATTCTTATTGGACAAGATGTTATTGAATAGGTGTCGCATGCAAACATTTTCCTATGATAGTTAAGAATCACATATGATTTGTTATATAAAGATAAGTGTAGTAAAAGCTTATTGTTTTCCACACGAGAGTAACCATGTGTTTACTTGTATTTCCTCCCTTTGAAAGCGTATAAAAGCATTTATAAAGTGTTTGAAAACTGATGTGCACGAAAGTACCCACTAATTTTAATATGCACTTATAGGCAGTGTACCTAGTCGGATTACAGTATAGCTTGGGTAAGTCGGGTGTCGATCACAGGGAACGGTGTTACTAATTAATCTATTTGCTATCAAATTAACCTAATTATTAACAAGTTTACAAAGGGTTTTATCTGATTTTACAAGATCAGACGAACTTAACTCAAATTCAATCAATACGTAAAAACACACTCTTGTCTAGTTTAAATCCACTTCTTCCGTATGGCTAGCTAATAATTATGGATTATCTAGTTGGTTTTAATTGTATTAGTAATTTAATTCTAACTTTACCAATAATTAACTAATTCATGTCAAACTATGTATGGTCACACACAATTAAACACATAACCAATTATGAATATGAATATGTTATGTAAGATTTATTATGCAAACGTAATTATAGTCACAATCCACATTCTCTAACACAGCTAAGTCTATTTATTCTAATTACTAACTAAGATTGGTCAATCCTAGCTCTAACAATTTTATGTTCACTAAATTATTAGGTAAACAAGTTCATGCAGTTAATGGTCACTAAGCTACACAGAACATGACATTAAGCAGCTAGAGAAACAAACACAAGCATGCTAGGTAACTAAAAATCAAACACAAGCAATTTACCAACTAAATAAATCCATAAAAATTAAGCTATTCATAAGTTGGAAGCTTCATCTAGCTAAAAAAGAGTAGCTAGATTCAGCTGCTCATAATAGCAACTAACACACTAACACAAATCAAAGTATAGTGAAACATGTTCCTAGATAACAAATAAGTAAACTAAATTATGGACCTTCACTCTTTTGGTGTTGAAAGCTTCTTTCCAGGACTTTTCTTCTGCTCAAAATCGCCTTCTGTAACCCCTTTCTCTAGCCAAAAGTCCCCTTTATTCGTAATGGTCAAGGGTTTATATAGTTGTTGATTTTTATAAATTCACGTTGTGAATAATAGGATATTCACGTCGTGAGTTCCAGATAACCGTGCCCGTCAAGGATTCCTTCACCCACGTACATATCTTCTAGAACTAACTCTCACGTTGTGAATCTTCCAGTTCTCACGACGTGAGAACGCTTTTTCCATATTTTCTTTTCCTTTAACCTTTTAACTCCCAAAGTTTCTTCCTTTAATGCTTTTAGTCCCTTTTCTTCAAAATGTCTTCTTTTTGGCTGCAGATAATATTTAAGCTCATAAGTACCATTATTCTAAACAAATTACCAACCTTTTAATAAAAATGTACTTAAATATTGCCTAAAAATAGATATAAATATGGCAATATCAAAATACCCCACACTTAGGCTTTGCTTGCCCTCAAGCAAATTTAAACTTAACCCTTTATTACTAACATCACATAGAACAATCCAATTCCAGCCCAGCCATTATGCCAAGACCTTAACGCATGTATTTGTGTCTAAAATTTTCCTAAAGTACCCCCATACTTTAAATACTCACAATCTTCATAAACACTCGCCCACTTCTTTCGAACAATGCTCATTTTATGCAACCCTCCGAATCCATCCGAAGAAATCTCACTTAACCTCAAAGTATTTTTGGTTTAGAAACCCAAGCATACATAATCTAGAATTACAATTTATGATACCACTATGGAGCTCTTTTGAATTCTTCACTTCCTTGGCATTTGATCTTTCATTTCTTTGAATTCACCACTTTGTTTGATTTGATTTTTGGTATCTTCAACTTTTTGAATTTCTTCAGAATTTTGATCTTTTGATCTTCACTTTAGTTGCTCCAAAATTCTTCAAACTTTTCTTGCAATTCTCTTTTTTTTACATGTACCTCACTTTTTTCACTCAAAATCCTACATGCTTTAGCAGGGGCGCTCAACTTCAACCTTTATTGGTTAAGACATAGCTTCCCTGGATACATTTCAAGTTTAGGCTGCTAAACATATTGCATCCCTCAAACCAAGCGGGGTTATGTTTTTGTTCCATGATTTCACTAAAATAAGGGAGGCCACAAATGCACTATAATGTGTATTGGCTCAACTAAACATTTGAACTTTTATCGGATCATCCCATATAACACTAGCAACTACAGTTCAAATTATTATTACTAGATTTAATTATTAAAGATTTAAATTTTGTAGTAATTTACTTTTTCGACCCCTACCCTACACTTATTTCATAAAATGCCCTCATTGTATGCATAAAATAAATCAAAATTAAGAAAAAGGGAGAAAAAGGAACAGACTCCCCTGGGAGAGTGGCGTAAACATCTCCAAAAGTGTGGAAAACATGCATTTTGAATATGGACTCTGAGAAATAGAAACTTGGATCTTGAACTCGCGAGATAAGAAATGCACCGGCAAAACACGAAATCAAGCCTTCAGTCTTCTAAAAATGTGGTGGAAATCTTCAAAATAGAACGAACAATGTGGGAAAGCATACGCCACATTGTATGGTAGTGAAAATGAGCCAAAATAATCTCCAGAATAATGACAAGAAGAATGTTATCAGCCCATGGAATAATAATATGTCAAGGGCCTTGAACTTGTAAAAACCTCAGATTCACAACGTGAGTAAAAAAGAAAAGTCACGTTGTGAAGTGGAAATTACGCGTATCTTGAAAACCCCTGGGAACTAACTCACGACGTGAGTAAAAAGGGTTCACGTCGTGAAAACTGGGCAGACAGAAAAACATTGCCAAATCTTCTTCTAATGTGCACAATTCAACCCAATGTCTTAATGTATTAAGACTCTTCTAAATTCACCAATTTTTGACTCTTTCGTTGACTATCCGCTCTCTTGACTCACCCCACACTTATTTTAAAATATGGGTCTCGACTCTCGACTTTAAACACTCCCGGCTAAAGACGTACGCACTCATATCTCGATATCCTTTCTAGGCGCTCCTAGCAATTTCTGAGAAATAACCACCAAAGAAGAATAAAAGTAACATAATATCTTAATAGTTCTTACAATCCCAACAAAACAAAACAAAATAAAAACAAACCAAACAAAATAAAAATAAACGACAATCAATCATCCTCCTCATCATCATGTGCTCCACTGGTTCCAGCTCCATCACCTCTGCGTCCGCCATACTCTGTCCATCTTGGGAAAATCTGGTAATGATACCCCAAATGACACGGCTGCTCCACCCCAAGATGTCGGACAACATTCTCCATAGTACCTCCGATCCAATTGACACTCAACGATAACTGGTCAAAATAACCAACCATGTCACTCCCAAAAGGTGCTCCCACCATGGATGCGGGTCGATGTATTGGCTGCCCGCGTGTCCCCTTCCTCTCACATTCCTACGCCTCGGCCGTGGTTGTGGTTTAGGTTGTCCGGCCGGCTCATCATCATCATCATCATCTCAAACAATTCCCCAATGTGTGCCATAATTTTTCACCACCCTCATTGTTTCCAGATACCCCATACTGAACTCATTCCCCTCAATACATGTTAGAGAACGAGTGATTTCAGGAACAAGAAGACCATAAGAGCGGGCCAATTGGGTAACAAAATGCCCTCCACAAATGGGGCTTCCAGGACGAGCACTTGTCGCATAGACCGCCAAATACTGTGCCAAAAAATAGGGAATATTGCAGCAAACACCCGGTTGTAAGATGCACCATAAAAAGAACAAGTTACTTTTAGTAACTTTATCACCGTGACGCTTGTGATGAACGGAGAAAGTGATTAATCGATGGATGAGGCGGTGTATCGGGCTTTTGATGCTACTCTTGGGAGACACACCGGAATTAAACACTCCAGCAGCAATGTTACTCCAAAACTCAGGCCCCAAAACCCCATCCGCATACACCCGCGTAGCGTCCCTCAAAAACAAAATACTCATGAGTGATGGTCTCATGAGCTTCATAAAGCCCCATACGGCGAGAAAACTCCACTAAACTGCACTCCCGATACTCCCCGCCTAAACGAAAGACCAAAGCTCGGGGAAAAGTGGGATCTCTGACATTGTCATGAAATGTGACCGTGGAAAAGAACTCCACGCAAAGCTCCTTATAAACACGCTCCTGGATGTTAAACAGGTTGAACCACCCCTTGCATGTAAATTGAAATCCATCCACCAAAAAGATTTTTTTTAGGTATTGGGACATCTTATCAACCAAGCCAACCTCCCTCGTCCTTGCCCACTGAATAGTGGGAGCAACAGCAAACCCTCGATTGTAGAGCCATCCCAACCGAGTATTCCATCGCGTGTAAACATCACGGGGTGTAGTGGTTGGAAACTCGTAAAATGGGTGAAAACTTGCAATCCCAAGAGGTAAGTCTCTTCTAGGTGCCATTTCTACAAAAACAAGGAACAAACACAACCAAAACAACAACCCAACAATTTAGACATAAAGGAAAACAAAAAACTGTTCAGTCCCAAGATTCATGTCGTGAATTCGCAATATCAGCAAGCAGAATCGCGACAATGGGGGGTAAATCTAGTCACAATATCAATGGGGTTTACTCCTATACCACTTCCAAACACCTAGCATAAACATTCAAAGGTTATTATGGAACTTTGAAGAATTAATTTCGTCATTTCACTCATTTAACGAACCCTAACCCCAAGTTCATCTACTAGAGCAAAAACTAAACTTAAAAATCAATAATTATTACCTATGATGGAAGTATTACGTAAGCACAAAGAAGATTAGCGGAGTTGTTAGCCAAAATCGGAGCAATGGGGACCAAGGGGGACCAAATTTCGCTTCCACTTCGTGCGGTATAAACAAATGGGGGTCAATTGGTTATTTTAGGGCTTTATTCTGTGGTCCCGTGTAATTGAAAACTCACGTCGTGAGTTCGCCAAAGATTCACGTCGTGAATTTCATCTGGGCTAAAATTGGGCCATACACTCACGGATTGATCTTGGGCCTCTTAGTCTAATGGGTTAAACTCTATTATTGAGTATTTATTCGGTTCATTCACGATTCACGTCGTGAATTTCTAAAAATTCACGTCGTGAATATGGTCTGGAAGGAAAAATTTATACTAAATCAATTTTGGCTTTAAACTAAATTCTCAATTATTACTACTTCCATTTTAGGGTCCCTACATTCAGTGTTTAATTATGTTCTAATAGAGTTGGATGATATGATCTATGTTTTTAATACTAAAATGCAAAAAGAAAAAAGAAAAAAAATTGCAAACCAAACTCAGGTTGCCTCCCGAGAAGCACTTCTTTTTCTTGGAGTCTTGAGTTGGACTCTGTGCCTCCTACATTGAGTCCTTGGAAGAATCCACCACTAGGATCTTTTGTTCCTTGAATCGCCTCTTGTAAGCTTGAACTCACCTTCTGTACACCTTCTTTGGATTCTCTTTTTTAGCTTTGACCTCTTCTCCATCAAGCTTGCGTTTGGTCCCTTTAGTTTCCTCCCTGCATTCCATAGCATCCTTCTCCTCTTTCACCACTGGCTTTGTCACCCTTGAAGTGACCTCCTCTTCATCACTTTTCATCTCCTCATCCTCGCTTACCCAAGAAGGTGGACTCTTGTAAGCAATGACTTCAAGCAAATATGGAACAAATGCTCTTGGTTTTGTTCTTTTGACTTGATGAACTGTCTTGATCTCTTCCTCCATAAGCTTTTCTAGTTCTTCTAATTCATTTTCTTCATTAATTGTGAACACCTCTTCTTGAACATGATTCCTTTGGAAGCCATCTTCTATCCCAAAAAATTCTTTTTCATCACCTACCCTCAAGGTGAGCTTGGACTCACGAATATCAACAAGAGCTCCAGCAGTGTTAAGCAATGTGTCACACCCCCAAACCAAGGATGGCGGAAACGTCCAGGGGTGGAGGACTTCATGTATAGTATCACAACAACATGTATAATAGTGCTCAAAGTAAATACAACCATCATAAATATAATTGAAAAAGTTACACCAAAGTATATGTTTACATGTTTCAAAATCAATTACATTATGATGACAAAAATAAATTGTTGACGGTTTAACGTCCCATCCTCAAAGCGCTGAAGTTTTCCTGTTTCACTGATTTCCTGAGAATACAAGTAGTTTTGAAAGAGTGTCAACAATTAAGTTGGTGAGTTCATAAGAGTTTTGTTTGGAGTAGAAACCGTTTTCCTTTTAAAATCGATAGAGTTTGATCTCCAGAAAATCCAATATTTTCTTAGTTAAGTGTAAACAGAATATTCCTATATGATGTGTTGATGTATCCTAGATTGACCCGTAGATTTCCCCTATAATCGTCCAGCGTATATAAGTTATATAAGATTTAGGTTAGATAAAACGTCGAATATAATGGGTCCGCCCTAGGTCCACAACCAAAAAAGGAACAGGAGATGAGGCGGGCACCACCAATTCTAAGCCAATCCAGACTAAATTCTTGTATGACTCAAGCATATACGCTCAACGATTATAGTTGAAGTCTAACAATGCGAAGATTTAATGTGAATATAACCTATACATATCATAGTTCACCGGGGAGTAATAGGGATTAGTGAACCTGAACTATGCATATGATAGCTTATCAAAAGTGATGGTGATGGTGAATATAACCTATACATATCATAGTTCACCGGGGAGTAATAGAGATTAGTGAACCTGAACTATGCATATGATAGCTTATCAAAAGTGATGGTGATGGTGAATATAACCCATACATATCATAGTTCACCGGGGAGTAATAGGGATTAGTGAACCTGAACTATGCATATGATAGCTTATCAAAAGTGATGGTGATGGTGAATATAACCTATACATATCATAGTTCACCGGGGAGTAATAGGGATTAGTGAACCTGAACTATGCATATGATAGCTTATCAAAAGTGGTGGTGAATTCCTTTCTTGTAATTAAGTTCTTAGGGTAGATGAAACATAAACTATACCTATTATAGTTTATCACTTTGTTTGTAATATATATTTACCATAACTATACCGATTATAACTAGCGTGTTCGTTTGTGGGGGTATAATGGCTTAACTATACTTATTATAGATTATCATAATTGTCCATAGTGGCAATAACTCTTTTGTATGTGTAAAGCCTTTAATAATGTGTTTGTTATATAAATAACCCTAAACTATACCTATTATAGTTTATCAATTATTTGTGTGGGTAGTGAGCATAGGCCTTTCTTGTCATAATTTACCAATGTTTGTATTTTAATGGGTATAGCCTTGTAATATCATTTATATATTTACCATACTTGTGGAGGTGTAAATCCATTTATTTTCTGATGTATGTCTATATAAGAATACAAAATTGTTATATATTGCAACTACACATAAACACATAACGATGTATACCTTGCTCAACATGTTACAAGGTGAAATGAAATTTATAGTATTTTTCTGTTAATAACGTTTTCTGTAATTGTTATTGGAAAAATTGTAGAAAAATCATAAAATGTCCAAATCAAGTTCTGTAACTTCTGAGAGTTTGGAAAATGAGTCTAGTTTGTTCATAATTTTTATTATAATTTTTAATGACTTCTTACTTATGTGAAAAAGTCCATAATCACAGACTGGTCCGGATTGATGTTTGAAATGATAGGCAGTTTTGTAAAAATCACCATAAATTGTAGAAAAATCGTATGGAGATGTGTAAGTAGTCATTTTAAAGCTAAGAAGTGGAACTACATGCACCTAAAACAGTTTTGAAAACTAAAATGTTTAAGTTGTCCAAAACAGTCCGTGAATGGGGTTGAACTTTTCTGATGAAGGCTGTTAGAAAAATTTAGTTATGTTCTTGGTGTTTTAACTTGTATTCCGCCCCCCCCCCCCCTAAAAACTTGAGAAAACATGAAAATGTAGGGGTATGAACTCACCTTAAGTGTTTTCAGTAGATGATTGTTGAAGAATGGAGGTGTTTAACTCAAGAACACTTGGAGATGCCTTGAAGATTTTTGAGAATCTAGCATCATAGTTATGGAGTTTGTATAAGCTATCAATGATTTGAGTAGAATGAAGTGTAAAAATCACAAGGAGGATGAATTACACTTACCAAGAGTGGAAGACACTTGATGATCAGCCTTGAGATCTTGAATTAAAGAGAAAAGTTGGAGAGAAAAAGTTGGAGTTGAATCTTTGGTGGAATGAGAGTGATTGAAAGAAAATGAGGAGAGAGGTTGAGTGACCAGCCCTAGAACGTGGGGATGGCTTGTGAGAGGGGTAAAAAGTACAAGGTATGGTGGGGAGGAGTGGCTGGTCATAGAGTGGGTGTGGGAGTGGTTGCTTGTGTCATAAAGTAAAACAAAGTCAACACTCCACCTCTTTGTACTTTACCCACTTGTTTTTATTATTTAAATAAAGATTTTGATGAAAATCTGATTAAATTGTGAATATTTAGGGTTTATTATGTTAAAATATGATTTTGGGTGAAAACCCGCGTTAAAATAATTAAAAACGGGCCTTAAACGTAAAACTATGCGATAACCGGGAGAAAAATGCTTCCCAGCGAGGCCTCTCGGTCCTAGGCCGAGGTTCGGTCCCTAGGCCGAGGCTCGGTCCACGCTGAGGTTGGAGTCGGAAGCGAAAGGCGCGAGAAGTGAAGGGCGAGGGTCCGGTCCGAAGGCTCGGTCCGAAGGCTCAGCAGGGAAGCTTCGGTCCTCGGTCTGGAGATAAGAGGCGAGAATGTCAGAACCGAACGAACTGTAGTGAACAGTAATGAACAGTACCTTCGGTTCGGTTGGTGAACAGTACCTTCGGTTCGGATCAGCAGCCTTCTTCATCAGGAGGGTTCGGTTCCTAAGAGGGGTTTCGGTTCCTAAGAGGGGTTTCGGTTCCTAAGGTCCGTTTTTCGCGTAGACTTCCGTTTTTGGGCTGTTTTCGCCAAATTCGAGGGTCGGGATGCCCCGAGTGATTATGGCGAGTGTCTATCAAATCTTGCAGTAATTTCTGATGCTCGGGAATTTTTGATAAGGACTCGACAAAAGGAGTATTAATCGGGATACCCTTCACGTGCTTAACAAACTCCAGATGCTCTCTTTCCAGCGGACTAAGGGTAGCTCGGGAAGGAAAAGGTAAAGGCGGGTGATAACCCGAACCAGCTACAGGATTTTTCTGTTCATGACGGGCCCACGTCGTGAACTTACATTGCTCACGTCGTGAATTCTGCAATTCAGCAACATCTTGATTTTCGAGCTTGGGCTTCTTCAACTTTGGATCGGGCTGCTGTTGTTCAATTTCTAAGGCTTCTAAGAACTCATAGATGGCCTCTTCTTCAGTATCTGTGGCCATTACATGAGATTGGGCCTTCGTTTCAGGATTTTTCGGGGACAACTTCTCGTAAACCAGAGTGGCTAGCTGACCAAATTGTACTTCAAGGTTATTGATGGAGGCTTGCTGATTCTTTATTAAAGTTTGCTATTCATTAATAGCAAAATCAGTAGCATCGTGTCTCTATTCCGAAGCTTCCATAAACTTCATCAACATGGTCTCTAGATCGGGTTTCTTCTCAGCTGGTGGCGGCTCCTTTTGATAGAAGCCTCGACCTGTCTGCCTATACTTCTCCTCTTTTTGCTTCTTATATTCTTCATATGGCAGCCACTCCTTCTTTGGTTTCCTCCAGTCTTCATCAAACTTATCCCCACTCGAGTAGCACACTTAAACTTTTCTGTTCCCAAACTCATCTAAATTGCAGTCCTTGGTCAAGTGCGGACCACTACACCTCTCGCAACCCACTCTCATGGCATGAATTGACTGGTCCATTTGTGTAATCCTGCGATCCAAATTATTCAGCATAGCCATCACAGCTGCTATTTCTTCAGTTTGGGCCCCTCCACCGCCTTTGATTCCATCTTGCCTAGGGTTGTGGTATTCACGAGAGTGCTTCGCGAATTCTTCAATCAGCTCCTTGACCTCCCTTGGATTTTTTTTGTCAAAGGTCCTTGAGAGTCAAGGAGTTGTCTTGTCATAACGCTGACCCCATCATAGAAGATTGACATCTCTTGTTGCACATTTAGATCATGCTGAGGGCAATTTATGAGCAAGCCCTTGTACCGCTCCCATGCTTCGTATAATGACTCCCCCGGCTGTTGCTCAAAGTTGGCTATTGCCTTCTTGAGTTTAGCTATCTTGGATGGAGGGCAAAACTGGTCCAGGAATTGCTCACGCATTTGAGCCTAAGTGGTAATTGTACCCGATGGAAGTGATTTTAACCACTCCTTAGCAGCTCCCTTGAAAGTAATGGGAAGCATCCTAAGCAAGACGGTTTTTATGTTGACATTTGGGACATTGAAGTAATCTGCAATGTCGTTGACTTCATATAGATGCTTAAAAGCATCCTCATGATCTTTCCCAAAAAATGGGATATCCTTCAGTGTAGTCAAGATGTGCCCCTTCAGCTAGAATGTGGGAGTGGCAGGTATTGCGAGTTGGACTAAACCGGGACCCACATCTTCTCGGATCCGCTTCTTGTAAGCTCCCATGGACATCTCTTCAATTGATGTCATCTTGTTCCTTGGCTTGTTCTCGGGTTCGCTCGTATGTTCTTCAAATTCCGGCTCGGTATCGTATTCGGATTCGGTTTGGACAGGTATTTGATCCAAGTGCTCAAAATTTCTCTTGTTCCTTGAGGATGAACTTGACTCTCCTGTCTTCTTTCCCGACTTTCTTGAAAATGCTGACTTTAATTCTTGCAGTGGCGTCTTCTTATCAGTCTTAATGTGAAGTGCAGCTTCGGAATCTTCAATTGGTGGCACCAAAGGTGTGGTAGATCCTTGGTCATGAACTCCTGCAAACTAAACACAAATAAAAAAAAAAGTAAAACTGAAATAGAAAAATAAACTAAAAACTAAAAATCACAGCTTTCACGTCGTGAGTTTATAAAACTCACGTCGTGAATTCTGTGACAGAAATAGAAAACAAAATTTTTGTTATATGCTAATAAACAAAAATAAATAACTAATTAAATTTTTGTAGATTTTACTCCACAAAAAGAGTCGATTAATCTAATGCAACTAAATAAACTAATAAACTGGCCGTTCCCCGGCAACGGCGCCAAAAACTTGATGTGCATGAAAGTACCCACTAATTTTAATATTTATAACCTAACAAACTTAAACTAACTATGCACTTATAGGCAGTGTACCTAGTCGGATTACAGTATAGCTTGGGTAAGTCGGGTGTCGATCACAGGGAACGGTGTTACTAATTAATCTATTTGCTATCAAATTAACCTAATTATTAACAAGTTTATAAAGGGTTTTATCTGATTTTACAAGATCAGACGAACTTAACTCAAATTCAATCAATAAGTAAAAACACACTATTGTCTAGTTTAAATCCACTTCTTCCTTATGGCTAGCTAATAATTATGGATTATCTAGTTGGTTTTAATTGTATTAGTAATTTAATTCTAACTTTACCAATAATTAACTAATTCATGTCAAACTATGTATGGTCACACACAATTAAACACAGAACCAATTATGAATATGAATATGTTATGTAAGATTTATTATGCAAACGCAATTATAGTCACAATCCACATTCTCTAACACAGCTAAGTCTATTTATTCTAATTACTAACTAAGATTGGTCAATCCTAGCTCTAACAATTTTATGTTCACTAAATTATTAGGTAAACAAGTTCATGCAGTTAATGGTCACTAAGCTACACAGAACATGACATAAAGCAGCTAGAGAAACAAACACAAGCATGCTAGGTAACTAAAAATCAAACACAAGCAATTTACCAACTAAATAAATCCATAAAAATTAAGCTATTCATAAGTTGGAAGCTTCATCTAGCTAAAAAAGAGTAGCTAGATTCAGCTGCTCATAATAGCAACTAACACACTAACACAAATCAAAGTATAGTGAAACATGTTCCTAGATAACAAATAAGTAAACTAAATTATGGACCTTCACTCTTTTGGTGTTGAAAGCTTCTTTCCAGGACTTTTCTTCTGCTCAAAATCGCCTTCTGGAACCCCTTTCTCTAGCCAAAAGTCCCCTCTATTCGTAATGGTCAAGGGTTTATATAGTTGTTGATTTTTATAAATTCACGTCATCAATAATAAGATATTCACGTCGTGAGTTCCAGATAACCGTGCCCGTCAAGGATTCCTTCACTCGCGTACATATCTTCTAGAACTAACTCTCACGTCGTGAATCTTCCATTTCTCACGACGTGAGAACGCTTTTTCCATATTTTCTTTTCCTTTAATCTTTTAACTCCCAGAGTTTCTTCCTTTAACGCTTTTAATCCCTTTTCTTCAAAATGTCTTCTTTTTTGCTACAAATAACATTTAAGCTCATAAGTACCATTATTCTAAACAAATTACCAACTTTTTAATAAAAACGTACTTAAATATTGCCTAAAAATAGATATAAATATGGAAATATCAAAAACGTAATTGTAGGGGTATGAACTCACTTGATAGATAGAAGAAGGTGAAACGATAACTGAGCAGAACTTCGACTAGGGAAAGTTGAATTTCTCGGGATTCTCGGGAATCTCGGGTGTCTTGGGAGTGAAAAACCTTCCTTCGGAACTTGCTATGAAGACCAGGGCTTCAGGATGGCTTCGGGGGGTTTAAACGTAGAGCTTCGGCACGAGAGAGAGAGAGAGAGAGAGAGAGAGAGAGAGAGAGAAGAAATGAGCAATGAAACTCAACACCTTCGGCTGCTATTTATAGCCCTAAATTGGGCACCACGTCGTGGTACACCTCACCACGTCGTGGTGAGGGATTCTATCATCTTCCGTTGACAAGACGTTTGTTGACGCACCTGGCACCCATCAGTCACAGTACCACGTCGTGGTACACCTCACCACGTCGTGGTAGGCCTGACAACCTCGGATTTCGGGTCTTGGACTTGTAAAATGCATAACTTTCACGTATGAGCTCCGATTTCAACGTTCTTTATATGCACGCGAAGGTGAGAATATACTCTACAACTCTCATTTAGACTCCGTTGGCTAATTTTGACTTTGATTTTTATTAGTTATTTTTAATAGGTCGGGACACGAAAATCCGTTAAAAATCCATAACTTCTTCATGTGATGTTCGTTCTCGTCAGACTTTATACTGTTGAGCTACTATTGTTGACATCTTCGATTCTCATTTAGGTTGTATCGTCTAATTATCTCTCGATCTCTATTTCGAGTATTTTAGCTGTCTGCTGCTATATCTGAAACTTGGAAAAATCATAACTTCCTCATACGACGTCAGATTTGGACGTTCTTTTTATGTATGTTCTCGGTTTAATGATATTTACAACTTTCATTTAGATACTTAAGGTTAAAAAGTATTTTATTAAAACTTCGCGTTTTACGTTTAATCGTATTAACGGTCTTGCTGTGAATCTTTGGTTGGTCATAACTTCTTTGTTATAACTCGGATTTTAGTGTTCTTTATATTTCTGAAAACCTTGACATGATAACTATCGTTTTAGGCAACCCAATAGAGACTTTTAAACATTTTATTTTTAACGATAATTTCATTATATCAAAAGAGATTACAATTCTTGAGTTTTTAGGTCATTACATATATTCGAAATATCGGGTTGTCACACATCGAGATACACCGGGTATGAAGAGCGGTGAGTATGTACGGTGGGCGAAAAGCGGCGGAGATTAACCTAAGGCAATGGAATAATAAGCGATAGAAGAAGAGGTGGAGCAATCTAATCCATGTTTACACAGTTGTAGAGAGATGAGGCGGTGAAAGGTTCTAGAAGCTTCAATTAAAAAAATCCAACCAATCACGGCCAAGTATTGCTCACCAAGGACTTTAGAATTAGTATAATATATAATGGAATTACTTAAAATCAAAATATATTATTTATTTAGGCTTTAATATAATAAGTAAAAATAATGAATAACTTGCATGTGAGCTTCACGCTAAACGACGTGTCATATTTTGATGTCATAAAATATTTATTATTAGTTTAATTTTCTATCTAGGTTTTGAAGTCATAATTTTGAACCAATTTATTTAATATATATGTTTTGTTTTGAACTTTTAATTTCAGCCTCTAGTTATAATGTTTGGGTTCCAGGTATCCCACAAAAGTTTGGGATACCCCTGTATTTTGACCCTGGCTCCGCCACTGCCTACAAGCTCAGTCATCCATGAGCATTCATAGTTCGAAGAGTGTTGCATGTATTCGACAAGCCGTGTAAGTTGTTGGTTTATCGTTGGTTGATGGCAGATCAGGAAGAGAAGATTTAGTTAGCCTTCAGATTCTAGTAGTTATGGGATTCTAGAAGCGAAATAGGTGTACCAATCTTTAACCTAAAGCAGGAAGATAGGTAAATTTTTGGTAATGCCAGAAGCGAATATATATATATATATATATATATATATATATATATATATATATATATATATATAGGTGTGAATGTTAATATTGGGCCCGTATTATCATAAGCATAAGAAATATATTTTGGACTAGGGGAACCATGAGGAAACCCAAATACATAGTGTTCGGTACTCAGAGTTGGAATAGTTGTATGTATGGTAGATCTTTTGTGTCATTGTTTTTCTCTTATACTTGTTTTGTTGTACCTTAGAGTCCATTGATTTCGACGTTAGATAGTGATGCGACTGTGAGAGGTCTAGTCATGTTGTAGGAAATTGCCTGACGTGTGTGGGATCTTGGTGGATGACAACACTTATCATTGATGTTGATTTACTTTTAGAATTTATACATTAAATGTTGTCATCAATATGGATTGGATTTCCGCTAACTGGACCAAATTCTCTACGTTGAAAAG
Source organism: Lactuca serriola (assembly GCF_051521515.1). NCBI lineage: Eukaryota > Viridiplantae > Streptophyta > Magnoliopsida > Asterales > Asteraceae > Lactuca > Lactuca serriola. The sequence goes on along the minus strand of NC_136413.1, from coordinate 87,357,629 downwards.
CGTGTGTATTTTGCTTGTCAAGGGAGGGTACGTCTATCGGGGGAAAATTATATTCTAGAGTCCATTCCTATAATTTCTATTTTGAAATTACCCATGTGCCAAGTAAGGTAATGTGAGATCTTCTTGACTCTTTTATTGGAGAGTTCAATGAAGACGGTGAGTCTCTCCGATTTGGAACTTGTTATGGAATATAGCGATATATTTCCCTGATGAGTTGCCGGCTTTATAACACCGCCAGGTAAAGTTTTAGTTTTGACCTTATTCTTGGTGTGACTCCTAAAGCCAAAGCACCTTTTAGGTTAACTCCTTTGGAATTTAATGAGATGTTGTTGCAACTTCAAGGTTGATTGAGTGCGGGTTTATTTTACCAAGTTCTTTGTCTTAGGGAGCGTTGATCCATTTTGTTAAAAAGAAAGACGATACACATGGTTGGGTGTCGATTATCAAAGGTTGAAAAAGATCAAGATTAAGGTGAGTAGGCATCTACATCTTATTCTGGTTTGGGGAGAGGGATGACACAACGAGGAAAGGTGATTGAATATGCTTTCTAATAGACAAAGAGTGTTAAGGTGAATCACTCGGTGGATGATTAGAAGTTGACGACATTGATTATTACTCTTAAACTATGGCATTATTATTTGTATGGTACAAGGTGTAAGTTATAGGCAGATCATAAGAACTTACGACATATTTATAGCGAGAATGATCTCAATGTGTAGTGGCTTTGGATTAAACTGTTTGTTTATTTGGTCGCAAGATACATGGTAAGGAGAATGTGGTAGCTGACATATTAAGTCAAGAAACTCAAATCCTCATATTATCTCATATATGAGTCTGGTGGTTGTTCCTATATTTTTCTTTAATACACGCGAGCTGTTCAGGTTGAAGGTTTGAGAGAACGCTTGATTAAGGATGAGGTGATGGTGAAACAAGCCGTTTATTTGGTAGAGAGCAGTCGAACACTTGAAAGCTTTCGGGGGCGACTTTGGGTCCCTAAGGTCGATGATGTTCGTGACACACTGTTATGAGACATACACAATTCAAAATATTTTATTCACCCAAGAACTAGTATGATGTTCTGTGACTTGAAATCTAATTCCTGGTGGCCAAAGATGAAATGACACATATCGAAGTGTGTGTCAGAGCATGTAATGTGTTCGCAAGACAATTCATAACATCATGAACCATACGGTAGTTTCCATCTATCGATAAGGAGTTAGAGGATGTTACCTAACGTGAGGAGAGCACGAGAGATGTAAGGTCTTCTAGAGGTGCTTTCTATGAGAGGTCACTACAAGTATGAAAACTACACTCGGTTAAAGTTATGAATCAAGTGGTCGAGTAAGTATACAAAGCTGACATACGAAGCGCGAATAATGATCAAGTATGGAGCATAACTCAAGGATGTAATCGAAAATAAGTTGAATAAGTGACTTAGAGACTCCGAGGATAGAATCCTTTTAAGGAAGGGAGAATTGTAACCATCCAAATTTACTTCCATCAACGATGTTAGCTTCCGTTAGTTGAATATTTATTTTCATATGATTATTTCATTTTAAGGTTATATAATGAAGTAGTTTAAATAAAAATGATGTTATTTAACATCTAAAAGAATTAATTAATTAAAAAGTAAATAATTTAATTAAATGGATTTATGGGATTATATGGTTAAAAATAACTCCTTAAAAGAGTTTAAATGGTATTGAAGGGCTAGAATGTCATTAACAGAAATTTGTAGTGTTATGTTAATTAGGGTTAGGGTTGAAAGGGTTCAAGTTAACAAATATGAGGGACTAAGGTGTGAAAATCGGCTGATAACCCCCTGGTTATGCGATCGACGGGAATGAATGAGATGGTTCGTTGTTGCTTCCCTTTGGTCTGTTACATGATCATAGAAAACAACTCGTGTCTTGTTCGTGGGCCACTTGGCGTACGTCGTTCCCAGGAGAAAAGGATGGTCGAACGTGATGGAAAAGTAAGGAAAGGTTGCGTTTACCTGAATGAAGCATGTTGGACCATTGATGTAGCTGTTGTAATCGATCAAAAAAAAATGAGTCATTGTGCGGTCCTATTTCCACGTCGATCAATGAGAAGAAGAAGAATAAGAAGAAGAAAACGAAAAACGTGAAAGGAGGTGGAGCAAGGAAACTTCAATCTTGAGGAAAGTGTGTGGGAGGAGTCGATGGGTTTGATTGGATTGCTATTGAATCCAAAATTGATTAATCAATTGGTAAGTTTTCTTGTTTTCCTTCTTCGTCAAGTGTTCATGTTTCGGTTTGCTTAATGAATTGGTAGAGATTATGAAGAAAATTGCTCTCCCTTTGGTGTCAAAATCTTGTTTCCTTTATTCTCAATTCTAATGATTTCTTGTATGGACGAATTCCAACTTTGATGAGGCTTATTCTTGATTAGTTTTCTGTCAAAAATTCTACCTAACATGTATCTTGATATGTTGGTATGGTAGACTAAGAATTGGTTGGAATGATAGAGTCAAATTGTCTTTCTTGGTGTCATATTTCTTGTTTCTTCTACCTCAAATTCATATAAGTTTTGGTGTGATATTTTGCTGCATAAAAGTCTATGTTTGAACCACTCTTGATGTTCTTATAACATCCCCAAATGCCTTGCAATATGATTTCCTACATGGCTTGTTATGCTAGTAAAAGAATGCTTATATTTAAATTGATAAGCCATGCAATTCTTGTGGTTTGTATCTTGTATTTTTCTGCCCTAAAATCACACTCCAAGGGCTGAAATGATAATCATGAAAATCACACAAATCCATGTATAAATTTCACCCAAGAGACATCATGTTATGCGTCTAAATTTGGAGTTTAATGCGCCCTTGAATGGTGGTATTCGTCTAAATTTGGGGTTTAATGTGCCCTTGAATGGTGGGAGGAGGATTGTATTTTGGTTTGTTTAATCATCATACTTTCAGTCATCCATTAACCAACTCTTTGGTCTTTACATATACACTAAAAGTATGTCTTAATATCTTCAATATATATTATTTAGGTGCAAAATGGAATTAGTTTAAGTCCTTCCCCTTAATCTTAGAGTTTATGGTGATGTTGGTAAAGATTGCAAATCTGAACACATTTGTTCATCTGTCTTGCAAGGACTGTAGAGGCTATTATGGTCTGAATTAGATTAAATGACACAAAGAACAATGTTTTATTAAATCGAGTCTAGTTTCTAGAAAGTCCGGAATCAACTCAATAGAAGTTATGGATTATGTTTTCTGCTTTAAACATTGAACATGGGTCGGATTGGGAAATTATAAAAAAAAAATATATAAAAGTTAGTATTAAAGTTATATATTTGAAAAATGTTCTTGATTTGTTAATTGCATCTTATGTGTGGTTTTTAGGTGAATCCATTAGAAATTCAAGTAAGTTCAAGACTTGGAGTAGAATGAGAGTCTCATCAAGGCTAAAGGTGGGTTCAGAATTTTAACTCACAAAGGTGCATAATTGAAACATGCATTCTGTAAATGGTGATTTGATTCACATTAGGATGACCTTGTCATTACTTGGGCTTAATAATGATATGATATTTGTGATGTTACCGTATGATTTATGAAATTTCCATATTATGAGTTATTTGTTATGATCCTTTCATTTTGATGAATGTGATGCATATGGCAATCTAAATTTGTGAGTGAGTCTATAATTTTCTTAACTATAATGCATAACCAGAAATTACATCTCAAAAGTGGATCTTTGATGCATATTAGGATTATACAAGTGTTGCTAATGTTTGTTTGGAAAATCCTTTTTTTTGCCATTGTGTGGTTATGCCTTGGTATTTGTCGATATGCTCCTATGATTGATATATGCTAATTGAATTTGCATGCGGTGATTATGACTAATGAATTGATAGTAATATGTTATGCTTGTTTGATGGTATGCCCTTTTTATTACATGTTATATAGATTAAATTAGTTGATTATATACCATGCTTATGTTGATATATGAATATTTTTTTCGGAGTATAAAGGTAATATGGGTAGAACCTTGCAAATCTAATAGGTTGAAAGAGCTTAAGTTGTAACGGTGATTAGTTACACGGTCTTTCTTGGTGGTCGTGTGACACGTGCTTCGCATGCACCCCAGTGTACGAGAATTGGAGTGGTGCTGGCTTAATGGTGTAGCCGAATCAAGCATCATTTAGGAATGGGGAGGTGTAACGGTAGAATTGGCACCATTTGTACTGATCCTAAATGAAAATGTGAAGTACTTGTACTTTGCAGGTCGGAGTAGCAAAAGTGAAGTCTTTGGGTTGGTGTTTCGGGTGGAGGTCATGAAGAACTAAGAGCACTAAAATGGCTGAGCACACAAGTAGTGAACGAGGTTAATGTGTTGGGTAGGTTGTCACTAGGAAACCCCAAAGTAGATAAGCGGTTGAAAGGTGATTATAAATAATAACCGGTTGAATTGAAATTGTATATAATAATCGCTTGGAAAGAATTACGTATAATAGATGGTTGAATTGAATTATATGTAATAATTGGTTGAATAAAGGGGAGTTGGATCAGGTGTGAAACTAAGGTAAGTTTCACATCCCAATCGAGAGGGGAGACGACTCAAGTGGCCATTGGGTTGAAGTAATGTAAGTTGGGAGTCCAGCAAACTTCTAACAGCTGATTGGCGTCTTCTTTTTGATATATAACAGACATGTGGATGGATCCAAGTTAAGGGTTGTGTTAGAGCCTCACTGCCTGTTCTTGTTTGATGAAGGATTTGGGGTTCAAATCATGACCCGAATACCTGATTTGAATTCAATTGGATGCGGGTTCGACTCAGGATGATTAGGGTAGATATGGTACAGGTGTGGTAAGACCGTGGGTGGTAACCATGGCGGGTTTGACGTGTCGTAAGTCAGCGATGGGATCGTAGCATTCACTGGATTGAGGTACACTATCATTGGGGTGGTCATGAGTAGAAAGGAGGATCAGCTCGTGCCTTGGGCAAGGCGGGCAGTAGGGGTCAAAGAGCATCTTTTTGTTATAAGGGAGGACCATTGGGGTCCGAGGAGAGGTTAGGCTTGTGTAGCTCTCGATGTGGTGAGACCCGTGGGCGTGGCCCGTTCCTTGGTATACACTAGGTGAGACCCGTAGGCAGGACCCACATGATTATGACAGTACAGGTGAGACCCGGTAGAGACCGGTTGGGTCAAGGTATTGTATCATGGTTTTAGTTGGATGTTTATGTGGTCAGTGAGTTGCAATGGGTGATGCATAGGCTAGGCTAGCTTTATCATTTAGACTCTAAGAAACCCGGTGGCTGGACCAGGTGTGAGACTAGTAGTCTCAGTGGTGGTTTAGGGGTTTTTATATTCCAGTCTAGTGAATGGATATATTCCAGTCTAGTGAATGGATGTCGTGAATCAGTAGATTCCAGGTGAAATACAAGTGTAAATCCCTAAATCTCGAGTTTCTAGTTAGGTACCAAGTTGGCTTCTAGTAGAGACTAGCATTGGGAATCGTTAGTGTGGTTATGCAAGATCTTACCTCAGAAGGTTATGAGTTCAGGAATCTATGTAACAGATTATCAGTTGGAAGGTTCATGGACAAAAATGGATGTTTTCAGTTCCTATGCTTTGGAATGGTTCTACTTGTGTGTAGGTCTGGCAAGTTATGGAACTTCAGAGTTGTAGCAGCGGCGTACTAGTTCGGCAGATAAGGAATCAGTGTCTTTTTCAGCACTAGAATGTTTAACTCCCCGATTGTATCTTGTTGCTCATTTTGTTCATGGATTCGTTAATTTCAGGATGAATGTTTTGAAGGATTGTCTAAGCTTTCTACCAAGTGAAAAGTTTAGGTAGCAAGGATTGGTCAGTGATTCTAATTTTAGTGGAAACAACAAGATAATCAAGGAATGGAAGTGTTATGGTCGGTCATAATACAAAGTGGAATTGTAATGTCAGTGTTTCACTATTGGCTGTCTGTCAGGGGGTCAGAAAGGGTTTAGAATTTCGGATTTCAAGAAGATTGGAAATGGTTATTTCTTCAGGGGTAATGGAAGAAGTGTTCTAGTTTTCCGGTGTGGCTAGGAGGTAGTAAGGAGTGACCTCGAGGACAAAATCTAATTTATGCGGGGGAGAGTTGTAACATATGTTTCCTTGGATGAATCGAATTATCGTCTGGGAGGGTCAAAAGATTTGGATTTTGGTGGAAGTAGGGTCCTCACAATGTGAGGCAGGGAGGCTCACGACGTGAGGAGGTCCGCATGAAGATTCTATCCGGGACTGAGCTCACGACATGAGCAAAAAGAGCTCACGACGTGAGGATTGCAGCCCAAGCCCACAAAGTTTTAGGGTTTCCCACGTATTTAAGCCCCCTTATCTCGGTTTTATGGTTTATTTCTCAGCCTCCACCTTCACTTAACTCAGTAAACCCTAACCCTAATCCATCTTGGTGATTTTGGATCCATTTTAGTGTTTTGGTGGCTAGAAGAAGAAGAAGAAGAGGTTCTAGAGTGTTGGTTCAGCAAGGAGGCTTCATCATCATCATCTTGTGCACATTTTGGACCATTATAAGTGTTCATGATCCAATCTTTATGAGATCAAATTGATAGATCTAAGTTCTAAGCTCCTATTTGCATGTTTATATGGGATTTCATGCTTAGGATCAAAAAAGTTGGCAACTTTATGGATCAATGAGTCATTCTCTATGAGTTAGTCTTATGGATCTGGAGTGTGGATGAAATTTATGAATCTTGTTTGAGTTTGGGGCCATTTCTTGTTAGGACATGCTTGGGGCATGCATGTCCATCAAGTAATAGTTCTTATTGGCCTTTGGAGTCCTTGTTAGCTTCCAAAAGCAATAGGATTGAAGGCTTAATGGATTAAGGACTTAAAAGTTGGATTTTTAGCATCAAAATGTTCTCACAACGTGATGACACAAGGTCTCACGATGTAAGAAGCGTTGGTCCCATTTTTGGTCATCTGCTTGGGGCTCATGACGTGAGATAAGGCTTCTCACAACGTGAGGGTAGCCCCGTTGACTTTCCCTTGACTGAGTTGACTAATTTAAGTTGTGATGAGTTGGGATATGATTGAGTGAGCTCTCACGACTTGACCAAGGTTGGTCACGACGTGAGATGTGGTTTTTGGGCTTTTGAGCCTTGTTGGGCCTTATTTTTCTATATATGGCCTTTTGGTGCTTGGTTCCATTTTGAGATTTGGGTATCTTTTAGGAATTTGGGCCTCCTTAGATTAGGCCCAAGATGGGTTTTTGGCATATTAGGAAGTTAGGCCATAATGGGCTTTTGATGCTATTGGTGGGCCTCGGATTTTGGGGCAAGTGAGGAAAGGGTAAAAAGGACTTTTACCTTGAGTGTTGAACAATCGGACTTGAATCCTAGCTTTGGGTTGTGGACCGATTATTAATTTGGTATTATTTGTGGGTGCTAGCGCGCGGGGATTTTTCGGATCGGCATTCCGAGCTTTTATCTAAGATAATTAGAGGTTTGAAGTGTGTTTCCTCACTATATTTAGCTAGTCAACACCAATGTCGGCCCATGATTATTCTGATAAGATGTTAGATGTTTGTGTGACTCTTGCATGTGTTATGTGTTGGTATGTATCTTAAGAGAGGCCCGATAACTGTAATGTATGCTATTTGTTTGTAGTTATTTCATGTGTTATCATGGTTATATGTTTATATGTTTACTACGTGTACCGGGAGGGGCCGGATATCAGGCGCGGCCTAATGAATGACAGATTTGTAATTCGAGTGGGGCTCTATATCAGGCAGGGCCCGAGTCTAAGTGGGACTCGATGCCGGGCGGGGCCCGATGTGTGGCAGGGGCCTAATATGTGTTTATTTATGAATGGTATGGGGTACTTTAGGGAAATCACTAAGCTTTGTGCTTACGGTTTTATGGTTATGGTTTCAGGTATTTTCGGTTCGAAAGGGAAGGGCCCGACTTGATCGCTACACATTCACCCATGTTTCCGCATTATGATGATTTGGGGATTGTACTCTGATAACTATTTTCTTATAAAGTATTTTTGAATATTTAGAAAAAGGATGGTGAATGTTGATTTAATATATAATTAATGTTTTGGTTGAATTAAAAATGAAATTTTTACCTCATAACTTTTAACATGTTTCACCATGAACTAGTTCTTGAATCTTTATGAGAATGTTTTATGTTTTAACATCTTCTTGCTACTTGTATGTTTTTATTCAGGAGTTTAAATGTATTTGTAGTGATTAGTTGGCTAATTTCTTGATTAAGTAATGGATGTTCAAATTAGCAAGCAGCAAGTGGTTCTTGTGTTAGTTTTCACTTCACACAATTACAAAAACATTTTCTCCGACATGGTAGTCAAAGCATTTGACTCCTCTTGGATTTGGTGACTTTTCGATTCTTAATGCTAGATAATTTTCACTAATTACATGCTTAATGGAAATTGTGACTTTAACTAAGGAAATATGTTATAAGCTTCTCTAGCTATTTTATTAACTAAGAAAGGTCTAGGTAATCTCAATCTTCTTGGATTACTATAGCCAAATTAGAGATTTAAAACAAGAATTGCACATTGGGTTCTACTGATAAATTCACCAAATGTTCAAGCGAGGAAACCTTAAGTCAACCATCTTTCCCTCATTGATTTTACATCCAACCCTTGTTTTTGTTGAATTATCTATTTAAATCTTAGTTTGCCTCTAGTTTTATTTCAAGTCTTTCAAAAGACCAAAACCCCCCATTTTTGCTTTTATTGTTATCTTACAAGTATTTTTACAAAGAGATTTTCATAGAGTTATAAAATTGAACCAATCTCCATGGATACGATCCCATTACCACTATATACTATTTTAGTGTACAAGATTTAGGATTATTTATTTTGTTGGCCTCGACAACCACCAGCACACCTTGTTGTTTAATTTGGAGGTTGTAATTTAGTTATAGACTTCGGTTGAAAGATACCGAAAGGGAGGTTAGTTCTTAGTTACCGTTTGAAAGATACCGAGGGGGAGTCCAGCTCCCGGCTATGCCCGACAGTTACCGGTTAAAAGATACCGAGGATTATGCATTATTTGGTATGAGTATGATGGGGAACTCACTAAGCTTTGTGCTTACTGTTTTTAGTTTTGGTTTCAGGTACCTCTTCGTCTAAGGGGAAGGAGTCGGCGGTGTAGCAGCGCATCACACATTTGTACATGATTTCCTCATTTTAGAAGCCTGGGATTTATACTCTGATATTATACTATTCATTAGAATGTTTTTGAAACTTATGACTTATGATTTTGTGGTAAAAGGAATTGTAATGCTGTTTTCCGATGAATATTTTTATAAGTAATATATTTTTAAACAAAAATTTTTGGCTCCCGATTTTGGGATGTTACAAGTTGGTATCTGAGCCTTGGTTTGAGGGATTCAGACACACCCTCGGGGGTGTCTGGACTCAAATCGAGGGCTTGAAATATTTTTACAAGAAAATAGTTTTCTAAAATCTAAGTTAAGGAATTTTGATAAAGACCAAGGTGTGTGATGCGTGCGACCGTCCGGGCTTAAGTAAGTTTTCCCCAAGATAACCATACTTGTTATGTTATGTTATATGATATGATTATCAGAACTGCATGTTAGATTAGGGATAAGGATCTAGGAGGATGCCTTGTATGCATGTTATATGATTCTGAGAACTGCATGTTAGAAAAGAACTAAGGATCTAGGAGGGATGCCTCATATGCCTGTTGTGTGAGCTTATTGAGCCGTATGCTAGGACTGTCTAGTCAGCAGTAGGATAGCCTGAGTGGGTTATGTTTGATTTGGTTACTCAATGCACGAATGTTGCTTGCTTTGTGCTTATAGGGGTTCTAGCTAGCCTTAACTAACTAGTAAGTGGATGTTTAATAGTATCCGCCAACTAGTTAGGGAAGGATGGTAGGGACTCCTTGTGCAGCTGATGGCGGAGAGTTGGTTGGAGAGGGCCCTAGGTCAAGCCTAGGATGAGATTAGCTTGGAGAGCAGAATTGGTAGAAGGAATTTGTTGAAGTCAATGCAGTCCTTGAAGAAAGTACGGATAGATGTGGAAGGTAGTATGGGCCCGTACTACTAGAAGCAGGGGATTTGTACTCGAGTCAAGGGAGCCTGAGATGGAACCAAGGACCCGGAGAGCGTGTGAGGCCTCTCATGAGTATGTATGACCCTAACGTTTACATGTTTTATTTCGGAATGGTGGTTACGTGTCATGGAGCGGGAGGTTTAGGGTCTGGATCCGGTTCTGGATCTGGCTCAGGTGCGGGATCTGAGCAGGTTGATGACGGGATGCGTGAGTTCATCGCGTCTAAGATCACGAGAAGTATCCTTGAGGCGACCCCAGTCATTTTCGGGTCAATCAAGGAGGGGATTATTGAGCTGATGGAGGATCGCCTCCGGACATTCAGGAGTTATTTGGCGTCTAGCCAGTCGGGTACGCGCATGCTGTCCTTTAAGGACTCCAGGGGGAGTGGTGCGCCAGACTTTTACAGGAAGAAGGAACCTATTGTGGCCAGGGGATGGATTACAGACATCGAATCTACACAGCTGACAAGCTTCTGCCCGGAAGGGTCGAAGGTCCGCTTTGTTGCGAGTTGTTTGAAGGATTGAGCCAGAGATTGGTGGGAGTTAGTGGGTGATTTACTAGGGGCCCCATCCATTGAGGCTATGACTTGGTCAGATTTTATGACAAGGTTTAGGGCTGAGTTTGCATCGGCTGTGGAGCTTCAGCAGCTGGCCAGAGAGTTTCTTGATATAGGGCAGACTACTAAGATTGTGGCGGAGATCACCACCAAGTTCCGGGAGAGGGCCTTGTTGGTACCTTATGTTGGATTAGTGTCTAAGTCCATAACTATTTTGGTATGTACTTGACCCGATGGTGCATGGTCTTTTTGGGTTGCCTTCACCAAAGCAACTTGATTGGAGAAATAACTAGAGAGAGAGGTTATTATGATTTGTTAATATGTTATAAGAATAATATATTAAAGGAGAAATCATATTTGTTTAATTAATATTGGTCAATAATTAATTAAGAATTAATTTTGTGATCAATTGTAATTAATTAAACTAGAGGGGCTGAATTGTAATTATGTGATAGTTACAAAATAAGGTAAGGATTATCTTATTAATAGGTTGGACGAATTTAAGGTGATAAGGCCTTAGAATTCGACTAGGATAAGGGTTTTCAATACTTATCTTATGGTTACTTGGTGGGCAAGCAACTAGATAAGGATAAGGACTAAAACCCTAATCTCTACACCTATATAAAGACCCTCAAGGCTCATGAATTCGTCCATGCCTTCCCAAGAGGTCCTAGAGACGAATTCTTATACCTCTCCTCTCTCTTTATACCTTCTCCATTTGCTCTTGGTGTTTGTAAGCCATTAGAGGAGTGACACTTGTGACTCTAAGCCTTCCAAAGTCAAGACAAGGAGATTTGGGATTGTTATTGCTACATAACAATCAAGGTAACATTATAAACCTATTCTCATGTTAATGTGATTATTTGAATGCTAGAATTAGGGTTTATAGTCTTGGATAACTTGCATGTACAATAGAGAAACCTAGATCCAAGCATTAGGGTTTGTATGAGCACATAGGATGTCTTATGACCAAAACTCATCAGTGGTATCAGAGCCTAGACTGGTTTCTATTGTATTGATGCTTGATATGTATGAAAAATTCAATTGTATGAACTTGACATATTAGGGTTTATTGCCAATAAACCCTAGGAGGCTAAAGTTTTTTTTTCGAGATTAGGGTTTGCAAACCCTAATTTGCAAGAGTTTGAATAAGATCTTCAAATCCTTTCCTTAAACCCTTAAATTTCAAAATATAGGGTTTGTTTTAATCCCTTGATTTTCGAAATTAGCCTCCTCCCCAAGATAAGATCCTAAATTTTAGGGATTTGGATTATCCCATATCTTGTAATTATCCTCTAATTGTTAAATATGGTAATTATAGATTTTGCATTATCCTATCCTTATTTTCGAAATCTATAGAGATAATTAAGGGATTAGGATATCTTAAATGTATAAATGGTAAATATCCTCATGATTTAGATAATCCCTTATGATTTAATAATTAAATTAATAGTCTAATTCAAGATAATTATTAAATCAAGAGTTTTAATATTTAATTTTTTTAATTTAAATGTCATAAATTCGAAATATTTTAAGAAAGATTAAAACTAAATTGTTTTGAAAAGTTTCAAAACTTGCCCTCAAGTTTTGGAATTTAAAAGTTGATTAAAAGTTTAATTAGGAATGTTAAATTCTAAAACCTTATTATAGTTTTGAAAAAGTTCAAATCACACCCTTTTGGTTTTATTAATTAATTAAGGTGTATAATTAAAAGAGGTTTAATAAATCCATAAAGTTTTTGGTTTAAAATTTAATTGAATTAAAAGTATAATTGTTAAATTTGACCACCTAATATTTTAAAAGTGTAAAATACACCATATACTATATATAACATTAAAAGTCTAACACTATATATATGTATGAGTAAAAGTCAGTCTTACCGTTAGTAGGCCTCATTCACGAAGCTAGTCTATAAGGGGTGTTTAAGGAAATTGCCTATAAAATGGCGATTGAATGGGTATCCACTCTTACCCACCGCACTCTTGACTAGTGGAGGGTCGTTAGCCGAACGGGTAGGATGGGAAAAAACCTTCCATTATAAGTATAATGAATTACTAAAGAAACTAAATGTTTTCATAAAATTCCCAATCTTAGTTACCTAGGCAAAAGTGAATTGATGCAATTCCATGAAATTACACTTTGTGCCCTTGCGAAGACGTTAGTGGAGCGTGTGTGGTTTACCGGCACACTAAATAGTTCTAAGCAAAGGTAGCAAAGGGTGACTCAATGTTTGTCATAGTTCGGTGGAGCGTGTGTGGTTTACCAGCACATCGAATAGGTGACTGTAACATGTGAGGGCACCATGTAAGTTTGCATGGTTATTCACACCCGCTTTGTGATCCTCGGCATCCCAGTCACAAACAAGAGGGGCATATCGACATTTAAACATGCCATTGAAAGTTCAATGAATCTCAAAGGATCTAGGAGTTTTCATAGATTTAAAACTTAAGTTCTTTTTCGTGGTGGAAATTAGTGAATCGTCATTCACTTACCTTCAAATATTCTGCAATTAGGGTTACGACATCCCTCTCCCGAGTTGTAGAATATTGTGTTGGGTCCTAGCCTTAGTATTTCATTTGGGTGATTTACTAAGGACTCAATCTATCAACTAACTTGAATTCGTTTTCTCCCATTTTTGTAGATGTCAGAGTTCGACAACTATGGTTTTCCCAAATCCCGTGGAACAAGCCTTCCACATGAAGATGATATTCCACGATTCGATCGAAGAAGAAGAAATCACGCTTCACTTCCTCCACCTCCTCCAATTATTCTCCCTAACCCACAAGTTCAAAGGCTTGAAAAGTTCAAGATCACTCAAGCCCTTTTGGAAAGTAAACATAAAGAAGGAAAGTCGGTGTGTGCACATGTCCTAGGGATGAAGTCACACATTGATAGGTTAAGAATATTGGGATCCGTTGTCTGTGAGGAAATGGTTGTTGATTGGGTTCTTCAGTCACTTCCTAACTCATATAGTGAGTTTGTAAGAGAGTACTATATGATGAACCGCGACGTGACCCTTATAGATCTCACCTATATGCTTATTGCTATTGAATCAGCAATGGTTTGGCGCAATAGAAAAGCAAAATTGATTGGTGAATCTGCCTTCAAGACCTGTATGTATATAGACAACGACAACGAAAGACATGCTATGATCGAAAAGTTTGATCATAAAAGAAAGGCAATGTCTGAAGTAGTTCCATGTCATGTTCCAAAAGAGTCAATTTGTTTTTATTGCCAAGAGAAAGGGCATTGGAGACGAAGCTGCCCCATTTACCTAAGAGATCTAAGAGATGGGAGAGTCGAAACGTATGGCTCTAATATAGGTAAAATCCATTAACTAACTCTTTTAAGCTTCTATTCTAGATTCTTGAAACATAATGTGATAAGATTACAATTGATGTTTTGTAAGATCGAAGAAACAAAAGGAAGCTTAAAGGAAGAAGTGAGCAGAATCTAACCGTGAAGGAATGGATTTCGATCGCATTTCTCAAAGATTAGATTCTTGAGCTACTACTTAGAGTTAGAATTAGATTGCTAAGAAAGATGTATTAGCATAGTTTTTCAATGAATTGCATTGTAAGGACAAAATTTTTCCGCAATAAAATAAATTTTGATTTTATATTATGAATTTATCCTTGCAATGGCGTATATGAAAAATTGATGTTTGAATGTTTCTATTATTAGCAATAATGGATTTGGTTCTTATTTATGTTATTCATGGAAAGTCGAGAATTTACCAAATAGGGAGAGTTTCTCATCGCCCAAGTTTCAATTGGACAGAAATTTGGAATCACGCAACTTGGTTGCATGATGAATGAGAAATTTCATATTTGGAAATTAGACTAAATCGTTGACAAAGTGTCAAGTGAAGAACTAGGAGATCGAGCACACAAAGTTGCGTATTGATCAAGTTCACCATAAGAGTAACAAGATATTCGTCATGGTTTACTAAAAGATTAAGTGTAATTCGGAATTGATTAAAAAGGTTTAAACCAATAGTAGAACGAATAAGAAGAATCAAGTAGGCAGAAATATAAAAGTTTCTCCATTCTAAGAAGAAGGGGGAGTACCTTCTATGCTTTATGGTGGGTCTTAATGATTAAGAACCATATCTCAATTGATCCTCTAAGTAAATCTTAGCACAATTGTATGTTTAAGAAGAGGAATCAAGGATTGAAGAAATGGTTAAATCAAGAAGTCTATCATACTTCGTTCCAATGACAAGTTTTAAAGTTAAGATTGTGACAATGAGTGAAAAGTATTAAAGGTTTATAACATTCATCAAATGTGGAAATTTGTGATGTCTTGGATAAGACAAAGACCAACTAGAACCAATTTATGAAGAGTCTTGATAAAAGCTACACTAACTCTTGAATATTTGTTTGTCAAGAAATGTTTATTGACAAAAGGATCCTATATGTCAAGGAGTCAGTGGGAGTCTTAATGGTCTTGAAAAGTTTCAAGAACAAATCAAATAGACCTTATCAATCATCACTAGCACACGAGTTGAGGTTTACGACCTATCGTGTTGACATCATTTTGTTTCTATGCCGTTCCAATTGAGTTAATTATGCATATGAGTTCTATGAGTTCTCATTTGAATGCATAAAAGGCAAGGACCTTGATCAATGGAAAGTACATTGATAAGAAAAAGTGAGCTACTTAACTACTTGGAAGA
The DNA here is from genome assembly GCF_051521515.1 of Lactuca serriola. Lineage (NCBI taxonomy): Eukaryota > Viridiplantae > Streptophyta > Magnoliopsida > Asterales > Asteraceae > Lactuca > Lactuca serriola. Next base: position 87,342,315 of record NC_136413.1, on the reverse strand, counting down.
CATGGTGGGCAGTTGTGCTACCATAAAGGCAAGAAATCGAGATCAAGAAAGTTCGATCAATATAAGTTTGAATTTGTCGTAAACCTTGGTTTTAACAAATTCACATGGATAGGAACACATACACCGTTTAAATCTAAGTGTCATAAGATTTCCTCCTTCATGAAAATGATTGTGAGGAAATGCTTTCACTAAGAAAGATTTTAAGAAGATAGTAATTGTAAAATTGCATTCTCAAATTCAATTATGGTTACGGTATCCCTTTCCATGATTTGAATTGTGAGGTTTGGCAATTAGTCTTAATTGTTTAGACACACATATGAGCTATCTAAGGCAAAGGTGTATAAGTTTAAAAAGTCCTTGATAAAAGATTATCAAAGCATTAAGTATTAGAAACATGAATTTAAGAAATTCAATAAGTATAGATTTTCTGAAAGTTTAGCTGTTTATGAATACATGTCGAAGCTAGTGGGAGCATAAGTGTTATGTTTATAATAATCATCAAGATAGTGGGAGCATAAAAGTTATAATTGTATGATTATTAAGGCAAGTATTGCAAGGTTAGCAATATTAATTATAGAAAACAAGAGTCATACTTTGCAAAGTTGTAAGAGTTGAGAGGTTGTTTTGCTATAATTAAGGGAGAGAATATTATGCTTCATTTCAAATCTAAAGGTTTAGGTTGAGAAATGTTAATAAATTTAGTCAAGGGTACATAGTGTGTTCTTAAAATTTCGATTATGATTACGACATTCCTCTTCACAATTCGAATTTTGAGAACATAGAAAATAAAACATTATACGTCGTGTCCCATACGCTTCGGGTATAGGATCGATTGAAAATGCTTTAATGTTTGACCATTCTAAAATTTTCCAAATGTCTAGCGCATTTAGAGGGAAAAAGGACTAGAATCGGTTTTGACTAAAATAATTAAACAACTATCAAAGGACAATCCAAAGTTCGACGAGGATTGGTTGCTTGTGAGTAGTTGGAAGCATGATATTGGATGGACATATCGACATTATTATGAATAGAAAAGATTCTATTAAGAATGAGTTGTCATATGGAAAATATGGAAACGTGTCCATATGGGGAATTGAATATTGAAAATCTATGTCTAGATTAGAAACTTTTATGCAAAAGGATGTTCAAAGGAATGTACTTTGAGTGAGAGACATCATATCTAAGGAATTGTCTTGTAACAATATCCGATAGAGGACTTTGTAATATCATTGTCAATAGCCTTTGTGACTTTGGTGCAGTGAAATCACAAAAGGATCATTGCATAAAATGTTAGAATCTAGCATATTCTACAAGTAGCAAGAATTTGATATTCTTTCACTTATGAAAAGGACTTGGAGTTGTGAAATGAGAATGATTGGAAACGTGTTCAATGTGATCTATTTCACAAAGTAAGAATCATAGGTAAACATTGTGTGCATGCTAGGAGCATGGGACAAGTGTAATAATTCAAGTAAGAAGTTGATTACCCGAAATGACAAATAATGAGTAATCGGTATGGTGATAAATAAAAGGAGTTTTACTTATACTCAAAGGTTTGAGGCCATATGGGATTAGTATTATTCTTGTGTTTCACATTTGCATGTTTTGACTTCCAGAATAATTGAGTTTATTAAGAATAATCGAATTATTCGAACAGGCCACAGTCGTTCATATGTTGGAAGTAGATATGAATGAAGACTGTTGTGAATTGGTGTGTGGATTGTCTAAAGAGCATTAGACATAAGCAAATGTTTGCTGCAACGTTCATGAGTGCTTATGAATGTGATTTGAGCATTGGATTAAACCCACGCTCACTTGGATCACTCCATGAATTGTATCACGAGAAATTGGTGAGACGATAACATCCTATATTCTTGAAACCGAGATGTGTGAGTTGTATCTTGCAAATCGGTTGCACATTGATAATATGTAAACGCACTACTAACTTGGTGTTATAAAACATATTTTTGTGTGTAATTCAGTAAGTGAGTGCAAGCAAGCATTGTATCAAAGTTTATCCGTTCCTTTTATCCAAAGAAGGATAAAAGCGATATCTTTGGGCCCCTCGGTGATTTTGTGATGACAAATGTAAATGCTCGGCCGGGCTAGGGCTAATTTGATTTGTTCAATTAGTCAGTCGTCATAAATCGGGAATCGAAATATAGTACAAAGAGAATGATTTGAAATCATATCTCATATGATATCTAGAATGAAGGAATATATGATCCCTTATCTTAAGGACACGCGTATCTGATAGGATCAGAGTTGACAGCGGCTTTGGAAAGTTACGATTACAGATCAGGATATGAAGTCATACGCAGAATAGTTTTTAGACTTATCCAAGTGGGAGACTGTTGGATTATTGTCTAAGTCCATTACTATTTTGATATGTACTTGACCCGATGGTGCATGGTCCTTTTGGGTTGCCTTCACCAAAGCAACTTGATTGGAGAAATAGCTAGAGAGAGAGGTTATTATGATTTGTTAATATGTTATAAGAATAATATATTAAAGGAGAAATCATATTTGTTTAATTAATATTGGTCAATAATTAATTAAGAATTAATTTTGTGATCAAGTGTAATTAATTAAACTAGAGGGCTAAATTGTAATTATGTGATAGTTACAAAATAAGGTAAGGATTATCTTATTAATAGGTTGGACGAATTTAAGGTGATAAGGCCTTAGAATTCGACTAGGATAAGGGTTTTCAAGACTTATCTTATGGTTACTTGGTGGGCAAGCAACTAGATAAGGATAAGGACTAAAACCCTAATCTCTACACCTATATAAAGACCCTCAAGGCTCATGAATTCGTCCATGCCTTCCCAAGAGGTCCTAGAGATGAATTCTTATACCTCTCCTCTCTCTTTATACCTTCTCCATTTGCTCTTGGTGTTTGTAAGCCATTAGAGGAGTGACACTTGTGACTCTAAGCCTTCCAAATTCAATACAAGGAGATTTGGGATTGTTATTGCTACATAACAATCAAGGTAACATTATAAACCTATTCTCATGTTAATGTGATTATTTGAATGCTAGAATTAGGGTTTATAGTCTTGGATAACTTGCATGTACAATAGAGAAACCTAGATCCAAGCATTAGGGTTTGTATGAGCACATAGGATGTCTTATGACCAAAACCAATCACCTTAGTATGCAGGGGATGGGGAGATGCAGAAGACCCGCTATCAGGATATGTTGAGGGCTGACATTCGGGAGCATGTCAGCTATTCTACTTACCCGACTCTGGATTCCATGATTGTCAGGGCGAGGGAGAAGGAGATCGATTTAGAGTACCTCAGGAAGAGGAAAGCGAAGATAGGACAGGTTGTTGGGGTTTCAGGGAAGAAACCCAAGGGATTCGACGCTAGGTCGAAGGGCCAGCAGGGCCGAGACCGTTGTGGGAAATGCAGTCGGTCACATAAGGGAGTTTGCCGCACTGGTTTGGGATCAAGCTATTATAAGTGTGGCAAGACTAGACATTTTGGCAGGGATTGTACTGCCCCTGCTCCCACGGTTTAGACATCAGACCTGATTTGCTTTCATTACAATCAGAGGGGCCATAAAAATGCCAACTGTCCCAGATTGACGATGCAGCAACGGCGCCAGTGGTGGCGCCAACTCCAGTGATTGCACGAGTTATGGATGGCCGGAAGGTCAAGTCGGAGGCTCCAGTAGTGAGGAGCCGAGCATTTCAGTTGACAGCTGAGGAGGCACGCACCGCGCCCGATGTGGTGACGGGTATGTTTTCTTCTCATCAACTTTTATATTATGTCGCTTTTGATATTGATATACCATGTTATATGTCTTGTTTAGGATCGTTCCATGTGAACGGTATCCCAGTTCAGGTGTTGTTTGACTCGGGTGCTACCTGGTCGTTTTTCTCTCTTGCGCTTAGCAAGAGGTTTCCTGAGTCCTCAAGCATGTTAGATTTCCCTCTAGAGGTCGAGATTGCGGACGACCAGTCAGCGCGAGCATCAGAGGTTTTTAGGGATTGTGTGTTGAGGTTGTTTGAGGAGTGCTATTTGGTAGACTTGGTTCCCATACCGTTGCGGGGGAACAAGGTCATTATAGGCATGGATTGGTCGAGCCCCAATGGGCGGTGATCGACTGTGAGCGATGTACCAGTGGACCAGCTTTATGTTCGGCGAGTCAAGTCAACTGGAGGTTCACTTTGACCAAAGTTGACTTTGAACCAGATTTGAGTTGACCCTTGTAAGGCTCACAAGTACGAATTGCTAAGTTAGAAAGGTTGTTGTGTATGGATTGAGGAATCGAGGGGAGTTGGTTTCATACCGAGATCAGTGCAGACACTACACGACTTCGAGGTGAGTTTCCTTCTAGTAGGGATGGGTATACGGCCACAATGCCAACCCACAAGTGAGAGTGTTGGATAGATGATTGTCTTTGTGATAATTATCTAGGATCGATATGTGATATGCTTATTGTGCTTGATATGATTAATGTTCTTGATATGATTATTATGCTTAATATGTGTTAGCAGTAGTAGGGGTGAAATAGTCCTCGGTTATCGGTTGAAAGATACCGATGGGGAGGTTAGTTCCCAGTTACCGGTTGAAAGATACCGAGGGGGAGTCCAGCTCCCGGCTATGCCTGACAGTTACCGGTTGAAAGATACTGAGGATTATGCATTATTTGGTATAGGTATGATGGGGGAACTCACTAAGCTTTGTGCTTACGGTTTTTAATTTTGGTTACAAGTACCTCTTCGTCTAAGGGGAAGGAGCCGGCGGTGTAGCAGCGCATCACACATTTGTACATGATTTCCGCATTTGAGAAGCCTGGGATTTGTACTCTGATATTATACTATTCGTTGGAATGTTTTTGAAACTTATGACTTATGATTTTGTGGTAAAAGGAATTGTAATTCTGTTTTCCGATGAATATTTTTATAAGTAATATATTTTCAAACAAAAATTTTTGGGTCCCAATTTTGCGATGTTACACAAGCATAGAAATCAAATTAAAAACTCAAGTCTAAACTAACTAAAAAAAGCTTTTAGGTAAGGAATTAAAAAATATTTATATTCAAGAAAAAATAAAAAAAAAAACAATTTTGAACGAAAACACCATAAACCCTTTCTTATCAGGCCACTGCACCAATCCCATAAACTTCGAATTTCCCAAGTGTTAATGGATAATACATGGAACCTACCAAAATAGAAAAAGTCCTGCTAATCCAATAAAATAAAGAATGAGTGAGAGACTTATTGAAAACCATTTGGCTTACTTCTAATAACATTTAATCAACTCCTATCTTTCCTTTTTTTCTTTTGTAATTTGTCTTGTACTTTGTAAGTAAAATTCATAAACTTTCCACAACCCAGACCTCTGTTTTTCTCTATTTCCCCCCTATTTCCATAGCAACAAAAAGTAATTTTTTTGCTCAATCAATCCAAGAAACGTCTTTAAAGAGTTAAGAGATTGAAAAGTTAAAATTTTACCACCTCACTCTGTTCACTGGCAACAACTATGTGAAAAGCAGTAGCGTGTTGAATGAAAGATGGATCTCACTCAAGAAGACACTTCACACAACAGAGAATCAAGCATCAAACTTGCTTCACCTCTTACAACTTGCATGTTAAAAGGAACAAACATCAGTTCTTTAACCGGGTCTTTTACTTACCTGTTTGACCCATTGGGACAATAAAGATAAAAAAAATAAGATTTAAATTAACATAGATACACACACACACACACACCTGGAAAAATATGATTCTTGAATAAATTCACGTTTCAACGTCTCTCATTCTGATTTTTGATTCTTTCTAGAAAATTTAGCACACAAAATCGACACTCACACACACATTTATAAAGAAAAAGAGTGGGATGGGCCATCGATTTTAGGTTAATTGATATGGGAGGTCGAACAGTCATTCTAAAAGCAGAACACTGGAGATCACACACCTGGTAAGTCTTAATCCAAATCAAACGATTTGCAACATATATGCAATAATAGAAAACACGTTTGCAGATTTTTAAGAGAAGAAAGCTTGATCAACATTTGATGGCTTTAAACCAGAAAACACGTTTGCAGATTTTTAATCATTATCTTCATTTAGGAAATCAAAAAACAAAAAGTGATGGAAAGGCAAAAAAAAATGAAGTTCCAACCAGGAAAAATAAAAACCAAAACAAATGAGAAATAGAAAAATAAATCAAATGGAAAGATGCTTACAAGTTTAACTTTTGGTCTTCATTTGTAGCTATAGAATGGAATTGTTTAAATCAAATGTGCAACAACTGAAAATGGTATTAATACAACAAATAAGTCAAAAAAAATTTAAAGTTAATTATAGAGATCTATAGTATTAATACAACAAATAAGTCAAAAAAAAAAATTAAAGTTCATTATAGAGATCTATAGGGTATCTTATAGAGAGGGGTTTCTTCACCAAATGTGACAACCTGAAATTTCCATTTATTTTAACATCGTAATTAAGCACGTCAAAAATTAGCCTAATTTATCCCAAAATATTTTTGACCGGATTTAAACCCGTTGGAATATTTTAAATAATATTCGTCAAGCGAACCAAAAATAAAGAGGTAAAATTTAAAATTTGTCGTGTTTAACGGAAGTCGCATAAAACCCCGTTTGCGGTTGGTGTTGGGTGGACCCCCAACCAGGCTATAAACTCAACCCTATATAAGGGATGAGTGGGTTTCATTCCAACCTTTTCACACCTTAGGAGCCTTCTCTCTCTACTTTCTCTATCTACAAATCGGGTTTTGGTCAAAAATCGCCCCTTCGAGCTTCAAAACGGTAAGTTAACCTTCCTAGCTTGTTGTTTAGCTTATCACACTTGCAAATTCGTGTTTAAATCACCCAAAACCCTCAAAATCATGAGTTTATGGCCTAAGAACACTATTGGACCGCAAACACTCATAAATGGGGTTTTGAAGCCCCAAAACCCTTCCAAACCACTACCAATGCTTAGCAATGACTTAGGGGCTTGCACGAATGGACTTAGAACACCAAAATCTTAACATATGAGGAGTAAACATGAGTTTATGGCCCAAGAACATTCTTGGACCGTAAACACACATTCAAGGACCATAAACACCTTTTTGGATGTTAAATTACCCCTTAAACACCTCCAAAAGCTTCCATGAGTGCCTAGAACCTTGTATTCCTTCATGTGATGCACCAAAACATGCCCAAATGAGCAACACTTGAGTTTACGGTTTGGGAAGGTCGCCCAAAACCGTAAACACCTTTCCAAGGTGTTTAAGTGCCTTTAACACCTTCCTATGCTCATATAAGTGACTAGAACCTTGCCTACATAGCCTCGAACCACCAAAGCACAAAAGAAATGAACAAACATGAGTTTACGACCGTAAACTCATGTGTTTACGACCGTAAACTCCCATGGGAGTGGTACAAGGACCGTAAACTCCATAAAGTGTCCATTTTGAGCCCCAATCACTTCCATAGCCCTTGAATCAACTCTAGAACCCTTATATTTGTCAAGCATGAAGCCTTAAAGCACACAAATGCACCATTCCCATGAGTTTAAGGCCTTAAACTCATGGGGGACATGGTTCCAAAACCGTAAACACCCTTAGACACTACTATTTGAGGATTAAACTCCAATGTGAGTCCATACACACCTTATATGCAACCCTTGGTACTCCTATCACTTGTAGCAAAGTGTTTTTATGTACTAGGACATCTTTACTTGCTTAATTAGTTATTAAATGACTAATTGGATACTTAAATGTATCATTACATGTTAAATAGGATCCGCGTGTGTGGTCAAGTCCTCACTTGACACTTAGCGTCCTATACCGTCCATTCATCCGAATCGCCCATGGCAAGTGAGTTCATACCCCTGAATTAACCTTTTAAATGATTTTAACTGCTTTTATAGGGGGGAATACAAGTTGAACTGTACAGTTATAAGATAAATTATATGTGATTAATAACTGTATAGCAAAAATAGATTTTGCATGTTAAACTGTTTATCCAAATTAAAGGTTTCCAAATCCTGTTTTCGAATCTTGTTAAAGTATGAATATCCCTTTTTATATCATTAAAGGTTATCCAAAGTTTTTCAAATTTTGTTTACTTAAGAGACATCCAATCGTGACTTCTTATCAAAGGTTTTCTTCACTTAAACCGTTTTATACAAATCATTTTTTCAAAGTTGTTTATGAAAGGTTTTTCAAAGGATTTCCAAAGGTTTTCAAAGCTTGTTTTACAAAATGACATCAAGTCGTAAATTCTTATTTTTAAAGGTTTTCCAAAGGTTTTACCAAAGTTTTCTTCTATGCTTCTATTTCGTTAAATGCATGCCTATATTTGTATAGTTATATAAATAATGTTTAAAGGACTTAGGAAGGCTAGTTCGCCCTATTTCCTTTTCCTCGTTGGGATGTGGTCTGGTGGGTATCGGTTATCCGTCCGAAGGTCGTTTAAATATCAATTATATATCATGTATACATGTATGGACATAAAACCTCTCTCTCTCTCTCTCAGCCAATTCATCGCCTTGAATAGTACAGGCATCCTTCTATTATTCATGTTTCTGGAACCCTAGTAACTATTATAGGAATAGTTAGGAAACTCTATCTCTATCTCTGTCTCTATCTCTATCTCTATCTCTATCTCTATCTCTATTTCTCTCTATTTCTCTCTATCTCTCTCTTTCTCTTTTACTTTAGAATTTGACACACTATTTCCCTCTACGACGCTTCATTGCGCCAACGTCGTGTAACCAAAGTCTCTGGGAAGGAGAGCGAACATCATGTGTATAGATCTATACGGGACTGACACTCCCACACCCAGACTACTAGCTACAGTCCGTGCCGGTAAGGCCCATGGGTAACATAATGCCACTACCTCTACGCGTGACCTGGAGGGTCATCGGATGCTCTATCGTGGATCAGCATGGTTACATACGGGTTCACATTCACCCTTTTTGTTTTAGACTTTGCTAGCTGTATCGTTCAGTCGATACTGTCTGGAGTCTGTACTTCCTTTTGTTAGACTGAGCCAGGCGTATCATTCATTCGATCCTCTCCTAGAGTCTATGTTTTCTTTTGTTTTAGTCAGCAGTGTTACTGCTGAGGTATATATATTATTTTCCCCTAGTATTGTCACTTATGATTCTCTCATTACTCTTTTAAAGTCAATTCTATATTTAGTAATGATAGTAATTTGGGGAAAACTACTCCTTAAAACATAAATCGATCGGGTCTTGGTAGAAGACTGCTTTTATTTAGAAAATATAGGATTTTATGGAAAGGAAGCTAATACGCCGTAGATTCTAAACTACTATCTTTCATATAGTTTTTTTTGTATAAAAATGCATATTTATACTAATAACACTAAATACTTATGGAATCACCAGCATTATAAAATGTTGATACTCGCTTTCAAAATAACTTGTATTCTCAGGTCAGCGATAGACAGGTACATCCCGGGAACTTTGTGAAGTCAGTCTAGAACCGAGCTGCAACTATACTATTCCTTGTATTACTTTGATGTTGCTATGAAATGTAAACTATGTAAAATTATTACTATTAATGCAATGGTTGTTGTACTTTGATTACTATACTGCATATGTTGTGATACTTGACATGACGTCATCCACCCCAGAACGTTTCCACCGTTCCGGTTTTGGGGTGTGACAGATTGGTATCAGAGCATTGTTTATAGTGAGCTCAGTATATCAATTCATAAAAGATATACAACCTATAAATGCATAGGGATAAAACACTCTGACCAAGAATTATACTTTAAAATATAACCATATTTTACAAAAGTATAAGAACACCCAGAATCTCAACACCCGAACAAAGTATCACAAGAAGAACAAGAATAAAAGTCTTCGGATGTTGAGCATTACCATCAAACCTGGGCAGTTATGTAATCGTAAGTTGGAATAAATGTAACCTGATCAACTACATTTATTCGAGATGCGATGAACGTGTGCTTGGGAGTGATAGTGGTGTTGCAACAGGTCTGAAACTTACCAAATTGGAATGCTAGAGCCAAACATAAAGTTTAAAAATACTATGGGAGTATTTTGGAATACTAAAAGACTCACATTAATCCCATAATCATATTCAGAGGTTAAGAATCAAACAAGTAAATAAAATACCATAAGGGTATTTTAGGATCCATAGATAACCTTGTGTGAAAAACTAAAAAGATCCTTATTGATATACCTATGATTACAGAGGGTATACTTCCAAGGTTATATATAATAAGGATCCCATAGACTAAGAATGTGTGGTTTCGCTCTACTTCCTTTTCCTCGTTGGGATGTGGATATAGAGTAGTATCACATATTCGAAGGCCTATCGGATCTAAGCTATATATAATTTGTGTACCCTATGTAATTGTAGCAGGACTCGATATGGATCACCCAGTGAAATGTTAATAATCTCTTAGGATTCTCTAGACATTTCCATTCTCGCACGAACCCTGTAGAAGACCCTATCCACTTCAGTGTTCGACCAAAGATTTGATTCAGACCCAGAAGAAGTTCATTGAGAAGATTTCCAGTTCAGAAATAAATGAACCAGGACGAGACTATTGAAACCACCAAGTGTCCATACCTTTTAGAGACACCGGTGGGAAATCTGCCTGAACTTCCGAGATTTCCAGTCATCCATCATGAAGCGATGACACTCAGAGTCAGGATCGGAAGTAAGACGGAGTAGAAATTCAATATGTCTTCACGAAAAGAGAACCCTAGGTAACTACCCGAAGAAAACCAATGTTGTCACACAACATTCTCTCTTAAAACCCTAGAAGTTGGGTTACCACCATCATCAAGGTATGCCGGTATGCTAATGAGTTTGTACTTTTTTAGTGTCGTAATTATTTCTGACCAAGAAAGAAAGGTTATAAAATATAATATTCAGGATTTGTTTTTCACTATTCATCCTACAAATGTCTTTGAGTTGCGACTAGTTCATGTTTTGATTCCGATTTTTGGTTACAGGACATTTACTGGTTCACAGGATCAAATTTTGATATTTTTACAATAGCCTAATTTTTTTTTTCAGGTCACTGCCATCGAATTCACATACTAAGCTTCATACGTTTTAAAATTTTTGGATAGGTTAAAACAATATCTTTTCTTTCCTTAACTCTCTTTTTACTCTACCTATTTCAAGTCTTCCACAAGCAATCGATTGGTCGAGATGATGAGGAAGACACTGAATGTAGCTTCTTAACTTTACTCTACCTATTACAGGTCTTCCGTGTTCGCCTTTTTTTTTGCAGGTTTCTTTGAATTGGTTTTCCTCATATTTAGCCGACTTAACTCACATTCAGTTCATTGAGTTGGTCAAACACTAGCTATATGAACAAATCTTCTCTTTACATTCGCTTTTCGAAATTTAAAAATCATTATCTTGACTTTTATCTCCCCCGTATACCACAAATCACAGATTTCCATGGCTTGATTTTATTATATTGTAGTTTATCTTTCCTTATAATTACATATTTTGGTATTCACATCCTCCAAATCTCTCTCTATCTCTCAATTGATCGACCCTCCTGGTAGAATGAAAAAGTGTTTGGTTGTCTCCAGCTTTTGGCCGATCGCAACCCGACGTACCCTTACTCGTATTAGGGACTAAGCTCCATTAGGTTAGTTTTTTTTTGGATCCAAGGTTTTGACTAATAATATTTTGTTTGATTTGTTCTTCTATTCTTTTCTCTATCAAGTTCTGGATTGTATGCTTTTCTTACTTTCATTAGTATATTCTGGATCCATGCTTCCACTTTTTTGAAACATTGAATTTTTGATATCTTAGGATCGATATTTTTGGTGTCACACCCCAAAACCGGAACGGCGGAAACGTTCTGGGGTGGATGACATCATGTCAAGTATCACAACATATGCAGTATAGTAATCAAAATACAACAACCATTGCATTAATAGTAATAATTTTACATAGTTTACATTTCATAGCAACATCAAAGTAATACAAGGAATAGTATAGATGCAGCTCGGTTCTAGACTAACTTTGCAAAGCTCCCGGGATGTACCTGTCTACTGCTGACCTGAGAATACAAGTTATTTTGAAAGTGAGTATCAACATTTTATAATGCTGGTGAGTCCATAAGTATTTAGTGTCATTAGTATAAATATGCATTTTTATTCAAAAAAAAATTATGAAAGATAGTAGTTTAGAATCTACGGTGTATTAGCGTCCTTTCCAGAAAATCCTATATTTTCTAAATAAAAGCAGTCTTCTACCAAGACCCGACCAATTTATGTTTTAAGGAGTAGTTTTCCCCAAATTACTATCATTACTAAATAAAGAATTGACTTTAAAAGACTAATGAGAGAATCATAAGTGAAAATACTAGGGGAAAATAATATATATACCTCAGCAGTAACACTGCTAACTAAAACAAAAGAAAACATAGACTCTAGGAGAGTATCGAATGAATGATACGCCTGGCTCAGTCTAACAAAAGGAAGTACAGACTCCAGACAGTATCGAGTGAACGATACAGCTAGCAAAGTCTAAAACAAAAAGGGTGAATGTGAACCCGTATGTAACCATGTTGATCGACAATAGAGCATCTGATGACCCTCCAGGTCACGCATAGAGGTAGTGGCTTTAGAGGTAGTGGCATTATGTCACCCATGGGCCTTACCGGCGCAGACTATAGCTAGTAGTCTGGGTATGGGAGTGTCAGTCCCGTATAGATCTATACACATGATGTTCGCTCTCCTTCCCGGAGACTCTGGTTACACGGCGTTGGCGTAATGAAGCGTCGTAGAGGGAAATAGTGTGTCAAATTCTAAAGTAAAAGAGAAAGACAGAGATAGAGATAGAGATAGAGTCTCCTAACTATTCCTATAATAGTTACTACGGTTCCAGAAACATGAATAATAGAAGGATGCCTGTACTACTCAAGGCGATGAATTGCTTGAGAGTGAGAGAGAGGTTTTATGTCCATACATGTATACATGATATATAATTAATATTCAAACGACCTTCGGACGGATAACCGATACCCACCAGACCACATCCCAACGAGGAAAAGGAAATAGGGCGAACTAGCCTTCCTAAGTCCTTTAAACATTATTTATATAACTATACAAATATAGGCATGCATTTAACGAAATAGAAGCATAGAAGAAAACTTTGGTAAAACCTTAGGAAAACCTTTAAAACTAAGAATTTACGACTTGATGTCATTTTGTAAAACAAGCTTTGAAAACCTTTGGAAATCCTTTGAAAAACCTTTCATAAACAACTTTGAAAAAATGATTTTTATAAAATGGTTTAAGTGAAGAAAACCTTTGATAAGAAGTCACAAATGGATGTCTCTTAAGTAAACAAACTTTGAAAAACTTTGGATAACCTTTAATGATCTAAAAAGGGATATTCATACTTTAACAAGATTCGAAAACAGGATTTGGAAACCTTTAATCTGGATAAACAGTTTAACATGCAAAATCTATTTTTGCTATATAGTTATTAATCACATATGATTGACCCTACCCGCAAAGGTGATGATAAAGCCGAGCTCTTTAAAAGAAAATTTTCAAAGTGGAGTAACGAGGAAGGCACCCGTGTCCACGTAACTCTGACTAAGCACCTCACTCCCAACACCAATACTAGTACGAACCACACATGTCACCAGTGCGGCGAGATGGGACACCTCAAAAAGGACTGCCCAATAATAAAGAACTCCGGCGCAGACGGGAAGATACTAAGGATCATTGCTGCAGGAGAAACTACTCCAGACCCTCGTTAAAGTATTCTAAGCGTTCGTTGTATCAGACTCGTAAACTGTTTAGAACTAGTGCGACCAGAGTCTGATCTTTTGCGAGATCCCGACAGTAAAAGGGACCCTCGTACTGCGTATACTTACTTTTGTAATACAGCTAGTTGACAACGTTAATCTTGTAGTAAATCTAATACTGTAACTCTGTTAAAAGTCGCAGCACTGTTGTAAAACTAAAAATTTCATAAGGTAAAGCTATAATGGCTCGGTATATACGTTAAAGCCGTGTATAATTAAGATGGATAGACCTCAAGTGAGTGATGCTGCCTCATTTCCTGTTCCTCGTTTGGTTGTGGATTTAGGGCGGAGTCGCTCAGTCAACAATCCTCCCCACCTTAATTATACATGACTAGTGTATGCTAGGCGATTATAGAAAGGCCTCGTGAGAATCCGTTCATGAAGGGTACACTATTCTGAAACACTCAAGATCCTCTATAGTTCCGCGTCAACTCTATCGGTCCAAGTATCTGCAACAGTGATACACTGGACGAAACCCAAGACGCCAAGAACTTGTGTGCCCATTCAGCACATGGCCCTATCGACCCTCATTCTATGTCATGTCGATGTATGCCAACTTCGACGCCTCTATCAATCATGGTTTGACCTAGTGAAACCATGTGTAAATCCCTAGTGTTGTGTAAAAAGAACTTTCACCATAGCCATTTCGGCAATTAAAAGTTCTTCCTAACCAAATAATAATAAAACCTAATGCAATTCGTCGGTCGTCCCTCTTATCTAAAACCTTCTGAAATACCCAAGAGAAGGGTATCGCGCGCTGTTAACCAACCTCTCCTTAGGTAAAGATAGAACCCGAAGCGAAAGACACTGCAGGTGTTCCAGAAAACGATAACCACCCAAAACCTACTCCGTAGATCCCCCAGAAAGACCCTTCACACCTCACAATCAGGTTCGTGAATCAAGAGGATAGAACTCATGGGATTGACTACTATAACTGAGTATATGCATAAGGGTGGTATATAATTGAGATCAAAAAGATTTAAGATGTGTGCTTCCTCCCTACTCCCTGTTCCTCGTTGGGTTGTAGGTCTGGGGTGGAGTCGCACAACTAAACATCCCGTCGATCTCAATTATATACGGCTTGCATACACCAAGTATTAGTGGTTAAGCCAAGCATGAGCTCTACCACGAACCTCATAGTAAAACCCTTCATCCTATCCTATAAAATAGAAACTAGAGTCAAGAGAACCACTGCGGGTTGAGCTACTATAATGACCACAAATCCGAAATTTGTTGTCATCCCGGTTAAGCCAATATAGTAGCTAACACCCTCAGTTGGTAAAGAAATTTGAGTCGTAAGAGTCAAGGACATTGACTACAACCATCCATTCACGCTTAATCCCACGAATTAAGCATCTCAACGGATATCCCGGAAACCTGGAAGCCGCGATAAGTTAAACCCTGGGAAGAGTGGATGAGGAAATTAGAAGCTCCGAGTGACGGAACCCTATACTTCTAGACATAATCTAAATCAAGGAAACTCAGAAACACCGGAAGAGTAGTTGCCAAAGATACTCGCACTACTCAGGCACTTCGTCCACCCCGTTACCGACAAGTAGTGCCTAGGAAACACCTCCTCCTCATGTGAGAATAGTCACCGTCGCCCTGTAGACGAAAGACTGCATTCACCGAAGTGAACACTAAAATGCCAAGAACCACATGATAACCCTCGCAACCAAGAAATACTTGAATAAAGTAAAATGGTATGTTGCGTCAAGCCTTATAACCCTGATCCTGAAGAGATTATAGACTTGACACCAGTCTAGGTGTTAGTCGATGGGTTATACAAGAGCACGCGCTTTCTGCAACTGAAATAAACCGACGCCTTAGAGAATAGGGCATGTCTTAGAGATTCATTGGACTACTAGGTGTTCCAAGAATAGTATCTCACACAGAAATAGTAGAACCACCTCCCGAGATAGTCCAACATTTCAGAAAATCTCTAAGGACTGAGTTGGCCCTGAGCAGAGACTGCTATTCATGAAACAGCAAAGCAAGTAAGAGCATGATTCTTTCCTGTTAAGAATCATACTGTGAAAGCATCTGTTAGACGATGATGAGAAGTTAAAAACTTTCTAAACAATCGTCTGGTTGAAACCCTATCTCACCGACCCTGAGAGTTTCCGTTAAAAACATCTCAGGAATCAGAAGTGTAGGTCAATTTTTGCACAAGATTGAGATAGACACCCTGCAACAAATAGATACCAGTAGACATCCAATCCATCCGATGGTCCAGAAAACCTCTAAAAGCCAATCAGCGGGAAACACGAATACAAGGATAACCCGAGCCTTCTAAGAACCAACCCGAAGAACTACACCCCCGGTATGAGAGAACGCTTGGAACTTCAAAATGGCGATCACGCCAGTGATGATCCCACCATAGAAGTACATTATGTTCTGAGAACCGAAAAGCTCTATCTTTCCGAGAGCTTAGGACCATCCAAGATTCTTTATAAGAATTGGTCCAACCCTTGTCAAACCACGACTACTTTTGGAATTCCATAGGTTCCACAATAGTCTATTCGCGTCTCCAGCATGGACAAATTGTTGTCCAACATGACTTGTATAAACCCACTCGTCGTAACAGCAATCATTGGGAACCCTAACTTCGTAGAAAAACCCGTAGGAAACTGCGAACCAAGGAATCAAGCAAGCATAACGAATCTGCATCCCATTAAGTGAAGGTTCGCTGGCACGCAAATGCGAAGACCGGGGTTCACTTGGGAGTGCGAGGACCAGCCGAACAGGAAGTACCCTCATCTCTTACTCAATTTTTCATGCCTACTTCCTAGACTAAACTCTAATTTCGGGACGAAATTCCCTCTAACGGGGGGATGATGTGACAACCCGAAATTTCCATTTATTTTAACGTCGTAATTAAGCACGTCAAAAATTAGCCTAATTTATCCCAAAATATTTTTGACCGGATTTAAACCCGTTGGAATATTTTAAATAATATTCGTCAAGCGAACCAAAAATAAAGAGGTAAAAGTTAAAATTTGCCGTCTTTAACGGAAGTCGCGCAAAACCCCGTTTGCGGTTGGTGTTGGGTGGACCCCCACCCAGGCTGTAAACTCAACCCTATATAAGGGATGAGTGGGTTTCATTCCAACCTTTTCACATCTTAGGAGCCTTCTCTCTCTACTTTCTCTCTCTACAAATCGGGTTTTGGTCAAAAATCGCTCCTTCGAGCTTCAAAACGGTAAGTTAACCTTCCTAGCTTGTTGTTTAGCTTATCACACTTGCAAATTCGTGTTTAAATCACCCAAAACCCTCAAAATCATGAGTTTATGGCCCAAGAACACTATTGGACCGCAAACACTCATAAATGGGGTTTTGAAGCCCCAAAACCCTTCCAAACCACTTCGAATGCTTAGCAATGACTTAGGGGCTTGCACGAATGGACTTAGAACACCAAAATCTTAACATATGGGGAGTAAACATGAGTTTACGGCCCAAGAACATTCTTGGACCGTAAACACACATTCAAGGACCATAGACACCTTTTTGGATGTTAAATTACCCCTTAAACACCTCCAAAAGCTTCCATGAGTGCCTAGAACCTTGTATTCCTTCATGTGATGCACCAAAACATGCCCAAATGAGCAACACTTGAGTTTACGGTTCGGGAAGGTCTCCCAAAACCGTAAACACCTTTCCAAGGTGTTTAAGTGCCTTTAGCACCTTCCTATGCTCATATAAGTGACTAGAACCTTGCCTACATAGCCTAGAACCACCAAAGCACAAAAGAAATGAACAAACATGAGTTTACGACCGTAAACTCATGTGTTTACGGCCATAAACTCCCAAGGGAGTGGTACAAGGACCGTAAACTCCATAAAGTGTCCATTTTGAGCCCCAATCACTTCCATAGCCCTTGAATCAACTCTAGAACCCTTATATTTGTCAAGCATGAAGCCTTAAAGCACACAAATGCACCATTCCCATGAGTTTAAGGCCTTAAACTCATGGGGGATATGGTTCCAAAACCGTAAACACCCTTAGACACTACTATTTGAGGATTAAACTCCAATGTAAGTCCATACACACCTTATATGCAACCCTTGGTACTCCTATCACTTGTAGCAAAGTGTTTTTATGTAGTAGGACATCTTTACTTGCTTAATTAGTTATTAAATGACTAATTGGATACTTAAATGTATCATTACATGTTAAATAGGATTTGCGTGTGTGGTCAAGTCCTCACTTGACACTTAGCGTCCTATACCGTCCATTCATCCGAATCGCCCATGGCATGTGAGTTCATACCCCTGAATTAACCTTTTAAATGATTTTAACTGCTTTTATTAGGGGGGGGGGGAATACAAATTGAACTGTACATAGATTAGGTTTCAACAAATAGAATCAAAAGAAGCGATGGTGGACGGATTTAGAGAGGGAGAAGAACCAGGTGATGGTCGATGACGGTGTAAGGGTATGGGGGTAACATTTATCTGTAGGTGGTAAGCAGTAGTTGTGGAATTGTAGTAATAGAGGCTTGCTAAAGATTAAAGATAGCAAGTAGAGAGGCATAAGAGATTTGGGAGCAACGATGACTGATGGTATGTAGATAATATTAGGGTTTTCTGCATGTTTAGACACAAGGAGAAGGTACTAAACATTTTATTCCAAGTTAGGAGGAAGAGCATTTGAGTGAACGAGGATGGTGATACCGGAGTACACCGGAAAATGAAGCGAGTTAGAAGAGAGGCAATAGAGGGGGTGGGTTTGACGGCGTCAGATGTTGTGTCAAGGAGAGATGTTGTGTCGAGGAGGCTAGGGTTTAGTGTTTCCAACATGTAGAGATAGATGTACGCTTATCATGTGTACATTATGTTACCTTTTAAATTTCACAAAACATGTAATATTTTTAATAATATATAGTAAAGATAATATTTTTTTTGAAAGCACTCGGTAAATGTTACATAATATATATATATATATATATATATAAGGTCCTTTTCAATACTAGACTTTTGTTTAACAACTACCTTCATCGAATTACTCGGGATAAAAAAAAATATACAGTATCACTAAATACAGTAATATCCAATTATATGATAGATTACTATTTTATCTAACTGAAAATGCCATCAAACGATAAGCTTGAATATATAGTTAAAAACAAATTGATCTAAGATATATTAATATATGTACCCATGCATATCAAACGAAACGTTAGAAACCAGAAGAACCCTAATACCTAATGATCTAAGATATATTAATATACCTAATGATCTAAGAATTAATATATGTACCCATGCACATCAAATGCAATGTTAGAAACCAGAAGAACCCTAATACCTAAATTTAAAACCCTAATTAACTATGTGATCACAAACCCTTAACCAAAAAACGCTTCATATAGATCCATCAGCTGGTAAAGAAACAGGTGGAATGGTCGATGTTGGTATTCTACAAAATACGCTTTTGAATTAGAGCGCCTTGATGCTCTCAACGGAAATGGAGCTGCCGGAATTGCAATTGTTCGGCGGCAGATCGGGCAGTTTTTCTTGAGCGAAAGCCACTTGCGGATACATCGACGGTGGAAGTAATGGTGGCAAGGGAGTCGTATAATGTTGTCGCCTTTAAAGAATCCATCCATACAGATGGTGCAGGCTGTGGGTTTTGATCGGAGAAAGGAGCCTGCACCGGCACCGGCGCCGGCACCGGCGATGGTCGTTTGCCAGGAATATTGGTAGCTTCTTATAAAGGTATCCATAAGACTACCAGAGTTACAAATACCGATTACCCTGCGTTAACCGCCGGTATCCAAATAATTGTCTATATATGCAGGAAACTAAAAGTGAAGAATTGTAATTATTATTATTTTATTATATAAATATATAGATAAGTATAAGTATTTTGATATGGTTGAATTTAAAACCAACGCGTAATTCGAATACGCGGTACTATGCGCTTATTTCTATCTACTATGAGAGTATTAGATATTAAATATAAAACATGACGTGCGTACACGTTATATTTATTTGGATTAATATTTTCACATCTAAAATCATTAAATTCAGATAAAATTATAATTTTCAAAATACTTCAAATAAAATATAAAAAGTTTTTTTTTTCTAAAAATAATGATTTTTTTGTTCAAGCAGATTTTTTATATTTAAATTTTCCCCTTTAATTAGTTTTTGTTCTAATAGTTTTAATTTCTTGTAATTTTAAAACTAAGTTATTGATGTTTTATAAGCAATTTTTATCTCTGATGTTTGGATAGGGAAAAAAAAGAGTTTATAGCTTATTGTTTATCTCCACTGCGCGTTTAAGTGTTTAGATATGAAACATTACAAATCAACTTATTATGGTGGGGAGAAGCTAAATAATTTAAGTGTTTTGATATGAAACATTAAAAATCGGTACACTGTGGTGTTGAAAAGCTAAATAAGTTAAGTTTAAATGTTTGGATATTTTATTGGGTATACTTTACAAAATACTCATTCACCACAATGCACATGGTGATTAAATATTAGTTTACTTCAACTCAGTATTTTTAAACTTTGATCCCTTATTTTACTATGAGTTAGCAAACATCTTTTATCCGGTTTAATCATGCATTCTTTTAGCTTCCTAGAACTACTTGAAACGATTTAAAGATTTTTAGTTTAAACATCCTTATATTCCGTGATAAATACTTGAAAACTTATAAAACCAAATGACATGGCTTTTGGATCTTAAAATAATAATAAAAAATAACAACCCACGCTTTATTTAGAGACGTGTTTGCGAGGAGTTAAGTACAAGCATGATGTGAATACTACAAAACAAGCCCCCTTGCAAGTGTAGGCGTGTAGCAACTAGCAAGAACATCAAATTATCCATCACAAAACAATTGCAAGTAGGATGGTAAATGAACCGAGCAAACACAAATGATGATTATTCATATCCGTTCATTTAAGTTAGTCGAACAAACGAATGAACACGATTAGATAAACAAACGAGTTTTCTTGTTCATGTTCGTTCATTTAACAAATTACATTATCCATGTCCGTTCGTTTATGTTGGTGAAAATGATCAACAACCATAAACAAATGAAAATATATATAATTGAATGTATATGAAAATAAACAAACATATAATATAATAATATGATCAAACACAATTTAAAATATATGAACATTAAAGGAACTTAAATAAATGAACACAAACAAACGTTAACGAACAACATAAACGAACGTTAACAAACATATTTGAACGAACAAGACTATTGTTTATGTTCGTTCGTTTAACTAAACGAACAAGAATTGTCGTTCATGTTTATTTATTTATTCAATAAACGAACTTTCCGACGAACAATTCACGAACATTCGCTGAACGTTAGGTTCATTTACAACCTTAATTGCAAATGTTTTTTGGTAGCAAATGCCAATACTGGCGGAACTAAATTTTTTTTGCAAGGGTCCAACAAAAATTAATATTTTTAAAAATTTTGATTTCATTAGACTCATCTAGTAATAAAGCAACCACATTCTTATCAATTTATTCACAAATAGAATCATTTTCTAAACTTACATTATAAACTAGAAGGAATTACTTGCGCCGTTGGCGCCTGGTTAGATAGGTTTGCTTAAATTTGCATTTGTCACTGTAAGTCAAGTACTTTCTTCAAATCATCCTCTTTCCCTTTCTGCAATTCAAGGAAAAATGTGGTTAGTACTGTGTGTGTTTGTAACAGAAAATCAATTTCAGCCAAATGAGGTACGGAAACACCAACGATAAGATCTAAGAAATGTGACATGTATTAGATTTGTCAATTTTGTCAACAAAAACTAATTATTTTCCATAGGATTCTGCCCAACTAGAGTGATGAGAGTCTGTGGGTGTAGCCGCAGCCTTCACTAGGTTGGTAGATAGCGTGAGTGCGTTGTTAGGACGCAGAAAGATCAGTAGTACTCACCATTTCAGGTATAGCAGTAAGGATATGGAAATCCATGGATTGGATTTCGGAATTTACCAGACGGATTAGACCTGGTTAAGCCAGTGATAAGACTGTAGAAGCGCCACTACAGAGAAGAGAGCAGAGAAGCAGTGGACTGCTTGAGGTCATTTATGACATAAGGCTACCAATGATCATGTAGCAACCGCGTTTAGCTTTGGGTTTTGGTGACGTCAGGATTCGACGCATGGAACCGATCAGTTAGATCAAAAGGCCGCTGGGGCCACAGTAACAAGATAGCTAATAGTTGTTGGTTTCAAAGAAGGATTTCGTTCAAAAGTTGTGTGAGGCGACTAAGTAGGGAGTCCTAGGGGCTCCGCAGTGGGGCTGGAACCCGATATTTTAGATGATTGGCGGAGAATTGAGACCAGGTAGGTCTCGGTAGATGTCAGGAAGCAGCCATGTGACAGCATACAGTTTCAGACAGTTCAGTGTTTCAGGTAGTTCAGTGTTTCAGGAGTTACAGCTCTTGGGCAATGTTAGTAATTGTGCCCTGATCTGCAAGTACAGACAGGATAGCTGGTTTATTAGGAAGTGACGAGTCACTCACAGCGGAAATAGCTAAGCATTGGCCAAGTATAAGTGATCTACAGGGATAATTAGGTTTGGGAAACCGTCTTGTACTGGGTATTTTCGAGCTAGCAGAAGTTGAGTAGTCAGTTGGGAGATAAGCAGGCTAGTTTCATTGATAATAATTTCGTATGAGTGGTCTGTCAGGGAATCAGACCATCTCAAGGCAACAGATATCAAACGAAATAGATGTGATCTTGTCGCGAGGGTTGGTTACAGTTACCCTAGAAAGGCTAGGGTGTGCCCAAAATGGTGACCTGGTTACAAGAGTGGTTTGAAGTGAAAGGAATGGTAAGGAATGATTTCGAGGACGAAGTCTAAGTTAAGTGGGGGAGAGTTGTAATGCCCGTTTATTTAAATAAATTAATAAAAGTAAGTCCCAGACTAATTTGCGAAGAAGTTTAGCAGTTAAGGGTTAAAAGTGTAAGTTCTAGATTAGTTTTGTAAGTATTTATGAAGGCAGGGACTAAATGGTACTTTATGGGACTTCATTTGAAGAATTTTAGGTGCTAAGGGGCTGATTTGGAAATTTAAGGACCAATTATGAAGAGATTATTTGGAGATAAGAGCAATATAGTAAATTTCGGATTTAATTTGAAAGTATTTCATGGGAAGGGACCAGGAATGTAATTATGGGGAAATAGTTATTTTTGGACGGGTATATAGTCTCTTATCGGCCAACCCTAACCCTAAACCCTTCCTTACGATGCAGCCGCCACCCCCCTCATGAGCCTCACAGCCGTCGTCCTTGAAGCACCTCAGTCGCCGCTTGCATCATCGGGTCCGGAAGCCACTCTATCCGCCGGTTGTCGTGTCGTCTAATGCCACTGTCATGTCTCCCTTGTCACCAGTGACGTCGAGAATCGTTGGAGGATCGTTGACGACAAAAGAGGTATGTCATCGTCGTGAGATGATCGTGAGCCGTCGGAATCGTAAGGTAAGTCAACCGCAACCCACTGTTCATCTCTTTCTCGTAGACTCGATGCCGGAATCGCCATTTCTGCCGTCGGTAGCCCTTGGGGCGTCGTTTTACTCTTTTCCGGTGACGCCTGCCACCTAGGCGGTGGTTGCTTGGAGGTGTGCTAGAATGTACATATTGGTTGATATGCTCGCGGGGCTGTTTGTAATATTTTTGGCCGGAAAACCCACTGCCACCACCATAAGGTGGTGGCTACCGCCGTTTTCTACTTTTAAGCCACCACCAGCCACCGTGGGAGGGTGGCTGTGTGCGTGATTTAGTGTGTGCGCATGCCTAGTTCGTGATTTAATATTGTATTGATATTCTTGGGCAGGAAAAATGAAGAAAACTCATCACCACCACCTTATGCCGCCATTCCGCCGCCTTTAGCTACCATCTCCGGCGGTAGTGGGCTTTCAGGTGCGTTTAGATTGATGATTGAAGTGCTTTTGGTGTTGCGTTGGCCCAAGATCATAACCACCACCACCGAGAGGTGGTGGCTGCCGCCTCGAGCCATCGTTGACCACCATGGTGTGGTTGGGTGTGTGTGCGTTAGTGTGTGTGTGGTTACGTTTTGATCAAACATTGTAATTGTAATTAATTTGGTTAATAATAAAAATAGTATTAACCACCACCGTAAGGTGGTGGCCGCCGCCGTGAGCCACCATCGACCACCACTACCCGAGGTGGTAGTGGATGGTGCCCCGCTAGCAAACCCTAATGGGCTTAAAGAGTTATTTTGGGCCTATTGGGCCACGTTTGGATGAGGAACCCTAATTAGGGTTTAGAAAGCCCTAATTATGGGTATTGGGCCTTAGACCGATTGGACCCACTGTTGGGCCATTGGGATTGGATTGTGAATTAAGCCCAAACTATTCCATCTCATTTATATATTAGAGTAAAGGACTTAATGGACTAAGTCCTTAATGGGCTAATTGAGAAATACTAATATTTGAGAGATTATCAGCACGCACACGAGAATTATTTAATAAGTGAATATTAAATAATAATCATTGGCAGAAATTAATCTAAGCAATAATGGACTTAATGGATTAAGTCCTTAATGGATTAAGTCCCTAGTGTGTTAAGTCCTTAGTGGGTTAAGTAAGCAGCACTTAACCCTAGTTATCATTTGATGTGAAACCCTAATTTCACTTGGGCTTTGTGTTGGGCCATCCGAGAATAATCAAATGAACTAGAGTAATTAGTTGGGCTTTAAGGTAAGGCCCATATGAAGGATTGGGCCCAATTTGGAAAATTGGGCCATAGATGGGCCACAGTTGGGGCCGAGAGGATTGTATGATATTGGGCCCTTAGAATGGGACATGTTGGACTAGACTGGACATTTGGGCCTTAAGGGAAGTCCATGTAGAGGTTTGGGCCCAATTTGGAAAATTGGGCCATATGTTGGGCTTTGATCCCTAGTTGACTTTGGGCTTATGGATTGGGCCTTGGGCTTGGGTAAGCCAAGCTAGGGGTAATGTAGTAATTATCCAAAGCATGTATTTATAGTTATGTATTAGAACCCAACTATTAATTGGGTGTTATTTGGTGTTGACAGTTCAGGAATCTGTCAACCAGCAGCTGGGGTGGAGTCTGCGGGACTTCAGTAGTGTGGGATTGTGTCTACGGGACTTCAGCAGTGTGAGGTGAGTTTCCTTCCAGTAGGGACGGGTCTACGGCCATAATGCCGACCCGTTTAGTTAGTAGTAGTTCCGGACTTCGGTCCGAAGCAGTAGTTCAGTATGCTTGATGTCTATGTGATTCAAGCATGTTTGTATGTTATATGTTCCGGAATTCGGTCCGATGCAGTATGCAGTATATGTGTTTATATTAGTTGATATGTGTTATGCTATGCTATGATCAGCCAGTCCCGGACTTCGGTCCGATGCAGTTAGTCCCGGACTTCGGTCCGATGCAGTTAGTTCCGGACTTCGGTCCGATGCAGTCAGTTCCGGACTTCGGTCCGACGCAGTCAGTCCCGAACTTCGGTCCGATGCAGTCAGTTCTGGACTTCGGTCCGATGCAGTCAGTTCCGGACTTCGGTCCGATGCAGTCAGTTCCGGACCTCGGTCCGATGCATCTAGTTCCGGACTTCGGTCCGATGCAGTGGGCAAGGTCCAATATGTGCTTTATATGTATTGTATGGTATGTGGTAGTTTGGGGGAGCTCACTAAGCTTCGTGTTTACGGTTTTCAGTTTTGGTTTCAGGTACTCAGTTTTCAAAAGAGGAGCTCGGAGAGGTTGCAGTGCACACACCATTTGTTCAGCCTGGGATGTTTATACTCTGATATATTTGATAGTTGTTATGATATTTTGAGATATATTGTTTATGATTCTTCTAGGATGTCGATGAATATGGTTTTATTACTGATTTAAAACGAAATTTTCAGACTGTATTTTTGGGATGTTTCAAGTTGGTATCAGAGCCTTGGTTTGAGGGATTCGGGCGCACTCTCGAGTGTGTCTGAACTCAAACTAAGGAAGTGGTATAGAGTTTTCAAAGAAAAACCATGGTTACAAAAGGATTTTGAGAAAAGAAAACAATTTTAGAAAAAGTATAAAGAAAAGAGTTTTAGAAAAAGCGAAAAGAGTTTTGAAAAGAGAAAAGGGTGTGGTGCATGCAATCAGCCGAGCTCAAGTAAGTACTCCCAATTTACCCATACAAGTTATGTTATGATTATCAGTATCAGTATCAGTATCAGTTTCAGTTCCAGTTTCAGTTTCAGCTTCAGTAGAACAGCATGCTAGAATAGGACTAGGGATCTAGGATGATGCCTTTATGTGTTTCAGCTTGATAAGAATTTCATGCTAATAATGAGTAGACAGTAGTAGGATAGCCTGTGTAGGTTATGCCTGATAGTATGAGCTTAGCATTGTATGCTAGTGCAGTTTCTTGTTATGAGAATAGTTTTGCCTGAGTATGTTTCCCTTATCCGAATGTTGCTTGCTTCGTGCTATGTAGAACTCTGAGTGATGGGAGTTAGCCATTAGGTGAATATGTCACATTACATGTGATCAGGGTTGAAAAATCTCAGAGTGCTGGATTTGACCCTACTGCACAGCTCTTGTTTGAGTCTAACCATTGTAGGGACGAGACTTTTACTCGAAGGATTATCCGAGCCTCATTGCATGTAATGGTATTCAGGTGGTGACTAATTGGCATTACAAGGAGGCCTTCAGCAGTTGGGGACTGGTTTGGGTGGAGTCAGAAGTTTCCTAGGGAAAGCCTAGGATGAGAGTAACAGAGATCAGTAGTAGTAGAAGTGACTTGGTGGAGTCGAGGCAGTACTTGAGGAAAGTACGGATAGATGTGGAAGGTAGTATGGGCCCGTACTACTGAAAGCAGAGGATCCGTACTCGAATCAAGGAAGGCTGAGATGAATCTAGGGAACTGGTAGTGTGTGAGATCCCTCGAGTTTGGATGAGTATTGTGATGTTAGTGATGGCATGTTGCCGAGTATAGTGACGCTACGTGGTAGACCAGATGGTAGTTCTGGTGTCGACAGGGGATCAGGCTCGGACTCTGGAGTCGGGCAGATTGATGATCAGATGAGAGAGTTCATTTCATTTGAGAATTTTGCGCAGTATGACTGACCAGACTCCTGTGATCCTCAGTGTGATCAAGGAGAGCATTATGGAGATTTGTGATGAGAGGCCGAGTGCATTCTGCACTGAGATAGCAGTCATGATAGAGACCCGTACGTTGATGTTTCGGGAATTCACAGTTTGTGAGGCTTCACATTGTCAGGGGGTTAGGGACCCCATTGTTAGCGGCAGATGGTTGGCAGATGTTGCCAACACATTTCGTACCAGATGTTGTCTCGAAAGGAGACAAGATCTGACTTACTTCCTATCTCCTGAGGGATAGAGCACGAGATTGATAGGAAGAGGTTGGTAGTGAGTTGAGTGATGATGTGGTTGATGTTATGTCATGAGATGACTTCCAGACCAGATTATGGGCAGAGTGTGCCCAGGCGATTGAGGCGCAGCAGTTCGCGCAAGAGTTGTTAGATCTCCACTAGACGACTAAGATTGTGGTAGAGGTCACTACCAAGTCTCAGGAAAGAGCTTATATGGTACCACAGTATGCAGCAGATGAGGAAACGAAGAAGGTAAGTTATCAGAACATATTGTAGAATGATAGCAGGGAGATTGTGAGTATCTCGGGGTGCAAGACCCTGAATGATATGATTTCTAGAGCTCGAGAGCGGGATATTGACTTAGAGCACATTGTTAAGAGGGAACCAGATCAGTTGCTTATAGTAAAGGGTCTCGGGAGGAGATCGTAGATTTTAGATCAGCTTCTAAGAGGCCAGCGGGGTCAGAATCGGTGCAGCACTTGTGGGAAACTGCACAAGGGAGCCTTTTGTTCCAAGGGTTGAGTAAGTGTAACCCTGTGTTATCCTTGGTTCGTGTCTGAATTACATTTTCAAGAAATGTCATATGCCAATTGCATGCCGAGAAGCATTAGTGAATAGTGATAGAGCAATCCCCCAGATTATGGGATTGGGAAAGTACAGCGTCATCTTGGTTTATTCCAAGGCTGAGGAGCAGCACGAGAAGCACCTGCGGGAGGTGCTAGAGACTTTGAGGAGGAAGAGAATTTTCGCAAGGTTCTTTAATCGTGAGTTCTGGTTGCACGGGGTGCAATTTCTTGGGGTACCTCGTCAATCGGAAGGATATTCTAGTCAATCCGGCCAAGATAGAGGCCGTGATAAAGTGGGAGATTCCGATGGTCTCCAATTGAGATTCGGAGTTTCCTGGGTTTAGCGGGTTATTACCGGAGATTTATTCCAATTTTTAGAGTTGTGTGATCTTTTGGATTAGCTAGTGTTGAAACACTAGCAATGGTAAGTGTGGTTTCTAGCAGATTGGTCATGGGTGGTGAGAAGGATTGGGAATTCTTCCAGTTTTGTGTGCTGTAGGGCATTAGCTGAATCAAAGTGGGGGAGAATCACCCAAGGATTTAGAAGCGAGGCAGTTTTGAGACTAGGATAAGTTTCGCATCCTTATTGGGAAGGAAGATAGCCCAAGTGGTTGTATGGTTTGAGGATAATGTGAGATGGAAGTTCGGAAAAGCGTGTGTTCGATCCAGTATCAGAGTGTTGTAAGCCTGCGGGTGTAGCCGTAGCATTCACTAGTAGTCAGATAGCATCAGAGTGTTGTAAGCATGCGGGTGTAGCCGTAGCATTCACTAGTAGTCAGATAGCATCAGAGTGTTGTAAGCCTGCGTGTGTAGCCGTAGCATTCACTAGTAGTCAGATAGCATCAGAGTGTTGTAAGCCTGCGGGTGTAGCCGTAGCATTCACTAGTAGTCAGATAGCATCAGAGTGTTGTAAGCCTGCGGGTGTAGCCGTAGCATTCACTAGCAGTCAGATAGTATTAAAGTGTTGTAAGTCTGCGGATGTAGTCGTAGCATTCACAAGATTAGCAGATAGTACTAGAGTGATGAGAGTCTGTGGGTGTAGCCGTAGCCTTCACTAGGTTGGTAGATAGCGTGAGTGCGTTTTTAGGACGCAGAAAGATCAGTAGTACTCACCATTTCAGGTATAGCAGTAAGGATATGGAAATCCATGGATTGGATTTCGGAATTTACCAGACGGATTAGACCTGGTTAAGCCAGTGATAAGACTGTAGAAGCGCCACTACAGAGAAGAGAGCAGAGAAGCAGTGGACTGCTTGAGGTCATTTATGACATAAGGCTACCAATGATCATGTAGCAATCGCGTTTAGCTTTGGGTTTTGGTGACGTCAGGATTCAACGCATGGAACCGATCAGTTAGATCAAAAGGCCGCTAGGGCCACAGTAACAAGATAGCTAATAGTTGTTGGTTTCAAAGAAGGATTTCGTTCAAAAGTTGTGTGAGGCGACTAAGTAGGGAGTCCTAGGGGCTCCGCAGTGGGGCTGGAACCCGATATTTTAGATGATTGGCGGAGAATTGAGACCAGGTAGGTCTCGGTAGATGTCAGGAAGCAGCCATGTGACAGCATACAGTTTCAGACAGTTCAGTGTTTCAGGTAGTTCAGTGTTTCAGGAGTTACAGCTCTTGGGCAATGTTAGTAATTGTGCCCTGATCTGCAAGTACAGACAGGATAGCTGGTTTATTAGGAAGTGACGAGTCACTCACAGCGGAAATAGCTGAGCATTGGCCAAGTATAAGTGATCTACAAGGATAATTAGGTTTGGGAAACCGTCTTGTACTGGGTATTTTCGAGCTAGCAGAAGTTGAGTAGTCAGTTGGGAGATAAGCAGGCTAGTTTCATTGATAATAATTTCGTATGAGTGGTCTGTCAGGGAATCAGACCATCTCAAGGCAACAGATATCAAACGAAATAGATGTGATCTTGTCGCGAGGGTTGGTTACAGTTACCCTAGAAAGGCTAGGGTGTGCCCAAGATGGTGATCTGGTTACAAGAGTGGTTTGAAGTGAAAGGAATGGTAAGGAATGATTTCGAGGACGAAGTCTAAGTTAAGTGGGGGAGAGTTGTAACGCCCGTTTATTTAAATAAATTAATAAAAGTAAGTCCCAGACTAATTTGCGAAGAAGTTTAGCAGTTAAGGGTTAAAAGTGTAAGTTCTAGATTAGTTTTGTAAGTATTTATGAAGGCAGGGACTAAATGGTACTTTATGGGACTTCATTTGAAGAATTTTAGGTGCTAAGGGGCTGATTTGGAAATTTAAGGACCAATTATGAAGAGATTATTTGGAGATAAGGGCAATATAGTAAATTTCGGATTTAATTTGAAAGTATTTCATGGGAAGGGACCAGGAATGTAATTATGGGGAAATAGTTATTTTTGGACGGGTATATAGTCTCTTATCGGCCAACCCTAACCCTAAACCCTTCCTTACGATGCAGCCGCCACCCCCCTCATGAGCCTCACAGTCGTCGTCCTTGAAGCACCTCAGTCGCCGCTTGCATCATCGGGTCCGGAAGCCACTCTATCCGCCGGTTGTCGTGTCGTCTAATGCCACTGTCATGTCTCCCTTGTCACCAGTGACGTCGAGAATCGTTAGAGGATCGTTGACGACAGAAGAGGTATGTCATCGTCGTGAGATGATCGTGAGCCGTCGGAATCGTATGGTAAGTCAACCGCAACCCACTGTTCATCTCTTTCTCGTAGACTCGATGCCGGAATCGCCATTTCTGCCGTCGGTAGCCCTTGGGGCGTTGGTTTACTCTTTTCCGGTGATGCCTGCCACCTAGGCGGTGGTTGCTTGGAGGTGTGATAGAATGTACATATTGGTTGATATGCTCGCAGGGCTGTTTGTACAATTTTTGGCCGGAAAACCCACTGCCACCACCATAAGGTGGTGGCTGCCACCGTTTTCTACTTTTAAGCCACCACCAGCCACCGTGGGAGGGTGGTTGTGTGCGTGATTTAGTGTGTGCGCATGCCTAGTTCGTGATTTAATATTGTATTGATATTCTTGGGCAGGAAAAATGAAGAAAATTCATCACCACCACCTTATGCCGCCATTCCGCCGCCTTTAGCTACCATCTCCGGCGGTAGTGGGCTTTCAGGTGCGTTTAGATTGATGATTGAAGTGCTTTTGGTGTTGCGTTGGCCCAAGATCATAACCACCACCACCGAGAGGTGGTGGCTGCCGCCTCGAGCCACCGTTGACCACCATGGTGTGGTTGGGTGTGTGTGTATTAGTTAGTGTGTGTGCGTTAGTGTGTGTGTGGTTACGTTTTGATCAAACACTGTAATTGTAATTAATTTGGTTAATAATAAAAATAGTAGTAACCACCACCGTAAGGTGGTGGCCGCCACCGTGAGCCGCCATCGACCACCACTACCCGAGGTGGTAGTGGGTGGTGCCCCGCTAGCAAACCCTAATGGGCTTAGAGAGTTATTTTGGGCCTATTGGGCCACGTTTGGATGAGGAACCCTAATTAGGGTTTAGAAAGCCCTAATTATGGGTATTGGGCCTTAGACCTATTGGACCCACTGTTGGGCCATTGGGATTGGATTGTGAATTAAGCCCAAACTATTCCATCTCATTTATATAGTAGAGTAAAGGACTTAATGGACTAAGTCCTTAATGGGCTAATTGAGAAATACTAATATTTGAGAGATTATCAGCACGCACACAAGAATTATTTAATAATTGAATATTAAATAATAATCATTGGCAGAAATTAATCTAAGCAATAATGGACTTAATGGATTAAGTCCTTAATGGATTAAGTCCCTAGTATGTTAAGTCCTTAGTGGGTTAAGTAAGCAACACTTAACCCTAGTTCTCATTTGATGTGAAACCCTAATTTCACTTGGGCTTTGTGTTGGGCCATCCGAGAATAATCAAATGGACTAGAGTAATTAGTTGGGCTTTAAGGTAAGGCCCATATGAAGGATTGGGCCCAATTTGGAAATTGGGCCATAGATGGGCCACAGTTGGGGCCAAGAGGATTGTATGATATTGGGCCCTTAGAATGGGACATGTTGGACTAGACTGGACATTTGGGCCTTAAGGGAAGTGCATGTAGAGGTTTGGGACCAATTTGGAAAATTGGGCCATATGTTGGGCTTTGATCCCTAGTTGACTTTGGGCCTATGGATTGGGCCTTGGGCTTGGGTAAGCCAAGCTAGGGGTAATGTAGTAATTATCCAAAGCATGTATTTATAGTTATGTGTTAGAACCCAATTATTAATTGGGTGTTATTTGGTGTTGACAGTTCAGGAATCTATCAACCAGCAGCTGTGGTGGAGTCTGCGGGACTTCAGCAGTGTGGGATTGTGTCTACGGGACTTCAGCAGTGTGAGGTGAGTTTCCTTCCAGTAGGGACGGGTCTACGGCCACAATGCCGACCCGTTTAGTTAGTAGTAGTTCCGGACTTCGGTCCGAAGCAGTAGTTCAGTATGCTTGATGTCTATGTGATTCAAGCATGTTTGTGTGTTATATGTTCCGGACTTCGGTCCGATGCAGTATGCAGTATATGTGTTTATATTAGTTGATATGTGTTATGCTATGCTATGATCAGCCAGTCCCGGACTTCGGTCCGATGCAGTCAGTCCCGGACTTCGGTCCGATGCAGTCACTCCCGGACTTCGGTCCGATGCAGTCAGTTCCGGACTTTGGTCCGCTGCAGTCAGTTCCGGACACCGGTCCGATGCAGTCAGTTCCGGACTTCGGTCCGATGCAGTCAGTTCCGGACCTCGGTCCGATGCAGCTAGTTCCGGACTTCGGTCCGATGCAGTGGGCAAGGCCCAGTATGTGCTTTATATGTATTGTATGGTATGTGGTAGTTTGGGGGAGCTCACTAAGCTTCGTGCTTACGGTTTTCAGTTTTGGTTTCAGGTACTCAGTTTTCAAAAGAGGAGCTCGGAGAGGTTGCAGTGCACACACCATTTGTTCAGCCTGGGATGTTTATACTCTGATATATTTGACAGTTGTTATGATATTTTGAGATATATTGTTTATGATTCTTATACGACGCCGATGAATATGGTTTTATTACTGATTTAAAATGAAATTTTCAGACTGTATTTTTGGGATGTTTCACCCCCACCCAAAAAAATATAGACCGATTTTACAACCCCACAAGATAATCGGGAATCGAAATGTCCATTGAAGAAATGCAAAAGAAAAAAAAAGGAAAATCTGATCTCATAACAATTACTGAAACAAAAGACATCAAGTAATATATACAAATGGAATTACAAATAGACTCTTCATCACAAGATATTCCACATCTTCAACCATAAGTTTTTCCGATCTTGCAATGATGCTAAGTGAAACAGGTGTGTCTTGAAATGGCAACTTCGACCAAACAAAATCAAATGTAAACCTAAATCTAAAAAGTGAAACTCAAAAGTCTTTCTTTTGAAAAAATAGACACAAATATACAAACATCAAGTAGACAGAAAGAGTTGATAACATAAGATAAAAACAAATCAACTTCAAAAGAAAACTCTGTTATATCCTAACCACAAAAAAAACATATACTTATACCGTTAGATTGGCTCCTTCAAGATTTGCTCCCTCCAAATTAGCATCTGTAATCAGCCGTTTGCAGATGTGCAGAGCACAGGTCTGCACCGCAGAAGCAACAATCTATTAAGCAAGCATCTGAAAATAAAATTAATAGAACTTATATTTCAAATCAATAAAAGAACAAATTAATTCGCCTCCTTTGAATTATTCACCAAGTATTACATACATTTGAGAATTAACCAATAAATAAATTAGAGAGAGAATTTTGCCTTGTAAATTTGCACTCTAATGATTAGCACCTGCCAACAAAGTGCCACGTAGATTTGGCCCTGTGAACTCACATCTTGCCTAGGCAAGACAAAATCAGTTGAGTTGAGTTGACTATGGAAGACGGGTTTGACTATTGGACTGATAAAATATAGCCATATAAAAAAGCGAAAGAACATTGTTTACATATATAATTTTGTACATAAAAGAAAAAATTAATAATAGGTTTGATGAATCTTACTCACGCAATGTTGCATTGTGATAAATTGTATTTTCAGCATCAATGTCACACCCCCGAACCAGACGTCGGAAACGTCCGAGGGCTCGCGTGACTTAAATTGAATATCATCACAATGTATATACATGAATCATAACATAAACATCACCATGCATCATTATATCACAACTGGAATTGTTCACATTAAGTATATTATTTTACATTACATATCCATACATAAATTGTTTGATAAATATCATAAACAAAACATCCTAACATACTTGGTACATATTCTTCGGTTTACCTGTTACCTGAGAATACAAGTTATTTTGGAAAAACGTCAACATATGAAATGTTGGTGAGTTCATAAGCAATGTTGTGATAAAATGATTTGTTTAGTTTGTAAAACCCAGAAAATACGATATTTTCTGAAAAGACTTTTGTTCATCAAAGTGTGGAGATCCATAAGTTGATGCATGAATGATTTCAAAAACATATATATGAAGAGTGTTTTGTATCATAGTTATAAAGTTTCGAGCGAGTAGTATTGAATTCCCCGGAAAACCCGACGTTTTCCGATGTTGAAATGTATTCGTGATTTCTGATTTTTGTATTGTCTTAACGAATGAATATTGATTAATCCGCATTGTATATCGTCCTAATTTCGTCTACTTTGATATCTCGTAGCCTTAGCGAACGAAGAGAAGGGGAGCATTATGTCCCACTACTATCGTAAGTACCTTGGGCTGTCGTGGATGTGAAAGACACGATGGTCCAACTCGCATTTGATTACTGTGACCTTACTAACTTTTCTAACGGGAGACTTTGGCCCAATAGCACATAAAAGCTATTGAAAGTCGTTTTATAAAATATTGGGTCATTGAAGGCCCAATAACATATAAGCGTTGTCCCTTTGGGCCCAAAGATCATGTTGGTGGGCTTGCAAGGCCCAACAAGCATGATTTGAAACTCACAAGCCCAAAGTTTGAAGATTTACTCATTGTATTCATCACGTATCTATTGAAGTGTTTTGATTTAACGATTGTTGTTTTGTATTGATTCGAGACCGAATCAATTCGTTTATAACGATATTTGGTGTTGAATGTGTATTCGTTGTCCGTTTTGTCGGTAGTCGTGGATCTTGTATTTTGTCTTAACAAATTAATTTGTTTAAAAGTAGAATTTGACCTTTTCACTACCTTTCTTTTATAAAAATAACACTTTTAGTCCTTTATATAAAAGAATTTCATTTTTAGTCCTTAAGACATTTTCTTGACACTTTTGTATCATAAACTTGTTGAAAAGACAGTTTTAACCCAAAAATTATTTTGTTAACAGCTTTAGCCCTTCCAGAATGGTATTTCTTGGTTAGAACCCCATTTTTCGCAACTTTTACAGTTTTGGCCCAAAATCTAAAAAGTTTAAATTTTTTATCCTTTTTGTAATTAAAAAGAATTTTTGACCTTTGAAATAGTTTTATTAAACTTCTTATCCCCTGTTTTGTAGAAAGTTTCATTTCAGCCCCTTTAAACTTCATTTTTTTCGCAATTATGGGCTTATTAGGCCAAAAAGCCCAAACTTAGCCCATTAAGCTAAAAATTTGCATTTCAAGTCCTTTGAAAATTCTAATATTCAGAAAAATGATTATAGAAACTGTTTTGACCCTTTTGACCCTCAAGAAACCGTGACTTGACAGTTTTTAACCCAAGTTTTGTATTTTTGACAATTTAAGCCCTAAAATGGGTTTTATGTTAGAATATGTTCCTCATAACCTTATAAGCTATTTTTCTTGACTTATTTAGTGTAAAATAACTTAGATTATGTTTGTTTTCTTTCTCATGTCATAGATCTCGAGTTAACACCTCTTTTGGTTACATGTTTATCACAAAAACACATAAAAACAGACACATACATGCATAAAATCACACATAGCATACACATACACATAGATCTACACATTTTCTTGTATTCTCCCCCATAAAACATATGAAAACCGAAAAGAGAGGGGTATGAAGCTCACCTTGAGTTGTAGTTTCGGTTTTGATGAGAAGAAGGAAGAAGTTTGATGTTATTTTCGGCTTTAGCAACCTTTCTTGGAAGATCTCCAACGTAAAGAGCTTCTAAGATGCAAGATCACAAGATTGAACGGATTTAGAAGAGATTTTTGATGAAATGAAGAATCTAGATCATAGATCTAAACTTAAACTTACCTTGGGGTGATGATTTTTGTGGAAGAAACTCCTTATCAATCTCTAAATCTCGTAATTTTTATGAAGAATGGAGAGAGTTTCTTTGAGAGAGAGTTTGAGAGAATGGAGATAAATTTTGTGAGTGTGTGTGTGTGTGTGTGTTGTGTTCGGCCGAGAAAAGAAGGGAGAGAAAGAGGAGAGATCTTTGAGTTGACATGCATGAAAACATGAGATGGATGCATGGAAAACCTATGGATAAATGTGAGGTGGCATGAGAAAGTCAACTCTTCTTTCTCTTGTGGGTTTGGGCCGAAAATAGAGAGGGGAAGAGGGAAGATTTGGGATTTTTTGCCCTTAAGCCCATATTATAGTTAAGTTAGATGATTGTTTGGCCCAAATAAATCAAAGTATAATTTTTATGACTCATTAGGGCTAATCTAAATTTGTTGGGACCTAGTAAGGCCCAATAAAGTATTTTATTCCATTCGAGGCCCAATATGGCCTAAAATATTAAAATAATGGAAGGGGGTCCAATTAGAACCCATTTAAGAGTTCTAAGCCCAAGATAGTCAAATTGAAAGCTTATTGGCCCATTGGGCCCAATAAGGAAATCCAAGTCCAAAATGGACTTAAACCGGGATTTCTAGGGTTTCCAACTCTTTGTTGAGTATTTGCAGTGCTTGTATGAAGTATTTGATGAAATTTTGTTGGTATAGAATAAGCATCATGCATGCTTTCATGTTATTGATTCATAGTTGTTATAGGTATCGTAGTTACAAGGCACCAAAATTCCTAGTTGTGACAATCAACATCCTGGAATCAAACATAGAAAGAATATGAATATTATGAAAACTCTGTAGACATACGTTATTAGCATCTAGCCAATTTATCCATACATCAGTTAATGGGGAAAAAAACCTAACTCACATATATAAATCACCCAAATTTTTGCACACTGAAGATTAGCACAAGAGAAGAAAACATATTTCAGAAAAGCATAACCTGAAGTCCACATGTATTTGATCATACCAGTTTGGAAAGATCGAGGCTAGAGAGATTTACTCCTCTTAACCTAAGTTTTTCAGATTGTACACATTTGATGATATCGGTACGTGTTAATTCAGTATCCATTTCTTCGTCCTCCTTTCTATTATTAAAAATCTCAGTTATCCCATCTACTAATCCCTACAACCAGACAAAATTGAAAAGGGAGAGTTGAAAGGCAAAATGAACTTGTCGACTTTCTTCCCAGTTCCCCCATTATCACAACTATATTCATCAGTTTTCTGCAAGCACAATGAACACCGACTTCCCTGTGTTGACAAAGAGAGATTCAAGAGACATAAGGAAGCATATGAAACATTATTAGAAACCATAAATCGAATGGGAAAAAATGAGAATGGAAAGAGGGAAAAAAATGAGAATGGAAG
The DNA here is from genome assembly GCF_051521515.1 of Lactuca serriola. Taxonomy (NCBI): domain Eukaryota; kingdom Viridiplantae; phylum Streptophyta; class Magnoliopsida; order Asterales; family Asteraceae; genus Lactuca; species Lactuca serriola. The sequence goes on along the minus strand of NC_136413.1, from coordinate 87,304,977 downwards.
GAGAGAAAAAGCTTTATGATGTATATACATTAGGTCGGTTTACTAAAAGGCGACAAATGAGTAGGGAGAAGGCATATATGTTTTCAATTTAGCACTTAACTACATGATACAAACATAGAAAACGACATTAGTAAACATCTACATCATCTCCACTCCTTTCTAGTGTTTTTTCTTAGTGATATAATCACAAAAACCTGGCTTAAAGTTGTTCTATATCATCTATCCTTATTTTGTTCCATCTATTTGTCTGCAAAAACAAAGAAATCAAAGAAGTGAAACAGTGAACCCTAAAAACCCAAATACAATAATCGGGAAACAAAATACATAAGCAAACCGGATGGGAGGAGTCGATTGAATCTAATTTTTTTTTATTATGGTCGATGATTGCAATGATCATATCAACATGACACTCCGACCCACCACCATTGTCGATCAACACCAACAGCACAGTCGGATCTGTCACCGTATCGACATAAGCAAAAAAGCAATTGATTTGACCACTTTGTTAGATATGGTACCCCAAGAGAAGGCAATTTAAGAAGACGTCCACAAATCAATATTAATTTCTTAGCTTTCTTGGAGGTGGTGGGAAGACAAGCAGGAATTTGAAATGGAGAAAACAAAGAAAACATAAACAGATAAATAAATCAATACGAAGGTAAAAGAAGGTTGGAGAAGGAATTTGTTGCCTCTGATTGGTTAGGCATGGCGGTGGAAATCAAAAAGTCTTAGAAGGAAGATGATAAGGGAGGTAAAAATTTGTGGCAAATGTGTCACACCCCAAAACCGAGAACGGCGGAAACGTTCTAGGGCGGAGGACGTCATGTATGTATCACAACAATGTAAAGTAGTAAACAAGCAACAACATCATCCATTGCATTAATAGACTAATTCAGCTTACAAATGTGTTCTTTCATAGTATAAAACAACATAACGAATACTCAAATTAAAAGACGAGTCTTGACTGCTCCGTCTTCTCTAAACCTTGCATCGGTACCTGTCTATTTGTAACCTAAGAATACAAGTTATTTTGAAAGCGAGTATCAACAATAAAGCTGGTGAATTCATAAGTATTTTAATGTTATTGCTTTGAAAAGTTATTATGAAAGACTAGTGAATGTTTGATGAAACATTTAGTATAAGTATGAAAACCCTAGAAAATCCTATATTTCCTACTAGTATAAAAAGTAGTCTTCTACCAAGACCCGAATGTTTTGAAAGTAGTCTTTAACCAAGACATGACTGTTTTGAAAGTACGCATCACTTGAAAATGTGACGGTTTTTCCCTGTTTAACTATTATTATAAAACTAAAAATAATAATAATATAATAACTTATGTTGTATCCTTTGGTACTAAGATACACACGGCGTGGAAACTCGCCGTAAATGGTTCAACCGTAGACATCCGTAGATGTGCATTTACCTCTGTTGCTAACAGTCGGGTTTAGATATAGTTAGTCCCTTAAGTATACCTGTAATGGTATCAATCGAAAACATCCGTAGATGTTCATTTACCTCTGTAGCTAACAGTGGTGATAGGAATGGTTAGTCCTACAAAGTATCCTTTGGTACTAGGATATAAAGTCCAATCTATCTCGTCGATGATGTGATTGTATCACAAGGTAAAGATAAGAAGGAGAACTATATAACAGTATCTATACATATAATATGTAATAAAAACTCATCATATATTATCTACGTAAACGTACTCATCTAAGCATATCTATGTAAACGTATTCATGTAAACGTATCTATGTAAATGTATTCATGTAAGCGTATCTATGTAAAAGTATCCATATAAGTGTGTCCATGTAAGAGGAATCTCTGTAAGAGTATCCCTTCATATAGCATGTATTCTAGACTCATGAATGAACTGACTCTGGTGTAATTTCTTGTAATAGGGATAATGTTTTGTATCCCCTAAACTATTCATATAATAGTTTACTAGAATGTAATTGATGAGTGTCCAAGTAGGTTTATACACCCTTGCTACCCAAGAGCGTCGGAACTGAATTAACTGATGGAACATTTATGACTATATATGTACACATGATATATAACTAATATTTAAACGACCTTCGGACGGGTACCCGATATCCCACCAGACCACATCCAAATCGAATCGAGGAAAAGGAAACAGGGTGGATAGCCTTCCTAAGTCTTTTCAACATTTCTTATATAACTATACATATAGAGGCATGCAATTTATAATATAAAAGCATAAAAAGGAGTTTTGTAAAACCTTTGAAAAGTTTAATAAATAAGAATTTATGACTTGATGTCAGTTTATAAATCGATTCGAAAACCGTTTGACAATATAGTTTAAGTGTGAGAAAACCTTTGTTTGAAGCACAACTATAACAGATTCAAAAAGGAAACCTACAGTTTGTAAGACAGTTTCTAAAAGTGTTTTAACATGTAAAAAAACATTTGTGAAAACTATTTGAAGTACATATGAAAATGTTCGTTTGTTCTTGTATATGAATGTATCTCCTTGAAATAGTATTTCTAGTATGTAAAAGTTTGTGATGTTCTCGTAAAATTTTGCCTATTATAGTTTTCTAAAAGTGTGTCTCGTTTGTATAGTAATCCCAAGTGAAATGCTCACTTGTTATGAAAAGTATAATTTTTGTAGTGCCTAAGATGGATACATATACATATAGTATATGCAGAGTGTTTGATTTATACATATATAACAACATTTTTCATTTCAAAAGATATGATGTTATCGTGATATATTTTGCATACGAAAGTTTCCCTATAATAGTTATAAATCACATATGATTTCGTTGATAAAAAAACGTATAATGAAACTTTATATAACACACGATAATAATCGTGTGTTTTACTTGTATTCCCCCCCCCCCTCCCCCCTTAAAAGCATATAGAAGCATTTATAAAACATTTAAAAATGTGGATTATATGGGTATGAACTCACTTGATAGATTGAAGAAGGTGAGACGAAAGTCGAGCAGAACTTCGATTGGAAAGAAGTCGATTTCTCGGAAAACTCGGGACTTCGGGACTTGCGTCGTGTGTTGGAGGTGTTACCGGGGCTTCGGGGTAGTTTAGAGGGGCTTAATAGGGTGTAGAAGTAGGAGAAATGATAGAAATGAACAACCAAAGCCGGCAGCCCTCGATTCCTATTTATAGGGTGAATTTTGGGTCTCACGTCGTGAGTTTTTCATAATTCACGTCGTGAGTTTTGTCCCAAATCGTCATGGCATGCGTCACACGTCAAGTGGCTCTGGAAGGGTCATTCAAGGGGCTCACGTCGTGAGTTTTACAAAACTAACGTCGTGAGTTCTGACACAGATTCGGGATTTGTGCCCGAACTTCAGAAATTCATAATTTTCGCATCCGAGCTCCATTTTCGACGTTCTTTATATGCACGCGTAGATGAGATTATGCTCTACAACTCTTGTTTAGACTCCGTTGGATAATTTTGAATTTATTTTTAGTATATTATTGATATATAATCTTTATATTATTTTTAGTAGGTCGGGATACGAAAACTCCGTCATAAATCCATAACTACTTCATCCGACGTCCATTTTCGTCAGACTTTTTACCGTTGCACTACTATTGTTGAGACCTTCGATTCTCATTTAGTTTGTGTCGGCAAAAAGTCTCTCGATCTCTATTTCGAGCTTTTAGCTATCTACTGCTATATCCGTAACTTAGAAAAATCATAACTTCATCATACGAAGTCAGATTTGGACGTTCTTTTTATGTATATTTACGGTTTAATGTTATCTACAACTTTCATTTAGATACTTAAGGCTAAAAATTATTGTATTGAAACTTCACGTTTTTCGTTTAATCGGTGTTGCCGGTTTTGCCGAGAACCTTCGGTTGGTCATAACTTCTTCGTTATAACTCGAATTTTAGGGTTCTTTATATGTACGAAAACCTTGATACGATTCCTACTACTTTATTTAACCCAAATAAGATTTTAGGAAAGTTAAATTTTGACGTACATTTGACTTGTGATCCATCATATTGTCTCGAAATATCGGGTTGTCACAAAATGTCTTAAAGCCCAAAAAAAATTGTGGCACAGTTCTAAACCACAAAAATTTTCTGTGTGTTTTTAGAATGAGAATAAAAATACAAAACTTCAAAAATGGTCCCGGTGGTTTTTGAAAATATCAAGTTTAGTCCCTAATTTCAAAAAACCTCACAGATGGTCCCTATGGTTTCAAAACTTTTAACAAATGATCCTTTTCGCTAACTCCGTTAACATTTGACCATTAAGTGAAGGGCATTTCTGTCATTTTACCACCACAGGGACCATTTATGAAGTTTTGCCTTATTTTGTATATAATATATATATATATATATATATATATATATATATATATATATATATAAATATAATTATTAATATTAAAGGGCCCCACCCCTCTCTCTCTCTCTCTCTCTCTCTCTCTCTCTTCCCTTCCAATTTTTCTTCACCACCGGCCAAGAAGAAGCTGCCAACCATCGGAGTTGCCTCACCTTTCCCAGCCTCCTCCACCCTCGCCCGTCGAATCTGTGATGCCGACAATAGAATCTTCCCTGTTCATCAAACACCAACAAGAACAATGTCAGATTTGTGTAAGTTCTAGGATTAAGTTCTGTCATCTTGTTTTATAGTGAATTCAATTTCATCGATTCACTTGAAGTAATCTTTAGTTAGGAGGAATTTCATGATTGAAGCACCACGATACACCATTGTTCACCCAATTTTCAATCTATATGACAAAACTTAATTATATGATGTCCACTTTCATTAACAAGACCGAAGTTTTGTCCACGATACACCATTGTTCACCCACTCGTTCCCAACCACCGCAAGTTTTAGAACCAGATGCAGAACCATCTACAAATCTATATTGTAAAGATGATGAATTAGGCAACTTGAAGCTGTTAGCCAGTTACAACTAGGGCTAAACAACACCAGCAATGGCAACAAGTAAGGAACAATACAAAATTGAGTTACATGATAGTAATTTGTTCTACCTAGAACATTAGGGCATTTTGACAATTTCAATTTTTTTCATACAGAAGAACGGGAAATAGATATCGTGAATTGAGTATTCACCTGAATGGACTCATCTGGACTTCTTCCAATCATATTTACAAGGTTGTATTCACAGATTACAGCTAATAGGGGCTGTGGTCATCGTCTTCATCAATTCGAGAAGGGAAAAAAACACACAGGAAGTAGAAAAGGTTTGGTGTGGAAGATCTGTTGCCGAGACCGACGATCCCGTTTTTCCGGCGAGCTCGTTTCTTCCTCGGTATTTAACCCAACAACGAGACTGTAGGAACGGATGGAAGACAACAATGACCAAGGGAGGGTGCTACGCGATGGTGGTGAGCTCGAAGGGTGGTATAGGAAAACTCCGATGGTCGGCAGCCTCTTCTTGGCCGGTGGTAAAGAAAAACGGGAGAGAGAGAGAGAGAGAGAGAGGGTGGGGCCCTTTAATATTAAATAATTATATTTTTTTCTTTTTTTTTTACAAAATAAGGCAAAACTTCATAAACGGTCCATGTGGTGGTGAAATGACAGAAATGTCATTCACTTAACGGTCAAATGTTAACGGAGTTAGCGAAAATGACCATGTGTTGAAAGTTTTCAAAACAAATGGATCATCTGTGAGGTTTTTTGAAATTAGGAATTAAACTTGATATTTTCAAAAACCACAATGACCATTTTGAAGTTTTGTCGAATAAAAGCTTCGGTGGCAAAATAGGAAAGAGAAAAAAAATACATTGCTCAACTTTTTAAGTTTTTATGAATATACATTTTTATATTGAAATTAACATTGTTTTTTAAGTATATTCACAACAATTATCCTTGTATGATAGTGGAATCATAGAATCACGGCCGTTTATTAGAATATTTTTTACGCTTTAATATCGGTAAAGATAATGTAAAATATTGATAATGTCTCAGGAAAGTCAGGTACTTGGGAAGCACAGCCGTTTTATTAGGCTCTGCGATATGGAGAGATTTCCACGCTGAGACTTACCATCCACAAAATTATTTGTGTACATGGCTTTCTAATTGTGGCAAACTAATACGTCCTCGTACATACTGATAACCCTTTCTGGAATTTAGTACTTTAACCCCCTTTAATTTTACTTGAATCTACTTTATCCCCTGAGATTTTGAAAACTCCAATTCAAAGTGAAAGTGAGCATAGGATCTTACCACAACCTACTACTTAATAGAACAGATGGTCTTATTATAAACATGTAGAATTTTCTAATATTTTCATATAATCTTGTTATTATGGACTTATTTTTTTATGTAAGGAATGGTTAATTAACTCAAAAACTTGTCATATAATATAGTAAGACACTAATATTTTTAATTATTTGTTATTTTTCTTTTTCTTTCAACTCTTTTAACATTAAATTTGATAAAAGAAAAAATGTGAAAATTCAGCGGCTTAATCCAAATTAATAAAAGAAATAACCCATAAATATAACTTTTATTGATAATACTTATAATGTAGAAACAAATGTAAACCCATACTCCATTGTGATGTGAATATATTGATAGTCTATGTAAAGGGCTAATAATACAAGTCACGTAAAGCTGGAGGAGTTAAAAAGCAAATATAAACCCATACTCTATGTTGAGATACATCCAAATTGATTCACGTGACACGAGGTTGTATCTGCCACCTCCCACCAATCTCTTATTTTCCTGATCCTCTATATGTATATAAAATTTCAGCCAGTAGTAGTGCTACACAAGTGATTTACAGTCGATCGAGAGAGAAAGAAAGAAGATGGGTGCAGATCGATAAAATTATTTTATCGTTCAAAAATCTAAAATAAGGTAATGATAAACTAATTAATTTTAATATGTATTGAATACCTTTCATATCACCAGACACCAGAGGCGGAACACAAACATTAAAACCGGAGGGGCCGGAACTAAAACTTCACATATAAATAAGTTTAATTTGAGATCAATCATCCCTAACATGAGCACAAGCCGTATTTGCACTTACGCTTTTTGTATAGGGCACACAATGGCTCATGCAACCTCTGATTTTTTCGGACGTAGTGTAAAAAAAAATTGAAATTCTTTTTCTTTTTATTATTATGCAATCTCTGACTTTCCTGTACAATCCTTACTATGTAATCCTACATATTTGCAACTGACGGTAGTTGTTCAAAATACTATGAGAAACTTTAACTAATAATTAACAAAAAACCAATTGAAAGAATAATTAACAGTTGTATTTGTCAAACTGATTATTTTTTATTTACTAGTTCTCTTACAACAATTATAATTATACATTAATGAAAATCTAAAGATAATTAATAAAAATAACAGTCTAATCTATACATCTTTAACAAACCAAATTATCCTAAATTCTAATTTATTTTCCCAAGATTTATGCATAACATTATCTTTAGCAATATAAAAATCTATCAAATTACAAAACAATAAAAAAAAATAATGAAGTTTTGTTGTAGGCTTTTAATACCACAGTAAACAAGTACCTATAGGCTATAATCAAGATCTATAGTCCTAGCTCTTCCTACGTCTTTCAACAACAATTAAATATTATTATTACATATTATAGCGAAAGAAACTACAGATAGATAAAAAGAACTTACAACTCTGAGGAGACGGACTTTGGAACGGAGAGACAAAATAAGAACCAACAGAGGTAAATAGAAGTTCAAGTCCGACATATAGAAGAAGCACCAGATAACATCAGTCGGCAGGGTTGGTCCTGAAAAAATGAAATATTTTCAAAGGCCCAGGACGAACAAGATAAAAATGGTCTTTATCTTTATTATAATTTTGTATTTTTAAATAAAAATATATAATGAAAAAAAGTGGGCCCTGTGCACCTACCCACTTTGCCCTCCCCCCCCCCCCCCCCCTAAGCCCCCCATGTAAGTTGGAGTAGCAAACGGTGAACAGGAAGCACTAGCAAACGGAAAACAACAGTCAACGAACGACAGAGAGAAGACTAGAGAGACAGAAACCTCCATATTTTTCTAGTTTTGGGGTAACTAGTTTATGGTTTTTTGTGTCACACCCCCAAACCAAACTGGGGGAAACATTCGGGGGCGGAGGACGTCATGTACAGTATCATAACAATGCATAATAGTAAAAGCAAGCAACAATATTCATTTCATTAATAGAATAGTTAAATACATGTGTATTCCTTTGTAATGTTTAAATGACACCAAAAATGTACAAGCAAAATAAAGACGAGTCTTGGATCTACTCCGTCCTTCAAAAGTTGCATGGGTGTACCTATCTTACTGGTTCCCTGAGAATACAAGTTATTTTGAAAGAGAGTATCAGCATAAAATGTTGGTGAGTTCATAAGTATTTAGTGTCATTTAGTAGTTAAAAGCCTCGAAATGTTTGTATTTAAAACCTTGAAAATTTTGTAAAGTTTTCCCAGAAAATCCTATATTTTCTGCTTATAAATAAAGTAGTCTTCTACCCGAGGCCCGACTGTTTTTCATGTTTGTTTTTGTATAAAAATGTAATGTTTGCATAGGTACTTGTAATAGTAGGGGAAAATATAGTAGTACTTTGTTACGGTGTAAAAAGTATGTTTTCTCTCATTTATCACTATCATCTATTAGGAAAATAGAGTGTTTTATCTCAGCAGTGACACTACTGACTATGAAGTGACAAAATGAAGACTGAAGGTTGTATTATACTCCTTGGTGAGTCTTATTGCCTTTAATTCCTATCTGATTAATTAAAGGGGTTTAATGTGAATTAGTTGTAACCATGTTGATTGACGGCTGAATACCTGACGACCTTCTGGCGTCATAAAATAGTGAGGTGACATTTTGTCGCCCCTTGGCCTTACTGGCTGGGACTGTAGCTAGCAGTCGGGGTGTGGGAGTATCTATCTTGTATAGATCTATACACACGATGCCCGCTCTCCCTTCAGGAGACTCTGGTTACAAAGGTGATACGACAATGTATTGTTGTATCATAAAGTAGTATTTCACATTCTAGTTATCGTATTCTTACTGTACTTGTATGTATATGTATATGTATATGTATATGTATATGTATATGTTTGTTCCTGTTCTTGTGTATGTATATGTTCTCTTTCGTTCTTTGTATATGTAAATTTTCTCTTCCATTCTTTGTATATATATATATATATATATATATATATATATATATATATTCACTTTCTTTCTTTATATATGTTCGCTAAACTATACCTATTATAGTTTACTAGATGTTTGTTTGATCTCGACTTGTAGACAAGGCTCAATTGCTCAGCTTGAACAATTGAGTTAAGTAAAGTTTGTTAAAGATAAAACCTTATATTCTATTACGTATTTAACATGTATAACTATGAGTTAATCGATAGTCAGACTAGTTTATCCTACCCTAATCCCACAACCAAACAAGGAACAGGAATCAAGGTTATCCACAATATTCCTAAGTCCATTAAAGCATACTTATATACTAATACATAACTGAATATGATTTTGAAAGTAAAAGAGTTTGACAAAAGTTTTAAACAGTTTAGAGAGGGTTTTATAAAGAAGTCTTACAATGTTTGAAAAGCAGTTTGAAAATGGTTTGAAACAAGATGTTTAGCAAGTATATAAATGTTTATACTAACACAATTTCAATTGTGTTTACTTGTATCCCCCCCCCCCCTCCCTTAAAATCATTTAAAACATTTTAAAAGGTTGATTGCAGGGTTATGAACTCACCTGTGGTGAGTGGTTTGGATGAACAAGTGGTATAGGATGCTAAGTGCCAAGTGAAGACTTGAGCACACACACGGATCCTATTTATCATATAATGATACATATATGTATACAATTAGTGTTTATACAACTAATTTATGAAAGGAAAACACCTTAGGACTTAGAAAACACCTATATTGAAGTGTTAAAAAGGCAAAAGGTTGCACAAATGGGTGTACGGCCACACAAGTGTGTATACGGCCACCTGGTGTACGTCCACCTGAGTGTACGGCTAGGTGTGTACGGCCAGGGAGTGTACGACCATACACTCCATGAAGAAATGGTCAAAAGTTGTTTTTCAAGGCTATATCTTGCATCCTCTAAGTGTCCTTGACCTTGTGCTTGCATAGAATAAGAGTTTGAGGCCAATAACCATCAAACAATAGGGTGTGTATGGCCGTACACTCCTTGATGAACATGATTTGGAAGATTTCTAATGGCATATCTAGTAAGTAACAAGCCTATGAAGGAGTACTTACAATATAGAAGCCTTTGGGGTGTTTGAGGTCCAAGAATGTCGTAGGTGTTCTTGGTAAAACTGAAGAACACTTGAAGATCTATCAAAATGAAGTGATTTCATGGAGGAAATCAATGATCTATAGAAGATGGTGTAAGGAATCAACATTACATGGAAAGAAACACTTACAATCTTGAAGAACTTGATGAAAAATCGGATGCTAGTTGAGAGAAATGAGTTCTTGGCTTAGGAGAGTGAAAAGGATTGAATGAAGGCCAAGTCCCACCTTTATAGCCTAGAGTGTACGGCCAGAGGAGGGTGTACGACCGTACACTCCTTGTGTACGGCCGTACATTCCTCAAGTTGGAGTGTTTAGCCATTTGTGAAGTGTAAACTTGTGGAACTCATTTCTAAACCCTAACTTTGAAGGTACTAGGCTTAGAACACTCAAATTGACTCTAAACAATGCTAGAAGATAGCAAAAACGAGTCTGAACTTGATTGATTTGAATAAGTGTACAAGATAGAAATTTCGGGTTGTCACATGTTGTTTCTTAATGATTTCAAAGATTGAGTTAGAAAATTGTAAACTACAGTAGTATTTTGGTTTTATAGACTTTTAGTTTTCAAATCAATTCGTATCCTACTGTGATTAATTTTGATTTTTTTTTAGTGATTTTCGGTCTTTTTGTTAATAACTTATCTAGTTCCTTAATTTATTAATTAGCTTTTGATTTTTTGTTATGTTTATAAAGAATGAATGAGGGGGCCAAAAAATATTATAAGTATAAAACCAATCCTATATGTAAAATCTAGGTATTATAAGTTCGAAAACCAGGGGGGCCATGGCCCCCTGGCCCTATAAAGGATCTGCCATTGCATATCACAAATGTTATATAAAATACAATTTCAATACCTTTGTTTTCTCTTTTTGAATTCTTTTTTTCCTCCTTGAATTTCTCTTTGTATGTTATCCTATCTAAAGTTCAAAGTAAAGAATGATTAAAATTATTATTTTTAGATAAAGATAGTAGACTTACAAATAAAACTTCTAGTGTAGTTAATAAAAAAGTTTTTAGAAATTTGTAAATTGTTTGTAAAATATTATTTTTCATAACATGTTTTATTATTATTGTTAATAAGACTTTGTTAATTTTTCTTTTATAATTCCTTATTTTTTTTATAATATATGTTTATTTTAACAACTTAATTTTCTTAATTTTCTAATTTATATTTAAATTTTAATTTTGTAACCGTGGTTCCCACAGGTTATAAACTAATATATATATATATATATATATATATATATATATATATATATATATATATATGGGAAAGTTCAATAGAGAACCATAATTATTGGATCTTCAAGGAACCAAATCTTTTTTTCAATTTCTAGAGTTTATTCTTTATCCAAAAAAATCTAAAAATATCTAAATTCATATATTAACATTGTGAATGTGAAAAATATATTTCAGATTCACCGTGTGAATCCGGATTCACGTTGTGAATTTTCAAAAATTCACATTGTGAATTTGACGTAAAAAAAATCGAATTTGATATCATTGGAAAATGATAAAAAGTTATAAATTTCTGTATTTTTAGTTTTTTTTTTTTTTTTGATAAAAAAAAGTTCTAAAAGTTGAAAAAAAGATTGGTTCCTTGGTTCCTTTGTTAATTATGGTTCTCTATTGAACCTCACCCTATATATATATATATATATATATATATATATATATATATATATATATATATATATATATATATATATATATATATATATAGAGAGAGAGAGAGAGAGAGAGAGAGAGTTCAGATCCGTAGAAAACTCATAGTTTCCTGAGAACTAAAGGTGGAACGTTAAATCAAAACTAACTCATTGAGGGCATGATCGTCATCTAACCAATCTTATTTAATATTTGATTTTTTGTGTTATTTGAAATCTTAATAAAAATGTCTAAAAATTAACATAATAAATCAAAATTTTGGATTTTTTTAAAATAATAATTTTTGTATTTTTTAAAAATATGCAGATTTTTTTAAATTCTTTTTAGAAAACATGATGTTTAAAAAAAAAATTCTTTTTTAATTTTTTTAAAAAAACTGTTATTTTTTATAAACAATAAACTTTAAAAAATCAGTAAATTTTTTTAAAAAATCTGGAATATTTAAGAAAAAGGCTATAATTTTTTAACAAAAAAATCAACTTTTAAGTGCATATATACATATTTTTTCAAGTGCATATATGCATATTTCTTATACTATACTATTTATAAGTAAATCATTAAAAAAACACTCATTTTTATTTACTAATCTATAAACACAATAGTCCAAGTATTTTAAAGATCCAAAATAAAATATAAAAAACAAAAAATGTTACACATTTTCAAAGCGTTTTCATGTCTTCGTGTCAAGATTTTTATATTTTTCTTCAATTTTTCATTTTTCAACTCTTCAATATTTTCCACAAAATCTTCCAATCTACAAGAAAATTAAAAAAAATAACATTGATTGATGCAATAACATTCACAAAAATACATATGTATATATCATGTAAGATTCGCATGTGATTATATAATATGATATTCACATGTTATTGTATCTTTTAAGATTCATGTTTGAATTACATGTGATTTACATGTGAATCATATGTAATTCACTTGTGATTTACATGTCAATCATATGTGATTCATATATATATATATATATATATATATATATATATATATATATATATATATATATATATTACATGTGATTCATATGTAAATTACATGTGATTTACATGTGAATCACATGTAATTCATATATGGTTTACATATAAATCACATGTGATTTACATGTGAATCACATATGATTTATATATGATTTACTTGTGATTTATATGTAAATTATATATGATTTACATGTGATTTATATGTAAATTATATATGATTTACATGTGATTCATATGTAAATTATATATGATTTACATGTGAATCACATGTAATTCACTTTGTGATTTGTATGTGATTACATGTGATTCACTTGCGATTTACATGTGTCCTACGGCATATCCATGTGAACCACTTGAAAATCTTCCATCAATTAATAATGCACATTTCTGTAAATTTTCACAAATTTATATCTCATTACTAACCAATTTACACAGATTTTACCCTTACTTTCACATAGACGATGTTATTTCTACAAACTTTCACTATTCATTTCGTTGAATTTAGAATGCACATGTGGTCTAGAACTTGCTTAATACATTCACTCTGGATATCAGAAGTAATAAAAAAGAAACGATCATGTATTTTTTTTAACACATTAAGTGAAAAAAAAAATAGTTCATTATTTTTTTAAAGGCACTGCCAAGAACAAAAATCATTGAGTTACTATCAAATTCAGCATAAAAATGACGAATCAAATGGATGAGACCTTTGCGGATGCTCTTGAATCAATCAAAGCATGTATTATTATTACAAGCAACAAAGAGTGTATAACCAAGTAAATAGCCCTATAGTGGCAGTTGTACTTGCTTAATACATTGTTGACCTAATTGTTTCAAAAGTTCATGTGAAGCTATGACACATAAGAATGAATAAAAGCCTCAAACTTTATAACGAAGAACATACTATTTCAACTTAGCGAAATTATGAAACTTTCAAGGTCTCATTAGATGTACATTTCTATCTGTAGCACCTGGTTCCTGGTACGTATTCCTTGTAATTAATATTTCTTAAGTAATGCAATTTGCCTTAGACTCGGCGAGTTGAAGGACCAACTCGCCGAGTAGAAGCGGGATGAGACGCGGGGTCTGAGCCTCGGACTCGACGAGTCAGTTCCCGGACTCGGCGAGTAGGCCCTATTTGGGAAAAAACCCTAACCCGGGTGTTTGCACCCTATTTAAGCACTCTAACTCGGCCTCTCCTGTCCCTAACACTCCCAAAAGAGCTGCAGAGCAAAACCCTAGCCCCTTTTTGTCCTTGTGAGTGATTTTGGCCTTGTGAAGGAAGTTTGAAGCTTAAGAGAAGAAGAAGGAGGTGGAAGAGTGCAAGGAGGAGAAGTAGATCCGACATCTACCCAGCAAGAGGCTTCCATTCAGGTAGAAAAGTCCCTACCTTGATCACTAGTTCCTTAGATTCCCTTTTTGTCCCTAATTGGTGGTTTTCAAGCCCTAAAATACCAAACTCCATGTGTTTGTGCTTTATGATCCGAAAGGACTTCAAATCTAGACCTTATGGACGTATTAGAAGTATAAAGTTTTTGTGGTAGAAGTGATTGAGGTCCCCATTGAGTGTATGACCTCATAAAGAGCTTGTATTTGCCTTTTGGAGCTTGTACGGCCATGCATGCACGTAAAGTTTGCAACTTTACGTGATAAGCATGCCCTAGGAACATAGATCTATGGTTTGGAAGTGTTGCATGTCTCAGTTTTGGTCTGTATGGGAAATGGGTCGAAGGGACTCGGCGAGCCCCAAAGTGGAACTCGACGAGTTCTATGAAGATGGCCTTAGACTCGGCGAGTTGGATGAACAACTCGGCGAGTCTTATGAAGATTGCCTGGAACTCGCCGAGTTGTTCTTCAAACTCGGCAAGTCATATGAACTGTTACTGAGTAATAGGGGTTTAGGTGTTAACAGTCCAACCCTTTGTATCCGCACGTGGAATTAGCAATTTAACGTGTAGCAATAGTCCCAGAAACCCAAATCCTCATAAAGGATGCTCTTGTGAGGATTTGGAAGCGAGTAGGGGATCTGCTCGTATGGACTCGACGAGTTGCTCTTAGAATCGACGAGTCGGATCGCGATCCGGTTCTATCGTCCCAAGTAGTGAGTTAAGGGTGACTCAGTGAGTGGGAGGAGGGACTTGTAGAGTAGGACCGGGTTAGTGGGAGAAGGACTCGGGGAGTCGGTGCCATGATTCGGCGAGTCCAGTCAACTAGAAGTTGACTTTGACCAATGAGGTTACCTTGGACCAGGGGTGGGTCAGTCATCTGACCTAAGGGTGTTTATGAGTGGCTATTTCTATGTTTATGATTTATAGCCGGAGGATTATCGATTCAGCAGTCAAGCGCTTAGCAAGCATACTTTCAGTAGCTTCTTTTCGAGGTGAGTTACCTTCCAGTAGCAGTGGGTCTAAGGCCACAATGTCGGCCCACTAGTAGGAGTTGTATGATCAGATGATTGTCTCTGTGATATTCATCTAGGGTTGTTACTACCTGTGTTATGTTTATGTGCTAGTATGATATGATGCTATGTGCTAGTGACAGTAGGGGAGATAGTCCCCAGATTACCGGTCGATAGGACCGAAGGGTCAGTCATGCCCAGCCATGCTAGATAGATTATGTGATACGTGTTATGTGGTAGTGGTAGGGGTGAAATAGTCTGCAGCATCCGGTCGAGAGGACCGAAGGGGAGACTAGCACCCAGGTATGCTAGTCAACATCCGGTCGAGAGGACCGAAGGGGAGACCAGTACCCAGATATGCTAGTCAGTATCTGGTTGAGAGGGCCGAAGGGGTAGGTCGGGCACCCAGATATGACTGACAATATATGTATGTTATGTGGTTATTTGGTATGTGGTACGGTGGGGGAACTCGCTAAGCTTTGTGCTTACGGTTTATAGTTTTGTTTTCAGATACCTCTTCAGCGAAGGGGAAGGAGCTGGCGCGGTAGCGGCACATCATACACGCGCATTGTTTTCCGCACCATGAGTCATTCTAGGATTTTGTACTCTGATATTTGATTGTTTTCATATTTTGGTTTTCAGACACTATGTATGTTATGAAATGGTTTGATCAAACAATGTTTTATTTACAAATATTTTCTAAAGTATTGATTTAAAAACAAAATTTTTGGACGTAAAATTTGGGTTGTTACAAGTTGGTATCAGAGCCCTAGTTTGAGGGATTCGGACACAACTTCGGGAGTGTCTGAACTCAACCCAAGGGATTAAAGGATTTCGAAAAATAAAAAGTTTTCTAAAAGATTAAGTAAAGAGTTTTTAGAAAGAACGAAGTGTGTGATGTGCGCGACCGGCCGAGCTCAAGTAAGTATTCCCCAAAGTAACCAGACAATGTCATGCTATGTTTATCAGTTTCAATGGAACAGCATGCTAGAATAGGACTAAGGATCTAGGAGGATGCCTTACATGCCTGCTTTATGTGTTCCAGCCTTATGAGAATTGCATGCTAGAAATTGAGTAGACAGCAGTAGAATAGTCTGTTTAGGTTATGCCTGATAGTATGAGTTCAACATTATATGCTAGTGCAGTTTCTCGTTATGAGAATAGATTTTCTTGAGTAGTTCCTGTATCCGAATGCTGCTTGCTTTGTGCTTTGTGGGACTCCAAGTGATGGGAGTTAGCCATTAGGTGAATACGTTACATCACATGGGATTAGGGTTGGATAATCTCAGAGTGTTAGATTTGGCCCGGATGCGTAGCTCTCGTTTGAGTCCAACAGTGATCAGCAATGGTAAAAAGGGATCTGGTGGAGTCAAGGCAGTCCTTGAAGAAGGTACAGATAGATGTGGAAGGTAGTATGGGCCCGTACAACTGAAAGCAGAGGATATGTACCTGAACCGAGGAAGGCCGAGATAAGACCAGGGAGCCTGTAGTGGATGTGGTTCCTCGAGAGATATCATTATCGCTAACAGTTGTTGTTTATATATTGTAGAATGGTGGTACTACGATCGAGGCCAGTAGTTGGCAGTTCAGGAGAGGGATCAGGTTCGAGATCAGGTTCCGAGCTAGGGGATGAGAGGCTACGCGAGTTCATCGCGTCAAAGATCACCAGGGGCATCCTTGAGTCGACTGCCATTATCTTCGGGTCGATCAAGGAAGGGATAGTTGAGTTGATGGAGGATCTCCTCAGGGCATTCAGGAGTCACATGGCATCTGGCCAGTCGGGATCTCGCACACTGTCCTTTAAGGACTTCAGGGGCAGTGGTGCACCGGATTTTCATTGGGCGAAAGACCCCATAGCTGCCAGGCGGTGGAAGGTGAGGTTTGCAGCAGGGTGTTTACGAGACCGAGCTAGAGATTGGTGGGAGTCCGTCGGTGACGCATTGGGAGCCTCGGTTGTCGAGGCTATGACCTGGTCGGACTTTGTGACCAGATTCAGGGCAGATTTTGCGCCGGCTGTCAAGCTTCAGCAGCTGGCCAGAGAGTTTTTAGATATGAGGCAGACGACGGAGACTGTGGCAGAGATCACCGCCAAGTTCCGGGAGAGGGCGTTGTTAGTGTGCCAGTATGCAGGTGATGAGGATATGAGGCGGACCCGCTATCATGACATGCTACGATCTGACATCCGGGAGCATGTTAATTTTTCAACTTGCCCTACCCTGGATTCCATGATTGCCAGGGCTAGGGAGAGGGAGATTGATCTGTAGCATATCCGGAAGAGGAAGGCAGAGGAGGGACATGTTACAGGGGCTTCGGGGAAGAAGCCCAAGGGATCAGATGTTGGGCCAAAAGGCCAACAGGGGCGAGGCCGTTGCAGGAAATTCGGCAAGATGCACGAGGGAGCGTGCAAGTTGGGATCGTCAAGCTGCTATAAGTGCGGCAAGTTAGGGCATTTTAGAAGGGATTATATCGCCCCTGCACCTGTCTTCTCAACGTCTGAGTTGTTGTGCTTCCACTGCAATTAGAGGGGCCACAAGAAGGCCAAATGCCCCCAGTTGACAGCAACATCCGCGCCAGTGAAGGCGCCAGCTCCAGCGACCCTGCGGATCACAGATGGCCGGAAGGGCAAGTCGGAGGCTCCAGTGGTGAGGAGTCAGGCCTTTCAGCTGACGACAGAGGAGGCACGCACCACACCCGATGTGGTGACGGGTATGATTCCTTATTTATGCTTTTATGTTATGTTGTTGTAATTTTGATATGTTATATGTATGTGCTCTGCTTAGGATCGTTCCATGTGAACGGTATCCCAGTTCAGGTGTTGTTCGATTCGGGGGCTACCCGATCATTTGTTTCTCTTGCACTTAGCAAGAAGTTTCTTGAGTCTTCGGGCAGGTTGAATTGCCCTTTAGAGGTGGAGATTGCGGACGACCGGTCGGTTCGAGCATCAGAGGTTTTCCGGGATTGTGTATTGAGATTGTTTGAGGAGCGGTATCTGGTTGACCTCGTTCCCATTCCGTTGCGGGGAAACAAGGTCATTATTGGTATGGATTGGCTGAGCCCCAATGGGGCAGTGATAGACTGCGCGCAGCAGCTAGTGCGAGTCAGAGCCTCAAGTGAGGGAGAGTTGGTGATTCAGGGTGAGAGACCACAGCGAGGGCCAGCCTTACGCTCGGTGGCAAGGGCAAGGTGTTACCTTCAGCAGGGTTGTGCAGGATATGTCGCTTATGTCATAGACTCCCGGGAGGTGGGTAAGGCGACAGTGGGCGACATGCCTGTGGTTCGAGAGTTTGCAGATGTATTCCCCGAGGAGTTGCCTGGGATACCTCCGGAGAGGCAGGTGGAGTTCAGGATCGACCTAGTCCCTGGTGCGGCTCCGATAGCCAAGGCACCGTATCGGTTGGCTCCTCCTGAGATGCAGGAGTTGTCTGCACAGCTACAACAAGGGATTCATTAGACCGAGCAGTTCACCCTGGGGAGCCTCGATTATGTTTGTGAAGAAGAAGGACGGGTCGCATCGGGTGTGTATAGACTATCGAGAGCTGAACAAGGTAACAGTGAAGAACCGTTACCCACTCCCGAGGATTGATGATCTCTTTGACCAGTTACAGGGAGCATCTTGGTTCACCAAGATCGATTTGCGTTCAGGTTATCATCAGATGAGGGTCAGAGAGGAGGATGTGCAAACGACCATGTTTCAGATGCGCTATGGCCATTATGAGTTCGTGGTGATGCCGTTTGGGCTCACCAATGCTCCTTCTGTGTTCATGGAGCTCATGAACCGCGTGTGCGGACCGATGCTGGATCGGTCTGTGATAGTTTTCATTGATGACATCTTGGTTTATTCCAAGACGCAGGAGGAGCACGAGGGGCATCTCCGAGAGGTGTTGGAGACCCTGAGGAGAGAGAGCTTATATACTAAGTTCTCCAAGTGTGAGTTCTGGTTGCGCGAGGTGCAGTTTCTTGGGCACCTTGTCAACCAGGACGGGATTTCAATAGACCCGGCCAAGGTGGAGGCCGTGATGAGATAGGAGGTTCCGAAGTCTCCATCCGAGATTCGGAGTTTCCTGGGTTTAGCGGGATATTATCGGAGATTCATCCAGGATTTCTCCAAGATAGCCGTACCATTGACCAGGCTAACAAGGAAGGCCGTGGTCTTTCGTTGGGGGCCTAAGCAGCAGGCAACGTTCGAGATACTGAGACAGAGATTGTGCGAGGCACCAATCTTATCCCTGCCAGAGGGCATAGAGGATTTTGTTGTGTACTGCGATGCATCCATCTCAGGTTTGGCGCGGTATTGATGCAGAGAGGGCATGTCATCGCCTACGTGTCGAGGCAGCTGAAGCCTCACGAGGCGAATTACCCGACGCATGACTTGGAGCTGGGGGTTGTTGATGTGCACAAAAGTACCCACTAATTTTAATATTTATAACCTAACAAACTTAGACTATCTATGCACTTATAGGCAGTGTACCTAGTCAGATTACAGTATAGCTTAGGTAAGTCGGGTGTCGATCACAGGGAACGGTGGATTAATTTAATATATTTAATTATAGGTTACAGGTTACACAAAAAGAATAAAGAAATAAATATCAAACTAACAATTAATTAACTACTCTTGATAAACTAACAGGAAAGCAAATCTTTTCAGGTACTTTGGTTTAGACAAATTACACCTTAAAAACATAGACAATTGCATACACAAATTCATTTATTCATGTTCACCGATTCCTAAAATGATTAGATTCGCGTTCCCTATAACTAATCCTTTAGCAAACAAGTCAATTTAAACAGTGATCAATTGATTAAACTAACATGCTTCCTAGTGTTCAGTTCGTATCAAGCAAGACTTGTAAATTTAGTTAATCAATTTAGACATTTAATTAACCTCTTGTTGATGGTCATCAAACAAGGCTCACACATTAATTTACTTATTCTCAAGTTAATCCTAGTTTCACATTCGTTATTTCTAGTCTTATTATCTCGATAGTCATCAAAAATCATAAGAGACAAGCAAATCAAGCAGATGTTCATACAACTTAATTCACTTAACAATTAACAGAAAATAATCATCATTAACACATAAGGATCTTTGAACAAGCTTGGCAAGATAAATTAACACACAAATAAACTATTCAATATAGCAATTAGTCTAATAATCAAAGTTTCATTCAATCATAAACACAAAGTAAAAGGTTTTTACACCCAAATCAGAAACTAAATACAGAAAAGTACCACAATAGAATGCTAAACATGGTCACGTTAGCAATCCATATGATTACCGACATGTATTCGCTCTCCAACCCTTCCGATCTCCGCTCCCGTTAGCTTAACGGCCTTCCGGCCGCCTTCTAGACCCTCAAAACGGCTTTATAGAAGTTAATTGTCGACTAAATTAGGTTAGAAGTCGAATTCCCCTTCCTGGTTAGCTGAAAATCGCCATTTATAGTCTTTGTAACCGATCTAAGTACGCTGGGCGTACTTAGGATTACGCGGTGCGTACTCAAGATTTACTCGCGATCAAGTCTATCCGGTGCAAGCGTGTACGCGGGGCGTAACCTTAAGGTACGCGGGGCGTAATCCACTTTGGTCGTTACGCGGCGCGTAATGGTTATGGACGCGGGGCGTACTTGGTTTCTCAACATTCTTTTCTTTCTTTTAGCTTCTAAGCCCGGGTTCCGCTTCAGTCTTTTCTTTTGTGCTTTATCGACAACAAATAGCTGCAAAACATAATTCAAAGTATTATGAGTACTTTTTAGTTCTAAAATAGAATAAATAAGGCCAAAATATTAAGATAAAGTGCATAAAAATATATATATATAAATACACATATCAGTTGTTGTGTTCGCCCTCAAGATTTGGCGTCATACACTGACCATAAGAGTTTGAGGTACCTCATGGATCAGCCGAATCTAAACATGAGGCAGCGTTGGTGGTTGGATGTGGTAAAGGATTACGATTGCGAGATCCTTTATCACCCAGGGAAGGCCAATGTGGTGGCCGACGCGCTTAGCCGTAAGGCAGCGCCGATCCGAGATATCTGCCTATGGATGATAGTAGTGACTCCGCTGTTGGAGCGGATTCGGGAGGCTCGGCAGGAGGCTATGAAGTAGGAACATCGGAAGAGTGAGCGGATTGTGGGGCAGGTTTCCTCCTTCGACTATGATAGCCGAGGGTTATTGACTCTTCACCGTAGGGTGTGGGTCCCTTATCATGGAGGCGTGCATCAGGTTCTGATGGAAGAGGCGCACAAAACCCGGTTCTCTATTCATCCCAAGGCGACGAAGATGTATAGGGATCTTCGTCTAGACTATTGGTGGCCCTGCATGAAGCGGGATGTGGCTTGGTACGTTGAGTGGTGTTTAACCTGCAAGAAGGTCAAGGCCGAGCATCAGAGACCGCACGGCAAGATGCAGCCGTTGGACATCCCGTTGTGGAAATGGGAAGATATTACGATGGATTTTATCATGAAGCTTCCCAAGACCGCGCGAGGAGTGGATTCGATATGGGTCATTGTGGATCGATTGACCAAGAGTGCCCATTTTATTCCAATTCAGGAGAGCATATCGGCCGAAAATTTGGCCGACATCTATATCAGGGAGATAGTGGCGCGGCACGGGGTGCCAGTATCCGTGATTTCAGATAGGGATGTGCGTTTTACTTCCAGGTCTTGGAAGAAATTTCATGACGAGTTGGGCACTCGTCTACATTTTAGCACCGCCTTTCACCCGCAGACAGATGGTCAGAGTGAGCGGACCATCCAGACTCTTAAGGATATGTTGCGGGCATGTGTGCTAGACTTCGGTGGTAATTGGGATGCCTATCTTCCTCTAGCTGAGTTCTCGTACAACAACAACTACCACACGAGTATTGACCGTCCTCCCTTCGAGATGTTGTACGGGAGGAGATGCAGGACCCCGATATGTTGAGGTGAATTTGGCCAAAGGGTCATGGGGAGCACCGAAGTGGTGCTCAAGACGACCGAAAAGATTCAGCAAGTTTGGAGCACGCTTCAGACTGCATAGAGTCGGCAGAAAAGTTATGCCGACAAGCGCCGTTCAGACTTGGAATTCCAAGTCGGGGATATGGTTCTTCTAAAGGTATCGCCATGGAAAGGCGTCATCCGATTCAGAAAATGAGGCAAGTTGGGCCCAAGGTACATCGGGCCATTCAGGTTTGTAGCCCGGGTGGGCAAGGTGGCGTATAGGTTGGATCTGCCAGCCGAACTCAAACAGATCCACAACACTTTCCACGTCTCTTAGTTGCGGAAGTGTTTGGTGGACGACTCGGCAGTGGTGCCTTTGGAGGATATTCAGGTCAATGACAACCTGAATTACATCGAGCGGCCTGTGGCAATCCTCGATATGAAGTCGAAGTACCTAAGGAACAAGAGGGTGGAACTCGTGAAGGTGCAATGGCAGCACCGGAAGGGATCAGAGTGGACTTGGGAGCCGGTGGAAGAGATGATGGAGCACTACCCTGAGCTGTTCCAGGATCGAGCAGCAGAGTTCGAGGACGAAGTCTAAAATAAGTGGGGGAGATTTGTAGCACCTGGTTCCTGGTATGTATTCCTTGTAATTAATATTTCTTAAGTAATGCAATTTACCTTGGACTCGATGAGTCGGAGGACTAACTCGCCGAGTAGAAGCTGGATGAGACGTGGGGTCTGAGCCTCGGACTCGGCGAGTAGGCCCTGTTTGGACAAAAACCCTAACCCGAGTGTTTGCACCCTATTTAATCACTCTAACTCGGCCTCTCTTGTCCCTAACACTTCCAGAAGAGCTGTAGAGCAAAAACCTAGCCCCTTTTTGTCCTTGTGAGTGATTTTGGCCTTGTGAAGGAAGTCTGAAGCTTAAGAGAAGAAGAAGGAGGTGGAAGAGTTCAAGGAGGAGAAGTAGATCTGACATCTACCCTGCAAGAGGCTTCCATTCAGGTAGAAAAGTCCCTACCTTGATCACTAGTTCATTAGATTCCCTTTTTGTCCCTAATTGGTGGTTTTCAAGCCCTAAAACACCAAACTCCATGTGTTTGTGGTTTATGATCCGAAAGGACTTCAGATCTAGACCTTATGGACGTATTAGAAGTATAAAGTTTCTGTGGTTGAAGTGATTGAGGTCCCCATTGAGTGTATGACCTCATAAAGAGGTTGGATTTGCCTTTTGGAGCTTGTAGGGCCATGCATGCACGTAAAGTTTGCAACTTTATGTGATAAGCATGCCCTAGGAACATATATCTATGGTTTGGAAGCGTTGCATGTCTCAGTTTTGGTCTGTATGGGAAATGGGTCGAAGGGACTCGGCGAGTCCCAAAGTGGAACTCGGCGAGTTCTATGAAGATGGCCTTAGACTCGGCGAGTTGGATGAACAACTCAGCGAGTCCTATGAAGATTGCATGGAACTCGACGAGTTGTTCTTCAAACTCGGCGAGTCATATGAACTGTTACTGAGTAAGAGGGGTTTAGGTGTTGACGCTCCAACCCTTCGTATCCGCACGCAGAATTAGCAATTTAACGTGTAGCAATAGTCCCAGAAACCCAAATCCTCATAAAGGATGCTCTTGTGATGATTTGGAAGCGAGTAGGAGATCTGCTCGTATGGACTCGGCGAGTTGCTCTTGGACTCGGCGATTCAGATCGCGATCCGATTCTATCGTCCCAAGTAGTGAGTTAAGGGTGACTCAGTGAGTGGGAAAAGGGACTTGTAGAGTAGGACCGGGTTAGTGGGAGAAGGACTCGGGGAGTCGGTGCCATGATTCGGCGAGTCCAGTCAACTGGAAGTTGACTTTGACCAATGAGTTGACCTTGGACCAGGGGTGGGTCAGTCATCTGACCTAAGGGTGTTTATGAGTGGCTAATTTATGTTTATCATTTATAGCCAGAGGATTACCGATTCAGCAGTCAGGCGCTTAGCAAGCAGACTTTCAGCAACTACTTTTCGAGGTGAGTTGCCTTGTGGGTCTAAGGCTACAATGCTGGCCCACTAGTAGGAGTTGTATGATCAGATGATTGTCTCTATGATATTCATCTAGGGTTGCTACTACCTGTGTTATTTTTATGTGCTAGTATGATATGATACTATGTGCTAGTGACAGTAGGGGAGATAGTCCCCAGATTACCGGTCGATAGGACCAAAGGGGCAGTCATACCCAGCCATGCTAGATAGATTATGTGATACGTGTTATGTGGTAGTGATAAGGGGTGAAATAGTCCCCAGGATCCGGTCGAGAGGACCGAAGGGGAGACTAACACCCAGGTATGCTAGTCAGCATCCGGTCGAGAGGACCGAATGGGAGACCAGCACCTAGATATGTTAGTCAGTATCCGGTCGAGAGGACCGAAGGGGTAGGTCGGGCACCCAGATATGCCTGAAAATATATGTATGTTATGTGGTTATTTGGTATATGGTACGGTGGGGGAACTCACTAAGCTTCGTGCTTACGGTTTATAGTTTTGTTTTCAGGTACCTCTTCAGCGAAAGGGAAGGAGCTGGCGCGGTAGCGGCACATCATACATGCACATTGTTTTCCGCACCATGAGTCATTCTGGGACTTTGTACTCTGATATTTGATTGTTTTCATATTTCGGTTTTCAGACACGATGTGTGTTACGAAATGGTTTGATCAGACAATGTTTTATTTACAAATGTTTTCTAAAGTATTGATTTAAAAACAAAATTTTTGGACGTAAAATTTGGGTCGTTACACTATCAGCTCACAATACCTTGTAATTGTAATTACATTTGAGTAATTGTCTTAATGAAGACTCTGTGACTCAATCAATCGATTAAAATAAATAGAATAAAATAGATTTATACCACAGGAAGGAGAAATCTTCAACAACTTGATCAATCATGGAATAAGACACGAGAACGGGATATTTCACTGGAAGGAGAGATCTTCAGCTGCTGTCGATTTAAGATTTGTAGTTGAGTATGTTTTTAGTCAGATCAGAAGGCGTCAAAAAATCAATCCATCGGAGGAGCTGTAATACTCGATCGACATAGGATCGTCTTCTCCAACCGAACATTCGATTGGATCTCTATACAAATGATTCTACTCCAACTGGACATTTGATAGGATTGTCTTCTCCAAATCGACAAGTCAAGATCTGATTTAGAATAAAGCGATTAACCTAATGTTTCTTTGTAGATGATCAGTGTAGGTTTCAATCAACTAAACAATGCAGTTCTTCACATCCTCTCATACTTTGACGATGATTTCTGGATTTAAGATCCGATGATTTTAGATCAGAGGTGTGATGAAGGGTAGAGAGAGGCAAGATCGATAGAGAGAGAGAGAGAGAGAAAGAGAGAGAGAGAGAGAGAGAGAGAGAGAGATGGAATAGAGAGTTAACGTGCTTAAATGTAACTGATTTATTTCAATATGATGCCCCCGTACCATTTTATTTTTAGATATTTACGAAAATGTCACAAAGCATCCTAACCCTCTATTATTTTAATCTAACAGATATTGTTTAGTTCTCAGGAAACTATAAATTCTCAAATGATCATTCCTCTCACTCTCCTCTCCTCTCTCTCTCTCTCTCTCTCTCTCTCTCTCTGTGTATATATATATATATATATATATATATATATATATATATATATATATATATATATATATATATACACACTCTAATAAATGAAAATCATTTTTGACACCTGTAATTTTCTCATACATTTGCCACATGACATTTTGTCATAGTTTTAAATTAAATTATATACATATGTCATTTTATGGTTTTTATATTTATATTAAATTCCATATGGTTATAAATGGATATTAATATTAACAATCACCATTATCAATATACTCAGGAAGCACCGAAAGGCGATCAAAACGTCGGGACTTCCAAGGACGATCAATCTGAACCGCCGGAGACAACGCAGGAACAGGGTCACGGTTCCGCTTGGATGAAGCGGACATGATATAGATAGACAATAGGACAACACAAATAAACAGAGCAATCAAAGCAGAAAACACAAAAATTAAGAAGAACGGAGAGCAAATTTTACCTTATAGAGAGAAAAACGAAAGAGGAGGAAGGAGATCGTTCACCAAAAAGAAAGAGAAACGGAGAACAAAGAGGATGATGAAAGAAAGAGAACTGGCCATCGATTGACACGTGCGACCGACAAAATGATGCAACAAACAACGTAAAGACACGTTGATAAAAATTTACAAAACACCCCCTACAAATCATAGAAATTGGCAAAAGTATAAGGAAGGAAAGAAGAGGGACGATTGTTGGACAAATTTCAACAATTTTACTGTTGAAATTTTTTACAATCTTAATATATATATATATATATATATATATATATATATATAATTCACTTTTTTAATTTGAAATTCCTAATTGATTTTAATGTCGATAAATTAGGAACAAAATTAACGGGGTTTTTTTTTTTTGTAAATATAGTCTCTACATCTTCCTTTTTATATTCTTATTTCTTCTCTCTCAATGATGATTTTTTATAATAAATGGTATATAAAAATCTATTATATTACTATATTATTGATTTATTAAAAAACTTACGCGTCAAAACGAGAATATTGAATATAATATAGAAGAAACCTAATGTTTTGAGTAATTTTATCCTGTTTTATTTTTCGAATATATAGAAAATATATGCTAAAATATAATAAAGATTATTATAATATATTATATTTAACATCATATTAATTTGTTTCTTTTAATTTTGTTATTATATTAAATAAGAAAATGATATAAATAAAATTAAATATTTTTTAATTACGCATTTAAAAAATTGTTTTATGTAATGAATATTTTTTATAAGATAAAGTTTTTATGTAATAGTATATAACTATTATCTAATTAGGGATGAACAAGATGTATGTTGCAACTAAACTGATTACAATTTGACATTTAACTTTTTTTTAATTAACTCGTGTATTACATGGGTCTCGCATCTAATATATATATATATATATATATATATATATATATATATATATATATATATATATATATATTCTCTAATAAATGAATGTTTTTTCGCCACTTGTCACACTCTCATTCATTTTGTCACATGTCATTTTGTGGTTATTTTGAATTAATTTTTATTTCATATGTAATTTTGTGGTTTTCCTATTTTATTAAATTCTATATGGTATTTAAATTTAATAATAAATGCATATCAATTTTATTAATGGACTTTCCTTATAACTTCAAAACTTTAAAATAAAATCTCATTAATTTGCTTTGATTATTTTATCAAATGATTTGTTTAAATTTAAAAGAAAAAAAAACACTTTAATTTTAGTAATTCAATATTTTTCTCATTTTTCTTATAAATTCAAATTTGTCAAATGTTTATACATATTTAATTGTTTTAAATACACATATGTCATACATGGGCTTACACCTAGTGTGTGTGTGTGTGTGTGTCTATATATATATATATATATATATATATATATATATATATATATATATATATATATATATATAAGTTTACACTGTAGTGTTATATATTTAGATTAATAATTTAAGTATTTTATACAAATTGTTCCAAAATTATATCTTTAAAATGATAACG
This sequence comes from Lactuca serriola, assembly GCF_051521515.1. Lineage (NCBI taxonomy): Eukaryota > Viridiplantae > Streptophyta > Magnoliopsida > Asterales > Asteraceae > Lactuca > Lactuca serriola. The sequence continues at coordinate 87,277,091 of NC_136413.1, read as the reverse complement.
GTTTACATCCAACAATTAAAACTAATAAATTAAGTATTATATGTTAAAAGTTAAAAAAAAAACATAACTTTATAAGTAGAACTAAAGATATTATTTTAATATTGAAATTTAGTTTATGTATGATTATACTTTAGATTTCATATTTATTTAACTTAATTAACCAAATTATAATTATTATTAGAAAGAAATTTAAAAGTCATGGGAGTTTCAAATGAATGTGATGAAAGGGAAAATGTATGAGAGTTTCAAATGAATATGGTGAAAGGAAAAATGCTAGCTTTATAATGATATAATGATAATGATAATGATAATGATATATATATATATATATATATATATATATATATATATATATATATATCTTCTCTAATAAATGAATGTTTTTTTGCCACTTGTCACAATCTCATTCATTTTGTCACATGTCATATTGTGGTTATTTTGAATTAATTTTTATTTCATATGTAATTTTATGGTTTTCCTATTTTATTAAATTTCATATGGTATTTAAATTTAATAATAAATGCATATCAATTTTATTAATGGACTTTCCTTATAACTTCAAAATTTTAAAATAAAATCTCATTAATTTGCTTTGATTATTTTATCTAAATGATTTGTTTAAATTTAAAAGAGAAAAAAAACACTTTAATTCTAGTAATTCAATATTTTTTTCATTTTTCTTATAAATTCAAATTTGTCAAATGTTTATACATATTTAATTGTTTTAAATACACCTATGTCATACATGGGGCTTACACCTAGTGTGTGTGTATATATATATATATATATATATATATATATATATATATATATCATTATCATTATATATCATTATAAAGCTAGCATTTTTCCTTTCACCATATTCATTTGAAACTCTCATACATTTTTCCTTTCATCACATTCATTTGAAACTCCCTTGACTTTTCAATTTCTTTCTAATAATAATTATAATTTGGTTAATTAAGTTAAATAAATATGAAATCTAAAGTATAATCATACATAAACTAAATTTCAATATTAAAATAATATATTTAATTCTACTTATAAAATTATGTTTTTTTTAACTTTTAACATATAATACTTAATTTATTAGTTTTAATATATTGTTGGATGTAAACCGTTATCATTTTAAAGATACAATTTTGGAACAATTTGTATAAAATACTTAAATTATTAATCTAAATATATAACACTACAGTGTAAACTTAAATACAAATTTTAGTTTAACTTAAAAACCCAAAAAATATTTTGTAAATAGTTAAAAGTGATAAATTATAGTGTCTTTCTAATAATTATTATAAGTTGGTTAATAAAGTTAAATAAATATCAAACCTAAAGTGTCATCATAAATAAACTAAATTTTAATTTTAAAATAATATATTTCTTTCTACATATAAAGTTATGTCTTTAACTTTTAACATATTATACTTAATTTATTAGATTTAATATGTTGTTATATGTAAACCATTATTAGTTTAAAGCTACAACTTTTGAACAGCTTTGACAAAATACTTAAATTGTTAACTTAAATATAACATTATAATGTCGACTTAAATATAAATTTCAGTTCCACTTAAAAAACCAAAGAATATATTGTAAATAGTTAAAAGTAATAAATTGTAGTGATAAATACAAAAACTAAATTGTAATCTTGATTTAACTAAAATATTTCCTAAAGATACTTTTATAATAATTAAAAGTTTTCAAATAAGTAGCTTAAAATAACTTACAATAACAATAGTTAAAAATAACTTTATATAAATGATTATATTGTTACTTTTAAAATCAAAAAATAATGTTTGGTTTTCTAAATAATTATAATGATAGAAATTAAACCATTAACCAAATAAATTTTAAAAAATTAATTAACAATAACAACAACTATAAATAACATTAAATCATATATTATATTTAATTTTATTCATTTTTAACTCACGGGTAGAACTTATTCAAACGATTGAGATTATAAAGTTATAATAGACGTATATATTATCATATAATTCAAAATAACCAATATATTATATCAATTTAGTATACAAATTATTATATCAAATTTAACAATGTTATTGTTATATTTAAAAAAACATATATTTGTAAAGATTTCAACTATATATATGTTTCTGCGCATTACTATGTCCACTTAAATATAACTTTCAGTTCCACTTAAAAAACCCAAAAATATTTTGTAAATAGTTAATAGTGATAAACTGTAGTGATAAATGCAAAAACTAAATTGTAATCTCAATTTAACTAAAATATTTCGTAAAGATTTTTTTATAATCGTTAAAAGTTTCTAAATAAGTAGCTTAAAATAACTTTCAATAACAATAGTTAAAAATAACTCTATATAAATGATTATATTTTTACATTTAAAATCAAAAAATAATGTTTGATGTTTTAAATAATTATAATGATTGAAATTAAAACATTAAGCAAATAAATTTTAAAAAAAATTAATTAACAATAACAGCAACTATAAATAACATTAAACCATATATTATATTTAATTTTATTCATGTGTAACTTGCAGGTAGAAGTCATTCAAAAGATTGAGATTATTAAGTTATAATAGATGTATATATATTATAATATAATTCAAAATAATCAATATATTATATCAATTTTGTATACAAATTATTATATCAAATTTAACAACAACGTTATTGTTATATTAAAAAAAACATATATTTATAAAGACTTCAACTATATAGGTGTTTTTGCACAACGCACGGGCATTCGCCTAGTGTGTGTGTGTGTGTATATATATATATATATATATATATATATATATATATATATATATATATATATATATATCATACATACATACTTATATAGCTAGCATTTTTTTTTAATCCCATGCATTTGAAACCCCCTTTTTTAACTTACTTTCACCACATTCATTTGAAACTCTCATGACTTTTCAATTTCTTTACAATAATATTATAAATAAGTTAAATAATGTTCTATAAACAAGAAATGGTGTTTTATTACAATGTCTTCATCCCACATCGATGGTGACAATAAACAATAGAATGTTTCATCTTCTATAAATAGGAAAGGTTGTGAAATATTTCAAAGGGACCAAACTATAAGAACTTCCTCATGCCTACCTTTATAGGATTTTAAAGGTATTATTTCGTGAGATTATCTATATTGGCAGGTGTCCAGTTAACTTTTAGAATTCCAAAATTGGTTTTGAACCGAATTCTTTCAGGTTTAAACCGTGTTTCAGTTAGAAAAAAAAATTATGTAGCTGGGTATATTGAGTTGAACCGAAGTTGGATCAATTTGGACCGATAAAGGAATCATTTTCCTTTCACAACAAAGATTTGAAACTCCCATGATTTTTCAAATTATTTCTAATAATATTATAAATAAGTTACATAATTTTATATAAATATAAAAAAGCATTTACCTAAACCTAAAATTATAACTGTTTGAAAAATCACTTTGATTTAAAAACACGAAATATATACAAACCGGGTGTAACTAGAAAAAAAATATGTAGTTTGGTATGGTATATTTAGTTGAATCGGTCCGAGTTTGATCTATTTGGACTATAAAAGAAGCATTTTTCTTTTACTACATACATTTGAAATTCCCATGATTTTTCAAATTATTTCCAATGATATTTTAAAAAAGTTACATAATGTTATATAAATATAAAAAAAAACATCTACCTAAACATAAAATTATAATTGTTTGAAAATTCAATTTGATCAAAAGCACGAAATATATACGCAGATTATATTTTATAAATGAATTCTTTTTATAATGAACTTTTGAATCTTGAAAATACATATAAACAAACTTTCTATATTAAGTACCTAACAGAATTTATGATTTTAGAATTGAACAAAAAGTTATTCAATTAAAATTTACTTTTTTGGATAGCAACTTACGAGATTATAGAAAAATAGAACTATTGAACAATTAAGAAAGGGTAAACAAGAGAAATTGTGTTTTACTAAATAAGTTGAAAAATGTTTTATAAACAAGAAAACGTGTTTTATTACAATGTCTTCATCCCACATCGATGGTGAGAGTAAACAAGAGAACGCTTCCTCTTCTATAAATAGGAAAGATTGTGAAATGTTTCAATGGGACCAAACCATGAGAACTTCCTTATGCCTACCTTTTTAGGGTGTTGAGGGTACTCTTTGGTGAAATTGTCTTTATTGACAACTATCCATTTAAGTTTTAGAATCCCGAAAATGGTTTTGAACAAGATTTTTTTAGGTTTAAACAGAGTTTCAGTTGAAAAACCGTTATGTAGTTTGGTATATTGAGTTGAATCGGTCTGGGTTTGATCAATTTGGACCAATAAAGGAAGCATTTTCCTTTCAGCACGTACATTTGAAACTCCCATGATTTTTCAAATTGTTTCTAATAATATTATAAATAAGTTACCTAAACATAAAATTATAATTGTTTGAAAAATAATTTTGATTCAAAAACACAAAATATATACAAACCGGGTTTCAATAGAAAAATGTTTTGTAGTTTGGTATATTAAGTTGAATCGGTCCGAGTTTGATCAATTTGGACCGATAAATGAAACATTTTTCTTTCACCACATACATTTAAAACTCCCATGATTATTCAAATTGTTTATAATAATATTATAAGTTATGTAATGTTATATAAATATAAAAAAAAATTACCTAAACATAAAATTATAATTGTTTGAAAAATCACTTTGATTCAAAAGCATGAAATATATACTCAATTATATTTTATAAATAAATTCATTTTATAATGACATTTTGAATCATGAAAATACATATAAACAAACTTTCTATATTAAGTACCTAAATGAATTTATGATTTTAGGATTTAACAAAAAGTTATTCAGTAAAAACTTAATTTTTTATAGCAACTTACAAGATTATTAAAAAATAAAACTATTGGACAATAAATTTGTTGGATAACATTTTATTTTTATTATTTAATATTTTATTTAACAAAATGAAATTATTACCAAATAAATAAATGAGTTTAATTAAAATGTCTTCATCCCATATTAATCGTGAAAGTAAACAAGATAATGTATTCTCCTATTTAAGGAAATGTTGGGAAATATTTAAAAGGGGCAACCCATTCTCCTATATAAATAGGAAATGTAGTCCGCTGAGTAGCATTGTTTAACAAATGTATCAATGTAATATGGTGAATCAATAATTACCATCATATTTATAAATTTATTTTAAATTAATTACTATAACTGTTAAATACACCGTTTAGCAACATCTGGATTTTATCGCTACGAATATTTTAAAATTTTTAAATAGTAATTAACATTGTTCTTTTAAGTATATCCAAACAATTATTCTTGTAGGATAGTGGAATCATAGAATCAAAGCCGTTTATTAGAATCTTTTTTCTGCTTTAATATGAGTAAAGATAAAGAAAAATATTGATAATAATGTGTCAGGAAAGCCAGGCGCGTGACAATCACAGCCGTTTTATTAGAATATTCATGTGAAGCCCACGTAAACTTTTCCATCCACAAAAAAGCAGAATTATTTATGTACACGGCTTTCTAATTGTGCCCACTAATACGTCCTCGTACATACTGATAATCCTTTCTAGAGCTTAGTACTTTAACCCCCCTTTAATTTTACTTAAATCAATTTTATCCCCCTGAGATTTTTGAAAACTCCAATTCGAAGTGCAATTTTTAACAAACTTACTAATTGAAACAATTAATATGGATAAACAGTTCATATAATCTTGTTATGATGGACTTTTTTTTAACAAACTTACTAATTGAAACAATTAATATGGATAATTAGATATGACTCTTTTTTCTTTACATAATCTAAACATACTGATTTTTTTTAATTATGTTAACATTAAAATTGATAAATAAAAACTATATAATTTTTTCTTCAGAATGTAAACATAAAATAGTCATTTAGTCTTGTTCAAACAGATTATTCTCTATTTTATTTAATATGAAAAAAAAACAACCTATAAATATAACTTTTATTAAAAATACATAAAAAAAAAGGATGTAAAACAAATATAAACCCATACTCCATGTGAATATATTAATACTCTATGTAAAGGGCTAATAATGCAAATCACATGAAGTTAGAGGAGGTAAAAAACAAATATAATCCCATACTCTATGTTAAGTCTTGAGAATTGAGATACATCCAATTTGACTCACGTGAAATGAGGATGTATCTGCCACCTCCCACCAATCTCCGATTTTCCTCTATAAGTATTTAAATTTTCAGCTAGTAGTAGTGCTACACAAGTGATTTACAGTCGATTGAGAGAGAAAGAAAGAAGATGGGTACGGAAGTTGTGACTCCCCAACATGCTTCGATCGGTGATACTCCGGTGCCGGATCAGAGCTGCTGCAAGAAAGGACCTGGTTATGCCACACCGCTTGACGCCATGGCTGGTCCTAGAGAGTCTATCATCTACGTCACTTGCGTCTACACCGGTATCTACTTATCTCTATCCCCATCTTCTCCGATCTGATTTATGTTAAGTTAACTTCAGTTTTGAGTTCTATGTTCCGGTAAGACTTGAATCCGAAGTCCGTTACTTTGCTTCGAGGAAGAACTACAAATCTTGTATCTACGTACATGTTTGAGTGTGTGTTGATTGATCGGTGTTTACTGGTTCTGATAAGATTTATCATGTTATGATGTGAATTATCAATTATGCTAACATGATTGGAAATTGAAGAATCGAGATTGATCTCGACCCTGTTAACTGATATTTTGGGGAACAAAACCCTAGTAGTTGTTTGTAAATTGATTTCTTTGTTTATAAATAGGAACAGGAAAGGAAAAACCAGATTTCCTCGGAACAGTGGATGTCGATCCAACGTCGGAAACCTACTCGCAAGTCATCCACCGGTTGCCGATGCCTAATTTAGGCGACGAATTGCATCATTCCGGTTGGAACGCTTGCAGTTCTTGCTACAACGATTCAAACACTTCCCGTCGTTTCCTTGTTCTGCCGGCGCTTGTGTACATCTCTGCAACTCCCAACAAGACACCTATTTATTTACTTTTCAGCTGTGAATTTAACATCAATTGCTAAAAAGTTTCTATTTCATTTCTCCAGATCTGGTCGGATATACGCCATTGACACACAAAAGAATCCACGAGCTCCCACCTTCCATAAATCAGTCGAGCCTGATGAAATCTCAACCAAAACTGGTCTCGCATACCCCCACACTGCTCATTGTCTTGCTTCTGGCGACATAATGGTTTCTTGTCTTGGAGACAAAGATGGAAAAGCAGAAGGAAACGGGTTTCTTCTTCTTGACTCAGACTTCAATGTCAAAGGAAGGTAAGCACCACATTTACACAGTTTAATTAAACCTGCATATGTAGGGCCCATTTGTACTGACTTATACCGATTAAATTCCAGATGGGAAAAACCGGGGCATAGTCCATTGTTTGGGTATGATTATTGGTATCAACCTCGACATAATACCATGATCAGTACATCATGGGGAGCTCCTTCTGCTTTCACTAAGGGATTCAACCTTCAAGATGTTTCAGATGGTTTATATGGTCGTCATTTACATGTCTATAACTGGCCACATGGTGAACTTAAACAAACAATTGATTTAGGCCCTGATGGACTTCTGCCATTAGAGGTAAGCTCCAGAAACTTTCAATTAAAAAAAAATGTTCATCTTCATGAATCCACATTGGTTAAATTATCAATTATCAAACAGATAAGGTTCTTGCATGACCCGAGTAAAGACACAGGGTTTGTTGGATGTGCATTAAGCAGCAACATGGTGCGGTTTTTCAAGACTTCAGATGGATCATGGAGCCATGAGGTATAAATTTGAATTCCAGCGGAATCGGAATGTGAAATTCCATTCCGTGATGTGTTTTGTTTTTTTTTAATCGTTGTGTGGATTGGTGAATTGTAGGTGGTGATTAAGGTGAAACCAGTGAAGGTCCAAAACTGGATTTTACCAGAAATGCCAGGGCTAATAACGGATTTTTTAATTTCTCTTGATGATCGATTCCTTTACTTTGTGAATTGGTTACATGGAGATATTCGACAATATAACATTGAGGATCCCAAGAATCCGGTTTTGGTGGGTCAAGTTTGGGTAGGTGGGTTGTTTCAGAAAGGAAGCGCGGTTGTTGCTGAAAATGAAGATGGTACAACTTACCAGGTTGAGATTCCGGAGACCAAGGTATGGAATTAGAATTGGAATTGTTGATTCCATTGTTTTGTGGAATGGAATTGGATTATGATTGTTTGATTTTATATAGGGACACCGATTGATTGGGGGCCCACAGATGATTCAGCTGAGTTTAGATGGGAAGCGTTTGTATGTTACAAACTCGTTATTTAGCAAATGGGACAAACAGTTTTATCCGGAGGTGGTGGAGAAAGGATCTCACATGTTGCAGATTGATGTGGAGACTGAGAAAGGTGGACTTTGTGTAAACCCTAATTTTTATGTTGACTTTGGGGATGAACCAGATGGGGCTTGTTTGGCTCATGAAATGAGGTATCCAGGTGGTGATTGCACTTCAGATATATGGATTTGAATTTTCAACCATAAATAAGAATAAAGATCTTAGACTTTTTACTTTATGGAAATGTGAGATATATGTAGTATGTACTACTAGTATTTGAAATAAAGTTTCCATTTTAGTTTTGTTTATGATGATGAGTATGCACTTAGTTATGATGCACTAGATATATTTTGATTAACAGATAATGATATTGTTTGAATCCGGAATAGTTGTTCATTAGTATAATTTAATAAAAATATCATCTTTAATTATCAATTGGCATAACTCATATGTATACTTGATTAATCATTCAATATAAATATATACATGAAAATTTTTTGAAATGGAGGAGTAGGGAGGGTTAAAAACATGGTTGTTTAAGATCTCAGTTTTGACTTTAACATCTTACAATTTTAAGATTATGCAAGGGAAAAGCAATCACAAGGTCTTTAGGACTGATTTTGAAGCAAGTTTCTTATTGGAATCTTAGGATCTAGAGTCTAGACTAGGTCCTAAGATCTTACCATTGCTCAGATTTCATCATTTTTATTCTTTACTAGATATGAGACTCACGTACTACATTGGTTTATATATATATATATATATATATATATATATATATATATATATATATATATATAAAATTCTAAATATTTGAGAAATTTGAATTTATAGGAAAAATGAAAAAAATATTGAATTATAAAAATTAAAGTGTTTTTTTCTATAAATTTAAACAAATAATTTAGATAAATAAATAAAGGAAATTAATGAAGTTTTAATTTAGTAATTTTGAAATTAAAAGAAAATTTTATTAAGGAAATTAATATGCATTTATTATTGCATTTAAATACTATGTGGAATAAATAAAACAGAAAAACCATAAAATGAAATGTGAAATAAAAATTAATTCAAAATAATCACAAAATGACATTTGGCAAATTAAATGAGAGTGTGACAAATGACAAAAAAAAAAAAACAACAACTTTATTTATTAGAGTAGATTGTATAGTCAATTATTTAGTCTTCTAAACCTTAAGAGATTAGCATTTCTACTCAACACATGCATAGCTTAATAGGACATTTTCATAACATAACACATCGGATGTCTTTACTGCACAAAATGAAATTTTTAGAAACAGGGTGATTTAAAGACTTGATTACGAGGGTGTTCGAGTCGTTGATGCCAAAGAGACCAGCTTGAAGACAAAAAAAAAATAAGTGAGGTGGTGATGGAACATTTTAGAGAGATTGGTGTTTTCACATTGGATAGAGGTTGTTGACTTCTATAATTCTTAACAATAAAATTAAAAATGTGAAACTCGGTACTTAGGATCATGCTAATGGGTGGGGCAGCTTGAGCAATGGTCTAGGGCCTCCAAAAAATTTGGGACCCATTTTTATATACTTTATTATGTTAGTATAGAACAAGAAAAAATGAGCGGAAAAAGAAAAGAAAACGAAGCCAAAACAAAATTAGTAAAGAAGACTAACGGAGCGATTCTTTTGGCATGATCATCGCATTAAGTCTCTTACAACCATCGATCGAATGACTATATGAATCAATTCTATTTTTTTGTCAATAATAACAAAAAAAATCGATTTTAGTTTTTTCACGTAACCTTCTGATTTCCGATTTTAGTATCTTTTTTTTATTTCTAATTTCAGTCTTTTATCGTTACATTGATTTTGATAATCTAATTTTACACATTGTATAGTCTAAATTGTAAGATTATGTTATTGATGTTCACTTCTTTTAAGTTGGTTTTTTCATTTAAAAAAAAAAATAATATGTGTTTTCTTTTTAATTTTATGTTGATAACTTGAAACTCCAATATCACAGTTTTGAAACCCTTGACAATGGAGCCTAGAAAAAGATTCAATAATTGTTATCTTTGCTGCTCGAAAACAATTCAACGTCACAAGTTCACAACTAAATGTTTTTGTTTTCTTTACTTATTTTTTTCTCATTGTTTTAAAACTTTGAAATAATAGCATGTTGTCTAGAAACATTTATTTGGTAATGAGAAAATAAAAAAAGTAAAAAACAAAAAACCGAACTAGTATTGTTACAAAAACAATAGAATGATAAGCTTTTAATAATGCCCATTTAAAAAAAACAAAACAAAAAGGCCACCTCCGTTGCTAAAAAAAATTTAATGTAAGACCTCAATTTTTTTTTGTTATCTTGGGACCTCAAATCACGTTGGACCAGCATATCAATAGTGCACCCATTTCCAACAAATAAAATGAGGCTCATAGAAATTCTTAGTATACACGTCGTTATCAATTATCATGGACATGATATTCCTTAAATCATTCAAATTTCAAAGAGAACGCATTAAAAAGTTGTGGCAACCCAAAAAAGGTTCGAATATTCACTATTTTTATTGAATTTTAAATAGGTTTTGGTTTGTAAAATAAAAACCAAATAGTTTAAAAAAATAAATATTTCTAAACAAATGACAAGTCTACGTTAACAATTTTTTAAATAACTATAAACATAATTTCTTACTATATAAGCGTATTTTTTAAAGTAAAAAAGCCTGTATAAAACAAAAAGGAAATAACAAAAATGATTGCAATCCAAAACTAAACTTGAAACATTCTTTGTATCACATAAAATGTAAAAGACGACTCTTCTGCTTACAACTTACAAATCCAAATTCATTTCCTGTAATCATCAAACAACACAACAATTCACCTCTCACCCTTTCTCATTTTCTTATCTGAAATAACTTTTTCTTCAATCTTATTCGCAAATGTCACCTTTGGCCTCAACAAAGTCTGTTACATCACAAAAACCAACTTCCCCATTTTAGTTTTTACTCACAAATCTCCAAAAAAATAATAAAATTTAATATTTTTACTCACCATGCTTCTGCAATGAAAACTTAGATCCTCATTCATTTGTGCCAATCTTGCCCTTGCTACTTCTTCCTTATACAATGACTTTTCACACACTTCTTTCACCTATTAACGAATAAATTGAAAGTATAATGTTAAATGGAATGATGTAATAAAGAAATGAATGAAAGTAGTCTTGAAAAGATGATGTAATACCTCATTAGAATCAGCACCAGTTCTTTCCAGAATGTTCCTGAGAGAATTCATGTCATTGATGAGCTCTAAAGCAACCTCTTCAGCATCATGCATTTGGTTTCTTGAAAACTCAAATGATCTTTCTGCATGCAGACGAAAAGATGTGCAATTCAAACAGTTGCAGATCCCTCTGCATCCTCTTGGAGTTCTTTTCAAAATCCCATTTTTAGAAATATCACGATTAATTAAGGGAGTATTTAGTGGTGCAATCTGCAATAAAGATTCATGTGTGCTTCCATTAACTGCCTTCTGATTGTCATTTGTATCAACACTTGCCACAATTTCTAGATTAGAAGTTGTTTCTTCAACTAATTTCAGATCTTTAATGGGTGATTCCTGTTCCACCTTCATCAAACTGTCGGCTTCAGCTTGTAACTTCATCTCTGAATGTGATGTTGACTCGGTCAACTTTGTATCTGGTCCATGAGTATCCACAAGATTGTCATTTGAAACTTGAGCAACGGTTGTTGTACTTTCAGATGATGTTTCAATTGGAGTCAGAGTAGAAGTAGGAGAATCTGATTTCTCATCTGCAGTGGTTTGACTTTGAGATTCATCCACAATAATACTCTGATTAATCAAAGATGGTGTTGGTGGTTGTTGGTTTTGCTCTGAAGTGTTCTCAGGTTTTGAAAGTTGGTTGCTTTTTGAAACACCTATTCAGAAACCCCAAAAACAAAAGTTAAGCTAAATTAGCAACATGGATTGCAAAGATTTTGTAAGAAATGAAACTAACTTAAGTGAAGTATTACCTGAATCATCTCCTGAAACACTCATCAAGAATGGAAGCAATCTTCTGTGACTAAAGGATGTTGGAGTTTGCAGCATCTTCATCCTGGAACATGATTTGAGTACCTAATAAAAAATAAAAAAACCCACATCAGAATTCTTGATACTTAAACAGTGAAAGTCGCCATATTAGAGCAAGGAAAGGTGAAGATTACCAGATTAGATGATGAGACAGAATCATTGTTTTCATTGCTGAAATTTTTTACAGTGTCAGCACCTGTTGTCTTTAGAAGCACTTCTGGAGTTTTATCAAGATTGGGTTTATTATAAATGTCTGAATCAGGTGGTGTCATCTGTAGGCACTCCTCTATTGTTTCATTACAAGCGTCTTCTTGACTTTTCTGAATCGCATCAGACAATCCTGATCTGTTATTAGTTGGTGCAGTATCAACCTCCTGGTCTTTAGTGGGAACCATGTTACTTGATTTCTGACCTTTAGGTAATGTCGCCTCTACTATCTCAAAATTTGGAGAATCTGTCATAAAAACCAAGAATTAGCAGAAGCTAGAGGTGTAAATTGTAATCCATGAGATGGGTATGTATAAAAATGAATAGAAGCGATTGAGTTCATAGTTCATACGTACCATCTGTCCCTAGCTCCGTTAAATAAGGGAGCAACCTTCTATAGTTGAATGACTTCGAACTTATAAAGACCTTCTTCTTGCTACGCGGATTTGTCACCTATCATTTGATTCCGTAAAAAAATCATCAGTACACAGCTAGTCAACGAATAATGAACATCATCAATCTGATGTAAACATGAAATTTGACAAATGTGTAACGAATTTGCGGTTTTCAAAGAACTAAAGAAGCAGTAGATACAGGAAATCGTATAAGTTAATCGCATCTTACCGAAGATTGGCTCTTAATCATAGAACCTTGGGTATCTATGATTTCGTTTGCAACAGAAATGATACCATTCTTTTCTCCAGCCCCCTTGTTTTGGTCAGATTCTGCTACTCTTGGTGTCATCTCAACAAACTCATCAGCTTCAGTGACATTGTTCTCATTGACCAGAGAAGAATCCACGATATTTTCCGAGCTAGATTTTCGATCGAAGGCTACAGAGCTAGAAACCCCCAAATTACCATGACCAGCATCGCTTTCAGGATCAGCTTCCATGACATTGGTCTCACTAACCAGAAAAGAATCCACTGTATTTTCCGATGTAGGTTTCGGATCGGCGGCAACAGAGCTAGAAACCCCCAAATCACCATGACCAGCATCGCCTTCAGGAGAAGACATGTTAGGTTTAGGGTTTCCATCATACGTCTTCTGAAAGCCCATGTCTGATTTCAAATCGACGTTTCCAGAACTCAAAACCTCGTCTGTAATCGTTGTAGGAGAAAACACTCTCCTCGCGCGAAGATCCTTGACTGAGACTCCACTTGTAACATTATCAGCCGTGAACCCCCACGGTTCTTGCTTTGTAAGTACCCTAGTTGTCCCTTCAAGCGACAAGAGAGGATTACTGGCTCGAACGGAGTCGGGTCGAGCGTATCCGGATCTGTGCCGGTGAACATAGACCTGCGACTTGCTCCGTGTGAAAATGCCATCGGATATCGATGACTGATGCCTCCTCTTCCGAGATCTGAGACCTGCTTCCATCGCCTATCTTCTTCGGATCTAATGTTTTTTTCGGCGTTAGGGTTTTCCTCTAAATCGGACAGTGGTGGGAGGCGCCTAAAGAAGAGTGAAATCCGGCGGGAGTGACTACAAAAAATGTGCTGACATCTTAAATATAGCGGGAATGCTGTATGGGTTGGCGGGAAATCCTTATTTGCATTTAACTTATTAACTTTCACAAACTAACCATTTGAGAATTTTCTATCCCTCGTAATTTGACGACTACATTCATCTAGGGTTTCGATTTCGGATATTTGATATGTGGTATTGGAATTTGTATTTAAAATGTTTGATATTTGTTTTTTTCGATAACAAAAATTTGGTTTCGATTTTATATTATAATCGAAGACCCTAATTAAACTTCCAAAGTATTATGGAGCCCAGCGGTATCGGGTGTTGCCCTCCTTCTTAGAGGTTGATGGTTCAAATCTCATTTAAGACATATGTGAAATTATGAATATTTAAATATAAAGTAGATTTGTCGTTCTAAAAAAAATCGAATTGAATATCCAAAATTTTGAATATCCAAATCGATTTGAATATTATAATTGAAGATATCCTTGTGAAAATTTTGGATATTTGTTTTTTTTATATCTAAAACACTAAATGATGGCCCCATGTGAATACATACACAATGATATATGACAAAAAGGTTTATGAAATATTCATTTATGCTTGAAATTAACATCAAGAATTTATTAAATGTAGCAAACACAAAAAATGTTATGGACCAAATCTTGATGACAAATGTGGTATTTATAAACCTTGAAGTACTTCTTTTTAGACGGTGTTGGTGATTATGTTTGTGACATCCCTTGTTTTTCAGAATCGGAAAAAAAATCTTTACGCTTCTAAAATGCATAACATCTTTATTTGTGGAAAATCTCAATACATTAAAATATTTCAAGTACAAATGATTGTCTCAAAATAATAAAAACTCTAAGGATTTAATAATCGATACCAACATATGTTACACCGTAAATACCTAACGGTCGTGAACACTATTGCAGGTCTTCTCTTTAATCACTTAGCATCTTATCCAAGTCTTCAACATTCTTATCACCGCTACATGTGATGCATATATAATTGAGTGAGTTAGGTTGGGAAACCTAGTGAGATGCATAGTTTTTTCAATATCACGATTTATCATTATAATAATCCATAATCAATAAACTTGCAAAGCTATATGTCATCCAATCAACACGCCACAAACATTTATAACACATTTTCCTAAATTACTCATCCTGACGATCCTCACATACTGATCCTAATAGAGTGATCTTATAAGATCTATCATAATAAATCACTATAATCAACGAGTTGACTATAATGCATCAGGGATTCCTTGGCAGAGGCGTTAGTCACTAAATGTAACCATGAGGGTGATGGAGTACATCAAATGAATATACAATCTTACTCATCTCGATCAGTATGATTCATTAATACAACAAGAACGAGTTTAATCGGTGGTCGTTATCCTACTGTGACACGTAACTGGTCATTTAGGCGCCTAGCGGTTGCTTTATACAAACATACCATTTTTGGTTGTCCATAAATGAGGGGAATACTAATATAGTACTTATGTTCGTAATACGTACCCCACCAAATCATCAATGTTATAAAACAGAGTTCTACTCTCTGTACCCATATCACACACATCCTTAATTTGATGTTGTCCAATATCCAAACTAGATTGAAGTAAGCATTTCTTTGGGTCTTACAGTATAATTAAACAAGATTACAATACCCGTAATCATCACGAAGTTCCTGCCTATTAAATATCTTTACAATATACGGTACATTTGACATACCTTCAACTTAACTCTAAGTAAGCATCCTTTATAAGTCTCGCTCTATCACTATGCAAGATTATAATGCTTGTAATCGTTATCCAAACATTTTTCCAATTTATACCATGCTACAATATACAACTGTGATGTTATCCAACTTAATTGGATCTAATCATCATTTATACATCTCAATTTAGAAACCAGACCAGACTACCATCCATGTTATCAACTTCCAATACAAACTCTGTTTAGGCAACACTATCATAATATAGTGTATTCTTTTAATACAGGGTATTATGTATTAATATACATTTATCTCCTTGGTAGCAATACTTCTACTATTATCATCATGTAATGGTATTATATATACATCTTAAGACATATAGAACTATACCTAGTTCGCACAGCGTATATACATCTAACACATTTTCCAATCAATAAGCACATAAAATCACATATAAACTTTCAATAAATATTTAATACTTTTAATAAATACTTTTACTAAAATCATGTTCATTAAAGTAACTATTCACTCTCCAATTTGAGGTGGAAAATCCTCGGTAAAGCTAGCTCGAACATTGGCTAATACTTCATTTATCCCTTTTACACGTCATATTTTTTTACAAAAGCCCGAAAAGTTTACAGGCAGAACTTCGACTCCGAATACTTTATCTTGTAGGGATTTCCAACATTGCTTCTCCTTACTAAAGTGCACAAAGTCTCAGAAATATCGGGGCTCTAGATAAAAAATTTCTTTAGAGAGAAAGATGAAAAAAATGGTGAGAAATGAGAGATTTTGTAGATCTATTTATAGGCACAAAGCGCGCCGTGCCCAAGCGATGTGGTTGTTGCCATTTGGTACCACGTGTCTAGCTGCTCTTGGTCCACGTTGACGACACATCATCATGTATGTAACATCCCAAAATTCAAAACCAAAAATTTCATTTTTAACATACTATTTATGAAACCATTTGTCTGAAAATATAATAGTGTCAAACCATATCCAAAACCGATGTATCAATAATCAAAACATGTCATCATAAAATAATATCAGAGTATAATCCCAAAGTTCTCAGGTGCGGAAAACATAGTGTGATGCGCTGCAATCGATCCGGCTCCTTTCCTTGAAAATGAAGTACGTAAAACCAAAATTGTAAACCATAAGCACGAAGCTTAGTGAGTTCCCCCATCATACCACATACCATACAATACACATACTACCAAGCATATCTAGGTGCTAGCCTACCCCTTCGGTATCTTTCAACCGGTAACCACCGAGCATATCTGGGTGTCGGTCTACCCCTTCGGTATTTTTCAACCGGTAACTGTCTAACGTACCAGGGTATTGTCCTACCCCTTTCGGTCTCTTTCAACCGGTAACTTTCAAGCATATTTGGGTGCTGGCCTATGTAACATCCGTCCCTCGAGGTATTATTTAAATTATGTAAATTAATATTAGATTTGGACCCTTTTGGAGTGGACCTTAGAAAATGGGCCAAGAAGTTGGGCTGCCCATAAGTCGTACGTGGGGCGTAGCCTAGCGTACGCGGGGCGTAGTGGCCATTAGATTCGAGGGACTCAGGTGCGTACGCGCAGCATACCAAGAGGTATGCCCAACGTACGCGAGCAGATGCCAAACCCTAATTTTTAGGGTTTATGACATATAAATACCCCATTATAGCCTCCCCTTTGGCCTCCTCACCTATCCCCCACCTTCATAAACCCTAGTTCGTTTCATACTCCATTGTTGGGTGTGTTTGACATTTTTGAGCTCATTTTGGTGAAGAAAGGCTTGGAAGAAGTAAGGAAAAGAAGCACTTGAGTACCTTGAGCTCAAGGATCTGGAACAAGTTCATATTTTGGCACCCAAAGGAGGTATAAAGCTCCTATATTTCCTTCTAGAAGCTTAGATCTAGGGTTTTGAAGATTTAGACCTTTTTAGGCCCAAAGATTGGATCTTGTTCATGCAACTTTGTTTTATAGCTTAGGGTTGCCACCCTTGAAGCTCAAAGTGTTCCTATAGAAATTAAGTTGCAAGCTTTTGAGGATTTTATGAAGCCATGCAAGTGATCTAGCCATTTCTATGAAAGTTCATTGCCATTTTTAGTGTTGGGCTCATTTTGTGGGTTGCAAGCCACCAAGTGATCAAATTTATGGGTTAGGACAAAGTATTGGACTCGGATCTGTAGTTTGGACGTAGTGTCTTAAGGGATTAAGCAGTCTTGGAGAAAAAGGCTTAACAGGAGAGTTCGTTGGGCGTACACGCTAGTACGCGCAGCATACAAGCCATTTCAGCAGTACGCACAACGTACAAAGAGGTACGTTCAACTTACGATCAGTCAGTGGGTTTTGTTATTGGGCCTCAGGTTGGGCCAAGTCTTGGACATAGCAGTAGTGGGTCGTGATGGGCCTTCAGGCGTCAGTCAAGGGCCCAAGGAATAGTTGGGCTTGAGAGGAAAGCCCATTTGAGGAGTTGGGCCCAATTTAGAAAATTGGGCAATTTGGGGACTTTAATGGGCCTTAGTGAGTTTGAAAGGACTAGAAAGGATTGGGCCTAGGTCATGGCCCAAAACATATCAAAGGGGTAAAATAGTCAATTTACCCGTAGAAGAATCTTCAGTTTTTGACTAAGTGTTTATCTGGTCATAATAGTCGGGGAGTAGTTGGAGCGGCAGACAAAGTTACCTTTGCATGAGTTTTCAGCAGACATATTGAGAGATGAGTTTTCCTCCAGTAGGAACGGGTCTAAGGCACCAATGTCGGCCCATTTATGTAGTTATAGTATGTCGGGGTGATCCCGATGTCGGGGTTAGCCCGATGCAGTTTATATGTTTCCGGACTTCGGTCTGATGTCGAGCGGTCCCGAGAAGTAGTTATGTAAGCTTGATGTCTTTGTAATTCATGCATGTTGTATGTTATGTATTATGTGTTATGGGCTTTGGTCTGATGTCGGGGTAAGCCCGATGTATGCTAGTTTATATGTTATATGTTATATGTTCCGGGCTTCGGTCCATGTCGTGGCAAGCCCAATGCAAATTATGTGATTATGTTATGTGTTTATGATATATGTTATGTTGTGTATGTGTCGGGGTGAGCCCGATGTCGGGATGAGCCCAATGCTCGATGCGGACGGATGTCGGGGTGAGCCCGATGTCGGGCAGGAGTCCAATGCCGAGATTCGTCCTGATGCAGTCAGGAGTAATCCTAGAGATCATGTGATTTGTTATATGTTGTGTGTATGGTATGTGGTAGTTTGAGGGAGCTCACTAAGCTTCGTGCTTATAGTTTCAGTTTTGGTTTCAGGTACTTCAACTAGTAAAGGGAAGGGCTCGGGATGATGGTATGGCACACACCACAATCTTTTTGATTTGGGAATTTACTCTGATATTTTATCATATGTTTTTGTCACAGTATTTTATATGATGTTCTGAGATACATGATACATGATTTTCTTATGTTTATGGATGACTTATGGTTTTATAATAATTTTCAAAACGAAATTGTTGGGCTGTATTTTTTGGATGTTACAAGTTGGTATCAAAGCCTTGGTTTGAGGGATTTGGGCACACTTTCGTGTGTGTCTAAACTCAAACTAAGGAGATGGTATAGAGATTTTCAAAAGAGTTTTTGGAAAAGCAAATGAATTTTGAAAAAGGGAATTTTGAAAAAGAGAGAAGGGTGTGGTGCATGCAATCAACTGAGCTCATGTAAGTCTCCCAAACTATCCATACATGATATTTGATATGATATGATTATGTGTTCAGCATGCTAGATTAGGGCTAAGGATCTAGGAAGGATGCCTTGTATGCCTCCTTTATATATATATATATATATATATATATATATATATATATGAGAACTGCATGCTAGATTAGGACTACGTATCTAGGAAGGATGCCTTATATGCCTAATATATATGCTATTGAGTAGACAGTGGTAGGATAGCCTGTATAGGTTATGCCTGATAGTATGAGCTTAGAATCGCATGCTAGTACATATTCATGATATGTGAATAGAATTGCTTGGTTATATGCTGGTTAGATTTTCCTTTGTCTGAATGTTGCTCGCTTTGTGCTTTGTGGGACTCTGAGTTATGGGAGTTAGCTATTAGGCGAATACGTTAAGTCACATGTGATTAGGGTTGAATAATCTTAGAGTGTTGGATTTGACCCTATTGCGCAGCTCTCATTTGAGTCGTAAGTGTTGTAGGGATGAGTCCATTACTCGAAGGATTATCGAAGCCTCATTACATGTGATGGTATTCATGTAGTAGTTAATTGGCATTACGAGGAGTCCTTCAGCAACTGAGGACTAGTTTTGGATCAGAGATTTCCCTAGGGTAAGCCTAGGATGAGATTAATGCGCGAAGCAGTAGTAGGAGAAGGGACTTAGTGGATTCGAAGCAATTCTTGAGGAAAGTAAAGATAGATGTGGAAGGTAGTATGGGCCCATACTACTGAAAGTAGAGGGTCTGTACTCGAATCAAGGAAGGTTGAGATAAGACCAGGGAACTTGTAGTGTGTGTGATCCCTCGAGTTAAGTTAGTATCCGGACGTCTGTTATGATGTGTTTTTTCAGAATGGTGGTTTTACGCCCTAGACCAGCAGTTGGCAGTTCAGGTCCCGTAGAGGGATCGGGCTCAGGCTCTGGAGCCGAGCAGTTAGATAAGTTGACCAGGGAGTTCATCTCCTCGGAGATTACGCACAATATACTTGAGCAGACTCCTGTGATCTTTGGTTCGATCAAGGAGGGTATTCTGGAGCTTATGGATGAGAGATATGGTACGTTCCGCACTGAGGTGGTGGCCATGATAGGGTCGTGCACGCTCACCTTCAGGGAGTTCAGAGCATGTGGATCTCCCGATTACCATGGGGCTCGGGACCCCATTGCTAGTACCAGATGGTTGACGGATGTCGCCAACACATTCCGTACCAGCAGATGTTCCGAGGGGGAAAAGGTTAGGCTTGCATCCTATCTTCTGAAGGACAAGGCATGTGACTGGTGGGAGGAGGTTGGGAGAGCCATTGGTGATGACACAATATTGGATGCGATGACCTGTAGTGATTTCACGACCAGGTTCAAGACCGAGTTCGCACCTATTATCAAGGTGCAACAGCTTGCTAGGGAGTTCTAGGATCTCCAGTAGACGATGGAGACAGTGGCGGAGATTACCGCTAAGTTTAGAGAGAGAGCCCTACTTGTTTCGCAGTATGTGGCGGATGAGGAGATGAAGAAGGACAGATACCATGAGATGCTGAGGGGTGACAGTAGATAGTTTGTGAGCCGTTCCAGCTGCAAGATGCTGGAGGACATGATTAGCAGGGCTTGAGAGAGGGAATTCGATTTAGAGATGGAGAGGAAGAGGAAACCAGAGGGGGTTCAATCATGAGGTTAGGGCAAGAAGCCCAAGGTATCAGATCACAGATCCCGGAGCCAACAGAGCCACAGTCGTTGTGGCAAATGCGGCAGGATGCACGAGGGGACGTGCAAGGTGGGGAGTTCGGGTCGCTACAAGTGCGGCCGGACTGGTCACATGAGTCGGGATTGCATAGCCACTACCACCACCACGACAACATCAAATCTGATTTGCTTTTAGTGAAATTAGAGGGGACAAAAGCAGTCCCAGTGCCCGAGTTTAGTAGCAGCAGGGAAGGTGGAAACACCTTCTCCTGCCACATTAAGGATTACAGATGGCCGTCAGGGCCGGGCTGAGGCGCCTACGACGCGGATTAGGGCTTTTCAACTTACTGCAGAGGAGGCACGAGTAGCTCCTGACGTGGTGAAGGGTATGTATCTTTCTGTTATCTCTTTATTGATATTATTTGTTACTTATGTTTGCATGTTTTGTTATAGGATCGTTCCTAGTGAACGGTATGTCAGCCTTAATACTGTTCGATTCGGGTGCCACCCGATCTTTTGTGTTGCTCGCGCTCAGCAAGTGGTTTGTAGGAGCTCCAAGGGAGCTAAGTTGTCCAATGGATGTAGAAATAGCAGATGATAGGACCATCAGGGTCACGTGGGTTCACAGAGGATGTACACTTCAGTTATTTGATCAACAGTTTTCAGTGGATTTGGTTCCTATTCCCTTGCGTGGGAAGAAGTTTATAGTGGGTATGGATTGGTTGAGCCCCAATGGGATAGTGATAGACTGTGAGCAACAACTGGTTAGGGTTCGCACTCCTAGTGTGGGAGAGTTAGTGATCTAGGGCGAGAGGCCACAGCGCGGACCGATTTTCTGTTCAGCAGCAAGGGCGAGGCTCCACATTCAGCAGGCTTGCGCAGGATACATCGCTTATGTTATGATACACGGGATAAGCGTAAGGAAACGGTCGAGGATGTACCGGTGGTACGAGAGTACCCCGATGTATTCCCGGAGGATTTACTTGGGATGCCTCCGGAGAGACAGGTCGAGTTCCGGATTGAATTGGTCCCTGGTGCGGCTACGATAGCAAAGGCTCCATATCGGTTGGTTCCTCCCGAGATGCAGGATTTGTCTACGCAGCTGCAAGAGCTGCTAGACAAGGGTTTTATCAGGCCAAACAGTTTGCCATGGGGAGCCCCGATCCTGTTTGTGAAGAAGAAGGACGGGTCGCGTCGCATGTGCATAGATTACCGGGAGCTAAACAAGGTAACAGTGAGGAACTGTTACCCACTCTCGAGGATAGGTGATTTGTTTGACCAGCTTCAGGAAGCATCTTGGTTCTCTAAGATTGATCTACGGTCCGTATATCACCAGATGTGAGTCAGAGATGATGATGTGCAAAAGATCGCTTTTAGGACCTGCTATGGTCATTATGAGATTGTGGTGATGTCGTTTGGGCTCACTAATGCTCCAGACGCGTTCATGGACCTCATAAACCACATGTGCAGTCCGATGCTGGATCAGTCTGTAACAATATTCATTGATGATATCTTGGTTTATTCCAAGACTCAGGAGTAACATGAGAAGCACCCGAGAGAGGTGTTGGAGACACTGAGGAGGGAGAGACTTTACGCGAAGTTCTCCAAGTGTGACTTCTGGTTGCACGAGGTGCAGTTCCTTGGGCACCTTGTCAACCAGGAGGGTATTTTGGTAGATCTGGTCAAGATAGAGGTCGTGATGCAGTGGGAGACTCCAAGGTCTCCAACTGAGATTCGGAGCTTCCTAGGTCTGGTAGGGTATTACAGGAGACAGAGTTACCTTTGCACTGGGAGACAGAGTTACCTTTGCACGAGTTTTCAGCAGCCAGATTGAGAGGTGAGTTTTCCTCCAGTAGGAACGGGTCTAAGGCACTAATGTCGGCCCGTTTATGTAGTTATAGTATGTCGGGGTTAGCCCGATGCAGTTTATATGTTTCCAGACTTCGGTCTGATGTCGGGGCGGTCCCGATAAGTAGTTATGTATGCTTGATTCCTTTGTGATTCATGCATGTTTTATGTTATGTGTTATGTGTTCCGGGCTTCGGTCCGATGTCGGGGTAAGCTCAATGTATGCTAGTTTATATGTTATATGTTATATGTTCTAGGCTTCGGTCCGATGCCGGGGCAATCCCGATGCAGATTATGTGATTATGCTATGTGTTTATGATATATGTTATGTTGTGTATGTGTCGGGGTAAGCCCGATGCCGAGGTGAGCCTGATGCCCAATGTGGTCGGATGTCGGGGTGAGCCCAATGTCAGGCAGGAGTCCGATGCCGGGATTCGTCCTGATGCAGTCGGGAGTAGTCCCAGTGATCATGTGATTTGTTATATGTTATGTGTATGGTATGTGGTAGTTTAGGGGAGCTCACTAAGCTCCGTGCTTATAGTTTCAGTTTTGGTTTCTGGTACTTCAACTAGCAAAGGGAAGGGCTCGGGATGATGGTATGGCACACACCACAATCTTTTTGATCTGGGAGTTTACTTTGATATTTTATCATATGTTTTTGTCACAGTATTTGATATGATGTTCTGAGATACATGATACATGATTTTCTTATGTTTATGGATGACTTATGGTTTTATAATAACTTTCAAAATGAAATTTCTAGTATGTATTTTTGGGATGTTACAGCCTACCCCTTCGGTCCTTTCGACCGGATATGGGGACTATTTCACCCCTTACCACTACCATATAGCGTACTAGCATATAAACATAAACATATATTGTCTAGCATATATGGGTGCTGGCCTACCCCTTCGGCCCTATCGACCGGATACAGGACTAGTCCCTACTGTAACATCCCAAAATTGAGACCAAAATTTTTTGTTTTTAATTATATTACTTAGAAAATTGTTTTCGGAAAAACATCATTGAGATCATATCAACCATAAAACCATAGTTACATGTCTGAAAAACCATATTGCCAAGTAGTAATAATGTTAGAGTACAATCCTAGGGATCTCAAATGTGGAATCATGTGTGTGCAATGCGCTGCTACCCTGTCGACTCCTTCCCCTTAGATGAAGAGGTACCTGAAACCAAAACTGAAAACCATAAGCACAAAGCTTAGTGAGTTCCCCTATCATACCACATACCATACAACATACATACTACCGGACAATTCTGGGGTGCCCGACCTACCCATGTCAAGTCGTTCTGGGGTGCTGACCTACCCATGTCAAGCCATTCTGGGGTGCTGACCTACCCATGTCATGCCGTTTTGGGGTGCCGACCTACCCTCCGGTTTATCTCAACCGGCATCGGGGACTATTTCACCTCCTACCGCTACCATATAATAACATATCATAATCATACTGTCAAACATATCTGAGGTGCCTGACCTACCCTTCGGTCCTAATGACCGAGTCGGGTACTATTCCCGTTCTACTACCACTATCACATATAACATATCATGCTGGAACATAAGTGTAACGACGTAAATTTTCAAAACAAAATTTTCATGTCATCACATAAAAATCACATATCATAATTCCCAAAAATCCCAAATACCATTACAAATTATTTTTCAAAAGTTGTTTATCACATAAACCAGGATCCTCCCACTATATCTCCAAGCGAGTGTGTGTACAATCAGGCCGGTGCATTCCCGCGATCCTCGGTACTACCTGAGACACAAAACACATAACAGGGTAAGCACAAAGCTTAGTGAGTTCCCCAAAATACCACATACAACAAAGTAGCCACTCGAGGCTATAACTTTGTATGACCCTCTGGTTAATATGTCTCAGTGGGGCCCTCCAGCCCCACAACTTTGGTGGACCCGCCGGTCCTAACTCTATGGACCTTACGGTCCTAACTCTGTAACATAACATAAATCACATAGAAATAATGTAGCATATCACAGTACACAAATAGCATATAAAATACTCTATCACACAACTTTGATTACCACTCTAGGCATGTATAATGAGAAGACTCACCTCAATTCTAGTAAGAATAAATACATACTTGGCACTCCCGAACTATCCTCCGCCTAAATGTATTAGACAAGCATAAATCAATATATCTATTTTACTCTTTTAACTCCTAAGTTCACTTATTCCCTTTTTAAACCCCCGGGATGGGTAAAAGACCCTCTTACTCCTCCAATGTTCCAGAAGCCCTTAACCGACCCACTAACCAGGTCAACAGAAGTCCAAACGAGTCAATAGTCCAAATCGACCAGACTCGCCGAGTGCACTCGTGCGACTTGTCGAGTCTCATCGTATCTCAGAGGTCCTTAGAATGTCTAACGCGACGAGCTAGCCATAACTCATCGGGTTAACACATGACTCAGCTACACTCTTCCAATGATTCTATTAAGCCGGATAAAGCACGAGTCTTAAGGTGTTAAGGACCTCTTTGAGTCCAGATATGGGTTTACACTCTCTCATGACACCAAATTCTCAAAACCCCAAAAGAGGAGTAGGAAAAGAACCCTAATCTACCCAAAATGAGAGATATATAACAATAACAGGCGGAAAGTCGAGATTAATACCTCCAACCGAAGCTCTGAGCATGAAAACCAACAAATCCAACACCCTCTCTGATCCTCAAGCTTGAAACCTCTTATTCCTTGCAAAACACCCGCCAAGAAGCTCAAAATGGCTCACTGTCTTACCCAAAGCACTCAGGACTCGTTTAGGGTTCTCTCTTTTGAAGGTAGCCACAATGGGAGGCCTTAAGGGCCTTTAAATAGGTCACATACCGGGACAATTAGGGTTTTCTTCAGCAGCGCTGACTCGACTAGTCAAATACCCGACTCGTCGCGTCCATTCATTAAACACGTCACCAAGTCGCGACCCTACTCGACGAGTTGAGGCACTAACTCGTCGAGTCCCTCCAAAATCCTTAAATTAAATAATTAAAAATAATATACCTGGAAAACCGGATGTGACAATTCTCCCCCACTATGATTATACTTCGCCCTTGAAGTCCTTCTCCGCAAATAGCTCGGGGCACTTCTCCCGCATCTCTGACTCCGGCTCCCAAGTCAAATTGGACCCCTTCCGATGTTGCCACTGGACCTAAACTAGGGGCACTTCTTTGTTCCTCAAAACCTTCACCTTCCGATCTATGATCGCGATCAGTCTCTTGATGTAATTCAGGCTTGCATCCACCTGAATTTTCTCTAGTGATACCACTGCCGTTTCGTTAGCCACACACTTCTGCAACTGGGATACGTGGAAGGTGTTATGAATCTGACTAAACTATTCAGGCAGCTCTAAATGATAGGCTACCTTCCCCACTCTGGTGGTCACCCTGAAAGGACCGATGTATCAGGGTCCCAACTTTCCCCGTTTCCTGAATTGGATCACCCTTTTCCAAGGGGACACTTTCAGGAGTACAAAGTCTCCGACCTGAAACTCGAGCTTGGATCGTCGCCTATCTGCATAACTCTTCTGGCGAATCTGGGTTGTCAGTAACCTCTGTCTGACCTACTGAATCTGCTCAGTCGTCTTAAGCACTATCTCAGTGCTACCCATCACTCTCTACCCCACCTCTCCCCAACAAATAGGAGTTCGACACCTTCTCCCATATAAAAGCTCAAAGGGAGGTGTACCAATACTTGAATGGTGGTTGTTGTTGTAAGAAAACTCAGCCAAAGGTAGGTATGTGTCCCAACTCCCACCAAAGTCCATAACACATGCACGAAGCATGTCCTTAAGTGTCTGGATCGTCCGCTCACTCTGCATGTCTGACTGTGGGTGATAGGCAGTACTGAAGTGAAATTGCGTACCCAACTCCTCATGAAACTTCTTCCAGAACCTGGAAATAAAACGCATGTCTCGATCTGACACTATTGAGTTCGGCACTCCATGCCGAGATACCACCTCTCTCACATAAATCTCGGCTAACTTCTCTGCAGAAGAGCTCTCACTAACAGCAAGGAAGTAAGCACTCTTCGTCAATCGATCCACAATCACCCAAATCACATCGACTCCATGCGCCGTCCTTGGGAACTTGGTGATGAAATCCATAGAAATATGTTCCCATTTCCACTGGGGAATCTCCAAGGGCTGCAATGGACCGTGTGGACATTGGTGCTCTGCCTTGACTCGACAACAGGTCAAGCACCTCTCAACTATGCACGCAACATCCCTCTTCATACAGGGCCACCGATAATCCCTTTTTAGGTCCAAATACATCTTAGTGGCCCCTGGATGGATCGATAATCTCGATCTATGCGCCTCCTCCATCAGTTTGGTGCGTGCTCCGCCCGTAAAGGGCACCCAAATCTGCACTCGAAAGGTCATAATCCCTCGGCTATTCATCACAAACTCGGATACTTGCCCAATCACCTGCTCCTTCTTGCGGTTCTCCGGTCTCACGGCCTCCGCCTGGGCCTCTCGAATGGTATCCAATACCGGAGGCATCACTGTCATCCTCATGTATATATCTTGAATCGGGGCACTCTCCGCCTTGCGACTCAGGGCATCGGCTACCTCGTTAGCCTTGCCCGGGTGATACCGAATCTCACAGTCATAATCTTTTACCACCTCCAACCACCTCCTTTGGCGCATATTCAGGTTGGGCTGATCCATCAGATACTTCAAGCTCTTATGGTTCGTGTATATGGTACACCGAACCCCGTACAAATAATGGCGCCAGATCTTGAGGGTGAGCACCACTCCCCCCAACTCTAAATAATGGGTGGGATACCTCGTATCATGAGGCTTCAGTTGCCTCGATGCATATGCTATCACGTGCCCTCTAAGTATAAGCACCAAACCTAACCACGATATAGATGCATCGCAGTAAACCACAAAGTCCTCCATCCCCTCAGGAAGAGCTAACATCGGAGCTTCGCACAATCTCTGGCAAAGAGTCTCGAACGATGTCTGTTGCTCGGGACCCCAAGTAAAAGCAATGCCCTTCCGGGTCAACCTGGTGAGAGGAACAACAATCTTGGAGAAATCTCTAATAAATCTCCGATAGTAGTCGGCCAACCCCAGAAAACTCCTGATCTCAGTGGGGGATCTCGGCACCTCCTAACTCATAACCGCCTCAATCTTGGCCAGGTCGACCAAAATCTCATTCTGATTAATGAGGTGTCCCAAGAACTAGAACTCTCATAGCCAAAAATCACACTTGGAGAATATGGCATAAAGCCTCTCGGATCTCAATACTCCAAGGACCTCTCTCAAATGCTCCTCATGCTACTCTCTAGACCTTGAATACACTAAAATATCATCGATGAACACAATCACCGAACGATCCAGCATAGGCATGCATACCCGGTTCATGAGATCCATGAACGTTGCTGGTGCATTGGTGAGCCCAAAAGGCATCACCACGAACTCGTAATGCCCATAACGAGTTCTGAATGCTGTCTTCTGAATATCCTCATCACGAACCCTCATCTGGTGATAACCAGACCTCAAATCGATCTTGGAAAAACAAGATGCACCCTACAACTGATCGAACAGATCGTTGATCCTCGGGAGTGGATAACGGTTCTTGACTGTCAGCTTGTTCATCTCTCGGTAATCAATGTACATCCGGTGCGAACCATCCTTTTTCTTAACAAATAGGAGTGGCACTCCCCATGGCGAGCTACTCGGTCAGATGAATCCCTTCCCTAACAGCTCCTGAAGCTACGAGGATAACTCCTGCATCTCAGGCGGCGCAAGGCGATAAGGGGCCTTGGCAATAGGCACCGCTCTCGAAACCAATTTGATCTGGATATCCACCTACCTCTCATGAGGCACGCCCAATAACTCCTCCGAAAAAACATCGGGAAACTCTATCACTATTGGAACCTCAATGACAGAACTCGGTCTCTCAGCTGCAACTCGTGTATCCATAACATACGCTATAAAACCCTTATACACCCCTGTTGTAGACTTTGTCTCGCTCTGGCGGCTGAGCAAAATGCCGACCCAGATCGGGTACCCTCGTCGTAAACTGTATGCACTCCCCCACTGGGGTCTCGTATGGTCACCAACTGACACTCGCAGTCGATCACTGCTTTAAATTGACTCAACCAGTCCATGCCCATGATGACACAAACATATCCCATAGCGATCGGTACCAGGTCTATCGGAAACTCGACTCCGAAAATCTTTATCACACACCCCCATAAAATCTCAATAGCAAAAACCGCATGCTCATCGGCTATAGAAACCCTCAGAAAACGACTCAACGCCTCACGCCGAATACTGATATGACGACTAAATGCGATGGATACGAAAGATCGACTCGCACCTGAGTCAAACAACACCAAAGCAGGGACAAAATTCACAAGAAAAATCCCTATACATGACACAATAATAATCATAATCACAACTTATACATAGCGGCCACGACATCAGGTGCTGCGCGGACCTCCTCCGCTGTCAGCTGGAATGCTCTCCCGCGAACCCTCTGTACCTCGGCCTTCATTGGCCGGCTCCCTGTAACTCGTGCAACAGCAGGGGCAAATCCCTATGTCACCCCATGCGCTGCTCCCTGTGCTGACCTCTGTAGCAGTTTCGGACACTCGGCCTTCCGATGACCGTTCTGGTTGCAGTGAAAGCAAACTGCAAATCCCTTAGGGCAATCCTTAGCCACGTGCCCCTCCTTGCCACACTTGTAACAAGACCCTGCTCGACATGTACCCTCGTGGCTCTTGCCGCACTTACCACAAGTGCGGCTTTTCTGGTTCCCCGATCTCAAATCAGCGGGCTTTGCCCGCTTGGCTGCCGGCTAGGACTGTGCTGGTTTCTGATCCCTCCCTTGAGACTCTGCCTCCTCCCTGACCTGAGTCTCCAGCTCGATCTCCCTCTTTCGGGTATTTTCCTGGAGCTCAACAAATGACTGATATATCGAGTTCTCCACAAAGTCATGGATATCTCTCCTCAGAATGCTCAAATACTGACTCATACGCGCCTTCTCGGCAGACACGTGCTCAGGGCAGAATATCGCCCTCTCATGGAACAATCTCGTAATCACTGACACTGATTATGTCCTTTGATTGAGGGATAGAAAGTCCTAGTACAACCGTTCCTTCTCCTCCAGGGGAACATACTCGTCTCAGAACATTGCAGTAAACCTCTCCCAAGTCACGACAGTGTGCTCTGTAGGATTAAAATGAGCTATCACAAACTTCCACTGATCCTTCACCCCCAAGCGAAGTTGGTTCAGCGCGAACCATACCCTCAAGTGCTCTAGACATGAACACGTGTAGAAACACCCCTCGATATCCGAAATCCATCTCATCGTAGCAATTGGGTCCTGATTCCCATCAAATTTCGGTGGCTTCGTGTTGCTGAACTACCGGTACAGCAACGAGTCACACGCCTGTGGCCTAGTCGCAGCGACAGCTGCGGTAGCTGCAGCAGCAGCTGCCTCGGTAATCGCAGCGTATCGCTCATCAAATGTCTTAATCAAGGTGGTCTTGATAGACCCAAACATCTCGGGAATATCTGCTCGGATGGTTGCAGCCACCTCCTCGTGAATCATCCTGCGAATCTCGTCGTCGCTAGTATTGCTGCCCCCTTGGTTGTGGCGTGTACCCACCATGATGTCTCTCTGAAACACAACACAAGCTAATCAGAGACTCGCTCGAGTATAATCACACTCGATCACTCATCCCTACTTGTTCCTTAGCACCCTAAGGATTCTTACGTGGACTGCTTACCAATCTAGTGCTTTCAATAGTACGGGCCCAATACTACCTTCCGCACCGCATCCTTATTCAACCCAAGTCCCCCTCCTAGGATCCTAGATCGCAAGTACTCTATACCTTCCCTGAACACAAGATACTCTCTAATAGACCTCTCATAAGCTCCTCTATGCTACCTAATCGCTCTCAAAGCAACTAACAGCAACAGAATTCCTAGGCTAAGGCATCACCAATAAGGCCACTCTAGTCCTAAAATATGAAATACCTAGCCTATTCTATAGCATTCATAACATATATATCTCATAATATCTCATAACACATAATAGTAAGGGTATTAGGAAATCACCGTTCGGACGCTGGCTGATTGTACACACTGCTCCTATCCGCTTTTCTCTTGAAACTCTCACTCGTTTTTAGAAAAAAAAACGTTTTTCATGAAAATTTATCTCAAATCCTCATTTTGAGTCCAGACATACCCGAAGGTGTATCCGAATCCGTCAAACAAAGGCTTTGATACAAACTTGTAACGACGTAAATTTTCAAAACAAAATTTTCATGTTATCACATATCACAATTCCCAAAAATCCCAATTACCATTATAATTTATTTTTCACAAGTTGTTTATAACAAAAACCAGGATCCTCCCACTATATCTCCAAGCGAGCATGTGTACAATCAGGCTGGTGCCTTCCCGCGATCCTCGATACTATCTGTGACACAAAACACATAACACGGTAAGCACAAAGCTTAGCGAGTTCCCCAAAATACCACATACAACAAACTAGCCACTCGAGGCTATAACTCTATTTGACCCTCTGGTCAATGTGTCTTAGTGGGACCCTCCATTCCCACAACTCTGGTGGACCCACCGGTCCTAACTCTATGGACCTTCCGGTCCTAACTCTATAACATAGCATAAATCACATAGAAATAATGTAGCATATCATAGAACACAAATAGCATATAAAATACTTTGTCACACAACTCTGATTACCACTCTAGGCATGTATAGTGAGAAGACTCACCTCGATTCTAGTAAGAATAAATACACACTTGGCATTCCCAAACTATCCTCCGCCTAAATATATTAGACAAGCATAAATCAATATATCTCTTTTACTCTTTCAACTCCTAAGTTCACTTATTCCTTTTTTAAACCCCCGGGATGGGTAAAAGACCCTCTTACTCCTCCAATGTTCCAGAAGCCCTTAACTGACCTACTCACCAGGTCAACAGAAGTCCAAACGAGTCAATAGTCCAAATCGACCAGACTCGCCGAGTGCACTCGTGCGACTTGTCGAGTCTCATCGTATCTCAGAGGTCCTTAGAATGTCTAACGCGACGAGCTAGCCATAACTCGTCGGGTTAACACATGACTCAACTTAAATCGGGACAAACCCTAAACTACTCGCCGAGTCGACCCAATAACCCGGTGAGTCTATTCAAACTCTCATGCATTCATACGGTTTAAGAGCGGGATTCTTTCCCAAACTTTAGATCCATACTCTTAGGGTTCATATATCCCGTAAAGCCGTGGAGTTTACGTCCATGCATGGCATCTAGAGCGAGAAATGCCAATGATATGTTATAAATGGGCTACACTCTTCTAATGATTCTATTGAGTTGGATAAAGCACGAGTCCTAAGGTGTTAAGGACCTCCTTGAGTCCAGATCTGGGGTTTACACTCCCTCATGACACCAAATTCTCAAAACCCTAAAAGAGGAGAAAGAAAAGGACCCTAATCTACCAAAAATGAGAGATCTATAACAATAACAGGTGGGAAGTCGAGATTAATACCCCCAACCAAAGCTCTGAGCATGAAAACCAACAAATCCAACACCCTCTCTGATCCTCAAGCTTGAAACCTCTTATTCCTTGTAAAACACCCACCAAGAAGCTCAAAATGGCTCACTCTCTTGCCCAAAGCACTCGGGACTCGTTTGGGGTTCTCTCTTCTGAAGGGTAGCTGCAATGGGAGGCGTTAAGGGCCTTTAAATAGGTCACAAACCCATACAATTAGGGTTTTCCTTAGCAGCGCTGACTCGGCGAGTCAGATACCCGACTCGTCGAGTCCCTCCAAAATCCTTAAATTAAATAATTAAAAATAATATACATGGAAAACCGGATGTTACAATAAGACAGATCATGTAGTAGCAAACCTAGACAATTATCACAAAGACAATCATCTAAAGACAACTCCTGCTGATGGGTCGGCATTGTGGCCGTAGACCCTCCTCTACTAGAAGGTAACTCACCTCGATGTCGTGTAGTGTCTGCACTGTCCTCGATATGGAAATCAACTATTCTCAACTCCTCAATCCCTACACAACAACCTTTAGAAATTACCATTTCATACTCATAACCCTTACAAGGGTCAACTCAAGTCCAAGTCAAAGTCAAGGTCAAAGCCCTGGTCAAAGTCAACTTTAGTCAAAGTCAACGTTTGGTTGACTTGACTCGCCGAGTTTGTCTACCAACTCGTCGAGTTCCCACGTCCACAAAATGCTAAAACCCCATACCTACTCGTCGAGCCTAGCAAGAGCTCAACGATTTCTGCTTCAACAAAACAATTGGACCTTATTCAACTGACTCACCGAGCTCATCCTTGAACTCGTCGAGTTCATCTTCATCCGTATGAAGGTGTTAGTCTATGACTCGTTGAGTTCTTCTTGAACTCGTCGAGTCCGTCTTCATGTGGTTGGGACATTGCCTTGAACTCGCCGAGTTCATCCTTGAACTTGTCGAGTATGTCAATCTCCAAGTCCATAGCGAACCCCAACAAGCCGAGTTTTCCTTCAACTCAACAAATGACCATTTCCAGAAGTCGTTCGGGGGAAACTGCGACTTGAGTCGCCGAGTCTCATAAGCGACTCACTGAGTCCTTCTTTGTCTAAAAATATATAGTCTATTTCAGTTGGTCTCATTACATCCAAACCACATATCTGACCTCGTAGGGTCCATATTTTACGTAAAGTTCCAATCTTGATGTCCATGCATGGGGGATTTGGACTAAATAGCCCTAGAATGAAGTCTACAAGATGCATGGGGTGCTTATGGCAATAAATTTGGCACCTTTAGGCCATAAGGACCCCCAATGGTTCCATATTTGAAGTTATACCCTCAATGAACCACAAAATCCTGAGTATCACTTCTAAGGCTTAGAAAAGGTAGAAATAAACCCTAACTAGAGATCTAAGAGATAGATGGTCAAGGTTTCTGCTTTATACCTCAAGTGAGCTGGAAATGGGGCATAATCTCTAGATCTACTAGCTTCCACTTGAACTTTCAAGCTCCTTCTTCCTTCTCAAGCTTCACAACCACCACAAACACACAAAAATGGCACAAGATTGCTCAAACAAGGTTTGGGTTTCGATTTTGGGATTCTCTGAGTTGGGAGGGACGATGTAGGCTGGGTTGGGACAGATAAGCTGTTTAAATAGGGTGCAAACCCTAAATATTAGGGTTTCATCCAGACAGCCCTACTCGTCGAGTCAGTCTCCAGATTCGTCGAGTAAGTCACTAAACCCCCCGATCAAAATCGAGTCTACTCGACGAGTTGGGCCTCCAATTCTCCGAGTCACAGGGAAAAACATGAAATTACTTGAATTTAAATACGTACCAGGAACCGGGTGTAACAAACATCCCTCACTTATTTTAGACTTCGTCCTCAAAGTCTGCTGCTAAATCCAGAAAAAGCTCGGGGTAGTGCTCCCTCATCTTGTCTTCCGGCTCCCAAGTCCATTCCGAGACCTTGTGGTGCCACCATTGCACCTTCACTAGCTCCACCCTCTTGTTCCTCAGATCCCTCGACTTCCTGTCGAGGATAGCTACTGGCCGCTCAATGTAGTTCAGGCTGTCATCCACCTGAATATCCTCTAAAGGCACCACTGCTGAATCGTCTACTAGGCACTTCCGCAGCTGGGAGACATGAAAAGTATTATGAATATGACTGAGTTCGGCTGGTAGGTCCAACCTATATGGCACCTTGCCCACCCGTGCCACAACCCTGAAAGGTCCAATGTACCTGGGGCCCAACTTGCCCCGCTTCCTGAACCAAATGACACCTTTCCAAGGTGAAACATTCAGAAGCACCATATCCCCGACCTGGAACTCCAGGTCTGAATGACGCTTTTCGGCATAACTTTTCTACCGACTCTGAGCAGTCTAAAGCCTGTTCCAAACCTGTTGGATCCTCTCTATAGTCTTGAGTACCAACTAGGTACTCCCCAATGACCCTCTGTCCAACTTCACCCCAACATATCGGGGTCCTGCACTTCCTCCCCTATAACATCTTGAAGGGAGGACAGTTGATACTCGTGTGACAACTATTATTGTAGGAAAACTCTGCCAAAGGAAGGTAAGTATCCCAACTACCTCCGAAGTCTAAAACACATGTTCGCAACATATCCTCCAAAATCTAGATGGTCCTCTCACTCTGACCGTCCGTCTGCGGGTGAAAAGCAATGCTAAAGTGCAGACGAGTACCCCGCTCGTCGTGAAACTTCTTCCAGAATCTGGAAGTGAACCGCACATCTCTGTCGGAAACCACCGAGACTAGCACCCCATGTCGAGCCACTACCTCTCTGGTGTAGATACCGACCAACTTCTCGGTAGAAATGCTCTCTTGACTTGTCACAACTGTAAATTTTGGGCCATGTAATCTATACATTCAAGTTAATGTGAACCAAAAAAAAAACTTCAATCAAATACATCATGCAAGTACTATAAATAGTCATCAAACAATTGGAGACCCTAGAAGTTCTTATTAAGTCTATTTTGGACTAGAACTTCCTTATTGGATCCAAATGGACCAATAAGCTTCCAATTAGACTATCATGGGCTTAGAACCCTAATTGGACTCTAAGTGGACCCATATTTACTTATTCCAACATTTTAGGTCATGAATGAAATGAATTAAGAGCCTTGATACATGAATAACCTAAAACTAGTTCAAGAAAAACATAAAAATCCTACTACACTCCTTTAGACTTAAAACACACTCTAACTAATTCCAATTTTTGGGCTTAAGGGAAAATGCCCAAAATTTTCTTTTCCCTCTCTAAAATCTCGGCCCAAAGGCCCAAATACAAGGGAGGTTGACTTTGGTTGCCACCTCACTATTATCTAATGGATTTCTAGGCATATCACATACCTCCATGCATGTATCACTTCAAAGTCACTTCCTTTCTCTCTTCTCTTCTTGTTTGGCCGAGAGCAACACCACACACACCAAAAATATCTCAACTTTCTCTCTAGAACACACAAGAACTCTCCTTCCTCCCCTCTCCAAGAATCTCGAAATTTAGGGACTTTCCAAGAGGATTTTGCAAGTAAATCATCATCTAAGGTAAGATTATGCATAGATCTATGGTTTAAATTCTTTTGTTATCAAACATCTCTTCCTAATCCATGCAAAAATCATGATCTTGCACCCTAGAACCATCTCAAACTCAAGATCTTCATCAAAGGGAGCCAAGGCCAAAAACACTTCATTTTTCTTCCATCTTTTCTTCCAAAAACCGAGTCAACACCCCAAGGTGAGATTCATACCCCTATTTTCTGTTTTTAAGAGTTTTTGTGGGGGGGAATACAAGTGAAAGTGTAGATCTATATGTATTTGTATGCCTTGTATGATTTCCATGCTTATATGTATGCTTATATGTGTTTTAATGTTGGATCTAGCCATTAAACCCCTCAAAACCGAGATATAACTCATGTTTTATGATATTAGCTTCAAATATGTTACTACATAATAAGTGATACTAGATAAATAGCCAAGTGGTTAGCAACAATTTTCTTTAAGCTAAAAACACACATCTTGGGCCAAAAATGTGAAAAATACAAAATTTAGGGCCCAAAATGACATTTTACAGATTCTGATAGTTGAAATGTGTCAAAACAGTTTCAATAAAGCTATTTCTGGAATTTTATTCATTTTGAGGATTAAAAACATAAATTTCAAGCCTATTGGGCTAAAAATGTAAATTTCGGCCCAATAAGGCCCATTATGCGAATTTTTCTGTTTTGGAGGGCCAAAACTGTAACTTTCTGTAAAACAGTGGACTATAAGTGTCCCAAACCCTTTTCAAAGGTTTAAAATGCTTTTTAAATTTAAAAAGGACCAAAGTTGCAAAAATTTTCCACTTTGGGCCAAAATTGTCAAAATTGCGAAAAGATGGGCTAAAACCGAGAAAAACTGCATTTTCAGGGACTTAAACTGTTTTCTTTGAAAAATATGCTGGAAAATATTAATTTCAATAATTTTTGGTGTTAAAATGTCAAGAAAAATAGTTTAAGGACCAAACCGGGAAATATTTAAATAAAAGGGTGAAAAATGTAAACTTTACAAATAATGAGGGGCTGAAAACAGAAATATTTCAAGGCTGATTCATTATGTACAATGTGATCAAATAATGACACCTCAAATATCAACGAAATACAACTCATTACAATACCAAAAGTCGTTGTTAAACGAATTGGCTCGGTCTCGAGCCAATGGAAATCTACAACTACTAACTCTTCGATACATACAAATAACGATTGGTAATACACATACATACGAGTGTGCACAGACGTCTACGCACCATCTTCGGGCCCCAAAAGTGTAAAATCTTGCTTGTTGGGCCTAGCTAGCCCAATGACCTGATCTTAAGGCCCGAAGACACATATTTTCTACGGAGTGTTGAGTTTTACCGACTCGGCACAACGTAGAGTGACTTTCAATGGCTTGTACCACTGGTCCCCAAGGGTCCATGGTATTGCTAGAAGAGTCTGCATATTTTACGAGGTGGGTCGGGGACCCCTCGCACGCATATTTTCCCCAACCGGTTAATGGAGTCACCGGGGTCTTCGTGACCTCTTTCTCTTCGGATGTGGGGCTACACCTAGTCCGGGCGATTGGATAACGCGATTAGTACTGACGACGCCTTCGGGTTCGTTAGTATATCTATAAACTAAGCGTTTGTGTAACGCGGGTTTGTAGTAAATAATCCTGCTCGAGAACCTTCCAACGTCGCCTGGGACTGACACTATACGCTATGCAACGGTTTCAATGTAACTTCGTGTAATTCAAGGAACTAGGAGAACGTCGGGTTTTCCTAGGGTTTTCAATACATACAGATTTGAAAAGCATACATCTTCAATGAATATTTTTTTTTTTACAAGTATAGAAACAAACAAGCATACCTATGGATCTTCACAAACGTTTTCAAAAGCTTTTCTTTTCAGAAAATATCGGATTTTCTGGTGGTTTTTCAAACAATACAAACATTCGATTTCAAACGCTACCTATGAACTCACCAACATTTCATATGTTGACGTTTTTCAAAATACTTGTATTCTCAGGAAACCAGTGAGTCAAGGGAAATCATGCTCAGTGACGGTTGCAGTTTATTTTTGAATGAACCAAACAATATAAATTTTTGGAAATGTAATATCTCGAACAATGTATGACATGTAAACACTACTGGTTGTATTATGTTGATGAATGGTGACGAATGTTGTTTTGTTTCATATATATTCAATGTTATGGTATTCAATTGAGTCACGACAGCCCCCGGACGTTTCCGCCGTCTGGTTCGGGGGTGTGACAGGTTGGTATCAGAGCTTTGTTTATAGTGAACTAGCATGTCGAGCCATACATTGATATGCAACTATAAACCAAAAAGAGGGACTAACATAACTCTGAACAAAACAAATAAATAAAATACACTTGCCTGCATTAGGAGTAAGGACCTAACACTGAATCAAACACCATAATACTGGTATCTCGGTTAATTCGGGACTGTTCTTAGCGATACCAAGGAGTGAATGTAGCCTGATCAACTACATTCTCTCCAAGGTAAAACTAACACATGTCTTGATGAGATCGGAATAGCCAGGGAACCTAAAAATTTTACCCTATATCACCCAAAAAGAGAATATTTGCTTAGTCTGTGTAATAGTCATAGTACCCTAGGAATAATGTAGCATAATTACGTACTCGCGCAGACAGCATGGCTGGTTTTCATCATCCTGGAGACCCCTACTTCCCTAATCAGGGAAACAACGGGTGGCTAGAGGAGGAGGAGGAGCCCGAGGAGGAGCAGCAGGGTATCCAGTTTCATCAGGCCTTAGTAGCTCACGGGATGCTGGTGGATGAACCGGGAGAGAATCCAGGAGAAGCACACGACGTCGAACCCGACGAATATGTAGACACTGACTACGAAATTGGAGAGCTCGACGATGACGACGAAGACGGCCGGGTCGGGGACCAGGACCCCATCCCGCCATGCGAGGACGAGGCACAACCAGATCACCCTACCCCACCAGTGAACCCCCCAAGAGAGAACCGTTCCCTCGAAGCTGAGATCGCTGCACTGCGACAACAGCTGTATGCTATGGAGGCTCGGGCAGTGCAAGCAGAGCATGAGAGGGATGAGGTTATAGGAGACATGGCAGAGATGGCGCAGCTACTGGCACAACATTTCGGCATATGACTTCGGCACCACCTCCTGACGCAGCTCATCGCGGTTAGGGATAGACCTATCGTAGTAGGATATTAGTAACTATGTTATGTACTCCGGCTCTATGTTTAAGTGACTACACTACTCATGGAGCCGTTATGCTGTCGGATTAGCATTACTTATGTATGCTCCTACGAGCAAATTTTCTTGTACGAAATGCGGATAATATTAATAAACTTTTGTGTGTTTTGCTAAATTATTCTCAGTTGCTATGAGTTGAGACATTATGATTGCATGCTTGATGATAGTAATGCTTAGGATCGTACCCTACACCTAGTTAATAGGATCATAACCTCACCAAAACCACGTACACTCAACATCTTTCCGTTTCATGACAGAAAGATGCCTCGCCCAGCTACTCGCGGAAATCCCGAACCAACCCCGCCGGAAGTTGACTCCACTGCTTTCCAGGCAGCCGTGTCTGCTGCGGTCACAGCGGCTATGGCACAACTTCACCGAGGGAACAACGGAGGAGGTAACGGGCAAGGATCCGGAAGTTCGAACAACGGGACGAACCAAGGACTCACTAAAACGTGCACCTACAAGGATTTTGCGAACGCTAAACCCCGAACTTTCAACGGTACCGGAGGAGTGATCGCCCTAAAACGATGGATCGAGAAAGTAGAGTCGGTATTCGAGATATGCGAGTGCCCCGAGCAGATGAAAGTGAAGTTCGCGGCCTGCACTTTTGTGGACCAAGCGCTCACTTGGTGGAATGGTCATGTGGAAGCCATGACACTCCCTGTCGCCAACTCTATTCCCTGGGCAGAGATGAAAGAGATGTTGACGGCTGAGTACTGCCCCCGAGGCGAAATACAGAAGATGGAGCAGGAACTATGGAATCTCACGGTGCAGAATGGGAACATCGATGCTTACATATCGAGATTCAGCGAACTATCTCTGTTGTGTCCGGGTATGATCACATCAGAGGGGAAGAAGATTGAACGATTCATTTGGGGACTGACATCCCCCATTCAAGGGAATGTGATAGCTGCGAACCCTGAAACTTTTGACAGTGCGAAGAGATTGGCAAAGAGGCTATATGACCATAACCACAAAAAAGGCGAGAAACCGGTAGAGACTGAGAAGAAGAAGGAGAGCGATGGTAAGAAAGGATGGAACCACAAGAGAAAGGGGCGTCAGGGCCCCGAGACCTCTAAAAAGCAGCAAACAGTGGCAGTTAACGCTGTCACTGCGCCGGTTCCAGTCACCCCACATGCTCCAGCCTCAGCTGCTTCCAATGCTTCAAGACCCTATTCCGGTAGTCTTCCCAAATGCAACAAGTGCAGTTTCCATCACCAAGGAGAATGCAGAGAACCCCATTGCACCAGCTGCAACCGAAGGGGACACACTGCAAGGTTCTGCAGGACTTATCCTTCTCAGAACCAGAGTCAGGGAAACAACCAGAACAACAACAACAATCACCGCAACACCAACAACACCAATGCTGGCGGCAACAACACAGGGCCTAGCCACACCTGTTTCGGGTGTGGAAGGACGGGACATTTCCGTCGAGATTGCCCTAACAACAACAACAACTCCGGAAACAGAGGAACAGGAAGAATGCTGACTATGGGTCAGAGTGATGCAGTTCAAGATCCCGCAGTTGTGACCGGTACGTTTCTCCTAAACCACACTTATGCATGCATCTTATTTGATACCGGAGCGGAGCGAAGTTTCGTAAGCGAGAAGTTTAAACATTTACTAAAACAACAACCCCAGAAGCTAAATGAAACCTATACGGTGGAAATGGCCAATGGGAAAACCGAATCCACTAGGGAAATCTACACTGGATGTACCCTAACCCTTAACCAGCACGTCTTTCGAATAGATCTAATGCCAGTATCAATTAGGAGTTTTGATGTGATTATCGGCATGGATTGGTTAAGCCCCCACCATGCTGAGATTATGTGCCACGAGAAGGCCGTTCGCCTTCGTCTCCCAAATCACGAAACCCTAGTAATCTACGGAGACAAACCCAGTACGAATCTCCGCCTTATCTCGTGCATCAAAGCGCAAAAACACTTGCGAAAGAACAACTTAGCGTTCTTGGCCCACATAGTGGACAAGACAAAAGAAGAAACTAACATCCAAGACATTCCGGTAGCGTGTGAATTTCCGGACGTGTTTCCCGAAGATCTTCCAGGAGTACCCCCAGAGAGACAGGTTGAATTCCGAATCGACCTCGTTCCAGGAGCAACTCCCCTCGCTAAATCACCATATCGACTGGCTCCTGCTGAAATGCAGGAATTATCCAGCCAACTCAGTGAGCTTCTGGACAAGGGATTTATCCGACCTAGCTACTCGCCATGGGGAGCTCCGGTGCTCTTTGTCAAAAAGAAGGACGGATCCTTCAGAATGTGCATCGATTACAGAGAGTTGAATAAACTCACTGTCAAAAACCGCTACCCACTCCCGCGAATCGATGATCTATTCGACCAGCTCCAAGGAGCTAGCTATTTTTCTAAAATAGATCTACGGTCCGGATACCATCAACTCAAGGTCCGAGAAGAAGATATTCCTAAAACCGCTTTCCGAACCCGCTATGGACATTACGAATTCGTCGTAATGCCCTTCGGTCTAACAAATGCACCTGCCGCATTTATGGACCTAATGAATCGAATCTGTCGACCGTTCCTGGACAACTTCGTCATTGTGTTTATCGATGACATCCTCGTCTATTCTCGAAGCAAAGAGGAGCATGGCCAACATCTCCGACAAGTCCTAGAGACGCTGCGATCGGAAAGGCTTTACGCCAAACTCTCTAAGTGTGAGTTTTGGCTACGGAGCGTGAATTTTCTCGGTCACATAGTTAGCCAAGATGGAATTCATGTGGATCCCTCTAAGGTCAAAGCTGTGGAAGGATGGGCAACTCCGACTACGCCCACAGAAATTCGTCAGTTCTTAGGCCTAGCAGGTTACTATAGGAGATTCATCCAAAACTTCTCGAAAATCGCCAAGCCACTTACCTTGCTTACGCAAAAGGGCGTGCCATTCAAGTGGACAGACCGACAAGAGATTGCGTTTCGAACCTTGAAGCAAGCTCTTTGCAGCGCTCCTGTACTATCTCTACCTGAAGGAACGGAAGATTTTGTAGTTACTGTGACGCGTCAAATCAAGGCTTAGGTTGCGTTCTCATGCAACGTGGAAGAGTAATAGCATATGCGTCCCGTCAACTGAAGACGCACGAAGTAAATTACACAACCCATGACCTAGAACTGGGAGCTGTGGTCTTCGCCCTAAAAATTTGGAGGCACTACCTGTACGGTACAAAGTGCACCATCTTTACGGACCACAAGAGCCTCCAGCACATCTTGAATCAGAAGGAGCTGAACATGAGACAACGAAGATGGGTGGAATTGTTAAACGACTACGAATGCGAGATCAAGTACCATCCAGGCAAGGCCAACGTGGTAGCTGACGCATTAAGTCGGAAGGAATACACAAATCGCCGTACGAAAACGCACTCGATAACCATTCAGTCTCATCTGACCGTTCAAATTGCATCAGCCCAGGCAGAGGCCATGAGAGCGGAAAATAGAACTAGCGAGGCATTACGCGGAATGGAGAAGAACCTGGAAGTCAAAGAGAATGGGGTATACTACTTCATGAACCGTATTTGGGTTCCAAAAATCGGAGGATTCAGAGAGACCGTCATGAAGGAAGCCCACAAGACACGATACTCCATTCATCCTGGTTCAGACAAGATGTATTTGGACATTAAGCAGCACTATTGGTGGCCTAACATGAAGGCGGAAATCGCAACTTATGTTAGTAAGTGCCTTACGTGTGCCAAAGTAAAAGTGGAATACCAGAAACCTTCTGGACTGTTACAGCAACCGGCAATTCCCGAGTGGAAATGGGAAGGGATTTCTATGGATTTCGTGACCAAGCTGCCCAAGACGTCGGACGGATTAGACACCATATGGGTAATAATCGACCGACTGACAAAATCTGCCCATTTCCTGCCAATCAAAGAGTCCTACAAGATGGAGAGGCTGACGCGTTTATACCTACGAGAGATTGTAAGACTTCATGGAGTGCCAAAATCCATCATTTCGGATAGGGACAGTAGATTCACGTCACGCTTTTGGCAGTCGCTCCACAAGGCAATGGGAACTCATCTTGATATGAGCACCGCGTATCACCCACAAACGGACGGTCAAAGCGAACGAACCATTCAGACGCTTGAAGACATGCTTCGTGCTTGTGTGATAGACTTCGGAAAGTCTTGGGATACCCACCTACCGTTGATCGAGTTTTCATATAACAATAGTTATCATTCGAGCATTAAGGTGGCCCCTTTCGAAGCGCTGTACGGGCGTAAATGTAGATCACCGTTATGTTGGGCTGAA
Source organism: Lactuca serriola (assembly GCF_051521515.1). Lineage (NCBI taxonomy): Eukaryota > Viridiplantae > Streptophyta > Magnoliopsida > Asterales > Asteraceae > Lactuca > Lactuca serriola. The sequence goes on along the minus strand of NC_136413.1, from coordinate 87,233,398 downwards.
GTAGGTGACACCCAGCTAGCAAGAACACATACGTCGGATAGGGCAATGACAGGACCGGAGATCATTCGCGAGACCACAGAAAAGATTGTTCAGATCAAAGCTCGATTGCAGGCATCGCGTGACCGGCAAAAGAGCTACGCTGATAAACGGCGAAAGCCCTTAGAATTCCAGGTCGGTGATCGAGTATTGTTGAAGGTCTCACCCTGGAAAGGAGTTATACGTTTCGGAAAACGAGGAAAGTTAAACCCGCGATACATTGGACCTTTCGAAATCGTCGCCCGAATAGGTCCGGTAGCCTACAGACTACAATTACCCACGGAGCTAAACGGTGTACACCCCGTGTTTCATGTTTCTAATCTGAAAAAGTGCCTATCAGATGAAACTCTCGTCATTCCCCTTGATGAAATCGAAATCAATGAGAATCTCATGTTCGTCGAAGAGCCAATCGAAATCATGGACAGGGAGGTGAAGCGTACTAAGCAGAGTCGCATCCCGATCGTGAAGGTACGGTGGAACGCAAAACGTGGGCCAGAATTCACGTGGGAACGCGAAGATCAAATGAAGCAAAAATACCCTCACCTATTCTAGTTTTCTCAAATCTAGCTTTCAAACAGAATTTCGGGACGAAATTCCCTCTAACGGGGGGATGATGTCACAACTGTAAATTTTGGGCCATGTAATCTATACATTCAAGTTAATGTGAACCAAAAAAAAAACTTCAATCAAATACATCATGCAAGTACTATAAATAGTCATCAAACAATTGGAGACCCTAGAAGTTCTTATTAAGTCTATTTTGGACTAGAACTTCCTTATTGGATCCAAATGGACCAATAAGCTTCCAATTAGACTATCATGGGCTTAGAACCCTAATTGGACTCTAAGTGGACCCATATTTACTTATTCCAACATTTTAGGTCATGAATGAAATGAATTAAGAGCCTTGATACATGAATAACCTAAAACTAGTTCAAGAAAAACATAAAAATCCTACTACACTCCTTTAGACTTAAAACACACTCTAACTAATTCCAATTTTTGGGCTTAAGGGAAAATGCCCAAAATTTTCTTTTCCCTCTCTAAAATCTCGGCCCAAAGGCCCAAATACAAGGGAGGTTGACTTTGGTTGCCACCTCACTATTATCTAATGGATTTCTAGGCATATCACATACCTCCATGCATGTATCACTTCAAAGTCACTTCCTTTCTCTCTTCTCTTCTTGTTTGGCCGAGAGCAACACCACACACACCAAAAATATCTCAACTTTCTCTCTAGAACACACAAGAACTCTCCTTCCTCCCCTCTCCAAGAATCTCGAAATTTAGGGACTTTCCAAGAGGATTTTGCAAGTAAATCATCATCTAAGGTAAGATTATGCATAGATCTATGGTTTAAATTCTTTTGTTATCAAACATCTCTTCCTAATCCATGCAAAAATCATGATCTTGCACCCTAGAACCATCTCAAACTCAAGATCTTCATCAAAGGGAGCCAAGGCCAAAAACACTTCATTTTTCTTCCATCTTTTCTTCCAAAAACCGAGTCAACACCCCAAGGTGAGATTCATACCCCTATTTTCTGTTTTTAAGAGTTTTTGTGGGGGGGAATACAAGTGAAAGTGTAGATCTATATGTATTTGTATGCCTTGTATGATTTCCATGCTTATATGTATGCTTATATGTGTTTTAATGTTGGATCTAGCCATTAAACCCCTCAAAACCGAGATATAACTCATGTTTTATGATATTAGCTTCAAATATGTTACTACATAATAAGTGATACTAGATAAATAGCCAAGTGGTTAGCAACAATTTTCTTTAAGCTAAAAACACACATCTTGGGCCAAAAATGTGAAAAATACAAAATTTAGGGCCCAAAATGACATTTTACAGATTCTGATAGTTGAAATGTGTCAAAACAGTTTCAATAAAGCTATTTCTGGAATTTTATTCATTTTGAGGATTAAAAACATAAATTTCAAGCCTATTGGGCTAAAAATGTAAATTTCGGCCCAATAAGGCCCATTATGCGAATTTTTCTGTTTTGGAGGGCCAAAACTGTAACTTTCTGTAAAACAGTGGACTATAAGTGTCCCAAACCCTTTTCAAAGGTTTAAAATGCTTTTTAAATTTAAAAAGGACCAAAGTTGCAAAAATTTTCCACTTTGGGCCAAAATTGTCAAAATTGCGAAAAGATGGGCTAAAACCGAGAAAAACTGCATTTTCAGGGACTTAAACTGTTTTCTTTGAAAAATATGCTGGAAAATATTAATTTCAATAATTTTTGGTGTTAAAATGTCAAGAAAAATAGTTTAAGGACCAAACCGGGAAATATTTAAATAAAAGGGTGAAAAATGTAAACTTTACAAATAATGAGGGGCTGAAAACAGAAATATTTCAAGGCTGATTCATTATGTACAATGTGATCAAATAATGACACCTCAAATATCAACGAAATACAACTCATTACAATACCAAAAGTCGTTGTTAAACGAATTGGCTCGGTCTCGAGCCAATGGAAATCTACAACTACTAACTCTTCGATACATACAAATAACGATTGGTAATACACATACATACGAGTGTGCACAGACGTCTACGCACCATCTTCGGGCCCCAAAAGTGTAAAATCTTGCTTGTTGGGCCTAGCTAGCCCAATGACCTGATCTTAAGGCCCGAAGACACATATTTTCTACGGAGTGTTGAGTTTTACCGACTCGGCACAACGTAGAGTGACTTTCAATGGCTTGTACCACTGGTCCCCAAGGGTCCATGGTATTGCTAGAAGAGTCTGCATATTTTACGAGGTGGGTCGGGGACCCCTCGCACGCATATTTTCCCCAACCGGTTAATGGAGTCACCGGGGTCTTCGTGACCTCTTTCTCTTCGGATGTGGGGCTACACCTAGTCCGGGCGATTGGATAACGCGATTAGTACTGACGACGCCTTCGGGTTCGTTAGTATATCTATAAACTAAGCGTTTGTGTAACGCGGGTTTGTAGTAAATAATCCTGCTCGAGAACCTTCCAACGTCGCCTGGGACTGACACTATACGCTATGCAACGGTTTCAATGTAACTTCGTGTAATTCAAGGAACTAGGAGAACGTCGGGTTTTCCTAGGGTTTTCAATACATACAGATTTGAAAAGCATACATCTTCAATGAATATTTTTTTTTTTACAAGTATAGAAACAAACAAGCATACCTATGGATCTTCACAAACGTTTTCAAAAGCTTTTCTTTTCAGAAAATATCGGATTTTCTGGTGGTTTTTCAAACAATACAAACATTCGATTTCAAACGCTACCTATGAACTCACCAACATTTCATATGTTGACGTTTTTCAAAATACTTGTATTCTCAGGAAACCAGTGAGTCAAGGGAAATCATGCTCAGTGACGGTTGCAGTTTATTTTTGAATGAACCAAACAATATAAATTTTTGGAAATGTAATATCTCGAACAATGTATGACATGTAAACACTACTGGTTGTATTATGTTGATGAATGGTGACGAATGTTGTTTTGTTTCATATATATTCAATGTTATGGTATTCAATTGAGTCACGACAGCCCCCGGACGTTTCCGCCGTCTGGTTCGGGGGTGTGACAGGTTGGTATCAGAGCTTTGTTTATAGTGAACTAGCATGTCGAGCCATACATTGATATGCAACTATAAACCAAAAAGAGGGACTAACATAACTCTGAACAAAACAAATAAATAAAATACACTTGCCTGCATTAGGAGTAAGGACCTAACACTGAATCAAACACCATAATACTGGTATCTCGGTTAATTCGGGACTGTTCTTAGCGATACCAAGGAGTGAATGTAGCCTGATCAACTACATTCTCTCCAAGGTAAAACTAACACATGTCTTGATGAGATCGGAATAGCCAGGGAACCTAAAAATTTTACCCTATATCACCCAAAAAGAGAATATTTGCTTAGTCTGTGTAATAGTCATAGTACCCTAGGAATAATGTAGCATAATTACGTACTCGCGCAGACAGCATGGCTGGTTTTCATCATCCTGGAGACCCCTACTTCCCTAATCAGGGAAACAACGGGTGGCTAGAGGAGGAGGAGGAGCCCGAGGAGGAGCAGCAGGGTATCCAGTTTCATCAGGCCTTAGTAGCTCACGGGATGCTGGTGGATGAACCGGGAGAGAATCCAGGAGAAGCACACGACGTCGAACCCGACGAATATGTAGACACTGACTACGAAATTGGAGAGCTCGACGATGACGACGAAGACGGCCGGGTCGGGGACCAGGACCCCATCCCGCCATGCGAGGACGAGGCACAACCAGATCACCCTACCCCACCAGTGAACCCCCCAAGAGAGAACCGTTCCCTCGAAGCTGAGATCGCTGCACTGCGACAACAGCTGTATGCTATGGAGGCTCGGGCAGTGCAAGCAGAGCATGAGAGGGATGAGGTTATAGGAGACATGGCAGAGATGGCGCAGCTACTGGCACAACATTTCGGCATATGACTTCGGCACCACCTCCTGACGCAGCTCATCGCGGTTAGGGATAGACCTATCGTAGTAGGATATTAGTAACTATGTTATGTACTCCGGCTCTATGTTTAAGTGACTACACTACTCATGGAGCCGTTATGCTGTCGGATTAGCATTACTTATGTATGCTCCTACGAGCAAATTTTCTTGTACGAAATGCGGATAATATTAATAAACTTTTGTGTGTTTTGCTAAATTATTCTCAGTTGCTATGAGTTGAGACATTATGATTGCATGCTTGATGATAGTAATGCTTAGGATCGTACCCTACACCTAGTTAATAGGATCATAACCTCACCAAAACCACGTACACTCAACATCTTTCCGTTTCATGACAGAAAGATGCCTCGCCCAGCTACTCGCGGAAATCCCGAACCAACCCCGCCGGAAGTTGACTCCACTGCTTTCCAGGCAGCCGTGTCTGCTGCGGTCACAGCGGCTATGGCACAACTTCACCGAGGGAACAACGGAGGAGGTAACGGGCAAGGATCCGGAAGTTCGAACAACGGGACGAACCAAGGACTCACTAAAACGTGCACCTACAAGGATTTTGCGAACGCTAAACCCCGAACTTTCAACGGTACCGGAGGAGTGATCGCCCTAAAACGATGGATCGAGAAAGTAGAGTCGGTATTCGAGATATGCGAGTGCCCCGAGCAGATGAAAGTGAAGTTCGCGGCCTGCACTTTTGTGGACCAAGCGCTCACTTGGTGGAATGGTCATGTGGAAGCCATGACACTCCCTGTCGCCAACTCTATTCCCTGGGCAGAGATGAAAGAGATGTTGACGGCTGAGTACTGCCCCCGAGGCGAAATACAGAAGATGGAGCAGGAACTATGGAATCTCACGGTGCAGAATGGGAACATCGATGCTTACATATCGAGATTCAGCGAACTATCTCTGTTGTGTCCGGGTATGATCACATCAGAGGGGAAGAAGATTGAACGATTCATTTGGGGACTGACATCCCCCATTCAAGGGAATGTGATAGCTGCGAACCCTGAAACTTTTGACAGTGCGAAGAGATTGGCAAAGAGGCTATATGACCATAACCACAAAAAAGGCGAGAAACCGGTAGAGACTGAGAAGAAGAAGGAGAGCGATGGTAAGAAAGGATGGAACCACAAGAGAAAGGGGCGTCAGGGCCCCGAGACCTCTAAAAAGCAGCAAACAGTGGCAGTTAACGCTGTCACTGCGCCGGTTCCAGTCACCCCACATGCTCCAGCCTCAGCTGCTTCCAATGCTTCAAGACCCTATTCCGGTAGTCTTCCCAAATGCAACAAGTGCAGTTTCCATCACCAAGGAGAATGCAGAGAACCCCATTGCACCAGCTGCAACCGAAGGGGACACACTGCAAGGTTCTGCAGGACTTATCCTTCTCAGAACCAGAGTCAGGGAAACAACCAGAACAACAACAACAATCACCGCAACACCAACAACACCAATGCTGGCGGCAACAACACAGGGCCTAGCCACACCTGTTTCGGGTGTGGAAGGACGGGACATTTCCGTCGAGATTGCCCTAACAACAACAACAACTCCGGAAACAGAGGAACAGGAAGAATGCTGACTATGGGTCAGAGTGATGCAGTTCAAGATCCCGCAGTTGTGACCGGTACGTTTCTCCTAAACCACACTTATGCATGCATCTTATTTGATACCGGAGCGGAGCGAAGTTTCGTAAGCGAGAAGTTTAAACATTTACTAAAACAACAACCCCAGAAGCTAAATGAAACCTATACGGTGGAAATGGCCAATGGGAAAACCGAATCCACTAGGGAAATCTACACTGGATGTACCCTAACCCTTAACCAGCACGTCTTTCGAATAGATCTAATGCCAGTATCAATTAGGAGTTTTGATGTGATTATCGGCATGGATTGGTTAAGCCCCCACCATGCTGAGATTATGTGCCACGAGAAGGCCGTTCGCCTTCGTCTCCCAAATCACGAAACCCTAGTAATCTACGGAGACAAACCCAGTACGAATCTCCGCCTTATCTCGTGCATCAAAGCGCAAAAACACTTGCGAAAGAACAACTTAGCGTTCTTGGCCCACATAGTGGACAAGACAAAAGAAGAAACTAACATCCAAGACATTCCGGTAGCGTGTGAATTTCCGGACGTGTTTCCCGAAGATCTTCCAGGAGTACCCCCAGAGAGACAGGTTGAATTCCGAATCGACCTCGTTCCAGGAGCAACTCCCCTCGCTAAATCACCATATCGACTGGCTCCTGCTGAAATGCAGGAATTATCCAGCCAACTCAGTGAGCTTCTGGACAAGGGATTTATCCGACCTAGCTACTCGCCATGGGGAGCTCCGGTGCTCTTTGTCAAAAAGAAGGACGGATCCTTCAGAATGTGCATCGATTACAGAGAGTTGAATAAACTCACTGTCAAAAACCGCTACCCACTCCCGCGAATCGATGATCTATTCGACCAGCTCCAAGGAGCTAGCTATTTTTCTAAAATAGATCTACGGTCCGGATACCATCAACTCAAGGTCCGAGAAGAAGATATTCCTAAAACCGCTTTCCGAACCCGCTATGGACATTACGAATTCGTCGTAATGCCCTTCGGTCTAACAAATGCACCTGCCGCATTTATGGACCTAATGAATCGAATCTGTCGACCGTTCCTGGACAACTTCGTCATTGTGTTTATCGATGACATCCTCGTCTATTCTCGAAGCAAAGAGGAGCATGGCCAACATCTCCGACAAGTCCTAGAGACGCTGCGATCGGAAAGGCTTTACGCCAAACTCTCTAAGTGTGAGTTTTGGCTACGGAGCGTGAATTTTCTCGGTCACATAGTTAGCCAAGATGGAATTCATGTGGATCCCTCTAAGGTCAAAGCTGTGGAAGGATGGGCAACTCCGACTACGCCCACAGAAATTCGTCAGTTCTTAGGCCTAGCAGGTTACTATAGGAGATTCATCCAAAACTTCTCGAAAATCGCCAAGCCACTTACCTTGCTTACGCAAAAGGGCGTGCCATTCAAGTGGACAGACCGACAAGAGATTGCGTTTCGAACCTTGAAGCAAGCTCTTTGCAGCGCTCCTGTACTATCTCTACCTGAAGGAACGGAAGATTTTGTAGTTACTGTGACGCGTCAAATCAAGGCTTAGGTTGCGTTCTCATGCAACGTGGAAGAGTAATAGCATATGCGTCCCGTCAACTGAAGACGCACGAAGTAAATTACACAACCCATGACCTAGAACTGGGAGCTGTGGTCTTCGCCCTAAAAATTTGGAGGCACTACCTGTACGGTACAAAGTGCACCATCTTTACGGACCACAAGAGCCTCCAGCACATCTTGAATCAGAAGGAGCTGAACATGAGACAACGAAGATGGGTGGAATTGTTAAACGACTACGAATGCGAGATCAAGTACCATCCAGGCAAGGCCAACGTGGTAGCTGACGCATTAAGTCGGAAGGAATACACAAATCGCCGTACGAAAACGCACTCGATAACCATTCAGTCTCATCTGACCGTTCAAATTGCATCAGCCCAGGCAGAGGCCATGAGAGCGGAAAATAGAACTAGCGAGGCATTACGCGGAATGGAGAAGAACCTGGAAGTCAAAGAGAATGGGGTATACTACTTCATGAACCGTATTTGGGTTCCAAAAATCGGAGGATTCAGAGAGACCGTCATGAAGGAAGCCCACAAGACACGATACTCCATTCATCCTGGTTCGGACAAGATGTATTTGGACATTAAGCAGCACTATTGGTGGCCTAACATGAAGGCGGAAATCGCAACTTATGTTAGTAAGTGCCTTACGTGTGCCAAAGTAAAAGTGGAATACCAGAAACCTTCTGGACTGTTACAGCAACCGGCAATTCCCGAGTGGAAATGGGAAGGGATTTCTATGGATTTCGTGACCAAGCTGCCCAAGACGTCGGACGGATTAGACACCATATGGGTAATAATCGACCGACTGACAAAATCTGCCCATTTCCTGCCAATCAAAGAGTCCTACAAGATGGAGAGGCTGACGCGTTTATACCTACGAGAGATTGTAAGACTTCATGGAGTGCCAAAATCCATCATTTCGGATAGGGACAGTAGATTCACGTCACGCTTTTGGCAGTCGCTCCACAAGGCAATGGGAACTCATCTTGATATGAGCACCGCGTATCACCCACAAACGGACGGTCAAAGCGAACGAACCATTCAGACGCTTGAAGACATCCTCGGGAGTGGGTAACAGTTCTTCACCGTTACCTTATTTAGCTCTCGGTAATCTATACACATCCGATGCGACCCATCCTTCTTCTTCACGAACAATATTGGGGCTCTCCAGGGTGAACTGCTCGGTCTAATGAATCCCTTGTCTAATAGCTCCTGTAACTGTGTAGACAACTCTTGCATCTCATGAGGAGCCAACCGATATGGCGCCTTGGCTATCGATGCCGCGCCAGTGTGACAACTGGCATGCTTCTGATCAAGTCAAAGTCAAGTCAAGGTCATTGGGTCAACTGGTCAACTTAACTAGTGCTTGTATGTTAGGGTTTACTCTATGTCTTCTAATGTACAACTATAAATCTTAATGCAAAGTAACGCTTGAAAGTTTCGAATGTTCAAAATTCTAGATCCTAATCAGATTGAGGGAAGTAATAACTCTATAAAACACGATTAAGTGTCCTTCTGGGGTGTATGACACTCAAAATAGAATGTAACTAAGTCTACAGTCTTTGAGCTATGAAGAAAAACATTAATAAAGGCCCCTGACAAAGTCTCTCTCAATCTCTCCTACTGTATCTCATTCTCTCTCCCAAATCTCTCCAAGTATGTGAAATCTCTCCCAAATCTCTCCAAGTATGTGAAATCTCTCCCAAATCTCTCCAAGTATGTGAAATCTCTCCCAAATCTCTCCAAGTATGTGAAATCTCTCCCAAATCTCTCTATGTACATTCCTCAGTCGAAAACAGCCCAAAACCGGAGGAGAATATACCTGAAGGAGATAGTGAGACTTCATGGAGTCCCCATATCTATTATATCAGATCGGGATAGTAGATTCACCTCTCGTTTTTGGCAGTCGCTCCAGAAAGCATTGGGAACCCGACTAGATATGAGCACTTCCTACCACCCCCAAACTGATGGCCAAAGCGAGCGAACTATTCAGACTCTAGAAGACATGCTCCATGCATGTGTGATAGATTTTGGCAAAGCCTGGGATACCCACCTGCCCCTAGTGGAATTTTCATATAACAACAACTACCACACGAGCATAGGAGTCGCTCCCTTTGAGGCCTTGTATGGCCGGAAATGCAGATCGCCCCTCTGTTGGACTGAAGTGGGAGACACACAACTGGTAAAAGGGCAATCGACGGACAGCACCCTCACGGGACCAGAAATCATCCGAGAAACTACAGAGAAGATAATCCAAATCAAAGCTCGACTCCAAGCATTGTGTGATCGAAAGAAGAGTTGCACTGACCAATGACGAAAACCTCTGGAGTTCCAATTCGGAGACCGAGTGCTATTAAAGGTCTCTCCGTGGAAAGGGATGATCCATTTCGGGAAATGAGGAAAGTTAAACCCGCGATACATCAGACCATTCAAGATCCTTCCCCGAATTGGTCCGGTGGCCTATAAGTTGCAGTTACCGTCCGAGCTCGGCAACGTACACCCTGTGTTCCATGTATCCAATTTGAAGAAGTGCTTATCAGATGAAACCCTTGTTATTCCCCTATAAGAGATTTAGATAAACGATAATCCCTTGTTCATTGAAGAACCAATCGAAATCGTGGACAGAGAAGTGAGGTGTACCAAACAAAGTCGCATCCCAATCAGTTTGAGGGAAGTAACAACTCTATAAAACACTATTAAGTGCCCTTCTGGGGTGTATAACACTCAAAATTAAATGTAACTAAGTCTACGATCTTTGAGCTACGAAGAAAAAAATTAACAAAGGCTCCCCGACAAAGTCCCTCTCAATCTCTCTCACTGTATCTCTCTCTCTCCTAAATCTCTCCAAGTGTGTGAAATGTCTCCCAAATCTCTCCAAGTATATGAAATATCTCCCAAATCTCTCCAAGTATGTGAAATCTCTCCCAAATCTCTCCAAGTATGTGAAATCTCTCCCAAAATTCATCCGAGGCTGCTGTTGCTGCAGCCACTGCAGTTGTCGCGGCCGCGAGACCACAGGAAGGTGACTCGTTGCTGTATAGAGAGTTTAGCAACACGAAGCCACCAGAGTTTGATGGGACTCAGGATCCGATAGCCGCGATGAGGTGGATCTCTGACATTGGGGATGCTTCTTCACGTGTTCATGTCGGGAGCATCTGAGAGTACGGTTCGCGCTGAACCAACTTCTCTTGGGAGCGAAGGACTGGTGGAAGTTTGTGACGGCTGATTTCACCCCTGCAGAGATTACGGTGGTGACTTGGGAGAGGTTCACCACCATGTTCCGACATAAGTATGTTCCCCCTGTGGAGAGGGAACGTTTAGCCCAATAGTTCTTGTCCCTCAAGCAAGGAACTAAGTCTATGATTGTGATCACCAGGATGTTTCATGAGAGGGCGTTGTTTTTCCCTGAGCACGGGTCTTCTGAGCAGGCACGCATGAGTCGATATCTGAGCATACTGAGGAGAGACATTAGAGAGTTGGTGGCGAACTCGACGTACCGGACATTTGCCGAGCTCCAAGAAAATGATCAGAAGAGGGAGATTAAGCTTGAGACTCAGGCCAGGGAGGAGGTGGAGTCTCAGTAGAAGGATCGGCGACCGACACAGTCCCAATCGGCAGCCAAGCGGGTAGAGCTCGCCTATTCGAGACCAGGGAACCAGAAAGGCCTCACTTGTGGTAAGTGCAGCAAGAGTCACGAGGGGATTTTTCGAGCAGGGTCTTGATACTATTGTGGCAAGGAGGGGCACAGGCTAAGGGTTGCCCCAAGGGGTTTGCAGTTTGCGTCCACTGCAACCAAACCGGACATCTGAAGGCTGAGTGTCCGCAGCTGCGGGGATCGACATTTTGAGCACCGTACGGATCTGCCCCTACTGCCGTACGAGCTACTGAGAGTCGGCCAGTGAAGGTCGAAGCGCCGAAGGATCGCGGTAGAGCCTTCCAGTTGACCGCAGAGAAGGTCCGCGCAGCACCCAACGTCGTGGCCGGTATTTGATCTTTTGCCTATTCTTTTGCTTATATATGGTACTTATTTGTGTTATGCTTAGGTACTTTACTTGTGAATTATGTACCTGCTTTGGTGTTATTTGACTCGGGTGCGAGTCGATCTTTCGTGTCATTAGCGTTTATTCAGCATATCAGTATCCGAGGAGAGGCATTGAGTCGCCCTCTGTGAGTTTCCATAGCCGACGAGCGAGCGGTTTTTGCTACTGATGAGATTCGAGGATGTGTACTCGAGATTTTCAGTGTTGAGTTCCTGATAGATTTGGTACCGACTGCGATGGGGGATGTCTGTGTCATCGTGAGCACGGATTGGTTGAGCCGATTTGGATCTGTTATCGACTGCGAGTGTCATTTGGTGACCGTATGAGATCCTAGTGGGGGAGTACTTACGGTGTATGGTGAGGGTACCCGATCTGGATCAGTATTTTGCTCGGTTGCCAGGGCGAGACAGAGTCTACAATAGGGATGTAGAGGGTTTGTAGCCTATGTGATGGATACACGAGTCGCCGCAGAGAGGCCGAGTTCTGTCGATGAGGTTCCGATAGTGTGAGAGTTCTCGGATGTTTTCCCTAAAGAGTTGTCGGGTGTGCCTCTGGAGAGGCAAGTGGAGTTCCATATTGATTTGGTTCCGGGAGCGGCGCTTATTGCCAGGGCACCCTATCTCCTTGCGCCATCAGAGATGCATGAATTATCCTCGTAGCTTCAGAAGCTGATGAGGAAGGGATTCATCCGACCGAGTAGCTCGTCGTGGGGAGTGCCAATCTTTTTTGTCAAGAAAAAGGATGGTTCACACTGGATGTGTATTGATTACCGGGAGGTTAACAAGTTGACCGTCAAGAACCGTTATCCACTACTGAGGATCGATGATCTGTTCGATCAGTTGCAGGGTGCATCTTGGTTATCCAATATAGACTGGAGGTCTAGATATCATCAGATGAGGGTGCGAGATGAGGATATCCCGTAGACGGCGTTTAGGACTCGTTATGTCCATTACGAGTTCGTGGTGATGCCTTTTGGGCTCACCAATGCACCAGTAGCGCTCATGGATCTCATGAAACCGAGTGTGCAGGCCGATGTTGGATCGATCGGTGATCGTGTTCATTGACGATATTCTAGTATATTCAAGATCCAGAGAGCAGCATGAGGAGCATCTGAGAGAGATCCTTGGAGTATTGAGATTGGTGAGGCTTTATGCCAAATTCTCCAAGTGTGATTTCTGGTTACGATAGGTCCAGTTCTTGGGGCATATCGTTAATCAGAATGGGATATTGATCGATCCGGCCAAGATTGAGGCTGTCATGAGTTGGGAGTTGCCGAGATCCCCCACCGAGATCAGGAGTATTCTGGGGTTGGCCGACTACTATAAGAGATTTATCAGGGATTTCTCCAAGATTTTCGTTTCCCCTCACCAGATTGACCCGGAAGGGCGTTGCTTTTACTTGGGGTCTCGAGTAGCAGACCTCGTTTGAGACTCTTCGCCAGAGATTATGCGAAGCCCCGGTGTTAGCCCTTCTAGGGGGAATGGAGGATTTCATGGTGTATTGTGATGCGTCTATATCGGGGTTGGGTGCGGTGCTTATGCAGAGAGGGCACGTGATAGCATACGTATCGAGGCAGCTGAAGCCTCATGAGTCGAGGTATCCCACCCACGATTTGGAGTTGGGGGTAGTGGTGTTCGCTCTCAAGATATGGCGCCATTATCTGTATGGGATTTGGTGTACCATATACACGGACCACAAGAATTTGAAGTATCTGATGGATCAACCCAACCTGAATATGCGCTAGAGGAGATGGTTGGATGTGGTAAAGGACTATGACTGTGAGATCTTGTACCACCCGGGCAAGGCTAACGTGGTAGCCGTTGCTCTGAGCCGTAGGGCGGAGAGTGCCCCAATTCGAGATGTATATATGAGGATGACGGTGATGTCTCCGGTGTTGGATACCATCCGAGAGGCCTAGGCAGAGGCTGTGAGACCGGAGAACCGCAAGAGAGAGCATGTGATTAGACAGGTATCCGAGTTTGTGATGCATAGCCAGGGGCTTATGACCTTTCATGGTCGGATTTGGGTGTCGTTTATGGGCGGGGTACGTAGCATACTGATGGAGGAGGTGCACCGATCGAGATTCTCGATCCATACCGGGGCTACTAAGATGTATTTAGACCTAAAGAGAGATTATTGGTGACCCTGTATGAAGAGGGATGTTGTGTGGGTAGTAGAGAGGTGCTTGACCTATCGTCGGGATAACGCCGAGCACCAGTGTCCGCATGGCAAGTTGCAGCCACTAGAGGTTCCCCAGTGGAAGTGGGAACAGATTTCCATGGATTTCATCACCAAATTGTCAAGGATCGCGAGGGGTGTTGATGCAATTTGGGTGATTGTGGATCGGATGACGAAGAGCACTCACTTCCTTGCTATCAGTGAGAGCTCTTCTGCAGAGAGATTGGCAGAGATATATGTGAAAGAGGTGGTATCTCGGCATGGAGTGTCGTTCTCAATAGTGTCAGACCAAGATGTGCATTTCACTTCCAGGTTCTGGAAGAATTTTCATGAGGAGTTGGGTACGAGATTGCACTTCAGTACTGCTTATCACCCACAGAGCGATGGGCAGAGTGAGCGAACAATTCAGACGCTCAAGGACATGCTTCAGGCATGTGTTATGGACTTCAGTGGAAGTTGGGATACGTACCTACCTTTGGCTGAGTTTTCCTACAACAACAACCATCATTTGAGTGCTGGTACGCCTCCCTTTGAGTTTTTATATGGGAGGAGGTGTGGGACCCCCATCTGTTGGGGAGAGGTAGGACAGCGAGTGGTGGGTAGCACTGAGATAGTGCTTAAGACAACTTAGCAGATTCAGCAGCTCAGACAGAGGTTGTTGACAGCCCAAGGCTGCCAGAAGAGTTATGTGGATAGGCGGCGATCCAAGCTCGAGTTTCAGGTTGGAGATTTCGTACTCCTGAAGGTATCTCCTTGGAAAGGAGTGATCCGATTCAGAAAGAGGGGTAAGTTGGGGCCCCGATACATTGGTCCTTTCAGGGTGACCACGAGAGTGGGCAGAGTAGCATACCGTTTAGAGCTACCCAAGGAGTTGATTCAGATCCATGATACCTTCCATGTATCCCAGGTGAGGAAGTGTATAGCCGATGAGATGGTGATAGTGCCGCTAGAGGATATTCAGGTGGACGCGAGTCTGAATTATATTGAGAGGCCGATCGCGATCTTGGATCGGAAGATCAAGGTTCTGAGAAACAAGGAGGTGTCTCTGGTTCAGGTCCAGTGGCAACATCGGAGAGGGTGGGAGCAGACTTGGGAGCCGGAGATGGAGACGCGGGAGTAGCATCCAGAGCTGTTTGCAGAGTGAGACTTCGAAGGTGAAGTCTAGTTCTAGTGGGGGAGAATTGTAACATCCGGAGTTCCAGGTATCATAATTTAAATATTTATTTTGTGATGAGAAGAGGGACTCGGCGAGTTGACGCCTAAACTCGTCGAGTAGGATCGCGACTGATGACTCGGATTAATGAGTGGACACGACGAGTCAATGAGTGGACTCGACGAGTCCATGCTGTTGGCAAAAACCCTAAATCTTTGGGCATGTGCCATATTTAAGGGTCCTTATGGTCTTCATTAGCGTCCACTTGCACCCTTGAGAGACCCTAGTGAACCAGAGAGCATAGAGAGTGAGAGAAGGAGCTAATTACATCACCATTAGTGCATTCTTGCAAAGAGGAAGGAGGGGATTCAAGCTTGGCTGATTGAGGGCTCAGAACTTCTTCTATTTCATAAAAGGCTTCTGTTGTAGGTAACAATTTATGTCTATTTTCGTGTGCAAAGTAGATCTCTTGAATATAGGGTCCTTTGCCCTTTTGGTTGAGATTATGGAGCATAAGGAGTCCCTTTGAGGCCTAGATTGTAGATCTGGACCTTGAGAGGTCCAGGGAGTCCCAATCATCTAGCTTTATGCATCCCCATAAGAGTTTTAAGCCTAGGATACCATTTAAGAGCTATTTCATCAAATAGAGCCATATATATGATGCATGAGCATAAAGATTGGAACTTTACATGACTTTTGGGTGTTAGAAGGTCAGATCTATAAGTTAGAGAAACAGATATGACCTCATAATGTCGAATGAGTATGGCCATGGAGGAGACTCGCCGAGTCCATGAGAGAACTCGACGGGTTGGATCGGGTTGCCCCGCGATTCATGATCAGTGGTAACCCGTTGAGTTGACAGGCTAACTCGACGAGTCAAGTGAGGCCTTAGGAGGAGTCAGAGGACACGCATGGACTCGCTGAGTCACCATAGTGCACTCGGCGAGTCTGGTCAAAGTTGGACCATTGACTGAGTTGACTTCACTTGATCTTATGGTCGGTCAAACTGATTGAGAGAGAGACCAGGGAGGGGTAGAATAGCCTTTTACCCATTATTAGAAAGGAGGATGTAAGGAGTGTATTGATTAGAGATGTTATCATTTTGATAGGCGGAGGCTAGATCGGGATTCGAGCACGAGAGTTTTTTAGACATCTTACGAGATGCGTTTTCTCACTATACTTTACCTAAAGTGGTAATCAGAGTTGTGTTACAGAGTACCTTATATGCTATTTTGTATGATGTGATATACTGTGTTATCCTGTGTGATTTATGATATGTATGATTCAGAGTTAAAGAGTTAGGACTGGAAGGTCCACAGAGTTAGGACCAGAGGGTCCACAGAGTTAGGACCAGAAGGTCCACAGAGTTATGGGACTGGAGGGTCCCACTGAGACACATTGACCAGAGGGTCATACAGAGTTATAGCCTCGAGTGGCTAATATGTGTTGTATGTGGTATTTTGGGGAACTCACTAAGCATTTGTGCTTACCGTGTGATGTGTTATGTGTTTCAGGCACCTCAGAGGATCGCGGGAAGGCGCCAACATTATTCGTACACACATTAGAGGATTTTGTTGAGATTCTTTGATATGTTTTATTTTGATGACATTTGATAATTTTGAGATTTAGAAGAACATTACATGAGTTTTATTGTGTTTGAAAAATGAAAATTTGCTTTGAAATTTACGTCGTTACATTACTGGCTCCGACTGATTGCACACATCGCATCCTCTTTTAGTATTTTGAAAACCATTTAAAAATCTTTTGTAAAATCTTTTCCTTATTTTGAGACTGGATTCACACGAGTGTTCCTCCAATTCACTCAAACCAAGGCTCTGATACTTACTTGTCACACCCATAAAATTCATAAAAATTTAAAACATTTTCAAACATCCAAAAGCCATTAGTTATTACAAAATGTTTTCAAAATAGTTTCATATCAGAGAATCCCAGAAATCATAATCATAAAATATGAGGAGGTACACGATCAAGCTTTCGCCTTTCCGTGATCATTCGAATTACCTGAAACAAAATCCAAAACAGTAAGCCTGAAGCATAGTGAGTTCCCCCAAAATACCAACGCCACACAAATCTGAACAATATCATAACAAATAGCATGCATATAGAGTCTACTGTATGACTGGACCGCCCTCACCGTACCTTCAGTCTATCTGGCCCACTCTCAGAACCTTCAGCATGTCTGGTCCTACCTACTGGGCCTTCAGCCTGTTTAGACCATTCTTCGACCGTTCAACTTGTCTGGTCTGCCCTATCGGGACTTCATCATGTCTGGACCGTTCGTTGAGCCTTCGGCCCGAATGGTACACCCGATGGGCCTTCAGTCTATCCAGGTTGCCCTTGGTCTATTGGCCTAGAGCACAAAGTAGTACCTTCTCAACCCACCCACAATCACACAATCAACACATAAATATCGTATGCTAGCTAGCATGCATATACATTCATACAGATCTAAAAGATCACTAGTCATAACATCATCCTATATACCAGTATACCAATCTAACAGGTCACTAGTATTGCATCATCCTATACCATGATACAATCCAGAAAGGCCCGGTCTTGGTGCCTTAGACCCTGCTGACATAGTGAGAAGGACTCACCTCTTAATGTCGAACTCAACTGAAAAGATCAAACTCTCGAATCACCCCTCCGTACACAACCGCCTACAACCAACATGACTAATTTCATTAAAATTCCAAATTACCAAAATACCCTCAGAAGTCGAACTTGGTCAACCATGGTCAAAGTCAAAGTCAACAGTCAAGGTCAACAATCCATGTTGACCCAACTCGTCGAATGCATCTTAAGACACGTCGAGTTCCTTCATGTCTCAAAAAATCACGAAAAGCTCGAGGAAACTCGCCGAGTTACCAGAGCAACTCATCGAGTTCTTTAATGCTTAGAAAACTGGGAAAACCCCCAACTAACTCATTGAGTCATCTCCTCAACTCGCAGAGTTTATTTAGAATCCAGAAAGCGGGAAAACCCATCTCAACTTGTCGATTTGGCTAAGCAACTCTTCGAGTTCCTTCAACCTTTTCATATTCTATCCTTTCTAGTCAAATCCAAGGTCCCAAATTATAGATCTTGTCCCCTAGGGTTAAAATACCTCATAACGTTGCTAACTTTACATCCATGCATGGCATCCAAGGGGTTAAAATACTCATACGAAACTTAATAAGGAGTTTAGGGCATGGAGGATGGCCAAAAGTTTGATAATGTAACACCCTGATCCTCAGGTACTTTTGTTCAAGTTTTGAAGAACCTACTTGACGAGTTGGCTTCCCTACTCGTCGAGTAGTAGCGGGTTAGTCCGTGAAGTTTAATGACCTACTCGCCGAGTCCAACAAGGCAATCGACGAGTAGATACTGGCAGTTGAAACCCTAAGTTCAGGGCCATGCGCCTAATTTAAAGGGGCCATTAGCCTCCCCCCAGCCTCCCCTTTTACAGCTCTTTATCTCCCAAAATCCTAATTCATGTGTGTGTGATCTTTGGTGAACTTAAGCTTGAAGGAAGGACTTGGTGAAGGGAGCCCTTGAGGAAAGCAAGCTAAAGGAAGCAAAGAACTCGTGGGAATTCAAGATCTTCAGCTGTGAAGCACCCCTTGAAGGTATTAGGCTATTCCTTGGCTCATTTCCACCTAAAACCCTCTTTTGCATGAAATCTAAGAAAGGGATTTTGTGTTTGAGCCAAGATCTGAAGTTGTAACTTCAGATATGGACTCCCTTTGGACTTTAGATGCATAAAGCTATTAGTTGGCCTAGCATGAGCCTCCCCCTCAAGTGTATGACTCCATTCTAAGCTTAGATTGCTATTTGAGAACTTAAAAGCCTTGCATGCACGTAAAGTTTGCAACTTTACGTGAGAAGCATACCTTAGAAGCTTGGATCTGTAATTTGGAAGCTTTGCATGGCTCAAATGAGTCTGTATGGCCTCAGATCTGTAGGAACTCGGCGAGTCATATAGGGTGACTCGGTGAGTTATATGAAGATAGGCATGGATTCGACGAGTTGGATGAACAACTCGGTGAGCCCAATGAATTCTGCCATAAACACGATGAGTTGGATGAACAATTCGGCGAGTCAGATAAAGATTGTCGTAGACTTGACTAGTTGAAGGAACAACACGACGAGTCGATTAAGATTTCCCCCATCTGTGGAATGTTCATGGGTGTGTTGAGTTGCAAGCGGGGAAACTCGACGTGTAGACCTAGATTATCAATCGAACCTTGTGAACTCGACGAGTCACCTGGGTGACTCGACGTGTAGACTATTTTCCCCGAAACTCGGCGAGTCACTAGTTGCACTCGGCGAGTTAGGGTCAACATGGACTGTTGTCTTGATCTTAACTGAAGTGGACCAGGGCGTACTTTGAGGGTAATGACTGGTTATTATATGTCACTTTTTAGGCAGTTGAGTTGGAGCAGCTCATGGGGTATATTCAGTCGAAAAGTGTCAGTTCAACATTCGTGTCAGGTGAGTCTTCTCACCATACCTATGGGTCTAAGGCACCAAGGCCAACCCATTATGTGATTATGGTAAATGTGATAGATATTCTGTGTTGCTATGATGTGTGATTGCATGTTGTATGAAGACCCTGGGGGGAGCCCATGGCATTGGATGTAAGACCATGTGGGGTAGCCCATGGCAGTCGTAGGTGAAGACCATGTGGGTTAGCCCATGGTATTGGATGTAAGACCATGTGGGGGAGCCCATGGCAGTCCTAGGTAAAGACCATGTGGGGTAGCCCATGGCACTATTACAGATTTTATGTATGCATGGCTTATGTGTTATGTGTGTAGCTTTTATGGCTATCAGGATATGTGATGTGTGGATTGTGTGTGGTATGCTCTGGGAAACTCACTAAGTATTTTGATTACAGGTTGTTGATTGTTGCAGGTACTTCGGAGCCTAAGGGCAAAGGCAAGGCGTGATGACGTGGCGTGTACTCTACCTCTCTTTTGGATGTTTTGGGACTCTCTGATGTTTTCAGAAAAAAGACAACAATGATGTAATAAATGTGAATCGGAAACAAATGTTTGGGAAACCTATGGAATGTGTAATCGGTTTGATTAATTAAAAACGAAAAAAATTTCCTTTGTAAAAATTTGGGTTGTTACAGACAAATCTTGAATCATTAGGCCCATGGAGGCCTACAGGTGTGCAGATCTGAAGTCATAACTTCAAATCATGCTCTACTCCGAAAATGGTTCCAAAATGGGTTAAAAATGCACTAAACTTCTATAGGAGAAGATCTAAGAAACAAGAGGTCGAGGCAAAGACTTTTTACCTCCAAATGGTTGCTATTACAGTGTAGATGTTGGATCTACAACCTCCTTTTTCTACTATGCACTAAGCTCTTCTAGCCTCTTCAAGAAATGCACAAACAAACACTCTTTAGACTTGCACACTCTCAAAATGGAAGGTTAGCACAATTTTAGGGTTTCTCTAGACAATAATGTGGTAAGGGAGGCTGGTGAGGGGACTTAAGGTCCTTTAAATAGGGTGCAAGCCCTAAAAAATTAGGGTTTTCATGCCCAACCTCAACTTGTCGAGTAGGTTCCATAATCCATGCGACTTTATTAGTTTCTACACGACGAGTTGGGGTCTCCAACTCGTCGAGTGGGTCTTATGTGATGTGCAAAAATCCTTAAAATTTCATACTTGGGATTCGGGATGTTACAAGTTGGGCCACTATTCTTGGACTTTGTAGCTTGGGCCTGTTGGGCCATCTGGATTTAAGACTTTTGGACTAAGGAAACCTTTTGGGCCTTAGGGTAAGGCCCATTGGAGGGGTTTGGGCCCAATTTGGAAAATTGGGCCATAAGTGGGCCGTAAGTGGGCCTTAGGTGATTAGTTAGGATTGGATCTTTTAGATTGCAAAATTTTGACCCTAGTCTTGGATAAAATTAGGTCGGGGGTAAACTTGACATTTTACCCCAAGTATGGGGTATTGGATATTGATTGGAACCCACATATTGATTGTGTGTTATTTTTGTTTTGATAGTTCGGGGAGTCGTCAGGGCAGCAGTTAGGAATTTCTTCCTGTGAGATTCAACTTTTGAGGTGAGTTTCCTCACTGGGTTTAGTGGGTCCAAGGCACCAAGGCCGACCCTTGATTGGTTATGTTAGTACACTTGTTGGTTGTGTGATACTTGTATGTATTTGGATATATATGTTATTGGGTGGGGCCTGTTATGTGAGTGTGGGTGGGCCTGTTATACGAATGTGGACGGGGCCCGTTATGCCAGTGTGGGTGGGGAGCATATATCATTTGGGCAGGGCTCATTATATGATCTGTATGGTATGCGGTATTTTGGGGAACTCACTAAGCTTTGTGCTTATAGTTTTTAGTTTATGTTTCAGGTACCTCTGGTTGCAAAGGGAAGAGTTCGGGCTGACTGCATCGCACACACCATATGGATTTTGTTATGGGACACACTCTGATTTTCATGAAGTTTGACATTGTTGTTTTATTGAGTTGTATGAATAACGTATTGGATTACCATTTTTACTTGGTTTAAAAAACACTTTATTTCGGTCATAATTTTTGGTTGTTTCAAGTTGGTATTAGAGCCTTGGTTTAGGGGAATCGGGCACACTCTCGAGTGTGTCTGAACTCAAACTGAGGATTTTGTAGGATTTTCAAAAGAAAAATATTTTATAAAAAAAATTCTAAAAAAAAGATAGAAGGTGTGGTGCATGCAATTGGCCGAGCTGAAGTAAGTTTTCCTAAAATGCCCATACATGTTTATGATATGTTTTGAATTGTGAATCTGTGAATCGCATGCAAGATTAGGGCTAGAGATCTAGGAGAGATGCCTTTGTATTCCTGCTATATGAGCCTCTATATTTGCATGCTAGTACTGATTAGTCAGTAATAGGATGGCCTGAATTGGTTATGCTTGGTTCTTATTACTCAATGCTCGAATGTTGCTTGGTTTGTGCTTTTAGGAGTTCTAACTAGCTTCAACTAACTAGTAAATGAATATGCTAAGTTATATGTTATGGGAACTAAATAATTTTAGAGGGTTAGGTTTTAACTCTATTGTGCAGCTCTGGATTAAGTCCAACGATTGTAGTGTGAGACCTCTCATTCGAAGAATTATCTAGTTTTTGTAATATGTAATTATATTTATGGGATAGTTAGAGGAAGTTAGCAGGAGTTCCTTTTGCAGTTGATGGCGAAGAGTGGTGTGGAGTTTGCCCTAGGAAACCCTAGGATGAGATTTAGTGTTGGGAGCCTTATCTATGAGAAATTTGTTGGATAAGTAAGTTAGCTGAGTTAAGGCACTTCTTGAGGAAAGTATGGATAGATGTGGAAGATAGTATGTGTGACATCCCCATTTTCACGGCTAGAAAAGACCGATTTTGTTTATGCTTTGTAAAAATAAGAGTACTTCTTTTCATAAAAATGTTGCGGAATTTGTTCCCAGAAAAACACGATAAATACGTTATTAAAACATTTTCGAAGGAACGTATCTTATTCATTTTAAAACGTTTGGGATGTCATCGTCAATACAGAAACATAAGCATAAACAAAACTTACTTTTATTTAAACTAGTGATCTACATCTCTTTAATCTCTCAGTGTAATGTGACTTCATAACAACACCTGTGACATAAATAAGCTTGAGTGGGTCAGGTTGGGAAACCTGGCGAGTACATAGGGTTTTCAACCCACAATAATATCATTATTATATTTAAACATCAAACAATCAACCGAATTACCCTTACCCATTATCTTCTTAAGGATTTACCCTAAGGATCAGCTACCCTTGTTCATTCATTCCTAAGGATCATCTTAAGGAAACAACATGAAGTCCATTGTTGCCAATGACACAGTGGTTAAGCGCAGCTGCTAATGTTATCACTTAGGCGCAACTGCGAGAATTGGGACATTTTCTATGAGGCGCTTCTGTCGGTATTGATCTTTAAACGTTACTGTCCTGGTCATAAGGTTCCCTATTAGGCGCAGCTGCCGATACTGTCCTTAGAGCGCAGCTGCTAGGACGTTTACCGTAGATCTAAAATATCCAGGGGTTGTGGCGCAGCTTCCAGTGCTCATCTATAGGGTACTAGGTCCATTGCTGCCAATGTTTACCTATAGGGCACTAGGTCCATACTACTAATGTTCCTCTATTTCAGCTTTTATCCCTCATCATTCATCTACCCATGTTTTACCCAACATGTTTTGTAGATATAAAATACTTTATACAGTTAACATCATTTAAAACGTGTATAAAATCATTCATCCAGCATAGATAGCAAGTATACAGATAATATGCACACACAGCACGTAATATATATAAAATACTTCATATCTATGTGTAAGCTGAAAGTAACTATGCACTCACCTGATTAGGTGGTGACTCAGCACTCGGACAACGCTTCGTTACTCTCAAAACAATTTTCCTTCGATAAAACCTAGCATCAATACCACTAGGGTTTAGTCTAATGATAACCGCGATTAATTAATAGTCTGACTATTATTACTGTTATATAAGCGTTAAATAACACTCAATATTACTCGTAATAATAGCCAAAATAATTATTTTAAGGACCTAATAACATTACTATAATTATTTGAAAGGTATATTAAAAGTTGCGTAAGCGTAGCTCACTTACAACGGATTTTAAAGAAATCTGGGCTTTGCTCGGAGCAGCGTTTCCGAAACCGAAAGACCCTTTTTCTCGGGACTCCGGGAGCCTCGGGGCTTCCTTCCGGTGCTAGGGCTTCACCTAGACATTAGGGGACTCAAAAGGGGTTAGAGAGAGATATTTTAGAGAGAGAGAGAAATGATTTTGGTGTGAAAAAGTTGGAACCCTCGCCCCCCTTTTATACCCAGCGAGGCCTCGGATTACGCTGGGTGTAGTCCATGGCTACGCTGGGCGTTCCTCGGATAAGGGCGCCATCTGGATCCAGCTGTCTCGCATTCATCGCAAGGATAAGGCCGAAGGTATGCTGCGCTTACTTGACCTCGGACGTTGGGCGTAGCGAAGCGAGGCGACGTGTCACTCATCCGAAGCGGGTACCGAGTCAGCGATCGAGCAACAAGCTTCGCAAATTCGAGTCTAAACTTTAAAAATTCATATCTTTTGCATATGAGCTCCATTTTTGACGTTCTTTATATCCATGCGTAGGTGGACACGTACTCTACAACTTTCATTTAGACTCCGTTGGCTAATTTTGACTCTATTTTAAGAGTTATATTATTAATAGGCCGGGACATGATTGGTCCGTTAAATTCTCCTAACTTCTTCATCTGACATCTGTTTTCGTCCATATTTTTTTCGTTACGCTGATCTTAACGAGATCTTCGATTCTCGTTTAGGTCGTGTCGGCTAAAAATCACTCGATCTAATATTCGAATTTCGGGTTGTACACTGCTAATCTGAAATTCGAAAAATCATAACTTCTTCATACGAAGTCAGATTTGGGCGTTCTTTTTATCAAAGCTCTTGGTTTAACGAACACAACGACTTTCGTTTAGATCGCTAAGGCTAAATCTCGCTGTATCGTAAAATCACTATTTACGCTTCTCGGATTCGTGCCGGTTCCGTCGCGAAACTTCAACGGGTCATAACTTCTTCGTTATAATTCGGATTTTGGCGTTCTTTATATCCCCGAAATCCTTGTAACATATACTACAACTTGGTTAAGATTATTTATTCTAAATAATCTTTTGCCGTTACAGTATGGGCCCGTACAGTGGAAGCAGATGATCCATACTCGATTCAAGAAGGGCTACGATGAAACCAGGGAGCGTGTGGAGTTGTGATTCCCCAATGTGTATATATATATATATATATATATATATATATATTTGATATGTATTCTGATGGTTTATATGGTATATTTTCAGTATGGTGACATTGTGTGGTAGGACAGCTGGCAATTCTGGTACCGGTGACGGTTCAGGCTCAGGTTCTAGAGTCGGGCGGCTTGATGACCAGACGAGGGAGTTAATTTCGTCTAAGATTATGCGCAGTATCCTTGAGCAGAATCCTGTGATATTTGGAACGGTCAAGGACAGTATTCTGGAGATTCTTGTTGAGAGATTGAGTGCCTTTCGCGCTGAGATTATGGCTTTGGTAGGGACGCACTCTCTGACGTTCAGGGAATTTCGGGCATGTGGAGCGCCAGATTATCATGGGGCGAGGGACCCCATTGCAAGTAGCAGGTTTTTAGCAGATGTTGCTAACGCCTTCCGTACCAGTCGATGTCCCGAGAGGGAGGAGGTCAGACTAGCTTCCAGCCTCTTAAAGGACATGACGTGTGATTGGTGGGAGGAGGTGGGGCGTGCTGTAGGAGATGATGCTGCTATCGATTCGATGACCTGGAGTGATTTCTTGACCTGTTTCTGAGCTGAGTTTGAACCAGTGATTGAGGTGCAACAACTGGCACAAGAGTTCTAGGATCTCCATTAGATTTTTGAGACGGTGGCTGAGATCGCCACAATGTTTCGGAAAGGGAACTTTTGGTTCTGCAGTATGTGGTGGACGAGGAGATGAAGAAGGCCTGGTACCACGAGATGCTGAGGAGTGATATTCCGCAGTTTGTTAGTTTGTCCAGCTGCAAGACGCTTGAAGACATGATAGCGAGGTCTAAGGAGAAGGAGATCGATCTGGATATGGAGAACAAGACGAAACCGGATGAGGTTCAGGTATTAGTAGGGTTGGGAAAGAGGCCCAAGGTTATGGATATGAGGAGGAAGGGCCAGCAGGGTCAAGGCCGCTATGGCAAGTGCGACATGTCGCACAAGGGGACGTGAAGGGTGGGTGGTTCTGGCTGCTTCAAGTGTGGCTGGACTGATCATGTCAGCATAGATTGTATTGCTACCACCACTATCACTCCGATATCTGATCTCATTTTTCTTTCAGTGCAATCAAAGGGGCGACAAGAAGGCCCAGTGTTCGAGTTTGGCAGCAGCAGCAGCTCCGATGTCAGCACCCGCTCCTGCAACATTGACGATTACTGCCATACAGATGCGCCTACGGTGAAGAGCAGGGCTTTCCAGCTGATGGCAGAGGAGGGGCGTGCAACTCTAATGTAGTTACGGGTATGTATCTTCTCCTTATCTTATTATTTATATTGAATTGTTTTCTTGTGTTTATGTGTTTTATTATAGGATCGTTCATTGTAAACGGTATCTCTGCTTTGGTGTTATTTGATTCGAGGGATACCCGATCGTTTGTATCTCTTTCGCTTAGCAAAGGGTTTGTTGGAGATCCGTGGGGAGCTGGATTTCCCTCTACACGTTAAGATTGTTGATGATAGCTCTATTCGGGTTGCGAGGGTTCATCGAGGATGTACTCTTCAGTTATTCAGCAAGCAGTATCTGGTAGATCTGGTTCCCATTCCTTTGCGTGGGAACAAGGTTATTGTAGGCATGGATTAGTTAAGCCCAAATAGGGCAGTGATCGACTGCGAGGAACATTTAGTTCGGGTTCGGACCCCAAGTGGGGGAGAGCTGGTGATTCAGGGTGAGAGACCGCAACATGGGTAGATTATGTGTTCAGCAACGAGGGCTAGAATTTATCTCCATCAGGGTTGTTCGAGTTTTGTCCCCAATGTCTTGGATACCCGAGATAAGCGTAAGGAGACCGTGGACGATGTGTCGATTGTGCGGGAGTATCCAGATGTGTTCCTGGAGGATTTTCCTGAGGTACCTCCGGAGAGGCAAGTGAAGTTCAGGATTGATTTATTCCGGGTGCGGCTCCGATAGCCAAAACACCGTATCGGTTGGCTCCTCCCGAGATGCAAGAGTTGTCTACACAGCTGCAGGAGCTATTAAACAAGGGATTTATCAAGCTTAGCAGCTCGCCTTGGGGAGCCCCGATTCTATTTGTGAGGAAGAATGATGGGTCTCATCGTATGAGTATCGACTACCGGGAGTTGAATAAGGTAAGGGTGAAGAACCATTATCCCCTCCCGAGGATTAATTATCTTTTTAACCAGCTTCAAGGTGCATCTTGGTTCTCAAAGATTGATTTGGGATCGAGTTATCATCAGATGCGGGTCTGGGATGAGGATATGTAGAAGACGACTTTTGGACTCGATATGGTCATTACGAGTTCGTGGTGGTGCTTTTAGGCTCACCAATGCTCTAGTCGCATTCATGGATCTCATGAATCGCGTGTGCAGACCAATGCTGAATCGGTCTTTGATCGTATTTTTCGATGATATCTTGGTTTATTCCAAAACTCAGGAGCAGCATGAGGAGCACCTGAGGGAGGTACTGGAGACGTTAAAAAGGGAAAGACTTTTTGCAAAGTTCATCCTTCTTCTCCAAGGTGCACAAATAACACTCCAAAGCACTTAAAAACATATTCTTTCAGCTCACAAGGCTCAAACTAGGGTTAGGGTTTCATGGGAGGATGTTAGAGAGGTGGAGGTTAAGAATAGAGAGGGCTTGGGGGAGTTAAGGAGCTTAAATAGGGCTCAAAACCCTCAAATTAAGCTTTGGCACCTGATTGCGTATGCCTAATGTACTCCTAGTACGCCTAATATATAAAGGTTGGAGTTTGTGATCACACTTTCCTAGTACGCCCAACGTAGTCCCCGTATGCCCAACATACTAGGCTCAACCCAAAACCCTCCTAAATTCGAACGGTCATAACTTCTTCATTCTAACTCCGATTTCGGCGTTCTTTATATCCACATAAATGTATTGAAGAGTCCTATAATATTATCTAAATATCTTGGACTAAAAACTTTTCGAACAAAAATTCATGTTTCATGCAAGAAACCGACCTATGACTTTTTCTCTTTCTACCCTTCGGCCCAAAACACAGTTCAACGGTTAAGATCATGCATCCATCGTTGCCTCCATCCAAATGTATAACATTACCTCCAGAAGGCCCAAAGCCTTTACACAATTGACTTCCGGCCCACGACCATAAAATAAAAAATGTTAGGAAACAAGATGTTATATATATATATATATATATATATATATATATATATATATATATATATATAATGTGAGGTTCAATAGATAACTATTATTAATCATAGAACGAATGAACCAATCTTTTTTTAAGTGATATCAAATTCAATAAAAAAATTTACTTTTTGTTCGTCAAATTCACAATGTGAATTTGTATTCAAACGAAGAACCGAAATATATATTTAGCATTCACAATGTAAAATTATGAATTTAGATATTTTTAGCTTTTTTTTCAATAGACTATAAACTATAAAACTTAACAAAAATATATATATATTTGGTTTAGGAGAACCATTAATAATAGTTCTCTATTGAACTTTTTTTTTTCTCTCTCTCTCTCTCTTTATATATATATATATATATATATATATATATATATATATATATATATATATATATAACATCGTACAGTGTTTGTACAAACGTGTGTAAAATAAACTTAGATGGTACCATATTCGATTTACGATATTTTGAAGGGATAATGACTTGAAAGGGTAACAGACTTTCGACTTTGTTCACATTTAGTCACTAAATTTTTTTTCATTATCTATTTGCAACTGAACTATTGAATCTGTTCATATTTTACCCTTATGACCGGTTGTTATCGGTCATAAGAGTGAAATGTGAAAAATTTCAATAGTTCAGTGACAAATAGATAACGAAAAAAAGATTAGCGACTAAATGTGAACAAAATCAAAAGTTCATTTCCCACTAAAAAAGTTTAATGACTAAATGTGAACAAACTTCCTCCTGAAAGTGTTCATATTTTACCTTTATGACCGGTAACAACTGGTCATAAGGGTAAAATGTGAACAGTTTCAATAGTTCAGTAGCAAATAGATAATGAAAATAAGTTTAGTGACTAAATGTGAGCAAAATCGAAAATTCGTTACCCTTTCAAGTCATTGTCCCTATTTTGAAACGTGATTCATTAAAATTGTACGACGTTAATGACATAAATCGTGTTGCCCCATGTCCACTTCTTTATAAAATAGAGATGTTTTGGAGCAATTGTCTTTGACAAAATTCATATTGGACCACCTTTATTTTATTACATTTTTTTGTTCTATCCACATGATCCATGTCCGCTACTTTATAAAATAGAGATGTTTTGGAACAACTTTCCTTAACAAAATTCATATTGTACCACCTACATTTTATTACATTTTTTTTGTTTTATCCACGTCTGTGTAGTGGTGTTGATTATGATGGCATGTGCGGAATAAGAAAAGATCTAGTGAATCATCATGTAAAATCAAGAACACATGGAGTAAATAAATCTTTGTAAGCTCTTATTAGATCTAGAAAGAATATACAAATGGGTTTGTACAAAGTTTCTCTCTCTAGTCTAACACTCCAAATGGATTCACTTACATAATGGGAGTCACTCACTTCCTATTTATAGGAAAGACTCAACCCATTTACACATACAAAGAGGAAAGCCTAAAACACTACATCCAAGCATGACTTTGCACCCTAACATTCTCCCCCTCAAAGTTAGGATTGTATGTCCGGCTTCAATCTCCAACGAGCTAGCGTGATTAAGACCAAACTCCCCTCGAAGTAACATCGGTCTTCAAATCCGCAAATGAATATTCGACAAACCTGAGAAGCTTCGAATACCCATCATTCTCTCCCTTTTTATAATCAAAAAATGATTATAAAGCCCACTAAGGATGAGAAGCGCCCGAGGAATAGTCTTCACAATACTCCCCCTTGATGTGTACCAAAAATGAATCACCAAAAATCTTGCACGGAAAAACAATCACGAAAAAGCCACAAAAAATTTCCAATTTATGCAAATTTTTGACTTTTTGGGTGAAAGTTGCAAGATTTTTCAAAAACCGGGTAGAAATTGTCACTTTCTGAAACTTGCAGGGACCCGTTGCACCAAAAACAGTCAAATATGCGAAACTCTAGCCCATTTGCAAAACCAGGCATAAAGCGTAAATTCGCACAAACTGCAAGGACCAGAACTGAAAATTCTGCAATTTCTCAGCTTTTATTACCTATATGCGAAGTTGGGTATTTGTTTCCAAAAATGCGAAACTGAAGTTACTCATTTTGAAAAAATCTGCATTTTCTTCAAACTTGCGAAACTGGGCTAATTTTGCCATTTCGTGAAAATATAAGGGGCCAAATTCGAAACTATTTGCTTTCTTTCCCAATTCACGTTATACAGTGAAAACTTCGCATCATCAATTCTTCACACGTTCCTTACAAATGCTTCGCATCTTTAACCCAATTAACCAACCATGCGAAATTGATATTGAGAGCCAAATGCGAACTCAATTTTGATTTGTATAACCAAATGCGAAGTGAACGACTTTCATATATGCGAACCATATCACAACCTTATATGCGAACTCAATAGATGCAAACTATCCAGATCACATCCTTATATGCGAACCCAAGTGAACATTAGAATCGATCCATATATGCGAACTCGATTTTTATATTTTCACAAAATCGACATCAACGACTCCAAAATCTATCAAGTTCATTCCAAAACTATCACAGATCCATTGACTCCAAGCTTGCGAAACTAGCTTACAGTCCTTTAACCATGCGAAACCTATCGCAAAAATCAACAATCGACATCAACTCATTTATCAGTCTTTTGAGTCAAACCCAGTTTAACACATTGAATATCAAACCCAAAATCGAACATATATCCTTCGCAAACCGATTCTCAAAATCACAAACAAATCTTCGATCCTTCTTTTCTTCCATCGACTCCCAATCATCATCGATCGAACTCGCAGAAATTGAACTTGCGAACAACATCTTCCAAGTCGATGCTTAACATCGATCTTACCACTCTGTTTATCAAAATCGATTTTCAACTACACATCATTTGCTTTCGTTCCAAAAATTCAATTGCATCTCAATTTTGACTTTTGAATTTTGACTCTTCAATCGTATCATTCAACAAACACAAATCGATCATTCTATCAACAAATTTTAGATCAAAACGAGATTACTTCACTGTTCTACATATCTTTTTCACAAAAAAATTGAGATTTCTTGATCAATTTGATCAAAATCAAACATACACAACCGATTCACTTGATCCTCATCGGCTTGCAATAGAAGAAGCTATACACAACCGATTCACAAGTTTACAAACAATCTCCAACAATCAGTTATTCAGAATCATCAAATCGAGATTGGAACTCAAGAACAAACGATTATGAAGATGATGAATGGATTGTATAAGTACGAGATGTGTGTGTTGTAAGAACGAAATCAGCGACAAGGTTATTGAATTAACCACTTCAACCGACTGGGCTCAAACAATTGTAATGGATTAAAAACATTTTGGGCTGAAAGATTGATGAACAGTATGATAGCGAATTGGGCTCACAAATGAAAATGAACAGTAAACACTTCGAGATTTAATTGATCATAACAGTTTATCATAATGAGAAATTGATTTTGATTTTTTAATTGATAAAAAAAATTGGATCAACAATGAGGTTGAAACGGATTCGATCCAATGAAACAAATCGATCAAAAAAGAAAAACGAAAAAATACGAATCGAAATCATGGACGTTTTGGAATCCATTTGAGAATTTGAGTTACCTTTTTCACGAATCGAGATCCATTTTCAACGAACGAATCAAATTTGGAAGATCTTGGTTCTTTTGTCGGAATGAGGAAATCTCCAAATCGAACATTGTACCACCCACTATGCGAGATGTACAACTCGTTCTTCGTGTTCTTCAACGATCTAAGAACATCTTCAAAAGAACCACCAACACATTTGGGTTTTGACTTCAAATTCAATGCAACACTTGGAGATTGTTGCTTTGGAACCCAAATTTGCTTAACGGATTTCGGCTTCACAACATTTGACGATTTTTGTGAGTAAACCCGCTTGTTTTTGCGATTGATCTTCTTCTTCTTTTTCTTTCTTATCTTTTTGCATCTTGAAGACTTGACTCCATGAGCAAACCCACTTTCAACAACATAAACATTTTAAGTTTGAATCAAATCTGTTGGAGTTTGATACTTGTGATTTTCTTGGATCATCGGCTTCCGATAAGGAATCATTCCTTCAAACGAATCACAAGAACACAAAATATCATCGGTGTGACAACCCGATATTTCAACTCTTTGTAATGACCAAAAAGGGTCAAGTATTGTAACCACTTTTGAGTAATAAAATTTACTTTCAAAATAAAATGTACAAATAGTTCTATTTAATTTCCTTCTATGTTTAAATGTCTTTGAACCATGATCGTACGTGAAAAGAACGCCCAAATCCGACTTCATATAGCGAAGTTATGATTTTTCCAAGTTCGGCTTAGCAACAGACAGCTAAAAACTCGAATCGGAGATCGAGCGACTTTTGGCCGGAATGACCTAAACGAGAATCGAAGGTCTCGACAATGGTATTCCAGCGATAAATGACCTAAACCTGAAAATGTGGCAGGTGAATCCCTGCGAGGAATGGAGAAGAATCTAGAAGTCAAGGGTGGCGGAGCCTACTATCTCATGGACCGAATCTGGACCCCGAAACATGGTGGTTTCAGAAACGTAGTCATGACCGAGGCTCACAACTCAAGATATTCCGTTCACCCGGGTTCAGATAAAATGTATCTGGATCTTAAGAAGCTGTACTGGTGGCCTAACATGAAAGCAGAAATTGCTACCTTCGTGAGTAAATGTCTTACTTGCACTAAGGTTAAGGTCGAGTATCAGAAACCGTCAGGATTACTACAACAACCAGAGATACCAGAATGGAAATGGGAGCGGATTACTATGGACTTCATAACCAAGTTACCCAAGACGACAAGTGGACTCGATACCATATGGGTCATGTCGACAGATTGACCAAATCCGCGCATTTCCTACCCATCAAGGAGACTGACAAAATGGAGAAGCTTACAAGAACTTACTTAAGGGAAGTAGTGCGACTGCATGGTGTTCCGATATCCATTATCTCCGATCGAGATAGTAGATTCACTTCAAGATTCTGGCAGTCACTACAAAGTTCCCTGGGAACTAGGCTAGACATGAGTACAGCCTACCACCCACAAACAGACGGACAAAGTGAGAGAACAATACAAACTTTAGAAGATATGTTGAGAGCCTGTGTGATTGACTTTGGAAAGGCATGGGATATTCATTTACCCCTTGTCGAATTTTCATACAACAATAGTTATCATACAAGCATAAAGGCTGCTCCGTTTGAAGCCCTCTATGGTCGAAAGTGCAGATCCCCTCTGTGCTGGACTGAAGTTGGCGATACCTAGTTAGCTAGAGGAAGAGTTCCTGAAAGCACTCTCACCGGTTCGGAAATCATACGAGAAACGACAGAGAAGATCGTTCAGATTCGTGAACGATTGAAAGCCTCTAGAGACCGACAGAAAAGCTACGCTGACCAAAGGAGGAAACCTTTGGAATTCCAGGTAGGAGACCACGTCTTATTAAAGGTCTCACCGTGGAAGGGTTTAATATGATTTGGAAAGCATGGGAAACTAAATCCAAGATACATAGGGCCTTTCGAGATCCTTGCCAGAATCGGCTTTACAAGCTTAACCTACTGCGCGAACTTAGTAACATCCATCCAACCTTCCACGTCTCAAACTTGAAAAAGTGTCTGTCTGACGAGACTCTTGTTATTCCACTCGACGAGATCGAGATCAACGAGAGCCTCAACTTTGTGGAAGAACCAGTAGAAATCATGGACCGAGAGGTCAAACAAACAAAACAAAGTCGCATACCCATCGTGAAGGTTCGCTGGAACGCCAAGCGGGGACCTGAATTCACATGGGAACGCGAAGATCAGATGAAACAAAAGTACCCTCATCTCTTTCATGTTCACTAGTATCTTTACTACTTTAAATTTCGGGACGAAATTCTCTCTAATGGGGGGATGATGTGACAACCCGATATTTCAACTCTTTGTAATGACCAAAAAGGGTCAAGTATTGTAACCACTTTTGAGTAATAAAATTTACTTTCAAAATAAAATGTACAAATAGTTCTATTTAATTTCCTTCTATGTTTAAATGTCTTTGAACCATGATCGTACGTGAAAAGAACGCCCAAATCCGACTTCATATAGCGAAGTTATGATTTTTCCAAGTTCGGCTTAGCAACAGACAGCTAAAAACTCGAATCGGAGATCGAGCGACTTTTGGCCGGAATGACCTAAACGAGAATCGAAGGTCTCGACAATGGTATTCCAGCGGTAAAAAGTCTGGCAAAAACCGACATCAGATAAAGAAGTTATGAATTTTCAAAGAAATTCCTTAAACACGATGAGTTTAAAATAAATAATAAAAAAATAATTTCGGAATTTGCCGACGGAGTCTAAACGAAAGTTGTAGAGCGTAGTCTCACCTACGCGTGGATATAAAGACCATCGAAAACGGAGTTCGTATGAAGAAGATATGAATTTTTGAAGTTTATTAAATAAATTATATATTTATTTAATTCAAAAATCGGACCTTATCCGAAGAGGAGTCAGCGTCCTCATCCGAGGTACGCGCTGCGTACCCCTGTACGCCCTGCGTACCCGAGAGACTTGGCCTCTGATCGTCCACGTCGCCCTATCCGAGGCGTCCGACCCGTCCGAAGCGTCCGACCCGTCTGACCCGCTGTCCCGTCCAACCCGCCGTCCCATCCGACCCGCCTCCCCAGCAACCTGTCCCATCTGAAGCCGAGGCAGTCGAGGCTTCGGTCATGCATGACGTACGCGTACGCGCTGCGTACGAGCGTACGCCCCGCGTACCGAGGCAGTTCAGCCTTCCTATAAATAGGATGCGAGGGCTTCCGAGAAAAGGGCTCATTTCTCTCCTCTCTCTCTCACAATCTTGCCTCGTTTTCCGTGCCCGTTCAAACCCGAAGCTCTGGTCTTTTTGCTCAAGTCCCGAGGGTCGATTTTACTCCCGAGATTCCCGAGAATCCCGAGGAAAATCCGTTTCCCGAGACGAAACTCTGCCCGGTTTTCCATCTCGCTATCTTCAAACTTTCAAGTGAGTTCATACCCCTTAATTTACCTTTTAAATATTTGATAAATTCTTTTATATGCTTTCAAGGGGGGGATTACAAGTAAAACACACGAGTATTATCGTGTGTTACATAAAGAAACTCTTTTATATGCTGTTATATATCCAAATCACATGCGATTTATAAACCTTTAAGGAACTTTCATATATATAACATATGTTAAAATAGCATTCTATCTTTTGAAATATAAATTTGTTGTAATGCATGTATAAACTAAACTTTTCTTAGATTATTCTTGTCTATCTTAGACTCTACACCAAAAATCTATGCTTTCATAAACAAGTGATTCCTTTTCTAGGTATTTCTAAACAAACAAGACACACTTTTAGAAAACTATAATAGGTATAGTTTTACGAACAAATTTCTAACTCTTATGTACTAGAAACATGAATTTCAAGAAGTTTACTTTCGGATACAAGAACAAACGTAACATTTTAACAAGTAGACCTGTTTTTATACCACGGTTTTGTGAGACACTAACTTCATGTACGTTCGAGTACACATTTCAAGTCCTGTATTATATACCAGAATCCCTTGGAGGGGGAGCGTGGTGTTTGTGTATAGATCTATACGGGCTTGACAACCCGCGCCCTGACTGTTAGCTGCAGTCCACCGTTTGGGGTGACAAACGTCATAACATTCCAACGCCTGAAGAACGTTGTTTATAGGCATTCCGAGTCAATAGTGTGGTTATAAAACTCACAAGGGGTATTAAAAATGCATTGATTTACAAGGTTTTCAAACTCATTGGTTATTTTACAATTACATACATTTTAGAAACCAACATTGGTCTTGAGTGAAGACTACTATTATACTAGTAGAAAATATAGGATTTTCTAAACACAATCAAACAAAGACAAAACATTTCATTTCATTCAAACATTGTCATTTAAATACTTATGAAACTCACCAGCTTAAATGCTGATCTACTCTTTCAAAATTACTTGTATGTCCCAGGAAATCAGTAAATTTCAGGTATTCATTTTGCTTTTGATGAAGGGATGCTGCGGCGCCAGTTTAATCTCGTATTTTGACATCATATTGTAATTGGTTTTGAACATGTAACTTTTGAAAAATGTAAACTTTCAATTATATATATGATGGTTGTATTGCTTTCTTTACTATGTATTCATTTGTTACGTTACCACATGAAGTCATCCGCCCCCAAACGTTTCCGCCGTTCAGGTTTGGGGGTGTGACAATCGGTTTGAACTCCAATCGAGCAAAAAAAAATTTCATCATGAGAATCAACTTGAACTCCTCTTTCTTGAACATCAAGAACATCACATTGAACTCCATTGTCAAGAACTTCAACAACCTTAAGAGCACAAAGATCATTTGGGTCTTCAACAAGAGAAATGTATTTCTTATTGAACGAATATATTTCTTCTCCTTCCTTTTGATTTCTACTACAAACTAATATGGACAAGACAATTTTATTCAACCATGCAATCTTACAAAGTGGTTGAAATACCAAGCTTCCATGATCATCCTTCAAGCCTCCATAAGAAACCATATTACCCCATGAAATCAATTTGCTTAACACCAACCCATAAAATTGATCTTCATTGACTTTGTATTTGATATCTTCAATGATCACAATCCAAGAATCATATGGCAAATTCACCATGATCACAAAAACTTGAAGATTTATAGAGAGAGAAAGTGATTTTGAATGAGTTTTCTAGAGAGAGAAAGCAAAATCACTTGAATTCTAGTGAAGAAAATCGAATTATGAATAGAATCAAAGATGAATTCGATTTTTAGAATCCAAAAACTCTCTAAACCACGAAGATCCAAGATCATAAAATGAATCACCAAATCAAGAAAGCCACCATGGATCAATTCTTGATGAAATCAAGAACACCCGCTCTGATACCAATTGTAGTGGTGTTGATTATGATGACATGTGTGGAATAAGAAAAGATCTAGTGAATCATCATGTAAAATCAAGAACACATGGAGTAAATAAATCTTTGTAAGCTCTTATTAGATCTAGAAAGAATATACAAATGGGTTTATACAAAGCTTCTCTCTCCAGTCTAACACTCCAAATGGATTCACTTACATAATGGGAGTCACTCACTTCTTATTTATAGGAAAGACTCAACCCATTTACACATACAAAGAGGAAAGCCTAAAACACTACATCGAAGCATGACTTTGCACCCTAACAGTCTGCTACTTTAATATATATATATATATATATATATATATATATATATATATATATATATATATATATATATGGAAAAACCTTATAAAACCCAACATATTTTTATCAAAGTCTTAAAAAGACCACTATATTACTTATTTGTATGTTAAAATCCTTATATATTTTAAAATGTATCATTTAAGACATTGAGTTCAGTAAATATTAGATAGCTGAAAATGCTAGCTAATCAATTCTCAAGGTTTTGATTGTTAGAATTCATTACATTAAAGAATTTCAAAAAAATATGAGGGTTTAAATCCATTAAAAAAATAATATAATGATTTTTTTTTAATTCTTTCATGAAAATTGATTTGGTTTTATAAGAAATTCAGAAAATATAAGTCTTTTTTTGCACTAAAAAATAATATACTGTTTTTTTTAAGAATTTGATTAAAATACGTTGGGTCTTTCTGATGTTATATATATATATATATATATATATATATATATATATATATATATAGGACCGGATGATGACTATATATATATATATATATATATATATATATATATATATATATATATATATGGTTAGGTTATTTTGTTTTTATTAACTATTGTGTGCCAGAATGCACAGATCTAGACCATCAGATGGAATATAATCAAAGGTTATGATATGAGGGTCTATGATAGTAGAATAGGATAACATGTACCATATAATCACACAAATTTCAGCATAAGGGCATTTTAGTCAATTAACCTATATTAAAAAAGGAAATTTTCGGATTTTTAGGGATGATTAATTCCTTTATTTTTTTAAAAATCTGTATATGTTAAATTAATTCAAATTTAAAAATCCGATTTTATTCTGTCAGAATGATAGAATGCCAACCATAAACTAGTAAATATATTTTTTGATTTTATTCTGTCAGAATGACAGAATGTCAACCATAAACTAGTAAAAACATTCTGAAAGAATACACAAATCAATTATTGAACTAATAATATAACAAATAATTACATTGTATGATTGTGATTCATTGAATAATAACAACATTCTGAAAGAAAAAAAAACATCAAAATCTAACAAAAACACTAATCTATTCTGAAAGAATATTATTTTTAAGCAACACTTTATACATTGTAGCATAACACATTCTGGTATAATACACTCTCGTTCTATATGTTTTCTTTCGTCTCCACATCAATGTTAGCCTATTCAAAACCTAAATCCACAAAGAAAAGATAATCAAGTTTCAAAAATTAAACAATTCAATGCATTCTAATAGAATACAACAATAAATATTTTTACAGAATAAACTATTCTTGCAGAATATTCTACTTTACTTCTAACATAATATTTCAACACAAGTATAAACATGTTACCTTAACATATCCTGACAGAATCTTCCCAATAAGTCCAACATATCAAACTTGCCTCTTTTACACAAAAACTTTCTCTTTTTGACATTATATCAAACACTTGGAGGGCATGTTTTATTATCAACATTCAAAAAACGCAATAGTACAAGCAACATTCAAAAGCATTGATAACAGAAAAAATTGATTCTTGATTCTGAGTCACTTCCAAAATCAAAACTAGTAGATAGAAATTTTGAATGCAATGTTTCAATATTTTCTTAGGATTCAAGCCCTAAAACAGAATAAGACAGTCCAATTCCATTATTGAATTCTCAGATTGGAAATTTGTAATGATACAAACGAATTGCGAAATAAACCAAAACTAAAAATAAAGGAAAGTAAAACCACACCTGGATTGAAGAAAGAACAAATTCATATCGGCTAAGGTATGCTCTGGTGATGGCCCAAACTTAAACCGCTTTAGGGCTTTTATGTCTTGTTCGTCATTTGGCTGATTGAGTAAGGGATACAAATCATTCACAAAGGAGGTAACGAAGGAGCGGAACAGATGAACGAAGAGGGGGAAAAGGAAGGCTCACAGGAGGCACCATTTTCGTCGATTGATTGCGAGATAGAGAAGCAGCAAAGTTTTGCTCGTCTCTTCCGGCTACAAGGTGTGAGGTCTGGGCTTTGCAAGCAACGTTAGTAGCAAAGACGAGCCTTTTGACCTTTGTGGTTGATGGGAACCTCAGAGGAAGAAAAAGAGAGGAAAGCGGGTCCGATGGGAGTCCGGTCGGCAGCCATTCGTCGCAGGTGAGGACCTCGGTGATGTTTGCTTGAAAATCACTCAATAGAAGAAATGTCGTTCACCTGATGATTGATAGTGGAGATGATGGCTGCCATGGTGGGTTTCTTCTCCTGGAATAATGAAGGAGTAGATGGTGAAGATTGAAGAAGCAATTTAAGGACGAATGGTGAGTGTTTTTCTAGGGTTAACAAACTAGTTTCCCTGGACATTAAACGTTTTAAATATTTACCAAAATTAAATATAGTCAAGATTACTATTATACCCTTTTCTGATTTATTATTGAATTTATTTTTGCTTAATTCTGATTGGTTGTTAGAGGCATACAATACTTGTTGAAAACATTTGAACGTAGCTCTCTCTCTCTCTCTCTCTCTCTCTTATATATATATATATATATATATATATATATATATATATATATATATATATATATAAGGGTCTTATCAATTTAGAAAACGACTGTTGACTTAGTGGTAACCACTAAGTTTGGTGGTGGTCTTGAGTTTAAACCCGTAACTCTCCCAATCTATTATATTTTGAAACAATATTTATTTGAAAATTAAACAAAATATTTTGGATATCACATATTCGAAATATGGGTAAATTTAGAAAAATGACAATGTAAATCCGAACCCTAAATATGGTATCCGATTTTCAGATATGGAGTATAGAAGAAAAGAAACAAGTTATTTAGGTTAGGCTTCTTTGGGTATTAATTACATCAAGTATTCACACGATTAAGTTTTTTATTTAATCATTTTACAAATTAATTTAAGTGCATGGTGTGTCAAAATTGTTATACATTATGTACTTATAATGTCACACTTATATGCTATGTCACAGAATGGCATGTCTCTTAAGCAAGATGAAGTTGTTCGTCCGACTGACAGCTTTCATCCTAGCGTTTGGGGGGACCAGTTTCTAATTTATGAAGAGGTGCGTAATGTATTACAAACATTTTTTTTGTATGTGCATGTTTATTACAATATAATTAATGGTCATTCATGATTAAATGTAGCAAGCCGATGAAGATGACATAAATCGAATAATCCATGATTTGAAAGAAGAAGTGAAAAAAGATATTTTGGCAGCTTTATATGTTCCAATGGAACATACAAAACTCTTAAAACTAATCGACACAATCCAACGTCTTGGAATAGCCTACTATTTCGACGAAGAGATTAAGCAAGCCTTGCGACATATCTTTGAGAAATATGGTGATAACTGGAGTGGTGATAGCTCTTTCATTTGGTTTCGACTCATGCAACAACAAGGCTTCTATGTCTCATGTGGTTAGTTTGCATTATAAAAACCATATTATCTATGAACAAGTACTTAATCTACATATATATAATTACGACGGTAATTAAAATTATTGTCTCTCTTAAGGAATATTAACCCAAACTACAAAGCATATATCGTTGGCTTTACAAGACAATTTTCCCCCATAGATAACTTAGTTCGATCAAGACTCTAG
The DNA here is from genome assembly GCF_051521515.1 of Lactuca serriola. Lineage (NCBI taxonomy): Eukaryota > Viridiplantae > Streptophyta > Magnoliopsida > Asterales > Asteraceae > Lactuca > Lactuca serriola. The sequence goes on along the minus strand of NC_136413.1, from coordinate 87,192,568 downwards.
ATAATAATAACGTTCATCAAATTAACTCTCCATAAACATGAAGTTTGCTTAAAAGTGAAAGGAGGAAAGGAAAACGTGACCAAAGATGATAATCACTATGTCCTTATTGACCCAAAAAACCCTTTAGGTAGTGATCGATTTTTGCGGTTTTCATCGAATAGAACAGCTAATTTTCAACAAAAGTCGTACCCAACGTATCATCGCGCGATGTCGGATGATTAATGGAGTACACATGGGACTCGTTCCTTTCTATCTACCAACCATGTGGGACAACAAGTTAAGCAACCCTTGTTGATAAATATTAGTTTAACATGCATATGCTGAACATGTTAATCTGATATATAGTCGAATCTAACAATCTTTTACATTAACCATAAACAGATATTTTCGGTAACTACAAAGAAAAGAATGGAGCTTTTAAGGAATCGTTGACCAATGACATTCATGAGATGCTTGAGTTACATGAGGCAACATATATGAGGGTGAAAGGAGAAGTTGTACTAGACGAAGCTCTTCTTTTCACAAAAACTCATCTTGAAAAACTAGCAAAGGATCCTGTTCGGTGTGACTCTACTCTTTCTATACACATACAGGAGACACTAAAACATCCCATACAGAGAAGGTTGCCAAGACTTCAGGCGTTACACTACATTCCTTTCTACCAAAAACAAGCTTATTGTAATGATTCTTTACTTCAACTTTCAAAGTTAGGGTTCAATCTACTTCAATCACTTCACAAGAAAGAGCTTAGTGAAGTTTCCAGGTACACACCTCTTTCTTCTCTAGTTTCATATATCAATGTATCAATATTTTAGTCTTCTCCATGTGTGTTAATCAATATTATTGTACAGGTGGTGGAAAGGTTTCGATGTCCCGAACAAGATACCTTATACACGGGACTGATTGGTTGAATTGTACTTTTGTGCAATAGGTGTATACCCTGAACCACAATATTCATGTGCTAGAATTTTCTTAACAAAATTGTTTGCAATGTCAACGATGATTGATGATACTTATGATGCTTATGGTATTTTTGAAGAGCTTGAGATATTTACTGAAGCAGTTCAAAGGTATATGTACACGAAAGATGAACTTAAATAAGCACATTTAAGTCCTTAATTATGCCGAATAACTTGACCAAATTAACCAAAAAATTTGTAAAATAACTATAGGTGGTCGACTACTTACTTACATGTGCTTCCAAACTACATGAAACCAATATACCAAGGACTTATAGATGTTTACAAAGAAATGGAAGAAATCATGGCAAATGAGGGGAATGTATATCGTGTCAACTATGCCAAAGAGTTTGTAAGTTTCAACATCTGTCATTTCTTATAATCTTTTTAGTTAAGATAATCTTAGATGTAGGTAACTGATGCCTACAGATGAAAGAGTTTATTAAAAGCTACATGACAGAAGCAAAGTGGGTTAACGAGGGTTATATACCAACCATGGAGGAGAACATGTCATATAGATTAACAAGTTGTGGCTATAGCATGCTTACCGCAACATCTTTTGTTGGCATGGGGGATATTGTCTCTGATGAGTCGTTCAAATGGGTTCTCTCGGATCCTCCTATTGTCAAAGCTGCATGTGTAATTTTTAGACTAAAAAATGACATTGCCTCTCACAAGGTACATCTCTATTTTTATTCACATTGTTGTACCACGAGATTAACATCCTTATTCAATAGTGAAAATACCCAATTGTTTTTATTTAAACTTGTGTAGTTTTGGAGACTAATTAATTTCGTTAATAAAAATACAGCAAGAGCAAGAAAGAAAACATGTCGCATCTCTTGTTGAAAGTTACATGAAGCAATATGATGCCACAGAAGAGTATGTCCACGACTTATTGTATAAGCGAGTCGAAGATGCATGGAAAGATATATCCCTTGAGGCCCTCATATGTAAAAATGTTCCAATGCCTCTACTGACGCATGTAATCAACTTAGCACGGGTGGTAGATGTATTATACGAAAAAAAAACCATTTCACAAATGTGGGAGAAGAACTGATAGAAATTATCAAATCTCTATTTATTCATGATATGAGTATGTAACTTATGGTTCTCCGACCTAGATGCACCCCACAGTTTTTTATCCGTTATTTCAATTTTTAAATATGGTTATATAAAATAGTAAGTTATTTGGTATTGTATTACGTACCATGTGTTGAGAGAAAAACTTAGAGACACACTTGAACAAAAGTTAGAATAAATATATTGTGGAATAGTTAATATTGAAGGATCTAAAAGCTCAACAATAATATTTAGAGTTAGATAGTTAGACAGTTAGTTGTGGAAAAATAAAGAGATGGAAATGACAACAAATGTTATATCAAGTAAACACATAAGTTGATTCATAACGAGAAATGCATTCAAACCAAGTTAATAAGTGAGATCAAACTTAGTGATTAAGTCACAAAAGACTTGCTCCGAAGAGAGATTGTAATATGTTATGTGAAAGTAAGAAATATGAGTAAGAGAGATGAAAATATAACTTCAACGAAGTATATTCGGAATATGAGAGATGCGTGTTTTGGATACAAGAGAATGAGCTCTATTTATAGAGACTCATGAAGTTCACTAGATTACATCTCTAAGACTAGCAATACAAGGCATACTAGACAATAGAGAGTATTAAATTAAAAGACAAGTAAAGTAATCTAGTAAAGAGACTGCGGTTGGTAGAGGCTGCGGTTGCGATTGTTGATGAGGAAACTCGACTGCAGGTGTTTGTCGGCTGTGGTAGCTGAAGTTTAAGAGGGTCACTTTTTTATGCTTTAACGATTTCCCCCTAAGTAACCTCTTCAACTTTTGTTTATCTATCAAGTTTGTGAAACTTGATCAGGATCCACCAAAACTTCCCGATGTTTTCCAACCAGGTGATTCTCCTTAAGATCTCGAACTTGACTTCTGCAGTAGTGTGCTTCGATTTTTCAACTACGGTTCGACATATGTCAAGTTGCTTCCTGGTGAGGCGGTGCATGACAGTCATAGGAATGAAGTATTTTACATTTTCTATTTTCCTTTTGAAAATGACTCCGAGATCAGGGAAGTTGGTAGCACCTAAGGATCTTTCTTCATAGCCTTCGGTAGGCATTGGTGCGGGGTCAAGAGGTGGCAGATCGAATTTCTTAGCAATGGTGGGGTAGATGTCCGCGTAAATTTTGGCAAAATCACAGATCATTTCCTTCAAGAAAGTGTTAGCCCTTTCAATTGCAATCTTCAACTTCGGGTGCTTCTCTGACTTGTTCTGAGACACCTTTGCAATGAGAAAGACCTCTTCTGGGTTCATACAAGGGAAGTCGGCCTGGGTGCGGACATAATCATGTTCCCTTATAGTCAGAGTGTACTGGATGAATTCAGCCTTCATGAACTTCCTGATTTTGTAGTTCTTGACTGCGGATGGTCTGTCGTTAGACCATATATTCTCAATGGGAGAGGCATGCTTAGCATAAAACAGACTAAGTCTCTCATATTCCACTGGCAGTCTTTTGGAGTCAGGAAGGCTGCGGTCGAAATGCTCAAATATTGTGAAGTATCTGGCATTCGGGGAGATTGGAACATCCAAGTAACCATCCGGAGGGGTTTCCGCATATGTGAGATGAGGAGTGTAATCTTCATCAAGCAGTCTGCGGTGAGGATTGATCCAAGAATTTATCAAGGAATCATCCATAATAGTATCAAAACCGCATTCTCTCCATATGATCTCTGCAAGTTTGGCTGCCTTCCAATCTTTTTTCTTTTGGGTGGTGGCAGGAGAGTCATTAGAGCTTGGAGAGGACATGTACTCCGCAAGATTTTTGAAATGAGGGGGAGTTACTGGTTTCTCAGGAGTGATTTCTTGCGGTGGAGTATGATGAGATGGTTGCGGTGAAGGTTGTGGTGAATGATTTTTTTTGTAATGATGGGGGGGGGGGGGGGCTTTGATGTTGTGAGATGGAGTGACCAGAATGATGAACTTCTTCTTCTTCTTCTTCATTTCCCACCTCTTGAGGAAAGCAACCCAGGGGCTTCCTCAAGCCAGGTTCAAAGGCATCAACTTTGGCAAAAACGTCTTGGAATTGAGCTTTGAGGGCTTCGGCCAGTTATTGATTGTTGGGGATGGTGGGGTTGAAGATTAGCTTGTGAATTTCCTTGGTGAGATGAAGAATTTCGAGACCATGGAAATTTGTGGACAGGGATCTCTGTAGGCGGTTGATTGTAGTTTGAAGGACTGAGATTGCAGACTCATAGGTAGTGTGAGTCTCAACAATCAGATTTTGAGAGTGAGAAGCTTGATCCATAATGGCTGCTTGAAGATCTTTCTTGATTGCGGTTACCTCAGAGATAAGGCGTTCCGCAGTGGCCATGAAGTCCTTGTGATTTGCTTTGCGACTGTTGTCCAGGGACTGGATTCCCATTTCCACTTTAAGGGAAATACGGTCAGCAGCCAGTCTCTCATGAGTTTCCAGGCGCTCGATCCGTCCAATCAATGACTGCGGTCCGGGGGTGTCTTTTGGTTGCGGTTGAGTTGGCTTGACCGCAGCAAGGATTAGATCAACTTTAGCTTGGAGGCTCAAGAATTCTTTTCAAGTAACAACATTCTTCTTCTTTTTCTTCTTTTCTTTGGGCTTAGAGGTCGAATGGTGAGAGCCAATGGATTCCTCTTCTTCATCAAACATCATTAGATCATCATCAGAGGGAGAGGGTTTGTTTACCTCTTGGAGATCATCATCATCAAGACCGAAGGTGGGAACAGAGCTGACTTCGATTGCGGTTCCTTCGTCGTGTGATTCTTGGACAGTGGGAGTGGGAGGAAATTTGGAAGTAGTTTGATCAGTAGTTGCTGCCTGAGCCTTTTGAAGAGTCTCGACCATCTCATTCATCCAGTCTTGAACCTTTAAAATGGTGGCTACGATATTGGCATTATTAATTGCATCTGCCCAATACTTAGCCACAACTTGGATTTCTTGTTCCTTCTGCTGCTGTTTCTTGATTTGTTGATCCTTGCGTGCTTGGAATGTGTCACACCCCGAAACCGAAGGAGGAAACGTTCCAGGGCGGAGGATGTCATGAATATCGCAACCAATGTACATAGTAAGCATAGTAAAGCACAAAACATTACATTACATAGAATTATTACATTTGTTTGAAACCAAAGTGTTACAAGTGTCATACATATATATCATATGAACAAAAGTAAAGACGAGTCTGATAAGAGCTCCGTCTTTTCCAAAAGATCGCGGGTACCTGTCTAATGTGGACCTGATAATACAAGCAGGTTGAAAATCATCATAAAGCTGGTGAGTTCATAAGAGGTTTGTTTTCTGAAAATGTACAAGTTTCCTTTGGTTTTCCGAAAAAGTTTGTTATCCAAGAAAATCCCATATTTTCTTATAAGTATAGTTGAGTTATCTGTTTATTATACGATCCGGTTATGTACAGTTTGTTATCCCAGGAAAAACCCTTATTTTCCTTAAAAGTAAAGTTCAGTTATTGAATCCAAATGAAATGTACAAGTATCTAACATACTTGTTGTATTAGCTTGGTATTCTGATGTCCTAGTTGTCCTACACTCGAATGTATCCAAAGGCGTGCTTTCGTATTCATATTCGTATTCCTATTCATATTTGTATTCGTATTCGTATTCGTATTCGTATTCATATTCTTATTCGTATTCGTATTCTTATTCCTATTCCTATTCGTATTCGTATTTGTATTTGTATTCGTATTCGTATTATTCCTAGCTGTACTTTCGTATTCGCTCTGTTCCTAACTGTACTTTCATATTCACTCTGTTTCTAACTGTACTTTCGTATTTGCTCTGTGACTATCCGAGGGCATATCTTATTAGTATTAATCCGTGGTAAAGTTCTAATTTTAATGTTATTATTCCTTCACTCTCGTATCTACGGGGAGTGGTAAAGTTCTAAGTTTAATGTTATTATTCCTGCACTCTCGTATCTACGGGGAGTTATATCAAGAACATTTTAAAGTTTTAAGATTCATGCTTTTAACAGTAATAATGTGGAAAATACATTTGTGAAATATAAAATATAACATTTTAAAATGAGTTTCACAAGTAACATGACGGTTTACTCCGCAAGTTGAATGATTGGTTAATAGAGTTTTCCATGTTAAAATAATATGAAATATGAAATAGATCAAATGAAATCATAAGTTTGAGTACAAGATTTCCTTGTACTTTTGCTTGTATTCCCCCTGAAAACATTTGAAAAACACGGAAAAAGAGTAGGGGTATGAACTCAGCGATCGAAGAATGTGCCTGATTGGATGCTAAACATTTGTTTGGGGCTTGAACGCGTGTGAGGTTCCTATGTAATATCAAAAGATATACATTTGTATCTAATTAGACTTTGAACCACTAATTAGATAAGATTATACACTCCAAGACGCGAAAACACTTCAAAATAAGTGTTTGGAGTGACCCGGGTGACATCTAAGGACGTTTATGGCTTGGATATGGAGTTTACCCTTCAAGAGTAAACTCATAAGAGAGTTTATGGCCCTAATGACCCACTCCCCATGAGTTTACGGCCACAAACTCATGGTGGGGTGTTCTATGGTGCCAAATGGTCTTATATCACTTGGGAAAATTGGCTAGGATCAAATCTAGGGTATAGGAATGGATTAAACCCACATATGGACCATCTAATGGAGTTTACGGCCGTAAGCTCCCCCCACACATTCCTTTGATGTTTTGGTGGTCCTAGGTCATTATAAGTGTTTCTAGCTAAATCTACAAGCCATGGAATGAATTTAAGGCACCATTTGACTAAGTTTTAAGAGTTTACATTCTAGGAACCCATTCTTGGGGGGGTTTATGGCCGTAAGCTCCTATGGGGGTAGTTTTAGCATGTTTAAGGCCCTTAACTTGATTGTGGTTGCTTCTAGACTTTATTCCAAGGCTTATGGTGTGTTTAAGTGGCATCTCAACACCTTAAAATGAGTTTACTCCCCATGAATAGGTGTTTACGGGCCAAGCATGTGCTTGGGCCGTAAACTCATGTTTACACTCTCAATGATGAATTTAAGGTCTTCTAAGTCCATGCAAATAAGTCCTTAGGTCATATCTAAGCTCCAAATGTGTTTTGGAAGGGTTTTAAGGCTCAAAAACCCCTTTTATGTGAGTTCACGGCCTAGGACTGTTCTAGGACCGCAAACTCATGCTAGTGGTCCTATTTCATAGATTAACCACGAATTTGAAGGCTAAAGATGTTATACTAGGAGCTAGGATAGTTACCTTGATGATTTGGAGCTTTAATTTGATGATTTGGACCTAGAGCTTGGATTGGAGGAGAGAGAGTAGAGAGAGAGTGGAAAAGGCTTCAAATGAGGCTCATTCCACTTTATATATGGTTAAAGTTTGGGACACGGTGGAATTCTACCCGATACTGATGTTAAGCGAGGCTTTTGGTCGCACCCGATTAAATTATCGTAACCCGATATGGTTCAAACTAAAATTTTTCTAATTACTAGATTAGGACGTTTTCATGAGTTTCTAATGTGTTTGGATACTAATTAAGTCATAATGGCAAACTCAAAATTAATGACTTAATTTAGAAACGAAACAGAAACAATTCAAAACGACAAATTTTTAATTGACGGAACGGGTTACGATGACGGAACGAACTTCGGGTTGTCATATTATCCCCCCGTTAGAGGGAATTTCGTCCCGAAATTCAAAATTTAAATACGACTCAAGGATATGGAAAGAGATACAAATACTTCTGTTTTATCGGATCTTCACGCTCCCAAGTGAATTCGGATCCTTCACTTATCGGGATACGACTTTGTTTCGTACGTTTAATCTCTTGATCTATGATTTCGATTAGTTCTTCTATGGGGTTCAGACTTTCATTGATTTCGGTCTCATCAAGGAATTACTCTGAAGGTCTTTAACTTCCTGTTTGTCGTTGATCACATAGGCTGGGAACTAAGTTTATCGTTAATGCTCTCTTTCTCACCGTTAGCTATCTCGACGGAAAACGTTTCGGTTATTAGTTGAGGACTATGTTTATGAAGATGTTCGAATGAATAGCTAACAGATTACCTTTCAGTACTAGAATTGAAAAGGATTGCAAGCATAAGGGTTGTTGAAGAGGAATATACCTGTGGCAACGGTGGGATCGGCGGCTGCCTCACCTTGTCCTATAGCTAGGACTCTTCCAGTGTTGCCAACTATTGCTGTCTTGGGGCAGTTTCTCTTATAATGCCCGACTTCGCCACAACCATAGCAGGCCTGACTGATACCTGCTTTGGAGACTTGATTGGTTGGTGTTCTGCAACTTCGTGCAAGGTGACCCTCTTGGCCATAATTTTTGCAAAATTTCACACGAAAGGGACCGGGGATGTGGTGGTGGTAACTGCATCGGTTACACCACGGGAGAATACCGGAATATCTGGTGATAGGGGCTTGGGTTGAGGAACCTACGACAGAAACAACGGCAGGGGTAGTGGCAACGTGGACTACCACTATCTGCTGTTTCTTCGAGAACTCCTATAAAGACTGACTTTTCTCCTTCGTCTCCCAAAATTTTCTTTTCTCACCACTTTTCTCTGTCGACTCAGGAGTGGTGGCTGCTTCCTCTATGTCCTCACTCTGGTCGATCAGGATTTGCGCTAAGCATTTGGCGCTGTCGTATGTATCCGACTTTGCAACTAAAACGTTCCCTTTGGTTGGCTGGGTCAAACCCCAGATGAACCTCTCAATTTTCTTACTCTCCGGAGTAACCATCCCCGGACAGAGAAGCGCCAAATCGTCAAACCTTGAAGTGTAGGTGGCGATATCAGAACCTTTCATCTTCAGGTTCCAGAGTTCATGCTCCAGCTTCTGTATTTCATCCCGAGGACAGTACTCCGTGAATAGAAGTTCCTTCATGACTTCCCAACCCATATCATTGGCTACAGGTAGGGTTAAGGATTTGACTCGGTCGTTCCACAAAGTCAGAGCTTTATCGGTGAACATTCAGGCGGCGAATTTCACCTTGTCAGATTCTGAACAAACACAGATCTCGAAAATAGATTCGATTTTCTCTAACCACCGAGTTAGGGAAATGACACCTCCTGTGCCATCTAAGAATGTGGGTTTCGCGTTCATAAAGTCCTTATAGGAACACTCCTTCCGGTGTCCCTGGCTACCTTCCTGATTTTGGGGCTGGGGACCACCTCCTTGCCCACCTAAGCCACTAAGGTTCATTTGCGATAGGGTAGCAGCCACAACAACATTGACAGCTGCTTGGAATATGATGGGATCGAATTAAAGAGGAGGTGGTGGCGGAGGAGGATTGTTGTTCTTTGAACTAGGTCTCTTTCTTGGAGGCATCTTGATCTAAAAAGATCAGGAAAGAGAGGATCATGAGTCCTCTGAATTGAATCAAGAGATATGGAACAAGGGATATCTCATTAAGACAGATATAAAATTCTATTAAGCGATAAAGCAGGAAAGAGTTATCAAAGCAGATAAACTATCGCTAAAGAATGATTGAGGAACAACGCTGGGATGAGAATTTCTATAACAGATTTGGCTCGAGAAATACTCCCATAGTATTTCATGTCTCGCTGCAACGACGGCTCGTTGTTTGGGTATTGGGTAAGTTTTAGGCAGGTCGCATACCACAGTCACTCCCAAGAACATGTTGGCTGTGTCTCGAATGAATATAGTTGGCCAGGCTATATTGATCCTAGACACGACTACATAACTGCCCAGGTTTAACAGCAGCGTACAACACCCATTTACTTATGTTTTGTTCTACTTGTAGTTACGGATTTCGACGGTTAGGTATACATGTTATTCTTGAAAATACTTATATTTTAAGGTATACTTTTAGTTCAGAGCACTTAGGCCCCATTGTGTTTATATTATTATACCATGTAAGGTTTGGTATACTAGTCTACTACAAACAAGGGCTTTGATACCAATCTATCACACCCCGAAACCGAAGGCGGAAACGTTCCGGGGCAGAGGACGTCATGAATATCGCAACCAATGTACATAGTAAGCATAGTAAAGCACAAAACATTACATTACATAGAATTATTACATTTTTTTGAAACCAAAGTGTTACAAGTGTCATACATATATATCATATGAACAAAAGTAAAGACGAGTCTGATAAGCGCTCCGTCTTCTCCAAAAAATCGCGGGTACCTGTCTAATGTCGACCTAAGAATACAAGCAGTTTGAAAATCAGCATAAAGCTGGTGAGTTCATAAGAGGTCTGTTTTCTGAAAATGTACAAGTTTCCTTTGGTTTTCCGAAAAAGTTTGTTATCCAAGAAAATCCCATATTTTCTTATAAGTATAGTTGAGTTATCCGTTTATTATACGATCCGGTTATGTACAGTTTGTTATCCCAGGAAAAACCCTTATTTTCCATAAAAGTAAAGTTTGGTTATTGAATCCAAATGAAATGTACAAGTATCTAACATACTTGTTGTGTTAGCTAGGTATTTTGATGTGCTAGTTGTCCTACACTCGAATGTATCCAAAGGCGTGCTTTCGTATTCGTATTCCTATTCCTATTCGTATTTGTATTCGTATTCGTATTCATATTCATATTCGTATTTGTATTCGTATTCGTATTCCTATTCCTATTCCTATTCGTATTCGTATTCGTATTATTCCTACCTGTACTTTCGTATTGGCTCTGTTCCTAACTGTACTTTCATATTCGCTCTGTTTCTAACTGTACTTTCGTATTTGCTCTGTTACTATCCAAGGGCATATCTTATTAGTATTAATCCGTGGTAAAGTTCTAATTTTAATGTTATTATTCCTTCACTCTCGTATCTACGGGGAGTGGTAAAGTTCTAAGTTTAATGTTATTATTCCTGCACTCTCGTATCTACGGGGAGTTATATCAAGAACATTTTAAAGTTTTAAGATTCATGCTTTTAACAGTAATAATGCGGAAAATACATTAGTGAAATATAAAATATAACATTTTAAAATGAGTTTCACAAATAACATGACGGTTTACTCTGCGAGTTGAATGATTGGTTAATACAGTTTTCCATGTTAAGAGCATATGAAATATGAAATAGATCAAATGAAATCATAAGTTTGAGTACAAGATTTCCTTGTACTTTTGCTTGTATTCCCCCTGAAAACATTTGAAAAACACGGAAAAAGAGTAGGGGTATGAACTCACCGATCGAAGAATGTGCCTGATTGGATGCTAAACGTTAGTTTGGGGCTTGAACGCGTGTGGGGTTCCTATGTAATATCAAAAGATATACATCTGTATCTAATTAGACTTTGAACCACTAATTAGATAAGATTATACACTCCAAGAAGCGAAAACACTTCAAAATAAGTGTTTGGAGTGACCCGGGTGACATCTAAGGACGTATATGGCTTGGATATGGAGTTTACCCTTCAAGAGTAAACTCATAAGAGAGATTACGGCCCTAATGACCCACTCCCCATGAGTTTATGGCCGTAAACTCATGGTGGGGTGTTCTATGGTGCCAAATGGTCTTATATCACTTGGGAAAATTGGCTAGGATCAAATCTAGGGTATAGGAATGGATTAAAACAACATATGGACCATCTAATGGAGTTTACAGCAGTAAAATAAGAGTTCACGTCCGTAAGCTCCCCCACACACCTTCATTTGATGTTTTGGTGGTCCTAGGTCATTATAAGTGTTTCTAGCTAAATCTACAAGCCATGGAATGAATTTAAGGCACCATTTGACTAAGTTTTAGGAGTTTACGGCCTAGAAACCCATTCTTGGGGGGATTTATGGACTTAAGCTCCTATGGGGGTAGGTTTAGCATGTTTAAGGTCCTTAACTTGATTGTGGTTCCATCTAGATTTTATTCCAAGGCTTATGGTGTGTTTAAGTGGCATCTTAACACCTTAAAATGAGTTTACTCCCCATGAATAGGTGTTTACGGTCCAAGCATGTGCTTGGGCCATAAACTCATGTTTACACTCTAAATGATGAATTTAAGGTGTTCTAAGTCCATGCAAATAAGTCCTTAGGTCATATCTAAGCTCCAAATGTGTTTTGGAAGGGTTTTAAGGCTCAAAAACCCCTTTTATGTGAGTTCACGGCCTAGGACTGTTCTAGGACCGCAAACTCATGCTAGTGGTCCTATTTCATAGATTAACCACGAATTTGAAGGCTAAAGATGTTATACTAGGAGCTAGGATAGTTACCTTGATGATTTGGAGCTTTAATTTGATGATTTGGACCTAGAGCTTGGATTGGAGGAGAGAGAGTAGAGAGAGAGTGGAAAAGGCTTCAAATGAGGCTCATTCCACTTTATATATGGTTAAAGTTTGGGACACGGTGGAATTCTACCCGATACTGATGTTAAGCGAGGCTTTTGGTCGCACCCGATTAAATTATCGTAACCCGATATGGTTCAAACTAAAATTTTTCTAATTACTAGATTAGGACGTTTTCATGAGTTTCTAATGTGTTTGGATACTAATTAAGTCATAATGGCAAACTCAAAATTAATGACTTAATTTAGAAACGAAACAGAAACAATTCAAAACGACAAATTTTTAATTGACGGAACGGGTTACGATGACGGAACGAACTTCCGGTTGTCATAGAATGCCCTACGAAAAGCGGCATATTTCTTGGCTTCAGCTTCGTTGGAGGGTTGATACTTACTCCATGAATCAGTAGAGTCACCTTCGTCAATTCCTTGAAATTGCATCGAGGTGTCCCTCGGGTTCACGGATCCTTGCACCATTGTGCTCACCGTGCCTAAACCACCTGTTACAGATGTAAGCAGAGTAGGAAGCTTCGTTGGTCTCCTTGACCCATGGTCAAGTTTGGCCTTGGCTCAGTTCTAGCGTGGGCGGAAGAAGTTCCCTGTGGTTGGGAAGGTGTTTGTAGTGTATGGGTTACATTTAAGAGGATGGAGTTCAACTCCTCAGGTGAAAAGAAATGCAGTCGGTAAGCCCTGGAGACCTTAGGGTGAGAACCAGAATTATCCTCTTGGGATAAAACTTGGTGGGGGGGGGGGGAGTCTCCACGATGAGATGAATCAGACTCACTTGCTGAGCTTGAGTGGAATTCGATCGTGGTGCTGAATGGGTATATGGGCACCCCAAGGGCTACTAGAGCCTTTTGAGAGGCTGACGTATCAGTCTGGTCACGCATTTGGTCAGTGGGATCGGTTTTTCTTTTCTTAATGATGGAGATTGGTTGCGCATCCTCATCGGAGTCACTAGCTTTAATGGTGACTGTTGGTGGGGTTTTATGTTTCATGGAGGTGCGGTTGATTTGGGTGCATCCTTCTTGGGGGTTCTTTGTTTCTTTTTAGTGGCCAATTTCTTCCTTCTTTGAGAAATATTGGAGAGAGTGGTGGAAGAAGGGACTGCGGTTCCTTCAGGGTCAATGGTTGCAGATGGAAGAGGCGGGGTAGGAAGGTATGGGGCAATACCTTCCGTAGCCTCAATGTGATTTGTGACATCAGCAGTCTCAAGACCAAGAGTGGAAAGAATATGGGTAGGAAGTCTTCGAATTGGGCCAAAAGCAAATTGATCAGATGAGGGATTGTACCTTTTTAGATCCTTGGTGACAAAGAAGTTGATGTCACTGCCCATATCGATCCCTGCGTCCGCATGAAGGTCTGAAATGCATAGGGACCAGAACCTTGCAAAGGTGAGTTCGGTTGGGTTCTCCCTTGGGCTCTCCTTGGGTATGTATTGAAGAAAGTCATCCCAAAGAAGCTGTCCATAGTTCACATCGTGACCTGTAAAGATGCTCCACACCAGTTCTAGCAGCTTGAGACCCATATTATCCGTGCCTCCGGTTCGGCCGGATAGACTGCAGATGACGAAGTGGCACACGAATTGCCAGACCGCAGACAATTGATTCTTCTTGAATTCACCGATTCCTTTGATCCTTTTCTGATAGCCCATTTGATAGAGTGCTGAAGTAATGTCCACCACTGATGGGTTGAAAAACTTGATGGAGGGATGAACAAGAAGGTTAATGGTATTGAGAAACTTTTCTTTGGACAGAATGACCAAAGAATCATATATTAGGTTAACATGAACTTCTTGTGGGTTATCGGGTGGGCGATAGGATGAGAAGGCATATTTGAAGAGGGTTGAAATTGGAACAACATCTGTGAAAGCATCGAATGGACCAAACATAGGGTGATTCTTGAGATACTTGATCATTAGCTTGATCGGAGCATTGTAGGATGAATGATCATTGAACACAGCTCTGAAGTTGCTTGAAGCAATCGAGGGAGAGTCAGAACCAGTAGGGTTCACTGATCCAGACGCCTTGGATTGTTTCTTAGAGATACCGGATTTCACCATTGTTAGAGCTTTCAGAGAAAGAGTAGAAAAGCAGAGTGCTTGGAGGTATTTTGAGAGGGATGATGTTTGAAGATTCAATTTTCAGAGAGCGTAAAGTGATTTAGGGAAGAAGAAGGGTTTATATAGGGATGAAATGGAACAGTAACGGAGTTTTACCCTAGGTAAAAGAATAGGATAAGGTAAAAGTCGTTTGGGGGGAATCCTTTGAATTGGAAGTAAATCTAAGCCACATAATATGAAACGGTTTGAAAAATATTTTGGGGATTTACCAAAAAGGGTTTGCATTTAATGAAATTCAAACGTGCACCATCACGTTAAGTGATCGTGTAATGTCCATAAAATTTACGCCAAATTTAAACTTTTATCATTTACAAAAGAAACAAATAGTAGATGGTTTTACAAAACATTTCCAATTCATTTATCATCAGAGTGTCCCAAAATAGATCATAAGGATGAGGAGCGGTACGGTCACGCCTTCTCCTTCCCTCGATCACCTGAAGTACCTGAAACAATAAACTGAAAACTGTAAGCTCGAGGGCTTAGTGAGCTACCCCCAAAATACCAATACCATACAGACAGAAACATATCAATAACAATAAATCAATCAATCAACCTGCATACTAGGCCATCGGCCTGACTGGTCTACCCTTCAGTGCCTACAGTCTATCTGAATCTATCCCGAGCCTTCGGCATGACTGGTCCACCACGTGGGCCTACAGTCTCCCCGGACCGCTCATAGGGTATGTTGGCCTTCAACACAAAGCAGGACCGCCTCAACCCAACCAACAAACATTTAACCATGTGCACATATTATCTTATACTAGCATATACAAACATCAAGAATACCTATCTCACTGATCATCAATCATAGAATTCTCTCATAACTAGAGCACTGACCTAGCAGGTCACTAACATACCAATCCCTACGGATCATGAAAGCATAACATACTGCCTACCCTGATTCCGATCAAACCGATCATATCACATGTAGCATACCATAACAATAACAACTAAAGGGTCGGCCTTGGTGCCGTAGACCCCATCGATATAGTGAGGATAGCTCACCTCGCAGATGTCGACTCGAAAGGTAACTCCAACTACCGGATCACTTGTCACCGGCTCCACCACCTATATCCATAACACAATATACTCATAAGTCCTTAGCCTTATAAGGCACTCCATAACCTACTAGTCAATCCCTGATCAAGGTCAAAGTCCTTGGTCAAGGTCAACAGTCCATGTTGACCTCAACTTGCTGAGTACACTCGGATGCTCGCCGAGTCTTTGAGTCTCTTCGATCTGAAAGAGAGATTATTTCTTCGTGTGTTTCGGATGTCCACACATCCATTTCCAACATCCTGGAAGCACATGACCCGATCCTTAACTACTCTGTGAGGCATGACCTTGCGGAAAAGCTCTCTCCTACCCTCTCCCTACTAAGCAAAATTGAAGGGCTTCTTGATTTCGTGTCCATTTCGAAACAAGGGGGAGAAAAAGAGAAAGTGTCTCAACCACCTCCTACTTCAACAGCAACTCACACAACTGAACCTCCTCCAGTAGGCCAACCCTTAGGTTCCGGTGTGAAAGACAAAGGCAAGAAAATTGCTGAGGAGAGTGACAATGATGATAAGGAGACAATTGCCGACCTTTTGAAGAGACAGGGTCGAGATAAAGATGCAGACATCAGTGCTCGTGTAGCTAGAGAGGCTGAAGAAGCCGAAAGAAGACAAAAAGAAGCTCACGACCTTTTCGAGAGCAGGAAAACTCTTTTTCCTCCTTGGATTCTTGAGAAGCTACTGAAAGAAGCCATCGAAACACCCAACATCTTGTGGCTAGAACCGGTGATCTCTTTAGATCGGTCTAACACTGTCGATTCTCAGTTCGACATGCCACTAACCCGAAAGGCGTTTGTATTCCATGCCTTTGACAACGTCGCTGAGTTCCCTCATCCACATCCAAAAATTGATAGGGACTTAGTTGATTTCTATCTGAGGGTCGCTCAACCACAATACCAAACATGGAGCGCTCAGAAGATTATCAATGTTCGGGTTCTGAAGCCGTACAGGGAAGGAAACTTCACCAACGTTCGGTTTAAGGTGCTAAGGGGATCTGCAAAGACCGAACATGCACTCTCACTTGCTGATCTTCCCAAATTGAATCCACACGACTGGATCATCTTGCACAACATTCTTCTTACAAACGAAGCTGAATATGGTCCGATCATAGACCACTTCAAGAGGATGCTTGTCTGCTATATAATGGAAGTCGCAAAGATGGATCAGGAGATTGCGAGCGTATTCAAGAAAAAGCCTACCATATCTCCTGTTGGCTCGACAAGTGACCTAGAAATGATGCAGATGGGAAAGATAGACCCAAAGAGAAACTCTATTATGTTTACCAGAAACGAAGGCCAGAAATGTCTTTTCGCTTTGGCAGACAAACATCTCTATACCACTGCATGTCTTAGGTATTATCCATCGGTGCAAGCAGAACACAACGGATGATAAAAAGTACTTTGATGACATGATTCAATGGTACATTCGCTTTAGACAGACTATCCTTGCGCTTATCTCGTGTCTGTTTGATACAACCAAGAAAGTTCCCGCTGCTGGTCCAACCAAGAAGAAATGAAGTCTCACTCCAAATTAACGCAAAGGGGGAGATTGTTGGGTCCTGCTTTGTGTTGCGTCTATTGGGCTCGTTAGCTAGTCCAATGTTTATCTCTGGTATGGGCCTGTCCATCCGTGAGTTTTGTAGGGTTTATTATAAATAGATGCTTGCATGCATCCTAGAACGTAATGATTAGAAACGATTAGAGAAGTATTTTCAGGATATTCATCGTTCTTGTTTTGAAACCCTTGAAGTCCTCTACAGCGGAAGTTCTTAGTCGAGCTCTGCTGAGGATTGAGTAATCTAATCATTCGACTCATTGTGATCCATATTTGTGTTTTATTGCCTTGCTTTTTACGTTCTTTACTTACCTGTTACGAAGATCTAATCGATCAAAGAGTATTTATAACTTATCATCCGGGAGCCTCGGGGCTTCCTTCCGGTGCTAGGGCTTCACCTAGACTTTAGGGGACTCAAAAGGGGCTAGAAAGAGAAATTTTGGAGAGAGAGAAATGCTTTTGGTGTGAAAAAGTTGGAACCCTTTCCCCCCTTTTATACCCAGCGAGGCCTCAGATTACGCTGGGTGTAGTCCTTGGCTACGCTGGGCGTTCCTCGGATAAGGGCGCCATCTGGATCCAACTGTCTCGCATTCCTCGGAAGGATAAGGCCGAAGGTACGCTGCGCGTACTTGACCTCGGACGCTGGGCCTAGCGAAGCGAGGCGACGTGTCACTCATCTGAAGCGGGTACCGAGTCAGCGAAGGAGGGTCTAGATTGTGCCACGTTAGCGATCGAGCGACAAGCTTCGCAAATTCGAGTCTAAACTTTAAAAATTTGTATCTTTTGCATACGAGCTCCATTTTTGATGCTCTTTACATCCATACGTAGGCGGACACGTACTCTACAACTTTCATTTAGACTCCGTTGGTATTTTGACTCTATTTTAAAAGTTATATTATTAACAGGCCGGGACATGATTGGTCCGTTAAATTCTCCTAACTTCTTCATCTGACATCCGTTTTCGTCCATATTTTTCTTGTTACGCTGATCTTAACGAGATCTTCGATTCTCGTTTAGGTCGTGTCGGCTAAAAATCACTCGATCTAATATTCGAATTTCGGGTCGTACACTGCTAATCCGAAACTTCGAAAAATTATAACTTCTTCATACGAAGTCAGATTTGGGCGTTCTTTTTATCAAAGCTCTTGGTTTAACAAACACTACGACTTTCGTTTAGATCGCTAAGGCTAAATCTCGCTATCTCGTAAAATCACTATTTACGCTTCCCGGATTCGTGCCGGTTCCGTCGCGAAACTTCAACGGGTCATAACTTCTTCGTTATAATTCGGATTTCGACGTTCTTTATATCCTCGGAATCCTTGTAACATATACTACAACATGGTTAAGATTATTTATTCTAACTAATATTTTGCCAAAAAGTCGTTTTCGACCCTTATTATCTCTAACTTGACTAGCCCGGATCTACGGGCGTTACAGTATGGGCCCGTACTAGTGGAAGCAGATGATCCGTACTCGATTCAAGAAGGGCTACGATGAAACCACGGAGTGTGTGGAGTTGTGATTCCCCAATGTATATATATTTGATCTGTATTCTGATGGTTTATATGGTATATTTTCAGTATGGTGACATTGTGTGGTAGGACAGCTGGCAATTCTGGTGCCGGTGACGGTTCAGGCTCAGGTTCTAGAGTCGGGCAGCTTGATGACCAGACGAGGGAGTTAATTTCGTCTTAGATTATGCGCAGTATCCTTGAGCAGACTCCTGTGATATTTGGAACGGTCAAGGAGGGTATTCTGGAGATTCTTGTTGAGAGATTGAGCGCCTTTTGCGCTGAGATTGTGGCTTTGGTAGGGATGCACTCTCTGACGTTCAGGGAATTTCGGGCATGTGGAGCGCCAGATTATCATGGGGCGAGGGACCCCATTGCAAGTAGCAGGTTTTTAGCAGATGTTGCTAACGCCTTCCGTACCAGTTGATGTCCCGAGAGGGAGGAGGTCAGACTAGCTTCCAGCCTCTTAAAGGACATGACGTGTGATTGGTGGGAGGAGGTGGGGCGTGCTGTAGGAGATGATGCTGCTATCGATTCGATGACCTGGAGTGATTTCTCGACCTGGTTCTGAGCTGAGTTTGAACCAGTGATTAAGGTGCAGCAACTGGCACAAGAGTTCTAGGATCTCCATTAGATTTTTAAGACGGTGGCTGAGATCGCCACTATGTTTCGGAAAGGGCACTTTTGATTCTGCAGTTTGTGGTGGACGAGGAGATGAAGAAGGCCCGGTACCACGAGATGCTGAGGAGTGATATTCGGCAGTTTGTTAGTTTGTCCAGCTGCAAGACGCTTGAAGACATGATAGCGAGGTATAAGGAGAAGGAGATCGATCTGGATATGGAGAAGAAGACGAAACCGGATGAGGTTCATGTATTAGTAGGGTTGGGAAAGAGGCCCAAGGTTATGGATATGAGGAGGAAGGGCCAGCAGGATCAAGGCCGCTACGGCAAGTGAGACATGTCGCACAAGGGGACATGAAGGGTGGGTGGTTCTGGCTGCTTCAAGTGCGGTTGGACTAGTCATGTCAGCATAGATTGTATTGCTACCACCACTATCACTCCGATATCTGATCTCATTTTCTTTCAGTGCAATCAAAGGGGCGACAAGAAGGCCCAGTGTTCGAGTTTGGCAGCAGCAGCAACGCTGATGTCAGCACCCGCTCCTGCAACATTAACGATTACTGCCATACAGATGCGCCTACGGTAAAGAACAGGGCTTTCCAGCTGATGGCAGAGGAGGGGCGTGCAACTCTAATGTAGTTACGAGTATGTATCTTCTCCTTATCTTATTATTTATATTGAATTGTTTTCTTGTGTTTATGTGTTTTATTATAGGATCGTTCATTGTAAACGGTATCTTTGCTTTGGTGTTATTTGATTCGAGGGATACCCGATCGTTTGTATCTCTTTCGCTTAGCAAAGGGTTTGTTGGAGATCCGTGGGGAGCTGGATTTCCCTCTACACGTTAAGATTGTTGATGATAGCTCTATTCGGGTTGCGAGGGTTCATCGAGGATGTACTCTTCAGTTATTTAGCAAGCAGTATCCGATAGATCTGGTTCCCATTCCTTTGCGTGGGAACAAGGTTATTGTAGGCATGGATTAGTTGAGCCCAAATGGGGCAGTGATCGACTGCGAGGAACATTTAGTTCGGGTTCGGACCCCAAGTGGGGGAGAGCTGGTGATTCAGGGTGAGAGACCGCAACATGGGTAGATTATGTGTTCAACAACGAGGGCTAGAAGTTATCTCCATCAGGGTTGTTCGAGTTTTGTCCCCAATGTCTTGGATACCCGGGATAAGTGTAAGGCGACCATGGACGATGTGTTGATTGTGCGGGAGTATCCAGATGTGTTCCTGGAGGATTTTCCTGAGGTACCTCCGGAGAGGCAAGTGAAGTTCAGGATTAATTTATTCCGGGTGCGGCTCCAATAGCCAAAACACCATATCGGTTGGCTCCTCCCGAGATGCAAGAGTTGTCTACACAGCTGCAGGAGCTATTAAACAAGGGATTTATCAAGCTTAGCAGCTCGCCTTGGGGAGCCCCGATTCTATTTGTGAGGAAGAATGATGGGTCTCATCGAATGAGTATCGACTACCGGGAGTTGAATAAGGTAAGGGTGAAGAACCATTATCCCCTCCCGAGGATTAATTATCTTTTTAACCAGATTCAAGGTGCATCTTGGTTCTCCAAGATTGACTTGGGATCAAGTTATCATCAGATGCGGGTCTGGGATGAGGATATGCAGAAGACGACTTTTGGACTCGATATGGTCATTACGAGTTCGTGGTGATGCTTTTAGGCTCACCAATGCTCTATTCGCATTCATGGATCTCATGAACCGCGTGTGCAGACCAATACTGAATCGGTCTTTGATCGTATTTTTTGATGATATCTTGGTTTATTTCAAAACTCAGGAGCAGCATGAGGAGCACATGAGGGAGGTGCTGGAGACGTTAAAGAGGGAGAGACTTTTTGCGAAGTTCATCCTTCTTCTCCAAGGTGCACAAAGAACACTCCAAAGCACTTAAAAACATCTTCTTTCAGCTCACAAGGCTCAAACTAGGGTTAGGGTTTCATGGGAGGACGTTAGAGAGGTGGAGGTTGAGAATAGAGTGGGCTTGGGGGAGTTAAGGAGCTTAAATAGGGCTCAAAACCCTCAAATTATGCTTTGTCACCTGATTGCGTATGCCGAATGTACTCCTAGTACGCCCAATGTATAAAATTTGGAGTCCGTGATCACACTTTCCTAGTACACCCAACGTAGTCCCCGTATGCCCAACGTACTAGGCTCAACCCAAAACCCTCCAAACTTCGAACGGTCATAACTTCTTCATTCTAACTCCGATTTCGGCATTCTTTATATCCACATAGATGTATTGAAGAGTCCTATTATATTATCTAAATATCTTGGACTAAAAACTTTTCGAACAAAAATTCATGTTTCATGCAAGAACTCGGCCTATGACTTTTTCTCTTTCTACCCTTCGGCCCAAAACACAGTTCAAGGGTTAAGATCATGCATCCATCGTTGCCTTAATCCAAATGTTTAAACATTACCTCCAGAAGGCCCAAAGCCTTTACACAATTGACTTCCGGCCCACGACCCTAAAATAAAAAATGTCAGGAAACAGGATGTTATATATATATATATATATATATATATATATATATATATATATATATATATATATATATATATATAATGTGAGGTTCAATAGAGAACTATTATTAATCATAGAACGAATGAACCAATCTTTTTTTTAAGTGATATCAAATTCGATAAAAAAATTTACTTTTTGTTCGTCAAATTCACAATGTGAATTTGTATTCAAACGAAGAACCGGAATATATATTTAGCATTCACAATGTAAAATTATGAATTTATATATTTTTAGCTTTTTTTAATAGATTATAAACTATAAAACTTAACAAAAAAATATATTTGGTTCAGGAGAACCATTAATAATAGTTTTCTATTGAACTTTTTTTTTTCTCTCTCTCTCTCTCTCTTTATATATATATATATATATATATATATATATATATATATATATATATAACATCGTACAGTGTTTTTACAAACGTGTGTAAAATAAACTTAGATGGTACCGTCTTCGATTTACGATATTTTGAAGGGATAATGACTTGAAGGGGTAACGGACTTTCGACTTTGTTCACATTTAGTCACTAAATTTTTTTTCATTATCTATTTGCAACTGAACTATTGAATCTGTTCATATTTTACCCTTATGACCGGTTGTTATCGGTCATAAGGGTGAAATGTGAACAATTTCAATAGTTCAGTGACAAATAGATAACGAAAAAAAGATTAGCGACTAAATGTGAACAAAATCGAAAGTTCGTTTCCCACTAAAAAAGTTTAATGACTAAATGTGAACAAACTTCCTCCTGTATTATGTTTTAGCATATTACTTATTTTTGTTAAATTCTAGCAATATTTGTTGATGTGTAAATCTATGAAATATAAAAATAAAAACCCGAAAAATATATTTAAAAAAAACAAAAAATCAAAACCCAAATAAAAAACCAATGGTTTGGTATTTTTCAAAATAAAAAATATCAAAATTTCCAATCTTAATTTGCTTTTACAAAAAGATGAATCATTGTCACCCATAGTTATTAAGAAATTGTGTTTAATGGTAAGAAATTAAGTTATATTCTAAACACAAAAAATTAAAAACCTTATTTTTTTAAATAGTTATTTAAATATGAATTGTTTTTTCTAAAACCTTTTAAAATTATGAGTGACTTTTTTGAAAGAAAAAAAAATAGCGCCGTTTTAATTATTGAATATATAGCTATTTTTTTCTTCTAAAAAAATATTTTTGTAAAGTAATATGGATGCGGTATTAGGCACAACATTTCATAAAACATGTTAACAATTTTACTTAATTCTATATGTCTAGTTAAATAATCAAATTTTCACTAATTATTCAAACTTTTTAAGAAAATACAATCTCAAATATAAGTCAATTGTCCGTGTACATTAAAAATGTCTAAATTCTAAACAAATTGACTTTTATTTTCGATATCATTTTTAATAGTAAATATATTAATATAATATATGTCAATACAAGGAGTATAACAATATATATAATGTATCAACGTATGTATGTATTATTTTATAAACAACATATATGGTTTAATGTATGTCAATTTATATGTTGCATAATTTTATAACACAAAATTCATACATATAATATTAGGATGATTTTTAAACATATAATATTGCATAGTTTTATAACATAAAACTTATACATATAATATTTGTTTCGTTTTTCATTTTTTTATACATTTGTCGGCGTTTTGTTTTTTTTTCATAGATTTCCTCATTAATAAATGTTAAAATTTAACAAAAATACATAATTTGCTAAACCATAATACAAGAAGAAAGTTTGTTCACATTTAGTCATTGAACTTTTTTAGGAGGAATTTTTTTTTCGATTTTGTTCATATTTAGTCAATAAACTTTTTTTCATTATATATTTGCCACTGAACTATTGAAAGTGTTCATATTTTACCTTTATGACCGGTAACAACTGGTCATAAGGGTAAAATGTGAACAGTTTCAATAGTTCAGTAGCAAATAGATAATGAAAATAAGTTTAGTGACTAAATGTGAGCAAAATCGAAAATTCGTTACCCTTTCAAGTCATTGTCCCTATTTTGAAACGTGATTCATTAAAATTGTACGACGTTAATGACATAAATCGTGTTGCCCCATGTCCACTTCTTTATAAAATAGAGATGTTTTGGAGCAATTGTCATGACAAAATTCATATTGGACCACCTTTATTTTATTACATTTTTTTGTTCTATCCACATGATCCATGTCCGCTACTTTATAAAATAGAGATGTTTTGGAACAACTTTCCTTAACAAAATTCATATTGTACCACCTACATTTTATTACATTTTTTTTGTTTTATCCACGTCTGTGTAGTGGTGTTGATTATGATGGCATGTGCGGAATAAGAAAAGATCTAGTGAATCATCATGTAAAATCAAGAACACATGGAGTAAATAAATCTTTGTAAGCTCTTATTAGATCTAGAAAGAATATACAAATGGGTTTGTACAAAGTTTCTCTCTCTAGTCTAACACTCCAAATGGATTCACTTACATAATGGGAGCCACTCACTTCCTATTTATAGGAAAGACTCAACCCATTTACACATACAAAGAGGAAAGCCTAAAACACTACATCCAAGCATGACTTTGCACCCTAACATTCTCCCCCTCAAAGTTAGGATTGTATGTCCGGCTTCAATCTCCAACGAGCTAGCGTGATTAAGACCAAACTCCCCTCGAAGTAACATCGGTCTTCAAATCCGCAAATGAATATTCGACAAACCCGAGAAGCTTCGAATACCCATCATTCTCTCCCTTTTTATAATCAAAAAATGATTATAAAGCCCACTAAGGATGAGAAGCGCCCGAGGAATAATCTTCACAATACTCCCCCTTGATGTGTACCAAAAATGAATCACCAAAAATCTTGCACGGAAAAACAATCACGAAAAAGCCACAAAAAATTTCCAATTTATGAAAATTTTTGACTTTTTGGGTGAAAGTTGCAAGATTTTTCAAAAACCGGGTAGAAATTGTCACTTTCTGAAACTTGCAGGGACCCGTTGCGCCAAAAACAGTCAAATATGCGAAACTCTAGCCCATTTGCAAAAGCAGGCATAAAGCGTAAATTCGCACAAACTGCAAGGACCAGAACTGAAAATTTTCTGCAGTTTCTCAGCTTTTATTACCCATATGCGAAGTTGGGTATTTGTTGCCAAAAATGCGAAACTGCTGTTACTCATTTTGAAAAAAATCTGCATTTTCTTCAAACTTGCGAAACTGGGCTAATTTTGCCATTTCGTGAAAATATAAGGGGCCAAATTCGAAACTATTTGCTTTCTTCCCCAATTCACGTTATACAGTGAAAACTTCGCATCATCAATTCTTCGCACGTTCCTTACAAATGCTTCGCATCTTTAACCCAATTAACCAAACATGCGAAATTGATATTGAGAGCCAAATGCGAACTCAATTTTGATTTCTATAACCAAATGCGAAGTGAACGACTTTCATATATGCGAACCATATCACAACCTTATATGCGAACTCAATAGATGCGAACTATCCAGATCACATCCTTATATGCGAACCCAAGTGAACATCAGAATCGATCCATAGATGTGAACTCGATTTTTTTATTTTCGCAAATCGACATCAACGACTCCAAAATCTATCCAGTTCATTCCAAAACTATCACAGATCCATTGACTCCAAGCTTGCGAAACTAGCTTACAGTCCTTTAACCATGCGAAACCTATCGCAAAAATCAACAATCGACATCAACTCATTTATCAGTCTTTTGAGTCAAACCCAGTTTAACACATCGAATATCAAACCCAAAATCGAACATATATCCTTCGCAAACCGATTCTCAAAATCACAAACAACTCTTCGATCCTTCTTTTCTTCCATCGACTCCCAATCATCATCGATCGAACTCGCAGAAATTGAACTTGCGAACAACATCTTCCAAGTCGATGCTTAACATCGATCTTACCACTCTGTTTATCAAAATCGATTTTCAACTACACATCATTTGCTTTCGTTCCAAAAATTCAATTGCATCTCAATTTTGACTTTTGAATTTTGACTCTTCAATCGTATCAGTCAACAAACACAAATCGATCATTCTATCAACAAATTTTAGATCAAAACGAGATTACTTCACTGTTCTACATATCTTTTTCACAAAAAAATTGAGATTTCTTGATCAATTTGATCAAAATCAAACATACACAACCGATTCACTTGATCCTCATCGGCTTGCAATAGAAGAAGCTATACACAACCGATTCACAAGTTTACAAACAATCTCCAACAATCAGTTATTCAGAATCATCAAATCGAGATTGGAACTCAAGAACAAATGATTATGAAGATGATGAATGGATTGTATAAGTACGAGATGTGTGTGTTGTAAGAACGAAATTAGCGACAAGGTTATTGAATTAACCACTTCAACCGACTGGGCTCAAACAATTGTAATGGATTAAAAACATTTTGGGCTGAAAGATTGATGAACAGTATGATAGCGAATTGGGCTCACAAATGAAAATGAACAGTAAACACTTCGAGATTTAATTGATCATAACAGTTGATCATAATGAGACATTGATTTTGATTTTTGAATTGATAAAAAAAATTGGATCAACAATGAGGTTGAAACGGATTCGATCCAAGAATTTATCAAGGAATCATCCATGATAGTATCAAAACCGCATTCTCTCCATATGATCTTTGCAAGTTTGGCTGCCTTCCAATCTTTTTTCTTTTGGGTTGTGGCAGGAGAGTCATTAGAGCTTGGAGAGGACATGTACTCCGCAAGATTTTTGAAGTGAGGGGGAGTCACTGGTTTCTCAGGAGTGATTTCTTGCGGTGGAGTATGATGAGATGGTTGCGGTGAAGGTTGTGGTGAATGATTTTTTTTGTAATGATGGGGGGGGGGGGCTTTGATGTTGTGAGATGGAGTGACCAGAATGATGAACTTCTTCTTCTTCATTTCCCACCTCTTGAGGAAAGCAACCCAGGGGCTTCCTCAAGCCAGGTTCAAAGGCATCAACTTTGGCAAAAACGTCTTGGAATTGAGCTTTGAGGGCTTCGGCCAGTTATTGATTGTTGGGGATGGTGGGGTTGAAGATTAGCTTGTGAATTTCCTTGGTGAGATGAAGAATTTCGGGACCATGGAAATTTGTGGACAGGGATCTCTGCAGGCGGTTGATTGTAGTTTGAAGGGCTGAGATTGCAGACTCATAGGTAGTGTGAGTCTCAACAATCAGATTTTGAGAGTGAGAAGCTTGATCCACAACGGCTGCTTGAAGATCTTTCTTGATTGCGGTTACCTCAAAGATAAGGAGTTCCGCAGTGGCCATGAAGTCCTTGTGATTTGCTTTGCGACTGTTGTCCAGGGACCGGATTCCCATTTCCACTTTAAGGGAAATACGGTCAGCAACCAGTCTCTCATGAGTTTCCAGGCGCTCGATCCGTCCAATCAATGACTGCGGTCCGGGGGTGTCTTTTGGTTGCGGTTGAGTTGGCTTGACCGCAGCAAGGATTAGATCAACTTTAGCTTGGAGGCTCAAGAATTCTTTTCAAGTAACAACATTCTTCTTCTTTTTCTTCTTTTCTTTGGGCTTAGAGGTCGAATGGTGAGAGCCAATGGATTCCTCTTCTTCATCAAACATCATTAGATCATCATCAGAGGGAGAGGGTTTGTTTACCTCTTGGAGATCATCATCATCAAGACCGAAGGTGGGAGCAGAGCTGACTTCGATTGCGGTTCCTTCGTCGTGTGATTCTTGGACAGTGGGAGTGGGAGGAAATTTGGAAGTAGTTTGATCAGTAGTTGCTGCCTGAGCCTTTTGAAGAGTCTCGACCATCTCATTCATCCAGTCCTGAACCTTTAAAATGGTGGCTACGATATTGGCATTATTAATTGCATCTGCCCAATACTTAGCCACAACTTGGATTTCTTGTTCCTTCTGTTGCTGTTGCTTGATTTGTTCATCCTTGCGAGCTTGGAATGTGTCACACCCCGAAACCGAAGGCGGAAATGTTCCGGGGCGGAGGATGTCATGAATATCGCAACCAATGTACATAGTAAGCGTAGTAAAGCACAAAACATTACATTACATAGAATTATTACATTTGTTTGAAACCAAAGTGTTACAAGTGTCATACATATATATCATATGAACAAAAGTAAAGACGAGTCTGATAAGAGCTCCATCTTTTCCAAAAGATCGCAGGTACCTGTCTAATGTGGACCTGAGAATACACGCAGTTTGAAAATCAGCATAAAGCTGGTGAGTTTGTAAGAGGTTTGTTTTCTGAAAATGTACAAGTTTCCTTTGGTTTTCCGAAAAAGTTTGTTATCCAAGAAAATCCCATATTTTCTTATAAGTATAGTTGAGTTATCCGTTTATTATACGATCCGGTTATGTACAGTTTGTTATCCTAGGAAAAACCCTTATTTTCCTTAAAAGTAAAGTTCAATTATTGAATCCAAATGAAATGTACAAGTATCTAACATACTTGTTGTATTAGCTAGGTATTCTGATGTCCTAGTTGTCCTACACTCGAATGTATCCAAAGGCGTGCTTTCGTATTCGTATTCCTATTCCTATTCGTATTTGTATTCGTATTCGTATTCGTATAAATATTCGTATTCGTATTCCTATTCCTATTCGTATTCGTATTCGTATTTGTATTCGTATTCGTATTCGTATTATTCCTAGCTGTACTTTCGTATTCGCTCTGTTCCTAACTGTACTTTCGTATTCGCTCTGTTTCTAACTGTACTTTCATATTTGCTCTGTGACTATCCGAGGGCATATCTTATGAGTATTAATCCGTGGTAAAGTTCTAATTTTAATGTTATTATTCGTTCACTCTCGTATCTACAGGGAGTGGTAAAGTTCTAAGTTTAATGTTATTATTCCTGCACTCTCGTATCTACGGGGAGTTATATCAAGAACATTTTAAAGTTTTAAGATTCATGCTTTTAACAGTAATAATGCGGAAAATACATTTGTGAAATATAAAATATAACATTTTAAAATGAGTTTCACAAATAACATGACGGTTTACTCTGCAAGTTGAATGATTGGTTAATAAAGTTTTCCATGTTAAAAGAATATGAAATATGAAATAGATCAAATGAAATCATAAGTTTGAGTACAAGATTTCCTTGTACTTTTGCTTGTATTCCCCCTGAAAACATTTGAAAAACACGGAAAAAGAGTAGGGGTATGAACTCACCGATCGAAGAATGTGCTTGATTGGATGCTAAACATTAGTTTGGGGCTTGAACGCGTATGAGGTTCCTATGTAATATCAAAAGATATACATTTGTATCTAATTAGACTTTGAACCACTAATTAGATAAGATTATACACTCCAAGACGCGAAAACACTTCAAAATAAGTGTTTGGAGTGACCCGGGTGACATCTAAGGACGTATATGGCTTGGATATGGAGTTTACCCTTCAAGAGTAAACTCATTAGAGAGTTTATGGCCCTAATGACCCACTCCCCATGAGTTTATGGCTGTAAACTCATGGTGGGGTGTTCTATGGTGCCAAATGGTCTTATATCACTTGGGAAAATTGGCTAGGATCAAATCTAGGGTATAAGAATGGATTAAACCCACATATGGACCATCTAATGGAGTTTACGGCAGTTAACTAAGAGTTTACGGCCTTAAGCTCCCCCCACACATTCCTTTGATGTTTTGGTGGTCCTAGGTCATTATAAGTGTTTCTAGCTAAATCTACAAGCCATGGAATGAATTTAAGGCACCATTTAACTAAGTTTTAAGAGTTTACGGCCTAGGAACCCATTCTTGGGGGGGTTTACGGCCGTAAGCTCATATGGGGGTAGTTTTAGCATGTTTAAGGACCTTAACTTGATTGTGGTTGCTTCTAGACTTTATTCCAAGGCTTATGGTGTGTTTAAGTGGCATCTCAACACCTTAAAATGAGTTTACTCCCCATGAATAGGTGTTTACGGGCCAAGCATGTGCTTGGGCCGTAAACTCATGTTTACACTCTAAATGATGAATTTAATGTGTTCTAAGTCCATGCAAATAAGTCCTTAGGTCATATCTAAGCTCCAAATGTGTTTTGGAAGGGTTTTAAGGCTCAAAAACCCCTTTTATGTGAGTTCACGGCCTAGGACTATTCTAGGACCGTAAACTCATGCTAATGGTCCTATTTCATAGATTAACCACGAATTTGAAGGCTAAAGATGTTATACTAGGAGCTAGGATAGTTACCTTGATGATTTGGAGCTTTAATTTGATGATTTGGACCTAGAGCTTGGATTGGAGGAGAGAGAGTAGAGAGAGAGTGGAAAAGGCTTCAAATGAGGCTCATTCCACTTTATATATGGTTAAAGTTTAGGACACGGTGGAATTCTACCCGATACTGATGTTAAGCGAGGCTTTTGGTCGCACCTGATTAAATTATCGTAACCCGATATTGTTGAAACTAAAATTTTTCTAATTACAAGATTGGGACGTTTTCATGAGTTTCTAATGTGTTTGGATACTAATTATGTCATAATGGCAAACTCAAAATTAATGACTTAATTTATAAACGAAACGGAAACAGTTCAAAACGACAAATTTTTAAATGACGAACGGGTTACGATGACGGAACAAACTTCAGGTTGTCACATTATCCCCCCGTTAGAGGGAATTTCGTCCCGAAATTCAAAATTTAAATACGACTCAAGGATATGGAAAGAGATACAGATACTTCTGTTTCATCGGATCTTCACGCTCCCAAGTGAATTCGGATCCTTCACTTATCGGGATATGACTTTGTTTCGTACGTTTAATCTCTTGATCTAGGATTTCGATTAGTTCTTCTATGGGGTTCAGACTTTCGTTGATTTCGGTCTCATCAAGGAATTACTCTCAAGGTCTTTAACTTCCTGTTTGTCGTTGATCACATAGGCTGGGAACTAAGTTTATCGCTAATGCTCTCTTTCTCACCGTTAGCTATCTCGACGGAAAACGTTTCGGTTATTAGTTGAGGACTATGTTTATGAAGATGTTCGAATGAATAACTAACGGATTAACTTTCAGTACTAGAATTGAAAAGGATTGCAAGCATAAGGGTTGTTGAAGAGGAATATACCTGTGGCAACGGTGGGATCGGCGGCTGCCTCACCTTGTCCTATAGCTAGGACTCTTCCAGTGTTGCCAACTATTGCTGTCTTGGGGCAGTTTCTCTTATAATGCCCGACTTCGCCACAACCATAGCAGGCCTGACTGATACCTGCTCCGGAGACTTGATTGGTTGGTGTTCTGCAACTTCGCGCAAGGTGACCCTCTTGGCCATAATTTTTGCAAAATTTCACACGAAAGGGACCGGGGATGTGGTGGTGGTAACTGCATCGGTTACACCACGGGAGAATACTGGAATATCCGGTGATAGGGGCTTGGGTTGAGGAACCTACAACAGAAACAACGGTAGGGGTAGTGGCAACGTGGACTGCCACTATCTGCTGTTTCTTCGAGAACTCCTATAAAGACTGACTTTTCTCCTTCGTCTCCCATAATTTTCTTTTCTCTCCACTTTTCTCTGTCAACTCAGGAGTGGTGGCTGCTTCCTCTATGTCCTCACTCTGGTCGATCAGGATTTGCGCTAAGCATTTGGCGCTGTCGTATGTATCCGACTTTGCAGCTAAAACGTTCCCTTTGGTTGGCTGGGTCAAACCCCAGATGAACCTCTCAATTTTCTTACTCTCTGGAGTAACCATCCCCGGACAAAGATGCGCCAAATCGTCAAACCTTGAAGTGTAAGTGGCAATATCGGAACCTTTCATCTTCAGGTTCCAGAGTTCATGCTCCAGCTTCTGTATTTCACCCCGAGGGCAGTACTCCGTGAACAGAAGTTCCTTCATGACTTCCCAACCCATATCATTGGCTATAGGTAGGGTTAAGGATTTGACTCGGCCGTTCCACCAAGTCAGAGCTTTATCGGTGAACGTGCAGGCGGCGAGTTTCACCTTGTCGGATTCTGAACAAGCACAGATCTCGAAAATAGATTCGATTTTCTCTAACCACCGAGTTAGGGCAATGACACCTCCTGTGCCATCTAAGAATGTGGGTTTCGCGTTCATAAAGTCCTTATAGGAACACTCCTTCCGGTGTCCCTGGCTACCTTCCTGATTTTGGGGCTGGGGACCACCTCCTTGCCCACCTAAGCCACTAAGGTTCATTTGCGATAGGGTAGCAGCCACAACAACATTGACAGCTGCTTGGAATATGATGGGATCGAATTAAGGAGGAGGTGGTGGCGGAGGAGGATTGTTGTTCTTTGAACTAGGTCTCTTTCTTGGAGGCATCTTGATCTAAAAAGATCAGGAAAGAGAGGATCATGAGTCCTCTGAATTGAATCAAGAGATATGGAACAAGGGATATCTCATTAAGACAGATATAAAATTCTATTAAGCGATAAAGCAGGAAAGAGTTATCAAAGCAGATAAACTATCGCTAAAGAATGATTGAGGAACAACGCTGGGATGAGAATTTCTATAACAGATTTGGCTCGAGAAATACTCCCATAGTATTTCATGTCTCGCTGCAACGACGGCTCGTTGTTTGGGTATTGGGTAAGTTTTAGGCAGGTCGCATACCACAGTCACTCCCAAGCACATGTTGGCTGTGTCTCGAATGAATATAGTTGGCCAGGCTATATTGATCCTAGACACGACTACATAACTGCCCAGGTTTAACAGCAGCGTACAACACCCATTTACTTATGTTTTGTTCTACTTGTAGTTACGGATTTCGACGGTTAGGTATACATGTTATTCTTGAAAATACTTATATTTTAAGGTATACTTTTAGTTCAGAGCACTTAGGCCCCATTGTGTTTATATTATTATACCATGTAAGGTTTGGTATACTAGTCTACTACAAACAAGGGCTTTGATACCAATCTATCACACCCCGAAACCGAAGGCGGAAACGTTCCGGGGCAGAGGACGTCATGAATATTGCAACCAATGTACATAGTAAGCATAGTAAAGCACAAAACATTACATTACATAGAATTATTACATTTTTTTGAAACCAAAGTGTTACAAGTGTCATACATATATATCATATGAACAAAAGTAAAGACGAGTCTGATAAGCGCTCCGTCTTCTCCAAAAAATCGCGGGTACCTGTCTAATGTCGACCTAAGAATACAAGTAGTTTGAAAATCAGCATAAAGCTGGTGAGTTCATAAGAGGTATGTTTTCTGAAAATGTACAAGTTTCCTTTGGTTTTCCGAAAAAGTTTGTTATCCAAGAAAATCCCATATTTTCTTATAAGTATAGTTGAGTTATCCGTTTATTATACGATCCGGTTATGTACATTTTGTTATCCCAGGAAAAACCCTTATTTTCCTTAAAAGTAAAGTTCAATTACTGAATCCAAATGAAATGTACAAGTATCTAACATACTTGTTGTATTAGCTAGGTATTTTGATGTCCTAGTTGTCCTACACTCGAATGTATCCAAAGGCGTGCTTTCGTATTCGTATTCCTATTCCTATTCGTATTTGTATTCGTATTCGTATTCGTATTCATATTCGTATTTGTATTTGTATTCGTATTCCTATTGCTATTCGTATTCGTATTTGTATTTGTATTCGTATTATTCCTACCTGTACTTTCGTATTGCCTCTGTTCCTAACTGTACTTTCAAATTCGCTATTTTTCTAACTGTACTTTCGTATTTGCTCTGTTACTATCCGAGGGCATATCTTATTAGTATTAATCCGTGGTAAAGTTCTAATTTTAATGTTATTATTCCTTCACTCTCGTATCTACGGGGAGTGGTAAAGTTCTAAGTTTAAGGTTATTATTCCTGCACTCTCGTATCTACGGGGAGTTATATCAAGAACATTTTAAAGTGTTAAGATTCATGCTTTTAACAGTAATAATGTGGAAAATACATTTGTGAAATATAAAATATAACATTTTAAAATGAGTTTCACAAATAACATGACGGTTTACTCTGCGAGTTGAATGATTGGTTAATACAGTTTTCCGTGTTAAGAGCATATGAAATATGAAATAGATCAAATGAAATCATAAGTTTGAGTACAAGATTTCCTTGTACTTTTGCTTGTATTCCCCCTGAAAACATTTGAAAAACACGGAAAAAGAGTAGGGGTATGAACTCACCGATCGAAGAATATGCCTGATTGGATGCTAAACGTTAGTTTGGGGCTTGAACGCGTGTGAGGTTCCTATGTAATATCAAAAGATATACATTTGTATCTAATTAGACTTTGAACCACTAATTAGATAAGATTATACACTCCAAGACTCGAAAACACTTCAAAATAAGTGTTTGGAGTGACCCGGGTGACATCTAAGGACGTATATGGCTTGGATATGGAGTTTACCCTTCAAGAGTAAACTCATAAGAGAGCTTACGGCCCTAATGACCCACTCCCCATGAGTTTACGGCCGTAAACTCATGGTGGGGTGTTCTATGGTGCCAAATGGTCTTATATCGCTTGGGAAAATTGGCTAGGATCAAATCTAGGGTATAGGAATGGATTAAACGCACATATGGACCATCTAATGGAGTTTACGACAGTAAAATAAGAGTTCACGTCCGTAGGCTCCCCCACACACCTTCGTTTGATGTTTTGGTGGTCCTAGGTCATTATAAGTGTTTCTAGCTAAATCTAAAAGCCATGGAATGAATTTAAGGCACCATTTGACTAAGTTTTAGGAGTTTACAGCCTAGAAACCCATTCTTGGGAGGATTTATGGCCGTAAGCTCCTATGGGGGTAGTTTTAGCATGTTTAAGGCCCTTAACTTGATTGTGGTTGCATCTAGATTTTATTCCAAGGCTTATGGTGTGTTTAAGTGGCATCTTAACACCTTAAAATGAGTTTACTCCCCATGAATAGGTGTTTACGGTCCAAGCATGTGCTTGGGCCATAAACTCATGTTTACACTCTAAATGATGAATTTAAGGTGTTCTAAGTCCATGCAAATAAGTCCTTAGGTCATATCTAAGCTCCAAATGTGTTTTGGAAGGGTTTTAAGGCTCAAAAAAACCTTTTATGTGAGTTCACGGCCTAGGACTGTTCTAGGACCGTAAACTCATGCTAATGGTACTATTTCATAGATTAACCACGAATTTGAAGGCTAAAGATGTTATACTAGGAGCTAGGATAGTTACCTTGATGATTTGGAGCTTTAATCTGATGATTTTGGACCTAGAGCTTGGATTGGAGGAGAGAGAGTAGAGAGAGAGAGAGTGGAAAAGGCTTCAAATGAGGCTCATTCCACTTTCTATATGGTTAAAGTTTGGGACACGGTGGAATTCTACCCGATACTGATGTTAAGTGAGGCTCTTGGTCGCACCCGATTAAATTATCGTAACCCGATATGGTTGAAACTAAAATTTTTCTAATTACTAGATTGGGATGTTTTCATGAGTTTCTAAGATGTTTGGATACTAATTAAGTCATAATGGCAAACTCAAAATTAATGACTTAATTCAGAAACGAAACGGAAACAATTCAAAACGACAAATTTTTTAATGGCGGAACGGGTTACGATGACGGAACGAACTTCCGGTTGTCATAGAATGCCCTACGAAAAGCGGCATATTTCTTGGCTTCAGCTTCGTTGGAGGGTTGATACTTACTCCATGAATCAGTAGAGTCACCTTCGTCAATTCCTTGAAATTGCATCGAGGTGTCCCTCGGGTTCACGGATCCTTGCACCATTGTGCTCACCGTGCCTAAACCACCTGTTACAGATGTAAGCAGAGTAGGAAGCTTCGTTGGTCTCCTTGACCCATGGTCAAGTTTGGCCTTGGCTCAGTTCTAGCGTGGGCGGAAGAAGTTCCCTGTGGTTGGGAAGGTGTTTGTAGTGTATGGGTTACATTTAAGAGGATGGAGTTCAACTCCTCAGGTGAAAAGAAATGCAGTCGGTAAGCCCTGGAGACCTTAGGGTGAGAACCAGAATTATCCTCTTGGGATAAAACTTGGTGGGGGGGGGGGAGTCTCCACGATGAGATGAATCAGACTCACTTGCTGAGCTTGAGTGGAATTCGATCGTGGTGCTGAATGGGTATATGGGCACCCCAAGGGCTACTAGAGCCTTTTGAGAGGCTGACGTATCAGTCTGGTCACGCATTTGGTCAGTGGGATCGGTTTTTCTTTTCTTAATGATGGAGATTGGTTGCGCATCCTCATCGGAGTCACTAGCTTTAATGGTGACTGTTGGTGGGGTTTTATGTTTCATGGAGGGTGCGGTTGATTTGGGTGCATCCTTCTTGGGGGTTCTTTGTTTCTTTTTAGTGGCCAATTTCTTCCTTCTTTGAGAAATATTGGAGAGAGTGGTGGAAGAAGGGACTGCGGTTCCTTCAGGGTCAATGGTTGCAGATGGAAGAGGCGGGGTAGGAAGGTATGGGGCAATACCTTCCGTAGCCTCAATGTGATTTGTGACATCAGCAGTCTCAAGACCAAGAGTGGAAAGAATATGGGTAGGAAGTCTTCGAATTGGGCCAAAAGCAAATTGATCAGATGAGGGATTGTACCTTTTTAGATCCTTGGTGACAAAGAAGTTGATGTCACTGCCCATATCGATCCCTGCGTCCGCATGAAGGTCTGAAATGCATAGGGACCAGAACCTTGCAAAGGTGAGTTCGGTTGGGTTCTCCCTTGGGCTCTCCTTGGGTATGTATTGAAGAAAGTCATCCCAAAGAAGCTGTCCATAGTTCACATCGTGACCTGTAAAGATGCTCCACACCAGTTCTAGCAGCTTGAGACCCATATTATCCGTGCCTCCGGTTCGGCCGGATAGACTGCAGATGACGAAGTGGCACACGAATTGCTAGACCGCAGACAATTGATTCTTCTTGAATTCACCGATTCCTTTGATCCTTTTCTGATAGCCCATTTGATAGAGTGCTGAAGTAATGTCCACCACTGATGGGTTGAAAAACTTGATGGAGGGATGAACAAGAAGGTTAATGGTATTGAGAAACTTTTCTTTGGACAGAATGACCAAAGAATCATATATTAGGTTAACATGAACTTCTTGTGGGTTATCGGGTGGGCGATAGGATGAGAAGGCATATTTGAAGAGGGTTGAAATTGGAACAACATCTGTGAAAGCATCGAATGGACCAAACATAGGGTGATTCTTGAGATACTTGATCATTAGCTTGATCGGAGCATTGTAGGATGAATGATCATTGAACACAGCTCTGAAGTTGCTTGAAGCAATCGAGGGAGAGTCAGAACCAGTAGGGTTCACTGATCCAGACGCCTTGGATTGTTTCTTAGAGATACCGGATTTCACCATTGTTAGAGCTTTCAGAGAAAGAGTAGAAAAGCAGAGTGCTTGGAGGTATTTTGAGAGGGATGATGTTTGAAGATTCAATTTTCAGAGAGCGTAAAGTGATTTAGGGAAGAAGAAGGGTTTATATAGGGATGAAATGGAACAGTAACGGAGTTTTACCCTAGGTAAAAGAATAGGATAAGGTAAAAGTCGTTTGGGGGGGATCCTTTGAATTGGAAGTAAATCTAAGCCACATAATATGAAACGGTTTGAAAAATATTTTGGGGATTTACCAAAAAGGGTTTGCATTTAATGAAATTCAAACGTGCACCATCACGTTAAGTGATCGTGTAACGTCCATAAATTTTACGCCAAATTTAAACTTTTATCATTTACAAAAGAAACAAATAGTAGATGTTTTTACAAAACATTTCCAATTCATTTATCATCAGAGTGTCCCAAAATAGATCATAAGGATGAGGAGCGGTACGGTCACGCCTTCTCCTTCCCTCGATCACCTGAAGTACCTGAAACAATAAACTGAAAACTGTAAGCTCGAGGGCTTAGTGAGCTACCCCCAAAATACCAATACCATACAGACAGAAACATATCAATAACAATAAATCAATCAATCAACCTGCATACTAGGCCATCGGCCTGACTGGTCCGCCCTTCAGTGCCTACAGTCTATCTGAATCTATCCCGAGCCTTCGGCATGACTAGTCCACCACGTGGGCCTACAGTCTCCCCGGACCGCTCATAGGGTATGTTGGCCTTCAACACAAAGCAGGACCGCCTCAACCCAACCAACAAACATTTAACCATGTGCACATATTATCTTATACTAGCATATACAAACATCAAGAATACCTATCTCACTGATCATCAATCATAGAATTCTCTCATAACTAGAGCACTGACCTAGCAGGTCACTAACATACCAATCCTTACGGATCATGAAAGCATAACATACTGCCTACCCTGATTCCGATCAAACCGATCATATCACATGTAGCATACCATAACAATAACAACTAAAGGGTCGGCCTTGGTGCCGTAGACCCCATCGATATAGTGAGGATAGCTCACCTTGCAGATGTCGACTCGAAAGGTAACTCCAACTACCGGATCACTTGTCACCGGCTCCACCACCTATATCCATAACACAATATACTCATAAGTCCTTAGCCTTATAAGGCACTCCATAACCTACTAGTCAATCCCTAATCAAGGTCAAAGTCCTTGGTCAAGGTCAACAATCCATGTTGACCTCAACTTGCCGAGTACACTCGGATGCTCGCCGAGTCTTTGAAGCACATTCCAACTCGCCGAGTCATCGGGGTGACTCGTCGAGTTCCTTCGGATCCTGATCAAGTCTCAAGGCCACCCGTCGAGTTTCCTCCTTGCAACTCGACGGGTATACACACAAACATATTCTCGGATAAAACTCATACGAATCGCCGAGTTGTTCTTCAACCCGTCGAGTTTCGTGACCATCCTCATCTAACTCGCCGAGTTGTTCAACAAACTCGTCGAGTTCACGGCTTCCTTCAACTGAATCGCCGAGTTGTTCATCCAACTCGTCGGGTCTAATGCATATCTTCATATGACTCGCCGATTCGGCTTTGCAACTCGCCGAGTTCCTTCAGTCATTTTAACATGTAGACGACTATAAGCCATGAGAAGGTCCCAAATTGTAGATCTAGCTTCCTTAATCCTGCTTATCACGTAAAGTTGCAAACTTTATGTGCATGCATTGCCTTACAAGCTCCAGATGACAAAACCAAGCTCTTAATGGGTGTTCATGGACCATAGGGACCTTAAACTCAACTAAAGCTGGAACTTTATGCTTGAATAATCCAAATAGGGTCCAGATCTGAAGTTACAACTTCATATCTAGCCCATAGATTTCCATACCAACTTGATACCCTTTCTAAAACCCTAAAACCCATTCAAAGATGAGGTTTAACTAAAATAACTGAGGAAAATGGTTAAATACCTTCCCAAGAGATTTTCACGGAAGAAGAAATCGGATCTCTTCCCAGTTCCTTGCCTAAATCACTTGATTCACCAAAAATCTCCTCTCAAGCTTCAACACATAATGGGCACACACACACACAAGTTAGAGATGCAAAGGGGGCTGCAAAGGAACTGAAAGAGGTTTGAGCTTCTTTAAATAGGGGTGCAAACCCCGGAACTTAGGGTTTCACTTTCCAGCTCCTACTTGCCGAGTCCCACAAAGGACTCGCCGAGTAGGTTACTTAATTCGCGATCCAACCCGCCGCTACTCGACGAGTAGGGCAACCAACTCGTCGAGTAGGGCCAAAACCCAAAAATATTTATTTAAATTATTACCTGAGAATCGGGGCGTTACAACTCTCCCCCACTTGAACTAGACTTTGTCTTTAAAGTCCGCTGGGATAAACAGCGCCGGATAATGCTCGCGCATCTCCGCCTCCGGCTCCCACGTCCACTCGGATCCCTTCCGATGTTCCCATTGTACCTTTACCAAAGGTATTTCCTGATGGGATTTAGGTAAAACAAGGAAACTAGAAAACAATTCCTAAGTTCACATGCAACCTACTTTGGATCTATGTTTTAACTATTGAACATACAACTTTGAATTGCAAAACAAGAACCCTAGAGGAGGTGACTAATTTCGAAAATATTAAACTAGGGTTAGGAGTTACATACCTTTCAATTGTTATAGCAAACAATTGACAATTCCCTTGATCTTGATCTTCTTGGAAGCTTAGCACCACAAGTGTAATGCCTCTAATGGAATCACACCCAAACTATCAAGAAGGAAAGTAGAGGAGAGAGGGGAGAGAGTATGCAATTTCAGCCACGGTTTCTTCCAAAGAAATTAGTGCTCTCAAATGTGAACCAGGAGGCTCCTTAAATAGTTGAAGGATCTAGGGTTTAGGGGAAACCCTAGTTATCCTTTGCTTAGGGCCTAAGCAAAACCCAAGGGCCTTATCTTGGACCCCTTGGATGGATTCTCTAGGGTTTCCCCTAGGGTTTTCGTCCACCTCCTTCCAAGGGGTTTCTGGAACCTTCCATTCAACTATCAGTTA
Organism: Lactuca serriola; assembly: GCF_051521515.1. Lineage (NCBI taxonomy): Eukaryota > Viridiplantae > Streptophyta > Magnoliopsida > Asterales > Asteraceae > Lactuca > Lactuca serriola. Next base: position 87,152,593 of record NC_136413.1, on the reverse strand, counting down.
ATTGCAAAGTAGTCCCTGCACTTTGTAATTAATTCTTTTAACCCCAAAATTAATTCTAATTAATTTCTGGCTAACAATTAATTAAACATAATGATTTCTTATTAATATATTAATCTTTTAACAAATTAATAAGTCATTTATATTAATTTATTAATCTTATAATAAATTAATACCTCTCCTTTCATAATTTCCTTGTCCGGTTGCTAGGTTTGAGGGCAACCCAAAAGGACTGTGCTGCTATCAATTCAAGTACATACCAATTATAGTTATGGGAATGGGCTTAGACACCTAATCCAACAGTCTCCCACTTGGATAAGTCTGTAACTATAATTGCTAGTATGCCTTCTGATGAGTTGAAAAACTCTCTTTGATCGTTTAGATCTTATACAGGTTAATCAGAATAATGCAAACAGAAATATCAAACACGAGAATGAATCAAAATAAGTTGAATGATTCAATAGATTCACGCCTCAGCAGAGATCGATAAAGAACTTCCGTTGTAGAGGCTTTTTAGGGTTACAATCGATAAAAGGTATTCGCTATGAATAATCGACTCCAAAATCTTACGTACAAAGATGCATGCAAGCATCTATAAATACTAAACCCTAATAAATAAATCACAGATGGACAGGCCCAATCCGGATACAAAATTGGACTAAGGACCTAGCCGAAGACGCAACACATAATGGACCCTACAATCTCCCCATTTGCGTCAATTGGAGCGAGACCCTGCTTGCTGGATCCTGCTGCGTGAACTTTCTTCGTGGTATCGAACAGACGAGGAATGATGGCAAGAATGGTTTCTCTGCTTGCACCGATTAATGTTCCCCAGAACATGTTCCAAACACGAAGTGGTATAAAGATGCTTGTCAGCCAAGGCGAACAGACATTTTTGGCCTTTATTCCTGGTGAACATGACTGAGTTTCGCTTTGGATCGATCCTCCCCATCTGCATTTTATTCAAATCACTTGCAGAACCAACTCGGGAGATGGTGGGCTTCTTCTTGAATACACTAGCAATTTCCTGATCCATCTTAGCAACCTCCATGATGTAGCAAACCAACATCCTTTTGAAGTGATCTATGACCGGCCCATATTCAGCTTCATTGGTGAGGAGGATGTTATGCAGGATGACCCAATCGTGTGGATTCAGATTAGGAAGATCAACAAGAGAAATGGCATGTTCGGCTTTAGCTGACCCCCTTAATACTTTGAACCTGACATTAGTGAAGTTACCCTCCCGAAAGGGTTTGAGGACCCGAACGTTGATGATCTTCTGTGCACTCCACGTCTGATACTGCGGCTGAGCAGACCTCAGATTAAAGTCAATAAGCTCCCTATCGACCTTCGGGTGAGGATGAGGGACTTCAGCAACGTGAGAAAATGCATGAAATATAAAAGCCTTTCAGGTCAAGGGCATGTCGAACTGAGAGTCGACAGAATTAACCCTGTCCAAGGAGATAACAGGTTCAAGCCAGAGGATGATGGGGGTCTCGATAGCTTCTTTGATAAGCTTCTCGAGAGTCCATGGTGGGAATAGGGTTTTTTCGACTTTCAAGGAGATCATGAGCCTCCTTCATCTTCCTTTCGTTTGCTTTTGCCTCTCTAGCGATCCGAGCACTCATGTCTGGATCCTTATCCCTGGCCTGTTTCTTCAAGAGATCAGCAATGGTCTCTTTGTCATCATCGCCATCACTGTCATCCAGAGCCTTTTTCCCTTTATCTTGAGCACCCGAACCTGAAGCATGACCAGTTGTTGGAGGTTCGGTTGCTTTAGTTGAAGCTGAAGTAGAAGTAGGAGGCGGTTGAGATTGATTATCGCCCTTTGAAGGTCCTTCTCCCCCTTGTTTTGGATGGTCCACGTTCTCAGGAAGCCCCTCAATTTTGCTGAGCATGGCAAGGGCAGGAGCAAGCTTCTCAACAAGAGTTCGCCTCACTGAGTAGTTGAGAATTGGGTCGTGTGCTTCAATAATGTTGGAGAGGGCTCCATGGACATTCGAAACACAACTCGAAATGACCACTCGCTCAGATCGAAGAGAATTAACCTCCTTTTCTGATTGGGAAAGCTGAAGACTCTTGATCTCTAGAGCAGTTGTTTTGCGTGCAAGCGCATCCATCACTGAGTTTTCCGAAGCAAGGTTTTCTTGGAGCTTGGTCAATCGCTCCTCAACAACTGCCTGGAAAGATTTATTGTCAGCTTCAAGAGTCTAACAAAGACCTGCAAAGAGTTGCTCTTCTGATGCAAATGAAGTAGCCAGCTTCTCAACAACTGAATAAATCTTCGCTGCATTAGATTCAGCTGCCCCCTGTAAAGACAATAAAAGAATGTTAGCATCATGAAATAGTTTTTCGACTTTTTCGGTCGCTGCAACACAGGCCTTTGTGGATGCATCTATAACAACAGTGGTAGAATTGATAGAGGCTCCACGTGCCTTGGTGAAAGTATCAACCATCCCCTGAATGGCAGCCTCTGAGATATTGGACCGAGAGGAGGAGGAGGAAGCGACGAGACTATCAATTTTCTCATGAAGTTCCTTGATGTGCTTTTTAGTGACAGGAGCATCATCGTCATCATCGCTTTGAACATGGTAGGGACTGTAGTAAACAGAATCAAAGGTCATGTCTTCCCCTCCAAGAAAAGTCTCGGTATCGGCTGAGTGATTAGGAGATGAAGGCGAAGGTGGAGGTTCGGTTGTGTGAGTAGGTTCGGGTGTGGAAGTATGTTCGGTTGCATGTGTGTGTTTGGGTGCTGAAGTACGAGCCCCCGTATCAGATATGTTGGTTCGAACTCCAGTGGTTGTTATTGTTGTAGAGTTTGAGAAAATGGGAGGTGGTACAGGAATAAAAGTGGGTGGAATATGAGTAGTGGAGGTTATGGGGGGAATGGAAATAGAGATAGTGATTGGGGGAGGACAGACAGGTTTGGTTGTAACTGGTACCTCATGTGAAGGCGAACAGGGAGGAGAGTCACCTCGAAACGACTCCTCTGAGTCTGAACTCTCATCCCCAGATTCACTGGAGGAAGAGGCAAGAATGAGTTTCCGCTTGGGCTGGGTTTTCCTCTTCTTTGGAGGAGGTGATTGGGTAGCCTTCGTTGATTTTCTCTTTTTAGGAGAAGGGCCTTTCACCCCTTTGAGCACTTTCTTGTCTTTCCCCTTTTCTAGTTTCTTGCCCCTGGGAGCAGGTTTGTCGGCGTCATTGATAGACTGAAGCATCTATGGATTGAGCTCTCTGGGACCCGAAGGAAGAAACTCCTTATAGGTCTTGATGATGCGGCTCTCCCCTGATACACAAGCATACATTGACTCTGGAATAGAGCCAACAAATAGGAACTTGGAAGGATCCGTCAGAATGATCTTCGTAGTGTGAAAGACGCCAATAGAGGAGAGTGGAGAAGTGGCCACAATAGGGACATGATACTTGTCCATTGCCCATTTGGTGACGAGCGTCTAGAAACTGGCGTAGGAAATTTCAGAATGGCAAGAAGTAGAGGCAAGGCTTTGGATTAACTGCTGCCATAGAACTGAGCCATAGTCGAGGTTGACACCATTGTACAACCCATAGAGAATTGTCATGAATAGACGACTAGCCCCATCAGAACCTGCACTCCTCTCTGATAGACCCTTGAACAGTATCATCAAAAAGCCATTCCACTGAGGAGGAAGACACGACTTCTTGAACTTCGTGACAGTGGTAAGAATTTCAGTGTAACCCATGTTGTAAAAGATGGAGAACAATTGTCCTGCAGAAATCGAATCAGGGTTAACCCTTGACTCATCAGGTTCAAACCCTAGAAGCGAGCATAATCGCTGTTTTGAGATGGAGGTTTTTGTATCAGGAATGTCGAAGTAGATGCGATCACCAGACTTATCGTAGTGAGCAGTGGAGAAAATCTGGGATAGACATTCCATAGGTACAATTTCGACCTTGGTCAGTGCGAGAACCAGTGGAGAGTATTTGAGACACTCCACTATGGGGTACATAAAGGCATCATAGGAAACTGAGGTGAGATCAATGACCAAGCTTTGCTGGGGTCTGATTGGGAGAATGTGGGAGGTTTCATGAACAGATGAGGAATCTGCCATTGTTGAGTGCTTCGAAGAAGAAGATGAACAGTGGGAGAAAAGTGTCTTTGCTTGCTCTCAGAAATTTGGGTGCAGTAAAACAACTTAGGGTTTACCCTTTATACCGTGTGTAGAAGTGAGAGAAAAATCCGCCCCCAAATCCTCTTGAAAAACGAATCGGTTCCTGAGTTGATCGACGTGTGACAGTTAGCAACCCCTATGATTACGTTTGAGAGAGAAAAAACGTTTCCATTTTGCACGTCTTCCCATCAAATGCCTTTTTGAATTCCTGAAACCTTTAGTCTCCCAGCTGAGTCATCATCTTATCTTTAAAATGAGCTGTCTTCACTAAATAAAAGCAATCACGTAGATAAACCACAACATCCCTTTGAGAATATAGCATTAAAAACCAGAGCTAGAAAAATAGCTTGTAGTGAACCAAACTAGACTTTTGGAAAATCAAAAAGATTTTCATGCATAGAGTGTCAAAGATGAAGAAATAAAGCAACATATATGTGGGAAATTGTGATGTCAATATAGACACAAAACAGTGGATCCGGGCACGAATCTCTTCCTTCAAAGTCAAGAGAGACTTTAAAGTGTCTGTGTGGTTTCCCGTTGAATTACGATCAAGCACTTGTTAAGAAGTGTTGAAAGGCATCTTTTAATGAGGCTTAGAGGGGTGGCTTTCACTTCAGTTTAGAATTCCAGATCTTGACATAAGATAGAAACCGAATGATGTACTTGTGAGACCAATGAGGTCTGTTGAACAAGTAGGTTTGGACAGTATTTTAGTGACTTGTTGGAAATGCTTGGTGTGAAATCTCAAGAAAATTTAAAACTGGATTCTAAGGGAAGAAATGTTGTGGTATGTAACAATTTCATAAGAATCACACAAAAAGAAAAATAGAGATTTCATGGTACAACCACTTGGGTGGATTCGTTAATTCATGAGTGAAATCTAGAGCAAATTTAATTGTTCACCGTCAATGTATAGTGGGTATTGAATTGTGGGTTTCACTTACACGAAGCTAAGATCACAAACACAGAGATTGTGTAACCATAAACCTCAGTGGTAATTTATGAGAGTCAAGGGTTACATGTATGAAGCGAATATGATGGAGAAAAATGTTTGAGGTGGTGTAAGGAAATCAAAGTACCTCTGCTATAAAAATAGTGACCAAGCAGAAAACTCTTAACTCATATGAGAAAAGAGTAAGGTAGCTCATGATTAGAATAAATGTGGCAGCCTAATTGGGAAGACAAGGTTTGTGTATACCCAGTCATTAAGGCTTTATTCAAAATCAGTTGAGGCTTTGGACAACATGCAGCAGCATGCATCTAGGGACACTTAGCTAGTAAAAAGTGTGAGAATGATACCTGCCCCATCGATATTCCATAAACTATTCACATAAACAGAAGTAGAGACAAAAGGAAAGAAAATATTTTTGAAATTTTTGATATTTTTGTAAAGAGAAAAACAAAACAAACCAAACCGAAAAGAAAAAATTTCGAACCGAACCCGAAATGGACCGAATGCTCGGTTCATTTCGGTTCCTTAAAAAAAATATTTTTGGATTTTTGGAAAACAATTGTACAAAAGTATACAACCAAAGATATCACCTTTTTGAGATAAGTGAAAACAAGTGCAGTGGGACCGAACCCGAAATAGACCGACAGTTCGGTTCATTTCGGTTCCCGTGTGAACCGAGCCCGAAATAGACCGAGCATCCTGTTTATTTCGCTTCCAACTTTTAGTTTTGAGAAGGCGTTTTTGGAACAGACTCTGATTCCATCCTACCTAGGCCTTGTAGGATTTTATTGAAGCTTGCTTCAGGAAGGGCTTTGGTGAAGATGTCGGCCAGTTGATCATTGGTTCGAACAAAGTGAATTTCTACATTTCCATCTTCCACATGATCCTTAATAAAGTGATACCTCAGTGCTATATGCTTTGTCTTGGAATGTTGCACGGGGTTATGACAGATCCTAATTGCACTTTCTGAGTCGCTATATAGTGGGATCTTTTTCATATTGAGTCCATAATCCCGGAGTTGGCTTTGGATCCAAATCCTTGTGATGTGCAGGAGGCGGCTGCAATGTACTCTGCTTCGGCTGTAGACAGAGAAACACATGTTTGTTTCTTAGATTGCCATCTCACCAACTTCCCGTCGAGGAATTGACAGCCTCCTGTAGTGCTTTTCCGATCTAGACCACATCCTGCTAGGTCTGCATCTGAGTAGGCTTGAACGAAGAAACCTGAGTTTGAGGGATACCAAAGACCGAGAGAGGTGGTTCGCTTCAAATACCGGAATATATTCTTCACTACCAGCATGTGAGGTTCATAAGGATTTGCTTGAAACCTGGCACAATAGCATACTGAAAACATTATATCGGACCTGCTAGCTGTGAGGTACATCAGGGAACCAATCATTTGGCGATATAGTGTTATGTCGACTGCCGGTTTTTCCAAAGATGGTGTGAGCTTGGTGACGAACGCCATAGGGACTTTGACCTTGGAGTCTCCCATCATGCCGAATTTAGCCAGGAGAGTCTTTGTATATGCTTCCTGGTTGATAAAGATGCCATCGGGTCCCTGTCTAATATTTAAACCAAGGAAAAAGTTAATAGGACCCATTGAGCTCATTTCAAATTTAGTCTCCACCAACTTTCTGAATTCAACTGTTAGGCTAGGATTCGTTGAGCCAAAGATGATATCATCGACATAGATTTGAACAATCATAAGGTGGTTACCTTCCTTTTTACGAAAGAAGGCTGGGTCAACCGAACCTTGTTTGAATTTAGAAATCTTTAAAAACTTAGTTAATGTTTCATACCATGCCCTAGGTGCTTGTTTCAGACCATAAACAACCTTATCTAAGATGTAGTAGTGATCTAGATGCTTTTCATTCACAAAGCCAGGAGGTTGCTCCACGTACACGGTTTCTTCAAGTTCCCCATTCAGAAACGCACACTTCACATCCATCTGGTAGACCTCAAAATTTTTGTGTGCAGCATAGGCAAGAAATATTCTAACGGATTCCAGTCTTGCTACCAGAGCGAATGTCTCTTCATAATCGATTCCTTCTTCCTGGCAATATCCTTTCACCACTAGCCGAGCCTTATTCCAGATTATATTTCCCTTATTGTCCATTTTGTTTCTGAACACCCATTTGAGACCAACAACCGAGGCATCTTTTGGTGTTGGAATGAGTCTCTAGACCTTATTTCTTTCGAACTCATTGAGTTTGTCTTGCATTGCCTGAACCCAATCAGAATGATCGAGAGCAATATTGACGGTCTTCGGCTCTATTTTGGAGATGAAAGAATTAAACATGCATAATTCTACTTTGGAGAATAAAGCAGTTTGCTTCGCCTTCAGTTGTGATCGAGTTACAACCTTTTCTGATGCATCACCCACTATTTGAGATACATGATGATCTCTGGTCCATTTGGTGAGAGGATGATGATTTGGATCATAGGATAGATCCAATTCAGCATTTACCATTTCTTCCAACTCTGATTGAACATCATCGTCATAGTGCATATCGGAATTCTCCCCCTCGACAGATGATGAACTATATGGATGTGAACCAAGAAGTCTTTCTTCGACTGGGCTTTCGGGCTGATCCGGACTTTCGGTTGTCACTGGACTTTCGGGTGCTACATGACTTTCGGGAGCAACTGGGCTTTCGGGTGCTACAGGACTTTCGGGTGCGTCAAAGATTGGATTCTCCCCCTGGATATGTGAGTCCTGTTGATTTGAAGAAAATTGATTCTCCCCCTCGACTGAAGTACTGCTCTGGGGAGGTTCGTTTCGAACTGGTTCTTTTTCTCCCATTTGTTTGGCTGCATCTTCGACAATCTTCTTAAGGTGATCAATCTTGTTGTCTGCTGCCGTGGCCTCAGAGTGAGCAGCTTTCTCAGCTTCATCAAATAAATCCATGAACTGGTCAAAGAAATTGACGATTGAGGCTGTGACTTGACCTGTTTGAGAGAAAATCTCACCAATTGCTTCTTCGGTAGACTTCAACTTCTTGACGTAATTGTCATCGAACGTCACATAATAGGTTTCTTCAATTCTTTTAGAATGCTTATTCAAAACCCTGTATGCCTTTGAAGTAAGAGAATATCCCAGAAAGATACCTTCATCAGCTTTGACATCAAACTTTTTGCGATGTTCTTTTGAGTTGAAGATGAAGCACCTTGAACCGAACACGTGAAAGAACTTAACATTCGGCTTCCTGTTGTTAATAATCTCATAAGGGGTGAGAGAGAAACACATGTTGAGATATGATCTGTTTTGAGTAAAACAAGCTGTAGCAATGGTGTCAGCCCAGGTATATAGAGGACGAGAAGCAAAACTCAGCATTGTTCGGGCCGCCTCACACAGGGATCGGTTTCGCCTTTCGAAAATTCTGTTCTGTTGAGGTGTATAGGGGGCTGAGAAATTGTGACTGGTGCCTTTTTCTACTAAGAAATCTTCGAATTCTTTGTTCTTGAATTCCAGTCCATTGTCGCTCCTGATGTTTCGAACAACTTTTCTTAGTTGCACTTTGACTTGCTTGATAAAGATCTTCAGTTTGGGAGGCGCCTCAGATTTGTGCTTTAGAAAGAATACCCAAGTAAATCGTGAGAAGTCATCAACAATAACAAGGATGTACTTGTTACCGCCAATGCTCTCGATTGATGATGGACCACATAAGTCGATGTGAAGCAACTCAAGTGGTTCAACAACTTTGGTGTTTATGATTGTTGGGTGACTTTTGTGACTTTGTTTCCCCATTTCACATGCAGCACATAAGTATTCTCGATCGAACTTAAGCAGTGGAAGTCCCCGAACATGACCACCGGTGACTAGCTTGTTGATGTCTTTGAAGTTGAGATGTGAGAGCCTTCGGTGCCACAACCAACTTTCGTCTGAATGGGCTTTGGACAAAAGACATATGGCTGGATTCCCTTTGATTTGTCTGAGATTCAGAGGGAACATTTCACCTTTTTGTTCAGACTTGAGAATAACTTTGTTGGATTTCTTCTCTATTATCTCTGAACCTTCGTCATCGAACGAGACTTTGAGACCTGTACCTCCCACCAGTTGAGACACACTGATGAGGTTATGCTGCAACCCCTCTACATACGCCACCTTCCTGATTGTAAAGTCTCCATTGGTTATCATCCCATAAATCGTTCCATAAGAGTTGTTACCAAAAAGCAAATTGTAGCTTCCAAAAAGCTGCTGCCGAACTCTGACCCAGTCAGTTACATGTCCTAAGATAAGTGATCATATAATCCTTCGTTTTGCTAAATATCCCTAGACAAAAGACATGGAATGTAATCAACCTCTTTTGTCCAGAATATATGTTTCCCGATTCCTGATTTGTGATGATATAGGACTTCTAATCAAACACATAAATTCAGTCCTGGCTGGGCCCAGCACAAAGGTCAACATCAAATCATTGAGGGGCCCACATATATCGCTTTTCCCGTTAGGGAAAAAGGAACGAATAAACATTTACTCATATGCTTGTATCTTTTACTCATCAAACAATACATGACAATACGTTTTATAACACCAAGTTACTGATGCGTTTTCTTATCACCAATGTATAGCCGACTTGAAAATTACAACTCATATATCTCTGTTCCAAGATCATAGCTATTATCATCTCAGTATTACTCGTGATGAATTCCATGAAGTAGTACTCTGAGCGTGGGTTTATCCAATACTCAAATCTCACTCTCTGAGTACTCATGAACATTGCAACAATTCTATTGCCATGTTTATCCTTTAGACAATCTGCAATCCAATTCATGACAATCTTAATTCACTACTTACTTCCAAAAGTATGAGCGATTGTGGAGTTTGAACAATCATATAATTCGGGAAGTAAAACATGCAAAATATCAAACACAATAATAAACAATTGACAAAAGGTAGTAAACCCATAAATAATACTTTATTATTTAATCACCAAAAGTCAATTACATTTACTTTGTTACAAGTTTCAGGACAAAACTAATCTAACTACTAAAACTAATATCATCTTTCATACCTATGCTCCGAGCATGCTGAATATGCTTAACCCTACTTAGACCCTTTGTGAGGGGGTCTGCTGGGTTATCTTCAGATGATACCCTCTTCACAATAAGATGGCCTTCTTCTACTCTATGCCTGATGAAATGGTACTTTCTGTCGATATGTCTGGTTTTACCATGGTCTCTGGGTTCCTTAGTTAAGGCAACCGCTCCCTCATTATCGCAGAACAGTTCCATAGACTCCTGGATGGTTGGAACAACTCCGAGATCTCCGATGAAGTTCCTCAACCAAGCTGCTTCTTAAGATGTTTCACTCGCTGCTATGTACTCTAATTCACAAGTAGAATCAGCCACCATATCTTACTTGGAACTTTTCCAAGTAACTGCTCCTCCATTCAGTAGAAATACGCATCCAGATTGACAACGGAAGTTATCTCTATCTGTTTGAAAACTGGCATCACTGTAACCATCTACTCTCAAAGTATCATTGCCACCAAGTACAAGGACCCAGTCCTTCGTTCTTCGCAAATACTTGAGTATATTCTTTATTGCTGTCCAATGAGCCCTACCCGGGTTTCCTTGATAACGACTGACTATGCTCAAAGCAAAGGCCACATCAGGCGAGTACATGTCATAGCGTACATGATCGATCCGACATTAGAAGCATAAGGTACACGACTCATGTCTGCTATTTCCTCGTCTGTAGTAGGGCATTGAGTCTTACTCAATTTTGTGTTGCTCTGGATAGGTAGCTCTCCCTTCTTGGAATTTTCCATACTAAACCTCTTTAGTACCTTATCCAAGTATGTGCTCTGACTAAGTCGAATTAGTCTCTTCTTTCTATCTCTCAATATTCTAATCCCAAGAATATAGGCAGCTTCTCTAAGATCTTTCATGGCAAAACACTTTCGAAGCCAAGACTTAACTTCGTTCAAGGTGGGAATGTCGTTACCAATGAGTAAGATGACATCGACATATAACACTAGAAAAGTTACTATACTCCCACTAGCCAAAACTCATCTTCACTCCTAGAGAAACCAAACTCTTTGACTTTCTCATGGAAGCAAAGATTCCAGCTGCGAGATGCTTGTTTCAATCCATAAATGGATTTCTCAAGCTTACACACTCTATTGGGAAACTTTGCATCGACAAAACCCTCTGGCTGATTCATGTAAACATCCTTAGCCAGCTTCCCATTATGGAAGACAATCTTAACATCCATCTACGATATTTCATAGTCATGAAAGGCAGCTATGGCGATCAATATCCTGATAGATTTAATCTTGGCTACTGGTGAGAAAGTTTCATCATAGTCAACCCCTGGGGTTTGTGTAAAACCTTTCGCTACCAGTCTAGCTTTGAATGTGTGTACATTCCCATCCATGTCTGTCTTTTTCTTGAAGATCCATTTGCAACCAATTGTCTTACGACCTGGTGCATTATCAACCAAATTCCAAACTTGGTTGTCATACATGGATTTTATCTCACTTTCCATTGCCTCTTTCCACTTGGAAGCCTCTGGGCCTGCCATTGCTTCCTTATAAGAGATTGGTTCATCTAAATTCACTAGTGTCCTATCACTGATGAATGTGTCACCGTCTGAAGTAATATGAAAACCATACAACTCAGGTGGCACACTCACCCTAGTAGATCTACGAAGAGGTAATGATTTATCAACTGGTTCAACAGGAACTGTTTCCTCTAGTTGAGTGCTAGTGTCATCTAAGGTTCCTTCATTGGTTAACTCTTAAATTTCTTCAAGGTCAATGGTACTCCCATCGTCCTCTTTGAATATGAGCTCTCTTTCTAGAAAGACTCCTCTTCGAGCTACAAACACCACGTTCTCACTAGGTCTGTAGAACAAATATCCAAAAGACTGTTTTGGGTAACCAATGAAAACACATTTCTCACTTCTTGTTGCTAGCTTTTCGTGAGTCTCTCATCTTACGAAAGTTTCACAACCCCAGACTTTAATATGTGCTAACGAGGGAACTTTCCCTGTCTACATTTCATGAGGTGTTTTGGCAACCTTTTTTTTTGGGACAAGATTTAGGATGTGGGCGGCTGTTTCTAAGGCATAGCCCCAGAAATGAATTGGAAGTGGAGCACGACTCATCATAGAACGAACCACGTCTAACAAGGTTTGATTATGCCTCTCGGCCACACGATTTAACTGTGGTGTCCTAGGAGGAGTCAATTGTGAGACTATCCCACATTCCTTTAGATAGTCGTTGAACTCAATGCTAAGATACTCTCCGCCTATATCGGATCTGAGTACCTTTATTTTCCTGCCTAATTGATTTTCGACCTCATGTTTAAACTCTTTGAACTTTTCAAAGGTTTCTGACTTTTGTTTGATTAAGTATACATAACCATATCTACTATAATCATCAGTGAAAGTCACATAAAATCGATTAGCATCTCTTGTGGTTGATCTGAAGGGCCCACACACATCTGTGTGTATGAGATCCAACAGACCTTCACCTCTTTCACAAGACCCTATGAATGGTGATTTTGTCATCTTTCCCAAAAGACAAGATTCACACAGATCATCTGATTTTAGGTCAAATGATTCCAAGACTCCATCCTTTTGGAGTTGGACTATACGTTTGTTGTTAATGTGTCCAAGATGACAATGCCACAAGCATGCCTTGTCTACACTATTAGACAAGTCAATATTAAACACACTATTTCCTAAGCTATCAACACAAGTCACTGTTTCATACACGCCATCACAAGGTAAAGTTTCAAACACAAAAACACGATTCTTATAAATAGAAATTGACCCATTCAAATCGTTAAAAGAGTATTTAAAACCTTGTCTGAACAATGCATGAAATGAAATAATGTTTCTCGTCATCTCAGACGAATAGCAACAATTCAACAAATCTAATCTAACATCATTACTAAGCAAAAGTTGATAAACTCCGATCTTGGTTACTGGTGAAGACTTCTTGTTTCCCATGATCAAGTTTATCCTACCTTGCTCTATATCCTCACTTTCCCTTAGCCCCTGCAAATCAGAACAGATGTGAAAACCACATCCTGTATCAAGGACCCGTGAACGAGGAGATAATGAGTTATTAGAAGAAATAGTGTAAATACCTGCCGAAGATGGCTTCACTTTGCCATCTTTGATGTCCTGCAGATATTGTGGGCAGGTTCTCTTCCAATGCCCTTTTTGATTGCAGTAAAAGCAAACAACTTCCTTTGGATTAGAGACATGGGGAATGGAAGCATTGGGCTTGGCTTTTGGGCCATTGCTAGATGACCCTTCTTGGACCTTTGCCTTCCAGTTTTGCTTAGGAGGACATTTCGTCTTTTTCCCCTTTCCCTGTCCAATGGCTAGAACAGGATCACTTGCAGGAGTGGAGGCTATACTTTTACCCTTCATCCCTGCTTCAACAGTCTGCAACAAGTTGTGTAATTGGGCCAATGTCTGCTCAGTGTTGTTCAAATGGTAAGTTAAGATAAACTGACCATAATAATCAGGCAACGAGTTCAAGACCATGTCAATGGCCAATTCCTCATCAAAATGAATGTTGAGCTTGACTAAACTCTCTATGTAGCGTTGCATTCTTTGCACAGGAGACACAACCGACTCCCCCTCTTTCATCTTGCAAGCCATGAGTGACTTGACTACTTCAAACTTTTCTTGACGAGCTCGCTTATGGTACTTTTCCATAAGGTCCTTGTTCATCTCAAAAGGCCAGTAGTCCTCATAGTACCTTTGCAGTTTTGGGGACATGGTTGTGACCATGATGCATGCAACTTTGGTAGCATCATCATAGTGCTTCTTGTATGCAACATACTCTTCGGGAGTGGCTTTGGACTCATCAAGTTCTTTGAGCTCCTTTTCAAGGACATACTCTTTGTCCTCAAATCTGAGTGCCATCTTGATGTTACACATCCAATCGTTATAGTTAGAGCCATCCATAACGACTTTGGCGCAATTGTTGAGTAAAGAGAAGTTGTGGCTGGAGGATGAAGAAGCAAAAGTGTTTCCAGGAGTAGACATTTGAAAAGAAGGATAGTTTTAGTTTAGATTTCAAGACACCTCAATATAATAAGCCCAAGATATCATATCAAGGTTAGGACCCAACTATGACGATTTACAACTTAGAAATGGGATGTCAAGATCCAAGTTCAAATCTCATAAAGGTAGGTGAATGACGATTCACCAATTCCACCATTAGACAAAATGAACGAAATGAAATTCCTAATTCTTTTGAGATACATTAAAACTATTTAATGGCATGTTTTAATCTCGAATTATGCTCTACTATTTGTGACTGGGATATCGAGGATCACAAACTAGATGTGAATAACCATGCAAATGTGCTTGGTAACCTTATTGTCTTTATCATTAACTATTGATGTGTCGGTAAACCACACACGCTCCATCAAAATGATAATTATAAGATACCCATTACTACTCTTTATTAGTGCCTTTTAGTGTGCTGGTTAACCTCACACGCTCCACTAATGACCAATAAAGCATAATGTGCAATTTCATGGATTAGCATACTTTTCACATTTTTCCTAAAGTGGCTAGAGTTGTGATTTTAAAAATAATGTTTTAGTACTTTCTTTAATAGCATTATACTTTTAATGAGAAGTAGTTGTCCTATCAAATCTGTTCTGCTAACGACCCTCCACTAATCAAGGAAGCGGTGGGTGAGAGTGGACACCCATTCAACTACCATTTTATAGGCAGTTTCCTTATACCCCCTTATAGATTAGCTTCGTGAATGAGGTATACTAGCGATTTGACTAACCATATTCTTATACATATATATAATATTAGACTTTTAATTATAATATATATAAGGTGTGTTTTAAAACATTTTAAAACTCCAAGGGTTTATATAAATTTCGAAATTTAAACTATTAAATTTTAAATTTAAATAAACCAATTAATTAGATTTAATATTTATCTATTAATTAACTTTTAATTAATTTATTAAATCTTGTAAGGATTATCTAATCAAACTAATCAATTAATTTAATCCTAATCCTTATCCCTCTAAATTTCAAAAATTAGGGGTAAAGGATAATTATCCAATTAATCTAATCTAGTAACAATTATCCAAAACAAGAAACCCTAAAATTTCTAGCATATTTTTGAAATTCACAAGGGAGGTGGATAGGGTTTTCAAAACCCTAACCCTCATTTCGATTAGGGTTCTTTGGAGGCTAGGGTTTTCGAAAACCCTTTGATCCACAACCCTAAAAATCAAAAAATGGCGTTTAGGGTTTAATATCTATAAACCCTAATTTGAAATTCAACAATTATAGCAATTCAATTTAAAACAAACAATGGCTCTCATACCACTGATGGGATTTAGGTAAAACAAATAAACTAGAAAACAATTCCTAAGTTCACATGCAACCTACTTTGGATCTATGTTTTAACTATTGAACATACAACTTTGAATTGCAAAACAAGAACCCTAGAGGAGGTGACTAATTTCGAAAATAATAAACTAGGGTTAGGAGTTACATACCTTTCAATTGTTATAGAAAACAATTGACTATTCCCTTGATCTTGATCTTGATCTTCTTGGAAGCTTAGCACCACATGTGTAATGCCTCTAATGGAATCACACCCAAACTGGCAAGAAGGAAAGTAGAGGAGAGGGGGGAGAGAGTATGCAATTTTGGCCACAGTTTCTTCCAAAGAAATCAGTGCTCTCAAATGTGAACCAGGAGGCTCCTTAAATAGTTGAAGGATCTAGGGTTTAGGGGAAACCCTAGTTATCCTTTGCTTAGGGCCTAAGCAAAACCCAAGGGCCTTATCTTGGACCCCTTGGACGAATTCTCTAGGGTTTCCCATAAGGTTTTCGTCCACCTCCTTCCAAGGGGTTTCTGGAACCTTCCATTCAACTATCAGTTAATTGCAAACTAGTCCCTGCACTTTGTAATTAATTCTTTTAACCCAAAATTAAATCTAATCAATTTCTGGCTAACAATTAATTAAACATAATGATTTCTTATTAATATATTAATCTTTTAACATATTAATAAATTCACTTATATTAATTTATTATCTTATAATAAATTAATACCTCTCCTTTCATAATTTCCTTGTCCGGTTGCTAGGTTTGTGGGCAACTTAAAAGGAGTGTGCTGCTATCAATTCAAGTACATACCAATTAATGTTATGGGCTTAGACACCTAATCCAACATTTCCTTGTTCTGCAGAATCTTCTTCTTCCTTTCCAAAATCGCCACAGGCCTTTCCACATGGTTCAAGCGTTCGTCGACCTGGATGTCATCCATCGACACCACTGCCTCCTGGTCCATAACGCACTTTCGTAATTGCGAAACATGAAATGTCTTGTCGATCTGGCTAAGCTCTTCCGGGAGCTCTAACCTATAAGCCACCTCGCCCACCCCGACAACAATCCTGAATGGACCAATATAGCGGGGACCCAGCTTTCCCCTCTTCCTGAAACGGATCACACCCTTCCAGGGTGAGACCTTCAGGAGAACCATGTCACCCACCTGAAATTCCAGCTCAGATCGGCGCCGGTCGGCATAACTTTTCTGCCGGCACTGAGCGGTCTGCAGTCGCTGTCTAATCTGCTGTATCATTTCGGTAGTTTGTAGAACTACCTCTGTCCGACCCATCACCCTGTGCCCAACCTCACCCCAACAGACTGGGGTCCTACACTTCCGCCCATACAACAGCTCGAAAGGTGGGGCGCCAATACTGGAATGGTAGCTGTTGTTATAGGCGAACTCCACAAGCGGTAGGTGGGAATCCCAACTCCCACCAAAATCGATGAAACATGCTCTCAACATATCCTCGATGGTCTGTATGGTCCGCTCACTCTACCCATCAATCTACGGATGGAACGTTGTGCTGAAATGCAGCCTCGTACCCAGTTCCTCGTGGAACTTCTGCCAAAATCATGAAGTAAACCTGACGTCCCGATCCGAAACAATGGAAACCGGGACTCCGTGGCGAGAGACAATCTTGTGGATGTACAGGTCATCCAACGGTTTTGCCGACGAACTCTCCCGAATGGCTAGGAAGTGAGCACTTTTGGTCAATTGGTCCACGATGAACCATATAGCGTCGAATCCATTTGCCGTCCTTGGCAACTTTGTGATGAAATCCATTGCGATCCGTTCCCATTTCCACATGGGAATCTCCAGAGGCTGCAACTTACCATATGGCCTCTGGTGATCGGCCTTGACCATCCTACAGGTCAAGCACCTCTCGATGTACCAAGCGATATCTCGCTTCATGCCAGGCCACCAATAAATCGAACTCCAATCATGGTACATCTTGGTGGCCCCCGGGTGAATAGAAAAACGAGACTTATGAGCCTCTTCCATCACTGTCTGCCTAACTCCTCCGGTCATCGGAACCCAAACCCGGCCGTATTGGGTCAATAGCCCGCGGCTATCCTGAACAAACTGGGTGCTTTCGCCCTTAATTCTTTCCAACTTCCAGTTTTCCGGTTTCATACCCTCGATCTGAGCATCTGCGACCAAACCCACCAGCAGGGAATCCACCGCTATCCTCATACATCTGGCTGGGGTAGACGACCCAGCAGAATTGCGGCTCAAAGCATCAGCAACCACGTTTGCCTTACCAGGATGGTAAATGATCTCGCAATCATAGTCCTTGACCACATCCAACCACCTGCACTGTCTCATGTTTAGGTTTGGCTGGTCAATGATGTGCCTCAAACGATTGTGGTCCATGTATATCATACAACACACTCCGTACAGGTAGTGCCGCAAAATCTTGAGAGCGAAGACCACCGCCCCCAACTCCAGATCGTGCGTCGGATACCTAGTCTCATGCGGCTTCAGCTGCCGCGACCCATAGGCTACCACTTGTCCCCTCTGCATGAGGATTTCCCCCAAACCCGTGATGGATGCATCACAAAATACTACAAAATCCTCTACTCCCTCGGGGAGTGTCAGAACTGGCGCCTCACATAAACACTGTCGTAAGTTCTCAAACGACCTCTGCTGTTCCGGGCCCTACCAGAAATCCACCCCTTTCCTCATTAGACGGGTGAGGGGTACAACAATCTTGGAGAAGTCACGAATAAATCTCCGATAATACCCTGCTAAACCTAAGAAACTCCTGATGCCTGAGGGGGATTTCGGAACCGCCCACTGCATAGCTGCCTCCACCTTGGCCGGATTGACCAGAATCCCTTCCTGGTTAATGAGATGTCCGAGGAACTGGACCTCTCGTAACTAAAACTCGCATTTCGAGAACTTGGCGTACAGCCGTTCTCGCCTCAAAACTTCCAGCAGCTCCCTGAGATGCTCCTCATGCTGCTCCTGGGTCTTAGAATACACCAAGATGTCATCTATGAACATAATAACCTAGCGGTCAAGCATCAGTCTGTAGACCCGGTTCATCAAATCCATGAACACTGCCGGTGCGTTGGTGAGCCCAAACGGCATCACCACGAACTCGTAATGACCATAATGAGTTCGAAACGCAGTCTTCTCCACATCTTCCTCCCTCACCCTGACCTGGTGATATCCTGATCTCAAATCAATCTTGGAAAACCAAGATGCACCCTGCAGCTGATCGAACAGATCGTCTATCCTCGGGAGTGGGTAACGGTTCTTCACCGTCAATTTGTTCAACTCCCTATAGTCAATGCACATCCTGTGCGAACCGTCCTTCTTCCTGACAAAAAGGATCGATGCTCCCCAGGGCGAACTACTAGGACGAATAAACTGCTTACCCAGCAGTTCCTGCAACTGAGATGACAGCTCCTGTATCTCAGGAGGTGCCAAACGGTAAGGCGCCTTGGCGATAGGAGCCACACTTGGCACTAGATCAATCCTGAACTCAACCTGCCTGTCCGAAGGCACTCCGGGTAACTCCTCTGGAAACAAATCAGCAAACTCTCGCACCACCGGGACCTCTGAAACCGAGAGGTGCTCCCTATCCTGCGTATCAATCACATATGCCACATAACCGGCACACCCGTGCTGAATATACTTTCGGGCCCTTGCTGCCGAGCAGAACCCTGATCCCAACCTAGTGCCCTCTCCATACACTACAAGTTCTCCCCCACTTGGGGTTCGAACTACCACCCGCTTCTTCTCACTGTCAATCATGGCGCCAAAACGGCTGAGCCAATCCACCCCTATAATCACGCATACATCCCCCATGGGAATAGGAATCATTTCTATCGGGAAGGACACCCTGAAAATCTTCAACTCACATCCCCGGTAGACCGAAGAAGCGGAAACTCCGTGCTCGCTGGTGACCGAGGCCCGCAATGGGCACTCGAGATCATCCATCGGCACACTAAACCCTCTACTAAAATCCTGAGATACGAACGATCGACTTGCCCCCTAGTCAAATAGAACCAAAGAAGGTAAAGAATTTACTAACAACGTACCTAATCACAGGTACAATCAATAAGTATAACACAATACAATAAACGGAGACGGAGAATAGAAACGTACCAGCAACCACATCCGGTGCGGTCTTGGCCTCCTCGGCCGTAAGCTGGAAGGTGCGTCCCTGAGTCTTCGGAGGCTCCACCTTAACTGGCCTCCCATCACCAATCTTCCCTGCAACTAGAGTAGATCCCTGCGCCGACTTAGCAACAAGCTGCGGACAGTTGGTCTTCACATGACCAACCTGATGACAATGGTAACAAATCCTCATGTCTGGTGGAGGGGCGGACTGATGGCAGTCTCTGGCATAGTGCCCCTCCTTGCCACATTTGTGGCATCCACCTCCTGCTCGACAAACTCCTGAATGAACCCTGCCGCACTTTCCATAAGTGTGGCTCTGCTGACCCCCGGATCATGTATCAGCAGTCTTAAACTGCTTAGGCGCTGGCTGCGACTGGGCCGGTGCCTGACGTTGCTCCTTCAGCTGCAGCTCTATCTCCAACTCACGCCGCCTCGCGACTTCCTGCAGATCTAGGTGGGTATCACAACACTGTGTAGCCACGAACTGTCGTATATCCATCTTGAGCATGCTCAGATAATGGGTCATCTGAGATTGCTCCGACGCCAACTCCGGGTAAAACATAGCCCTCTCCGTGAACATCTGGGTAATCTCCATCACTGACTCTCCGTCCTGTCTCAAAGTCAAGAACTTTTGAGCAAGCCGCTCCTGCTCAACACGAGGAACGTAGCGGGTGCGAAACATATCCCTGAACTGCTCCCAGGTAATAGCAGTCTGTTGATCATCCGAATATGAAACTGCCGTCAATCTCCACCAGTCCTTCACCCCAAGCCTCAGCAGGTTCAGGGCACATCTGACCTTCTGGTCAGCAGGACAAGAGCACGTGAAGAAACATCCCTCCACATCAGATAACCACCTCATAGCCTGAATAGCATCCTGTGTACCATCAAATGTCGGGGGCTTCGTATTATCGAAGTCCCGGTACTCGAAAGCCCTGCCGACTCCTCCTCCAACCCCTGCCGCAGTTACAACTGAGTTGGCTGCAGCGGCAGCTGTCTCTGCTAGAGCTCCATATCACTCATCGAAATACTCAACCATCGCAGTCTTAATTGACCCAAACATTTCTGGCAGCTGCGCTCCAAAATCCGCAGCGACCTCGTTGTGCAGAATCTCCCGGATCTTGGCATCCAGCTCTCTAGTCCCAATCTGAACTATGGGATCAGGTGCTATCAGCACCTCTGACCCTCCATCTCCCGTTCCCGATCCTGACCCAGATCCCGACCCGGATCCATCAGCAAAGCGTCTCGTCACCACCATTCTACAAATACACCCAATATATCAGATAAACAACATACTGTCGGGAGAGTAAAACCCAAACCCTAGGGGTTGTGACTTCCTTGTTACGTGTATGGGTCCTGTGCTTTTATTAGTACGGGCCCATACTACCTTCCACACCTACCCATATTTGTCCCAAGTATCACCACAACGCCCTAATACTATGCTCAACCTACTATGCGCTCAACCCTCACTAATAGGGGATGTCGCCTTTCTCGCAACTGATCCTCCAGTTCCGCACCACTCACACATCCATGAAACTTCCATCAACCCCTGCAACGCTAGTGTACACTGGCTGCACATAACGCTGGTCCCGATAGACTTTCGAATATCTGATCCTACACTAAGGTCAAATCAGACATTCTTAGGCTATAAGATCTTGACTACACATAGCCATGGTGCATACACTAAACATCTACAATCATGATGTTAATTCCATGTACAAGAACCCTAGGCTAATAAGCATCATATAATCAGGCAAATCTATCATGCGATTCTTGAAGACCCCTAGCCTAGCACTAGCATGCTGTTCTAATCATATCAGAATATCAAATAACTGTCTGGTATTTTGGGGCTTACTTACAGGCTCCGACTGATCGTACTCTTTGCATCCTCCATCCTTATCTTGAAAATCATTTTAAAATTTTACTTTCCAAAAATCTCCTTGATTTGAGACTTGATTCACACAAGTGTTCCTCCAATTAACTAAAACCAAGGTTCTATTACCAACTTGTAACGTCCATAAAATTTAAGCCAAAATTAAACTTTTAACATTTACAAAAGAAACAAATAGTAATTGTTTTTACAAAACATTTCCAATTCATTTATCATCAGAGTGTCCCAAAATAGATCATAAGGTTGAGGAGCGGTACGGTCACGCCTTTGCCTTCCCTCGATCACCTGAAGTACTTGAAACAATAAACTGAAAACTGTAAACCCGAGGGCTTAGTGAGCTACCCCCAAAATTCCAATACCATACAGACAGAAACATATCAATAACAATAAATCATTCAATCAACCTACATACTAGGCAATCGGCCTGACTGGTCCGCCCTTCAGTGCCTACAGTCTATCTGAATCTATCTCGAGCCTTCGGCATGACTGGTCCGCCACGTGGGCCTACAGTCTCCCTGGACAGCTCATAGGGTATGTTGGCCTTCATCACAAAGCAGGACCGCGTCAACCCAACCAACAAACATTTAACCATGTGCACATATTATCTTATACTAGCATATACAAACATCAAGCATATCTATCTCACTGATCATCAATCATAGAATTCTCTCGTAACTAGAGCACTGACCTAGCAGGTCACTAACATACCAATCCCTACGGATCATGAAAGCATAACATACTGCCTACCCTGATTCCGATCAAACCGATCATATCACATGTAGCATACCATAACAATAACAACTAAAGGGTCGGCCTTGGTGCCGTAGACCCCATCGATATAGTGAGGATAACTCACCTCGTAGATGTCGACTCGAAAGGTAACTCCAACTACCGGATCACTTGTCACTGGCTCTACCACCTATATCCATAACACAATATACTCATAAGTCCTTAGCCTTATAAGGCACTCCATAACCTACTAGTCAATCCCTAATCAAGGTCAAAGTCCTTGGTCAAGGTCAACAATCCATGTTGACCTCAACTCACCGAGTACACTCGGATGCTCACCGAGTCTTTGAAGCACATTCCAACTCGCCGAGTCATCGGGGTGACTCGTCGAGTTCCTTCGGATCCTGATCAAGTCTCAAGGCCACCCGTCGAGTTTCCTCCTTGCAACTCGACGGGTATACACGCAAACATATCCTCGGTTAAAACTCATACGACTCGCCGAGTTGTTCTTCAACCCGTCGAGTTTCGTGACCATCTTCATCTAACTCGCCGAGTTGTTCAACAAACTCGTCGAGTTCACGGCTTCCTTCAACTGACTCGCCGAGTTGTTCATCCAACTCGTCGGGTCTAATGCATATCTTCATATGACTCGCCGAGTCAGCTTTGCGACTCGCTGAGTTCCTTCAGTCATTTTAACATGCAGATGACTATAAGCCATGAGAAGGTCCCAAATTGCAGATCTAGCTTCCTTAAGCCTGCTTATCACGTAAAGTTGCAAACTTTACGTGCATGCATTGCCTTACAAGCTCCAGATGCCAAAACCAAGCTCTTAATGGGTGTTCATGGACCAAGGGGACCTTAAACTCAACTAAAGCTGGAACTTTATGCTTGAATAATCCAAAGAGGGTCCAAATATGAGGTTACAACTTCAGATCTAGCCTATAGATTGCCATACCAACTTGATATCCTTTCTAAAACCCTAAAACCCATTCAAAGATGAGGTCTAGATGAAATAAATGAGGGAAATGGTTAATTACCTTCCCAAGAGATGTCCACAGAAAAAGAAATCAGTTCTCTTCCTAGCTCCTTGCCTAAATCACTTGATTCACCAAAAGTCTCCTCTCAAGCTTCCACACAAAATGGGCGCGCACACACACAAGTTAGAGATGCAAAGGGGGCTGCAAAGGAACTGAAAGAGGCTTGAGCTTCTTTTAATAGGGGTGCAAACCCTAGAACTTAGGGTTTCACTTTCCAGCTCCTACTCGCCGAGTCCCACAAAGGACTCGCCGAGTAGGTTACTTAATTCGCGATCCAACCACGCTGCTACTCGACGAGTAGGGCAACCAACTCATCGAGTAGGGCCAAAACCCAAAAATATTTATTCAAATTATTACCTGAGAATCGGGGCGTTACAGATCGAGTGGTGAGGGAAAATAGATGGTAATAGATGGGACGTGCTAGGTATGAGGAAAGGACAGATTAAGGATATGTTTGTGGAAAAACCTTCCTTTTGTCATCATACCTAAAATAGGTCTTCATGCCAATACATTATCCTCATTCTGTTCCGGATTATAATCCCTAATAAAAAATATAGCTCCATGAGCATAAGCTCCTGTCATGATGAATCCTGCAATGTATTGGTGATGAGTATATAATGCAGCTTGAGTAGTAAAGTCTTGTGCTATAAATGCATAAGCGGGTAAAGAGTACATGTGTTGAGCTACCAAAGAAGTAACAACCCCTAAAGAAGCAACACATGGTTTTAGAAAAAGAGAATGTGACAGTTTCTCAAAGAATGTTTTCATTTAATGAAGGATCATTAAATATCACATTATGCTTTTTTTAATTAAAAAAAAGGAACAGTCTGAAAGTCAATTAATGTGACTGTGGATGGACACATCATTGCAGATGGATCCTTTGCCATTGCGGATGACTATAGTGAAAGAAACTGAGAAGAGCACTTGTAAAATAGGTTAGTAATAACAAAAAAGAGGGACCATTAAAAGATAAATATAATATATGGTTGCGGTACATAGACTGCGGTACACAGGATGTGCTAAAACCATTTATTATAAATAACTTTTAGTTAGGACCACAATGGAGACCAAGGATGGTCTGCGGTACCTATCAATTCAAGAAGAACTGAGGGTCCGAATTCATCATTCCTAACATTTGTAAGAATGTGTTGAGTTTGGTAGAGTCAAGTGTCTTTGTAAATACATCAGAAATCTCTTCATGAGTAGGGACAAAGATGAGTTCAATGTTACCTTTCAGAATGTGGTCTTTGATGAAGTGATACCGTAGTTCAATATGTTTCGTCTTGGAGTGCTGGATAGGATTATGAGAAATCGCTATGGAACTTTCAAAGTTACAGTAGATTGGTATCTGCAGCATTTTGTATCCGTAGTCTAACAGTTGTGTCTTCATCCATAGTACTTGAGAGCAACAATTGGCTGCGGCCACATATTTGGCTTCTGCAATAGACATTGAAACACAACTTTGTTTTCTTGAGGACCAGCTGACGAGTCTTCCTCCCAGAAATTGGCATCCACCTGAGGTACTTTTTCGATCAAGTTTACATCCGGCATGATCCGCATCGGTAAATGCTTGAAGACTGAAATCATTGCTTGTGGGGTACCATAGACCAAGAGATTTGCTTCCTTTCAGGTACCGAAGAATTTGTTTGGCTGCGGTCATATGTGACACTTTTGGGTCAGCCTGATACCTTGCACATACACCAGTTGCAAAGACAATGTCTGGTCGGCTTGCGGTGAGGTACACTAGGGAGCCAATGATACCTCTATAAGTCTTGTGATCCACAGATTCGCCAGACGGATCAGCAGAGATCTTATAACCGAATGCCATGGGGACCTTAGCCGAGGAACAGTTGTCCATAGAATATTTTTTCAAAAGTTCAGTGGTGTATTTTTCTTGATGAATGAATATTTCTTGCCGAATTTGTTTGACCTGGAGACCAAGAAAGAAATTGATCTCTCTATTCATGCTCATTTGGAACTTGTTAGTTATGATCTTAGCAAATTCATCCACCATTCCTTGATCAGAAGATCCAAAGATGATATCATCCATGTATGTATCTACAAGCATAAGGTGATCACCATTTGCGTTTCTAAATAATGTGGGATCAATCACTCCTCTTTTGTATCCGGACGAGATAAGAAATTTAGAGAGAGTCTCGTACCACGCTCTTGGGGCTTGCTTCAGACCGTAGACTGCTTTTTCAAGTTTGTAGCAGTGGTCAGGAAATTCAATACTTTCGAAGCCGGGAGGTTGCTGAAGATAAACCTCTTCTTTTAATTCCCCGCTGAGAAAATCACTCTTAACGTCCATGTAACACCCGGATTCCCAAGTGTGATATTTGTTTCTTTATTTTTGAGTTTTGTGGGGGGACTCGGCGAGTTGGCGTCTAGACTCGCCGAGTAGGGTCGCACATTCGTATGCGAGTTCACAGATGGACTCGGCGAGTCCATGCTGTTTAATGAAACCCTAATTTCCAGGGTTTGAGACCTATTTAAAGGGCCTTATGGCCGTCATTTGCGGCCACCAACCCCCAGAGAGAAACCCTAAAGAGATCTAGAGCGTTTGTAAGGAAACGAGAGGCAATCTTGAATTTTTGTGGGTGAAATTTGAAGGAGAAGGTGTCCAAGGAAAAAGAAGGTTGAAGGAAGTGCAAATCTAGTGTCTTCATGGATCAAAGGCTTCATATTAAGGTATTCCTTTGGACCTTCTCCAGTTTTGAGCATTGATTCATAGAGTTAGGTTTTTTAAACCCTTTAGAAGAAGAGTATGTAGAGTATTTAGTCCCCTTTTCGAGTTTGTGCTTTGGATATGGACTCAAAGAGGTCCAGAGACCTAAACCCTTGGAGCTTTATGAGCCATTTTGGAAGTCATGAGCTTAGAATGTCATTTTTGTTGGATTAGTGTCTAAGTCCATTACTATTTTGGTATGTACTTGACCCGATGGTGCATGGTCCTTTTGGGTTGCCTTCACCAAAGCAACTTGATAGGATGAATTATGGAGAGAAAGGATTAAATATGATTTATTAATATATTATGAGAATAATATATTAAAGGAGAAATCATATTTTTTAATTAATATTAGTCAAGAATTAATAAGAATTAAGTTTGTAACTAAAAGAGATTAATTAAACTTAAGGGACTAGAATTGTAATTATAAGATAATTGCAATTGGGCCATGGATTGCCTTATATTATAAGGTTGGACGAATTCTATGGGGAAACCCATTAGAAATCGTCCAAGGCCTTTAAGGAAAGGAGTCCATGGGTTGCTTAGGGCTTAAGCATCCAAATTAGGGTTTCCATGTTAGATAACCCTAATAGCCTCACTATATATAGAACCCTTATGCCCCAAAAACGTGGTGAACTAATTGTCTAGGGTTTCCACACATTTTTGAGAGCCTCCTTCTCTTCTCCTCTTCATCCTCTTGCTCTTGGTGTTTGTGAACCATTAGAGGAGTGACATTTGTGACTCTAAGCTTTCTAAAGTCAATACAAGAAGGATTTGAGATTGTTATTGCTACATAACAATCAAGGTATGATCTAAACCCTTATTTATATGTTATATTGATTATCATACAATAGATCTAGGGTTTATAGTCTTGGATGAATTGCATGTATAATAGAGAAACCTAGATCCAAGCATTAGGGTTTGTATGAGCACATATGACGTTCTTCTGACCAAAACCCATCAGTGGTATCAGAGCCTTGATTGGTTTCTATTGTATTGATGCATTATGTAGCTGAAAATCATATTCTGGCTTACTGTTCGGCCTGACTCGGCGAGTCACTACTTGGACTCGCTGAGTCAGCCCTATTCGGTGAGTTCCAAAGTGTGACTCGGCGAGTTGGAGCGTCAGACAGAGGAAATTTCGGATTTTGTTGCTGTTTTGCTTAAGGATGATTACCATATTCGTTTTAAACCTATAAAATACGAATTTTATTGTTTCTTAAAGAATATCCTTGCCAAAACACAAGATAATTACCAATTGATTAGATAATAACTTCCTTATATGATAAAGATTGGATTATTTGTATTAATTGGGTAACTTTTTTTGCAAGAAATTGAAATTAGGTCAAATATAGATAATGATGAAATTAATTGTTTAATTTATATTATTTGTTATTTGATCCTTGTGTTATGAAAAGTTTCAATTTTTCCCCTTTAGGTTTTATAGTTGAAATTTGAACTCAAAAATTTAGTTTTGAAATTTAAATAGTTGAAACCCTAATGTTTTGAAAAGGTTTCAAAACTTGCCCTCAAGTTTTGGAATTTAAAATTTGATTAACAGTTTAATTTTGATGTGTATTTTAATTCTAAACCTTAATGTTTTGAAATGTTTCAAAACTTGCCCTCAAGTTTTGGAATTTAAAAGTTGATTAAAAGTTTAATTTAGGAATGTTAAATTCTAAAACCGTAGTATTGTTTTGAAAAGTTCAAATCACACCCTTATGGTTTTATTAATTAATTAAGGTGTATAATTAAAAGAGGCTTAATAAATCCATAATATTTTAGGTTTACAATTTAACTGAATTAAAAGTATAATTGTTAAATTTGACCTCCTAGTATTTTAAAAGTGTAAAATACACCCTATACTATATATAACATTAAAAGTCTAACATTACACATATGTATGAGTAAAAGTCAGTCTTACCGTTAGTAGGCCTCATTCACGAAGCTGGTCTATAAGGGGTGTTTAAGGAAATTGCCTATAAAATGGCGATTGAATGGGTATCCACTCTTACCCACCGCACTCTTGACTAGTGGAGGGTCGTTAGCCGAACGGGTAGGATAGGAAAAAACTTTCCATTATAAGTATGATGAAGTACAAAAGTAACTAAATGTTTTACAAATTCTCAATCTTAGTTACTTAGGCAAAAGTGAATTGATGCAATTCCATGAAATTACACTTTGTGCCCTTGCGAAGACGTTAGTGGAGCGTGTGTGGTTTACCGGCACACTAAATGGTTCTAAGCAAAGGTAGCAAAGGGTGACTAAATGTTTGTCATAGTTCGGTGGAGCGTGTGTGGTTTACCGGCACATCGAATAGGTGACTGTAACATGTGAGGGCAACATGTAAGTTTGCATGGTTATTCACACCCGCTTTGTGATCCTCGGCATCCCAATCACAAACTAGAGGGGCATATCGAGATTTAAACATGCCATTGAAATGTTCAATGAATCTCAAAGGATCTAGGAGTTTTCATAGATTTAAAACTTAAATTTCTTTTTCGTTTTTAATGGTGGAAATTAGTGAATCGTCATTCACTTACCTTCAAATATTATGCAACTAGATTACGGCATCCCTTTTCTAGGTTGTAGCATATTGAAAAGTTCAAATCACACCCTTATGGTTTTATTAATTAATTAAAGTGTATAATTATTAAATTTGACCACCTAATATTTTAAAAGTGTAAAATACACCCTATACTATATATAACATTAAAAGTCTAACATTATATATATGTATGAGTAAAAGTCAGTCTTACCGTTAGTAGGCCTCATTCACGAAGCTGGTCTATAGGGGGTGTTTAAGGAAATTGCCTATAAAATGGCGATTGAATGGGTATCCACTCTTACCCACCGCACTCTTGACTAGTGGAGGGTCGTTAGCCGAACAGGTAGGATGGGACAAAACCTTCCATTATAAGTATAATGAAGTATAAAAGTAACTAAATGTTTTTCAAATTCCCAATCTTAGTTACTTAGGCAAAGTGAATTGATGCAATTCCATGAAATTACACTTTGTGCCCTTGCGAAGACGTTAGTGGAGCGTGTGTGGTTTACCGGCACACTAAATGGTTCTAAACAAAGGTAGCAATGGGTGACTCAATGTTTGTCATAGTTCGGTGGAGCGTGTGTGGTTCACCGGCACATCGAATAGATGACTGTAACATGTGAGGGCACCATGTAAGTTTGCATGGTTATTCACACCCGCTTTGTGATCCTCGGCATCTCAGTCACAAACAAGAGGGGCATATCGAGATTTAAACATGCCATTGAAATGTTCAATGAATCTCATAGGATATAGGAGTTTTCATAGATTTAAAACTTAAATTTTTTTTTTCGTTTTTCAGGGTGGAAATTAGTGAATCGTCATTCACTTACCTTCAAATGTTCTGCAATTTGGGTTACGACATCTCTCTCCCGAGTTGTAGAATATTGTGTTGGGTCCTAGCCTTAGTATCTCATTTGGGTGATTTACTAAGGACTCAATCAATCAACTAACTTGAATTCGTTTTCTCCCGTTTTGTAGATGTCAAAGTACGACAACTATCGTCTTCCCAAATCCCGTGGAACAAGCATTCCACATGAAGATGATATTCCACGATTCGATCGAGGAACAAGAGATCATGCTTCACTTCCTCCACCTCCTCCAATTATTCTCCCTAACCCACAAGTTCGAAGGCTTGAAAAGTTCAAGCTCACTCAAGCCCTTTTGGCAAGTAAACATAAAGAAGGAAAGTCGGTGTGTGCACACGTCCTAGGGATGATGTCACGCATTGATAAGTTAAGAATGTTGGGATCCGTTGTCTGTGAGGAGATGGCTGTTGACTGGATTCTTCAGTCACTTCCTAACTCGTATAGTGAGTTCGTAAGAGAGTACTATATAATGAACCGCGACGTGACCCTTATAGATCTCACTTATATGCTTATTGCTGCTAAATCAGCAATGGTTTGGCGCAATGGAAAAGCAAAGTTGATTGGTGAATCTGCCTTCCAGACCTCTATGTATATAGGCAATGGCAACGAAAGACATGCCATGATCGAAGAGTTTGATCATAAGAGAAAGGCAATATCTGAGGTAGTTCCATGTGCTGTTCCAAAAGAGCCGATTTTCTTTTATTGCCAAGAGAAGGGGCATTAGAGACAAAGCTGCCCTATTTACCTAAGAGATCTAAGAGATGGGAGAGTCAAAACGTATGGCTCTGCTTTAGGTAAAATTCATTGACTAACTCTTTTAAGCTTCTATTTTAGATTCTCAATACATAATGTGATAAGATTACAATCGATGTTTTGTAAGATCGAAGAAAAGAAAGAAAGTTTAAGGGAAGAAGAGAGCAGAATCTAACCGTGAAGGAATGGATTTCGATCGCATTACTTGTAGATTAGATTCTTGAGCTACTACTTAGAGTTAGAATTAGATTGCTAAGAAATATGTATTAGCATAGTTTTTCAATGGATTGCATTGTAAGGACAAATTTTTTCCACAATAAAATAAATTTTGATTTTATATTATTTATTTATCCTTGCAATGACGTGTATGAAAAATTGATGTTTGAATGTTTCTGTTATTAGCAATAATGGATTTGATTCTTAATTATGTTATTTGTGGAAATGTCGAGAATTTACCAAATAGGGAGAGTTTCTCATCGCCCAAGTTTCAATTGGACAGAAACTTGGAATCATGCAACTTGGTTGCACGATGAATGAGAAATTTTATATTTGGAAATTAGACTAATTCATTGACAAAGTGTCAAGTGAAGGACTAGGAGATCGAATACACAAAGTTGTGTGTTGATCAAGTCCACCACAAGAGTAACAAAGATATTCGTCATGATTTACTAAAGGTTTAGTAAATATGATTATACTTATAAGATTAAGTGTAATTCTCAATTGGTTGAAAAAGGTTTAAATCAATAGCAGAACGAATAAGAAGAATCAAGTAGGCAGAAAGATAAAAG
Source organism: Lactuca serriola (assembly GCF_051521515.1). NCBI lineage: Eukaryota > Viridiplantae > Streptophyta > Magnoliopsida > Asterales > Asteraceae > Lactuca > Lactuca serriola. Next base: position 87,121,682 of record NC_136413.1, on the reverse strand, counting down.
TTTCTCCATTCTAAGAAGAGGAATCAAGAATTGAAGAAATGGTAAATCAAGAAGTCGATCATACTTCATTCCAAAACAAGTCTTAGAGTTAAGATTGTGACATTGAGTGATAAGTATTAAGAAGGTTTATAACATTCATCAAATGTGGAAAGTTATGATTTCTTGGATAAGACAAAGACTAACTAGGACCAATTTATGAAGTGTTTTGATAAAAGCTACACTAACTCTTGAATATTTGTTTGTCAAGAAATGTTTATTGACAAGAGAATCTTATATGTCAAGGAGTCAGTGGGAGTCTTAATGGTCTTGAAAGGTTTCAAGAACAAATCAAAATAGACCTTATCGATCATCACTAGCGCACGAGTTGAGGTTTACAACCTATCATGATGACACTATATTGTTTCTATGTCGTTCCAATTGAGTTAATTATGCATATGAGTCCTATGAGTTCTCATTTGAATGTATAAAAGGCAAGGACCTTGATCAATGAAAGGTACATTGATTGGAAAAGGTGAGCTGCTTAACTACTTGGAAGACATGGTGGGCAGCTGTGTTACCATAAGGCAAGAAGTTAAGATTAAGAAAGTTCGGTCCATATGAGTTTGAATTTGTCGTAAACTTTGGTTTTGACAAATTCACATGGATAGGAACACATACACCATTAAAATCTAAGCGTCATAAGATTCCCTCCTTCATGAAAATGACTGTGAGGAAATGCTTTCACTAAGAGAGATTTTAAAAGGATAGTGACTGTGAAAATTGGATTCTCGAATTCGATTATGGTTACGGTATCCCTTTCCATGATTTGAATTGTGAGATTTGGCAATTAGTCTAAATTGTTTAGACACACATATGAGCTATCTAAGGCAAAGGTGTATTAGCTTAGATAAAGGGTTATCAAAGCATTAGGTATTAGAAACATGAACTTAAGAAATTCAATAAGTATTGTTTTTCTGGAAGTTAAGATGGTTTCTGAATACATGTCAAAGCTAGTGGGAGCATAAGTGTTATGTTTATAATAATCATCATGATAGTGGGAGCATAAATGTTATGATGGTATGATTATTATGGAAAGTATTGCAAGTTAGCAATATTAATTATAGAAAACAAGAGTTATACTTTGCAAAGTCACAATAGTTGAAAAGTTGTTTTGCTATAATTAAGGGAGAGGATATTATGCTTCATTTCAAATATAAAGGCTTAGGTTGTGGAATGTTAATAATTCAGTCAAAGATACATAGTGTGTTCTCAAATTTCGATTATGATTATGGCATTCCTCTTTATAGTTTGAATTTTGAGAACGTAGCACATAAAATATTATGGCAGAAGATTGATAAAGTACCAAATATTTATGTAAGACATTATACATCATGTCCCATACGCTTCAGGTATAGGATCGATTGCAAATGCTCTAATATTTGACCATTCTAAAATTTTCCAAACGACTAGCGCATTTAGAGGGAAAAAGGACAAGAATCGCTTTTGACTAAGATAATTAAACAACTATTAAAGGACAATCCAAAGTTCGCCGAGGATTGGTCGCTTATGAGTAGTTGGAAGTATAGTATTGGATGGACCATATCGACATTATTATGAATAGATAAGATTCTATTAAGAATGAGTTGTCATATGGTAAGTATGGAAATTTTTCCATATTGGGAGTTGGATATTGAGAATCAATGTCTAGATTAGAAACCTTTATGCAAAAGGATGTTCAAAGGAATGTACTCTGAGTGAGAGACATCACATCTATGGAATTGTCTTGTAACAATCTCCGATAGAGGACTTTGTAATTTCATTGGCAATAGTCATTGTGACTTTTGTGCTATGACATTACGAAAGGATCATTGCATAAAATGTTAGAATCTAGCATATTCCATAAGTGGCAAGAATTTGATATTCTTTCACTTGTGAAAAGGATTGGGAGTTGTGAAATGAGTATGAATGGAAATGTGTTCATTTGATCTATTTCACAAAGTAAGAACCATAGGTAAACATTGTGTGCATGCTAAGAGCATGGGACAAGTGTTTGAATAATTCAAGTAAAAGGTTGATTACCCGAAACGACACATAATGAGTAATCGATATGGTGATAAATAAAAGTTGTTTTATTTATACTCAAAGGTATGAGGCCATATGGGATTAGTATTATCCTTGTGTTTCACTTTGCATGTTTTGACTTCCTGAATAATTTAATTGGTTGAGAGCAGTCAAATTATTCGAACGGGCCACAGTCGTTCGTATGTTGGAAGTAGGTATGAATAAAGACTGTTGTGAATTGGTGTGTGGATTGTCTAAAGAGTATTAGACATAAGCAAATGTTTGCTGCAACGTTCATGAGTGCTTATGAATATGATTTGAGCATTGGATTAAACCCACGCTCACTTGTATCACTCCATGAATTGTATCACGAGTGATTGGTGAAACGATAACATCTTATATTCTTGAAACCGAGATGTGTGAGTTGTATCTTGCAAATCGGTTGCACATTGATAATATGAAAACGCACCAGTAACTTGGTGTTATAAAACATATTGTTGTGTGTGATTCGGTGAGTGAGTGCAAGAGAGCATTGAATCAAAGTTTATCCGTTCCTTTTATCCAAAGTAGGATAAAAGCGATATCTTTGGACCCCTTGATGATTTAGTGATGACAAACGTAAATGCTCGGCCGGGCTAGGGCTAATTTGATTTGTTTAATTAGTCAGTCTTCATAAATCGGAAGTCGAGAAATAGTATAGAGAGAATGATTAGAAATCATGTCTTACAATATCTAGAATGGAGGAATATATGATCCCTTATCTAAAGAACACGCGTATCTGATAGGATCAGATTTGACAGCGGATTTGGAAAGCTAGGATTGTAGATCAGGATCTGAAGTCATACGCATAATAGTTATTAGACTTATCCAAGTGGGAGACTGTTGGATTAGTGTCTAAGTCCATTACTATTTTGGTATGTACTTGACCCGATGGTGCATGGTCCTTTTGGGTTGCCTTCACGAAAGCAACTTGATAGGATGAATTATGGAGAGAAAGGATTAAATATGATTTATTAATATATTATGAGAATAATATATTAAAGGATAAATCATATTGTTTAATTAATATTAGTCAAGATTTAATAAGAATTAAGTTTGTGACTAAAAGAGATTAATTAAACTTAAGGGACTAGAATTGTAATTATAAGATAATTGCAATTGGGTCATGGATTGCCTTATATTATAAGGTTGGACGAATTCTATGGGGAAACCCATTAGAAATCGTCCAAGGCCTTTAAGGAAAGGAGTCCATGGGTTGCTTAGGGGTTAAACATCCAAATTAGGGTTTCCTTGTTAGATAACCCTAATAGCCTCACTATATATAGAACCCTTCTGCCCCAAAAACATGGTGAACTAATTGTCTAGGGTTTCCACACGTTTTTGAGAGCTTCCTTCTCTCCTCCTCTTCATCCTCTTGCTCTTGGTGTTTGTGAACCATTAGAGGAGTGACATTTGTGACTCTAAGCTTTCTAAAGTCAATACAAGAAGGATTTGAGATTGTTATTGCTACATAACAATCAAGGTATGATCTAAACCCTTATTTATATGTTATATTGATTATCATACACTAGATCTAGGGTGTATAGTCTTGGATGAATTGCATGTACAATAGAGAAACCTAGATCCAAGCATTAGGGTTTGTATGAGCACATAGGATGTTCTTATGACCAAAACCCATCAATTTTTGGGGCTAAGTCACCGTTTTGGACCATTTCTATATTATATGTGTGTCAAGGTCCGAACTTTACATGATTATCATGCTTGGGGAGGCCAGATCTATGATTGTATGGAACAGATCTGACCTCAGGAGCTGTATAGAGTTTGTGCATGGCATGAACTCGCCGAGTCCGAAGAGCAGACTCGGCGAGTAGTATGAAGATTGCCCGTTAATCACTCAGTGAGTGGACTAGCTGAGTTGGGGTATAACTCAGTGAGTCAGGGAGAGTCGGGGGGGGGGGGACTGAGTTCAAGTGGAACTCGCCGAGTTGTTCTTGAGACTCGGCGAGTTGAGTTAGGGTGGCCCCTCGATTCATGCCAGGTGTAACTCGTCGAGTCAGGGGAAGAACTCGACGTGTCAAGAGAGGGATTAAGAGAGTCAGTGGACATGTGTGGACTCGCCGAGTCGCCCTTGTGCACTCGCTGAGTCGGGTCAAGTTCGACCGTTGACCTTGTTGACTTTAGGGTTGAGTACAGTTGTATTTATGGGAATATTACTTTATGTGATTAGGCGGAGGCTAAATCATACTTCTTCCGAGTCAGATATTTTCCGAGACATCTAGGTGAGTCTTCTCACTATACGTTACCTAGAGTGGTACTATGCGATGAGCAAAGGATCTTATTTGTTATGTATGAGATTATGTGCTATGTGATATTTGTATGTTGTATGATGATATAGACCGGACCGGAGGGTCCAACGAGCTATGACCGGACCTAAGGGTCCAACGAGCTATGGGACTGGAGGGTCCCGCTGAGACACAGCGACCGGAGGGTTGTACTATAGCCTCGAGTGGCGTATGTGATGTATGTGGTATTTTGGGGAAATCACTAAGCATTTATGCTTACAGTTGTTGCATTATGTGTTTGAGGTACTAGTGATGAGCGCGGGAAGGCGCCGACATGATTCGTACACACACATTGGAGTTTTTGTGGAGATTCTGGGGAAATGTTTTGTGATAATAACATTGATATAATGTGTTTGACAATATTTATGAATGAATGAATGTTTTGAAAATGAAAAATTGTTTTGAAAATTTATGTTGTTGCAAGTTGGTATCAGAGCCTTGGTTTGAGGTTTTCGGATGCATCTTCGGGCGTATCTGAACTCAAACTGAGGATTTGAGGAAATTTTTTTGATAATGAAGTAAAACTTTTGAAAAGAGTAAAAAGAGTTTTGAAACAAACAGAGCAGAGCCGTGTGTACGATCAGCCAGCGCCCGAACGGGGAATCCCCAAAAAGTACCCTTACTTTATGTGTTATGCAATATGTTATGTTATGCATGCTAGAGTAGGCTAGGTATACATATTAGGACTAGAGTGGCCATATTTGTGATGCCTTAGCCTAGGAGATTTATGCTACTGAGATGCTTTTAGAGTAGAGTACTTGTAATCTAGGATCCAAGGAGGAGGACTTGGAGTGAATACAGATTCGGTGTGGTCAGTAGTATTGGGCCCGTACTACTGGAGACACCGGATCAGTGGGCATCCAAGTAAGAATCTTTTGGACAACGGAGGACAAGTAGGGTTGCGTCATCGAGCATGTGTATGCTCGATTGAGTCTCTGATAATTTTTGTTGTATTTGAGAAGCATCATGGTTGGGACTCGATACACACCTGAGAGCAGTGGTGTCAGCGACGAGGAGATCCGTCAATTGATTCATGAGGAGGTTGTTGCTGCCTTTCGGGATGAGATTCCCGAGATGTTTGGGGACATCAAGACCACATTGATTGAGACTTTTGACGAGCGGTACGCCGCATTGACTGAGGCTGCTGCAGCTACAGCTACTGCTGCTGTTGCTACTACTAGACCTCAGGGAGGTGACTCGTTGTTGTTCCGAGAGTTCAGCAACACGAAGCCACCAGAGTTCGATAGGATACAGGACCCGATTTCCGCTATGAGGTGGGTCTCTAACAATGAGGGATGTTTCTATACGTGATCTTGTCCAGAGCACTTGAGGGTTCGATTCTCGTTGAAACAGCTCCGCCTAGGAGCGAAGGATTGGTGGAAGTTCGTGACGGCGAACTTCACTTTGGCTGAGATTTTCGAGGTGAACAGGGAGAGGTTCACCGCTATGTTCAGAGAGGAGTATGTTCCCCCGGTGGAGAGGGAACGGTTGATTCAGGAGTTTTTGACCCTCAAGCAGGGTACTGATTCTGTGGCAGTCATCACCAGGAGGTTTCATGAGAGGGCGATGTTTTGCCCTGAGCAGGTGTCGTCTGAGCAGGCTCGTATGAGCAGTTATCTGAGTGTGCTGAGGAGAGATATTCGGGAGTTCGTGGTGAACTCGACTTATCGGACATTTGCTGAGCTCCAGGAAAATGCCTGGAAGAGGGAGATCGAGTTGGAGACTCAGGCCAGGGAGGAGGCCGAGTCTCAGAGGATGGATCGGCGGCCGGCTCAGTCTCAACCGGTAGCCAAGCGGGCTAAACCCGCTGATTCGAGGTCTGGAGGCATGAAGGGCCACACTTGTGGGAAGTGCGGTAAGAGTCACGAGGCGACGTGCAGGGCTGGGGTGTGCTACAAGTGTGGGAAGGAGGGGCATATCGCGAGGGATTGCCCCAAGGGATCAACGCAGGGATCTGCGCCTGCTGCTAGGGTTACCGAGGTTCGGCTGGTGAAGGTCGAGGCCCCTAAGGCTCGTGGGAGGGCATTTTAGTTGACCACGGAGGAGGTCCGCGCGGCACCCGATGTTGTGGCTGGTATGTATTCTCTTTCCATCTTTTATTTGAGTTGATTTTTATGCTTATATGATGATATGCGTAGGTACTTTTCTTGTGAGTTCTATGCCTGCATTGGTATTATTTGACTCGGGTGCGAGTCGGTCGTTTGTTTCCATAGCATTTAGTCAGCATATTAGTGTCCGTCGAGAGACGTTGGATCGGCCTCTGTGGGTTTCTTTAGCTGATGAGCGAGCAGTGTATGCTTCGGATGTGATTCGAGGATGTGTACTTGAGATCTTCGGTGTGGAGTTCCCGATAGATCTGGTTCCGATCGCGATGGGGTACGTGTGTGTTATAGTGGGTATGGATTGGTTGAGCCGTTATGGAGCTGTGATAGACTGCGAGCGTCAGTTGGTGGTGATTTGAGACCCTAGTGGGGGAGTTCTTACAGTGCACGGAGAGGGTACCCGTGCGGGGTCAACATTTTGTTCGGCCGCCAGAGCGAGACAGAGTCTACAGCAGGGCTGTAGAGGATTTGTGGCATATGTGATGGATGCGAGGGTTGTTTCAGGGAGACCGAAGTTGGTGGATGAGGTTCCGATAGTGCGCGAGTTTCCGGATGTGTTTCCAGAGGAAATGTTGGGTGTGCCACCGGAGAGGCAGGTAGAGTTCGGTATTGAGTTGGTTCCAGGAGTTGCGCCTATTGCTAAGGCGCCGTATCGCCTTGCGCCTTCGGAGATGTAGGAGTTATCCTCGCAGATTCTGGAGCTGCTGGGGAAGGGGTTTATCAGGCCGAGCAGTTTGCCTTGGGGGGCTCCTATCCTTTTTGTCAAGAAGAAGGATGGCTCGCTCCTGATGTGCATTGATTATCGTGAGCTGAATAAGCTAACGGTCAAGAACCGTTACCCATTACCGAGGATCGATGATTTGTTGGATCAGTTGCAGGGAGCATCTTGGTTCTCCAAGCTTGATTTGAGGTCTAGGTATCATCAGGTGAGGGTGCGGGAGGAGGACGTCCAGAAGACGGCATTCCGAACTCGTTATGGGCATTACGAGTTCGTGGTGATGCCTTTTGGACTCACCAACGCACCGGCGGTGTTAATGGATCTCATGAACCGGGTGTGCAGACCAATGTTGGATCGCTCAGTGAGCGTGTTCATCGACGACATTTTGGTGTATTCGAGATCCAGAGAGCAGCATGAGGAGCATTTGAGGGAGATCCTCGGAGTTCTGAGGTCAGAGTGGTTTTATGCCAAGTTATCCAAATGTGAGTTCTGGCTGCGAGAGGTTCAGTTTCTGGGACACCTCGTTAACCAGAATGGGATATTGGTCGGTCCAGCCAAGACTGAGGCAGTCATGAGATGGGAGGTGCCGAGGTCACCCACCGAGATCATGAGTTTTCTGGGTTTGGCCGGCTATTATCGGAGATTTATTAAGGATTTCGCCAAGATCGCCGTGCCACTCACCAGGTTGAACCGGAAGGGTGTTGCGTTTTCTTGGGGTCCGGAGCAGCAGAACTCGTTCAGACACTTCGCCAGAAATTATGCGAAGCACCAGTGTTGGCTCTTCTGGAAGGGATGGAAGATTTTGTGGTTTAATGTGATGCATCGATATATGGATTGGGAGCGGTGCTTATACAGAGGGGGCATGTGATTGCTTATGCATCGAGGCAGCTTAAGCCTCATGAGTCGAGATATCCCACTCATGATTTGGAGTTGGGAGCAGTAGTGTTCGCTCTCAAGATCTGGCGACATTATCTGTATGGGGTTCGGTGTACAATATACACGGACCACAAGAGCTTAAAGTATTTGATGGATCAGCCCAACTTGAATATGCGCCAGAGGAGGTGGTTGGACGTGGTCAAGGATTATGATTGTGAGATCTTGTACCACACGGGCAAGGATAATGTGGTAGCCGATGCATTGAGCCGTAGGGCGGAGGGCGCCCCAATCGAGATGTTTGTTTGAGATTGTCAGTGATGACCCCGGTGTTGGATGCTATTCGTGGGGCTCAGGCTGAGGTTGTGAAGCCAGAGAGTCAGAAGAGGGAGCGAGTTGTCGGGCTGGTATCAGAATTTGTTACCGACAGCCGAGGGCTTACGACATTTCAGGGCCAAATTTGGGTACCGTATGTGGGCGGAACGCGTACCATTTTGATGGAAGAGGCTCATCGATCGAAATTCTCGATCCATCCCGGGGCCACTAAGATGTTTTTTGACCTGAAGAAGGATTATTGGTGGCCCTGTATGAAGAGGGATGTCGTATGGTTTGTAGAGAGGTGCTTGACCTGTCGCAGGGTGAAGGCCGAGCACCAGCGTCCACATGGTAAGCTGCAACCATTGGAGATTCCCGAATGGAAGTGGGAACAGATTACCATAGATTTCATCACCAAGTTGCCAAGAACAGCGAGGGGTGTCGATGCAATTTGGTTGATTGTGGACAGATTGACGAAGAGTGCTTACTTCCTGGCCATCAGTGAGAGCTCTTCTGCAGAGAAGTTGGTAGAGATGTACGTGAGAGAGGTGGTATCCCGGCATGGAGTGCCGATCTCGATTGTCTCAGATTGAGATGTACGTTTCACTTCCAGATTCTGGAAGAAGTTTCATGAGGAATTGGGTACGAAACTGCACTTTAGTACCGCATACCACCCACAGACTGACGGACAGAGTGAGCGGACGATTCAGACGCTCGAGGATATGCTTCGGGCATGTGTATTGGATTTTGGAGGGAGTTGGGACACATATTTTTCCCTTGGCGGAGTTTTCTTATAACAATAGCCATGATTCGAGCATTGACATGCCGCCATTTGAGCTGTTGTATGGGAGGATGTGTCGAACCCCTATTTGCTGGGGAGAAGTAGGGCACGTGTGATGGGCAGTATCGAGATTGTGCTTCAGACGACAGAGCGGATCTAGCAGGTCAGACAGAGGTTGTTGACCGCTCAGAGTCGTCAGAAGAGTTATGCGGACAGGCGCCGATCCGAGCTCGAGTTTCAGGTCGGCGACTTCGTGCTCCTGAAGGTATCTCCTTGGAAAGGGGTGATCCAATTCAGGAGGAGGGGCAAGTTGGGGCCCCGATATATTGGTCCTTTCAGGGTGATCGCTAGGGTAGGCAGGGTAGCCTATCGTTTGGAGTTGCGAGCAGAGTTGGGTCAGATTCATGACACTTTCCACGTATCGCAGTTGTGAAAGAGTATAGCCGACGAGTTGGCAGTGGTGCCATTAGAAGATATTCAGATGGATGCGAGCCTGAATTATGCTGAGAGACCAGTGGCGATCAGGGAATGGAAGATCAAGGTTCTAAGGAACAAGGAATTGCCTCTGGTGCAGGTCCGGTGGCAGCATCGGAAGGGGTCAGAGTTGACTTGGGAACCGGAGCGTGAGATGCGGGAGCAACATCTGGAGTTGTTTGCAGAGTGAGACTTCGAGGGCGAAGTCTGGTTCTAGTGGGGGAGAATTGTAACACCCGGATTCCCAGGCATGATATTTGTTTCTTTATTTTTGAGTTTTATGGGGGGACTCGGCGAGTTGGCGTCTAAACTCGCCGAGTAGGGTCACAGATTCGTATGCGAGTTCACAGCTGGACTCGACGAGTTCATGGGTGGACTCGGCAAGTCCATGCTGTTTAATGAAACCCTAATTTTCAGGGTTTGAGACCTATTTAAAGGGCCTTATGGCCGTCATTTGCGGCCACCAACCCCCAGAGAGAAACCCTAAAGAGATCTAGAGCGTTTGTAAGGAAAGGAGAAGCAATCTTGAGTTTTTTATGGTGAAATTTGAAGGAGAAAGCATCCAAGGCAAAAGAAGGCTGAAGGAAGTGCAAATCCAGTGTCTTCAGGGATCAAAGGCTTCATATTAAGGTATTCCTTCGGACCTTCTCCAGTTTTGAGCATTGATTGATAGAGTTAGGGTTTTTAAACCCTTTAGAAGAAGAGTATGTAGAGTATTTAGTCCCCTTTTCGAGTTTGTGCTTTGGATCTGGACTCAAAGAGGTTCAGAGACCTAAAACCTTGGAGCTTTATGAGCCATTTTGGAAGTCATGAGCTTAGAATGTCATTTTTGGGGCTAAATCACCATTTTGGACCATTTCCATATTATATGTGTGTCCAGGTCCGAACTTTACATGATTATCATGCTTGGGGAGGCCAGATCTATGATTGTATGGAACAGATCTGACCTCAGGAGCTGTATAGAGTTTGTGCATGGCATGAACTCGCCGAGTCCAAAGAGCAGACTCGGCGAGTAGTATGAAGATTGCCCGTTAATCACTCAGTGAGTGGACTAGCTGAGTTGGGGTATAACTCAGTGAGTCAGGGAGAGTCGGGGGGGGGGGGGGACTGAGTTCAAGTGGAACTCGCCGAGTTGTTCTTGAGACTCGGCGAGTTGAGTCAGGGTGGCCCCTCGATTCATGCCAGGTGTAACTCGTCGAGTCAGGGGAAGAACTCGACGTGTCAAGAGAGGGATTAAGAGAGTCAGTGGACATGTGTGGACTCGCCGAGTTGCCCTTGTGCACTCACTGAGTCGGGTCAAGTTCGACCGTTGACCTTGTTGACTTTAGGGTTGAGTACAGTTGTATTTATGGGAATATTACTTTATGTGATTAGGCGGAGGCTAGATCATACTTCTTCTGAGTCAGATATTTTCCGCGACATCGAGGTGAGTCTTCTCACTATACGTTACCTAGAGTGGTACTATGCGATGACCAGAGGGTCTTATTTGTTATGTATGAGATTATGTGCTATGTGATATTTGTATGTTGTATGATGATATAGACCGGACCGGAGGGTCCAACGAGCTATGACCGGACCTAAGGGTCTAACAAGCTAGGAGACTGGAGGGTCCCGCTGAGACATAGCGATCGGAGGGTCGTACTATAGCCTCGAGTGGCGTATGTGCTGTATGTGGTATTTTGGGGAAATCACTAAGCATTTATGTTTACAGTTGTTGTGTTATGTGTTTCAGGTACTAGTGATGAGCGTGGGAAGGCGCCGACATGATTCATACACACACGCATTGGAGTTTTTGTGGAGATTCTGGGGTAATGTTTTGTGATAATAACATTGATATAATGTGTTTGACAATATTTATGAATGAATGAATGTTTTGAAAATGAAAAATTGTTTTGAAAATTGAGGTTGTTACAGTCCATTTGGTGTTCCTTGATGTTTTTGTAGGCTGCATATGCTAAGAAGATTCTGATGGCTTCCATTCGTGCCACCGGAGCATATGTTTCATCGTAGTCGACACCTTCAAGTTGACTGTAACCCTTTGTAACTAGCCTTGCCTTGTTTCTGACTACCGCACCAGATTCATCTAGTTTGGTTTTGAATACCCATCTAGTACCTACGATGGTGTGACCGCGTGGCTTTGGGACGAGCTTCCACACTTTGTTTCTTTTGAATTCTTCTAGCTCTTCTTACATTGCGGATATCCAGTTAGATTCTCGTAATGCTTCTTTGATCAATCAGGGGTCAACTGAGGACATAAATGCTACATAGTGACAATGATCGGATAAGCCCTTGGAAGATCGAGTCTGGATACCTGCGGATGGGTTGCCAATAAATGGACCTGGTGGGTGGTCCTTCGTCCACACGTGTAGACGGGGTTGTTGGTGATCAACGGCTACGGTAGAGGGAATGTCTTCAATATCAGAAGTTTCATCGGTTGGAGATGGCAGTTCCTCTTGGATTTGAGAACATCCTGCGGAATCATCTTGGCTTATTGGAACGGGAATGGAGTTTTCTAGAGCAGTTTGGAGAGGTTCCCCCTGGATTGCTGATGGGAGTTCCGTTAGAACCTGAGAAGGTTCCCCATGGACTGCGAATGGGAGATTGATAATTATTGAGTCGAATCTAGTGTCAATGTTCTCTATGAGTCCATCATCCGAGTCTATAGTTTCGTTTGATGGTAATGGTTCTCTGCGGATAAGGACTTGAGCAGCATCAAGTACCGGAACCTCGACGGTTTTTGCTTGAACCGAAGTAAAGCTTTTCCTCCTCAACCGGAGAGGTGAAAGTATTTAGAGATGCTACATCGGATAGAGATGGACCAAAAACATCAGCATGTTGTTGTTGAGCGGCCGGTGACACAAGAACTTTGGATAGTTTCGCCGTTTCAACAGGGTCGAAAAGATTGTCATAGTTGAATTCAACTAGATTTATAGGACCTGAAGAAGCAGGAATATTGCTTTCCATGATTGCGGTGGTTTTAGTGGATGGAGGGGCATTGCGGATGTGAGAATCATCAAATTTCACATCGAAGCTTTCAATGAGTAGCCTTGTACGTCTGACGAGAACTCGATAAGCAACCTTGTTCATGGAGTATCCAAGAAAGGTACCTTCATTAGACTTCGGTGCAAACTTGTTAAGCCGATTTCTGTTGTTGATCACAAAACATCTACACCCAAAGATATGAGAGAAGCAAACATTTGGTTTGCGGTTGTTAAGGCCCTCATACGGTGTTTTCTTGAGACCTTTGCATACAATGCTTCAGTTTTGTACAAAGCATGCGGTTGCTACAGCTTCAACCCAGAAGTAGAGAGGAAGGTGTGCGGAGTTGAGCATAGATCTGGTTGCTTAATTCGACTAGTGTGCGGTTTCTTCTTTCTACTACTCCATTTTGTTGTGGTGTATAAGGAGCTGAAAAGTTATGAGTGATACCTTTGGACACCAAGAAACTGTTGAGAGGATGATTAGTGAACTCGGTTCCATTATCACTGCGGATACGTCTTACTAGCATCTTGATCTAAAGTTCAATTTCTTTGATGAAGTTGATGAGAATTTATGGTGTTTCTGACTTGATTCTGAGGAAGAAAACCCATGTGAAGCGTGTGAAGCGTGTGAAGTCATCTACTATAACCAATATGTACTTTTGTGATGAAAACTGGCTACGGTTGATGGACCGCAGAGATCAATGCGTAGGAGCTCAAGTGGTTCAGAAATTGAAGAGTCAATCACCATGGGGTGACTTGCTTTGGATTGGTTTCCACATTCACATGCAGGACAAAGACTATCATTGTTGAATTTGAGAACAAGGAGTCCTCTGACTAGTTCTCTAGTGACCAGGGTGTTGATGTATCTGAAGTTGAGATGAGCTAGCTTGTAGTGCCGTAGCCAGCTGACTTCGGATACAACTTTGGAAAGGAAACGTAACTGCGGTTTGCCTATGATCAAAGAGACGTCCAAAGGATACATAGTACCCTCGGATCGAGACTTGATCAAACATGCACTTCTATCACTTGTCATTACATAACAAAACTGATCATCAAATTCAACTCGATGACCTGCCTTGCATAGTTGGCCAATACTGCTGAGATTGTGTTTAAGGCTTTCTACATAAGCAACCTTTTGAATTGAGAAGTTCCCCGTTGTAAGTACACCGTAACCTCGGATGATTCCATTTGCATTGTTGCCGAATGTAACATTTCCACCATTGCAAATTGGCATGAAATCCCGAAGGTATTCTAACCTTCCGGTCATGTGCAAGTATCAGACACTGTCAATTAACCATTTATCCTCTTGTTCCTCCTTGCACAACGCCTGAGAATTACATGGTTAGTTTAGGCATCCAAACTAGTTTGGAGCCTGGAGCATCAGATAAGTGACCGAATGATGCATGGACTGGTTTCGTGTCAACTTTTAATCCTAGTCCTGGGTGTTTGTGTAGTTTTGGAGTGTGGTGTGTATTTGAAAAGTTACGAGGTTTCTGACTCCAACTGGATTTGACATGAGATGAATTTTTATGGCAACTACACTTACAATTACAGGTTGAAATTTTGTCTTTTGTGATGACACCACGTTTGGTCAGTGGTCTAAAGGGTGAATTGTTGGGCTTGTGACTAGTTCGATGTTGAAAAGATCTGACGTGAGTGTTTTTTGGTTTCTGAAAAGTTTGTTTTGAAAAAGGTTTAGCACGTGGATATCTTTTTGTCCTTTTTGTTGGATTTGGTAGAATACCCTTCCATTTGTTAAAATGGTTCTTTGACTTTAAAAGTGTTGGAGTGGGTAAAATACCTTTCCATTTCGGATCATTTGAGGAATATATTTGAAAACCATTATTTCGAAAATACTTTACACTCTTTTGGGTTGTGTCAGATGAATTAGGAATGACTGTTGAAATTGTACATTCCTTTTTGTATGTTTTCTTGAGAGAAGTGTTTTTTGAAAAATCATGAGAAGCAAATTTTTCTGGACTTTTGGACTTTTGAAATCTGACATGCTTCTTGTTTTCTGAAAAAAATTGTCTATTTGTGCCTCGGGAGCGAATCTCCTATTTGAAAGCCTTTTTTGCTAAGGATTTTGGTGAGCCGCAGTCATTGTTGTGCAACTGCGGTTTCCTAGATCCCTTTGAAATTTTGTGAAAATGTGGACTTGAATCATCCGAACTTGAAGATTCAGGGGTGTGAGAACATTGACCTACTTCAAAGTTTCCTATGGGTAATTCATGATGAATCGTTTGAAGAGTGGCATAATTTTTGTTTGAAGACTGCGGTAGAGATGACTTGACTACCGCAGAGTAAGTCTTAGGTGGGACTTCCGTAGGACTAATGTGGGACTTTTGACTACAGTGAGGGACATTGCGGTCTGAGGACAAGGACGGAAAGTCTTTCGAGACTTTAGTGTCCTCAATGACAATTTCTTCATCAACTACGAATGAGTTTTGAGAATTTGGGTGAGTAGTGCCATAGACAGGAATTTGATCACCTGTGTGACCCGAAACCTTAGGCACAATTTCCTCAATGACACAATTGTTGCTTAGATTGTGCAGTCTACCGAAGTGAGTTTTTATATCTTCGGGAAAGGTCATGTCATTGATTGGGAAATGAAATTCTCGATCTGGGGGAACATACAGTCTGTCTTTGTAGAACTGGGGTGAGGAATCCATTGCGGTAGGATAACCATTTGACCAACCCCAATTGTATGTGTTGTCCACGGTTCCATTATTTACCAAATTTTCTATAGCTTCACTTTTATTGAAAATTTTTCAATTAAGAGATTTAAGCGTACAATTTCACTCTGAGCTAAATCTCTCTGGTTCAAAGCTATCTATAATTGTGTTCCACTCAACATTCTTGCATCTTTTTCTAACTCTAAATCAATTTTCTAACAAAGCCATTTTGAGTCTTTTGTTATCCAGTCATTCTCTGTTGAATCATAAAAGTGACCCTCTTGAACTTTTGCTACCGTAGTCAGCACCGCACCCGCAGTCAAGTTTTTCTTCCAAGTCACCGCAGCCAAAGTATGAATGATCCGTAGTATCTCTTTATTATTCAGTCTATTTTGTCTTACTACAATCCTCTCTATTGTCCAGTATGCCTTACATGGCTACTCTTAGAGGGTGAATCTGATGTTACTCATGAGTCTCTATAAATAGAGCTCATTCTCTTTGTAACAAATACGCATCTATCAATTTCTAATACACTTCTCTGGATTTATCATTTCTATCTCTTTCTTACTTACTCACATCACTTACTTGTTCATAGTTGATTACAATCTCATTTCGGAGCAATTCTTTGTGACTTAATCACTAGGTTTGATCTCACTTATTAACTTGGCTTGAATGCATTCCTCATTATGAATCAACTTACGCGTATACTTGATATAACAATTGTTGTCATTTTCATTAGTTTACTTTCCGCAACGGATTTTAGGTATGATGACAAACAGATCGTTTTTCCACAAAACACATCCTAAATCTGTCCTTTTCTTATACCCATCACATCCCATCCATTCCAACTTCTTCTCCCCATCCACACGATAGCCATACGTGATAACGCACGTCTGAATTTTCATTAAAAGCACACCCCACTTGGAAAATCTCCTAAATCTTTTTAAAACCATTTCATCGTGTGTGGCTGGGATTTAATCCCTATTTCAAAAATTCCCTCCAAAAAACCTTTTGCTCTTATCCTCGTTTTACCTAGGGTAAAACCCAGTTACCATTCACCCTCTACCCTATATAAACCCATCTTCTTCCACATCACCACTTTACGCCTTCTGAACATTGAACCTTCAAAGATCTCAGTGCATTAAAAAATTCTGTATTCTTCTCGCTTTCTCAAAACTACTACAATGGTGAAATCAGGTGTCTCAAAAAACAATCAAAAGCCTCTGGATCAGTAAACCCAGCTGGTTCAGACTCTCCCACAATCGCGTCAGGTAATTTCAGAGTCATCTTCGAAGAACACCCCTCTTACAATGCTCCCACAAAACTCATCATCAAATACCTGAAAAATCACCCTGTTTTTGGTCCTTTTGATGCTTTTACATATGTTATTCCACTCTCAACCCTCTACAAATGTGCCTTCTCTGCCTATTGCCCAATCGATAACCCCCAAGAGGTTCATCTGAACTTGATCAATGATTCTTTGGTTATCTTGACCAAAGAAAAATTCCTCAACGCCATTAACCTTCTTGTTCATCCCTCCATCAAGTTTTTCACTCCTTCAATGGCAGACATCACTTCAGCACTATATCAGATGGGATATCAAAAAAGGATCAAAGGCATTGGCGAATTCAAGAATAACCAACTGCCTGTGGTCTGGCAATTTGTGTGCTACTTTATTGTCTGCAGTCTATCCGGTAGAACCGGAGGAACGCATAACATAGGACTTAAGCTTTTGGAATTAGTTTGCATCTTCACCGACCGCAATGTAAACTATGGACAGATCCTTTGGGATGATTTTCTACAATATATTCCCAAAGAAAGTCCAAAGCAGAACCCAACTAAACTTACCTTTGTAGGTTCTGGTCTCTCTGCATTTCAGACCTACATGCGGATGCTGGAATTGACATGGGCAGTGACACCAACTTCTTCGTCACAAAGGATCTCAAAAGGTACACTCCTTCTTCTGATCAAACTATCTTTGGCCTAATCCGCAGACTTCCTACCCATATTATTTCTACCCTCGGTCTGAGACTGCTGATGTCTCAGAGCACATTGAGGCTACAGAAGGTATTGACCCGTACCTTCCTACTCCGCCTCTTCCATCCACAGACGTAAACCCTGAAGGTACTGCAGTCCCTTCCTCTACAACTCTTTCTAATGTCTCTCAAAGGCGTAAGCACAAAGTTTCCTCTCTCCATGGTCCCCACAACACAAAGAAATCAGGAACCCCTAAAAAGGATGCTCCCAAACCCTCGAAACCTTCCAAGAAAAGGAAAACACCATCCGTAATCACAACTATGGAACCAAGTCATGATGACTTCACCAGTGCTTCTGAAGAAGATAACCAACCTATATCAATTCTCAAGAAACGCAAACCTCATCCTTCTAGCCAAATGCATGACCGGACTGATACCTCAGCCTCTCAACAGGCTCCAGTAGTCCTTGGGATGCCTGCACATCCATTCGACACTACCATCCTTTTCATTTTAGACTCATAAAGTGAGTCTGATTCTCAACAAAGAGGAGACTCCCCCCAGTCTTATCCCAAGAGGATGATACTAGTTCTCGCCCTAAAGTCTCAAGGGCCTCCCGATTACATACACCTGAGGAGTTGAACTCCATCCTATTGAATGTCACCCAAACACTACAAACACCTTCCCAACCACAGGGCACTTCTTCTGCCCATGCCAGAACTGAGCTAAGGTCAAACTTGACCACGGGTCAAGGTGACCAAGGACGCTCAGGAAATCCTACTCTGCTTACGTCAGTAACAGGTGGTTTAGGCACGGTGAGCACAACTGTGCAAGGATCCATGAACCCAAGGGACACCTTGGTGCGATTTCAAGGAATTGACGGTGATGATTCAAGTGATTCGTGGAGCAAGTTTCAACCCTCTACCGAAGCTGAAGCCAAAAAGTATGCTACTTTCCGCAGGGCTTTCCAAGCCCGCAAAGATCAACAAGTCAAGCTGCAGCAACAGAAAGAACAAGAAATACGAGCAGTGGCTAAGTATTGGGCAAATGCTATCAGCAATGCCAATACCGTAGCCACCATTCTTAAAGTTCAAGACTGGATGACTCAGATGGCTGAAACTTTACAAAAGAATCAAGAAGAAACTACTACCCAATGTACATCCAAAGTTCCTCCCACTCCCATTGTAGAAGGATCACAAGACGGAGGACCCGAAATCGAAATCAGCTCTGCTCCCACCTTCGGTCTTGATGATGATGACCTTCAAGAGGTAAACAAACCCTCTCCTTCTAATCACGACCTGATGATGTTTGATGAAGGTGAAGAATCCAATGGTTCTCATCACTCGACCTCTAAACCCAAAAAGAAGAAGAAGAAGAATGCTGTGACCACGAAATAATTTTTAAATCTTCAAGCCAAGGTCAATCAAATCTTGGCTGCGGTTAAGCCAACTCAACCGCAACCAGAAGATATTCCTGGACCACAGTCACTGATTGAAAGGATTGAACGACTGGAAGCACGTGAGAGAATGGCTGCAGAGCGCATCTCTCTGAAGGTTGAAATGGGGATCCGGTCCCTTGACAATAATCGTCAAGCTGACCACAAAGAATTTATGGCTACTGCTGAATGCCTCATCTCTGAGGTCACCGCAGTCAAGACAGACCTTCAGGCAGCCATTACGGATCAAGCCTCCAACTCTGCAGAGGTGATTGCTGAGACTCACACAACTTATGAGTGTGCAAACTCTGTTCTTCATTCTACTATCAACCGTCTGCAGCGTTATTTAACTTCAAACATCCATGGTCCTGAAATTCTTCATTTCATCAAGGAGATCCACAAGCTCCTCTTCAACCCCTCTATCCCTAACAATCAACAACTGGCTGAAGCCGTTAATTCCAAATTCCAAGAAGTGTGTGCCAAAGTTGATGGCCTTCGTAAATGGCTTGAGGAGTCTCCGGGCCTGACCTCCTCAAGAGGGGGAAGTGAAAAAGAAGTCCATCACTCTGATCAATCTATCTCACAACATCAAACTCCCCCTATCCCCACTGAAAAAATTCCTACACCACAACCTTCACCTCAACCATGCCATCACACTCCACCTCACAACTCCCCACCGCAAATTGAAATCACTCCAGAAAAACCATAGACTCCCCCTCATTTCGAAAACCTTACGGAGTACATGTCATCTCCGAGCTCAACTGACTCCCCTGCCACCTCCCAAAGGAAAAGAGACTGGAAGGTAGCCAAACTTGCTGAAGAAGTTTGGAGACTATGTGGTTTTGACACTATCATGGACGAGTCCTTGATAAATTCTTAGGTCAATCCCCACCGATGGCTGCAGGATGAAGACTACACTCCCCACCTCACTTATGCTGAACCTCCTCCAGATGGATACTAGGATGTTCCAATCTCTCCCAACGCTAGATACTTCAATGTATTTGAGCAGTTCGACCGCAACCTTCCCATAGAGCACATATGGTCCAATGACAGACCATCCGTAGTCAAAAACTACAAGGTTCGGAAGTTTATGAAGGTAGAGTTCTTCCAGTATACCCTTACCAGAAGGGAACATGACTATGTTCACTCCCAAGCGAACTTCCTTTGCATGAATCCGGAGGAAGTCTTTCTCATCGTTAAGGTGTTTCAGAATAAAGCAGAGAAGCACCCGAAGATGAAGATTGCACTTGAAAGGGCCAACATCTTTTTGAAAGAAATTGTCTGTGATTTTGCCAAAACCGATGCAGACATCCATCCCATCATTTCCAAGAAGATTGATATGCCACCACTCGACCTCGCACCAACGCCCACCGAAGGCTTTGAAGACAGATCATTAGGTGCAACCAACTTCCCTGATCTTGGCATCATTTTCAAAAGGAATACCGACAATTTCAGATATTTCATTCCTATAAATGCCATGCCTCGGCTCACCAGGAAGCAGCTTGACATCTGCCGAATCGCAGTCGAAAAATCTAAGTTCACTACCGCAGAGGTCAAGTTCGAAATTTTGAGAAGCATCACCTGGTTGGAGAACATCAGGAAGTTTTAGTGGATTTTGATCAAGTATCTTCAACTTGATAGATGATCAGAAGTTAAAGTGGTCACTTAGGGGGAAATTGTAGAATCATAAAAGTGACCCTCTTGAACTTTTGCTACCGCAGTCAGCACCGCACCCGCAGTCAAGTTTTTCTTCCAAGTCACTGCAGCCAAAGTATGAACGATCCGCAGTATCTCTTTATTATTCAGTCTATTTTGTCTTACTACAATCCTATCTATTGTCCAATATGCCTTAGATGGCTACTCTTAGAGGGTGAGTCTGATGTTATTCATGAGTCTCTATAAATAGAGCTCATTCACTTTGTAACAAATACGCATCTATCAATTTCTAATACACTTCTCTGGGTTTATCCTTTCTATCTCTTTCTTACTTACTCACATCACTTACTCCTTCATAGCTGATTACAATCTCTCTTCGGAACAAGTCTTTGTGACTTAATCACTAAGTTTGATCTCACTTATTAACTTGGCTTGAATGCATTCCTCGTTATGAATCAACTTACATGTATACTTGATATAACAATTGTTGTCATTTTCATTACTTTACTTTCCACTACTAACTCTCTAACCATCTAACTTAAATATTATTATTGCGCTCTTAGATCCTTCGAGATTAAATATTCCGCAATATACTTGTTCTAAATTTTGTTCAAGTGTGTCTCAAAGTTTTTCTCTCAACATCCTCTCACATGGAACATCTCTTGGGACGCAATGTTCTTCTTATCTAAGGCTTTGTTATAGTCTGTAAGGACGACAACACATGTGTCATTAAGATTATCTATGTAGGATTGACAATCATGCATGCTATAGTTTAGAGTTTGGATCAAGATTTTTACATGTTCGACGATGCTTAGAGTTCCATCCTTTGACATGTAGCAGTATTTTTTGTCAATCTTTGTAGACCCATCATCATCCGTAGTCGCCAACATGCAGATCTTCCCTTTTCCTTTGATACTGCTGATGGCTTCATCATCATCTCCGGATGACCAAACTTGATGGTCTCTCTTGACATGGGTTACGTATGCCCTTGCTTTCTCCTTTTCTTCCAATTATTGAGCCATTATAAAGTAGAATGCTCTGTCTTTAACTACATTGGCCTTAAAATCTCTTGCAAAGTGATTCTCTTTGTTGCATTTGTGGCAAACTACAACATTAGTCTTGTCTTCTGAGGGAGTACCAGAGTCTGAGGTTTGACTAGACTGTGGTGCTTCCTTTGGTTGAGTATTTTGAGATTGCGATGGTCGATGAGAACTTTTAGGACAATGAGAGTGATTGTTTTGTGGGTTGAAGTTATGATTGAAGGGTGGTTTGTTGAATTGTTGATTTTTGCGAAAAGAGTGAGGTGGTAGTCTGTTGAATTGTTTGCTAACAAGAGCAATTGCCTTTTGAAATTCTTCTTCATCATCATACTCTGAATCAGCTTCGTATGACTGCGGTGGAGTGTCATACGAGGGAGAGTAAGATTGATTATGTGGAGCTTGTTCTATGAGGGCAAGAGGGCCTCCAAAGTCAGCACAGTCTTTGAGTACGACGGATTCTTGTGCTTGCAGCTCTCCATAGAGCTTGTAGAGTGATAAAGAGTGAATCTTTCTATCGCCTTGAATTATTATCTTAGCCGTAATCCAATGTCTTCCCAAACCATTAAGAAACTTGAGATTTGTTTCATGGTTACTACGGACGGTGCCCGCATTGGACAACTTGGTGACTATCAGGTTGAACCTTTTGAAGGAGTCTTCCAAACTCTCGCCAGTATGAGCTTTGAAGTTGTTGAACTCATTGAGTGCGGTTGTAAGCTTCTTGTCTTGTGCTTGTTTTGAGCCTTTGTACAGATTCTTGAGAACTTCCCAGATCTCTTTTGCTGATTTTAATTTATGATAATATCGAAGTTGTCAGGAGCAACTCCACAGGAGATTTCATAAAAAGTGACAACATCATTTTCCATTTTATCGAGATCTTCCTTGGTGGGACGGTTCATGACTGGTTGACCTCCTCCTATTCTGGCTATAGCACCGTCGGTTTGATCAGGTGTAAGAATCGGGACATGTGGTCCTTCTTCAACAGATCGACATACATCTCTACCAAGTCTCCTTAATTATCTTTCCATTCTTTGGGACCAGTGATGATATTCATTTGCAACTAGTATTGGAGCTCGATTTGAACCACCAACACTGTTGGAAATGTTTAGAGAAAGTGCTTGTGCCATTTTTTTAAGAGAAAGAGAGCTTCAGTGGTATAGAAGGCCTTTTGAAAAATCAGAGTTCCGTTATCAAAAAGCAACCACTATGGCTCTGATACTAATTTTTGAGAGAAAAAACTTAGAGACACACTTGAACAAAAGTTAGAACAAGTATACTGCGGAATAGTTAATCTCGAAGGATCTAAAAGCTCAACAATAATATTTAGAGTTAGATAGTTAGAGAGTTAGTTGCGGAAAAGTAAAGAAATGGAAATGACAACAAGTGTTATATCAAGTAAACACATAAGCTGATTCATAACGAGGAATGCATTCAAACCAAGTTAATAAGTGAGATCAAACTTAGTGATTAAGTCACAAAAGACTTGCTCCGAAGAGAGATTATAATATGTTATGTGAAAGTAAGAAATATGAGTAAGAGAGATGAAAAGATAACTTTAGTGAAGTATATTCAGAATATGAGAGATGCATGTTTTGGATACAAGAGAATGAGCTCTATTTATAGAGACTCATGAAGTTCACTAGATTACATCTCTAAGAGTAGCCATGCAAGGAATACTGGACAATAGAGAGTATTACAATAAAAGACAAGTAAAGTAATCTAGTAGAGAGACTGTAGTTGGTAGAGGCTGCGGTTGCGATTGCTGATGAGGAAACTCGACTGCGAGTGTTTGTCGGCTACGGTAGCTGAAGTTTAAGAGGGTCACTTTTTTAAGTTTTAACACCATGTTTATGTATTGAATTTGAACTCGTTAATGTATTTCCATCTTTCACAAATAAAGTATGCTTTATGATTTTTGCCTCACCCATGCAAAGCATGGATCCTTTCCTTTTTTAGTCATTAAATATCCAATAAGCCACCACCACTTTTAGCTACTAATTAGTAACAACCTAACACTTGTTTATGAAATAATAAAAATAGAAAAACAGTCCCATTTAATGGGTATTTAAACAAATTTTGAAGAATAAATTCCAAAACAAATGAAACTATGATGAATTTTGTTCTCCAGGTCTTTCCAATTGCCTTCCATTCCTCTACATTTTTGTCCTAAAGTAAATATAATCAACCTGAGTCTCTGTTCCTTGCTTATTCACGCACAAAAAGAGCGACAATGCACTCTGATCTTCCCTCAGCCAACACCACCTCCTCCTTCTAATCACATGAAGTACACTCACGTGTTGAAGCTGGATGACCTAGATTCATCGTTGTTTAGATTTTTTCAGATTGATTCAGTTGTTGAATATTATGAGTATATTGGATCTACTGGTGGCGAAATTCAGAGCGACTCCTCCTTCAACGATGCAAACCAGTCTCTGAGCTCCATATCAAGGTACAATTATCAACTACCATTCCTCTTTCTCGCAATCACAATATACATTCACTTATCACTCACTCGCATACACTCCCCATTCATTTCCACAACCCTAGTTTCCCTCGATTATTCACCTCTTCATCTGAACTCACTGTTGAAAAAAATAAAGCGACAAATCAATTTGTTATTACATAAACATTGATCGAACTATATTCAGATCCAGTCAAAACCAATATAGATGTTATGCTCGAATTGACGTTCAAACCCGACCTTGCTAGTACTGATTATGTTAACGAGTTTTTTAAAAATCACAGCTTGGAACCTGGAGTTGTTAACACTTAAAAAATATTATAGCAATTCATGCAATTAATGTATTTGCATTGCATAACATACTTCTTCCAGCCCAAATTTAACACAGTGCTACATAGCATCAGTCGCATGCCGCCTTTTTTCCCTTTTACTTCAAGCACTAGGTCTACTCAAGAAATAGGGACCATGAGTCAGATATAGATAACATATGAATATTCTAGGCTACTTATCTGTTGGGTTTTATGTACTCCAACATCCTTATGGTGCACATACAACCCTAATGCTTTGGATCTATGTTTTCTCTAGTTATACATGCAATAAAATTATCCAAAGCATGAAGCCTAAAACTAGCATACAATTTGACATTTGAATCATAAAATCTAGTTAGAAGATTACTTCTTTGTTGTAGCTTGTAGAACTTGGTCTTTCAAGAGCCTAGCACCCCAAGTGTTGTGCCTCAAGTGTCTTACAACAAACCAAGAACAATAGGAGGAACTTGAGAGAGAGGTTTGGAGACACAAAAATCATCTAGGGCTTCTAAGAACACAGAGTTCACGATTTTTGGCTTTAAAGGAATACATATATAGTGTAGAATTCCAAGAGTCTTAAGCAAACCCTAATTCTTACACTTAGGCTTATGATCCAATAACTCATATAGACTAACTCTTCATGGACTCTCACATAAACCTAGTCCATCATGGATCAATAGCCCAAACCATATGTATCATTGATTTACATAATCAATCACCGTTAATTAGTTAGTCTGTTTTGATCACTAAATTAATTCAAAATTAATTCTTGATGAATACTAATTAAATAATATGATTTCACAATTAATAAATTATACTTATAATATATTTATAAATCACAAATAACCTCTTTCTCAATTATCTATCCTATCAGATTGTCCTGGTGAAGGCAACCCGAAATGTACCATACTACTCTCTAGTCAAGTACATACCAATTATAGTTATGGGCTTAGACACGTAATCCAACAGTCTCCCACTTGGATAAGTCTAATAACTATAATTACGAGTACGACTTCCAAATCTGATTAGCAATCGTAGCTCTCAAAAGACCGTTGTCAAACTTTGATCTTATTGGAAAGGTGTCCATTAGATAAGGGATCATATATTCCTCCATTCTAGATATCATATAGACATGAGACATGGATTACAATCATATTATATGTCCATGTGTTGTTTCCCGATTTCCGATTTATGACGACCGACTAATTGAACAAATCAAATCAGTGCAGGCTTGGCCAAGCACTTAGGGTTGTCATCACTAAATCATCGAGGGGCCCACAGATATCGCTTTTTATCCCTTTTAGGGTAAAATGAACGGATAAACTTCGAATCATGTGCTTGCTCTATTTACTCATCAAATCACACATAATGATACGTTTTATAACACCGAGTTACTTCTACGTTTACATATCATCAATGTGCAACCAACTTGTAGACTGCAACTCATATCTCTCCGTTTCAAGAATATAAGATATTGTCGTCTCATGATCACTCGTGATAAAATCCATGAAGTGATTAAAATGAGCGTGGGTTTATTCTAATACTGAAATCTTATTACAAGAGTACTCATGAATACTACAACAAACTTGTGCTATGTCTAAACACCTTTAGACAATCTACAGACCCATTCATCGCAATCTAGCTTCAATACCTACTTCCAAAGTATTATCAACTATGGATAGTTTGAAATTTTTTATTATTCGGGAAGTTAAAACATGCAAAATGAAACACAAGAATAATCGAATCCAATATGGTCTCAACCTTTGGAATATAAATAAAACCCCTTTTATTTAATCACCATATTGACTACACATTATTCATTGTATAATGTTTCAATTTATCAACTTTGTACTTGAATTAAAACAATATTTATCCTATGCTCCAACCATCCACACTATGTTTACCTATGTTCCTTACTTTGTGAAATATATCAATATAAGACATTTTCAATGAAACTCATTTCACAATTCCAAATTCTTATTACCTAGTGTAAGAAACCCTAATTCTTACCACTATAAGAATGTGTTAGATTCTAAACTATCATGCATTGTACCTTTTGTAATGTTGAGGTCCCAAAGTCAGATAGACTTTGCCAACGATATTACAAAGAATTCTACCGGAGATTGATAACAAAACAATTCCAAGGAAGAGAAGTCTCAAATTTAAAGTACATTCCTTCGAACATCCTTCTTGCATAAAAGTTTCTAACTTTCACTTAGATTATTAACATCTAACTCCAATTATGGAAACATTTCCATATTTTCCATATGAGAACTCATTATTAATAGAATCTTGTTTATTCATAATAATGTCAATACAGTCCATTCATTACTATACTTCCAACTGCCCATAAGTGACCAATCCTTGGCGAACCATAGATCGTCCTTGACAGTTGTTTAATAACTTTAGTCGTATCCGTTTCTAGTCTTTTTTCCCTCTTGATGCCCTAGGCATTTGGAAAGTTAGAACACGCGAATATTATAGAATATGCAATCGATCCTATATTCGAAGCATATGGAATACAATTGATAATGTCTCACATAAATACATGATACTGGACCAGTCTCTTGCTATAATATTTCTATATATAGAATTTTCAATTTTGAAATATTTCAACATGGTATTCATATATCCATGACTAAGTTTGATTAATACTTCAATCTAAACTTTTAGATTCGAAATAAAGTATAAGTATCCTCTCCCTTATTATAACGAAACAACTTTTCAAACTTTGCAACTTTGCAA
Source organism: Lactuca serriola (assembly GCF_051521515.1). NCBI lineage: Eukaryota > Viridiplantae > Streptophyta > Magnoliopsida > Asterales > Asteraceae > Lactuca > Lactuca serriola. The sequence goes on along the minus strand of NC_136413.1, from coordinate 87,094,766 downwards.
ATTTGTAATCTTTGTTTCCTATAACTAGTATTGCTAACTTGCAACACTTCACATAATAATCATGTTCCCACTATCATGATAATTATATTCTTACTAGCATAACACTTATGCTCCCACTAGCTTTGACATGTGTAACGCCCGGTTCCCAGTACGTAGTTTAAATATGAGTTTTTGCATTTTTATATTGGGACTCAACAAGTTGAGGCCCCAAACTCGTCGAGTAGGGCGAATCCTGGACGCGGGTGGAAGTATCTACTCGACGAGTCGGAAGCCGCGACTCGACGAGTAGATCTGTCTGAATGACACCCTAAACTTTAGGGATTGCACCCTATATAAACAACTTGTATGGCCTCCACTCCAGCCTCCATCACCCTCAGACCCTATTCTTGAAACCTTAATCAGTTTGTGAGTGTTCGTGAGCTTTTTGTGCCATTTTAGTGATTTGAAGCTTGGAGAAGGAAGGAAAGGCTTGGAGATCCAAGAAGAAGACAGTATATCTAGAGTTTTGGTTGCATTTCAAGCTTGTTTGAGGTAAAAAGCTTAAACATTAGTTGTCCATCACTTAGATCTTCTTTAGGGCTTGCATATTGTCATTTTTGGGACATTTCTAAGTCACTCTCGGGATTTGAGTGCATAATAGAGTAATGACTTCAGATCTAGGAACAATTAAGCTCACAAAGCTCAAAGTTTCCACCTTCATTAAGCTATGGCCCTATCCCATGCAATAGAACTCCTTTATGTCACACCCCAAACCGGAGAAACGGTGGAAACGTCCGGGGTTTGGGTGACTTCATCTTGTAATATCATCACACTGAGTATAATAGAAACAAGGCAATAATCATCATCAGACGCACAATAATACAACAATACTGAGTTTACATCATTGTAATTGTTTACAAAAGTTACATCCCAAAAATATAAGGTTTATAATAGCAACAAAATGCAACAAAATTCCACATATTCTTGATGTCCACCTGCTTAACGATTTCCTGAGAATACAAGTTATTTTGAAAACATTAACATATATAATGTTGGTGAGTTCATAAGCATGTTTGAGTGAAAATTTTTGTATCATTTAGTAAACACGAGAAAATTTGATATTTTCTGTAAAATGGTTTGAAAGTTTTGTATCAAATCTTTTGTTTAGCAGGTGTGTTTCTGTTTTGAAAACGTGTAAAAAGAGTATTCCATAAAATCCTATATTTTCTGTTGCAATTAGATGGTATTGTATAATTGTATGCTTTTCCCAGAAAATCCGTTATTTTTGATTGTAAACGTGTTGTGGTCTTAAAAATTCTAAGATCGGATACCAGTGTATATATGGATGTTTTAGTATAGTCAAAATTGTATATGTATTCCGTAAATTTTACAGTGGAGTTAATCTCTATGTGAGTCGTTATAACCATACTTGATAATGACTGATCCGCCTGTCATGACGTTTTTCAAGCGCTGACTTGTTTAAGGTAAGGTTTTTCACCCTAGACTAGCCTAGTCTAATAGTAGCGAACAACTCAGGTGTGGGTTGTCAACCCCGTATAGATCTATACACAAACTCTCACTCTCCCTCCAGGAGACTTTGGTTATATCTACAGGCTTAGGGTAGTACACTAGATAGGTACGTATGAATAGAATGTCTCGCAAGAGCATTGACTGAATTTACGCGAATATCTTATTACATCGTGTAATGTAGTGAATAATGTTTTCGTGTATGTTTTAAGTCTACTGGGCACAACAAGCATGTAAATGGGCTACAAAGTCCCAAGTAACATGTAATGTATATTCCAGGCCCAATAAGCATGTAATTGGACCACAAAGGCCCAATAGACATGTAGTGTGTATTTCAGGGCCAATTAAACATGCAAATGGGCCACTAAGGCCCAATAAGCATGTAAGGTATATTCCGGCCCAATTAAAAGTGTAAATGGCGTATTTGTTCTGTTTGTTATTATGTTGATCATTTAAGCTCAATTGTTTACCAAAATCACATAAAAGGCCCACTTTTGTTAGAATTATCATTTTCGGCCCAATTTTATGAAAGTTGACAGTTTCATCCCAAATGCATAAAAATTAACTTTTTGGCCCAAGTTTAATAAAATTTTCATTTTCAGCCCATTTAACCGAAAAGTTACATTTTTTGGCTCAAAGTTGTTCAAAATGACAATTTAGTCCACAAAAGTCAAAAGTTTACAATTTAATCCCATGAAACTGTGAAGGCCCAATTTTAAGCCCTTTTTGTGAAAATTAACAATTTTGGCCCTCGCAAAACCATAAATGTCCTTTAAGACCCATTTTTATATAAAATGACTCCTTTGGTTCTTGTAAAACCGTGAATACCCTAAAGGCTTCACCGTTTTGTTTATTCGTCAAAAATGGTCCCTAAAACGGTTTTATATTGTTTCTAGTGTATCATAACATGTTTTAAACTTTCCATTTTCATAGTAAGTTGCATGTAATGATTTGGTTTGCAAATATCACCAAGTTATAGAAGATCTTTCCAATTTATGTAGTTTCAACACATAGTCACAATATATAAAATAGAAAACACACATAAACATGCATACAAACATGTTTCTAACACAAAGCAACTTGTATCCTCCCCCAAAACATAGTAAAAATCGAGAATAGGGGGTATGAACTCACATTGGGGTTTGATCGGTTTTTATGAAGAGATATGAGGAAATGATGTTGTTTTCGGCCTAGCTTACTTCATTGATGAGCTGTTCGAATTCTAGGAGATTTAAGATGCATAAATCACGATTTCAAGAGTTAATGAGTACTATTTTTAACATAAACATGAAGTTAAACCTCTTTAGTAGAAGTAGCTTACCAAGATGAATGGATTTTGGATGAAGTAGTCCTTGGACTTTCACATAAGCACACATGAATTTGGAGAGGGAAATGGGATTTTCTTAAGAGTTCTAGAGAGAATTTTTAGGTGAGTTTGAGAGTGAAATGAAGGTGATGGTGGGGATCCTTACGGCCGAGAGTTATGAAGAGAAGAGAGAGAGAGAGAGAGGTGATTTGATTTGGTTAATACATGATGGTTTAGAGTGTAGATGCTTAGTTAGATGTAAAATATTTACCTAGATTGCCACTAAATAAAGATGAGGTGTCAAAGTTTTGTTTAAATGAGTTTTTTTTATCAAAACCAAGAATGGAAAGAAAAATGAGAGAAATATGGACCTTGGGCTTGATATAGCTTTGGCCCATTAGAAATTTTTGATCCATGTGGGCCCACCTATGAGTTTACGACCCAAATGTTTAAAGAGGTGGGTTTTCAGCCCATTAAAATTAATTATGTGGTTTTCGGCCCAATCAAGGCTCATGAAAGCAAAGTGAGACATTTTAGGTCCAATAAGGTCCATAAAAGTCTTATGTCCCAAAATGTTATAGTTTAATGAATATGGATTTATTTAGGCCCCAAATGAGGATTATTAGCCCAAAAGAATCCAATTGAGAGTGTACTGGCCCATTAGGCCCAATAAGAGAGTCATGGTCTAATAAAAGTTTGAACTGGGAAATTAGGGTTACAGGCCAACATTGAGTGTATGCGATGTATTGAATTAGGTTTTGGGCTTCACGAGTGACTTTTGAGTTGAACATTTGTTTTTTGAGAAGTATAACATGTATAGCATCAATCTTAAAGTTACAAGATACATCGAGAGTTATTCATACATAAACAAAATTTTCTAGCCCATAAATGCTAGTTGTGACATCATCCCCTCGTTAGAGGGAATTTCGTCCCGAAATTCTTTTGAAGGTTGCTCCTAGGAACTAGAGAAAAGGTGACGGTACTTTTGCTTCATTTGATCTTCGCACTCCCATGTGAATTTCGGTCCATGCCTAGCGTTCCATCGAACCTTCAAAATCGGGATGCGGCTTTGTTTTGTACGCTTAACTTCCATGTCCATTATCTCAATCGGATCTTCGACGAACATGAGATTCTCGTTTACTTCGATCTCATCTAGAGGAACAACAAGGCTTTCATCTGATAAGCACTTTTTCAGATTCGACACGTGGAACACGGGGTGTACGTTGCTGAGCTCCGCAGATAGCTGCAACTATATTAGGCAAGTATTTGACTCGGTTGTTCATGGTCCTTTTGGGTTGCCTTCACCATAGCAACTTGATAGGATGATTTATTAAGAGAGAATAAATATTATTAATATATTACGAGAATAATATAAAGAATAATAATATTGTTATTTGATTAATATAAGTCATAAATTAATTAGAATTAATTTGGTGACTTAAAGAGATTAATTAAATAAGAGGGTATAAATTGTCAATTGTTTGATAGTTACACTTTAGACTATAAATCCTTATTCGATGAAGGATGGACGGATTCTAGGGCTAGGGATAGCTCAAAATCGTCCAAGGCTATCTATGGTAAGGATATGGATTGCTTTAAGAGAAGATTATCCAACTAGGGTTTAAGGTGAAACCCTTAAGGAGTCTACAAGTATAAATAGACCCTATGACTAAAGGGAAATCGGAATCTACTCTCAAGTAAAGAACCCCTGGCCGGATTTCCTCCCCTCTCCTCTCTCACAAATCATCCTCCTTGCTATTTGGTGTTTGTAAGCCATTAGAGGAGTGATAATTGTGACTCTAGAGCTCCAAGACAACAAGATCAAACAAGAGATTCAAAGGTATGCTTCTAGATCTGATTTTGTATTGTTCTTATACCTAATTAGTCATTAGAAGTCTTGGATTCAAATGATGTTTAATTAGAAAGCCTAGATCCAAACATTAGGGTTGTGCATGCGCACATAGGAAAGTTCTTATGGCTAAAACCCATCAGTGGTATCAGAGCCTAGCTTGGTTTCTATTAAATTGTTGCTTGTTTGTTTGAAAATTAACTACAAAATTCGATTTTTGATGTTTCTGAGTTATGGACTCGGCGAGTTCCATAGTGGACTCGGCGAGTTGGCCTGACTCGGCGAGTCCCTTGGTGCACTCGGCGAGTCCAAGCGTCAGGAAAGGCCAGATTCGGGATCTCTTCATGATTATCTTATGAAAACTTACCTCAATCATATTAGATCAACCCTAATCCGATTTTTTGATATATATGACTATAATCTTGATCTAATTAAATATATTTATCAATTAATAAAATATTTAATTTCCTTATATGATAATTAATTAATTATTTTGATTAAATTGGTAATTATCTTGCATGAAATCTTGAATAATCAAATATAGATAATTAGGAAATTATATGTTAATTGAAATTATTTGTTATTTGATCCTCCGTGTTTTAAATGTTTAAAACTTGTCCTCAAGTTTTGAAATTTATGTTTTGTGATTAAAAGTTTTAATTTAGACAATTTAAATTTCAAAACCATAAATTTTAAAAAGGTTTAAAATACAACCCTATACTAATATAATATTACAAGATTAGTATATATATATATATATATATATATATATATATATATATATATATATCTAAAATGCTAGTCTTACCGTTAGTAGGCCTCATTCACGAAGCCGTTCTATAAGGTGGATATAAGGTTGCGACCTATAAAATGGCACTTAATGGGTCTATACTCACACCCATCGCTTGCTTGATCGGTGGAGGGTCGTTAGCCAAACGGGTAGGATAGGGCAACCTCATCCTCTCATTAAAAGTATAATATGAAATACAAAGTAACTACACATTTTTTTAAAAATTTCCCAATCTTAGTTACTTTAGGAAAAGTGAATTGATGCAATCCCATGAAATTACACTTTGCACCCTTGCTAAGAAGTTAGTGGAGCGTGTGTGGTTTACCGGCACACTAATTGGTTCTAAGCAAAGGTGGCAAAGGGTGATTCATTGTTTATCATAGTTCGATGGAGCGTGTGTGGTTTACCGGCACATCGAATAGGTGATCGTTACAATGAAGGCACCATGTGAATTTGCATGGTAATTCACACCCGCTTTGTGATCCTTGGTATCCCAGTCACAAACAAGAGGGGCATATCGAGATTTAAACATGCCATTGAAGAGTTTCAATGAATTTCATTCGAACCTAGGAATTCTCAATACATTTTGGACTTATAGTTAGGTTTTTATGGTGGAGAATTAGTGAATCGTCATTCACTTACCTTCATATTATTTGCATGTTAGATTACGGCATCCCTTTTCTAATATGTAAATATTGTTGTTGGATCCTAGCCCTTATTTTTCTTATTGGGTGATAATTAGGGATTCATATTCTACTCTATCTTTTTCCTTTCTATTTGTAGATGTCGAACGCAAACACCGCTGCCACTAGTTCCTTCACATTGATGAGCCTTTGCCAAAAGGTCACTTTCGATGGAATGAACTTTAGTGAATGGATAAGATACATTCACACCATTGCTCGCTATGAGGATAAGGAGTATGTCCTCGATGAGAAGCTCGAGAAAATTAACCCTGAAATCGCTACTCAGGCTGAAATGACCGCTTTTGAAACTCATGAGCGCGATGCAACGAAGGTACATTGCATCATGATAGCCACCATGAACTCCGAATTCCAAAAGTCCTATGAGGACATGTACCCGTACGAGATGCATCAAGACTTATTGGATAGATACCACCAAAACGCGAGACAAGAGCGTTATGAGATTTTCACTAACATGATTTCCGTTAAGATGGGTCATGGAGAATCTCTTACCGTGCACCTGCAAAAGATGCAAAGGTATGTCGACCGTCTTCGCAAGTTGAATGCTGACTTTGGGGAAGACTTGGCGATTGACATGGTGCTTCACTCTTTGCCTCTGAGCTAAAATCAATTTAGGATGACCTACCACATGAACAAAGAGGAGGTCACCCTAAGCAAACTCCAAGGTCTCTTGAGGGTCACTGAGAGCAACTTCAAAGACAAGTATGTTGCACCAACTCCCAATCCACCCGCTGCTCCTGTCTTGGCTATTGGTCAAGGAAAGTGAAAGAAGAGGAAGGCTTCGTCTAAGAACTGTCACAAGGTTAAAGCCCGAGATGGTGCCTCTTCTAGTGGGACCAAAGTTGATCCTGCTAACCCCTGCCCTAACCCAAAGGAGGCAGAGTGCCACCACTGCCATAAGATAGGACATTGGAAGAGAAGCTGCCCAGAGTACCTGCAAGCCATTAAGGAAGGAAAGATCAAGCCGTCTTTCGCAGGTATATACACAATTAAATCTAACGATTCTAATCATGCTATTTCTTGGGTTCTTGATACCGATTGTGGTTATCACATTTGTTCAAATGTGCAGGGACTAAGAAGAAGTAGGGATGTGGAGCAAGGAAGGATCAATCTAATCATGGGGAACAGAAGATCGTCGCCTGTGACCAAGATTGGAGTGTATTCTTTAGTGCTTAGGAATAATTTATGTTTAGATTTGAACAATTGTTGCTATTCGCCAGAAATGGTTAGAAACATCATTTCATTTCATGGTTTATTTAGACAAGGTTTTAGATTTTCTTTTAATAATGAGAATGGTTCTATTTTGGCTTATCTAAATGGTGTCTTTTATTTTGAAGCTATACCATGTAATGGAATTTATGAAACTGTTATGATTGTTGATAACTTAGGAAATGATGTTTTAAACATAGATTCTTCCAATAGTATGGATAGAGCATCCTTGTGGCATTGTCGTCTTGGACATGTCAACAAGAAACGCATAGCCCAACTCCAAAAGGATGGAGTGTTGGAGTCATTCGACCTTAGGGAAGATGACACGTGCGAGTCTTGTTTGCTTGGAAAGATGACTAAATCACCCTTCACGAGTACGTGTGAAAGGGGTGAGGGTCTATTGGACCTAATACATACCGATGTATGTGGACCGTTTAGATCAACCACGAAGGATGGGAACCGCTTCTTCGTGACTTTTACCGATGATTATAGTAGATATGGGTATATCTATTTAATCAAGCAAAAGTCAGAAACTTTTGAAAAGTTCAAAGAGTTCAAGAATGAAGTGGAGAATCAATTGGGCAGGAAAATCAAGATGCTTCGATCCAATCGAGGAGGAGAGTACCTAAGTCTTGAATTCCACGATTATCTCAAGGAGTGTGGAATAGTTTCACTATTGACGCCTCCTAGGACACCGTAGTTGAATGGTGTAGCAGAAAGGCGTAATCGAACCTTATTGGATATGGTTCGCTCTATGATGAGTCGTGCTTCACTACCTATCTCTTTTTGGAGGTATGCCTTAGAGATTGCCACCCATATCCTTAACCGAGTCCCTACTAAGAAGGTTACCAAAACACCTCACGAGAAGTGGTCAGGGAAAGCTCCCTCGTTGGCACATATCAAGGTTTGGGGTTGCGAGGCTTTCGTAAGACGAGATACTCACGACAAGCTCGAACCTCGAAGTGAGCGATGTATTTTCATCGGCTACCCGCAGAAATCCTTTGGATATCTCTTCTATAGACTGAAGGACAATGTTGTCTTTGTTGCGAGGAGAGGAGTTTTCCGAGAGCGAGAACTCATAGGTCAAGGAGACAATGAGAGGCAAATCGAGCTTGAAGAGATTCAAGAGTCGATAGATGAAGGAACCTCTACCGCTGGCACTCAACCCGAGGAGGAAACTCCGGTTGAACCGATTGACGAGTCCTTACCTCTTAGACATTCCGATAGAGTTAGAGTTCAACCCCAGTTTTATGGTTTTCATATTACTACCGAAGGGGACACGTATATTAGTGATGGCACACTAATAAATCTTTATGAACCTAATAGCTATAAGGAAGCCATGGCAGGCCCGGAGTCTGCGAAATGGAAAAAGGCAATGGATAGCGAGATCCAATCCATGTATGATAACTAAGTTTGGAATTTGGTTGATAATGTGCCCGGACGTAAGACCGTTAGGTGCAAATGGATCTTCAAGAAGAAGACCGACGTGGATGGAAACGTACACACATATAAAGCGCGATTGGTTGCGAAGGGCTTTACTCAAACTCCCGGAGTTGACTATGATGAGACCTTCTCACCAGTTGTGAAGATAAAATCTATTAGAGTGATGCTAGCGATTGCCGCATTTCATGATTATGAGATTTGGCAAATGGATGTCAAGACCACTTTCCTTAACGGAAAGTTGGCTGAGGATGTTTACATGGCTCAGCCAGAGGGGTTTGTGGATCCAAAGCATCCGAATAGAGTGTGTAAGCTTGAGAAGTCCATTTATGGACTTAAGCAAGCGTCTCGTAGATGGAATCTTTGCTTCGATGAGAAAGTCAAAGAGTTTGGATTTGTACGAAGCGAAGATGAATCGTGTGTATATGTCAAAGCCAGTGGGAGTATAGTTAGCTTCCTCGTTCTATATGTCGATGACATATTACTCATAGGAAACGACATCCCGACTCTGCAGGAAGTTAAGTCCTGGCTCGGGAAGTGCTTCGCTATGAAGGACCTCGGAGAGGCTTCTTACATTTTGGGAATAAGGATAGTAAGAAAAATAAGTAAGAGACTAATAGGACTTAGTCAGAACACTTATTTAGAGAAGGTACTAAAACGCTTTAGTATGGAAAACTCGAAGAAGGGAGAATTACTGAAACAAAGTAATGCCAAGTTGAGTAAGACTCAAAGTCCGAGTACCGAAGCTGAAATAGCAGAAATGAGTCGAGTACCACACGCTTCCGCAGTTGGCTCAATCATGTACGCTATGACTTGTACTCGCCCTGATGTAGCCTTCGCTTTGAGCATGGTTAGCAGATATCAAGGGAACCCTGGCAGAGCCAATTGGATTGCGGTGAAGAATATCCTTAAGTACCTTCGGAGGAAGAAGGAATGGTTCTTAGTCCTTGAAGGGAGTGATGACTTGAAGGTGCGAGGGTATAGTGACGCCAGCTTTCAGACCGACAAGGACAACTACCGTTCGCAGTCGGGCTGGGTCTTTACCCTGAATGGAGGAGCAGTGACATGGAAGAGTTCCAAGCAGGAAACCGTAGCTGATTCAATGTGCGAATCAGAGTACATTGCAGCGAGCGAAGAGTCGAAGGAGGCAATATGGCTGAAGAACTTCATCGGTGATCTTGGAGTCATACCTGTCATAAAGGAGCCCATGGAGATTTTCTGTGATAATGAAGGAACTGTTGCCTTGACCAAGGAACCAAGAGATCATGGTAGATCACGACATATCGACAGAAAATATCATTTTATTAGACATCGTGTAGAAGAAGGACAACTCGTAGTGAAGAGGATATCATCAGAAGATAACCAAGCAGATCCGCTTACGAAGGGACTGAGTAGGGTTAAGCACTTGCAACATGCTAGGAGTTTTGGGCTGAAGGATGTTATTAGCATAGATTAGATAGTATTAGAAACGTGTAATAGATAAGTGTAATTAACATTTGATGATTAAATAAAGGAGTTTTATTTATGAGTAATGTTACTGTCTTATGTTAATTGTTTAACTATTGTTTCTCTTTGCATGTTTTGACTTCCAGAATAATTGAGTTTATTAGGAATAATCGAATTATTAAAATTGTCCACAATCGTTCATATGTTGGAAGTAGATATGAATGAAGATTGTCATGAATTGGTATGTAGATTGTCTAAATGGTGTTAGACATAGCAAAAGATTGTTGCAACGTTCATGAGTGCTTATGAACTAGTTTTGAGCATTGGAACAAACCCGCGCTTGTTGGAATCACCTTATGGAATATGATATAAAAAGGTGATCGCAAGACGATAATATCATATAGTCTTAAAACCTAGATATATGGTTTGTTATTTGTTAAGTGATTGTACATTGATAATGCGAAAACGCATCAGTAACTCAGTGTTATAAAACGCATTGTTATGTATAGTTGGTTAATGAATAAGTAAATGCATATAAGTCGAAGTTTATCTGTAACTTTTATCCTAAGAAGGTAAAAGTGATATCTCGGCCGCTCGATGATTTGATTTGACTTATGTGCCGGGCCCGGTCAGAACTGAATTGATGTGTTCGATTAAGTTCTATGTCAAATAAATCAGAGATCGAGAAACCTAAATGCTTGACTAATCATTCCATAGAATTGTCAGCATGATATCTAACAGAGGACTGTACGATCTCTTATCTAAAGGACAAGATTGATTAGATCAGAGTTTGACAGCGTCTTTGAGAGCTACGATTGCAAATCGAATTGTACTTGTGCATATAGTTACTAGACTTATCCAAGTGGTAGACTGTTGGAATAGTGTCTAAGGCTGCAACTATATTAGGCAAGTATTTGACCCGGTTGTGCATGGTCCTTTTGGTTTGCCTTCACCATAGCAACTTGATAGGATGATTTATTAAGAGAGAATAAATATTATTAATATATTACGAGAATAATATAAAGAATAATAATATTGTTATTTGATTAATATAAGTCATAAATTAATTAGAATTAATTTGGTGACTTAAAGAGATTAATTAAATAAGAGGGTATAAATTGTCAATTGTTTGAGAGTTACACTTTAGACTGATACCAATTGATGAGATTAAAACTTAATCTAGATGATCGATTAGATCTCAAACAGGTAAATAAATATTAAACAGTAAGAACGAACGCAAAGCAAAGAACAATTCAAGGATGAATCAAACGTGTCGAATGATTATAAACAAACCCTCAGGAGAGCTCGATCAAGAACATCAACTGTAGAGGGTTGGAGGTTTACAAGAACGATAAAAGAAATTTGAAATACTATCGCATATAGGAAAGTTCTTATGGCTAAAACCCATCACAATAAGGGTTTCATCTGATAAACACTTTTTTAGATTCGACACGTGGAACACGGGGTGTAAGTTGCTGAGCTCCGCAGATAGCTGCAAGCTATAAGACATCGGACCAATCTGGGCAAGAATCTCGAATGGCCTGATGTATCACAGATTTAGTTTTCCCCGCTTCCCAAAACGGATCATCACCTTCCAGGGAGAGACCTTCAATAGTAACCGATCTCCGACTTGAAATTCCAAGGGATTTCGTCATTTATCAGCACAGCTCTTTTGTCGGTCTCCGGATGCTTGGAGTCGAGCCTTGATTTGAATTATTTTCTCTGTCGTTTCCTGAATGATCTCAGGTCCTGTAAGAGTGCTATTTGGTGTTTGTCCCCTTGCCAACTGGATGTCTCCCATCTCAGCCCAACAAAGAGGCGATATGCATTTGCGACCATACAAAGCCTCAAAAAGAGCAACCTTAATGCTCGTGTGATAGTTGTTATTGTATGAGAACTCAATCAAGGGAAAGTGGGTATCCCATGCCCTGCTAAAATCAATCACATAGGCTCGAAGCATATCTTCAAGCGTTTGAATGGTTCGCTCGCTTTGGCCGTCAGTTTGAGGGTGATAAGTAGTGCTCATGTCTCGTTATGTTCCTATTTTCTTCTAGAGCGGCTGCCAAAATCGTGAAGTAAATCTACTATCTCGATGCAAAATATTAGATATCGACACCCCATGGAGTCTCACAATTTCTTTTATATAGATTCATATTAGCTTCACCATTTTGTACATCTCCTTTATAGGTAGTAAATAGGCGGATTTTGTTAGCCTATCGACAATCACCCAGATACCGTCCAATCCGTCTGCTGTCTAACAAGTATATGAATTTAAAACAGTAAAAATGCAATAATAAGAACAAACAGCTTGAATCAAACGTGTCGAATGATTAAATAAAATCCTTAGAAGAGCTCGATTAAGAACATCAACTGTAAAGGATTGGAAGATTACAAGAACGATTACAGGAAAATATTATACTCTTGATCAATCGCTATATCGATAATCTCTAGAATCTTGACCTAATATGCATGCAAGCATTAACTTAAATACTATACATAAAAGGCTCTCGGTTGGACAGGCCCAAACTGGAGAATAAAACGCTAATCTAACGAGCCCAAAAGACGCAACATCAAAACTCTTTTCAGCCCAACAATCTCCCCCTTTGCGTCAATTTGGAGCGAGACCTTCACTTTCTACTTGGGCCGGCGGCTGAAGCTGGTACTTTCTTCTTCACGGTACTAAACAGACACTTGGTTATGGAAAGGATGGTCTGTCTAAACCGGATGTACCAATTGATCATATCATTGAAGTACTTGATATCATCAGCCGAATTGTCTTTACACTGCTTGATGATGAATAAGATGTGCTCCAAGCAAGTTGTAGTGTAAAGATGTTTGTCAGCTAAAGCGAAGAGACATTTCTGTCCTTCGGCTCTAGTGAACATCACAGAGTTTCGCCTCGAATCTATCTTGCCCATTTGCATTTGATTCAGATCACTGGCCGATCCCACAGGCTTGACTTTCGATTTCTTCTTAAAAACTGTGGCAACCTCCTGATCCATTAGGGCCACCTCCATGATATAGCATGCCAGTATCCTTTTGACATGGTCTAAGATGGGACCATATTCAGCTTCGTTTGTCAGCAGGATATTGTACAAGACTATCCAATCATGAGGGTTCAGATTGGGCAGATCCGCCAGAGAGATCATGTGAGCAGTTCTTGCAGATCCTCGGATAAGCTTGAACTTGACGTTTGTGAATCTCCCCACGGCAAAAGGCTTCATCACCCGAACATTGAAAATCTTCTGGGCGCTCCATGTAAGGTACTGAGGGCGAGCGGCCTCCAGGTAGAAGTCAATGAGCTCCCTGTCAAGCTCATCGTTCGGATGCGGGACTTCAGAAATATTAGAGAAGGCGTGGAAGATGAACTCCTTTCGAGTTAGTGGCATATCAAACTGCGAATCAATAGTGTTGTTGCAGTCGAAAGATATCACCGGCTCGAGCCACAGTATGCTTGGAGTCTCTATGGCCTCTTTTATCAAACGATCCCTGGTCCAGGCAGGGAAGAGCAACTTTCGGCTCTCAAGGAGATCGTGGGCTTCTTTTTGCTTTCGTTCGGCTTCTTCAGCCTCACGCGCCACACGACTGGCATCACCTTCAGCATTGCGACTGTTCTTTCTTTTTAACATGTCTGCAATGGTCTCCTTGTCTTCATCTTCATCTTCATCCTCTGCTATGTGTTTGCCCTTGTTCTTCACACCCGAACCCGAGGCATGACCAGTTGGGGGTGGTTCGGTTGTGTGAGTAGCTTTGGAGGACGGAGGTGGTTTCGATCCTTTCTTCTCTTCTCCCCCCTTGTTTCGGAATGGACACGAAACTGGGTAGGCCTTCAATTTTGCTTAAGAGGTCCATGGCCGGAGATAGCTTTTCAGCAAGGGTGCGCCTCACCGAATGATTAAGGATGGGATCGTGTGCTTCCAGGATGTTAGATAGAGCTGCGTGGACATCCGAAACACACGTCTTTATGACCTCCCTCTCGGATCGAAGAGCTTCCAATTGTTGTTCGGAGTTGGAAAGCTGCGTGCTCTTGACCTTTAGGGCAGTTGTTTTACTCGCCAGAGCGTCCATCAGAGAGTTCTCTGCCGCAAGATCCTCTTGTAGTTTTGCCAGACGGGCATCGATGGAGGCACGGAGTGCCGAGTTGTCGTCGCTGATATTTTGTCGGAGGGTAGCGAACGAAGTCAACTCCGTGGAGACGAACTTGGCCAATTGCTGAACAATCGGTTCCAGAGTTGTCTTTGTGGCATTGGCGCTTTCCTGCAGAGACTTCAGCAGGTCAGAAGCGTCATTGAATAGTTTATCGACTTTTTCGGTCGCAGCCTCACAGGCTCGGGTGGAGGCGGCTATCGCAGCAGTTGCTGAGGCCACTGAGTCATGTTGAGCCCTGGAGAAGGCATCAACTATCTTCTGAAGGGCAACTTCAGACAAGGATGACTGCTTGTTGGAAGAGGAGGCGAGAAGTTGATCAACCTTCTCGTTAAGGTCGCGGAGATGCTTCTTTGTCACTGGAGCATCATCCTCCTCATCACTTTGAACTTGAAACGGACTATAGTAGACCGAATCAAAGTTCATGTGATCACCACCAAGGTATTGATCATCGCCATCGGAGGCGTCTTCTGGAGATTGAGGTGGTGGTGAAGCTGGGGGTGTTGTGGGTTTGGTTGGTTCAGGTTGAGTGGGTGGGGGGTTAGTTTCGGGTGGTGGTGGTGTATGGGTTTCGGTTTGTGGAGGTTCGGTTACGGGAGGGGTTTCGGTTACAGGTGGTGTTTCGGTTGATGTGGTGAATATGGGTGGGGGTATAGGGAATGAGGTTGGTGGTATAGTAGGGTTTATGGTGGGAATGGAAATAGGTATTGTGGGTGGAGGGGAAGGAACATGGGATTGGTGAAGTTCCATCTCCGGGGTTGGGGACCGAGGGGGTGTGTTGCCTCATTGAGGAGATTTGTCTCCTTGGGATCCCTCAGAGTCCGAACTCCCACCTTCAGAGTCGCTTGATGAGGAGGGAAGGACGAGCTTTCGCTTCTGTTGGGTCTTCCTCCTTTTCAGTTGAGGGGATGAAGCAGCCTTCGGTTGTTTGCGCTTCTTGGGAGAAGGTCCCTTTGGAGCTTTGGACACTTGCTTCCCTTTGTCACCCTTTTTGCCCCTGGCCACCGGTTTGTCGGCATCATGAATCGATCGCAGCATGTCCGGTGTCAGTTCCCTCGGACCAGTTTGGCGAAACTCCTTGATCGTTCTGATCAGTCTGCTATCAGCAGGCACATCGGCATACATCGACTCCGGGATAGAGCCAATGAAGGAGAATTTTGATGCATCGGATACGATGATCTTCTTGGTATGAAAAGTACCAATAGAAGACATCGGTGCACCGTCGACTGTGGGAACGTTAAAGTTGTCCATGGCCCATCTTGTGATCAAGATCCAGAACCGGGCCAGCGACACCTCGGAGTGTCGGGAAGAGGAAGAGAGGCTCTGAATCAGTTGTTGCCAAAGGACAAACCCATAGTCCAGATTGATCCCGTTGTATACCCCATACATAATCGACAGGAAAAGACGACTGGCCCCGTCCGATCCTGAGCTCCTTTCTGACAGTCCCTTGAAAAGAACTGTAAATAACCCATTCCACTGGGGCGGTAGGCAGGACTTCTTGAACCTTGCGACGGAGGTAAGAACTTTCGTGTAGCCCATGTTGTAGAACATGTTGTAGAGCATACCAACCGGAATCGTCTCCGGGTGAACACGCGATGGGTCAGCAGCAAACCCAAGCATGGTGCAGAAGCGGGGTCGAGAAATCGACGTTTTGTGTTCCGCCACTTCGAAAAAGACCCTGTCGACGGCCTTGTCATAGTAAGCCGTTGCGTAGACCTGAGATAAGGCCACCATTGGCACCGTTTCAATCCTTGACAGTGCAGGAGCAAGCTGGGAATATTTGAGACATTCGATGACCGGCGACATATAAGAATCATACGCCAGTGGGTTGAGATCAATCACGAGGCATTGCTGAGGACGGATTGGAAGAATCTGAGAAGTAGCATGGACGGAAGAGGATTCAGCCATTGTTGCAGGTTTGGGGAAGAAGATAACCGGGAGAGAGTTTGGAAGTATTTTTGCTTTGGAAATTATGGGGCAGTAAAGAGGTAAAAGGTGGTGTTGATGGGTTTTTAAGTAGGTGATAGGAGAGAGAAAAATCGTTTCAAATCTCTTATGGAAATACGAAACGGGTTTTTGGAGTGACTGATTGGTGACAGTTGGGACGTGCGATGATCACGTAGGAGAGAGAGTGTCAGATTCCTAGGATCACACCTCCCAATAAGCGCCGGTTCAGAGAAAGAAATCGTTTCCATTTCCACACGCGCCTGTAACTCCATAGATATGACGCTTCGATATTGCACATGCGTCCTCAAGTGTCAGAAAAAGCGCGGTCGTTTCAAATTCACGCGCCCTCCTTTTTACCGTCGTTTGAATTTCTATCCTTTTAACTCCCGCCGAGTCAGCAACTTTTTGTCTTTTCCCCTTTTTTAATCAGCTGTATTCAATATAGGACCCACGTGGCTGATTTTTGGCCTCAACTTCATTAGTAACGCTTCAGTAATAATCCAGCTTGTAAAGTAATTAGTAACGGAATTTTTGAAAATCTAGGATTTTCGTGCAAAGAGTGTAAAAGAAAAAGAAATAAAGCAACTCTTTTTAGGATAATCTGTGATGTCCATAAGGACACGAAACTGATGATCCCGGGCACGAATCTCTTCCTTCAAGGTTAAGAAGAACCTCAAAGTGTTAATGTGGAATCCCGTTGAATTACAATCAAACATTTGTTAAGAAATGTTGAAAGGCTTCTTTTAATTAGGCTAAGTAATGGTGGGTTCGCTTTGATTCAACAATGCAATTCTTGATATAAGAACGAATGTGAACAAAGTACTTGTGAGACCGGTGTAGTCTGTTGAACAAGTAGGTTGGAGTTGATTTTTGAAGTGGCTTGGATTAATATGAAATCTCAGATAAAAAAAAATTTAAAACTCTTGGGAAGAAATGTTATGGTTTGTAACAATTTCATTGGAATCATGCAAAGAGAATAAAAATTGGGACTCCATGAAGGTACATTCGTCAATTCATTGGTGAAGACTTGATCAAGTTAATTGGTCACCGTCAATTCGTTGGTGTTGAATTTTGGGTTTCACTCAGCTCGTAGTGGCACGAAACTAAGATCATAAACACAGATGTTGTGTAACCATAAACCTCAGTGGTAGTTTCTGAGAGTCTCAAGGGTTACAGTGATGAAACGAATGTTATGGAGAAATATAATGAGGATGGTGAAAGAAGACATAGTACCTCTGCTGCGAACAAAAGGACCAAGCAGGAAACTCTTATCTCATGTGAGAAGAGAGTGAGGTAGCTCACGATTAGAATAAATGTGTTAGCCTTATAGGGAAGACAAGGTTTGTGTATACCAGGTCATGAAGGCTATTATTCAAAATCTTATGAGGCTTGGGACACATACAGCAGCATGCTTCTAGGGACACTTAAGTAAGGCATCGAATATATTCCCATAAACAAATGAGCACACAATAAAAACATTTTTGGATTTTTGATATTATTAGAAAAAAAAAATATAAAATATTGAAAAGAAAAAAAATATGAAAAAAAAACTTTCGAAAAATGGAAAAACCGAACCCGAACGTTCGGTTGGTTTCGGTTGCAAAAAGTTGAAAAACCGAACCCGAACCTTCGGTTGGTTTCGGTTCAGGAAAATTTTGAAAAACCGAACCCGAACCTTCGGTTGGTTTCGGTTCTTGAAAATTTTGAAAAACCGAACCCGAACCTTCTGGAGGTTTCGGTTTTGGAAAATTTTTAAGAAACCAAGGAGTTTAGATATGCAATATGAAAAAAAAACCTTTTACACAAAGAAAAACAAATTTTGCACAAGAAATATACAACACAGAAAAACTACCTTTGAAGTAATGAGCGAGTGAGATGGTTGAACCGAACCCGAACGTTCGGTTGGTTTCGCTTCTTACGTTTGAGATTGAGAGGTAGTGTGAGGTACTGACTCTGATTCCATCATTCCTAGCCCTTGCAATATTTTATTGAACGATGGTTCTGGAAGAGCTTTGGTAAAAACGTCAGCCAGTTGATCAGTGGTTCTTACGAAGTGAACTTCGACATTTCCATCTTCCACATGATCTTTGATGAAGTGATACCTCAGTGCTATGTGTTTGGTTTTAGAGTGTTGCACTGGGTTATGACAGATCCTAATTGCACTTTCAGAGTCACAATATAGAGGGATCTTCTTCATATTGAGTCCATAATCTCGAAGTTGACTCTGGATCCAAATCACTTGTGATGTGCAGGATGCAGCGGCAATATATTCCGCTTCAGCAGTAGACAGCGACACACATGTTTGTTTCTTGGATTGCCAGCTGACCAACTTCCCATCAAGAAATTGACAGCCACCAGTTGTGCTTTTGCGGTCGAGTCCACATCCTCCAAGGTCAGCATCAGAATAGGCTTGAACGAAGAAGCCTGAATTGGATGGATACCATAGACCTAAGGAGGCGGTTCGCTTGAGATAGCGTAGGATGTTCTTCACTGCCAGCATGTGAGGTTCGCGTGGGTTAGCCTGAAATCGAGCACAATAACACACAGAAAACATGATATCAGGCCTGCTAGCAGTTAGATACATCAGTGAGCCTATCATTTGACGATAGAGCGTGATGTCGACAGCCGGTTTGTCTAGAGAAGGGGTAAGCTTGGTGCCGAATGCCATTGGGACTTTGACTTTTGAGTCTCCCATCATGCCAAACTTTGCTAGGAGAGTCTTTGTGTAAGCTTCCTGATTGATAAAGATGCCTTCGGGTCCCTGTCTTATATTTAAACCAAGGAAAAAATTAATAGGACCCATTGAGCTCATTTGAAACTTAGTCTCCATCATCTTCCTGAATTCAGCTGTTAAGCTGGGATTCGTAGAGCCAAAGATGATGTCATCGACATAAATTTGAACTATCATAAGGTGGTTACCTTCCTTTTTGCGAAAGAAGGTTGGGTCAACCGAACCTTGTTTGAATTTGGACATCTTTAAAAATTTTGTAAGCGTTTCATACCAGGCTCTCGGAGCTTGTTTGAGGTCGTACACAGCTTTATCCAGAATATAGCAATGATTTGGATACTTTTCGTTCACGAACCCAGGAGGTTGCTCCACATACACAGTTTCTTCAAGTTCTCCATTGATAAATGCACACTTGACGTCCATTTGGAAGACCTCAATGTTTTTGTGAGCAGCATAGGCCAGAAATATTCTAACCGATTCTAGCCTAGCTACTGGAGCGAACGTCTCTTCGTAATCTATCCCTTCCTCCTGACAGTATCCCTTGACAACCAGACGAGCTTTGTTCCTTATGACATTACCTTCCTTGTCCATTTTGTTTCTAAAAACCCATTTAAGACCAACAACTGAAGCAACCGGAGGAGTTGGAATGAGGCGCCAGACTTTGTTCCTTTCGAACTCGTTCAGTTCGTCTTGCATTGCTTGAACCCAATCAGAGTGATCGAGGGCAGTGTTCACTGTCTTCGGTTCAACTTTTGATACAAATGAGTTAAACATACAAAACTCAACCTTTGAGAATAGGGATGTCTGTTTTGCCTTCAGTTGAGATCGGGTCAGAACCTTTTCAGATACATCACCAACTACTTGAGAGATAGGATGATCTCTGGTCCATTTTGTAAGAGGAGGGTAATTCGGATCGAAGGTTGGATCTAGTTCAGCATTGATCATCTCTTCGGGCTCAGATTGGCTATCGTCATCAAGCGTCATATCATCATGCTCCCCCTCAAATAATGAGTCTTGAGAAACATGAGGCTCAGGATTTTGTTGTGGTGCTGGATTTTCAGACGTTGAAGCACCTTCATATGGAGGGGCATCTTCGGTTGGAGAGGCACCTTCGGTTGGTGAAGGACCTTCGGTTGAAGTAGTAGAGCTTGGCTCCCCCTGGACTTGTGAGCTTGGCTCCCCCTCGACATGTGAGCTTGGCTCCCCCTCGACAGAAGCTGTGTTGGTTGGAGATTCATCAGTGAGCGATTCTCCTTCATGCATTCTTTTCGCAACATCTTCGACAATTTGTTTCATATGATCAATTTTGTTGTCAGCTACACCTGCTTCTGAGAGAGAAGCTTTTTCAGGTTCATCAAAGAGTTCCAGAAATTTCTCATACAAATTGGCGATTGAGACCGTGACTTGGCCAGTTTGAGGAAATATTTCCCCGGCAGTGTCATCTATGGCCTGTAGCTTCTTGACGTAGTTATCGTCGAAGGTCACATAGTATGTCTCTTCAATCCTTCTTGATCGTTTGTTTAGGACCCTGTACGCCTTGGATGTGAGTGAGTAACCCAGAAAGATTCCCTCGTCAGCTTTGACATCAAACTTGTTGCGGTGTTCTTTAGAGTTAAAGATGAAACACCTTGAGCCAAACACATGGAAAAATTTCACGTTGGGCTTTCTGTTGTTTAATATCTCATATGGTGTGAGCGTGAATCGCTTGTTGAGATAGGACCTGTTTTGAGTATAACAAGCAGCAGAAATAGCGTCAGCCCAAAAATAAAGAGGTAAGGAAGCGAAACTTAACATAGTGCGGGCAGCTTCACACAGAGATCGGTTTCGTCTTTCGACTATCCGTTCTGCTGTGGTGTGTAGGGAGCTGAGAAATTATGACTAATTCCCTTTTCTGCAAGAAACTCTTCAAACTCCCTGTTCTTGAATTCGAGACCATTGTCGCTCCTGATGTTTTGAACGACCTTCTTGAGCTGGACTTCAATTTGCTTGATAAACACTTTCAGCTTTTGAGTCGCTTCAGATTTGAGTTTAAGAAAGAACACCCATGTAAATCGAGAGAAGTCATCAACGATAACAAGAATGTACTTGCTACCACCGATGCTTTCAATAGATGAAGGACCACACAAATCGATATGAAGCAATTTGAGTGGTTCAACAACTTTTGTGTTAATTACGGATGGGTGACTTTGACGACTCTGCTTTCCCATTTCGCATGCAGCACATAAATGCTCTCTGTCAAACTTGAGCAATGGAAGACCCCTAACGTGACCTCCAGTGACAAGTCGGTTGATATCTTTGAAATTGAGATGAGAGAGTCTTCTGTGCCACAACCAGCTTTCGTCGGATTGAGCTTTTGATAGCAGACATATGGCTGGGTTTCCTTTGATGGGTTTCATGTTCAGAGGAAACATTTCACCCTTTCGCTCTGACTTCAGAATCACTTTCTTTGTCTTTTTCTCTATGATTTCAGAACCTTCATCATCGAATGAAACTTTGAGACCTGTACCTCCGACAAGCTGAGATACACTGATGAGGTTGTGTTGAAGTCCTTCCACATAGGCCACCTTCCTTATGGTAAAGTCACCATTCGTTATCATCCCATATCCCTTTATGGTGCCGAAAGAGTTATTTCCAAACATAACGTTGCCACCATTTGCAAGAGATCTGTATTCCCTGAGCTCCTCTTTCCTCCCTGTCATGTGACGCGAGCAGCCACTGTCGATGTACCATTCTTCGTCAAACTGCTCGTCACTTATAACCTGCAAAAATTAAGCAGATTTAGGAACCCAAAGTTTCTTGGGTCCACGTGAGCTTTTCATGGGAACAGGAATAGTAAGAGAGATGTCAACTAGATATGTTCGTTTTATTAGAGTTGTTTCATCTTTCTTTTTAATGGTAAAGACTTTTATTTTATTGACATTAGGGATGTTTGTTTTGGACTCAGGTTTGGATTCATTGACCTTCTGCTTTCCCTTCTGTTCAGCAGATGGATGAGGTTTTTGAGAACCAACGGAATTAGCGTTAGAGCAAGATGGAGATGAATGGTTGGAAGTGGAAGAACGAGAAGAATTAGGAAGAGAGGATTTGGATTTGGATGGAGATGTCTTCCTTGCTGATGACTCTAGGTGACCCTTTTGCTTTTGATCGTTGGTGGGGTTAACCTTTGAGTCTTGTTCCTTTTTTATTTCAGAGCCGAACCTCTGTGTTCGGTTGGAGTTGTTCTTGGAACCGAACCTTTGTTTTCGGTCGAAGTCCTTTTCAGAACCGAACCTTGGCTTTCGGTTGGTGTTTTCTTGTGAACCGAACCTTAGCTTTCGGTTGGTGTTTTCTTGTGAACCGAACCTTAGCTTTCGGTTGGTATTTTCTTGTGAACCGAACCTTAGCTTTCGGTTGGTGTTTTCTTGTGAACCGAACCTTGGCTTTCGGTTGGAGGAACTTTCAGGCTTTCGTACAGGATTGTTTTCATACTTCAGATTCTTGTCCTTGTGTGTATAGTATGCGTTCTGGGAGTGCCAGAATTGTTTCCTTTCAGAAAGATTTTTCCTGTATCTTTGGTTCCTCTCTATCTTCTTATCCCTCATCTGCTTAGGTTGATGATGAACGTTCGCTCTTGTTTTTGCTGTCACTTTGACTGATTCCTTTTGAACTTCAGGAGTTTTTCTTTGAGCAGAGGGGACAGATGGAATATCGGAAGAAGATTCAGTTTGCCCTGAGGAAGTGGAAGGAGTATCTGATGAAGTTTTGCTTCGAGCTGTAGGTGTTGAAGGAATGTCTTCTTTTGCTAAACGATCATCCTCTTGAGGAATTTCTTTGGTACCACTGGTGCTTGGTTCACTGAAATTATCAGGCTTGTTCAAGGGTTCAGGTATGTATCTCCCTTTTCTCATCCAAGAGGTTCTTTCAGATAGGCCGACGGTTTCGTTTCCATTATCAATAGGAGCTTCCCAGAAATACTCATCACAGCCATCAGCATTGTCTTCGTTAACAATAGCTGTGAGTTCATCTGTTTGATGTTCGGTTACTCCAGTCACCTTGTATACTTGATTTGGAGTGGTCCTGACCTTTTGATACACAACAGCTTTTTCTACTAATTTCGGGGACTTTTGTTGGGACAATCTAGCGAATTCCACAGAGTTTTCAGAAATAAGATTTTTGTGGTTTTCAGTTTCGCTTTTAACAAATTCTGAGCAGTCAACCGTATCCTCCACAGAAATTTCACTCATGTTTTCGTCCTCGTTAAGCTCAGATGCATTTTCAACATCGATTTTGTTTTCTGAGCTTACGTTGGCGTTTAGAGAGTCAAATTTTTGCATGGTTTCGGTTCTCAGTTTAAGTCTGTCATTTTCGTCCAAAAGGTTTTTGAGCATGTCCTTGTGGTCTTTGGACTTAATGAAGGACTCAATTTTGTCCAGTCCATACATATAGGTCGGATTGACATCATCAGACGATATCACACTCTCACAATTGTAGGCTTCGGCATCGATTTCATCCTCCTTAAATTCTAGAAAGGGCAAAATCATGTGATGGATCTTTTGTCCTATCTCACAATCCAAGTGAAGTTGAGTAATATTGGAATATAAACGTTTAGCTATTAAACAAAAAACATTTCGTTGTTTTAACAATTTCAAATTGTCTCTCTGCAAATAAATGTTTTCGTCTTTAACTTTAATTAATTCCGACTCTTTTAACTCAATCCACATTCGCCGCTCCTCACTCTTCGACGCCGCCCTGCTTAATTGATCAGTTAGGTTAGAATTGGTGACTCGAGTTTGAGTTAGGCTACTATCTAAATGAGAAATTCTTGTATTAATATTTTTTAGTTCTTTCTCGTAAGAGGATGGTGGTACTTTAGATGAAATAAAAGCAGATTGTACCTTCTTTATCAGTTCATCGAGTTCATTGAACTGCTGGCTGAGTGGTTTGGCCGTAAAGCACATATCCTCCTGCACCTTCGGTCCATTGCTTCCTCCATCGGTGTTGTATCCCCTTATTTGAGACACTTCAGACACCATGAAGCATTTTCCACCACTGCTTTCCTCCTTAGCCACATATGCCTTTCCATGAGTAGGCTTCCTCACTTCTTCGTCTTCTGAGTCAGTAGACCAAACTTCAGTGCTACCGAACTCATCGTCATTGACCGAACCCTGCACAATAAGAGCATTAATAGAAGGGTTAGCGGTAGACTTCTTCTTTCTCAACTCATCCAATCTCTTCTGCAGTACAGCTTCCTCATCATTTCCATTGTCCTTTTCAGCCATCTTCTTAAGAACACAGTCCTTAGCGTAGTGGTTCTTGCCACCACAATAGAAACAGCTTACTCCGGAATCGCCATCTGCTTTCGGTTCCTTTTTGGGCTCCTCAGCTTTCGGTTCATTGTTTGCTTTTTCTGAGCTGTAACTCCCCTGCCAGTTTCGGTTTTTGTTGCTGGGGAATCTCTTCTTTATGAACCTCTTAGGATTGGATACCAGCATGGCATAATCCTCAGTTGAGAGGTCATATTCTTCCAAGTTGAGCTCTTCATCCTCCACCACAGCTTTACTTTTAGATAGGAGGGCCAACGAACCAAGACTGGGGACAACATTCTTCTCTTGAACCACAATCTTCTCTTGGGACTTTAGAATACCCACCAGTTTCGCCAAAGAATATGATTTAAACTGTTCATGGGCTTTGACTGTGGAAACAACTGCTCTCCATTCAGATCGCAGTCCGTTCAAGAACGTAACCTTTTGTTCGATGAGCTTCCTTTCAATGTCGTGTTTAATCATCTTGCTGAGAAGATGATTGAAGCGATCAAACGTCAGGGTCACAGTTTCTTCGGCCCCTTGCCTGAATTCACCAAATTCAGATAGAAGCAAGGTTTGGATGGAATGTTCAAGATCTTCGTCTGTGGAATACAGTTCGCGAAGTCTATCCCACACTTCCTTCGCCGTAGTGCATGAGCTGACCAGCCTGAATGTGTCGGACTGAAGGGCGAATTTGATCAACCTAAGTGCCTTAATATTGCACTGGAGTTTGTCTTTTTCATCTTGCGCGATATTCGTCACGTCCTTGAGCAGATCATTGTACTCTTTTTGCGTCTTAATGATTCTGGACGTCATAGAATGAGAAAACGGTCCACTGATGATGGCTTCCCATATGAGATAACCATTGTCCTCCGATCCAATCACATAATCTTCGAAATGATGCGCCCATACTTCACAGTCATGGGTGTACAAGATTGGAATCTTTGTCGTCGAACCGATGCTGTTGGAGATATTAATAGGGTTTGATTGCGTTGCGTCCATAATGATCGTAAAAACCTGTTCAAAGATCAGACTTGTAATAAAGCAGATTAGGGCAAAATAAGAAATACTAAGATACGTCAATTAAGATGACGGCTCAATAAATATCAATAATTGCGGAAAAACCCTAATGGTAATCTTTTTCACAGAAAAGATGTGTATCGATTACACAGTCTCCTGCTCTGATACCAATTGATGGGATTAAAACAACTTTTAATCTAAGAAGATCGATTAGATCTTGAACAAGTAAA